>NC_052077.1:35776842-37029759 GCF_015852505.1 Tachyglossus aculeatus | reverse complement strand
TGGTAGACACATTTTTCTGCGCTTACTACATAGTGCTTATGCACACAGTGAGCCTAGAGCTTACTACACAGCTCTTAAGAAGAAGCACAGCTACTATTATGCCCTGCCCAGTGGGGCTGAGTTTCTGTGAGCACTGTGACAATGCTGGTGAGCTGACAGGGGTCCAGAAAAGTACCAGACATGGGAAGAACCTTCAGAAAAACAAACAACAATTTTGGCCTTAAAGGCAATTTTCATGAAGCTGATTGAAGTGTATAAGAACTTCCTGTGGGTTTTCCAAAAAGACGCAATCAGATATTCATGTTCAGACCTCATGCTTTTTGAAAGGCCTTCGGGTATAATTGGGTCAAAGTTGGGAAGTAAAGCTGAGTCAGAACACTGGTTTCATCTGCAGGGATTTTTTCATCTTTATTACTTGGCAGCAAGGTCTATGGAGCGTGGACAGAGGCACCACGAAATAGGGAAGTAATCCCAAAGTTTTGGATTTGGGGAATGAAGAGAGGGGCTGATGATTGATGAATGAGACAAGGAGGAGTGTGGTCTACAGAGAAAGAACAAGGTCCTGGAAATCACAGGCTCCAGGTTTTAATCCTGGCACTGCCACTTGCCAACCGTGTGACCCTGGGCAAGTCTCTTGACACATTTGGCACGTAAGTGTTTAAATGTTATTATTGTTATCATTATTATTAATAATACCAAATAAGCAAGCAGTCTTCCCTACCCCGAATCTCTGGTGATGATGGGATTCTCAATGATAACTTGTAAATCTTTTCATATCTGTCTCCCCCATTAGAGTTTACTGTCACTTCTTAGATTTGTATGTCTTAAATGCTTAGCTCGGTGCATTGCAATTCATTCATTCATTCAATCGTGTATATATTGAGCACTTACTGTGTGCAGAGCACTGTAGTAAGCACTTGGAAAGTACAATTCAGCAATAAAGGGAGACAATCCCTGCCCACAATGGGTTTACATCTAGAAGGGGGGAGAGAGACATCAAAATGAGTAAACAGGCATCAATAGCATCAATATTAATAAATAGAATTATAGATCTATACATATCAGAGCAAGTAAACAGGCATTAATATAAATAAATAAAATTATCAATCTGTACATAAATGCACAAGTGCTGCGGGGTAGGGAGGGGGGATAGAGCAAAGAGAGAGAGTCGGGGTGATGAGGGGAGAGGGAGCTGAGGAAAAGGGGGGCTTAATCAGTGGTCTTTGTTCATCATCAGTGGTATTTATTGGGTGCTTACTATGTGCACAGCAGAGTACTAAACACTTCAGAGAGTACAATATAACAATAGACACATTCCCTGACCACAGGAGCTAACATTGGATGTTTAATAAGTATTATTACTACTTGACTTTGTACCCCCTTTCTCCCTACTAAGTTATAAGGTCCTTGTAAAAAGGGACTGTCTCTAACTTTGCTCTTGGCACATTCCCAAGCATGAAGTGTGGTGCGCTGCACCTAAAAGGCACTTTAATCATAATGGTGTTAAGAACTTACTATGTGTCAGGCACTGTACTAAGCTCTCAGGTAAGCAAATGGGATTGGACACAGTCCCTGTCTTAAGTGGGGCTCACAGTCTTGGTCCTCATTTTACAGCTGAGGTAACTGAGGCCCAGAGAAGTGAAGTGACTTGCCCAAGGTCACAAGCAGAAATGTGGGGGAGCCAGGATTAGAACCCATGACCTTCTCACTCCCAGGCCCATGCTCTACACACTACGCCATGCCGCTTCTCTATGAACTGTAAGTAATAATTTAACAATTCATTTGGAAGACTCTTGTAATCAATCAATAGTATTTATTGAACACTTTGTGCAGAGCATTATATTAAAGTGCTTGGGAGAGTAGGACAGATTTAGGATAAAAGAGTAACAGTGAGAGGCTAGACTGGATCAAGGAGAGAAAGGAGAGAGAGGAAGAGAGAAAGCAAGGAAGGGAGAGGGAGGGAAAGAGAGAGGATCAGAGAACTGGAGGTTAATTGCATTCAGTGGTAGCTAGACCATGTGATTAAATGAGCTTCCTGAATGAGCTGTTAATGGAGGGAAAAGTAGAGGGATCCAGAGGCCACCCAAACTGAGTGAGGAGGAGGAGGAGCCAGAAGAATAAGCACTAAACCAGTGAATGAGGGAAGAGAGAAAGCAATGAGAGAGAGAGTAGAGCAGTATCGCAAATCTCGTCCTAGTTCGAACATCTTTTTTCTCATACAGTCCCAAGGGCCAGTTTTCAGATTTTAGATTGAACAGAACATTTTCAATCTGGCACTTAGTGACTCATGGGGTTCCAAAATCAGCAATAATAAATGGCATCTTTCTCAGGCGTTAACTGACACACACCACGATTCCTGCTCGAATTGGGACGTCGGCCCTGCCCCACTACGTATTAATCGAATATTTCATTTTATCTCAAAAATTCCCAACATGGTTGTAAGAGGAAGGACAGATGGCTAGAATATGTAAGCAAGTAAAGGAAAGAGAATAAAAGAAGGCTGTGATAGTTTCTGTGCCCTAACCACACTTTGAAGAGTTTATTTGGGAAGATACTTCTTTCCATCAAAGCAAGAAATTATTAATCATGTCAACACAGGCAGTAGGAACAGGGTAAGAGCCTGGAAATGAGAGCAGTGACAGAAAACAAGATGGCTACATTCTGATCCTTGGCAAAGAATACTAGTTAATGTTTTGGGGGGATGCACAGATCCCAGAGGTTTGAAAGTAAAACTGTGAGTCAGAAAGCTATTTCAGACTGGCTCAAATCATTTAGGTTTTCTCACCGTGCCTCATTTCTATCCTCAGTAAAACTAATAATACTAGTATTTACTAAGAACTTTGTGCTAAACACTGGGTTAAATACAAGTTAATCAGATTCCAAGAGGTCTTCCTCGACTAAGCCCCTTTTTTCCTCTTTTCCCACTCCCTTCTGTGTCACCCTAATGCCCTTTTTTGCATAATAATAATAATGGCATTTATTAAGCACTTACTATGTGCAAAGCACTGTTCTAAGTGCTGGGGAGGTTACAAGGTGATCAGATTGTCCCATGGGGGGCTCACAGTTTTAATCCCCATTTTACAGATGAGGTAACTGAGGTACAGAGAAGTTAAGTGACTTGCCTGAAGTCACACAGCTGACAATTGGCGGAGCTGAGATTTGAACCCATGACCTCTGACTCCAAAGCCTGTGCTCTTTCCACTGAGCCATGCTGCCGGCTTGCCTCCCTGTGATCCCTTTGATGTTGGGGGGTGTGGGGGGTGTGTGCCCAGAGAAGGGGGGACGGGAGGATACAGCCCCCTCTGTGCCCCCTCTGTGTGCCAGCCCCACTTTATGCACATATCTGTACTGTATTTATTTGTCTGTCTTCTCCTGTAGACTGTAAGCTCATTTTGATGATGATGGTATTTATTAAGCATTTACTATGTGCCAAGCACTGTTCTAAGTACTGGGGAGGTTACAAGGTGATCAGGTTGTCCCACGGGGGGCTCACAGTCTTAATCCCCATTTTACAGATGAGGAACTGAGGCACAGAGAAGTGAAGTGACTTGCCCAAAGTCACACAGCTGACAATTGGTTATTTTGGCAGGGCTGTGTCTGTTTATTGTTATAGCATACTCTCCCAAGCTCTTAGTACAGTGTTCTGCACACAAAGTGCTTGTAAATAAGATGGAATGAATTAATGAATGAAGATTGGACAATGGTCCCTGTTCTGCTGGGACTCACAATCTAAGAGGAAGGGAGAGCAGGTTTCACTCCCATTTTGCAGATGAGGAAACTGAGGCCCAGAGAGATTAAGTGACTCACCTAAGGTCACCCAGCAGCCCAGAGACAGAGCTGAGAGAAAAATCCCTGTGGGGATGTGTCTATCAACTCTATTATACTGAATTTTCCCAAGTTTTCCAATACAGTACTCTGCACTCAGTAAATACTTTTTCTCCCACCCCGTTCTCTTCGCACTGAGCCAAGCTACCAGGCTCAGGATTTGCTGCTTCTTGTTTCCAATCAATACAGGAAGTCCTAACCACTTCATGGAGTCTAGAAAGAACAGATTCACTCCTGAACAACAAGTATTACTGCTAATGTTAAAATAAGGGACGACAGAAAGGAATGGGGTGATATAGTGAGGGAGACTGATCTTGCGAGCGGGCGTTAAACAGCCGTCTAGTCACTAGAACACCCCTTCTCAGGTAAGAAATTCTACTGGGAGTTGTCACAGCAGAGAAGCATAAATTAATTTGGCACAGGTGTTCCTGTTACGCTGTGAATGAGAACATTCACGGCCTCCCATGGCCCTCTCGCGCCTATGGTGGTCTTCGGAAACCTGAGTTCTAATCGAAAACAGGTCAGAAGACCAGCTGGCCCTGAATCTGGAGTGAGATTTAGCTAAAGCTGCCTTGCGTGCTTTGTTATTTCGGCGCATCTGTGGATTCGGCAAGCGTGGGGTGGCATGAAATGAGGAAGAAGTCACAAAAGGAAAAAAATAATATTTTGAACTGGGAAAGTTCAAAAGGAGCAATAGTGATTACATAACCCAAATGATTCTTCTGCATCAGAGAAGCAGCGTGGTTTAGTGGAAAGAGCCCGGGCTTGGGAGTCAGAGGTCATGGGTTCTACTTCCTGCTCCGCCACTTATCGGCTGTGTGACTTTGGGCAAGTCACTTAACTTCTCTGTGCCTGTTACCTCATCTGTACAATGGGGATTAAGACTGTGAGCCCCACGTGGGACAACCTGATTATCTTGTATCTACCCCAGTTCTTGGCACATAGTAAGCGCTTAACAAATATCATCATTATTATTATCCTAAAGAGTCACAGGAAGGTGGCACAAGCAGAGTAGGGCCTAATTCATTTGCATCTGGATTAATAATGAGAAGCAGCATGGCCTAGTGCACAGGCTGGGAGTCAGAGGCAAATGTGTTCTAAGCCCGTTTTTAACCTGGGCAAACCACTTATCTTCTCTGTGCCTCAATTACCTCATCTACAAAATGAGAATTAAGACTGTGAGTCCCTCTTGGGACGGGGCAGCGTCCATCCCGATTAGCTTATTTATCCCAGCGCTTAAACAGTGGTTGACATGTAGTAAGTGCTTATCAACTGTCATCATTATTATTATTATCTGTGCCTCAGTTACCTCAGCTGCAAAATGGGGATTCAATACCTGTTCTTCCCCCAATTCAGGCTGTGAGACTTGAATATCCTATATCTACCCTGTCATTTAGTACAGTGCTTGATACACAGTAAGCCTTTAACAGATATCACAATTACTATCATTACAGAGCTTTGCTCAGGACACAGTAGGCATTCAGTAAGTACTGGTGAAAATGGTAAAAAAAATAATGAGGGAACAGGTGAACCTTCCACTTGCACTTCCAATCTCTGGAAATTCCTGCCTGGAGACAGAGAAGATGTTGAGAAATACTTTTGTGCAATATTGAAATCATTTGTAAGCTCCTTGAGGGCAGGGATCATGTTTATCAACTCTTTGGTACTCTTCAAAGCCCACAGTGAGGCATTCTGAAAACCATAAGCACTCAATAAATGCCAGTGATTGATTGACTGATTGAAACAGGCTTGGAGGAATTGAATGGTCTTTGAATGCTGCTTCCATCCTATCAGCTGTTTCCATTTTACACACTGTTCCATTCTTTTACATATCTTCCCTCCCTCATTAGTTTATGAACTTCCCAAGGACAGGGTCTATATTTGATATTCATTCATTCACTCAATCGTATTTATTGAGTGCTTACTGTGTGCAGAGCACTGTACTAAGTGCTTGGGAAGTACAAGTCGGAAACATATAGAGACAGTCCCTACCCAACAATGGGCTCATGGTCTAGAAATCTTCTCTGAGTTTTTCCCCCAATGTCTAATGCAGCACTTTTCAAATCATCAGGGGTTAATAAATGACTCAGCAGATATATATTTTCATTCAACGATTTGCAACTACAAAATACCTCCAGAATACACTTCTAAGTTAATGTAGCAAGCTGATGTCCATAACTTTCTTAAATTTATCTCTCAATATTCTGCTTTAACAGATATACAGAAACAGATTTCTAGAGAAATCACACTTTTGGTCTCCAATCAATCAATCAGTTGATGCTATTTATTAAGCAGCTATTGAGACCAAAGCACTGTACTGTCTGGGAGAGTACAATAGAGTTAGTAGACATGATCCCTGCCCTCCCAAAGCTTACAATATAATGGGGAGATTGATAGAAATGATTTACTAATATAGTGGGAGCAGGAGGAAGAATAAATTTAACATAGGTTATAACTCAATCAATTAATGGTATTTATTGGACACTTAATGAGTGCAGAACATGTACTAATGGCTCTGGAAAGTACAATACAACAGGCGCATTCCCGGCCCACAGTGAACACAGAAATCGTTCTCATTCTCTAGCATCCTAAGGCTCAATTCATTAACAGTTCTTATTGAGGAGAAGCAGCGTGGCTCAGTGGAAAGAGCACGGGCTTGGGAGCCAGAGGTCATAGGTTTGAATCCTAGCTTCACCGCTTAGCTGTGTGACCTCGGGCAAGCCACTTAACTTCTCTGTGCCTGTTACCTCATCTGTAAAATGGGGATTAAGACTGTGAGCCCTACATGGGACAACCTGATCACCTTGTATCCCCCCAGCACTTAGAACAGTGCTTTGCACATAGTAAATGCTTAACAAATGCCATCATCATCATCATTGAGCAAGGCCTCTGGGCGGATAACTGTACAAACTGCTTGGGAGAGTACAAGAAAAGAGTTAGTAGACACGGTTCCTACCCTCAAGGAACTTACAACCTAGCCTACAATCTATTCTACAACTCCAACAGTTATGAAATTATTTCTATTATAAATGCAAGATCATCAAATACTCAATTTATGTTGAACCCACTCTTAGTCTAAAACTCTTAGCTCCCCTTAAAATAGCAGATTTCTATTTCTCCCTGTCTTTTCCCCATCCTTTGGGTTGGCTTGGTGGCATCCCTCGTGGAATAAGAACCATTGTTGGCATGAAGTCATTTGACAAAAAGCCATATCTATGTTGGCAAATTATCATTAACTCCGACCAGATGATACACCTAAGCCTCTGTCTTCCAAATACTTTGGGGGGAAAGACAAAAAAACCCCACAAAACTAAACACTTTTCCATGAAATATCTGCATAATTCAAGCCATTGCCCCGAATCTCCTGGAAAATTTACTAGTCTAGATCTTGCCTTAATGATCAAAGGTTTGGAGTGGGTGCTTTGGCAGAAATGTTCTGGCAACATCCAGTTTTAGGTCAATAACTTTAAAATCAAACAGATGGATTTTCCGGGTTGGGGGTGGGGAGAAGGGGGTTGGCGAGGAGACAAGAGAGAAAGGAAGGAGCAGAGATACAGGAAGAACATCTGGTTCCCCCCAGGAGTTGAATCTGAAAAGAGTCAGGAGAATCAGGACAATGCTGTTTTGTTTTTTTTAATTTAAGTGCTTACTATACGTAGAACACTGTTCTAAGCAATGGGGTGGATTCATACATTCAGTTGTATTTATTGAGTGCTTACTGTGTGCAGAGCACTGTACTAAGTGCTTGAAAAGTACAATTCACCAATAGAGGTAATCCAGTTGGACACAGTCTCTGTCCGACACGGGGCTCCCAGGCTAAATAAGAGGAAGCACAGGGGAAGTCAGTCAGACAACCATATTTATTGAGCACTTACTGTGTGCAGAGCACTACATTATGCACTTGGGAGAGTACAATATAACAGACACATTCCCTGCACACAATGAGTTTACAGTCTAGAAGATGACCTTAAAATCTAGAGAATGAGCTTACAGCCTAGAGGATTGAGGTATGGAGAAGTGAAGTGACTTCCTCAAGGTCATGCAGCAAACATTTGGCAGAGCCGGCATTACAACCCAGATCTTCTGATTCCCAGCTCTGCACTCTTTCCACTAGGCCATTTTCCTTCTGTTGTGCCAGCGATGTTCCTTAATCTATTCTTCCCCTCTTTATCCTGCAGTTTGCTGTTGTGATGTTCAGCTGGGTTCTGGAGCACAGCTACAATCACCTTATAATAATAATAATAATAATAATGGCATTTATTAAGCACCTACTATGTGCAAAGCACTGTTCTAAGCACTCGGGAGTTTACAAGATGATCAGGTTGTCCCACATGGGGCTCACAGTCTTCATGCCCATTTTACAGATGAGGGAACTGAGGCACAGAGAAGTGAAGTGACTTGCCCAAAGTCACACAGCTGACAAGTGGCGAAAGCAGGATTTGAACCGATGACCTCTGACTCCAAAGCCCAGGCTCTTTCCACTGAGCCACGCTGCTTCCCTGGACCCGGGCCTGGGACCTGAAGGACCTGAGTTCTAATCCTGGCTCTGCCACTTGTCTGCTGGGCAAGTGACTTCAATTCTCTAGGACTCAGTTACCTCATCTTTCAAATGGGGATTAACACGTGGAACAGAGACTGTGTCCAACCTGGCAACCTTGTATCTTCCCCGGATGCTTAGACCAGTATGACTCCACCTTACCTGCTCTTACGTTCCCTTGGCATCCTGGAACACACCACCCTCGAAGAAAACAGACCTGCGGTGGTCCAGATAAGACCCTCACAGAATTTACGCCCACCCATTAACTTGGGACCGACAACTCCGTTTGCTCCGTTCTGTAGTCAAGATAAGATTCCAGGCATTTCTCAGATAGTTGACTCTAATTTATTGTCGCAGGAGAAAAGTCAGATCGAAATCCTTTTGGACTCGTTGGCCCAAAACAGACATTCAGAGTTCAAAGAGGGGGACGAGACCCGCAGAAGTGATTAAGTTATCACTTTAAAGGAGCTTCTCTAACCTCCGCAGTGCTTGGCAAACTCCAGGGCTTCCAGAGACTGTGGGCTTCTCCCTCCAAAGGCCCTTTAACTGCGATTAAGCATCTTTTTATTACATAAATCACAGGTGTCAGGGTAAAACCCATTCAATTAATTATTTCCTGCCACCAAGGCAAAAAAAAGAAAAGAAAATCTTGTTTCCTTATGACTACAAACTTCTCCTAACCAACTTCTTGTGCCAAATGTGGTTTCCATTTACTGGTTTGGGATTTATTTGTCTATGCCAAAGTTCAGGTGTGCCAGCTCTTTGTAATAAGCCATTTGGATGAAAGCTTAACCAGCTCAAAGGATTCTGATGGATTTTATTGCTGCCTTTTAAGATTATTGTTCAGAAATACCAAGTCTAATTTTGAAATCAATTAGCCATGCGGTCTGATGAGGTGTCGCCACAGTTCAGTTTCACACCCGCTGTCCTCAGATTATTGTTAACTCGAGTCAGGTCCTCGGTGCTCTCTGCATCTGGCGTGCATATGTTTGATGTCCTCGTAGAATGCCACTGATGGTTTAAAGAGCCAACCCCTAATGAAGAAAACTTTGTACGTTCACTGCTGTTTGCCAGGAAAGCAAACCTTTTACAGGACTTTGTAAAAAAAACAACAACCCACAACCTATTGTTTTCAGATCGTATTCGTTTTTCACGTGTTTTGGGTCTAGAGGACTTACTTCTTGACGTTGCATGGATGATTAGGCAGAGAGAAGGGCTAACTATGGAATGGGAATATTTGTTTCCTCGTGGGAATGGGCAAAATCCCCCTTGTTCTGTGGGCCATCCTCACTGCCGAGCTAAGAGAGGGATATGACTCCCAGGGGAATTTCCTCCAGAAGGGATCAACATTGAGCAGCATTAGCCAATCGGCACTGGTGCGGGGAAGGTGGATATTGTGCTGCGCAGGAGCCTTGCTTTCTGGGAACAGTGCCAAGCTCCTCTGACGCACCACCCATGCTGTTCAAAAGGAGGGGCGGCTAGTCAAGCCTCCCCTCCCCCTAACCTCCCGCCTCCCTACCCCCAATTCCCTGCTCTCTGGCCCACAAGTGTTTGGGGAGAGGAGAGATCCTGAATTGTTCTCTAATGACACTGTTGAAATTTTGAAATGCATCCATCCCAGAATGTCTCAATTGAAGCCAAACAATGAGTGAATAAATCAAGGGTATTTTCCATGACCACTTCTATAGACAAGTACGTTTTCTTTGGCTTTTTTCAAAGAGCCATTTGCAAAAATGCAATATTCTAAACTGTGAGCCCGCGGTTGGGTAGGGACCGTCTCTATATGTTGCCAACTTGCACTTCCCAAGCGCTTAGTACAGTGCTCTGCACACAGTAAGCGCTCAATAAATATGATTGAATGAATGAAATATGAAATACAGTAACTTCCAAACATTTCCAACGGGGCTGAAGCAGTTCCAGCTAAGATGAAACCTGCCGTATTGATGCCTTAAGAGCCTGTCTCCCCCTGGCCAGCCAGCCCTGATCAGGGTCTCTAAGGAAAGAAGCAGAGTGGCCCAGTGGAAAGAGCATGGAGCTAGTCAATGGCTCCTGGGTTCTAATCCCGGTGCTGCCACTTGTCTGCTGTGTGACCTTGGGTAAGTCATTTAACTTCTCAGTGTCTCAGTTACCTCATTTGTAAAATGGGAATTAAGACTTTGAGCACCTCATGGGACAGGGACTGTGTCCAACCTGCTTATCTTGTATGAACCCTAATGCTTAGTACAGTGCCTGGCACATAGTAAGTGCTTAACAATTACCAGTAAAAAAAAAATGGAATGACTGGGGCAAGGATATGGAACAATATGTTTATTTTTGGGGTGTAGTCTTCCCTACCAGCCTTCCTGCACTTACGTCACATTCTCAGACTTAAGACAATTTTCAAAAGCCATCTTGCCGCATTTGATCTCGTTACCCAACCTACCTTTTCTTGACACACAAATCCACACCTCCTCCACCGCCTTCTCCTCTAAACTCAACTCCCGTACTCCCCTGTCCCTCTGTCAATCTCGTACCACCAACCCACAGCCCTGAATCACTTCCACAGTAATCATGACGGTAATAATTGTGGTATTTGTTAAACACTACTGTGTTCCAGGCACTGTACTAAGTGGATACCAGCAAATCGGGTTGGACACAATCCCTGTCCCACATGGGGCTTACAGTCTCAGTCTCCATTTTACAGATGAGGTGATTTAGGCACAGTGAAGTTAAGTGACTTGTCCAAGGTCACAGAGCAGATAGGTGATGGAGCCAGGATTAGAACCCGTGACCTTCTGATTCCCAGGCCCGTGCTCTTTCCACTATACCATGTTGCTTCTCTGTACTCTTCCTTCACTCCGGTGCATAAACTGTGGAGTGCTGCTGGTGAAAACCCAGATACCAGGCAGACCTTGTCCATGAGAAATTCATCCTCACCTTTCTTCACTCTGCCTTCTCCCCTGCCTGGCAACAGTGACAAAGCATCTTACTAATCTGTCCAAATCAATCGATTGACTGTGTTGTATTCTTTCAAGCAGTTAGCACAGTACTCTGCACACAGTAAGCGCTCAATAAATACCACCGATTGATTGATCAATCACACAGTAGTATTTACTGAGCACCTATTGTGTGCTGAACATCGTGGTGAGCAATTGGTGAGTACAATACAAATAGAGGCGCAGTCCTTGTCCTCAAGGAGTTTACAATTAAATTGGGAAGCTAGGCAAAAATACAAATTATTTATAAATTATGCAAGCAGAGGGAAGAACAAAGCTACAATTCAAAATTCAAGAGTATGGAAAGATGAATAAATAAACAAGGGATTAAATTGTATGTAAATTGATATACACATATAAGTGCTCTGGATGACTGTTTACATATAAAGGCTAAAAGTGGCTGGGGGGATTGTATGACTTGAGTTGCTGAAAATTAATCCAGGAAACCCTAGAGTTTCTACAAGGTTTTCTGGTCCTTCTCCAAAATTAAAACCTATCATCAATCATTCATTTCTATTGAGCGCTTCCTCCATGCAGAGCTCTGTACTAAATGCTTCAGAGAGTATAATATCACAGAGTTGGTAGACTCATTCTCTGCCTGCAATGAGTTTACAGTCTAGATTAAATTAAAAAGATTATTAAAATTAATCCAGAAAACCCCAGTGTTTCCATAAAGATTTCTGGTATTTCTTCAAAATTAAAATCAACCAATTACTCAACTTTATTGAGTGCCTACTTTGCTTTATAGTATTTATCAAGTGCTTACTACATGCCAGGCACTGTACTAAGCGTTGGAGTAGATACAAGCTAATCAGGTTGGACACGGTCCCTGTCCCACATGGGGCTCACAGTTTTAATTCCCATTTTGACTCCCAGGACCATGCTTTATTCATTCATTCAATCATATTTATTGAGCACTTACTGTGTGCAGAGCACTGTACTAAGCGCTTGGGAAGTACAGGTTTATCCACTAGGCCATGCTGCTTCTCTTACCATGTACAGAGCTCCGGACAAAACAACTGGGAGAGTACAGTATAACACAGTTTGTAGACTTGTTCCCTGCCCACAATCAGTTCACAGTTTAAATTAAAAGGATCACTAAAACTAATAGCATATATCTTGAAGGGAATCCACCATAATTCAACTCCTCCAAATTAGATATTGATCCTCTAGTTCCTGCCCTGTTAATCTTTGATGATCAGTCTCTTCTTATTATTGACAAGAATCCCATTGTTACCCTCTGACCCTATAATTATCATAATAATAATTATGGTATTTGTTAAGTCTTTACTGTGTGCCAAGCCCTGTTCTAAAGTCTGGGGTAGGTACAAGGTAATCAGGTTGTCCCACATGGGGCTCACAGTCTTAATTCCTATTTTGCTGATGAGGTAACTGAGGCTCAGAGAAGTTGAGACTTGCGCAAAGTCACACAGCTGACAAGTGGTGGAGCCGGAATTAGAACCCATGTCCTCTGGCTCCCAAACCCGTGCTCTTTCCTTTACATTGGGCAGACTTGAAAGTTTTGTCCGAAATGAGATCTACTTGGGCGAATACAGCTAATCCAGTCATGGGAAGGGATTGTGTCTGTTGTATTGCTCTGTTGCTCTCTCCCAAGCGCTTAGTACAGTGCTCTGCACAGGGGAAACACTCAATAAATACAACAGACTTACTGAGTGACTGACCAGTCGCATAAGTGGGATTTGGAGAAGGGAGATATTTTTTCTAATCAGCTTCATATTGCACTTGTTCTTCGATGCTTTGGAATTTTATAAACTGTCAGTTCATGATACATTCCAGTTTTCAGGGACCATAGTTGACTGGTAAAATGTGTATAAATACACGCATCAAGCAGACCCATGTGGGCACAGAACATTTCCAGACCAGCTCCTTTTTATTTTCAGAACTATTTGGCATGGCTGGCTGTTGTATTTCTATGTAATACTGTTTTCTACTTCTTTTATACCAATATGAGCACAGAGTAACCTTTCTTCAGGTTGTCCCTTTGGGTGTGTCAATCCTTACCTATTAATGGAAGCAGCATGGTCTAGTGGAAAGACACCAGGCTGGGAGTCAGAGAAACTGGGTTCTAATCCTGACTCCGCCACTTTGTCTTGGGCAAATCACTTAACTTCCCTATGCCTCAGTTCCCTTATCTGTAAAATGTGGATTAAATCCTACTCCCTCTTATCTAGATGGTGAGCCCTATGTGGGACAGGGACTGTGTCCAAACTGATGATCTTATATCTACCCCGGTTCTTAAAACAGTTCTTGGCATATAGTAAGCATGTAACAAATGCTATTATTGTATTATTAGTATTAATAATAAACCAAACATTGGGGGATTGAAGACAACTGAATCTGAGTCAGTCAATCATATATAGAGAGTACTTACTGTGTGCAGAGCAGGGTACAAAGCACTTAGGAGAAGACATGATAATAATAGACACATTTCCTGCCCACAGTGAGTTTACAGTCTAGAAACCTGTCACTTAGAGGAAAGACGAACCCCATCTATTGCTCTCCAATAGGCCCCTGACTTTCAAACTTTACCGCTGCATTAGGTGAAGCTGTCTTTTGGGGAATATGGAAAAATGGAAGTTTCGTTATGGAACAGCTTACTCTGAGAGGCTCTGCTGTGCTTGTATGTGCAATTTATTTTAATGTCTATCTTGCAATTTATTTCATTCATTCAATCGTATTCATTGAGCGCTTACTGTGTGCAGAGCACTCTACTAAGTGCTTGGGAAGTACAAGTCAGCAACATATGGGATGGCCCCTACCCAACAATGGGCTCACAGTCTAGTCTGTCTTGTCCTCCAAACTGTAAGCTCCTCGTGGGCAGACAACTCTTTTATACTGTATTCCCCCAAGCACTTAGTACAGTGCTCTGCACACAGTAAGAGTGCATTAAATTCGATTGATTGTAAATTCTCCAAGCAAATACTGCTCAGGAATACTGAATGGAAAAAAAGACATTTGAAAATGAATTGGCCTTTTCAAAGGGATAGGAGTTGAAAGCAGAAAATAGCTAGACTGAAAGCTTCTTGAGGGCAGCAGCATGGGTTAGTGGCAAGAGCCTGGGTTTGGGAGTCAGAGGACGTGAGTTTTAATCCCAGCTCTGCCAGTTGTCTGCTGCATGACCCTGGTCAAGCTGCCTAACTTCTCTGTGCCTCAGTTACTTCATCTGGAAAATAGAGATTAAGACTGTGAGCCCCACATTATATATTAGCCCCTGATTACATATCTATCCCAGTGCTTAGAGCATTCATTCAATCATATTTGAGTGCTTACTGTGTGCAGAGCACTGTACTAAGTGCTTGGGAAGAGCAGTTCTTGGCACGTAGCAAGCGCTTAACAAATACCATAATAATACTAATCATTATTATTAATTCTATTATATTCTCCTAAACACTTAGTACAGTGCTCTCACCACAGACAAGACATGGAACAAATACTATTGATTAATTGATATGTTATCATGGTGGTAATCTTTTATTTCCTTAGACACATTTCCTTAGGCACGGACAACCATCTCTAGTGCATCCTTATTCATTTTTACCCATTCTCAGCACGTGTGTTTATCTAGATAATCAACTGTACAGGCAATTGTTTATCGTGTTGATTCAGTTAGTAAATATTTATCGGTCTCTCTCTCCCTGTAGGGTGGAAATTTCTTGTTGATAGGGAATGTGTCATTCTTCTGTTGTACTTTTCCAAGTGCTTAGTGCACATTCAGTAGGGACTCAAAACCATCACTACTTCTACCTCTTACCAATTACACTCTGTTTTCATTTTCTAAATATCTTCATGTAACCTGTCAACACACTGTGGTCGTGGCTTAGTGGCAAGAGCCTGGGCTTGGGAGTCAAAGGACGTGGGTTCTGATCCTGACCCCACTGCTTATCAGCTGTGTGACTTTGGGCAAGTCACAACTTCTCTGTGCCTCAGTTACCACGTGGGGATTCATTCATTCATTGTCATATTTATTGAGCGCTTACTGTGTGCAGAGCACTGTACTAAGCTCTTGGGAAGTACAAATCAGCAACATATAGAGATTGCCCCTAACCAACTAGGCTCACAGCCTAGAAGGGGGAGATCTAGAAGGGAGAGACAGACAACTAAACAAGTAGATTAAGACTGTGAGCTCCACGTGGGACAACCTGATTACCTTGTATCTACCCAGCGCTTAGAATAGTGTAGTAAGCACTTAACAAATACCATCATTATTATTATTATACAAGATAATCATGTCGTACACAGTTCCTTTCCCACATGGGGTCACAGTATAAGTCGGAGGGAGAAGAAGTATTGAATCCCCATTTTACAGGAGAGGAAACAGGGAAATTAAGTGACTTTTCCTAAGTCAGTGGATTTAGCAGGCAAGTGGCACACCGGGGATTAGAACCCAGGCCTGTATTCTTGCCACTAAGCCACTCTGCTTCCCATCACATAATGTTGCCCCATCAAATAATGTGGTGATTCCTCTATGGGTTCAAATCCTTCCCCCCGACGAATGGCAGAAGACAGTTATCTCACCCACCTACATCAATCAGTGGTATTTATCGAGCCCTTACTATGAGCAGGGCACTGTACTGAGCACTTGGGAGAGTACAATACAACAGAATTAGTGGAGACGCTCCCTGCCCACAGCGAGCTTATAGTCTAGAAGGTATGTGTCACCTATCTCTATTTGTTGAGTTTTTTTCCCCATCAGTTGTTTCAGTTGCCCTTCTTTGAACACCCTCCAATTTGTTTATCTCTCAGATAATGAAGTGTCTCAGGCAGAAAGAAAATTCCAGTTGTTTCCAGAGTTATATATCTCTCAGCTGTTGCCTCCCCTTCCTTTAAGGCCTCTGCAGATGGAGTCTAATATCACGTTGGCCATTTTCACATTGTTAATTCGCTTGTCATTTCTCTGGCAAGTTAAATGAGCCAGCTGAGACTGATAAATGGGAGTTAAAGCAACAGTTTCTTTTTGAAGCTCTGGGCGTTTGTTTTCAAATTAGCTGGGTGGGTTATTGAGGACCAATGGAATTTGGGAGGTTTTTTTTTTCTTTCCTTCTTCTCCCAACTCCTGGTTGCTTGGGGTTTGGCAACAGTTTGTAAAAATGAAACAGTTCACATAATTATATTTATTCTGATGGTATTGACACCTGTTTACTTGTTTTGTTATGTTGTCTGTCTCCCTCTTCTAGACTGTGAGCCTGTTGATGGGTAAGGACCATCTCTATATGTTGCCGATTTGTACCACCCAAGCGCTTAGTACAGTGCTCTGCACACAGAAAATGCTTAAGAAATTTGAATGAATGAATGAATAAAAATGGAACTTTGGGCCTGTGTAGCTTCTTGCTCCAGGACGCTCAGAAAGTATGGAAGAATTGACAGTATTATCATCATCAATCGTATTTATTGAGCGCTTACTATGTGCAGAGCACTGTACTAAGCACTTGGGAAGTACAAATTGGCAACATATAGAGACAGTCCCTACCCAACAGTGGGCTCACAGTCTAAAAGTATTAGTAGTCGTAGTAGTAATATTAATAACAATTATAATAATTATTATGGTTAAGCACCTCCTATGTGCCAGGCACTGTACTAAGCGCTGGGGTGGATACAAGCAAATTGGGCCGGACACGGTTCCTGTCCCACGTGGGGCTCAGAGTCTCGAGTCCCATTTTCCAGATGAGGTAACTGAGGCCCAGAGAAGTGAAGTGACTTGCCCAAGTTCACACAGCAGACAAGTGGCGGAGCCGAGATTAGAACCCATGACCTTCTGACTCCCAGGCCCATGCTGTATCCACTACTGCATGGAAGGAGGAGGAGGAAGAGGAAAGGAAAAGTAGTAGTTGTAGTAATTCTAATGGTAGTATTCATTCATTCAATCATATTTATTGAGCGCTTACTGGGCAAAGCACTGTACTAAATTCTATACTTCATACCATTGCCCGGATCATTTTTGTGCAGAAACGCTCTGGGCATATTACTCCCCTCCTCAAAAATCTCCAGTGGATACCAGTCAACCTATGCATCAGGCAAAAACTCCTCACTCACGGCTTCAAGGCTGTCCATCACCTCGCCCCCTCCTACCTCACCTCCCTTCTCTCCTTCTCCAGCCCAGCCCGCACCCTCCGCTCCTCTGCCGCTAATCTCCTCCCCGTACCTCGTTCTCGCCTGTCCCGCCATCGACCCCCGGCCCACGTCCTCCCCCGGGCCTGGAATGCCCCCAATCCCTCTGCCCCTCCGCCAAGCTAGCTCTCTTCCTCCCTTCAAGGCCCTACTGAGAGCTCCCCTCCTCCAGGAGGCCTTCCCAGACTGAGCCCCTTCCTTCCTCTCCCCCTTGTCCCCCTCTCCATCCTTCCCGTCTTACCCCCTTCCCTTCCCCACAGCACCTGTATATATGTATATTTGTTTGTACATATTTATTACTCTATTTATTTTATTTGTGCATATCTATTCTATTTTGTTAGTATGTTTGGTTTTGTTCTCTGTCTCCCCCTTTTAGACTGTGAGCCCACTGTTGGGTAGGGACTGTCTCTATATGTTGCCAACTTGTTCTTCCCAAGCGCTTAGTACAGTGCTCTGCACACAGTAAGTGCTCAGTAAATATGATTGATTAATATAAATAGATAAATGAATAAATTACAAACATATACATAGTAGTAGTAATAGCAATAGTACTACTAGCACTACTACTAATAATAGGAAAAATAATACCACTAGTAGTCAGTAATAATAATAGTATTGAACACATCGTGTGTCAGGCACTGTACTAAGTCCTGGGGCGGATACAAGCTAATCAGGTTGGACACAGTCCCTGTATTACATGGGGCTAACAGACTCAATCCCCATTTTACAGATGAGGTAACGGAGGCACAGACAATGTAAGCAACTTACCCAAGGTCACACGGCAGATAAGTGAGGGAGCTGGGATTAAAACCCATGACCTTCTGACTCCCAGCCCGGGGGTCTAACCACTAGGCCATGCTGCATAGTAGTAGTAGTAGTAATAGTGTTTATTGGGCACCTACTGCATTCAATGTACTGTACTAAGCATTTGGGAGGCACAAGAGATGCACTGAACCCATTCTCTGCCCACAGGAAGCCTATACCCTAAAGAGGAATCAATCAGAAAGGCCTGACCATTGACTTTAAGTCACTCAGTCAGCTCTCTCCTTCCTACTTCCTTCCCCAACTACACTGTGGCCAGAATGCTTTGTTCCTCTCAAGCTAACCAGTATACTGTGCCCCATTCTTTCATTCATTCAATTGTATTTATTGAGCACTTACTGTGTGCAGAGCACTGTACTAAGCGCTTGGGAAGTACTAGTTGCCTCTCTCTCTCTGCCAATCTTGTGCTCACCCTGACCCCCAGGCCAGAAACTATCTCGAATTTCGCATCTGATCGAACATTTCTCTCACCATTGACAAAGCCCTTCTGAAATTCTATTTTCTTCAGAAGGCCTTCCCCAGTTGACTTCTAATCTCCCTAACTTTTATATGCCCCCAGCTGCCTCCAGCACTTTTGTGCTACCTATATCAATCAAAAAAATCAATCAATCAGTTGTATTTATTGAGGGTTTACACTGTGTAGGACACTGGAATAATAATAATAATGGCATTTATTTAAGTGCAAAGCACTGTTCTAAGTCCTGGGAAGGTTACAAGGTGATCAGGTTTTCCCACTGGGGGGCTCACAGTCTTAATCTCCATTTTACAGATAATAATAATAATGGCATTTATTAAGCACTTACTATGTGCAAAGCACTGTTCTAAGCCCTGGGAAGGTTACAAGGTGATCAGGTTGTCCCACGGGGGACTCACAGTCTTAATCCCCATTTTACAGATGAGGTAACTGAGTCACAGAGAAGTTAAGTGACTTGCCCAAAGTCACAAAGTGAATAGTAATGACAATAATAATGATTATGGTACCTGTAAAAACTTACTATGTGCCAAGCACCGTTCTAAGTACTGGAGTAAATACAAGTTAATCAGGTTGGATTCAGTCCCTGTCTCACACTGGGCTCAAAATCTTAATCCCATCTTTTACAGATGAGGTAACAGAGAAGTTAAGTGACTTGCCCAAGGTCACACAACAGACATGTGGCAGACCCAATATTATAATAATAATAGTATTTATTAAGTGCTTACTATGTGCAAAGCACTGTCCTAAGCACTGGGGAGGTTACAAGGTGATCGCATTGTCCCACGGGGACACAGTCTTAGTCCCCATTTTACAGATGAGGTAACTGAGGCACAGAGAAGTTAAGTGACTTGCCCAAAGTCACACAGCTGACAACTGGCAGAGCCGGGATTTGAGCCCATGACCTCTGACTCCAAAGCCTGTGCTCTTTCCACTGAGCCACGCTGCTTCTCTGTACTTACTAGGCACTTGGGAGATTAATAATAATAATAACTGTGGTATTTGTTAAATGCTTACTATATGCCAGGCACTGTACTAAGCACTGGGGTAGATACAAGGAAATTGGGTTGGACACAGTCCCTGTCCCTCATAGGGTTCACCCTCTTAATTCCCATTTTACAGATGAGGTAATTGAGGTCCAGAGAAGTGAAGTGACTTGCCAAAAGTCACGCAGCTGATAAGTGGCGGAGCCGGGATTAGAATCCACAACCTCTGACTCCCAAACCCGGGCTCTTTCCACTAAACTATGCTGCTAGTACTAATGCAATAGTAGTAATTATCGTAGTAGTATTAGTAGCAGCAGTAGTAATAATAATAATAACGATGGTGTTTTTTAAGCACTTACTATGTGCCAAGCACTTTTCTCAGGTTGTCCCACGTGGGGCTCACAGTCTTAATCCCCATTTTACAGATGCAGTAAATGAGGCACAGAGAAGTTAAGTGACTTGCCCAAAGTCACACAGCTAAGTGGCAGAGCTGGGATTAGAACCCAGTAGTAGTCCTAGTAATAGCAGCAGTAGTAGTAGTAGAAGTAGTAATGGTATTTATGATGGTTTACAAGATATTAAAATTGGATACAGACCCTGTGAAGCCCATTTAAGGTAGAGGGAGAACATGTATTTAACCCCCATTTTACAGATGAGAAAACTGAGGCACAATGATAAATGGCTCACCCAAGTTTACACAGCAGACAAGTGACAGAGCTGGAATTAGGAACCAAGGCTCTCTACTGTCAGTTCTTTGCTCTTGCTCCTAGTCCATGCTGCTTTAGAAGACCTGGTCCCAGTCCCGAGGAACTGCAGGAGAAAAGGACACAAAGAAAAAGAAGAAAACATCAAATGTAATTGAAGACAAGAGGAAATGAAGAGTCAAGTGGAAAGCATGCAGATGAGGGCGGTGAGTCAGTAAATCGTTCATATTTACTGAGCACTTTGTGTACATATTTACTATTCTATTTATTGTATTTTGTTAACGTATTTTGTTTTGTTGTCTCTCTCCCCCTTCTAGACTGTGAGCCCGTTGTTGGGTAGGGACCGTCTCTATATGTTGCCAATTTGTACTTCCCAAGCGCTTAGTACAGTGCTCTGCACACAGTAAGTGCTCAATAAATACAATTGAATGAATGAATGACAGTACAATGGAACAATAAGCACAGCCCCCACCTACAGTGACTGAGGGAAAGCAAGGCATATGATGCAGAAAGTAATTGGGTATGTGAGAATATGGGTACATAGGTGGTGGGGAAAAAAAGAGTGTGAAGGAACACTCTGTATCTCATTATCCTCATCTGTAAAATGGAGATAATTAATCATATTTATTGAGCGCTTACTGAATGCAGAGCACTGCACTAAGTGCTTGGGAGAGTACAACACAACAATATAACAGACACATTCCCTGCCCACAGCGTGTTTACAGTCCAGAGGTGGAGACAGACATTTAATAGAAGTAAATAAAAAAATACTCATCTCCCTTCCCTCTTAGACTGTGAGCCCCATGTGGAACTTGGATCTATCCCAGGTTTTAGGACAGTGTTGGCACACAATATATGCTGAAGAGGTACCTCCACCATCTGTCCAGCAAACAATTATTCACCTAGAATGACATAAATAATAATAACAATAATAATGGTATTTGTTAAGCACTTTCTATGTGCAAAGCACTGATCTAAGCACTAGAGTAGATACAAGGTTATCAGGTTGGACCACAATTCCTGTCCCACATGAGGCTCACAGTCTCAATTCCCCTATTGTGAGCCCCTCGTGGGACAACCTGATCACCTTGTAACCTCCCCAGTGCTTAGAACAGTGCTTTGCATGTAGTAAGTGCTTAATAAATGCCATTATTATTATTATTATTATTATTATTATTATATTACAGATGAGGTAACTGAGGCCCAGAGAAGTGAAGTGACTTGCCCAAGACCACACAGCAGACAAAATGCAGAGCCAGGAATAGAACCCATACCCTTCTTACTCCCAAGTCAATGGTCTTGCCAGTAGTTATGCGGAGAGCCCATATTCTAAAAAAATTAGAGAAACTGGCTTTCAGGAATGTTACAGTTTTACAACAAACTTTCCAAAGCCAGGAAATTCAGAGTTATAATCACAGACCGTCTTCACCTCAAGATCCACTAAAGAAAGTAGAAAACATTTTCCCCAACTCTAACAGTTTGAACTTTTATTTCAAGCTATGATTATATGATGTCACCTTAGTTTTACGGACAAGAGTTTTTGTCATTCTTTTCAAATCCCCACCTGTAGATGCTTGCCTATAAATGGAATAGAGTTTAAAATCCAAATAACTCCCAATGTTTAGAGTAGAAGATCAGTCTACTTGAGGTTTATAGGCTGGGACTATGGTGATGTCACTGAATTAGTGTGAGGAGGACACATTTTGGCAAGATTGAAAGAATTCCAAATTCATGACACCCAAATTTATGATCCAACTCAGGCCTTCCCAGAACCTTGAGTTCTGGCAAAATGTTAATTCCCAGCATAGAAGCTTGAGTTTTTGCACCAATAAATAAAGTTTTTTGGACATCCAAGAACTTTCAGTGGCCCACAACTCACAGTTTCTGCTTCATTTACAACCCTTCACCGAGAACTACCGATTGAAGAAGAGAGTATGCCTAGATATAGAAAGGTGGATGAAAGACTTATTTTTTTGGCCTTGTTAAGAATAATTAAAAACACCAAATGCCCATAAAATCAGAGAAATCAGATATGGGAAGGACCTGTTAAGTTATCTAGACCATCTGTTTTGTGACAGTTCACAACTGTAGAACTCGACTGTAAGCTCTAGACTGAAAGCTGTTTTTTTCTGTTTTGCTTTTCTGTGGTTTTTTTTTTTTTTTTACAGTGTTAAGCGCTTACTATATGCCAGGTTGCTATACTAAGTGCTGGAGTTGATACAAGCTAATCAGGTTGGACACAGTCCATGCCCCACATGGGGCTCACAGTCTTTATCCCCTTTTTACAGAAGAGGTCACTGAGGCACAGAGAAATGAAGTGACTTCCCCAAGGTCACACAGCAGACAAGTGGAGGAGCGCTTAGTACAGTGCTCTGCACATAGTAAGCGCTCAATAAATACGATCGATGATTAGAATCCAGCTCCTTCTGACTCCTAGGCCCATGCTCTATCTAGTAGACCACTCTTCTCGTTGTGGGGAAGGAATGTGTCTACCAACTCCATTACATACTTTACTCTGTGCCTGTTACCTCATCTGTAAAATGGGGATCAAGACTGTAAGCCCCACGTGGGACAACTTGATTACCTTGTATCCCTCCCAGTGATTAGAATAGTGCTTGGCACATAGTAAGTGATTAACAAATACCATGATAGTTATTATTATTATAATTACTTTCCCAAGCATTTAGTAAAGTGAACTGCACGCAGTAAGCATTCAATAAGTACAATTGATTGATTTGTTGGAAATCTCCCTTTTCCTCCTTCATTTCCATTAGGATATGGTAAGAACGGCAAAGAGGGGTAAGAATGGCAAACTTTTGGGTCCGATTTGGGGTCAACCCCTGGGACACGATTGCCTAGGTAACAGCAAGCGTGAACAATGAACAAAGGCATTTTTCTAAATTTAAGGTTAATTCCCAGGAATTTCTCTGTGAGGACAGAATTATGCCTACTAAGATTATTTCTACCAACTCTGTTGAATTGTACTCTCCTAAGTGCTTAGTTCAGTGCTCTGCACGCTGTAGCTGCTCAACAAATATGAAGGTTTGATGGGATGGAGAGGTCTCCCCCAAACCCAAGAATTCACACTGTTATACATTAATATTGGTAATCAATCAATGGTATTTATTGAGTGCTTACTGTGTACAGAGCATTGTACTAAGCACTTGGAAGAGTACAGTTCAACAGAGTTGGTAGGAAACAATTCCTGCCCACAATGAGTTTACAGTTTAGAGAGATATGTGGCTCTGTTACCCATCTCCCTTCACTCACCTCCTGGCTGGTTCCTTGAATTCCCCATCACCAGGGAACAGTAAGATGCAGGTTCCCGCTCTCCTGAAGCTGATGTTTATCCTCTGTCAGGCAGTCAGTGGAATTTATTGAGTGCTTACTCTATGCAAAACACTGTACGCAGCGCTTGGGAGAGTACAATACAACAATAAACAGAAATATTCCCTGCCCACAATGAGTTTATAATCTGGAGGGGGAGACAGACAGTAACATAAATAAATAAATAAATGACAGAAATGTGCATAAGTGGTGTGAGGCTGGGAGGGAGGATGAATGAGAAGCAGCGTGGCTCAGTGGAAAGAGCATGGGCTTTGGAGTCAGAGGTCATGGGTTCAAATCCCGGCTCTGCCAATTGTCCACTGTGTGGCCTTGGACAAGTCACTTAACTTTTCTGTGCCTCGGCTACCTCATCTGTAAAATGCGGGCTAAGGCTGTGAGCCCCACATGGGACTACCTGATCACCTTGTAACCTCCCCAGCACTTAGAACAGTGCTTGGCATAAAGTAAGTGCTTAATAAATGCCATTATTATTATTATAAAGGGAGCAAGTCAGGGTGATGCAGAAGGGAGTGGGAGAAGAGGAAAGGAGAGCTTAGTTAGGGAAGGCCTCTTGGAGGAGATGTGCCTTCAGTAGGGCTTCAAAGAAGGGGAAAGTCTTCTGGACTGTAAAACAGTTTTGGGCAAGGAGTATGTCTACCAACTCACATTAAAATGCCTATTTATCTCTGTAGTTCCCATCTAGAGTTTCTAATTGATACTGTACTTCAAGCATCCAAACATTAGTAAAGGCTGAGGTTGACTCTTTCTTCCTTAGGTGTGCAACACGAAGCCTTTGCAATCCCAAAGAGGCTGGACAGGGAGAGCTTGGAATTGTTCGCACCTCATCGTGAGTTCTAGTGGAATGAGCATGGTACAGGGTATCAGGAGACCTGGATTCTAGCCCCAGATCTGCCACTCTTGCCATGTGACCTTGGGCGAGTCATTAAACAATGTAAAATTGTGTAGGTATTCATAAATAGATTAATAATAATGGCATTTATTAAGCACTTACTATGTGCAGATCACTGTTCTAAGCACTGGGGAGGATACAAGGTAATCAGGTTGTCCCACAGGGGGCTTACAGTCTTAATCCCCATTTTACAGATGAGGTAACTGAGGCCCAGAGAAGTTAAGTGATTTGCCCAAAGTCACACAGCTGACAATTGGCGGAGCCAGGATATGAACCTGTGACCTCTGACTCCAAAGCCCGGGCTCTTTCCACTGAGCCACGCTGCTTCTCGTAAGATTAATCAACAAAGCCGTGATGGAGCTGTGTCTCCTGTCTGCCCCGAGGCCCTTCTGACACTCTAGTCAATATTCATTCATTCAATTTCATCATATTTATTAAGTGCTTACTGTGTGCAAAGCACTGTACTAAGCGCTTAGCACTGTTCTAAGCACTTATTACAGTACACTACTGAACCTTTCTGCCTAGGGATGGTAAGTACTGGAAAACTTTAAGGTGCCCAGAAAGGGATAATCCAGTTCTGACGTAGTGAATGGTGCACAGACCTGAGAGTCAGAAGGTCATGGTTCTAATCCTGGCTCCATCACTTGTCTGCTGTGTGATCTTGGGTAAGTCATTTCTCTGGGCCTCAGTTACATCATCTGTAAAATGGGAATTGAGACTGTGAGCCCCACATGGGACACGGGCTGTGTCCAACTCGATTTGCTTGTATCCACCCCAGCGCGTAGTGCCTGGCACATAGTAAGCACTTAAGGAATAACATCATCATTATCATTGTTATCATTATTATTAATAGAGATAGTGCTTCCATGAGGGCCCTTTCTTGTTGGAACTGAGAAGCGGAGTAGCAAAGTGGAAAGAGCATGCGCCTGAGAGCCAGATGACCTGGGATCTAACCTTGTCTCTGCCAATTGCTTGCTGTGTGACTTTGGGAAAGTCATTTAACTTCTCTGTACCTCACTTAGCAATATGTTGCCACTTAGCTATATGTTGACCTATATGTTGCCAACTTGTACTTCCCAAGCACTTAGTACAGTGCTCTGCACACAGTAAGCACTCAATAAATACGACTGATTGATTGATTAGCTCATCTGTAAAATAGGTATTAAATCCCCTTCCCTCCAACTTAGATTGTGAGCTCCATGTGGGACAGGGACTGTGCCTAACCTGATTAACTTGTATCTACCCCGTTGCTTAGAACAGTGCTTGATGCATAGTAAAAGTGCTCAAGAACACACTCTGTTGTACTCTTTCAAGCACTTAGTACAGTGCTCTATACACAGTAAGTCCTCTAACCTCCATTTATTGACCCCATTCATTAGTTTTATTACACCAAACGTCACCCACATTTTTATTCCAGATCTTCTGACACCCTGTTTCTAGCTCTCTTTCTAGGAGCCAATCGATAAATTAATCAGTGGTTATTTATTGAGGACTTTTTACATGGGGAGCACTATACTAAATGCTTGTGAGAGTATAATAGAGTAAGTAGTCATGATCTCTGCCTTCAAGGAGTTTACAATCTTAGTATTAATTTCAAAGACAGCTCATTTCTCCTCAAAATCTCTAAACTTCTTTATCATCCAACAGGAAAACAAAATCAGGGTTGAGAGGAGTGGGGGACGGCAAGTCCGGGAAATGATAAATACCCAATCCTTCATTCCACTTACTTTGAAATTACTACAGGATTATAAATACCTGAACTTTTAACAAATGTTTTGAATTGAGAACTTCTAGACCCAAATCGGGCCATTAATAAAAATCCTTGAAATAAAGATTTATGATGGGAATACTGACTGAACCATAGAATTCCACACTCTAGCTGGGACTGCTAACAATTATAAATCATGTAACCCTTTGGCCAGCATTCTAAGAGGATAATAAGGGAAACCATACTATCTAGTACACCACGTAATTATGTCAGACTTTAAGCATGAACTTCTGCCAAGCTTCTACTGCTTTAAAAAGATTCATAAAGTTAATTTCAGATTTGGGGCCAGAATCTAGGTGTGCAAACTCGAGCTGTGGTTTGGCTGGTCTCACATTAACACCAAAATCCTTCAGATTTGTTTTCCTAGCTCCTGTTAGGTCTATTAAACATCACTACGTTTTCATTTATGAGATTTGTTAAGAAGCTTTCCTATTTTACTAGGATGATTTCTTGTATAGTTTTAAGCAGGCTTTCTGAACTGGGTTATCTCAGTTTAGGACAACAATGACTCCCGCAGGATTCAAAGTAACACTTTTCTACTGACTGATTTTTTCCCTATTCATTCATTCAATCATATTTATTGAGCGCTTACTGCGTGCAGAGCACTGTACTAAATGCTTGGGAAGTACAAGTTGGCAACATATACAGTCCCTACCCAACAACGGGCTCACTGTCTAGAAGGGGGAGACAGACAACAAAACAAAACATGTGAACAGGTGTCAAAATAGTGAGAACAAATAGAAATAAAGCTAGATGCACATCATTAACAAAATAAATGGAACAGTAAATATGTACAAGTAAAAGAGTAATAAATCTGTACAAATATATATATATATATATACAGGTTCTGTGGGGAGGGGAAGGAGGTAGGGCGGGGGGGATGGGGAGAGGAGGAGAGGAAAAAGGGGGTTCAGTCTGGGAAGGCCTTCTGGAGGAGGTGAGCTCTCAGTAGAGCTTTGAAGGGAGGAAGAGAGCTAGCTTGGTGGATGTGCGGAGGGAGGGCATTCCAGGCCAGGGTTAGGATGTGGGCTGGGGGCCGACAGCGGGACAGGCGAGAACGAGGTACAGTGAGGAGGTCTCCCTATCAGGAGACCAATGTTTATCCTTCCCTACCTCAACTTCCTAACACCTAATTGTCTGCATGATTGTTGCCGAGAGATTATTAAGACCTGTTTGCCCCATATGATGACAGAGGTGAAGCAGCATTGCCCGTTGGAAAGAACATGAGTCGGAGGCAGAGAACCTATGTTCTGATCCACGTACCACCACGTGTCTGATGTTTGACCTTGGGTAAGTCACTTACCGTCTTTGTGTCACAATGACCTCATCTGTAAAGTGGGGATTAAGACTGTGAGCCCCATGTGGGACAGAGACTGTGCTCAACTTGATTATCACGTAACTCCCCCAGAGGTTCTTGAGGAGTGGGGAAACGTGGACTGTACATTTTTTTTAGAAAAAATGATGGAGGCAGCAGATTGAAGAATTGACTGGAGTGGGGAGAGACAGGAGGCAGGAAGATCAGTAAGGAGGCAGTAATCAAGGTGGGATAGGAGAAATACTTGGATTAATGAGGTATCAGTTTGGATGGAGAGGAAAGGGCAGATTTTAGCCATGTTGTGAAGGTTGAACTGACAGGATGAGTTGAGGATGATGCTGAGGTTAAGGGGATTGTGAGAAAGGGAGGATAATGGTGCTGTCTACAGTGATGGGAAAGTCACAGGGAGGATAGGTTGGGGAGGGAGATAAAGAGTTCTGTTTTGGACAAGTTAAGTTTGGGATGTTGGTGGGACAACCATGTACAGATGACAGGAATCAGTGCAAGACTGCAGAGGAGAGAGATCAATACTGGAGATGTAATAATAATAATAATAAAAATGATGGTATTTGTTAAGTGCTTACTATGTGCCAAACATTGTTCTAAGTGCTAGGGGAATACAGGGTGATCAGGTTGTCCCACATGAGGATCACAATCTTAATCCCCATTTTACAGATGAGGTAACTGAGGCACAGAGGAGTGAAGTGCTTGCCCAAAATTACACAGCTGACAATTGGCAGAGCCGGGATTTGAACCCATGACCTCTGACTCCAAAGCCCAGGCTTTTTCCACGGAGCCACGCTGCTTCTGTAAGGAGTAAGCACTTAGCAAATGCCATTAGAAAAAAAAAAAAGAGTAGAAATATTCCTGAAGCAATTACCGATGCACACAGCCATATCATCTTTTTAAACAATAGTGGCTGATTTCAATCAATTAAAATATACAAATTGAAATATATATATATATATATATATATATATATATATATCAATGTAGATACATATGGTATTAAGCACTTACTATGTGCCAGACACTGTACTAAACACTGGGGTCAGTACAAGCTGATTAGGTTGGAAACAGTCCCTGTCCTACATGGAGCTCCTCCACTCCTCTGCTGCTAATCTCCTCACCGTACCTCGTTCTCGCCTGTCCCGCGATCGACCCCCAGCTCACGTCATCCCCCGGGCCTGGAATGCCCTCCCTCTGCCCATCCGCCAAGCTAGCTCTCTTCTTCCCTTCAAGGCCCTACTGAGAGCTCACCTCCTCCAGGAGGCCTTCCCAGACTGAACCCCTTCCTTCCTCTCCTCCTCGTCCCCCTCTCCATCCCCCCCATCTTACCTCCTTCCCTTCCCCACAGCACCTGTATATATGTATATATGTTTGTACATATTTATTACTCTATTTATTTTACTTGTACATATCTATTCTATTTATTTTATTTTGCTAGTATGTTTGGTTTTGCGGCCAGTTATACTTCTAACAAAGCTTGACTTATTGAAATCCCCTTTTCTTGGCAAAATCTGAAAACTGGCCCCTACACAATCTCCGATCCTATTTTTCCTTTTAAAATCAATATGTACCCGTGCTGAGCCAACAGATGGGAACAGAACTGAAGCCTTGCTATACGATCTACTTACATATTTATGCATTTTGAAAAACTGCCTAGTGCCTGCACCTGAGAATCTGAGAGGACTCCAAACAGTAATTCCCGTACTCTGGTAAATATCCCCTGATTTACAACCATCCAATTATGGTGGGATCTGGGGCAGGAGACTACGCTTGGAATATGTGATTTTTTTCCCCACCATGGAGTTGGAAAATTGGAACATTGCCTACGAGCGGGCTAATTCTCCGGGTGAGGGGAGAAGGGTCACCTTGCTTGTTGACTCATCTGTACTAAGCCCTTTATTTAGGACTTTCTTGAGAGTCCTACTGCTTCAGCCAAGAAGACTATCTATCTCCTTCTTTGCAGGTTGGCGTGCTAACTCGGACAGGGCATGTGCTTTCTCTCTTGATGGAGACCTCAAGGACTGATCCAAATGAAGGTATCTCCCCCTGTCATCTTGGCCCTGGAAGACTGGGGAGTCTCTCTCTCTCTGCAGCTGCAAAAGGCTATCATTTTTCAGGAAGAAATTAGGTTTACTTCTTTGCCCTTGACCAACTCATTTTGGCCAACTTTGGGGCCCCTCCCTTCTCTGTCCAGATGCTGCCCCTGTTCTCCTCATTCTCTGTCCCTCCTCCTTTCCTCTCTCACCCCTTTTCATATAGTTTTTTTTCTTTCCTTCTCCTCAATTCTCAGTTGCTGAGGGTTCGGCATCAGTTGGTCAAAATGGAACCTTGATCCTGTGGGCTTCTGGCTCCAAGATGCCCAGAAAGTATGGAGGAAATAGTAGTAGTAAGTAGTAATGGAGCAGCGTGGCTAATGGAGCAGCATGGCTCAGTGGAAAGAGCCCGGGCTTTGGAGTCAGAGGTCATGGGTTTAAATCCCGGCTCTGCCAATTGTCAGCTGTGTGACTTTGGGCAAGTCACAACTTCTCTGGGCTTCAGTTACCTCATCTGTAAAATGGGGATGAAGACTGTGAGCCCCCATGAGACAACCTGATCACCTTGTTAACCTCCTCAGCGCTTAGAACAGTGCTTTGCACATAGTAAGCGCTTAATAAATAAATGCTATCATTAGTAACAGGAGGAGAAGGAGGAGGTGAAGGAGAAAAAAAATGAGGAGTAGGAGGAGGAGGATTAGTGTAGAGAAGCAGTGTGGCCTAACGGATAGAGCACAGGCTTGGGGGTCAAAAGGACCTGCGTTCTAATCCGTGGCTCTGCTACTTGTCTGCTGTGTGGCCTTAGGCAAGTCACTTCACTTCTCTGTGCCTCAGTTACCTAATCTGTAAAAATAGGGGTTAAGTCTGAGCCCCAAGTGGGACTGTGTCCAACTTGATTTGCTCAAATCCACTCCAGTGCTTAGTGCAGTGCTTGACACATAGTAAGCACTTAACAAATGCCATTATTATTATTATTTGTAGTAGCTGTAGTTGTAATAGTAGTAGGTGGTTGGGAAGGTTGAATAAATAAAGCAACAGTAGCAGTAGTAGTGGTAGTAGTAAGTAGAAATAGTAGACACTCTACCCCAGTGCTTAGTACAGTGCTTAGCACAAAAAAGTGCTTACATTTATTATTATTATTAATGTTATTATTATTATTCTAATCCCAGTTCTGCCACTTCTCTGCTGAGTAACCTTGGGCAAGCCACTTCACTGGGCCTCAGTTACCTCATCTGAAAAACAGGGATTAAGACCGTGAGCCCCATGTGGGACAGGGCCTGTGTCTGACCCGATTTGCTTGTATCCACTCCAGTGCTAAGTACAGTGCCTGGCACATAGTAAGAGTTTAGCAAATACCACAGTTATTATATGTGATAGTTGAGTTCTCCTTCCTTCTTCAGCCCAAAGAGTAGGAAGGAAGGAGCAGGCAGATGGAACTCATAAATCATTTTCTGTCACGCATAACTTCCAGTAATGGGTCAGTTCTGCTCGCCTAACAGGGGAGTGGGCTAAGGATGCCCTTAAGAGAAATTATCCATTAACATTCAGGGCTCTGAGAATTGAAAAGACACAATACATCTCCATTACAGCCAAGCAGGTGATTCAGCATCCTGCAGGGTTTCCAGCAAAATTGATTGAAATTGGTTGGAGTAGGAGTCCAGCTGGTTGAGCAGGCAGCTCTCTGAAGGACTATAAACAACAGTTAATAAAAAAAACTGTTTTGCTCGCTCCTGATTTCGTATGTTTTCTCACAGCACCTCTTCAGCTTGGAAAGCATCACTGAGCGTGATCTATACTATCATCCCAGGAACTATTTTCTATTCCTTCAAGCATTTCAGTCATTTATTTGTCCTTTTCTATTTGCCAATTGTTTTTATTTTAGTACCAGTTTTTTGGGTGTCTGACTTTCTTCATGATACACATAAGAATCTTCTCAAAAATCTCCAGTGGTTGCCCATCAACCTTCTTATGAAGCAAAAACTCCTCACTATGGGCTTCAAAGCTCTCCATCACCTCTCCCCCTCCTACCTCACTTCCCTTCTCTCCTTCTCCAGCCCAGACCGTAAACTCTGCTCCTCTGCCACTAACCTCCTCACTGGGCCTTGTTCTCACCTGTCTCGCCTTCGACCCCTGGTCCACATCCTACCTCTGGCATGGAATGCCTTCCCTCCACACATCCGCCAAACTAGCTCTCTTCCTCCCTTCAAAGCCCTGAGAGCTCACCTCCTCCAGGAGGCCTTCCCAGACTGAGCCCCCCCCTTATCCTCTGCTTTTCCTCCCCACCCCATCACCCCCACTCCCTCCCTCTGCCCTACCCCCTTCCCCTTCCCACAGCACTTGTGAATATTTGTACATATTTATTACTCCATTTTATTAATGATGTGTATATATTTATAATTCTATTTATTTTGATGATATTGACACCTGTCTACTTGTTTTGTTTTGCTGTTTGCCTCCCCCTTCTAGACTGTGAACCCGTTGTTGGGTAGGGACTGTATATGTTGCTGAATTGTACTTTCCAAGCATTTAGTACAGTGTTCTGAGCACAGTAAGCACTCAATAAATATGATTGAATGAATCAATCAATCAATCAACCAGGGGCATTAACTGAGTGTTTACTGGGAGCAGAGCACTATTCTAAGTGCTTGGAGAGGAATAATAAAGTTGCATCAATTAATGGTATTTCTTGATTTATTATTATTAAATGCCGTCGAGTCAATTCCAATTCATAGCAACTCCATTGATATACTTTCTCCAGAACGTGTTGTCCTCTGCCTTAATCCGCAACTTTTTTAATGGTCCTTCAGTTATCGTTGTTATGGTCTCTATCTATCTAGCTGCTGGTCTGCCTCTTCTACATTTTCCCTGGACTTTTCCTAGCATTAGTGTCTTCTCCAGAGAATCAGTCCTCCTGATTATGTGTCCAAAAGATGCTAATCTAAGTCTAGTCATTTGACTTTCCAAAGACCACTTTGGTTTAATTTGCTCCAAAATCCTTTTATTTATTTCTTGATACCATTAGGTATTTATTGAAGCCAGTAAGCACACTTCTGATTGATGGATTGATTGACTGAGCACTTACTTTTCACACAACATTGTACTAAACTCTTGGCAGAGTAGAATACAACAGAGTTGGTAGGCACAATCACTGAGTCAGACCAGTGTTTCATCCAGTCTAGTAATTCTCTCTCTGACAGAGACAGAAAGATATCTGGAATGCTTGTAAAACAGTTGCCCTCCTTTACACCCATCTTCAAGGTTATATGGAGATGTCACTTCATATCTCTATCTCAGGCTACACATAGGGCCTAATCCCATCTTTCCATACCAAAAAGCCACCTTATACCTCTTCTGACAGACAATTACTCTCCCCTTCAATTACTCCCAGCCCATGCTTTATCCACTACACCATGCTGCTTTCCTAAGTTTTGGGTAGGTACAAGATAATTAGGTTTGACATATTCCCTGTTGCACTTGGGACTCCAGCCATGGACATAATCCAATCAAAAGTACCTCAGGTAATTATGATGTGCCCCTAAGAACTGCATTGCCTCTTATTAGATGGTGAGCTCACCATATTTTCCCACGTGTGTATTTTCTCCCAGCACTTACTACAATGCTGTGCACACAGACAATTACTCTCCCACCCTTCAAAGTCTTATTGAAGGTACATCTCCTCCAAGAGGCCTTCCCTGACTAAGCTCTCTTTTCTTTTTCTTCCACTCCCTTCTGCATCACCCTGACTTGCTCCCTTTATTCATCCCTCCTCCCAGCTCCACAGCACTTATGTACCTCTCTGGAATGTATTTATTTATATCAATGTCTGTCTCCCCCTCTAGACTGTAAGTTATTTGTGGGCAGGGAATGTGTCTGTTTAATGTCATATTGTACTCTTTCAAGTGTTTAGTACAGTGTTCTGCACACAGTAAGGGCTCAATAAGTATGATTGAATGAATGAACTCCTTGGCATTATCCCCTCTAGTATGAATATTTATCATTATTATTATAGTACTTGTAAGGTGGTTACTGGAAAGAGCACGGGCTTTGGAGTTAGAGGTCATGGGTTCAAATCCCGACTCCGCCAATCGTCAGCTGTGTGACTTTGGGCAGGTCACTTAACTTCTCTGTGCCTCAGTTACCTCATCTGTAAAATGGGGGTTAGGACTGTGAGCCCCCCCATGGGACAACCTGATCACCTTGTAACCTCCCCAGCGCTTAGTACAGTGCTTTGCACATAGTAAGTGCTTAATAAATGCCATTATTATTATTATTACCAAGCATTGGAGTTGATATGAGATAATCAGACTGGAAACAGTCCCTGTCCCTCATGGGGCTCACAGTCTATGAAAGAGTATGAGTTAATCTCCATTCTGAAAGGAGAAAACTGAGATACAAAGAAGTTATGTGACTTCCCAAGGTCACAAAGCAGATATATGGCAGAGCTGGGATTAGAACCGAGGTCTTCTGACCCCCAGGATCATGTTCTTCCCACTAGGGCACTTACCTATGCCCATCCTCAGGACTACATTCACAGCTGGCACTTACATATTCATTAATAATAATAATAATAATAATAATAATAATAATAATAGTATTAAGTGCTTATTATGTGCCAGGCACTGTTCTAAGTGCTGGGATAGATATAAGATATTGAGGTTGGGCACAGTCCTTGCCCTACATAGGACTCACAGTCTTAATCACTTCTATTTATTTTATTAATGATGTGCATATAGCCATAATTCTATTTATTCTGCTGGTTTTGATACCTACTTGTTTTGTTTTGTTGTCTGTCTCCCCCTTCTAGACTGTGAGCCCGTTGTTGGGTAGGAATCGTCTCTATATGTTGCCAACTTGTACTTCCCAAGCACTTAGTACAGTGCTCTGCACACAGTAAGTGCTCTATAAATGCAATTGAATGAATGAATGAATCACCATTTTACAGATGAGGGAACTGAGGCACAGAAAAGTTAGGTAACTTGTCCAAGGTCACACAGCAGACAAGTGGTGGAGCAGGATTAGACCCCATGACTTTCTGATTCCCAGGTCTGTGCTCTATCCACTAGGCCACACTGATCCTCTACACATTCTTAGAACACAAGTGAACCCCTAATAATAATAATAATAATAGTAGTAGTATTTGTTAAGCACTTACTATGTGCCAGGCACTGTTCTAAGTACTGGGATAGATACAAGATATTCAGGTTGGGCACAGTCCCTGCCCTACATAGGACTCACAGTCTTAATCACTTCTATTTATTTTATTAATGATGTGCATATAGCCATAATTCTATTTATTCTGCCGGTTTTGATACCTACTTGTTTTGTTGTCTGTCTCCCCCTTCTAGACTGTGAGCCCGTTGTTGGGTAGGGATCGTCTCTATATGTTGCCGACTTACTTCCCAAGCACTTAGTACAGTGCTCTGCACACAGTAAGTGCTCTATAAATACGATTGAATGAATGAATGAATCATCATTTTACAGATGAGGGAACTGAGGCACAGAAAAGTTAGGTAACTTGTCCAAAGTCACACAGCAGACAAGTGGTGGAGCAGGATTAGAACCTATGACTTTCGATTCCCGGGTCTGTGCTCTATCCACTAGGCCACGCTGCTCCTCTACACATTCTTAGCACACAAGTGAACCCCTAATAATAATAATAATAATAATAATGATGGTATTTGTTAAGCACTTACTATGTGCAAAGCACTGTTCTAAGCACTGGGGGGATACAAGGAGATTAGGTTGTCCCAAGTGGGGCTCACAATCTTAATATCCATTTTACAGATGAGGTAACTGAGACACAGAGAAGTTAAGTGACTTGCCCAAAGTCGCACAGCCGATAAGTGGCAGAGCCAGGATTAGAACCCATGACCTCTGACTCCCAAGCCTGGGATCTTTCCACTGTGCCATGCTGCTTCACTTTATTATAGATGCATGTTCAATTATATACTCAATTATTAATTGTAATGTAAATATTTTTATGCCCATTTTCCCCATTTGAGGGCAAGCTCCTTAAAGGTAGGGGATGTGTCCCATACTTTCTTAAGAGTTTAGTTCGGTGCATTACACCCAGTGGGCACTCACTAAATACCAATACTACTACTACAATTACGGTCATCTAGTTTGGAGAGAGTCTAGCCTAATTGTCACAACCAATCCTACTTAAATTGTAAGCCCCAATGTGGGACAAGAACTGTGTCCAATCTGATTAATCTGTATCTTCCCCACTACTTCAAACAGTACTTGGCACATAGTAAGCACTAACAAGTAATAATAATAATAATAATGATGGCATTTGTTAAGCGCTTACTATGTACAAACCACTGTTCTAAGCGCTGGGGGGATATAAGGTGATCAGGTTGTCCCACGTGGGGCTCACAGTCTTAATCCCCATTTTACAGATGAGGGAACTGAGGCTCAGAGAAGTTAAGTGACTTGCCCAAGGTCATACAGCAGACGTGGCAGAGCCAGAATTCGAACCCATGACCTCTGACTCCAAAGCCCAGGCTCTTTCCACTGAGCCACGCTGCTTCCATAAAAAAGGTGTCCAGAAGAGAAATTAAAATAAATATCCACCTGTATCAGGATACATAGCTTTTCCCCTTCTAGGGGATATGATAGAAGACATATGACAGTAAGTGCTCTTGATGAAGATGTAACAACTAAAGTAGAGAATTATTGATTTTTCTTAATAGTATTTGTTAAGTGCTTACTATGGGGCAGGCATTGTGCTCTGGCAGATACAAGATAATCTGACTGGACACAGTCCAGGTCCCATGTGTGGCTCACTGTCTTAATCCTCATTTTACAGATGAGGGAACTGAGGCACAGAGAAGTTAAGTGACTTGCCCAAGGTCACACAGCCAGTGACTGGAAGAGCAGTATTAGAACCCAGGTCCTCTCTCAGGTTTGTGCTCTTTCTGAGAGGCCAACTGCTTCTTACCACAGATTATTTTATGTCAGTCTCCCCCTCTAGATTGTAAATTCTACGAGAGCAGGACTGTATTATATACCTTTACTGTACTTTCCCAAGTGCCTAATACAGAGCTTAACCTACAGAAGGCAATCTGTAAGTATATTCACTGATTGTAGACTGTAAGCACCTTGTGGGAAGAAATCATGTCTGCCAACTCTATTATATTGTACTTTCGCAAGGATTTATCATAGTGCTCTGCTCCCAATAAGTGCTCAATGAATCCCATTGATCGATAGATTAAAGTATCCAGTGGAACTACCTGATATATAAATTTGGATTTTAAATGAAGGGTAATTCTCTGAGACAGTAATGTGGTTTCATAATGATATGGTCTTAAAAATTACATTCTAGTTGCCTTACTATGACTGATTATCCATCTCTTTCCCTTTCCCCTAGAGGAAGTACTAAAAAAATGAAATCTCTCTTACATTCAATTTAGGGAAGGTCATGTTTGTCTTCTGTCTCCTGAATGGATTTCAGGTATGGTAGAGAGGGTGTTTTTTTCTGTCCTTCTTAGGTAGATAGCGCTCTAATACTTCTGTCAGTAATAATAGTTGTGGTATTTGTTAAGGGCTTACTCTATGCCAAGCACTTTGCTAAGTACTGGGGTCTGGTCTGGTCTTATGCTGTCGAGTTGTCTCTGACCCATAGTGATTCCATGGACACATAATAATAATAATAATAATAATAATAATAATAATAATAATAATAATAATAATGGCATTTATTAAGCACTTACTATATGCAAAGCACTGTTCAAAGAGCTGGGTCTCTCCCTGAATGCCCCACCTCCATCTGCGATCGTTCTGGTAGTGGATCCAGAGAGTTTTCTTGGTAATAATATGGAAGGGATTTACCATTGCCACCTTCCGCGCAATAAACTTTAGCCTCCACCCTTGACTCTCTCCCATACTGCTGCTGCCCAGTACAGGTGAGTTTTGACATCATCATCATCATCAATCGTATTTATTGAGTGCTTACTATGTGCAGAGCACTGTACTAAGCGCTTGGGAAGTACAAATTGGCAACATATAGAGACAGTCCCTACCCAACAGTGGGCTCACAGTCTAAAAGGGGGACTGCTGACTTGTAGCAGATTGTCTTCCACTAGCCAGCCACTGCCCAATCAATTAATGGAATGGGTAGGCCTCTGCTTGACTCTCCCGCCCATAGTTGAGACTAGTAGAGGACTGGAAACTCTCCAGGTGTGACCCTCAGAGGGGAAGCACTGGGATCGGTACACAATAATCAGATACAAGATAATCAGTTCCTATCCCACATAGGGTTCGCAATCCGCCTCCGGGACACCTAGGAATGCGAAGGCGATACCGACATTTTAGAGAAACCTGTAAGAGGATCAGTTTTCACTACCTCAAATACACAGCCAGGATCCGATTCAGTGCTCCAAAACTGCAAAACTAACATACGGCTTCAAAGATCAGATCAGATCTTTCAATCCATGCCGCGTTTTTTCAATGCATTAGAAAAGATCAGTAATTGACTCCTCTGTCATGTTTCATGAGGAGGGCAACCCACTTGCCACATCATCTCCAATCCAGAACCAAAAATAGAGTGCCAGGTTTATATTTCTTGCTGGCTAACTATAGCTGGCACTTTACGCCATGGGAAAACCGGGATTTTTGTGGGCAGGGACCACATCTACTAATTCTTCTATAGTGTAATTTTTCAAGTGCTTAGCACAGTGCTCTGTACACAGTAAGCATTCAATAAATACCACTAATTGACTACATCTAATCTTTCCATAAATCACAGGAGGGGCTGAGGTTTGTTCAGTGACTTGCCCCAAATTTACATCAGAAGATACGCAAAAATTCATAGACACGGTATGGGTATATGTTGCTGGGACTGGAGAGACTAATCTTCACTTGATAACCCATTAGGATTATCTATTCTTCAAGCACTGCTCTAAGGGCTGGAGTGGATACAAGTCAATCAGGTTGGACACAGTCCCTGTCCCACAGGGGACTCCTAGGCATAATCCCCATTTTACAGATGAGGCAACTGAGGCACAGAGAAGTGAAACGACTTGCCCAAGGTCACACTGCAGACATGGGGTGGAGCTAGGATCAGAACCCAGGTCCTTCTGACTCCAGGCCCCATGCTCCATCCACTAGGCCACACTGCTCCTTGGGTCCACTGGGTAATCAGGGACATAGGAAGGAGGAAAAATGAGAAAAATTCTGAAACCTCATTTTCTCTTTTTGACGTTCATCTCAGTGGCACTCTGAGCCTAAGATGATGCCCCTGAAGATCACAGACATTCATTTCCTTTTCTACGCCCCCATCTCTCTGTAGGCCTCTCTCTCCATTCTTCCTAGATGAAGCCATTTGGCAGGCAAAGATCTGGGCTTTTCCCTCCAGTTCTCCATCTCTGAGGTTCCTATAGCCTAGGACCTCACTAGTGGCCTCTTATTTGACTTCCATAGCTTTATTCATTGTGTGGGCTTGAGGAAGAGCAGGACCCAGAATCCCAAACGGGAAAAGTTCACAGAGCCATACATATAATCTGCCAGTCAGCCACGATTTGCCAGCAATGAGCAGAAAATAAATACCGGTAATTAGCTTCTCCTTTCCTCTAAAGATCCTGTTTGCTAATATTTCTTCTGAGTTGAGAATAAAGTTCTGTAACAGGAGACCACAGAAGACATTATTGCCATGAGCGAAATGCTCCCAAGGGCCTTAACCAGGAGACAAAAGTCAGGCAATTAAGTATTTGGTCATTCAGTCTGCTTAAGCCTATTTTGGGTGAAGAATCCATATCCTCTGGCTTTGGCAGAAGGGTGGAGAGAAACCCAAAGGCTGAATGGAAGTCATTGTCACTAAGAAAACAGAAAGAAAGAAAGGTTCTCTCTGACTAATCCTCCAAACACGTTCATAAGTAGTTATGTATTAAATAGATTATTTCATTCACACAAAGGAGGGCTGCGAAGAAATTATCTAAAATTAAATAGAGACTCTCTTTCCTCACTACCAGAATGAACAGAGTTGAATTCCTTACAGTAGAAGACAAAAATGTTTTCTGTGTAACAAAAGGGACAACATTCTAATAGTTACTTTACATTTGGGTGTTAATATACACAATAAAAATATAGAGGGAATGATAAATGATTCTTCAAGTTGGTGCACAACTGCTCTCTAATACCCTTTATCTGCTTGCGTCTGAATGAGGCCATGGATACAAAAGATCCTCTGGACAGAATCTTGTTGGTATCATATTTCTAAATTTTGGGGGAGATGATAAATTATGGGAGTTCCTAATTTGCAGGATACAATCGTCCCACATTTTCAGGTGACCTAGATCCACAAATTTAAATTACTTTAATATGATGTCTTACTAATTTGGTTCAGGCTTCCAGAAATGGAATGTTTATAATTGGATCATGGTGGCTTAAGAACAGAGAAATCATTGGTTTGATTAGAATTCCAAAATCATCTACTTCAGTCAAATAGCATCGATTAATCCAAATACATAGAAGCAGCTAGGCCAGCAGCCATGACAATTAAGAGCAATAGGAGGAGACTCCCTAAATGCAAAGGTAACAACTGATTTTTAAACCTCCACTGGAAAAGGCTACTGGAAAATAATAGACTTCACTGGACTTCAAAGATCTATAAATTAAGGTCCTCAAGGCCAGAGTAGATTGAAAAACAATCAATCAGTCCAAATTAGTCAATGAGCAGCCACAGTGTGCATAGCTTTGCATTATGCTCACTGGGTGATCAGAGGAAAACTCAGAATTGGGTCCTGTTCTCCAGCCAGCATGAGAAGCTTAGTGGATAAAGCATGGGACTGGGAGTCAGAGAGACCTGGGTTCTAATCCTACCTCCACCATATGTCTGCTGTGTGACCTTGGGAAAGTCACTTAACTTCTCTATGCTTCAGTTACCTCATTTGTAAAATGGGGATTAAGAGTGTAAGCCCATGTGGGAAAGAGACTGTGTCCAACACAATTATCTTGTATCTACCCTAGCACAGTGCCTGACACATAGTAAGTGTTGGACAAATACCACTAAAAAATAAAACAAAACAAAACAAAAAGCTTGTATCTACTCCAGTGCTTAGAACAGTGCTTGGCACACAGTAAGTGCTTAACGAGTACCATTATTATTATTATGGTGCTTACACTTCATATGGCCGCCCAACTCCTATGGGTAACTGCCACCCTTGTAATAACTTCCAGAGTCCTTGGGGTCCTCCTCTACCAGATCATACCACTGCTTTCCGGACCTGCCCTGCACCACTTCAGAGGGATAAAGAGAAGCAGCCACAGCAGCCTGTTGCAATCTCCACAAAAAGCTCTCTGTGGCCAAGGCCATGACTGTGGACTCGAAGGTGCAGGGAGCCTGAAATATGCTCCTCTAGTCATGGTGCCCTACTGAGCTCTGTTTTCGTCTTTTGTCTTTTTCGTTTCATCTTTCCTTATGCGCCTGTCCTCAGTCCCCTCCTCTCCTTTCTATTTTTAGATTATGACCCCCCTCAAGGGCAGGGACTATGTCCAATATCCATCTGGGTATTCTTCCCCAGAACTTAGTATAGTATTCTGCACAAAGTAAGTGCTTAATAAATACTGTTACTACAACTAAAATGCTAACCCCAATTCCCCAAAGTGAGCTCCTTCAGGGCTGGGATCATTTCTACCAGCTCTATTGTACTGTATTCTCCCAAGTGCTAGTACAGTGCTCTGAACATAGTAAGTGCTCAATAAATACCAATTAATTGATTTCTTCCTGAAGCAGATCACATGATGCGAGGGCCCATAAGGTACATGCATTTCATCATTGTTATCATTACTGTTCTTCCTAGTTGAGAAGCAATGTGGCCTAGTGGACAGGTGAAGAAACTGAGAACCAGAGAGGTTATTTTGACTTGCCCAAGGCCAAAGAGCACCAAAATATTTACCTCAACAACCAAAATATAACTGCTGGTATTCTATTTTTACTCCTTATCTAAGGATTTACTTGCCAGGAACCTAAGTAGCAAAAACTGCAAAAAACCCCAAAACAGAACAAAAGGACAAAGCGAGGAAATTTTCATCAGTGAAATTCATTCATTCATTCAGTTGTATTTATTGAGCGCTTACTGAGTAAAGAGCACTTGGGAGATGAAGACAAGGGATACCTCCTTGCTCAGGTTAGGCCGGAGTGGTTAACTTATGGAAGGTCTAGAGATCTTCCTTCCAGATCTGAGAGAGAGGAGGACCTGAAAGTTATGGGAGTTTTGAGGCCTGTGAGAAGAGGACTTTCCTGGGGTTGGGTGAGGCTATGCAGTGGCAGAATAGGGAGGGCTTGTATATGGGTTTCTTCAAAGCCCCTCTTAAAACACATCTCCTCCAAGAGACATTCCCTGACCAAGCCATTTCCCCTATTTGCCCTCCCTTCTGGGTCCCTGTGCACTTGAATCTGTATCCAATAATAATAATAATAATAATTGTTAAGCACTTACTATGTGCCAAGCACTGTTCTAAATTCTAGAGTAGATACAAGATAAGTAGGTTGTCCCACATGGGGCTCACAGTCTTAATTCCCATATTACAGATGAGGTAACTGAGGCACTCAGAAGTTAAGTAACTTGCCCAAGGTCACACAGCAGACAAGTGGCAGAGTCAAGATTAGAACTCACAACCTCTGACTCCCAAGCCCGTGCTCTTTCCAGTGAGCCATGCTGAAAGCACTTTATGTTCACCCCATGCTCAGTCCACAACATTTATTTACAAACCCTTATATTCTTCCATTTCCCCTCTTATTTATTTTAATGTCTGAATCCTCCTCTCTACTGTAAGCTCCTCGTGAACAGGGATTGTGCCTAGAAACCCTATTGTACTGAACTCTTTCAAGATGTTAGTACAGTGCTCTGTACCCAGTAAATGCTCAGTATTCATTCATTAAATCATATTCATTCATTCATATTTATTGAGTGCTTAGTGTGTGCAGAGCACTGTACTAAGCACTTGGGAAGTACAAGTTGGCAACATATAGAGACAGTCCCTACCCAACAACTGGCTCACAGTCTAGAAGGGGGAGACAGACAACAAAACAAAACATGTAGACAGGTGTCAAAATCGTCAGAATAAATAGGATTATAGCTATATGCACATCGTTAAAATAAATAGAATAGTAAATATGTACAAGTAAATTAGAGTAATGAATCTGTACAAATACATACAAGTGCTGTGGGGAGGGGAAGGAGGTAGGGAGGGGGGATGGATGGGGAGGAGGAGAGGAAAAAGGTATGAACCATTGGTGGACTGATTCACTGATTCTTTGAGTATTAGGGTCAAGCAGGTAGTTATACTCATTAAAGCATTCTTGTTTGGACTTGTTTGGTCCAAGAAGCAGCATGGCCTAGTGGATAAAGCATAATAAAGGCAATAAAAATGCAATAATCTGTTACAATAAGGCAAAAAGAATGTAATTTTTAAAACATCTTCATTATGAAGCCATAGCATGGCTTAGTTGATAGAATATGGGCTTGGGAGTGAGAAAGAACAGGATTCTAGTCCTGGTTCCACCACTTGTCTGCTCTGTGACCTTGGGCAAATCACTTCACTTCTCTGGGCCTCAGTTCCTTCATCTGTAAAATGGGGATTGAGGCTGTGAGTCCTGTGTGGGGAAGGGACTGTGTCCAACCTAATTTGCTTGTATCTACCCCAGTGCTTAGCACAGTGCCTGGCACATAGTAAGAACGTAACAGTTGTTTTATTATTATTATTACTATTATTATTATTATTATTGTCCTCTGTCCATCAGGCAAGAAAGCTGGGCTGAGGTGTTCGCCTTTATTAATATGTATTGAAACTTCACTATCTTCCCACTGCTTACTTTACTTGGGTAAGAGGGTTCAAGTTTCCCTTGTGTAGAACTATGGATAAAAATTAAACTTTCCTTAAAATTAATTCAGGAAAAAGTCACTCACAGAGTGTAGACACACTTATAATGTACCATCGAATTGAAACCCAGAGTAATTGACATGCAGGAAATTCATTTTCTCCCGGAAACCACAATTTATTTTCCCAGTGTAGAAACCTCTCACTGATAATAAAAAATAATGCCTACAATAGACTCTGATGGTAATATTGTTACTGAATTTATTTTTAGCAAAATGAAATTGTTTAGCAGCATAAAATATTCTCCAAAGGGGTACTGTACAATGTGATTATTTTAAAAGCTGTTTTCATCATTGTCATCATCATTAATTAATACTTGTTTTATAGTCACCTCACTTCTCTGTGCCTCAGTTACCTCATCTGTAAAATGGAGATTTTACATCCCCCGACATGGGATATGGACTGTGACCAACCTGATTAGCTTGTGATAACCTCAGTGCTCAGTACGGTACCTGGCACATAGTAGGTGCTTAATAAATACCATACAAAATGTTGCAAAGAACAATGCTAGCTCTCACGGTTTATAAATATCTTGCATGATAAACCAATCGAATTTTAAAATAAGGCTGTCTCGCCTCAACCACCCACAGCTAGAATGTTCATCAGCCTTTCCCAGAACACAGTAACAGGAAAGAATCAGCTTTGAATATGGACTGATAATATTTTTGAGCACCAGACGTCACAGATTACCGGAGAGATCGTTTTCTCCTCTAAACCTCTACTTCCAGAACATTGAGTAAAAATCAGAGTAATTTCATTTATAATGAAGACACATTTCGGGGCATTTTTGGGAGGAAAAAGCAATGTAGAGTAGATTTTACAAAGCTTGAATCTAGGTCTCACCTTAAAAGCGTTTACCAATGTTAACGCGTGTTAGTATAAAAGCCCACTCGGGAATACTAAAACATGTTCAGATTCAGCTAAAGCCTTCCAGTTATCCTTAAAAGCAGCATTAAGAAATAAAAGAAGTTTCTTGTTCTTGCTAAAGGGCTGCGTGAAAACATGCTCGATGGAGACTAAAAGAGCGGAGATTTCAGAAATAAGGCCGGTGAATAATGCATTACTCTCACGAAAGAGTCCCTCTGCAGTGTAATACAGTTTTCCATACATTAGCATGTGTTTATAATAAGGAGTTTTATGTCTGGAAAGGAGTTTGTCTCATCAAGACCTAAAAAAACCGACTGCTATCCTAGGCCCAGTTTCGTGTGTAATTCCCCCTCCCCCTCCCATTTTCTGATAGACTTTCAATTCCCTGTTAGGTTTTGATGGAATTGAACAGGAAAACTGGGAAGGAAACTATTTGACTGGTAGAATTAGTCTTGGGCTGTCACAATATTCGGCTACCATTGCTAAAAGTTGTTTGGAATAGTCTGGCCTCCCTGCCCCTCTCCCAAGCCGAATTGTTCAGACTGGTAGTAGATTAGAGCAGAAAGAGGGGTCAGTATTATCTGTGTGAGTGCTCTGAGGGTCACAGTACACTAACAAGCTCGCCCTCATCAGTCCTGACAGAATCCAGCTGCTGTTTTTCGGGCCTTTCTCCAGAATCAGAAGGTTCCACTTAACGTAGGAGAGGCGTCTCAAGGGATTAGGTGTGCTAACTAGTTTCTTTCCACCTCTGGAAAAGTGGCAGTCTCATCATCATATTGTCATTGTTTTTAGGAAAGGCCTCCCCCGCCCGTATGTCAAGGCAACGTGTAATGCCTCCAGTCAGATTCTGGCTATACCGGCTCCAGGAGAGCAGGCTGCTCATGAGCCATTTCAAATAATGTGAATATCTGTTACACACTTCCATGCATTATCAGAAACAAAAGGGGAGGTGATCTAAATTTTGCCTATTGTTTAGCTGCCCCCCTCCGGATTCTGATCCTACCAGAAATGGTACAGTTTAAGTCCAGGGCCAGACTTGGTGCAGAAAATGCCTTGCTGTGATAAAGTCTGGGAAAACAAAACCAAACCTGGCTTTCGCTTCACTCTAAAAGTTGCTTTCGCAAAGCAGTTCTTGCATTCTGGGGACACAATTTATTAGTTGGATGAAAATATAATTCCCTTCTCTTCTGACTTTGGAATGTCTCCTTTGGCGAGCTCTGATTGAAATAAAACTGTTTTGAAGCAGGCCAACACGGCTTTCTTTCCTTTGTGCACTTTCTGCTTTAGGAGGAGGGTCTGATGTGGGGTCAGCAAGAAATTGGGGATTATTATTTAGCCAGCAGAGGAAGATAGAACTAGCTGATGACTTTATGGCATAGCATCACGAGTGGGTTAAGTCAAGCAAGACTTTTTAAATACCCATAAATATGGGATGGGTTGAAGAAAGAAAATTGATCATGTCCTCACCAAAGAATCATGATTTTCAAATCTGTTCCGTGGGCTCAAATCGACTAAGAAAAGCAAGAAAAAGGAGACATGTGTTGCCTAATGGATAGAGCATGGGCCTGGGAGTAATCCCAGCTTCTGTAAAGTCATTTGCCCAAGGTCCCACGGTAGGCAAATGGACAGAGGTGGGATTAGAACCCAGGTCTTCTGATTCCCATGCTGGTGCTCTTTCCACTAGTCCATGTTCCTTTCCTGAAATGCCAACTCCAATTAGAATACTTAATTTCAACTGGAAGTGGAATGCCAAACTGCAGCTCTAAAGGATTCGTTAGCTTTAGTCCCCATCTTCTCTATTCATTCATTCATTCATTCATTCATTCATTCAATCGTATTTATTGAGCGCTTACTGTGTGCAGAGCACTGTACTAAGAGTTTGGAAAGTACAATTCGGCCACAGATAGAGACAATCCCTTCCCAACAATGGGACCACAGTCTAGAAGGGGGAGACAGACAACAAAACAAAACAAGTAGACAGGCTTCAATAGCACCAAAAAAGATAAGTAGAATTATAGATATATACATGTCATTAATAAAATAAATAGAATAATAAAATAATAAATCTGTACAAATATACACAAGTGCTGTGGGGCGGGGAAGGGGGTAGAGCAGAGGGAGGGAGGAGGGGTGATGGGGAGGGGAGGAGGAGCAGAGAAAAAGGGGGACTATATACAGAAGAACTTCACAGAGGAGCATAGTGGCAGAAGCATCCTGGCCTAGTGGAAAGAGCATGGGTTTCAGAGCCAGAGGACCTGGATTATAATCCTAGCTCTTCCAGTTGCCTGCTGTGTGGCCTTGGGCAAGTCACTTAACTCCTCTGTGCTTCAGTTACCTCACCTGTAAAATGGGGATTAAGACTGTAAGCCCCATGTGGGACAGGGACTGTGTCCATCCTTTCTGGTATTTCCTGCAATTCTTAGTACAGTGCCAGGCATATATTAAGCACTTAGCAGATACCATTAAAAAATGAATGAAAAATAAATCAGCTCTGTCCAAGACCTGATTCAATGACCACTGGCAATTTATTATATCTTGAATGTATTATATCTGTATCTTATTTATATTAATGTCTGTCTCCCCCTTTGGACTTGAACGGTAAGCTCATTGTGGGCAGGGAATGTGTCTGTTATATTGATATACTGTACTCTCCCAAGTGCTTAGTGTAGTGGTCTGCACATAGTAAGCGCTAAATAATATGAATGACTGACTGACTGACACTGGTCAGAAGCCATCATGCAGTCCTGCATTTAGCCAAGAGATTGAGAATTGAGAACACTGAGAGGGAGTAATTGGGAACTGCAATCCAATGTTACAGCTGAGTCAAAATTTCCTGGGGAAATCAATGGACGAAATATGGCCATCACTGCAATAGGAACCTGAGCCAAGTGGAAGAAAAAAAGCTCTATTGTCATTCGCTGAACCTAACAATGTAGAATGGGGGCTATTGCCGAGGCCATCCCACTGTTGGGTAGGGACCATCTCTATATGTTGCCAACTTGTACTTCCCAAGCGCTTAGTACAGTGCTCTTCACACAGTAAGAGCTCAAGAAATATGATTGAATGAATGAATGAATCCCTTACAACAGCATTTTATTCGTAGTTACTTTTGCACTGATCATTCCTATGAGTTAAATACAAAAAAAAAAAAAAACAACCCGTATTTATGGGGCTATGTATAGCTAGCACGTAGGGAAATTCTTGTTCCAGAGCAATTAAGCTTGATGTTGCTGACATTTTCCACGTAGTCACATCTGGTAGCAGAAAAGGAAACCATTTTAACGTGAACTCTCTAGCTTTTACACTTGATCAATTTTGCTCTCCTACTTCTAATTTAGAGAAATGCAGCCTACAAGTTAGAGTAGAGAACCTGTTTGATCACATGCAACTAGAATCCTGGGCTAAATGAACTGCTGTTTTTAATGACCTGAATTCTAAAAGTCACTGAGTTAGTGACTCCCTCCTCCATCACTCCCCCAGATTCCCCGAACCTGTAATGCTCCCCTTCCTATCAACACCCTCCAGCGACACATACCCCTGCTTAACACTCCCCGTTTGTGGCTCTTAGCAACCACCCCGCTCCTTCACCGGCTGTTAAATGGAATCCTCCAAGGATTTCAGCCAGCGGGCCTTACGCTGGTCCAACGCTCTAGATCTCCGAGGGGAAGCTACTCCAACTCCAGCTATTTTTGAGCTTTGGACATCTAGGGTTAGGGTCCAGTCTGGAAAACTGGGTGCCTCATTCAACCCCTGGGACAGAGGGAAAAACAGGAAACCACCAGGGGTCAATGTGGCACCATTAGATTGCACCACCTCAGAGAGGACCTTGACTTTTTTTAAAATGTATTTTTTAAGTGCTTATTATGTGCCAGGCACTGTACTAAGCGCTGGGGATAGATACGAGATAATCAGGATGGATGCAATCCATGTCCCACGTGGGACTCATCATCATCACCATCAATCGTATTTATTGAGCGCTTACTGTGTGCAGAGCACTGTACTAAGCGCTTGGGAAGTACAAATTGGCAACATATAGAGACAGTCCCTACCCAACAGTGGGCTCACAGTCTAAAAGGGGGAGACAGAGAACAAAACCAAACATACTAACAAAATAAAATAAATAGAATAGATATGTACAAGTAAAATAGAGTAATAAATATGTACAAACATATATACAGATATACAGGTGCTGTGGGGAAGGGAAGGAGGTAAGATGGGGGGATGGAGAGGGGGACGAGGGGGAGAGGAAGGAGGGGGCTCAGTCTGGGAAGGCCTCCTGGAGGAGGTGAGCTCTCAGTAGGGCCTTGAAGGGAAAGCGCTGGGGGGAATACAAGGTGATCTGGTTGCCCCACCTGGGGCTCACAGTCTTAATCCCCATTCTGCAGATGAGGTAACTGAGGCCCAGAGAAGTGATGTGACTTCCCCCCAGCGCTAAATACTTCCGTGGGAAAGTAACATGGGCCTAGAGGAAAGAGCACAGGCCTCGGTGTCAGGGGACCTCGGTTCTAATCCTGCCACCTCCACCTGTCTGCCAGGTGACCTCGGATGGATCGCTTGATTTCTCTGTGCTCCCATTTCCTCACCTGTATGGTGGGAATTCAATGTTCGTCCTCCCTCCTACTAGGGCTGGGAGCCCCCCGTGGGACAGGGACTCACAGTCTTAATCCCTATTTTACAGATGAGATACAGAGGTACAGAGAAGGTAAGTGACCCACCCAAGGTCGTCATCAATCGTATTTATTGAGCGCTTACTGTGTGCAGAGCACTGTACTAAGCGCTTGGGAAGTACAAGTTGGTAACATATAGAGACAGTCCCTACCCAGCAGTGGGCTCACAGTCTAAAAGGTCACAGAGAGAATAATAATAATAATAATAATAATAATGGCATTTATTAAGCGCTTACTATGTGCAAAGCACTGTTCTAAGCGCTGAGGGATACAAGCTGATCAGGTTGTCCCACATGGGGCTTACAGTCATCATCCCCATTTTACAGATGAGGTAACTGAGGCTACCTGAAGAGAAGCAGCTTGGCTTAGTGGAAAGAGCACGGGCTTGGGAATCAGCGGTCGTGGGATCTAATCCTGGCTCCACCTCTGTCAGCTGTGTGATTTGGGTCAAGTCACTTCACTTCTCTGGGCCTCAGTTACCTCATCTGTAAAATGGGGATTAAGACTGTAAGCCCCACATGGGACAACCTGATAAACTTGTATCTACCCCAGCACTTAGAACAGTGCTTGGCACATAGTAAGCGCTTAACAACTATCATTATTATTGCTATTCTTAGTAAGTGGCAGATTCAATTAGAACCCAAATCTTCTGACTCTAAAGGCCCGTGCTCTTTCCATTAAGCCTCGCTGCTTCTAGCTTCTAGTTGTGGACACTGTGGAGGATGATGGTCACACAATTTCAGAAAAAGATTAACCTCAGTCCAACACTTTATGTTTTATGTTCAATGACTTTTAGAGAAGCAGTGTGGCTCAGTGGAAAAGAGCCCGGTCTTTGGAGTCAGAGGTCATGGGTTCAAATCCCAGTCTGCCAATTGTCAGCTGTGTGACTTTGGGCAAGTCACTTCACTTCTCTGGGCCTCAGTTCCCTCATCTGTAAAATGGGGATGAAGACTGTGAGCCCCCCGTGGGACAACCTGATCACCTTGTAACCTCCCCAGAGCTTAGAACAGTGCTTTGCACATAGTAAACGCTTAATAAATGCCATTATCATCATCACCGTCATCATCATTATATTGCCCTCCTGAAATAGGGCGGTTGAATCATTTCCTGAATGAGGCCCGTGTGGGACTGAAGGATTGCTTTGACCCATTTAGTTGGTCCGATTTCAAATCTGGAATGCTTCCTGATCACTGAGATGAGCTGAAGGTCAGCTCAAAATCATTTCCCTTTTTATTCAGATTTACTAAAGAGATATTCAGTTCTCATCCCATGTTATTTCATTCATCAAATTAGTTAGTGCCATTTGATAATTCTATGTGACTCCTTCAGGATGCAAGTATAATTAAGGAAGACCTACAAATGTAATAAAAAAACCTCTGCTTCTCTGTACTGCATATGATATCATTATTGTTATAACTGCCTTTCAGCACCACCACAAATGTGAGTCGGATTCCTCTGTCATTGGTGTCATCTGTGAACATGAAGGACAGTCACATATATTCATTCAATCGTATTTATGGAGCGCTTACTGTGTGCAGAGCACTGTAGAAAGTTCTAGAAGACTATTTACTTGTGTATAAAATGGACACAATGTGTTGGAGATGGGTTTGACCGTTTCCAAAGTTTGAACCCTATGTCTGAGCAATTTGTAGTGATAACGGTGATGATGATGATGGCATTTGTTAGGCACTTACTATATTCCAGGCACTGTACTAAGCACTGGGGTGGATATAAACGAATCGGGCTGGACAGAGTCCCTGTCCCACAAGGGGCTGACAATCTCAATCCCCATTTTACAGATGAGGTAACTGAGGCCCAGAAAAGTGAAGTGACCTGACCAAGGTCACCCAGCAGACAAGTGGTGGAGCCAAGATTAGAACCCATGACCTTCTAACGCCCAGGCTCATGCTCTATCCACTGCACCATGCTGCTTCCCTAGGTGATAGTCTAGGAGATAAGCAATGCAGAACACTGCCTCTCCATCTCCATCCTTCCTGCTGTTAAAACTGAAGACAGACAGGTCTGGCTAAGGCAAGAGACTTTCTTTTATTTTTAATGGTATTTGTTAAGTATTTACTATGTGCCAAGCCCTGTACTAAGCACTGAGGTAGATACAAGCTAATCAGGTTGGACACAGTCCACGTCTCCCATGGGGCTCACAGTCTCAATCCCCATTTTACAGATGAGGTAATTAAGGCGTGGAGAAGTAAAGTGACTTGCCCAAGGTCACACGGCAGACAAGCGGCAGAGCCGGGATTAGAACCCAGGTCCTACTGACTCTCAGTCCCATGCTCCAACCACTAGGCCATGTAACTTCTCTTTCTTTTTCAGCTTCATCTGTTATGACCACGCCTTTTCTGAAGCTGCACTTGATTGAGAACGTTCAGCCTCAGGAAGACTTCTTCACTTTCCCTCACTCTCTATCAAGTTGTGGAATTTTCATGCACGTGACGTTTAATCACCCGGTGATTAGTACATCATCTGTTGCCCCAGCACAACAGGAATGCTTGGTTGCTTCATCAGAAACTCATGCAAGGAGAGAGCCAACCGCGAGACCCTCAGAGAGGGACTGAAAGGGCGTGGGCAGAGGAAGAGGCTGGGCAGATAGTTGGCTGTAGACAGGAGGCCTTTCTCTGGTTTTTCCACAAGTCCTCTCCCGAACTCCTTCCTCTCATTGTCCCCTCTGCCCCCTGCTGTGACTCTCCACATATTTTCTAATGCTCACCTCGCTGTACCTCCATCTCATCTATCTCACCACTGACGTCTCGCCCACATCCTACCTCTTGTCCGGGAACATCCTCCCTCCTCATATCAGACAGGTAATTACTCTCCCCACTTCAAAACCTTATTGAAAGTCCATCTCCTCCAAGAAGCCTTTCCTGACTAAGCCCTCCTCTCCTTCTGCATCACCCTAACTTGCTCCATTCATTCATCCTCTCTCCCATCTCCACAGCATGTACGTATAGATCTGTAATTTATTCATTTATATATGTATTTTAATGTCTGTCTCCCTCTCTAGACTATAGACTCATTGTGGGCAGGATTGTACCTGTTTGTTGTTTTATTGTACTCTCTGTAGTACAGTGCCTTTGCACGCAGTAACTGCTCAATAAATACGATTGAATCTTCCCTCCCACAGCTCCCCTGCTGTCATCATTTGATCTAATCAATCAATCAATCATATTTATTGAGCGCTCACTGTGTACAAGCTGGCAACATAAAGAGACAGTCCCTACCCAATCAATCAATCAATCAATCAATCAATTGTATTTATTGAGTGCTTACTATGTGCAGAGCACTGTACTAAGCGCTTGGGAAGTACAAATTGTCAGCACATAGAGACAGTCCCTACCCAACAGTGGGCTCAGAGTCTAAAAGGGGTGGACAGAGAACAGAACCAAACATACCAACAAAATAAAATAAATAGGAAAGAAATGTACAAGCAAAATAAATAAATAAATAAATAAATAGAGTAATAAATATGTACAACCATATATACATATATACAGGTGCTGTGGGGAAGGGAAGGAGGTAAGATGGGGGATGGAGAGGGGGACGTGGGGGAGAGGAAGGAAGGGGCTCAGTCTGGGAAGGCCTCCTGGAGGAGGTGAGCTCTCAGCAGGGCCTTGAAGGGAGGCCCAACAGTGGGCTCACAGTCTAGAAGGGGGAGACAGAGAACAAAACCAAACATACTAACAAAATAAAATAAAGCTAAGCTAGCTTAGCTAGTCTTTCATCTAGTTTACACTAAACCATAATAATCACTGTAGTATTTGTTAAGTTTGCCAAGCACTGTGCTAAGCACAGGGCTAACTGGGTCATCACAATTCCTGTACCACACAGGGCAAGCACACAGCGTAAATAGGAAGGAAGACATGTATCGAAGCCCCATTTTACGGATGAGGAAACTGGGTCATGGAGAAATTAGGTTACTCACGTAAGGTCACACAGTACGCAAGGGGCAGAATCAGAATTAGAACCCAGGTCCTCTGCGGCCCAGGTCCACACTCTTTCCTCTAAGAAATGCTGCTTCCTCATGAGGTGACAGTCCAATCTGAATTTCAGCTAAACTCACAGTTCTGAGTCCTGGGTCATGCTCCAGAAAGATTTTTGAACCTAAGTCCTACTTAGTACAGCTCAGTGACACCCAGCACGTTTTGTGAAGAATCTTAGATTTGCAACTTGCTACTGGCATCTCTCTTGGCCTTGGAATTCTAGGGAAAATGTAATAATTTTAGTATTTGTTAAGTGTTTACTATTTGCCAAGCACTGCACTAACCACTGAGGTAATAATAATAGCGCGGCGGAGACGGGACTGTGGCCATGGCAGACTGGGGCCGAGGTGGGACGCCAAGCGCGGTGGATGACCTGCTGAGTGTTGAGAACAAGCGGATTTCTGACAGTTTGGCCACCAAATTTGGCCTTCCCACACTGAGCCCCCTCCTTCCTCTCCCCCTCTCCATCCCCCCCACCCTACCTCCTTCCCCTCCCCACAGCACCTGTATATATGTTTGTACAGATTTATTACTCCATTTATTTTACTTGTACATATTTACTATTCTATTTATTTTATTTTGTTAATGATGTGCATCTAGCTTTACTTCTATTTATTCTGATGACTTGACACCTGTTCACATGTTTTGTTTTGTTGTCTGTCTCCCCTTTCTAGACTGTGAGCCTGTTGTTGGGTAGGGACCGTCTCTATATGTTGCTGACTTGTACTTCCCAAGCACTTAGTACAGTGCTCTGCACACAGTAAGCACTCAATAAATATGATTGAATGAATGAATGAATAATAATAATAATGATGGCATTTGTTCAGTGCTTACTATTTGCAAAGCACTGTTCTAAGCACTGGGAGGGATAAAATAATAATAATAATAATAATGGCATTTATTAAGCACTTACTATGCACAAAGCACTGTTCTAAGCCCTGGAGAGGTTACAAGGTGATCAGGTTGTCCCACAGGGGGCTCACATTCTTAATCCCCTCTTTACAGATGAGGTAACTGAGGCACAGAGAAGCTAAATACAATTGATGATGAGATATATATATATATTTACTTACAACACCCCTGTGAGGTAGGGTACAGGTATTATTACCCCCATTTTACAGTTGGGGAAACTAAGGCACAGGGAGGTTAAGTGCCTTTAACAGGGAACAGGTGTCAGAGCTGGTACTTTTCATTCAAATGACTGCTTACTGTGTGCAGAGCACTGTACTAAGCGCTTGGGAAGTACAAGTCGGCAACATATAGAGACGGCCCCTACCCAACAGCGGGCTCACAGTCTCGAAGTCGGGCTCGGAACCCGGACCCCTGACATTCAGGGGTGTGTGACAGACAAGCAGCATGGCTCAGTGGAAAGAGTACGGGCTTTGGAATCAGGGGTCATGGGTTCAAATCCCGACCCTGCCAATTGTCAGCTGTGTGACTTTGCACAAGTCACTTCACTTCTCAGCGCTTAGAACAGTGCTTTGCACATAGTAAGGGCTTAACAAATGCCAATATCATTTAAGGTCACACAGCAGACAAGCAGCGTGGCTCAGTGGAAAGAGCCCGGGCTTTGGAGTCAGAGGTCATCGGTTCAAACCCCGGCTCCACCATTTGTCAGCTACGTGACTTTGGGCAAATCACTTAACTTCTCTGTGCCTCAGTTACCTCATCTGTAAAATGGGGATGAAGACTGTGAGCCCCCCCGGGACAACTTGATCACTTTGTAACCTCCCCAGCGCTTAGAACAGTGCTTTGCACATAGTAAGCGCTTAATAAATGCCATTATTATTATTATTATTATTATTATTATTATATTATTATCTGCAAAATAGGGGTTATGACCATGAACCTCAAGTGTGAAATGCACCGTGTCCAACCTGATGATCTTGTACCTACTCTAGCACTAAGTACAGTGCCTGGAATATAGTAAACGTTTAATCAACACTTAAAGTGTGTTCCATGGTCGTTGAATGCTCTTTTCCTGCTTCAGGTTCAAGGCTGTGGGAATGAGTTGCATGGAGGAACTGGGCTTAAGTTACAATGGATCAATGGATCAGAAACCCGCAGACTGGGGAACAGTTTGATTTAAACCTGATTCTTTTCAGTCGAGGTTAAAGTCAGACAGTTTCCCTCAGGAAGGTAGTCACGGCTTCTGCATACTGGTGCCTCACTTGCAAGGCATTTGCTCTTCCCTTTCTTCAGCTCCCTGATTTTTGTTCTTTTGGATTCAATCCAAGGAGGAGAAAAATCTATGACTTCACCTATGGCTCTCCAGGCCAAAGTCCTCATTCTCCTTCCTAGTCAGCCAGTGTAACTTGGAGGTAAGAGACTCATTATATCCATTTATCTGGTGACACCCAAGCCATGAAATATTGCTTTTTTCCATTTACTGGGCCATTTCAACTCAATGTCTAGTAATATTTCATGTGTCCGTTCCTCAGGAGGAATTGCTGGCTTTCTTTATTCTTATTTCTAAATTGTACACTGTGGAGCAGAAGTAAAATACTCAAAATCAAAGACTTTGCACTTACAGTCTAGGGGTGCAAAAGTTATTTCATTGTGAAAGAGAATGAATCATGGCTCTCAGGGGTGATTTGAAGGATAGATGGACTGGAGACTCTAAAGCCACATCTATGTAGACACCATTTTCTTCATAATTCAGGAAGGGAAAAAGTGCTTTTTCCCAGAATTACTCAGCCAATCAAGGTGAAATGTACATGGGGGACTGAATTATCTGACTTGGCTATCTACAGAGCTCAAATTCGCTGAAGGGAATTGTAAATCTCTGCTTTGCAGTCTCGGTGTCTATCTGCTCTATGAAATCTCTGATTATCTGTCTACTGTCCAGCAGTCCAATTACCGAGGAGATTATTTTCAAGATGTTTTTACTATAAAGCCCAAATGGATTCAATAGATTGGACACATGCTTAGGCCTGACTGAAGTCCACACCGAATGGAGGCACTGAGCTGTATTTTCTCAGTCAATCAATGATATTTAATAATAATAACAATAATCATATTTGTTAAGCACTTATTATGTGCCAAGCACTGTTCTAAGAACTGGGGGGATACAAGGTAATCAGGTTGTCCCACGTGGGGCTCACACTCTCAATCCCCATTTTACAGATGAGGTAACTGAAGCACAGTGGCGTGAAATGGCTTCCCCAAGGTCACACAGCAGACAAGTGGAGGAGCCAGGATTAGAACCCACATCCTCTGACTCCCAAGCCCGTCCTCTTGACACTAAGCCACATGTCTGCTGTGTGACCTTGGGCAAATCACATAACTTATCTGGGCATCGATTACCTCATCTGTAAAATGGGGATTGAGACTGGCAGCCTTATGTGGGACAGGGATTGTGTCCAACTCGATTATCTTTTATCTACCCCAGTGCTTAGTACAGTGCCTGGCACATAGTAGGTGCTTAACAAATACCACAGACACTATTATCACTGGGTGGGAGAGTCCATCCAGATTAGAACCCAGCTCCTCTGACTCCCAGGCTCCTGTTCTTTCCACAAAACTACTTTGTTTCTCTCCTCGAGGAAACCTCAGTCGGCATGTTGATCTGCCAACCAGGGAGAAACTTGATGCTGTTATTCCACTCTTCCTTCAAGCATTCTCCCAAGCACTTAGTACAGTGCTCTGCACAAAATAAACACTTAATAAATACGATTGACTGACTGACACTGTCAGAGAGAAGGCTTAGGCTGACCCAGCGACGGCCTAACATGGTCTAAAATCCTCCTCCGGCGGGGTCAATCCTCACATTGGTTCCTGTAGCTGGCTAGACCAGCAGCAGCAGGTGACAGGGACAGGAAGGAAAGCATCAAATACCCTCAAAGTTCAGAAAATTCCCTCAGAAAATGGCATCGCCTCCCAATCATGCATGCTTTCAGATCATAGAGGCAGCACTCACTAGAAGCAAGCGTATGATAATGTAATAATAATAATGGTATTTGTTACATGCTATGTGCCAGGAACTGTTCTAAACTCTGAGGTTGATACAAGCTAATCAGGTTGTCCCACATAGGGCTCACAGTCTTAATCCTCATTTTACAGATGAGGGAACTAAGGCACACAGAAGTTAAGTGACTTGCCCAAAGTCACACAGTTGACAAGTGGCAGAGCCGGGATTAGAATAATAATAATAATGATGGCATTTGTTAAGCGCTTACTATGTGCAAAGCACTGTTCTAAGCACTGGGGAGGATACAAGGTAATCAGGTTGTCCCACATGGGGCTCACAGTCTTAATCCCCATTTTACAGATGAGGTAACTGAGGCACAGAGAAGTTATGTGACTTGCCCAAAGTCACATAGCCGACAATTGGTGGAGCGGGGATTTGAACTCATGACCTCTGACTCCCAAGCCTGTGCTCTTTCCACTAAGCCATAAGACTAACTTCTTTATCTCCATGGCTGATGGTGAATTGTGCTCACCCCTAATTAGCATCACTAATGGCTTCAAGCACTTAGTACAGTGTTCTGCATACAGTAAGAACTCAATAAATAAAATTGATTGATTTTTAGCACAAAGAATTGCATCTGAAAATGAAACCCTGAAGCGCTTTGACCTTTAAGATGCAGGGGGAAATCAATCAAATGCACTTTTTCTCTCAAGTGTTAAGCTCTTACTATGTGGCAGGCACTGTACTAAGCACTACAATCTAGTCGGGTTGGATGCAGTCCATGTCCCATATGAGGCTCACTGTCTTAATCTCCATTTTACAGATGAGGTAACTGAGGCACAGAGAAGGTAAGTGACTTCCCCAAGGTCACACAACAGATAAGTGGCAGAGCCAGGATTAGATTTTCTAACTCGCAGGCCCATGCTCTATCCACAAGGCCATCCTGCTTTTCCAAGACCTGGTGAGAACTAGATGAAACAGGATGGTTACAAGATACCAATCAATCGATCAAAGGGTATTTATTGAACACTTATTTCGTCCTTGAAGACGTGCTTTCCAGACCATAGTTGGGAGGACACTGGTTCTCTCCTCCTCTCTGCTTCTTTTCCCACCTCTGCCTCTCCAAGTTTCTCATTCTATGCATATGTGTGTCCATTCACAGAAATGTAAAAAACAGGGGATAAAGGATGTTAATTGGACAAAAGACAGCGAGATAAAGAGGGAATGGTCAAGGGGTTAATTTAGGAGACAAGAAAGCTGAGTTAAGCATAAAAGACAAATTTTCTGTTCTCAAGCTTCTTATTCAGGGAGTCCATCTTAAATCCAGGGACTTTGAGCAATACAATAATCAGAGTCACTTTGGGTGTTATTTGGCAAATAGGTCATACCACTTTGATCTTCGCAGGTAATAAAGATCAGGCCTCCTGCTCTCACAAACAGCTGGTAATTGTTCGCTATCTCTAGGCATAGTCTCTATCCATCTCTCTCCTCCAAACAGAAGAGGGAGATCAGAATGCCATGATTCTTCTTCTGAGACACTTGAAAGTCTCTTTAAATGGTAATCCCCTTCTACCTCTGGATTTCAATTCAACAGAATAAAAACAAAGTCGGGGTCGTTATTCTTTTCAGACTGCCCCACTTTTCTAAAATCAGATAATGTAACACTTTGCATGTCGATTACATTTTGACCCTTGTTGAAGTATCTGGGACAATTTTACGTAAAAGAAAGGATTTCAACTCCAAATTTGGCCCTTATCTTTTTCAGCATCGCATGGAACTCTAGGAAATTTAAGGACAGTGGCTGCTGTCTGGTAATCCTAGAATATGTATGTGACATATTAAATTTGGTCATGGAGGCAAATCTGCATCAGAACAGTGATCCTGCTTAAAAAAACCCCAACAGAAATCAATTTGTTGTAGCATTGGCATTTCCCACTACAGTAGATGCTTTAGAATGATACCAGTATCTCCTACTGATGGAATCAGGGGGAAAATTCAAAGAAATTTATCATTTTCAAAAAATAAGCTTCAGTTTGGCAACCCACAGAGGGGAGAGACAAAGGTGTTAATTGTAAGCATACTCACCCAACCTCATCAAGAATGGCTTAGAAATGGCAGCATTTCTTTGATTTTTAATTGTTCCTGCGTTGCTTGTGAATGTGGTCACGTGACTATAGTTTATGCTATTATGTTGTCAGGCTTCTGATAATGGGGAGGACTGTTTGTTTAGACTGTGTAGCTCCTCACTTTAATTCATCCTGGCTCCAGTGTGACATGTTAAAACTGCTATCAATGGAAAATCCAAATTTCCCAGAAAGACTTAAAACAACAGCAACCCCTGTGAACTGAAATTATCTTCTGTTGAGGCTAATTACCTCAGGACACTTAAGAAAGCAACAGTAAAGGAAATCTGTTGCCTTACAGTCTCTCCTGTTTCACTAAATGCCTTAGGTTGATATGAAATTGTGTAATCGCTGTTTGCTTTTATTACATCTTTTTCATTATTAGTATAGGTGTGTGGGGAAAGACACAAAATCAAAATGACAGGTTAGAGTTATTGCAGTAAGCCAACAAATTAAGAACAAATCTAAGAGAGGTAGCCGCAGTATTCAAAATAAACAAATGAAATGATGCCAAATTATGTTGATTAAAAAACAAATAGTGTAAGGGTTCAATATATTGGGACGTTTTATAGTATTAATGGGACTCTCAGAGAAATCATTTTACAAGTAAATATGAATTTATTTCCCAAAAAGCGCACTTCCTTCTATTTTCCTTGTTTTCTTCCCTCCCGTTTTGGCTTGTCCCTCCTGTTTTTGCTAGGCTATTTTAAACAGTGACACGCTTCCCAAAATACAGCAGCACAGGATGGTGTTTCTGTCTGACAGGCTGTCTCAAAGTTGCCCTGGCTCTCTCTGTTATTTACACTTTGGAGCCATGGACTTGAGCAAATTATCCCTAATTATGCATCAGACTGGAGAGATTTGAAATGCCCATCATCCCTCTAGGATTCATTTTAGAGCTTGAGAATCTTCTTTCCCTAAATCTTGCCCTCATTTGAGCGGAAAAGGCCTTATTGAAATTAATCACCTCTCTCCTGGAGGGGTTGTTTACCTCAGATGGAGTTTACCACAGGGCTTTTGGTAAGAATCCTTCATCTGCCTTTTGGTACTTAAATCAAATCCCACTGCAGGCTTCTGTAATCATCAGCATCATCCTCATGTCTAGTGCTCATCACAGTTCTCAAGTGCTTAGTACAGTGTTCTGCATAAAGTGCTCAGTAAATACCTCTGATTGATCGATAAGGTGTGGTTGTCTATTTTTTGAGTACTCGGTACAATGCATTCTTTCAGTGCTTAGAACAGTGCCTTGCACATGGTAAGCGCTTAATAAATGCCATAAAAAGTGCTTGTACAGTATGAAACAAAGAAGTGACACGTTCTCTCTTGGTGAACAGCTTACACTCCAGTAGGGATGATACCAAAAAAAAAGATATTTACCAATAGAGTAGTCAAGGTACATAATCGAATGTAGATTTGAATCCAGGCACATACGAAAGCGCTGAGGATGAAAACAAATACTTTTTTGTGTTTTTAAACATCCAGCTTCCCCAGTGCTTAATACAATGAGTTGCACCCAGTGGGAGCTCAAATGATACAACTGCCACTACAAACATAAAGGCATTAAATACTGAATCATTCATTCATTCAATTGTATTTATTGAGCACTTACTGTGTGCAGAGCACTGTACTAAGCATTTGTGAAGTACAAATCAGTACCAAACTTGGGACAGACCAGCTGAAAAATGGAGTTTCTGGAATAAATCCTAACAAATAGTCCACCCCCAGTCAAAGTGTCTCGAGCCAGCCCTGACATCTTATTTTCCAATCTTTCAGTGATCCGTGTCCTTCCAAAAATGATATTAATAATCGTGGTTCTTGTTAAGCGTTTACTATGTTCCAAGCACTGTTCCAAGCGCTGGAGTAGATACAAGTCAACCAGGTTGGACACAGTCCCTGTCCCACATGGGGCTCACACTCTTAACCCCCATTTTTACAGACGAGGTAATTTAGGCGCAGAAAAGTGAAGTGACTTGCCCAAGGTCACACAGCAGACTCCACCTTTCTCTCTAGCAATGGCCACTGGAACTGAGCAGAATGGAATGTAACTGAAAGATCCCGTCACGGCTCCTAAACTGTGTCCTCCCGTTTAAGCACTCTATGCTGCTTTTCAAATTTCAGGCCAAGATCGCTGGCTCATGTTTAGCTAGTTATTCATTATTGATCCCCAGAGCTTTTTCACTACTCACATATAATCAGTCATTCTCCTCATGCTAAAGCAGGCTGCTCTTCACTGGGACAATAAGAAGCTAGGATTTGTCTTAGTCAAACTAAACATTCCATTATTACAGAGCAGGACCTTGCCCAGGTTGGATTCATTCATTTTTGGGAAGAGATGAAGGGGAAACTGAGTCCTTCTCTGGAGGGTGATGGAAACCCTCTTCTTAATCAGTCCGTCAGTCAATCGGTATTTATCGAGCACCTATTGCGTGCACAGCACTGTACTAAGCTCTTGGGAGAGTACAATATAGTAATACAACAGACACATTCTCTGCCCCCAGTGAGCTTACAGTCTGGGTGGCAGGGCAGCGGAGACAGACATTAATATAATGATGGCATTTATTAAGTGCTTACTATGTGCAAAGCACTATTCTAAGCGCTGGGGAGGTTACAAGGTGATCAGGTTGTCCCACGGGGGGGCTCACAGTCTTCATCCCCATTTTACAGATGAGGTAACTGAGGCACAGAGAATTTAAGTGACTTGCTCAGGGTCACACAGCTGACAATTGGCAGAACTGGGATTTGAACCCATGATCTCTGACTCCAAAGCCTGGGCTCTTTCCACTGAGCCATGCTGCTTCTCTAAATATAAATGAACAAATTACAGATAAGTACATAAGTGATGTGGGGCTGGGAGGGGGATTCATTCATTCAATCGTATTTATTGAGAGCTTACAATGTGCAGAGCAATGTACCAAGTACATGGGAGAGTACAATACACAGACACATTCCCTGCCCGCTACGAGCTCACAGTTTAGAGGTGGGAAATGGTTTGCCTAGCTTGTGTGCCTGATCGAAAAGTCTTTAAGGGGCTATAAATGAAAGGCCTTTGGCATTGGACAAAGGCAAATGTTATTGTCAGGAGCAGAACATGAGGAATGAGCCTAGAGGTGGTTACTGCTTTCTGAAACAAAGGAATTGCTACAGAAAATGTATGTGGGAAAAATGGGGTTTCTATATAGATTTTAATTCCTACATAAGCATATCTATTTTCATATAGAGAATGATGTTCCATCTATTGACTTTGTGTGAGTTGTAAATTCTGTTTTTCACTAAATCAATACAACTGAAGGGAAGAGTAATTATATACAAATAAATAAAAAAAGAGGGGGAGGTTAAGTGAAAAAGTCAGTCCCCAAAAATTAAAGATTGCGGACCTATTTTATTGGGTGGGAGGGAAGGGTTGGAAGAGAGAGCAGGAACAAATATACTGAGAATGTAGCAGCAGTAATAGCCGTAATAGCACTTAATTGTGCTCTTAATTGTGCAATCCACTTCACTAAGCTCTTGGGACATACAAACCCCAAAGTGATGCTAACAAATGTAATCCCAGTTATTGCAAACTGAAGGAACAATATACCACCCTGTCTTTAACTTTACTTCAAAATGGAACCCCGCTTAGTCACTGGTCCCTTCGTGATTTTGCAGGGATCAAACCCTGGGCTTGATTCTTAAGACAGACATTTTTAGAAGAACCAGGTACAAACAGTGAACCTAAAGGTGTCCAGGAATAGGAGAAACGAGGGAGACAGAAATCAGTCGTCCTTTCCCAGTGTTTCCCAAAGGTCATCCATGGGCTGGAAAGGGGAAAGAGGCATTCCTAGGGACAAGGCCTGGGTCGAGAGTGGCTGCATCCAAGAGGAATAGCGCTGTATTGTATTTACTCTCCCAAGTGCTTAGTTGGGAGTTGTAGCACACAACACAGTTGTACAACAGAGAACAGTTGAACAATAGAAAATGTGTGCCTGATCATTCTTTCTTCTAGCTTCCTTGTGGGCAGGGAATGTTTCTATCAACTCTGCTATATGGTACTCTCCCAAGCACTTAGCTCTGTGCTCTGCATACCATAAGTGCTCAGTGAATATCACTGCAACACACTGTACTAAGTAGTGATGGAAATACCTGCTCACAAGGAGCTTCTAAGTTTCCTTCGAATCACATGAAGGGAAGAACCTTGGTTATAAACTCTCCTTTCTCTATAGCCTGCTTCAGGCTTTGTTACGGTCATTGTTTTTTATTTGAATTTGAGAATTCAATTCTGAGCCCACCATTTATGAAGTGTTTTGAAAAGTGATTTGCAGTTGCCAGCCTTAGAGCAGAATCTCATCCTCACCTTGCCCTCTCCTACCTCACCTTGCTACTCTCCTACTACAACCCAGCCCTCACATTTTGTTCTTCTAATGCTAGCCTTCTCACTATACCTCAATCTCATCTAACTCCCTGCCGATCTCTCGCCCGCATCCTACCTTGGCCTGAAATGCCCTCGCTCCTCCAATCAGACATAATTGCTCTCCTTCACTTCAAAACCTTACTGAAGGCACATCTCCTCCAAGAAGCTTTCCCTGAATAAGCCTTCATCTCCTCTTCTCCCACTTCCTTCTGTACCACTCTTTCTTGCTCCTTCATTCATCTTCCCTCCCATCCCCATAGAACAATTGTATATATCTGTAATTTATTTATCCGTTATGTATATATTTATATTAATGTCTGTCTCCCCCTCTAGACTGTGAGCTCGCTGTGGGAAGGAATGTGTCTGTTATATTGTTGCTCTCCCAAGCACTTAGTACAGTGCTTTGCACACAGTAAACACTCAATACATATGATTAAATGAATAAACATTAAAACACATTCAGAACTCATAGGAACACAAGGTAGTACCCTCAATTAAGCCATCAACCAATCAATAGTGTTAACTGAAGTTCTACTGTGTGTAGAACATTGTGCTAAGTGATGAGGAGAGTATGACTGTGGACCTAATCCCTGACCTCATTGAGTTCACAGTCTAGGAGGGGACACAGACACTAAAATAAACTACAGATAGTAGGAAGTAGTAGAGTATACAGGGCCCCGATCACCACTGTATTGGTATTCCAAGATTTCTTTTTATCTTATCAGATTATCCGAATTATTATTCACAAGCCCAGAAAAGATCTGTTGCTGATGGACTCTCCAGTCACAAATGATTCATGACCTCAAATTCTGAATAATTGTAACTGTGGTATTTGTTAAGCACTTACTAGTACTACTTACTACTTACCAAGCACAACACTAAGCATTGGGTTAAATAGAAGTTAATCAAGGAGGACATAGTCCCCGTACCACAATGGGGTTCACAGTCTAATGGAGTGGAAGAACAGGTATTTAAACCACATTTTACAGACAAGGGAACTGAAGAACAGAAAAGTTAAGTTCTGCCACACAGACAAGTTGCAGAACTGAGATTCGAAACCAGGTCCTCTGACTCCTAAAACCACTCCCTTTCCATTAGGCTATGCTGCCCTGAAGACTTTGGGTCAGAGAAACTGCATGAAGGAATCGATAGCTCATTGTGGGCAGAGAATGTGACTGTTTATTGTTGTATTGTATTTTCCCAAGCACTTTGTACGGTGCTCTTGCACACAGTAAGTGCTCAATAAATCCGATTGAATGAATGAATGATTATTGGAAAAGGGTCCCACACACCCTCTCATCCCGGTCAGTCATTTTCCCTCTTGGATACTGCATCTAGCAAGGGATTAGGTGGGAAGAGGTGTGACACATTGAGAAGCACAAGCAAGAATTTCACTAGCGAAAGGGTTTGTTCATCTAGTACACATTCCCCTCATTAATTCTGTGGAGATGGTAAACCATTTCCACAGTTGGTCACGACAAGTATGCATGAAGGAAGTAACAAAGTGTAAAAAGAGATGGGGGATAATTAGGTGGGCCACATTAAAGCCAAGAGCGAGGTGATTTTTGACTGTTCCTTTCCTCAGGAGAGCTGATCAGTGCCTTCCCCTTTTAAGCCCGCTAGGTTTACTTTTCTTAGTTAAAACACCTATAGATCACAAGTGAGCACTTTTTAAAAATAATTAGCTTTTAAAATAGTCACAAATGAAAGCAGAAGTTGAAGAAAAAATAAAACCCCAAGCACTTTCCCTTTACTTATTTTGAAGAATTCCCAGTCGGTTTCCAAAAATTTTGGAAAATTAAGATTAATTTTCTTCTGGAATTAGTCATCAACCTCATTTGGGATTGCTTATAAGTAGGAATATTACTTGATAATTGGCACATCATAAATTCATTTGCAAGTCACCAAGTTACCAGCTAATTAATCTCACACTAACCAAGTCCCCACCTATCTGCTTTAGCCAACTAGATCACAACAAATGGGTCTTTCCCTCAGGGACCAAAGTTGTACCGCAGGAGGAAAAGCTACTTCTGAAAACTTAAATAAGTTTGTCTGTTGAACTCACTGAATCAATTCTGATTTTATTTAATGTCTGCCTCCCTCTCTGGACTGTATCCTCATTTTGGGCTGGGAAAGTGTTTACCAACTCTGTTATGTTGTACTCTTCCAAACACTTAGTAGAGTATTATGACACAGTAAGCACTCAATTTTGTTCCCATCGAAAAGGATGAATTCAAATTGCAGCTGATGTGTGAACTCAATGTCACAAATCGAAGTCGGGATTGTGTCTACCAACTCTCTTATATGGTATTTTCCCAAGTGCTTAGTACAATGTTCTGCACACAATGAAGTGCTCAGTAAATACTATGATGAAGAGGAGGAGGAAAACTGTATTTACCTGCTCTATCTAGAGAAGAAGTTGTACTTTTTAATGATGATGAATTAAAAGCACTTAGTACAGTGTCTGGAACATAGTAAGTGCTTAACAAATACCATTTTTCTTATTTAACACACATGCCTTATTGCTGGCATTTTTTAAATGGTATTTGTTAAGCACTTGCTCTGTGCCAGGCATTGTGCTAAGTGCTGGAGTAGATACAAGCTAAACAGTCTCGACTCATTTCATGTCCCATATGGGACTCATGGTCTTAATCCCCATTTTCAGACGAGGTGACTGAGGCATAGAAAATAATAATGATAATAATGGCATTTATTAAGTGCTTACTATGTGCAAATAATAATAATGATGGTGTTTATTAAGCACTTACTATGTGCAAAGCACTGTTCTAAGCACTGGGGAGGTTACAAGGTGATCAGGTTGTCCCAAGGGGGGCTCCCAGTCTTAATCCCCATTTTAGAGATAATAATAATAATGGCATTTATTAAGTGTTTACTATGTGCAAAGCACTGTTCTAAGTACTGGGGAGATTACAAGGCAATCAGGTTGTCCCACAGGAGGCTCACAGTCTTCATCCCCATTTTACAGATGAGGGAACTGAGGCCCAGAGAAGTTAAGTGACTTTTCCAAAATCACACAGCTGACAATTGGCGGAGCCAGGATTTGAACCCTTGACCTCTGACTCCATAGCCCGGGCCCTTTCCACTGAGCCACACTGCTTCTGCACTGTTTGAAGTGCTGAGGAGGTTACAAGGCGATCAGGTTGTCCCACAGGGGGCTCACAGTCTTAATCTCCATTTTACAGATGAGGTAACTGAGGCACAGAGAAGTTAAGTGACTTGCCCAAAGTCACACGGCTGACAATTGGCCGAGCGGGGATTTGAACCCATGACCACTGACTCCAAAGCCCATGCTCTTTCCACTGAGCCATGCTGCTTCTCAAGAGTAGTAAAATGACTTGCCCAAGCTCACACAGCAGACAAGTAGTGAAGCAGGGATTAAAATCCCGCTTCTTCTGACTGCCAGGACAGTGTTCTATCCACTGGGAATTGTTTGGGCTTTGACATTTCTTGAACATCAGACTAATTTGGGTTATATTTTAATTACATTATTTAATATACCTCCTGCTCATAATGATGACCAATAATGTCATTAGCAATTTCAGGTATTTATTCCACACCAATTTATTCAGAATTTTTCTAGCATTTTCTTCTGAGCCCTCAAGTCATCTCATGAATGTTTAAATTTTTGTTTTCATGTTTATTGTATTTCTTGTGTATTATTTTTGCATCTTGTTGTATTCAATCTTTTCCCACGTGCCCATAACCAACCTTCAGCCCCTCCTTTACACTGTGAAACCCTCAAGGGAGCTCAGTTTATATATTTTGATCACTCGAGTTGTAAATATTTTTATCTCTGTCCCACCCATTAGTGTACACATTCTTTATGAGCCTAGAAAGTGTAACTTGATTATTTCGCATTTCCCAAGGCAGTCAGTCAATCAGTTAAACCTATTTATGGAATGTTTACTGTGTGCAGAGCACTGAACTACATTTCCTCCTCCCACTATATGCTTTGCTCATAGTAAGCACTCATTAAATACCACTGGGTGAAAGAAATAAGTGACAGGTATTATTCCCAGGAATGAAATCCCCATCTGTAAAATGGGGGTTAAGACTGTGAGCCCCATGTGGGACAACCTGATTACCTTGTATCCCCCCCAGCACTTAGAACAGTACTCAGCACATAGTAAGCACTTAACAAAAGCCATCATCATCATTATTATTATTATTAAGAAACAAAGAAGCACTCACTGTAAACTTGTTATGGGCAGGGAATGTGTCTGTTACATTGTTCTAATGTACTCTCCAAAGCGCTTAGTGCTGTACTCTGCACACAGAAAGTGCTCTATAAATACAATTGATTCAGTGAATGACCACAATAATGGTATTCATTAAGGACATTCTACACGGTATGCACCGGGTTAAAAACAAGCTAATCCGGTATGACACCTTGTCCTTTTTCCCCAGGGGGCTCACAGTCTAAGAGGGAGAGAGAACAGGTACTGAGCTCCTTTCTCCCTAATCAATGCCACCAGGTTAAAAAAGAGATGAAAGCCTCAGACTGAAAGCTCATTGAGGGCAGGAAATGTGCCTGTTACTTTGTTGAGCACTTACTATGTGCCAGGCATGGTACTAAGTGCTGCGTGGATACAAGAAAATCGGGTCGGGCACAGTCCCTTGTCCCACGTGGGGCTCACAGTCTCAATCCCCAATTTACAGATGTGATATCTGAGGCACAGAGAAGGGAAGTGACTTGTCCGAGGTCACACAGCAGACAAGTGGTGGAGCTGGGATTAGAACGCATGACCTTCTGACTCTCAGGCCTGTGTTCTATCCACTATGCCATGCTGCTTCTCTGATTACTATATTGTACTCTCCCAAGTGCTCAGTACAGTGCTTCACACGCAGTAAGCACTCAATAAATACTACTGGATGCATGAATGAATGACGGCTCTCTCTTCTACCCACTGAGAGCAGGATCACAGATGCCCCTTCCATATAATAATAATAATAATAATAATAATAATAGCATTTATTAAGCACTTACCATGTGCAAAGCACTGTTCTAAGAGCTGGGGGAGAAGGTGATCAAGTTGTCCCACATGGGGCCCACAGTCTAAATCCCCATTGTACAGATGAGGTAACTGAGGCACAGAGAAGTGAAGTGACTTGCCCAAGGTCACACAGCTGACAATTGGTGGAGCCAGGATTAGAACCCATGACCTCTGACTCCCAAGCCCGGGCTCTTTCCGCTGAGCCATGCTGCTTCTCCTTATTCCACCCCACCCTCAGGGACCCCCTCATCCTATTAAAAGAGGAGTCTGCACCCTCATAACCTGTATATATTTGTATTCCTGTATATATGTATATATGTTTACATATATGTATGTATATATATATCTATACAGGTATATATGTTTGTACATATTTATTACTCTATTTTACTTGTACATATTTACTATTCTATTTATTTTATTTTGTTAATATGTTCTGTTTTGTTGTCTGTCTCCCCCTTCTTGACTATGAGCTCGCTGTTGGGTAGGGACCGTCTCTATATGTTGCCAACTTGGACTTCCCAAGCTCTTAGTACAGTGCTTTGCACACAGTAAGTGCTCAATAAATACGATTGAATGAATGAATAACCTCTGCTTCAAGTCCCCCACATCATAGCATATAAACGGGTCTTCGGCGATGCAAAAAAAAAAAAAATTGACAGGGTGGCTAACTATCCAAGGTGGGGACTTAATGCATTCCACAGACCTAGCCCCCTCCAAATCAAAACCATTTGTAGTATGAGTTAAATAGCAACTGAAAGGTTACTTCCTCGATAATGGAAAAAAGCCTCCACTTTTGTGAGAACCTCCACTTAATATTGTGAGAACCAAATACCCACAAACACATTTGCCCTGATTCCCACCTCTTTCTCTCCATGGCCTCAGACTATGGGAAATCAAACAAGTGACAGAAAGGAAAAAGAAAGGAGGATGATACAGGGAGTGAGCTTTTCTTCCTGTTTCTTCACCTTCCCCCTCCTGCTTTCCCTGATCCAAGTCAGCATTACTTTGCAGAAATTGGGGGTTGGAATTCCAAGGCCCCACTGGATAACGGGAGCAGGTTTGAACACATGGAACAGAAGTGTCCAGTGGAAAGGAGAAGGAAGGGAGAAGGAAAGGAGAAGAAACCGAATCATAACCTATGATGCAAATCAACTCAGCGTTTGAGTGGATATGGATATGGTATTTCACTACGCACATTTTTATATTAGCGCGTAAACATGGGAGTCAGAAGGACCTGGGTTCTAATCCCTACTCCGCCACTTGTCTGCTGTGTGGCCTTGGCCAAGTCACTTCACTTCTCTGGGCCTCAGGTACTTCATCTATAAAATAGGTATTAAGACTGTTGCCCCATGAGGGACAGGGACCATATCCAATGTGATTCATTTGTATCCATCCTGGCACTTAATATAGTGCCTTGCACAGCGCTTAACAAATACCATAATTAGTATTATTATATCATGATAGTAATTAAAACAAGTATCCATACCCAAATGCTTTACATATCATGTTTTCAGGTCAGATACAAGTATCTCCATTTTATCTAGATGCATATTTACAATCCAACTAGCTCAGAGAGGCTTTCTGGATGTGGGAGAGATGCAGATGAGATGAAATGAGTGATAGGATTTCCCATTAGACTGCAAATTCCTTGAGAGCAGGGAACTTACTATTATTACCATGGTATTTATTGTTTGCTATGGGATGAGTGTTGGGATAGATACCAGAATATGAGCTGGGACATAGTCCCTGTCCAACATGGGGCTCAGAATCCATCTTATCCCCATCTTATTCACAAGGAAATTGAGGTCAAGAGCGGTGAAGTGACTTGCCCAGAGCTGCATGGCAGGTCAATGGCAGGGCTGGAACTTGAACCCAGATCTTCTGACTGTCAAAATCCTCTAGACTGTAAACTCCTTGTGGGCAGGGAATGTGTCTACCAACTCTGTAACATTGTACTCCCCCAAGTGCTTAGTCCAGTGCTCTGCATACAGTAAGCATTCAATAAATACAACTGATTAACTGATTGATTCAGCCCAATGCTCTTTCCACTCTTTTGTACTCTGGCAAGCACTGAGTGGCATAGTGCTTAGGGCACGGACGTGGGAATAAGAAGGTCATGGGTTCTAATCCCAGCTCTGCCATGTGTCTGCTGGATGGCCTTGGGCAAGTCACTTGGCTTCTCTGGGCCTCAGTTAGCTCATTCGTAAAATGGGGATTAAGACTGTGAGCCCCATGTGGGCCAGGGACTGGGTCCAAACCTGATTTGCTTATATCTACCTTAACACTTAGTACAGTACCTGGCACATAGTAAGCTCTTAACAAATACCACAATTATTATAATTACTATTATTTGGCATACAGTAGGTTCTCGGCCAATAAATATTATGGATTGATTAATGAATTTTCCAAATTCAAGCTAAAATTGCGGTTAAATGTGAATTTAAATTAACTCCAGGACCAGCTGAGGGATCCCTTCACAAGTTCAAGAGTATAACCACATTTTCTCCCTTTCATTTCCAGCTAATATTTAAGACAATTTCGCCTGAGTTTCCTTCTCTCTTTCATCAATCTTTTCCTATGGCCTCTGAAACCATGGAAAAACTGAAAATAATTCAGCTGAAATTTTCTGAGAACATCTATATGGCAATGCTGGTTGATTGCCAATCTTGAGGAAAGTCTGGTAGCAATGATACAGGATTGATTCCTTGTTTCAGTCCCGGGGGTTTGTCACCACAATGTTACTTTGTGAAATGACTCTGACTCCCAACAGAGCCAAAATTCATTTTGACAACACAAATGAGACCAACTTCATAAACATCTGTACAAAACATTTTATAAAAATGAATTTCAAATAAACAAGGAGGCAGATTAATTATATCGACCCCACTAACAAGGTATGCGGTTTAGTCTTGAGTCGGGTGAACAGATTAACTGGATTAGGGGGGCCCATATGAGGGAGCTGAGGCAAGAATGATCTAATAATAATAATAATTATGGTATTTGTTAAGTGCTTACTACGTGCCAGGCACTGTACTAAGTGCTGGGGTGGATACAAGCAAATCAGGTTGGACAGAGCCCCTGTCCCACCTGGGGCTCAGAGTTTTAATCCCCATTTTACAGATGAGGTAATTGAGGCCCAGAGAAGCAAAGAGACTTGCCCAAGGCCACACAGCAGGCAGAGGCAGGATTAGAACCCATGACCTTCTGACTCACAGGACCGTGCTCTATTCAGTCCACCACAGTGCTTCTCCTACGCCGTGCTGCTTCTAGCCCTTGGCGATCAGTGTTAATCCAACTTTTGTGATCAAAATAAAACAATTCCCTCAGGCACGTCAAAATGTTTGTAGGGTAGATGAAGAAGCATCGATAGTCTAAGTGAATGAAGCATTCATTCATTCGTTCAATCGTATTTATTGAGCGCTTACTGTGTGCAGAGCACTGTACTAAGCGCTTGGAAAGTACTAGTTGGCAACATATAGAGACGGTCCCTACCCAACAGTGGGCTCACAGTCTAGAATCATTGTGGACTCGAAAACGATGGGAGAGTTTTAAAGCCCAGGAGATTCGACCGGCTATCATGTACTCCAGGGGGAGTTGGAAAGAAACACCTTGAGATTTCCTTGTGAAAACTTTCCAAGGCCGCAGGCGGTGAATTGATGGGGTGTGGTGGTTAAGAAGAAAAGACATATGGAGACAAATTATGAGGCTTTCCCAGTCAAAGAACTACTTATTAAGAGTTTATGATCTGCACACCGAGTGGTCTGATCCATTCCCGATGACCTTCACCGCACACTAGGTTATTGGCATTTTGGCACCTCTTTCCCCCAACAGGGAGCATTCCTGACACCATCACTGTAATACACCTCGGTTTCGGTCCACAAATTTTACTCGTTAACCTAAGGCCAGAAATCCAGTGTGATCAAACGTCCTTTTACCACCCCATTGACAAGCCAATGGGGGTGGGGAGATGGGGAGGGGAAGAGGGGGGCAGCAGGACATTGAGAGAGAAATTAGAAAATGTTACAAGCCTTTTTCTTTAACAAGTGCCCAGACTAGTTCTGGTTCAGAGTTATACCAACTCTGTTCTAGTGTCCTCTCCAAGCTCTGCACAAAGTAGAACGCTCAATACATCGACTTGTACTTCCCAAGTGCTTAGTACAGTGCTCTGCACACAGTAAGCATTCGTTCAATAAATACAATCGAATGAATAAATACAAATGATTGATTGATTGATTCTTGAGTAACTTATGGTCTATGATTCTCTCATTTGAGCTCCCAGGACTACTACAAGTGTAGTAATGCTAATGATAATGGTTGCTCCTATTATAGTAATGATACTGCTACTAATAATAATAGTATTCGTTAAGTGCTTACTATGTGCCAAGCACTGTACTAAGCACTGGGATGGATACAAGCAAATCGGGTTGGACGCAGTCCCTGTCTCACGTGGGGCTCACAGTCTCAATCAATCAATCAATTGTATTTATTGAGTGCTTACTGTGTGCAGAGCACTGTACTAAGTGCTTGGGAAGTACAAGCTGGCAACATATAGAGACGGTACCCAACAGTGGGCTCACAGTCTAGAAGACAATCCCCATTTTACAGATGAGGAAACTGAGGCCCAGAGTGAATTGATTTGCCCAAGGTCACACAGCTGACAAGTGGCAGAGCCAGGATTAGAACCCATGGTTCCCAGGCTTGTGCTCTATCCACTACGCCATGCTGCTTCTCATAATAGCCGTATTTGTTGAGCGTTCACAATGTGCCAAGACAAACAGGTGTTTACACCTAACAAAGGACTGGGGTAGATGTAAAATAAGCAGATTAGACACAGTCTCTGAACACATGGGGCTCTCAGTCTACCTCCACCTTTATCTCCATTTCACAGATAAGGAAACTGAGGCTCAGAGAAGTTAAGTGTAAGCTTCTTACCCCACACAAACTCTACATGGGGCTCTCAATCTAAGGGGGAGGGAGAGCCAGTACAGCAGGTATCTTCTCCCTATTTCATGGATGAGAAAACTGAAGTCCAGAGAGGTTAGGTGACTTGCCCAAAGTCACCCAGCAGGTCTCCTGATTCCCGATCCCATGTTCTGTCCACTAAGCTATACAGGCTTCTGGCCTCTTACATAGCCCTTTAAAGCTTACTGCCAAAGTCATCATCTTGGGCCGTATCCTCCCTCTAGTGAAAAGTTTGTAATACGAGTCAGTCAGTCAATCGAATTTATTGAGCGCTTACCATGTGCAGAGCTTGGGAGGGTACAATATAACAATATAACAGACACATTCCCTGCCAACAATGAGCTTACAGTCTAGTGGGACTACATTAGCCTCCAGTCTAATGTCTCTCCAGCCCCCTTCAGCAGAGGACCGAACCAGACTTCAGCATACGAAATAGTCCTCTAGTAATAATAATGGCATTTATTAATTGCTTACTATGTGCAAAGCGCTGTTCTAAGCACTGGGTGACCTGAAGATATAATAATAATAATAATAAGTAATAATTATGGTATTTTTGTGCCAAGCGCTATTCTAAGCACTGGGGTAAATACAGGGTAATCAGGCTGTCCCACGTGGGGCTCACATTTTTAACCCCTATTTTACAGATGAGGTAACTGAGGCCCAGAGAAGTGACTTGCCCAAGATCACAAAGCAGACACGTAGTGGAACTGAGATTGCAACCTGAATTAGAACCCAGGATTAGAAATGTGGAATTCATTAACTCACACCACAGTGACGAGGTGACATGGGAGAATGGCTTAGTGGACATAATATGGTCCTAGGAGTCTGAAGGTTATGGGTTCTAATTCCTGCTCTGCCATTCTTCTGCAAGTCACTTAACTTCTCTGGGCATCGGGTACCTCATCTCTAAAATGGGGATTGAGACTGTGAGCCCCACGCGGGACAGGGACGGTGTCCAACCAGATTTCTTTCTATCAACCCCAGTGTTTAGTACAGTGCCTGTCACATAGTAAGCACTTAACAAATACCCCAATTATTATTATTCTATCATGTCTATTTAACTGATCCATCCACCTGAGGATATACTTTAGGCCCAGTGGAGATACACTGATTCGGTAAAATCCCCAGTCCATATTCAGTGGTCAAAATAGTGATAATGTTAAATTCTTCCTGGTAAATTTAATAATAATAATGGTAAAAATAATGGTAAAAGTCCAGTGGTTGTGGCAGAAACTGTGGAAAGGGATTGAAGAGAATAAAAATAGAGAAAAACATTAGCAGGGAATTTGTCTAAAAACTCTGTTATATTGTACACTTCCAAGCAATTAGTACAGTGCTCTGAGGACAGTAAGTGCTCAATAAATACCACTGATTGATTAACCAGAAATGTGACTCCATTTAAAAGTGTTTTTTAATGATTGAAAAAACGGTACTTAAATTCTTAAAACATGTCTTTGAAAATCACAAAAATGACCACAAAGAGACAGCTTTCATTGCATATATCATGTGAAATTACATACAATGGGCCAGGACTGAAAATCCCATGATGCATTTATTTTTAGAATTTTTAAAAAATCTTATTTTAACCTGTGTTTTTCACAGAATTTGCTCTGTCCACTCTTAAGGATGTCAAGAAATTCATTCAATTGTATTTATTGAGCACTTACTGTGTGCAGAGCACTGTATTAAGTGCCTAGGAAGTACAAGTTGGCAAAATACAGAGACGATCCCTACCCAACAATGGGCTCACATGAATTTTGAGGGAGATTTTTGTTTAATGTGTTTGATTCCCCATTTCTGTTTTCCTGCAATTGTTCTGCTAAATCGAGTAGAAAATGAACTGTTTGCCTCAAGAATGTGGAGGCAAACATCTTCAGAGGAAAATGTTTGGTTTTTTTATTCAAACTATTCAAATGATCACTTAGATTGTGAACCCCAAGGGAGGTAAGGCCTATGTCCCATCTGACCATCTTGTTTCTATCCCAGGGTTTAGCCCAGTGTTCCCCACCTGGTAAACGATTATGTAGTAGTAACAGTAGTAGTAGTAGTAGTAGTAGTAGTAGTAGTAGTAGTAATAGTAGTAGTAGTAATTAATAGCCTCACCTCTCTACTTCACTTTGCAGCTGTCAATTTTAAAAACTTGAAAGTCAGAAAATTCATTTTTTATTTTCAGTTTAATGGGATTTGAACATGTGCCTGGAGGTTACCTTGCCAGGTGCTGAAATCAATTTGACTTTCTTTTTAATGATTTTCATAAAATATCCTTTTCAGTCAGTTCCTCTCATCTTTCACTGGTCACTAAATGTCCATAGTTGCTTTTCCCATTACTTTGGGAAAAAAAAATCACTTGCTTGTGTGGATGCAGTGTTTTCCTTCAATTTGCCTTTGGTGAATTCTAGTTTAGTAGGGGTTCAAACTGAATTTTATCAAAAGGAGTTTTAGAAACTTGGGGGCGTTTATGGATAACCATATTCTTTGAGAAGTGTAAATAATTCCATGAATTTACATTTCCTAAAGCACTGAACATTATTCTCCCACCTCGGGTCATGGATTATTATCCCCATTTTACAGATAAGAAACCTGAGACACAGAAAGGGAAAGTAACTTGCCCAAGGTCATATACCAAGCCAATGACATGACCAGGATTTGAATCTAGGTCTACTAATTCTCTTTCCATTAGAGCACCCTGTCTCTTAGCTCAAACTGCCCTGTTCAATCAATACCATTACTACTACTAATAATAATCAAAATGATGATGTTCCAGACACTGTACTAAGTGCTGGGGAAGATACCAACAAATTGCATTGATTGGACACAGTCCACATCCCACATGGGGGTCACAGTCTTAATCCCCTTTTTACAGATCAGGGAACTGAGGCACAGAGAAGGGGAGTGATTTGTCCAAGGTCACACAGCATACAAGTGGCAGAGCAGGGATTAGAATCTAGGACCTCTGACTCCCAGGGTCAGTGCTCTATCCACTGGGTCACACTGCTTCTCAATTGTCTCAGGGATTCTGTTAAGAATAATAACCAAAGAGTGAAATTCAGATAAACCCAGCAATGTACTGGCTGATCCTGCCCCATTCCCAGCCTGCCTCAACATGGGGTTCTGAAAAATCCTTTGAACTCACACCCACCAACATTTTGATTCCTCTGGTTAGGAAAGTTTCCCCATTCCTCCCTAGCAGAGGGAAAATGGGCCCAAAGATGAAAGAAAAAACCGCTGTTGGGATGACCAACTGTCCAGGAGCCAGAGCAAGGGCACACAGGATCAGAAATGATCCTGACCATTCACTTTCAGCTGCTACTGTCTTGCTGTGGCTCTGAAAAAACCCTAGGAAAAATGTACGGTCACCACAGTAAAAAATGAATGGCTGGACTCCCCAGAGGCCATTGCTCCAGGCTAGTGAGTAGCAATGGAAAACTAGATGGCCAGACTCCACCACGGTCACCATTCCAGGGCAGTGAGTCACCCCTTAAACAGAGGAGATGAGGGAACATCTTCTCCCTGCCCAACCCAAGAATCTATCCCTGTCAATCAATGGTATTTATTGATCACCTATTGAAGACGAAGCAAGTGATAGTTCGATAGAAGGAAGGCACGTGTCCCCTATCCTCTTCGGGCATCCCCAGGTGTAGTATTTTTCTAAGTGCTTACTAAGACCAAAGGACTATTTGTTGCTGAATTGTACTTTCCAGGCACTTAGTACAGCGCTGCACACAGTAAGTGCTCAATAAATACAATTGAATGAATAAATGAACGAATGAACTTTACTAGGCACTTGGATAGAAACAACATAATCAAGTCAGATGTTTTGGAAACCATCCTATTCTTTCTGGTGCTGCCATGTGAGCCTGCTGGGTGACCAGAAGCAAGTCACTTAATTTTTCCTTTAAATTGTAAGCCTCTTGAAAACAAGGATCATATAATAATAATAATAATAATGGCATTTATTAAAGGCTTACTATATGCAAAGCACTGTTCTAAGCACTGGGGAGGTTACAAGGTGATCAGGTTGTCCCACGGTGGGGCTCACAGTCTTAATCTCCATTTTACAGATGAGGTCACTGAGGCACAGAGAAGCTAAGTGACTTGCCCAAAGTCACACAGCTGACAGTTCCCTTTTAGACTGTGAGACCACTGTTGGGTAGGGACTGTATATGTTGCCAATTTGTACTTCCCAAGCACTTAGTACAGTGCTCTGCACATAGTAAGCGCTCAATAAATATGATTGATGATGATGATGACAGTTGGTGGAGCCTGGATTTGAACCCATGACCTCTGACTCCAAAGCCCATGCTCTTTCCACTGAGCCACGCTGCTTCTCCAATTCTAATGTAGCAGTAGTAGCAATAGTATGTATTAAGTGCTAACTATGTGCAGAGCACTGTAGTAAGTGTTGGGAGAGCATACACAGATGGGGGGATTCTTCAGCGGGCTCACCATCTAAGTACTCTCCCAAGCACCCAATATAATTCTCCACCCACAGCAGTGGGTAGCTAAATGCTCTTCAACTCTAACCACAGGCTGAACCCAGAGTGATGAGAAGCAGGGGCACGGCCCTGGGAGTTTGGAGGATGTGGGTTCTGTTCCCGGCTCCACCACCTGTCAGCTGTGTGACCTTGGGCAAGTCATTTTAACTTCTCTGTGCCTCAGTTGCCTCATCAGTAAAATGGGGATTAAGAGTGTGAGCCCCATGGGGGACAGGGGCTGCGTCCAACCTGATTAAGTTGTATCTACTCCAGCACTCAGAACAGTGTTTGGCACATAGTAAGTGCATAACAAGTACCATCATAAGGACAAGGGTACTTGCATATACACACACATTTATATAGAGAAGCAGTGTGGCTCAGAGGAAAGAGCATGGGCAATGGAGTCAGAGGTCATGGGTTCAAATCCCGGCTCTACCGTTTGTCAGCTGTGTGACTTTGGACAAGTCACTTAAGTTCTCTGTGCCTCAGTTATCTCATCTGTAAAATGGGGATTAAGACTGTGAGCTCCACATGGGACAACCTGATCACCTTGTATCCTCCCCGGCATGCAAATAGTAACTGCTCAACAAATGCCACCATCATTATTATTATAATAAATATATATTTACAATAATAATAATATCAATAATATCAATATTAATAAATAATAATATTATTAATTAATATTATTAATAATAATATTTATAATAATATATATAATTCTCTAGGTTATCTGACCTGAATTCCTGTTCTATTCCAAAAGGACTCAGCCACAACTTCCCAAGGGGGCCAAAGAAGGTTGAAATATGTCTGGCATCCATACGGCCTTGATTATCAACTAGCAGTAGCATAGCTCACATAACTAAATTAATTTTACTTGAAGAATCAGAGAGGGCTTGAACTGTGCTCTGATAGGTGAGAAATGAATACTTTATCGGCCAAGCTACGTGCGCCCCACCTCCTCTGCTTCTTGAGTACAATTTCATCTAAGTGCCATGTGACTGGCTTGTAAACCCCAGGCCTGTGATATGAGGTCAGTTCCTAATTGAAAGGGCTGAAGGAGATTAAGAAGCTGTTACTTGTTATTTGTTGGTCTAATCACGTACACCCCCATCCATTTGAAAAAAATGAAGGTTGAGACATGATGATTGTATGTTCTCCGGGAATCTTTTAAAGAAGGGAAGCAGTGTGACCTAGAGGAAAGAACACCAGCCTTGGAGTCATTAGAGGACCTGGGTTCTCATCCTGACTCCACCATTTGTCTGCTGTGTGACCTTGGGTAAGTCAATTAACTTCTCTGGCCTCAGTTACCTCATCCGTAAAATAGGGATTAAACCTTCCTCCCTCCTTTTTAGAGTGTGAGCCCCATGTAGGCCAGGGACTGTGTCCAACCTAATTACCTTGTGTCTACCCCAACACTTAGTAAAGTGTCTGGTACACGGTAAGTGCTTAATGAATGGCATAAAAAACAAGAAAATAAGATGAAATAAGGTACCAAAGCCAAATATTGCGAAGAAAAATCCTGATGATGTGAAATACCTCTCAATGTCATGGTGGTTGATTAAATTCAGATGCTGCCATTTTGTTAACTAGATGGGAAAGGACGTTTATACTTCCCCCTTGTTATAGGCCAGGAAGATTGTAGGAGCAGCTGCTGCTGCATTTTCTTTTGCTCTCTGGGTAATGAATTCTTCTGTTCATCTTGATCCCCAAATATCTGAAGCCATGTGATTCCTAGGGCATAAGTCTCTTAAAGCTGGGGTGATGGGAGGCAGAAATAAACTCTCTGTGAGTAATGGGGGAAACCTGGAAAGAGCCCGGGCTTGCCACTTGGCAGAAGTGGGTTCTGCCACTTATCAATCAATCAATCAATCGTATTTATTGAGCGCTTACTGTGTGCAGAACGCTGTACTAAGCACTTGGGAAGTACAAGTTGGCAACATATAGAGACAGTCCCTACCCAACAGTGGGCTCACAGTCTAAAAGGGGGAGACAGAGAACAAAACCAAACATACTAACAAAATAAAATAAATAGAAGAGATACGCACAAGTAAAATAAATAAATGAATAAATAGAGTAATAAATATGTACAAACATATATACATATATACAGGTGCTGTGGGGAAGGGAAGGAGGTAAGATGGGGGGATGGAGAGGGGGACGAGGGGGAGAGGAAGGAAGGGGCTCAGTCTGGGAAGGCCTCCTGGAGGAGGTGAGCTCTCAGTAGGGCCTTGAAGGGAGGAAGAGAGCTAGCTTGGCGGATGGGGAGCTGTGTGACTATGGGCGAGTCACTTAACTTCTCTGGGCCTCAGTTCCCTCATCTGTAAAATGGGGATTAAGACTGTGAGCCCCATGAGGGACAACCTGATTACCTTGTATCTACCCCAGCACTTGGAACAGTGCTTGGCGCATAGTAGGCGCTTAAATCACTTAATTTCTCCTTTAGATTATAAGCCCTTTGAGGGCAGGGATCTTGTCTACCAATTCTAAAGCAGTACCAATAGCCATAGTCCTTATTTAGCTCTTACTGCATGTAGAGCATTGTACTGAGTGTCGGAGAGAATATATGGATAAGGCCCTACTGAGAGCTCACCTACTCCAGGAGGCCTTCCCAGACTGAGCCCCTTCCTTCCTCTCCCCCTCATCCCCCTCTCTACCCCCCCATCTTACCTCCTTCCCTTCCCCACAGCACCTGTATATATGTATATATGTTTGTACATATTTGTTACTCTATTTATTTTACTTGTACATATCTATTCTATTTATTTTATTTTGTTAGTAGGTTTGGTTTTGTTCTCTGTCTCCCCCTTTTAGACTGTGAGCCCACTGTTGGGTAGGGACTGTCTCTATATGTTGCCAACTTGTACTTCCCAAGCGCTTAGTACAGTGCTCTGCACACAGTAAGCGCTCAATAAATACGATTGATGATGATGATGATGATGATGATATGGATAGGGGGGATTAGTTTTAAACCCTCTCCCTCTGGAGCTCACCATCTAAGTACTCTCCCAAGCACCTAATACAGTTCCACCCGCAGCAGGTGGAACTGTACAGTCTTTCCACAGTTCTGAAGTTGCTGTTGCGCGTTGCGGGGAGCTCTGGAGAAGGAATCCCTTCGAAAAAACAGCTAAAAGTTACTGTGGTAGGAATGAGCAGCTGTGAAGAATAAAGACTCAAACCAAACATTGCTGTCTTGTAAGACCCTAGACTGTAAGCTCATTGTGGGCAGGGAATGTATCTATTGCTACATTGAACTCTCCCAAGCACTTAGTACAGTGGTATGCACACAGTAAGTGCTCAGTAAATATATTAATAAATATAAATAAATAAATTCAGCAATAAAGAGAGACAATCTCTGCCCTCAACAGGTTCTTTCATGCTGACTTTGCCTGGTGGAAATGACATGGACTTTGGGAGTCAGAGGACCTGGGTTCAACTCTTAGTTCCAACACTCACATCATCATCAATCGTATTTATTGAGCGCTTACTATGTGCAGAGCACTGTACTAAGTGCTTGGGAAGTACAAATTGGCAACATATAGAGACAGTGTCTACCCAACAGTGGGCTCACTGAGTGACCTTGGGAAAGTACTTAATAATAATAATAATTGTTATTATTATTATGGTCTTTGTTAAGCACTTACTTTGTGCCAGCCACTGTTCTAAGCACTGGGTGGATACAGGCATATTGGGTTGGACACAGTCCCTGTCCCACATGGGGCTCACAGTCGCAATCCCCATTTTACAGATCAGGTAACTGAGGCACAGGGAAGTGAAATAATAATAACAATAATAATAATAATAGCATTTATTAAGCACTTACTATGTGCTGAGCACTGTCCTAAGTGCTGGGAAGGTTACAAGGTGATCATGTTGTCCCACGGGGGGCTCACAGTCTTAATCCCCATTTTACAGATGAGGGAACTGAGGCACAGAGAAGTTAAGTAACTTGCCCAGAGTCACACAGCTGATAATTGGTGGAGCCGGGATTTGAACCCATGACCTCTGACTCCAAAGCCCGTGCTCTTTCCACTGAGTCACACTGCTTCCGATATGATTTGCCCATGGTCATACAGCAGACAGTTAGCAAGATGGGATTTAGAACTCAGAACCTTCTGAGTCCCAGGCCTAAACTCTATCCACTAAGCCATGCTGCTTCTCTAGACCTCTCTTTCCTCATCTGTAAAATGAGTATTAAAAGCCTGTTCTTCCTCCTTTTCAAACTGTAAAGACCCATGTGGTACTGTGTCGAATCTGCTTATATAATATTAATCCTATTATCAATCAACTGTATTTACTGAGAGCTTACTATGTGCACAGCATTTGCTTGGGAGAGTACAATATAACAAAATTAACAGACTCAAAGCAGCATGGCTCAGTGGAAAGAGCACAGGCTTTGGAGTCAGAGGTCATGGGTTCAAAGCCCGGCTCTGCCAATTGTCAGCTGTGTGACTTTGGGCAACTTCTCTGTGCCTCAATTACTTCATCTATAAAATGGGGATTAAGACTGTGAGCCCCCAGTGGGATGACCTGATCACCTTGTAACCTCCCCAGCACTTAGAACAGTGCTTTTCACATAGTAAGTGCTTAATAAATGCCATTATTATTATTATTATTATTATTATTATTATTCACTGGCCATAATGTACGCACTGTCTATAGGACCGTATTAACAAATATCACTATCATTATTATTATTATAATCATCAACAGCTGCACCTCACATTACTGAATTGTAGTTGTGTTTCTTGTTTGTTTTATGGAATTTGTAAAAAAAAAACTTAATGAGTGCCAGGCACTGGGGTAAACATGAGACAATCAGATCAGACATAGCTCCTGTCCCACAAAGGACTCACTCACAGTCTAATTCAGAGTGAAGATTTAATCGCGATTTTACAGATGAGGTAACCGAGGCCCAGAGAAGGGAAATGCCTTGCCCAAAGTCCCAGCACGAAAGTGGTGAAGGCAGGATTTGAACTCAGGTCCTCTGAATCCCAACCCCGTACACTTTCCACTAGGCCACGATGCCTTGTTCAGGCTATGCAACATAATGCGGTGCCGACCTATGGAGCAAAAATCCAAAGAACGTGGAGGGTATTCTGGGGTGCGGAGGGAGGGAATCTGGAGCTCCTCCTCGACTTGTACTTCCCAAGTGCTCAGTAAGCGCTCAATAAATATAATTGAATGAAGGAATGAATGACTCCAGAACTGCTGCGTGCCCTGGGAGCTGGGAGCCATCTCTGCCTGGAGAGATGTAGCCTTGGGAACCGTGGTCAAGGGAGCTTGGGAGAGCAAAGGAAAAACAGTAAGCATGAAGGCGGGCAGTATCCGTCTCCGTTGGGGGACGGGCTGGCTGGAAACCATCCTGTCCGATGTAAAACTGGACAATGGTCCCCTACATGGTGCCTCCGGCTACGCGGGGAGGCATGACTCCCCAGGTCTGCACGCTGTTTGGCTTGGCTGTCCCTCCCTGTTGGGGTGGCAGAGTCCCAGAAGAACCGTGAGGAGACTTGGTGTATTTAAAGCCAAACTGGACTGTTATTCAAAGTGTGTGGGCATTAAATAACCATCTCCGCCAGCTGCGCTCTGGCCACCGTAGGGAACCCCGTTGCTGGCTGGGTGGAATGAAGGAAACAGAAATGTACTTTTAAAGGGGCTGGGTTGGTAACAAAAAATCACGATTCAAAATGATTTGCTCTCATCCCTGAGGTAATATTTATGGTGGAATAAAGGAATATTGTCTGCTCCCAAGGGCCTGGTATCATGCCTGCACAGTAGGCATTTGATAAATACTGAAAGCTACTCACGCTTTTACTTCTATCTTATAATAATAATAATAATAATGATGGCATTTGTTAAGCACTTACTATGTGCAGAGCACTGTTCTAAGTGCTGGGGGGGATAGAAGGTGATCAAGTTGTCCCACTTGGGGCTCACGGTCTTAATCCCCATTTTACAGATGAGGTAGCTGAGGCTTATGATCATAAATCACTAGTATGGGGCCCTGCCCACAGTCAGCGTTTGATGAATACCGATGATGACGATGATGAAAATGGTGATGAATAAATTGTAACCTCCTTGAGGTCAAGAATCCTGTCTTCATTTTTCTTGTGTTTACAAGAGGCTAATACAGAGTGCATGTATGTGTGTGTGTGTGTGTGTGTGTGTGTGTGTGTGTCTGTGTCAGTCATTGGTATTTATTGAGCACTTACTATGTGCACGGGCTTTGGAGTCAGAGGTCATGGGTTCAAATCCCGGCTCCACCAACTGTCAGCCGTGTGACCTTGGGCAAGTGACTTAACTTCTCTGGGCCTCAGTTACCTCATCTGTAAAATGGGGATTAAAACTGTGAGCCCCAGGTGGATCAACCTGATCACCTTGTAACCTCCCCAGCGCTTAGAACAGTGCTTTGCACATAGTAAGCGCTTAATAAATGCCATTATTATTATTATTATCATTATTATTATTATTATTATACTGAGTGCTTGGGAGAATACAATAGAACAGTAAACAGACACGTTCCCTGCTTACAAGGTATGCATGTGTGTGCATGCGTGTGTGTGTTTGTGTGTACAAGTGCTAAGGGTTCATTCAATCGTATCTATTGAGCGCTTACTGTGTGCAGAGCACTGTACTAAGTGCTTGGGAAGTACAAGCGGGCAACATATAGAGACGGTCACTACCCAACAATGGGCTCACAGTCTAGAAGTTATGTATATGTATGCATAAATGCTGGTGATGGTTATATATACAAAAGGGTGGTTATTATTTGTGAGGCAGCTATCAGGTTTTTTTTCAGCTGAGGTTAATGTCAGTTTTTCATTTTAATGATGGGTTTGGTTTTAGATTTTGTTTTTTTTAATGGCATTTATTAAGCACTTACTATGTGCAAAGCACTGTTCTAAGCTCTGGGGAGGTTACAAGGCAATCAGGTTGTCCCACGGGGGCTCACAGTCTTCATCCCCATTGTACACATGGGGGAACTGAGGCCCAGAGAAGTCAAGTGATTTGCCCAAAGTCACACTGCTGAAAATTGGCAGAGCCGGAATTCAAACCCATGACCTCTGACTCCAAAGCCCGTGCTCTTTCCACTGAGCCACACCTTGTGATTCATCTATCAATCAGTCACCAATCATTGTATATATGATTAATCATTCATTCATTCAATCGTACTTATTGAGCGCTTACTGTGTGCAGAGCACTGTACTAAGCGCTTGGGAAGTACAAGTTGGCAACATATAGGAACGGTCACTACCCAACAGTGGGCTCACAGTCTAGAAGGGGGAGACAGACAACAAAACAAAATATATTAACAAAATAAAATAAATAGAATAAATATGTACAAGTAAAATAAATAAATACATAAATAAATAAATAAATAAATAAATAAATAAATAAATATATCATGAAGCAGTATAGCCTAGCATGGTCTAGGAGTCAGGAAACCTGGATTCTAATCTCAGCTCTGCTAACTTGCCTGCCATATAACCTTGGACAATCACTAACTTCTCTGCCTCAGTTTCCTCATCCATTTTCTCTCTTAGCTTGTGAGCCCTATGTAGGACAGGGATTGTGTCTAATAAGCTCATGATAGATCTACACCAGAGCTCAGCACCATGCTTGGCACACAATAGCAGCCTGGCCTAGTGGATAGAGCCGTGGGCCTGGGATTCAGAAGGACCTGGATTCTAATCTTACTCTGCCACTTTTCTGCTGTGTGACCTTGGGTAAGTCACTTAACTTCTCTATGCCTCAGTTACCTCATCTCTAAAATGGAGATTAAGACTGTGAGCCCCATGTGGGACAGGGACTGTGTCTAACCTAATTAGCTTGCATAGAGAAGCAGCGTGGTTTAGTGGAAAAAGCCCGGGCTTTGGAGTCCGAGGTAATGGGTTCAAAACCCGGCTCCACCACTTGTCAGCTGTGTGACTTTGGGCAAGTCGCTTCACTTCTCTGGGCCTCAGTTCCCTCATCTGTAAAATGGGGATTAAGACCATGAGCCCCACGTGGGACAACCTGATAACCTTGTATTTACCCGAGCGCTTAAAGCAGTGTTTGGCACATAGTAAGCGCTTAACAAATTACCATCATTATTATCTACCCCCAGTGCATTAGAGCAGTGCTTGGCACATAGTAAGCACTTAACAAATACCATAATTATTATTATTATTATCTACCCCCAGCACTTAGAACAGTGCTTGGCACATAGTAAGCACTTAACAAATACCATCATTATTATTATTATCTACCCCCAGCGCTTAGAAATGTATTTGACACACACTAAGCACTTAACAAATACCATCATTATTATATTAATTGTTTAAAAGAGACCACAATTGTTATTATTATTATTATTACTATTATTATTAATAAAGCCTGAAGGGTAGGTTTTTCTTCAGTAACATAATTACTTTTCTGCATTTGTAAATGACACAAGGGGCTCAGTCCCCCTTTTAGACTGTGAGCCCACTTTTGGGTAGGGGCTGTCTCTATATGTTGCCAACTTGTACTTCCCAAGCGCTTAGTACAGTGCTTTGCACACAGTAAGCACTCAATAAATACGATTGATTGATTGATTGACTAAACCACCCTAGTAGCTGTAACTAGTACAACAAGGTTGAGGAACTCTGTTAACTTTAGGGTTCTACGCTCTTTTCAAACCATAATTTCCAATCTTGGCTTCAGTGTGTGCTGTATATTGACACGAGAAGAATGAGGGCACACAAACAAAACTGACTCTGGAAGACAGTTACTCAGTGACATTCCCAAACTCTTGACAGAATGAAGGGACATTTTCCAGAAAAGACAATAGAACATTTCACAAACAACTACACCTCCTGGCTATCACTTTCCATTAGCACTTTATGGCATTGTCTTTCCCTTACACAGACAAATGTGCTAAGGCTAATTAGGTCAACCATGGTACAGTGAATAAGGACTCATTAACGTTCAGCCCATTTTCAAAGTGAAAATATATAGAAATATTTAACTTTTTTAAAAAAATATATAGTTTGAGTTTTTTGAGGGGGTTCAATCTTAATTTCAGAAAATGATTTAGGGCAGTAGAAACATGGTTAAGTCAGATTTAAAAAAATACAACAAATTCTAGCCTGACCTATCATGTCCCTCCTAAAACTGACAGATATTCATTCATTCATCCATTCAGTCGTATTTATTGAGTGCTTACTGTGTGAAGAGAACTGTGCTAAGCTCTTGGGATGTACAAGTTGGCAACATATGGAGACAGTCCCTGCCCAACAACAGGCTCACAGTCTAGATATTAAAACTGTCAGGGTGAGTGAGGCAGGTTTGTCTTCCTCAATCGATAAATGGGGCACTTAGTGTGTGCAAAGCACTGTACTAAGCGCTTGGGAGAATACAAGATAACAGTTGGTAGAAACATTCCCTGCCTGCAACCAGATTTTTCCTGTGGGTGGTGGGAGCAGAGATCAGAATTCAGACATTTTTCCAAGTAAAATGCTCCCAGAGGCCAAGTGTGTAAAATCTCAACTTCTTCCTTAGCTACAGGCCTTCTTTCCAAATGAGCAGTGATTGCTTCATGACATTCCCCGCTAATTGACGTACTGCAGTAAACAATTGACAGAAATAATGCCGCTACACAATGATCCCTTGTATAGACTTATACAGGTTTTTTCTTCTTTACGTATTAAAAGCCTGCCCCTGCCACTTTCCGCACCCTGCCCAGTTGAGTAATGGAGAGTTGGTTAGTAATAATAAAAAAGCAAAATAATAATAATAATATGGTAAGTGCTTACTATGTGCCCAGAACTTGCACTTCCCAAGCGCTTAGTACAGTGCTCTGTACACAGTAAGCACTCAATAAATACAATTGAATGAAAGAATGAATGAGTAGGTATAAGATAATGTGGTCAGAAACAAAATCTTTCCCTCATGGGGCTCATGGATTAAAGGGGAGGGAGAAGTACTGTGCTGAGGCACAGAGGAGTTAAGTAAATTGCCCAGTGTCCCACAGCAGGCAAGTAGCAGGACCATGATTGGAACTGGGGCTGAAAGGAAGGCTTTTCTCATTCCCATAGCTCTGTGGAGTGCATCTTTATGCTCCCCTGGTATCACAAGGGGATAATTGAAATGATTCATTCTCATGATTTCATAGGTGAATATTTCTCACCCCTATTGTACAAAGGAAGAAACTGAGGATATTGTTCACCCTAATCTACTGAGAAAGAAATTGATCCAAGCCAATCTGAAGGCAGGGACTGTGTCCATTACATCTATTTTACTCTCATAAAAGTTTAGTACAGTATACTGCCAATTTGGGCACTTGGTATTCATCCGATCCTCAGCCCTACAACATGTACGTATCTACTCATAATTGGTTTTAATGTCTGACTGTCCCCCCCCATCCCCAGATGGTAAGCTCCTTGAGGGCAGGGATCATGTCTACCAACTCTGTCATATTGTAAGCTCATTGTGGGCAGGGAATGCATATGTGTATTGTTATGCTGTACTCTCCCAAGCACTTGGTACAGTGTTCTGCACACAGTAAGTGCTCAAAAATAATAATAATAATAATGGTATTTGTTAAGCGCTTATTATGAACGAAGCACTGTTCTAAGTGCTGGGGGGGATAAAAGGAGATCGGGTTGTCCCAGGTGGGGCTCACAGTCTTAATCCCCATTTTACAGATGAGGTAACCGAGGCACAGAGAAGTTAAGTGGCGTGCCCAAGGTCACACAGCCGGGATTCAAACCCATGACCTCTGACTCCCAAGCCCGGGCTCTTTCCACTGAGCCAGGCTGCTCAATAAATACAATTGACTGACTGACTGAACTCTCCCAGAAATGTAGTACAGTGCTCTGCACACAGTAAGTGCTCAATAAATACAGTCGACTAACTGAACTCTCCCAAGTGCTTAGTACAGTGCTCTGTATGCAGTAAGTGCTCTATAAATACAATTAATTGATTGATTGCATACAGAAGGAACTGAATAAATACTACTGGTGCCAGTGAGAAGTGCTGGGACGCTAGTAGATCCACACCACACAGGAAATTGGCCTCCGGGCCTTCTGACTCACAGCTTCCTGCGCAATCCCTCGGTTCCACTGCCTCCCTTTGAGTGCAATGGGCCCTGTTCCCTTTGGGAGCCTCATAAACTTCCTCCCGCTCCACACGCTTCCAATCTCTTCAAAAGATTCTCCCGAAAAACATCAGTGGCAATTCCAATCGAAACCCTCCACCAGAAACTGAGCAGATGCTCTGGCCTTCAAGGAACTCTGACACATTAATTTTCCTCAGCCACCTCACTTAAAGTACTTAGTCTGGCACCACCGTGGCTGGGAGCCTTAATCAGATACCAAACTAACAAAAACTATGTCCATAATGATGTCAGGTGAATGACCGTCACGTGGCAGGAGCCCTCAATTGAGTAGAACAGTGCAACACTTGTTTTTTGGTTGCTTTATGACTGGCCTGAAAAATGACTGTTGACCGTGGGAAGGCCACTAATGCAGGAGCTGGTTACCTCAGGACTTTAGGGCTTGACTTCGTGCCCAGCATTCCCAACGGATGCACACTTACACAAACAATGGAATTATAATTACATTCCTCCAATTATGAATGCTGCCTATATCGGTGGCTGAACTGCATGACTGAAAATAGCCCGATACTTTCTTGTATCAGTGAGAATCAATCAATCAATCAATCAATCGTATTTATTGAGCGCTTACTGTGTGCAGAGCACTGTACTAAGCACTTGGGAAGTACAAGTTGGCAACATATAGAGACAGTCCCTACCCAACAGTGGGCTCACAGTCTAAAAGGGGGAGACAGAGAACAAAACCAAACATACTAACAAAATAAAATAAATAGAATAGATATGTACAAGTAAAATAGAGTAATAAATATGTACAAACATATATACATATATGCAGGTGCTGTGGGGAAGGGAAGGAGGTAAGATGGGTGGGATGGAGAGGGGGAAGCACCATGGCCTGCTGGAAAGAATACTTCTGGGAGACAGATAATAATAATATCTGTGGTATTTGCCAGACAATGCACTAAGGGCTGGGTAGATACAAAACAGTTAAGTCCCTGTCCCACATGGGGCTCACAGCCTTAATCCCCAATTTACAGGTGAAGGAACTGAGGCACAGAAAATCAATCAATCGTATTTATTGAGTGCTTACTGTGTGCAGAGCACTGTACTAAGTGCTTGGGAAGTACAAAGTGAAGTGATTTGCCCAAGGCACACAGCAGACAAGTGGTGGATTCAGGATTAGAACCCAGGTCCTTCTGACTCCCAGGGACGTGCTCTATCCCCCTTCCCTGTTGTATGACCTTGGTCAAGTCACTTAACTTCTCTGTGCCTCAGTTCCCTCTGCAAAATGAGGATTCAATACATGTTTTCCCTCCTACTTAGACTGTGAACCCCAGGTGGGATCTGGTTGTCTTGTATCTATCCCAGCGCTTAGTACAGCACTTGGCATATAACAAGCACTTAACAAATACCCCAATTACTATTACTGTATTTAAATTCCAGCAAGAACTATTTTACCTTAGGGAGAGGGAGAAAAAGTTTCCATTTTATACCACTGTAGTTCGAATTATATTGGATTTACACTTCTGAGGTCTTTAATCAATTTGTTCATATATTCACTCATTCAATCATATTTATTGAGCACACTGTGTGCAGAGCACTGTACTAAGCGTTTGGGAAGTACAAGTTGGCAACATATTTAGACTGTGAGCCCCATGTGGATGCTATTTGATGGTATTGATGCCTGTCTACTTGGTTTGTTTTGTTGTCTGATTCCTCCACCTAGACTGTAAGCCAGTTGTTGGGAAGGGATTGTCTCTATCTGTTGCCAAATTGTATTTCCAAGCGCTTAGTACAGTGCTCTGTACACAGTAAGCGCTCAATAAATGCGATTGAATGAATGAACATGGATTGAGTCCAACCTGATGAACTTGTACCTACCTCAATGTTTAGTACTGTCTAGCATATAGTAAGCACTTAAGAAATATCATTATCAATGTGGTGTTCTTTCACCCCAGGAACATGGATTTTTGCCTCTGCTTTGCTGGATCACTTTTAATAATAATAACAATAATAATAATAGTATGTGTTAATCACTTAGACTTTTAGACTGTGAGCACACTGTTGGGTAGGGACTGTCTCTATATGTTGCCAATTTGTACTTCCCAAGCGCTTAGTACAGTGCTCTGCACATAGTATGCGCTCAATAAATATGACTGATGATGATGATGCCGAACACTGTTCTAAGCGCTAGGGTAGGTGCAAGTTAACCAGGATGGACACAGTCCCTATCCTGCATGGGACTCACACTCTTAATCGCCATTTTACAGATGAGGTAACAGGCACAGAGAAGTTAGGCGACTTGCCCAAGGTAACACAGCAGACATGTGGCAGAGCCAGGATTAGCTGAACAGCCGGGAACTGCTGAAGGCAGTTGCCCAAAGAGTACTAAGAAAATTCTGCCGCTCTGATGGAAGCCCATCCCTTCTTCACCGCTCCAGCCTCACAAGGAACCTTCTGCCTGAAAGACCCCATTTAGCCTCTAGATTCTTCCAGCTGGGGCAGCAGGGAAGAGAGGGTGCTGACATTGTGTGTAGACGCCAAAGCCAAGAGGGTAAATTATTCAGCAGTGAGCCATCACACAGGAAAATGCTCTTCTTCAAGCCTCTCCTCTCACCTTCAGAACTGCTCCTGAACCTTCCTACCCCAGCCCAAACTCCTCCTGGAAATTATTTGGTAATAAGAAACAGACTGTTCCAGCAGCAACAGAGTTGGGGAAGGCTTTGGCCTTTCACCTCCAGAGCCTGGGGTTCAAACCCAGTTTAGAGGCTTTAGGTCCCTGCCTGGTTGCCAGCTGGTCAATTTTTTGTTAAGGTATTTGTTAAGGGCTTACTATGTGCCAGGAACCGTACTAAGCGCTGGGGTAAATAGAAGCTAATCAGGTTGGACACGGTGTCCCACATGGGGCTCCCAGTCTTAATCCCTATGTGCAGATGAGGTGAAGGAGGCCCAGAGAAGTGAGGTGTCTTGCCCAAGGTCACACAGCAGACAAGTGGTGGATCAGGATTAGAACCCAGGTCCTTCTGACTCCCAGGCCTGTGGTCTATAATCCCAGACCCATGGGCTCTTTTGGACAATTTTCATCCTTTTAGATAAGGCTCAGGGTGGCAACTGACCCAGTTATTATTGCAACCTCCTTCCCTTCCCCACTGCACCTCTATATATGTATATATGTTTGTACATATTTGTTACTCTATTGATTTATTTATTCATTCATTTTACTTGTACATATCTATTCTATTTATTTTATTTTGTTAGTATGTTTGGTTTTGTTCTCTGTCTCCCCCTTTTAGACTGTGAGCCCACTGTTGGGTAGGGACTGTCTCTATATGTTGCCAACTTGTACTTCCCAAGCACTTAGTACAGTGCTCTGCACACAGTAAGCGCTCAATAAATATGATTGATGATGAAGTGAGATCTGAGACGAGTGAAAACTCACTCTAAAATCTGTCTTCACTACATATGACTTAGCCAAGAAGCTACTGCTGTGGCCCAGTGAACCTTCTTTACTGGTTCCACCAAATCAACCGATCAGTCCATGGTATTTACTGCGAGCTCATTGTGTAACAAATATACTCTCAATTCGGGAGACTGCAGTATAAAAGAGTAGTAGACATGATCCCTGCCCACAGGGAGCTTACAGTCTAAAAGGAAAAGAGAGTGTAAAGTGAAAGAAAATAATTTCCCATAGGAAATGACCCTTCTAGACTTTATGCTACTTGTGGGCAAGGAAAATGTCTACCAACTCTGTCATATTTTATTCCCCCCATATGCTTAGTGCAGTGCTCTGCATACAGTAAGAGCTCAAGAAATACCATTGGTCGATTGATTGATTGGTTGGAACTACTGTGATGAACGCTAAAGTGATGGACACTGTAATCGTTCAGGATCTCACCCCCTCCTACCTCTCCTCCCTTCTCTCCTTCTCCATCCCAGCCCTCACACTCTGCTCCTCTAACTTCCTCACTGGTCCTCGTTCTCGCCTGTCCTGCTGTCGCCCCCCAGCCCACGTGAAGCTCTGGCCTGGAATATCCTCCCTCCACACATCTGCCAAACTAGCTCTCTTCCTCCCTTCAAAGCCCTACTGAGAGCTCACCTCCTTCAGGAGGCCTTCCCAGACTGAGCCCCCCCTTTTTCCTCTCCTCCTCCTCCCCTCCCCATCACCCCCCCCACATAGTAAGCACTTAATAAATGCCATCATCATTATTATTATTATTATTACCCCCTTCCCCTCCTCACAGCAGTTATATATATTTGTACATATTTATTACTCCATTCTATTTGTACATATTTACTATATTTATTTTAGTAATGATGTGTATATGGCTATAATTCCATTTATTCTGATGCTACTGACACCTGTCTGCTTGTTTTGTTTTGTTGTCTGCCTCCCCCTTCTAGACTGTGAGCCCGTTGTTGGGTATATGTTGCTGATTTGTACTTCCCAAGCATTTAGTACAGTGCTCTGCACACAGTAAGTGCTCAATAAATACAATTGAATGAATGAATGAATATACTGCTCAGTTTAATTATTAAAGTGATATCTTTCAACAAAAAGGCACTGTGTGCTAGCACACAAGGACACTGTCAGATAACTATGCCATTATCAGTGCTAAGTGGATGTCATTAGCTAATGCTAAACTGAAATAGGCTACAATCACTCATAAAGTCAGTCAAAAAATTTCAAAGAGAGAAGGAAAGTGCTTCGTGCCCACATCATAATTTGTTACACTTTCCAGGGACGGAGAGAAGCGATTCATTCATTCATTCATTCAATCATATTTATTGAGTGTTTTCTGTGTGCAGAGCACTGTACTAAGCACTTGAAAAGTACAATTCAGAAATAAAGAGAGACAGTCCATTTCCTTGCCCATAAGGAGAGGCACCTGGCCTAGAAGAAAGAGTTTGGATGGTCCTGAGAGTCAGAGGACTTGGGTTCTAATGCTGACTCCACCACTTACCTGCTAAGTGACCTTTGTGTCTCATTCTAGACTGTGAGCACATTGATGGGTAGGAACCGTCTATATATGTTGCCGACTTGTACTTACCAAGTGCTTAGTACAGTGCTCTGCACACAGTAAGCACTCAATAAATATGATTGAATGAATGAATGAATGAATTTACCTCATCTATGAAAAGGAGATTAAGACTATGAGCCCCATATGAGACAGGGACCGTGTCTGATCTGATTAGCTTTTTATCTACCCCATCACTTAGTTGAGTGCTTTGTACATAGCAAGTGCTTAACAAATACCAATTTAAAAAAAAACCAGAGTTTACACTCTAATAGGGGAGAAGGTACCAACCCCTTCTCCATGACATGGACATGCTTACAATCTAATACAGGAGGACTGAGAAATGCCTAGAAACACAAGAGACAGAAATAAAAAAGACACCCCAACAAATGTGACAATACAGAAAAACAACTGATTTTGTGGGGAGGATAAAGATGGGTAAAGGTCTACGCAATTCTTTTTAATTCCCGTATATCAACCAGCATGGAAATTTCAAGATCGTTTTCATACAAGCTGAAGGAGGATAGCTTAAATATTCCACTATTAGTAATCTGAATGCTTGGTGCCAATCCTTTAAACGTATTTATAAGGTTATGGCTTTGTCTGCTTACATAAATGGATTAAGCCTTTGATTTATTTTAACTTATGTATTTTAACTTGTGGTCTTGGAAATATTTGAGCAGATGGCTGTTTTAAACACTTTTCCTTAAAACAAAAAGTGGTCAGGAGAGATGATGGTTACAGAGCTAAGCTTTTGATAAGTTCTTCGGGTGGTATATGTAAATAAATAGTAACACACTTAAAAATCTTTCCCTCCCCAGTTCAGGGGTCAGAAGCAGTCTGCATCCTCCAGTTAAACCCAGAAATGAGGAAAGAAACATAAGCTTATGTTCCACAAACCCAGAGTACCTTGAATGAAACTGCTCTATTTCCCACCTCCAAAGCAGCTGTTAGTTTGCTCTATCTGGGATTTTTCCAGATGACAGAAGGAAAAGTTTTATCCCAAGCTAAGATTAGCCTTGATGATCAAATAAAGCTTTCTTAAACTAAGCCTATTAGTGAATCGAACTGTAGGATTTTCAGCACTAATGACGCCTGATGTCTATACATATTAGGGCGCTGTTGCCATATGTCATTTTGACAGTTAAATTAGGACACATCTATTTGGGTGACTGTTTTATACCCTGCAACTTAAAATAAGATGAATGTTTTATTACAACCTTCCTGGGGGGACACAGAAAGGACATGAGTGAGATGTACAGAGGAAGTAGCCAGAAGCTGGAAGTAGCGGGAAGCAGCGTGGCTCAGTGGAAAGAGCCCGGGATTTGGAGTCAGAGGTCATCGGTTCAAATCCCGGCTCTGCCACTTGTCAGCTGTGTGACTTTGGGCAAGTCACTTAACTTCTCTGTGCCTCAGTTCCCTCATCTGGAAAATGGGGATTAAGACTGTAAGCCCCATGTGGGACAACCTGATCACCTTGTAAATTCCCCAGTGCTTAGAACAGTGCTTTGCACATAGTAAGCGCTTAATAAATGCCATCATAAGTAGCTGTATGCTGGGGTACTAGAATTTGACATTATTGGCTCGGCCCACCTACCAACCACACGCATTCCCTATGTTTTAAAATGGGGATTAAGACTGTGAGGCCCTTGTGGGACAACCTGATCACCTTGTAAACTCCCCAGCACTTACAACAGTGTTTTGCATGTAGTAAGCGCTCAATAAATGCCATCATAAGTAGCTGTACGTTGGGGTACTAGAATTTGACGTTATTGGCTACGCCCACATACCAACCACAAACATTCCCTAATTTTTACTAGCAGGGTAGAGAAAGGATCTTCAGGGTGGGGAAATGGAGGTGGGGCAGTGGTGACAGCAGATTCAATGCTGACTAGAGAAGTTGTGGTGCGGTGGAAAACACAAAACTTTTCTAGCACCAGCACGGCACTATGACCGCCTTGCATAACCCCTCAACCCTCAGCTTGAGTTTTCTCCACCTTAAAAAATGATACTAAGTGGGGGATTTATTAAGTGCTTCCTACGTGCCAAGCACTGGCATTGATACAAGATAATCAGGTTAGACCCAATCCCTGTCCCGGATGGGGCTCACAGTAAAAGTGGAAAGAAGAACAGGTATTGAATCTCCATTTTACAGATGAGGAAACCGAAGACCAGGGAAGTTGAGTGCCTTGCCCAAGGTCACAGAGCAGGAAGCAGCGTGGCTCAGTGGAAAGAGCCCGAGCTTGGTTGTCAGAGGTCGTGGGTTCTAATCCCACATCCACCACATGTCTGCTGTGTGACCTTGGGCAAGTCACTTAACTTCTCTGAGCCTCAGTTACCTCATCTGTAAAATGGAGATTAAAACTGTGAGCCCCACGTGGGACAACCCGATCACCTTGTATCTGCCCCCAGCACTTAGAACAGTGCTTTGCATATAGTAAGCACTTAATAAATGCCATGATTATTATTATTAAGTAGCAAAGTCAGGATTCAAACCCAGATCCTCTGACTCCCAGGCTGTGCTTTTTCCACCTGGCCACACTGCTTCTGCACTACTTGAGTGGTGGCCAACAGGAGTACCAATGTGGGTCCCAATTATAGACCTCACTCTATCCTTGGAGGGGGGCCTAGTGGGCTGGTAGTGGCCTCACACCCACTTCCACAAATCATTCTGGGCTGGACTGTCCCCTTCGTTTGCCTTCACTTCTCTCAATTCCAGGATGGTGCCAATTCCCTGTACAGACTTTGAATCCAGGCTGGAGGGGACTCCAGAGGCCAAAGGAATCCCAAACACGTGACCTCCTGGCCCCTCTCTGTGTCTAAGAGCAAACTGTAGTTAGCCTGGTCATCTATAAAACTCAAAGACTTAGACTTGGTCCTCCCCGCCTATATAAAAACCCTCACTGTTTGCTAATTATTTAGATGGAGAAAGACTGTATCACTTGATTGTAAACTCCCTGAAGGCAGGGATGATGTCTACTAACTGCACTGAAATATATTCCCCCAAGCACTTAGTATTGTGCTCAGAACTCAGTAAGTGTTCAGTAAATACCTTTGATTGGTCTACTCGTGGCCCTGATTTATCCAGTCTGGCTGCCTATACTCCCTAAATTCATCAATTAATAGACAATCTTCCATGTCCTTTGGTGTGACATAAACTGAATTCCACATTACACCTCTCTCCCTGATAACAATGGAGAAGCACAGTATGTCTTTAAATGGTATTTTCTAAGCGCTTACTATTTCCCAGGCACTGTACTAAGCACTGGGGTAGATACAAGCTGCCCAGGTTGGACACAGTCCATATCCCACATGGGGCTCACAGTCTTAATCCCCATTTTACAGATGAAGTAACTGAGGCACAGATAAATCAAGTGACTTGCCCAAGGTCACACAGCAGGCAAGTGGCAGAGCCAAGATTAAAACCCAGGTCCTCTGACACTCAGATCCATGATCTTTCCACTAAGCCATGCTGCTTCTTGAATTTTGCAGTCAGTATTCAAGGACAGCTTGCTTCAGGGCATTAGAGAAGCTGGATTCACATGAATAATAATAGGAAATCTTCATGATATGGTCTTTCTCACCTCTGTTGGTGTTTTGCGTTGAACCCAAAGAAACAGCCAGCTATCACTCCCCATAGACACAATCTCTTCATGGCCCAGCCAGTTTCACTTAGGTGCTTGCTTTAATACCCTAAACTGGGTTACATTACCAAGAAACAGGCTCAGACAATTGCAGAGGACCTGAGGCTCCAGCTAAAGCTTTTAAAGCTAGCCCCAGTCTTTGAAAACTAACCTGTGGCAGAGTTGATGAAGGATCCAACCTGAGGCAGCCCCAGAATAAATGAGAAAAAAGGATCTACAGGAAAGTAGAAAAGAATTGAGGATCATTAAACAACTAATTAAGAGAAGAGGGGCTGGTTGGGTAAGTGGACTGCAGAGGGTGTAGCCAAGGCTAGAGAAAAAAACGAAAACCCAAATCCACAAATTATGTGCGCATTTCAGAAAGCGGTGTTCCGTAGGCCAGAAATATGGTTCAAAGAGACAGTCAAGCAGCAGGCTGACACCAGGGCCTGCCAGCCCAAGTTAATCGAGCAGATGGAGCTAGTCACTTGTTTAGGACAGGATTATTCAGAGAGTGCCAGGGAATTTTCTTGTGGATAGCCCATCAACTTCTCAGCCATGATAGTGTCAGTAGCAGTTTTTTTTAGCATCATGCCAAGCATCGGGTTGGTCTTGTTAGCAGTTAAAAAAAGTATATTTGTGGTAAACAGTGGGTAAGCAAATAAAATGAAAATATTTTACAGGGAATATAAAGTCTTTTATAGTCTATCATAAGGCAAGAGGGAGGCTCTAAAGCATAGCAGCAGCTCAGCTCTTTGGGGGCAGGAATCTCGCCTCAGTGGATTCACATACACCGCTGTGCGATCTAACACCTTGGAAAAAAGATTTTTATTGAATTCAGCCAAAGGCTGAAAGACTGAATTTAAATCAGTGATGATAAAAAGGGGTTGAAAACAGTAGCTTGGAAGGTAAAGTTAAGCAGAGGCTACCAAAAAGCGCAGACAGGTTTCTGAAGCCCGCTGTTGAGTAGGGACCGTCTCTATATGTTGCCAACTTGTACTTCCCAAGGGCTTAGTACAGTGCTCTGCACACAGTAAGAGCTCAATAAATACGATTGAATGAATGAAGAATGTAAACTAGAGAAGGGAGTGAAAGGAATTCATTTATAAGGGAACATGACTGGGGACATTAGGCAATCCAGAAAAATGAATCGAATATTAGGAATCTAACGGTGATTTCTACTTGACTACAGATTCGACTACAGATCGGTCTCTTGAGGGAAGTCGCGAAAATCCTTTCTCGTAAAACAGATGGGCAAGACCAGGAAACTACAACTCAGCCATGAACAAGAGCCCTATGTTGGTGGGTGAGTGATAGTTCTAGCAGACGTTTGCTATCTCTACCTTCGGTGAAGCCACGTGCATAAAAGGTTTTCATTAAGCAGATCCTCTATCATTCCATTTCTTTAAAAGGGACGTGCAGTGCTTAGTACAGTACTCTGCACACATAAGCACTCAATAAATACCGATAGTTTGATTGATTGTGTTAAAAAGTGGGCGCTTTTAGGGATTCAGCACAAGACTTTTTCCCCTTTTTCATTATGTTTTGAAAGAAAACGCACCAGGGATTGTATTAATATCCCCTTTCAAGTATATAGGAAGCAATTGGAGCATTTTATCCTATTTAGGAGTCATTGTTATTTCCCTTTCCATGGGAATATTTTACTTGTAACTTACCTCACTCCTGCCCAATAAAATAAAAGTTTAAAAATATCCCCCTTCATCCTTGTAAAAGTGTTCTGCTAATTTAAACTTGGGGAAAAGCCCGCTAGGATCAGGTGGGAGAAAAAAGCGAGAAAAACTTCTCTGATCACTTATTAACTCACTGGATGAGAGTCCAATTCTTCAGACTATAATTCTGTGAAAGTCCCGTATATTGGGCTACTTTTGGAGCATCACGTGTGTGGAATATGATATTCTTGATTAACTTCTTCTGTGGCATTGCATTTTTAACTCTAGATCCAGGTTCCATTCTTAATGGCTCAGGCGAGTAGTAGTAGTAGTAGTAATGGTAGTTGTGGTAGTAGTAATTGTGGTGCTAGTAGTAATAGTAGTAGCAGTAGCAATGGTCTTGTCTTATGCCGTGGAGTTGTCTCCAACCCATAGCAACACCATGGACACATTTCTCCCTGAATGCCCCACCTCCATCTGCAATCGTTCTGGTAGTGGATCCATAGTTTTCTTGGTAAAAAGCTAGAAGTGGTTTACCATTGCTTCCTTCTGCGCAGTCAACTTGAGTCTCCACCCTTGACTCTCCCTTGCCACTGCTGCCCAGCACAGGGGAGTTTTGACGTGTAGCAGAGTGCCTTACTACTCTCTAGCCGGTGTCCAAGCTAGGATTGGGTAGGCCTCTGCTTAACTCTCTCTCCCATAGTCAAGACTAGTAGAGTACCAACTGGAAACCGACCATGAGAGGGATAGTAGTAGCAGTATTTATTAACTAGTCCCTGGGTACTAAAAACTTGGAAAAGTACAACACAATATGCTCTGGACTACAAGGAATATATGCTCTAACAGACAAGACAGACAAATATTTCAACTGGGGTAATTAAAATAAATATTTGCGCATACAATTGAATGAACCATAACTAAAATTAGTTTTGACACGTTACACCCATCCCCACTAGCCGATTTAAAAATGAGCTATGATTTTCTAAAATTTGTCAGGGCCCCAAAAGTTCTTAATGTTTCTAGGTTACACTGTCTTGACAGAAATGCTATTGAATCAATCAGTGTCTACTAAGTGCCAATTGTGTACAGAGATGTGTACTAAGCACTTGCAAGAACGCAATAGTGTTAGAAGATACAGCCCCTGCCTTCACTGAGTTTATGCTCTTAAAATACATTCAGACCAGGGATGCACTAAGAAAGAACGCATTGTTTCGTTTGGGATTTAGCAAATATTCCTTATGAAAAACCAACATGCACAGCATGGCCTAGTAGTAAGAATTTAGGACTGGGAGCCAGGAGATTTGGATTCTAATCCCAGCTCTGCCACTTGCCTTCTGTGTGACCTTGAACAAGTCACTTAACTTCTCTGTGCCTCAGTTTCCTTATCCGTAAAATGGGGATTAAATGCGTGTCCTTCCTCCCTCTTAGATTTTGAGCCTCATTTGGGACAGGGAGTATACTGATATGATATCATTATTCCAACCCCAGGGTTTAGCTTACTGCTTGGTGTGTAGCAAGGGCTCAACAAATATTACAATTATGATTGATACTAGGTTCTGGAAAGAATCCTGCTGAGGGTCCAGAATTAGACATGGTCTGTGGCCAATGGGCTGACAAAAATCTGGCCTGTGCTTCCAGGCCTCACTGAGCCAAAGGCCTAGTCTTCTGAAGAAGTTCCCATTTCCTCCCTCCTCCCCCAACCCCCTAACTAATGAAGTTGAGTTCTGAGGAGAACCACAAGAATCTGCCTCACTTAATGCAACTGATGGCATTTGCGGTGATAACAGAGCCCAGTCAGTTAAGGCTGGCTGCCCAACTTTACTGAAAACCTAGTGACAGATAAAACATAAATCAAAGTCCTTATCATTTCAGCTTCCTTGCATGCCAAATGGGGGCTTAGTTTATCAGCGACCTCTAGGCCCACAGACTGCCTCACTCCTTATTGTCGGTCAACAGGGTGGAACTAGCTGGCAGCTAAATGGCTGTTCTAAAATGTGTTCGTGTAAACAAGCTGAGGTAGCACTTCCTTGAACTGCCAGTTAGTGAAGTGCGATCCATCTCACTAAACTGTACCCTTGATAGAGGTGTATCATTGGTATCTTTAAAAGAAAACAAATACAAAAACAAGTCTATCTAGTTCAGGCTGGGCCCTCTTAAAACCACCTCTCCAGTTGATAAAAGTACTGGGGAGATTGTCCTGGGGATAGGAGCTGGGCAGAAAAGAAAGGTTTCCTTCAAGGAAAATAACCCCTTCACTTCTCCTCGGAGGAAAATGGAGACATCTGTAGGTCTCCATGAAGCAGACCTGTCCCGAAAGACTCTGGGATTTGGGGGGTTTGTTGGGGTCTTCTGAGGGGAGGGGCGTGTGGCTGGTTAGTAATCTTCCTCACAACAGAGTGTGTGAGAGCTGATGAGTTGAAAAGGAAGTGCATTATGGACAGGAGGATTTGAAAATGGGAAAAATGAAAATGACCAGAAGTTGAGGCAAGACGGAAAATTAAAGCCTATTCCAATAAACCGTTTTAGGTCAATCATATTTATTGAGTGCTTACGCTGTGAAGAGCACTGTACTAAGCTCTTGGGAGAGTACATTACAACAACAGGGGAGAGAGACATTAACGTAAATAAATAAATAGATATGTACGGAAGTGCTGTGGAGCTGGAAGGGGGGATGAATAAATAGAGCGAGAGAAGATGAAAGGAGAGTTTAGTCAGGGAAGGCCTTTTGGAGGAGCTGTGCCTTCGGTAAGGCTTTGAAGGTCGGGGAGAGTCATTGTCTGTCAGATATGAGGAGGGAGAACATTCCAGGCCAGAGGCAGAACATGGGCCAGAGGTCGGCAGTGAGATAGACGAGACCGAGTTACAGTGAGAATGTTAGTATTTAGAGGAGTGAAGTGTGTGGGCTGGGCTGTAGTAGGAGAGTAGGGAGGTGAAGTTAGAGGGGGCAAAGTGACTGAGTACTTTAAATAATAATGATGGTATTTGTTAAGCGCTTACTATGTGCAAAGCACTGTTCTAAGCACTGGGGGATATAAGGTGATCAGGTTGTCCCACATGGGGCTCCCAGGCTTAATCCCCATTTTACAGATGAGGTAACTGAGGCACAGAGAAGTTAAGTGGCTTGCCCAAGGTCACACAGCTGACATGTGGCGGAGCCAGGATTCAAACCCGTGACCTCTCACTTCCAAGCCCGTGCTCTTTCCACTGAGCCATGCTGCTTCTATGCCAATGGTGAGGAGTTTCTGTTTGATGCGGAGGTGGATGGGCAACCACTGGAGTTTCTTGAGGAGTGGGGAAACCTGGCCCAAACATTTTTGTAGAAAAATTATCTAGGCAGCAGAGTGAAGTATGGACTAGAGTAGGGAGAGACAGGAGGCCAGCAAGGAATCTGATACAGTAATCAGTTTGGTAGAGGGACTGCCATCTGTGGAGAGGGTTTGGGCCATAACCACCCTGCCAAGGACTACCAATTGGGTGGGAATGCCAATTTCTCAGCCTGCAGTGGCATCTCCCAGCAATCCAGATTGCATGTCCTTATGCTTCATTCCCCACAACATTCCTACCAACCTTTGTGTCCATGGGCTACCAATGTGACCTGCACTATGGAGCCCGCACTGGCCCGTTCAGCTATACATGCACTCACAGGTGAACTTCACCATCAGTGAGGTCTTCTTCTAATAATAATTGTGGGATTTGTTGAGAGCTTACTATGTGCCCAGCACTGTACTAAGCAAAGGGAGAGATACAAGATAATCAGATCCCACGTGGGGCTCACAGTCTCAGTAGGGGGGAAAACAGGTATTGAATCCCCATTTTGCAGATGAGGGAACTGAGGCACAGAGAAGTTAAGTCCCTTGCCCAAGGTTACACAACAATAGCCAAGTGGCGGAGACGGGATTAGAACACAGATCCTCTGCCTCCAAGTCCTGTGTTCTTTCCACTGGGACATATTGCTTCCCACTAATACAAAGACTCTCTCTCTATGAATAGAATAGTAAAAACTGTGGTACTTCTCGAGGGCTTTCTACGTTGCAAGGACCATGCTAAGAGCCATGGTAGATTCAAGGGAATCATATCTAACACAGTCCCTGCCCAAAATGGAGCTCATGGAAGAAGTAGGAGGTAGAAGAGATATTGAATCCCTATTAACAGATGAGGAAATTGAGGGCACAGAGAAGATAAGTGACTTCCCCAAGATGACACAGGTTCTAATCCCAGTCTGTCACTTGTCTGCTTGGTGACATTGGGCAAGCTATTTCATCTCTCTTTGCTCCAGTTACCCCACCTCTAAAATGGGGAGAAGATGCCTTTTCTCCCTAACTCTTAGACTGTGAGCTCCATGTGGGACATAGACTGTCCAATCTAATTATTTTGCACCTACCCCAGTACTTAGCACAGTGCCTGGCATTCATTCATTCATTCAACTATACTGAGTGCTTACTGTGTGCACAGCACTGTACTAAGCGCTTGGAAAGTACAATTAGCACATAGTAAGCATTCAGCAACTACCATAAACTAATAATCTAACTATATAATAATCTAATAATCTAACTATATAATACTCTAATTATAATAATTATAACAAATAATACATCCAAGCCGTGACCAAAACCTGCCGGTCTCAGCTCCACAACATTGCCAAGATCCGCCCTTTCCTCTCCATCCCAACCGCTACCCTGCTCATTCAAACTCTCATCCTATCCCGTCTGGACTACTGCATCAGCCTTCTCTCTGATCTCCCATCCTCGTGTCTCTCTCCACTTCAATCCATACTTCATGCTGCTGCCCGGATTATCTTTGTCCAGAAACGCTCTGGGCATATCACTCCCCTCCTCAAAAATCTCCAGTGGCTACCAATCAATCTGCGCATCAGGCAGAAACTCCTCACCCTGGGCTTCAAGGCTGTCCATCACCTCGCTCCCTCCTACCTCACCTCCCTTCTCTCCTTCTACAGCCCAGTCCGCACCCTCCGCTCCTCCACCGCTGATCTCCTCGCCATACCACGCTCTCGCCTGTCCCGCCATCGACCCCCAGCCCACGTCATCCCCCGGGCCTGGAATGCCCTCCCTCTGCCCATCCGCCAAGCTAGATCTCTTCCTCCCTTCAAGGCCCTGCTGAGAGCTCACCTCCTCCAGGAGGCCTTCCCAGACTGAGCCCCTTCCTTCCTCTCCCCCTCGTCCCCCTCTCCATCCCCCCATCTTACCTCCCTCCCTTCCCCACAGCACCTGTATATATGTATATATGTTTGTACATATTTTTTGACTCTATTTATTTAATTTATTTGTACATATCTATTCTATTTATTTTATTTTGTTAGTATGTTTGGTCTCTGTCTCCCCCTTTTAGACTGTGAGCCCACTGTTGGGTAGGGACTGTCTCTATATGTTGCCAATTTGTACTTCCCAAGCGCTTAGTACAGTGCTCTGCACATAGTAAGCGCTCAATAAATACGATTGAATAATAAGAAATGTATTTCTTTTCTTTCATTAGTAATGGATAGTAGCTTTAATCCTGTTGTTGGATAGGGAAGGTTATATTCATCTTTAAATGGTGACTGAAATCAACAAGGATGCCAGAGGTGGATGTAGTAAGATGGTAAACTCCTTGTGGGTAGAGATCAAGTTGGCTTGGGAGTCAGAGGACTTGGGCTCTAATTCCAGCCCCTCCATGTATCTGCTGTGTAACCTTGAGCAAGTCATTTAACTTCTCTGCCCCTCAGTCCCCTTATCAGCAAAATGAAGATTCGATACCTACTCTCCCTCCTTCTAGACTGTGAACCCAGTGTGGGGCCTGGTTATCTTGTATTTATCCCAGCGCTTAGTACAGTGCCTGGCACATAGGAAGCACAAAAATGAAGACCACAATTATTATTTTTATTATTCCAATGCTTAGTACAGTGCTTTGCACATAGTAAGCGCTTAATAAATGCCATTATTATTATTATTACCATCAAACTCTCCCAATTGCTTAATGCTAAGCTTAGCACAAAGTGGCACTCATAAACACAACTAGTACACTAGATGAGGTCATTTGTTCAATGTGTGACTGGTCACTGCAAAGAGTTAATTTGCTTCCTGAGCATAAAGTGCTTCTTCCAAGGAAGAAATATCATCTCTTTGGCTAGCCAAAGGACAAGTCTCAGAGAGAAGAGTTCATCGTTTGGGGAATGGATTTACATGTTTCCTGACATAGCCAGGACACCACTATTTAGCAGAAAAATATGTGACCATGACCTTTGCTAGAGACCAGAAATCTTTCAGTTGGAGCAGAAATTGAAGGGCTGTAGCCAGCCAAAGGTAGCATAAATGTTGGGAAAATTAAGCATATTTCTGACAGCGTTAAAATTCTTGATAACTCACAAACTGGAATGAGTCAGACTGGATTCTTCGGTGATGAAAGAAGTCTGTTTAATAAACAAAGAAAGGATCCCAACAAGGATATTTCAGAGGCAGTAGATAAAATACGGCCTTGTTCTTATTAATGCGTATCCAGGTAGGAATAGATTACCCGGGCTCTTCACTGTTATTGTGAGCTGGGTGAATGCTTCTTAGTTGGATGTCCTCCAGGGAAAATTCAGACTTCTTCAGTTCAAGTGAAAATTGTGATGTGCAATACAATCGTAGAGAAAATACACCTGTGATCAGCCTAATGTATGAGTTTGCTTGTCAGGCATGCTCTATAAGAATACCAGCCAGAAATATTTGTCTGGAAAATACCAAATTAGGTCCCTCGAAAGGTCAGTTTGGAGGCAGAATTCAGGCAATGTGATACACCGCTACAAACTTTAAATGCAATCTGGGCTTTAAAAGACCTTTTGACACTCCACAGTTCATCTAAAGATGTCTCAAATTAACATAAGATTTGGTTTTGTTTGCTTAATGGTATTTGTTAAGTGCTTACTATGTGCCAGACACTGTTCCAAGTGCTGGGGTAGATTCAAAGTAATCAGGTTCATTCATTCATTCAATTGTATTTATTGAGCGCTTACTGTGTGCAGAGCACTGTACTAAGCGCTTGGGAAGTACAAGTTGGCGACATGAACACTGCCTATGTCTCACGTGGGGCTCTCAGTCTGAATCCCCACTTTACAGATGAGGGAGCTGAGGAACAGAGAAGTTAAGTGACTTGCTCAAAGTCACAGAGCAAAGTGGAGGAGTCAGAATTAGAACCCAGGCCCTTCTGACTCCAGGCCCATTATTCATTCACCCAGTGACTTAAAGGACAATCACTTATTCATTAAATCATATTTATGAAGTGATTGTTGTGTGCAGACCACTGTACTAAGCACTTTTCTGAAGATATTTCTTTGTCAAAGGAATTTAGCTTCAATCCCCCATGCAGGCCCTTGGGAGGTCTTAGCCCACACCTCTAGGGGTCATTAGGGAGTGTAATAATAATGATGGTATTTGTTAAGCGCTTACTACGTGCCAAGCACTGTTCTAAGCACTGGGATAGATGCAAGGTTATCAGGTTGTCCCACATGGGACTCACGGTCTTAATCCCCATTTTACAGATGAGGTCACTGGGGCACAGAGAAGTTAAGTGACTTGCCCGTTAAGTGGCGGAGCGGGGATTAGAACTCACGACCTCTGCCTCCCAAACCCGGGCTCTTTCCACTAAGCCATGCTGCTTCCTTTGCCAGCCCCCTCGGTTGAAGTGGCTATTCATCAGACACTTTGCATACAACAGCGCTCCGCATAAAGTAAGTGCTCAATATACGCCATTGATTCTTATTTTTAATGTCATGCTTCTCAAGATCAATCTTTAGCCAACCAATATTCTTTATTCGATGCTTACTGTGCCTAATCAGCACTTGGTTAAGTACAATGGAATTCATATACCTGATCCTGTCTTCCAGGACCTTACAATCTAGGCAAGAATAATTCTCCCAACTGGTGGGCATTTTGGCATCAGAAGGAGTTAGAGACAGCATGGTGACAGCGTTTACAATGGGAGGCAGCGTGGCTTGGTGTCAAGATCCCGGGCTTGGGAGTCAGAGACTCTGGGTTCTAATCCCGGCTGCACTACTTGACTGCTGTGTGACCCTGGGCAAGTCACTTCACTTCTCTGGGCCTCAGTTACCCATCTGTAAAATGGAGATTAAGACTGTGAGCCCCACGTGGGACAACCTCATCACCTTGTATCTACCCCAGCGCTTAGAACTGTGCTTGCACATAGTAAGTGCTTAACAAATACCATTATTATTATTATTATTATTATTATTATTATTATTCCCTGTACCTCAGTTACCTCATCTGCAAAATGCAGATTAAGATTTTGAGCCCCACATGGGACAACCTGATTATCTTGTATCTACCCCAGCTCTTAGAACAGTGCTTGGCACATAGTAAGCTCTTAACATATACTATCATCATCATCATCATCATCATTTCCAGCAAGTAGTACCTCTTGGAACAGGGTCTCTTCAAACCAGTCTCAGCTTACTGATCATTCAATCAGTGGTATTTATTGAGCACTTACTCTGTGCAGATCACTATATTAAGCATTTGGAAGAGTACAGTCAAGTAAATGGGCATGATCCCTGCCCTCAGAAAACTTATATTCTAGCTTATCATGTCTCAGTTTCCTTCCCATCTCAGTCTTTCCTTCACCCCTCCTTTCCTGGGGCTCCTACCAGAGAAGGGAGTCAATGCAGCCATGTTTGGTTTCTAAATGAGGCTTGTTGGCCCCAACTCTTATCCAGAAGCCTTGGTGAAAATTCATTCATTCATTCAATCGTATTTATTGAGAGCTTACTTTGTGCAGAGCACTGTACTAAGCGCTTGGGAAGTACAAGTCGGCAACGTATAGAGGCGGTCCCTACCCAACAACCGGCTCGCAGTCTAGAAGGGGGAGACAGACAACAGAACAAAACGGGTAGACAGGTGTCAAAATCGTCAGAACAAATAGAATTAAAGCTATGTGCACATCATTAACAAAATAAATAGAATAGTAAGTATGTACAAGTAAAATAGAGTGATAAGTCTGTACAAATATATACAAGTGCTGTGGGAAGGGGAAGGAGGTAGGGCAGGGGGGGGATGGGGAGGAGGAGAGGAAAAAGGGGGCTCAGTCTGGGAAGGCCTCCTGGAGGAGGTGAGCTCTCAGTAGGGCTTTGAAGGGAGGAAGGGAGATAGAAAATGGGACACACCAGTTGGTGGGTGGGTTTGAAAATCAGGTGAAAAGTGCAAACGGGTGGAAACGAACTTCAGTCGCTAGGTGGCAGCAAAAACGCCTTTCCAAGCCGCCTGAAAATGGTGCAGCTCCAAAGCAAAACCAAAAACAATTCAGTGATTTTCTATTTGTTGAACAAATCCAGCGGGCAGCTTTTCCAAAAAAAAAAAAAAGACATCAACAATACTCCCACCGGACCCAATGAATGGAGTTGTTACCTTGATCAAAGCACTACGTATCTACCACATTAAACTGGGCCACTAGTTTCCAATAACTAGTCTCTCCCCGTTTCCTGTCATCCATCTAAAAAGTACCACTCATAATGGAACGATATCCTTTCCTCAAAACATGGCTGAAGAAGAAAAAAATATCAAAACAAAGGATGTCTCAGAAAATAAACTTCAGGAAAAGATAATACGTGGAGAGAAAAACATAGACAAACTGACCCACGAATTTTAAGTTGGCTGTGGCCAGAAATTCCCTATTTACAGACAAAGCTCATAAAAGAGTGACAAAAGTGACCTTCCTCTGAACTAGGGTAATCAAATCGTATCTGATCAGAGACGAAAGTTAAGACTCGATTTCGATTAAATGTTTTACCAGTTTCTAATGTCGCGGAACCGGCCTCAGAAAAAGTACTCGGATGGAGGCCGGTCAGAGCAGAAGCTTTATTGCTCTAGCTATAGGAGAGAACACCAACAGCAGAACATCTATCCTGGTTGTGAATTCTGCTTAGCTCAAGATGAGCATCCTTATTCTACAGTAACATTTGCCTATCGTGGTGTTTTTGAGACTTACAAAGGCGGAAGTTGTGGCTACAGATGGCTGTGGAGTGCACAGTCTCGGGGTGAGGAAAACAACTGTTTCTCAAAAGGAGGGGAAACTGAAGGTCTTTTACAGCACTAAGGTTTGGTAATTTTCCACAAGAGGCAGTCCAGAGGAGGGCCTAGGCCCTGTATTTGGGGTGCTGGGCCCTAAGTTCCAGAGACTCAGAGCCTGAACTTCAGCATTGACAATACAAAGGCTTCAAAACCTCCCTTGGCCCCAAATGCTCCTTTCCACTATTTATCAGCTGACTTTACTGTTCTTTTTTTTTCCTTTGGTCTTCTAGTCTCGGTGACCTCAATATGACATTTTAGTTGGGTGATTAATTACTATTAAATGGCACTGCACTGATTAAATGGAGTCCTTGTTGGCATAATAGCCCGGTTACAATGCCACGATTCAGTTTGATAGGCTTTAATATACACAATTAGATGGGGTAATATCTAATTTGTCAAAGTTCTTGTAGCTAAATGTTCTGCCACACTGTTCGATAGGGACAGGGATGGGACAAGTGCAGTTCAATATTTAGGGTTTAAACATCCTCAGTAAAGTGATCTCGTCCATCGAGCTAATCTTATTTTTGAACTTTCCAGGAGACAGAAAAGCTCCACTGATCTCAAGCTGCCTGCAAACAAGGCCTGAGGGTTCCTGACCACAGAAGTAGAGGCTACGTGACAAGATTTGTATGCCTCTTTACAGGCAGACAACAGCTGACTTGCCTTGCCAGAAGCTTTCATTGGGGGATAATCGCATAAAAAGAATAAATGTCAGGGAAAGGATGAAAGATTCATGTGGAGAGAAAAGAAACATAGAGGATCCAGAAAGCAACAGAGGAAAACAGACCCCAACACTATAATGTCAGGGGTGGAAAAATGGAGCAGCTGACCTACCCCCCGGACAGGTTATAATGCCGCCAATTATCCTCTCCCAACAATGCCCGGATTTTCCGTCGACTGACCTAGGTTATCGAGTCAGATTTGGACTTCCCAACGGAGGTTGTGTGGTGTTACTAATGGTATTTGTTAAGCGCTATGTGCCAAGCACTGTTCTAAGCACTGAGCATTGTTCCAAACGCTGAGCACTCCCTTGCCATTTCCCAGATAAACTCTGCTTTGCTGCTTAGTGAATGCAGAGTCAAGAGGGACAGTAACCGGACTGGAGCCTCGATGGGGACATTCTTAGCAATGACCTGGATCCGGGGATGACATTAGTACCATTTCCAATGGAGCTTCACGGAGCTATTTCCTATCTGCACCCAACCCAGACTCTCGCTGTTGGGTTTCGCCCTTGTCCAGTCAACATGAAGTTCTTTGAATAGCAGCATGTCCCAGTTTAAAGACCATGGGCCTGAGCGTCAGAAGACCTGGGTCCTAATCTCAGTTTTGCCACACACCTGTAGTGTGACCTTGGGCAACTCACTTAACTTCTCTATGCTGCAGTTACCTCTGTAAAATGGGGATTCAATCCCTGTTCTCCTTCCCACTTAGGCTATGAGCCCTGAATGGGAAAGGGACTGTCTGACCTGATTATCTTGTATGTTCCCTAGTACTTAGAACAGTGCTTGACACCTAGTAAATACTTAACAAAAACCACAATAATAATAATGATGATAATAATAATAATAATAATAAAGGCTAGGTTCAGATTATGGTGCTACTGATTTGGAGGATGGGAGAATCTCAGGGGCCAGCCATTCTACAGATCACAAATGTGCTCCCAATTGTTCACACACCTTTCCTCCCCAAGATTATGGATACATGAGGAGCTATAAAGTCCCTGCTTAATTTGAAGACATTATGAGTTTTCTGGCATTGTGTCCATAGCAAGTCATCACTGCTAAGACTTTGAGATAGGAGATGTTCTAGAAAGACCCAGGAAATTTGTGAGTTAACATGATCGATCAATCAATGGTATTTATTGAGCACTCACTATGTGCAGAGTATTGTACTAAGCACTTGGGAGAGTAAAATAGGACAGAATTAACAGGCACTTTCCTTGCCCATAATGCTTACAGTCTAGATCAGCAGAATCATTAGTCAACAGGGTTTACCAAGAGTCAAAGTGAGACTTTGGGGTACATAGACAAGCATAGGATATAATCTCAGCCCTTGGGGAGTTTACAATCTAATCGGAGGACCAGTAGGCATAAATGGATGAATATGACACAATATAAAGAACACACGAAGAGACACACAAAAAAAAATCTGAAACGTAAGTGGATGAATAAATCAATAAGAAACAAAACAAGAGATGAGCACACAAGAGTGTTGAGGAGGCTGAGCGGATGATTAGCCTGAGATGATGGGGAGGATTAACCAGAATGGAACAGCAGACAAGTCTGCTTGTAAATCATGAGTTGTTTGTTGTTTCATAAAAAATGTGAGAGCTTTTTTGCTTCCAGTAGAGGAAGACTCAATCCTCATCATCCATTATGCAAACATCTCTAGACTGAAAACTCATTACGGGCAGGGAACGGGTCTGCTAATTCTGTTACATTGTACTCTCCCAAGCGCTCAGTACAGTGTTCTGCACACAGTAAGCACTCAATAAATACCACTGATTGATTTTTTTTAGTGGTATTTGTTAAGCTCTTACTATGTGCCAGGTACTGTTCTAAGCACTGGGGTAGATCAAGCTAATCAGATTGGACACTGTCAATGTCCCTCATGGGACTCACAGTCTTAATCTCCATTTTATAGATGACGACACTGAGGCCCAGAGAAGTTAAGTGACTTGTCCAAGGTCACACAACAGACAAGGGGCAGAGCTGGGACTAGAACCAGGACCCTTTGACTTTCAGGTCCATGCCCTATCCACTAGACCACACTGCTTTCCCGATTGATATACTTCAGGTATCCTTTGGCTGCAGGAACAACTCAATGTGGGCAAGGAATCTGTCTGTTTATTGTTATATTCATTCATTGATTCATATTTATTGAGCACTTACTGTATGCAGAGCACTGTACTAAGCGCTTGGGAAGTACAAGTTGGCAACAGATAGAGATGGTCCCTAACCAACAACGGGCTCACAGGCTAGACGGGGGAGACAGACAACATGTGGACAGGTGTCAAGTCATCAGAATAAATAGAAATAAAGCTAGATGCACATCATTAACCAAATAAATAGAATAGTAAATATGTACAAGTAAAATAAATAGAGTAATAAATCTGTACAAATGTATATACAGGCGCTGTGGGGAGGGGAAGGAGGTAGGGTGGGGGGATGGGGAGGAGGAGAGGAAAAACGGTTTCTCAGGTGCTTAGTACAGTGCTCTGCACAGAGTAACTGCTCAGTAAATATGAGTGAGTGAATTTGGCTATTATTCCTTTCAAGGTGGCTTCTGGGCCTAGTGATACCCTAGAAAGCCCCATGCATTCTACATCACTCCCTATGCCTTCTTAATTGGGAGAAGGAAGGTGACTCAAAGAGGTCAAGATTTTCAACTTCCATCATGAAGTCAGGGCATGTCCCAAAACCCCATGGCTTTATTCTTTTAATCTTTTCCAAAACCCAGGTGACTTGTTTATCATGGGTGCCACAGACCCAACTTTTGTTTTTGTAAGTATAGCCTAGTGGAAAGAAAATGGGCCTGGGAGACAGGGGACCTGGGTTCTAATCCCACCTCTCCCAATTGCCTGCTCTGTGTTCTTGGGCAAGTGACAACTTACCTGGGCCTCGGTTTCCTCATCTGTAAAATGGGGATGAGACCAATTATGAGTCCCATGTGTACTATGGGTTGTATATAACTGTATATCTTCTCTAGTACTTAGCACATAGTCAATGCTTAGTAAATTCATGAATTCATCATTCAATCATATTTATTGAGCACCTACTATGTGAGAAGCACTGTACTAAGCTCTTGGGAGAGTACAATATGACTATATACAGACATATTCCCTCTCCACAAATCCCATCAGTAGACACTAAAAAAGACATCAAGTTGGCGAACTACAATATGGTGTTACTTTGAGTTTAATGGTCCATACTGGAGGACAACTATTTTTTAATTCCAGGAAGCTTCTGAAGGACAGTACCCACCCCCCGTTTCTGGGGTTGCCTTGCTCAGCTTTAATTTCAGAAGGGTAATGGGCATTGTGACTCTGCTAAGTTCACTGGATGATCAATTTGGAGGGCAGACAGAGGAGCCCACAGGGCTAGATTCCATTCCTGGCTCCAAAGTGTCTCAGCGAATGGCTATTAGGGTGTTACTCCTTCATCCTCCCAACTCTTGTGTTTATCTCTCACAACCTGGGGATGCAGCCACTGGCCTTGAAATGCCACCAATGGAACACTCTGTGACGCATAGGAAAAGGCTCTGAAAATTTGGGTAATACTGATTATATTCTAGACTGTGATCAGGAAGGCCAGATGGTTAAACTTCATGCAGCGATTGTGGAGGAGTAAAGCAGTTCTCTGGAAGTTACAGTTTCTTCAACTGTAAAATTACGGTGCCTGACACATAGTAAGCATGTAACAAATACTATTATTATTATTATTATTAAAATGGGAAATCAAAAACCTAATCTCCCTCCCTCTTGTACTGCACATGTTGTCTGAGACGGAGACAACATCTGAAAAGGTGTCCAATTTGGATATCTTTATTCTGCTAGAATGCTTGCACATGGTAAACACTATGCCATTTTCATTAGTTTGCCATATGCTATTTTAAATGGAAACCCATAAAGGGTGGGCTTTGACCTCATACTCAGTAAACTGTCCAGCAGAGTGCTGTGCACAGGACCGGACATGTCTCTCGATTGGTGAAAACTGAATTTATATTCATTCATTTATTCATTCATTCAATCGTATTTATTGAGCACTTACTGTGTGCAAAGCACTGTACTAAGTGCTTGGGAGAGTACACTGTAACCACAAAGAGACACATTCCTGCCCACAACAAGCTCACAGTCTAGAGGGGGAGACAGGCAAGACTATAAATAAATGAATTAATAAATAGATAAATAATAACAGATTATACATATGTGCTGTGGGGATGGGAGGGAGGGTGAATGAAGGAGCAAGTAAGAGTGGCACAGAAGGGAATGGGAGAAGAGGAGAGGAGGGCTCAGTCAGGGAAGGCTTCTTTGAGGAGGTGTTCTGAAGTAGGGGAGAGCAATTAGCCTACACCTGAAGGTGTTTTGTCTAGAAATCGGCTTTACATGGTCAGTAGAAATGGGTTCTTTGATGCCTGAGTTATACATGCACACCCTTGAATGTCTGTTCTGCTTGTTTAGGTTTGCAGTAATCTTCAAATGAAGAATGAGCATGCATCAGTTAAGTATTTAAAAAGGGAATCCCTAGTAGTGGCTATATATAAGGTCCCAAGGCTAAAAAAAATGGAAGTATGATCATCGTGTGTATATGTGTGTGTTTTCATTTAAGTAGGTTAGAGACACAGAAGGAGAGAGAGAGAGAGATTCTTCAATGAGCAGAACACTGTCCTAAGGTCTTTGGGAATATTCAGAAGTATAAGATAAAATTTGAATCTCCTGACGCCTCACCCACTGGCCACAATTAGATGGAGATAAAGATAAACGTTGGAATATATTTTTGAATCCTTTTTTACTTATTCTATCAGGCATGTCTTATGACAAATACAGTGTATTCGATGAAGGGAGGAAGCACATGTTGTCTGACCCAATCAGCTTGTATCTACCCCAGCACTTAGTACAGTTCCTGACACATTGTAAGCACGTAACAATATGGTATTTGTTATTATTATTATTATTATCATTATTATAATATGTGGCATATAACAGTATATATGACTTTTTTCTTAAATACCTTTAAGGGATGAAGTTTACATAATCTCGGTTTCACTCCCTGCTCCATGCTATTTTTGTCAGCACATCTCAGAAAATCTTTCATCACATGGAATCTCACAGAGCAAGCACACCAAAATGCCCTCACACCACCACCACCCCCTAAAAAATTAGCAATAACACAAACAACAACAAAATTGCAGTGTATTTGCTTTAGGGAGGCAGGGAGGAAAGAGCAAGGGAATAGAATTCCTACATTCATCCCTCTAGACTGTAATCTCGTTGTGGCCAGGAGCCGTGTCTACCAACTCCATTATACTGTACTCTCCCAAGTGCTTAATACAATGTTCTCCACACAGTAAGCAGTCAATAGATACAACTGATTGATTGATTGATTGAGGTTTTCTGTTTTCACCACTGGTCAGCTGTATCACCCTGGGCAAGTCTCGTAACTTCTCTGTGTCTCAGTTTCCTCAACTGTAAAATGGGGAATAAAAAAACCCTAATCTCCCTTATTCATTCAATCATATTTATTGAGCATTTACTGTGCGCAGAGCACTGTACTAAGTGCTTGGAAAGTACAATTCGGCAACAGATACAGTCCCTACCCAACAACGGGCTCACAGTCTGGAAGGGAGAGACAGACAACAAAACAAAACAAGTAGAGAAGTGTCAATACCATCAAAATAGATAAATAGAATTATAGCTATAGACACATCATTAATAAAATAAATAGAGTAATAAATATGTACAAATATACAGAAGTGCTGTGGGAAGGGGCAGGGGGTAGGGCAGAGGAAGGGTGTGGGGGTGATGGGGAGAGGAGGAGGAGCAGAAGAAAAGGGGGCTCAGCCTGGGAAGGCCTCCTGGAGGAGGTGAGGCTTTGAAGGGCTTTGAAGGGAGGAAGAGAGCTAGTTTGGCAGATGTGTGGAGGGAGGGAATTTCAGGCCAGAGGTAGGATGTGAGCCAGAGGTTGGCGGCTGGACAGGCGAGAATAATAATGATGGCATTTATTAAGCGCTTACTATGTATGAAGCACTTTTCTAAGCATTGGGGAGGTTACAAGGTGATCAGGTTGTCCCAAGGGGGGGCTCACAGTCTTAATCCCCATTTTACAGATGAGGTATCTGAGGCAAGAAAAGTTAAGTGACTTGCCCAAAGTCACACAGCTGACAATTGGCAGAGCCGGGGTTTGAACCCATGACCACTGATTCCAAAGCCCGTGCTCTTTCCACTGAGCCAAACTGCTTCTCAATGAGGCCCATTGAGGAGGTTAGCGGTAGCAGAGGAGCGGAGGGTGCGGGCTGGGCTGGAGAAGGACAGAAGGGAGGTGAGATAGGAGAGGGCAAGGTGGTGGAGACCTCCTTCTTAGACCGCGCATGCTTGTGTGAGATGGAGACTGAGCCCAATTTGGATATCTTGTATCTGCTAGAGAACTCAAACATAGTAAACACTATGCCACTTTCATTAGTTTTTCATTTGCTATTTTAAATGTAAATCCATAAAGGGTAGGGCTTTGACTTTATACTCAATCAATCAATCAATCAATCGTATTTATTGAGTGCTTTCTGTGTGCAGAGCACTGTACTAAGTGCTTGGGAAGTACAAGTTGGCAACATATAGAGACAGTCCCTACCCAACAGTGGGCTCACAGTCTAAAAGGGGGAGACAGAGAACAAAACCAAACATTCTAACAAAATAAAATGAATAGAATAGATACTATTCTATTCTGAGTACAGTGTACTCAGTACACTGTCTAGCAGAGTGCTGTTCAAAGGACCAGGCTACCCTATTTGGGATGTTGACAATTTTCCATGATGCCTTGGCCCCTGGGCCCACAGCAGTGGTGGCCGTCTTGGGGAGGACCCGGCAAGTGGCACCCCGAGGGAATGGCTCATCTTTCTTACAGTCTGAAGTCAACCCTGCCAATGAACCCCCGAAGAGAAGCCTGAAATCCCTGTGTGGTAGTCCAACCCTGGCTGAACACTTCATAAATATTAATTGACAAAAATGATAATTATCTACCAACCCATCATAAGCTCCCTGAGGGCAGGGATGGTGTCTTCCAATTTTATTGTGCTCTCCCAAGTGCTTAGTACTGTGCTCTTTACACAGTAAGCTCTCAATAAATAGCACTGATTGATTGAACCGCCAAATTAACGTCTTCCCCTGTAACATTTAGGGGTTCATTAAGAGAGATTAGATTAAAATTCAATCGCACAATTATTTTGTATAGTTTTACTCATGTTGATTTCAGCTTTGATGTTTCCCATAAAGGATTTTAAGCTCCTGGCAGTTAAGAACTGTGTCTTTCTTTAACGTGAATAATTTGAGACGATCAGTGTGGGCGCACAATAGAAATATTTTTTGATTGACAGACGGACAAAGAATCGCTAGAGGGATTGGGGAGTGGCTCCAAGCTATCTCGTTTAGGCTCAGAAGTTAGGCCGAAGCCAGAAACAGGTCTTCATCTCCTCCTGAATGTTATGATATTGGGACCAGGCCAGACGGAGGGAATTCCTCAGCTCTTAAGTAAGAAACCTCTTTCCTCAGTTCCTACCATCTGCCAAAACTAGTTCATGAGGAGAAACGTCTGGTCTAGAAAGCCAGGAGATATTCTAGAGGTGTCACTCACGTATGGTCTCTCCCTTCTGATTCAAGTATATGACCTGACTCTTCAAGACTAGCTTTGGAGGAAGAGCCAAACTTTCAGCTTTATGTCTTGTGTATTCTAGGGAAAGATCCTATTTCTCAACTGGAAGCCCTAGGGAGAGTCAAGGTGCAGACGGAGACAGGTAGACTGTTTGGGAAACTACTGAAGAAGGATGTTGCTACTGGGGTAGTGGGAAAAAGCATCAAAATGCTCCAGATAGCTGTCAGGTGAAAGACAGCAGCAAAAGAATTGGAAATGGGCCTGGAAATACCTCACTGTCAACCCTTGGCCCACATCCTGCCTCTGGCCTGGAACTTTCTCTCCATTCATATCTGACAGGCTGTCACTCTCCCCACCTTCAGACTATGGTAATTTGTTAAGTGCTTACTATGTGCCAGGCACTGCCCTAAACACTGGGGTGGATACAAGCAAATAGGATTCAAAACATTCCCTGTCCCACATGGGGCCCATAGTCATTCATTCAATCGTATTTATTGGGCAATTACTGTGTGCACAGCACTGTATTAAGTGTTTGAAAAGTACAATTTGAGAGTCTTAATCCCCATTTTAGAGTTGAGGTAACTGAGGCACGAAGAAATGAAGTGACTTGCCCAAGGTCTCACTGCACACACGTGGTGGATTCGGGATTAGCACCCAGGTCCTTCTGACACTCAGCCTCGTGCTCTAGCCACTAGGCCATACTGCTTCAAAGCTTTATTAAAATCCCATCTCTTCCAAGAGGCCTTCCCCAACTAAGCCCTCATTTCCCTACTCCCTCTCCCTTCTGCATCACTGTTGCACTTAGATTTGTACCCTTCACCCCAACCTCAGTTCCACAGCACTTATGTACATATCCGTAATTTATTTTGATATGTGTCTCCCACCTCTAGACTGTAAGTCCCTTGTGGGCAGGGAGCATGTCTACCAACCCTGTTTCATTGTTTTCTTTCAGGCACTTAGTGCAGTGCTCAGCACACAGTAAGCACTCCATAAATATGATTGATTGATTGGACAGAATGGATCCTTTTTGTATTAACTTTGTTTTTTGACAATTCACAAACATTTTAAGACAAGTGAACTGCTAACTCTGATTAGGCCAGATTTCTTTCTTCTGGCCCGTTGATTCCCCAAGGTTTTCTGGCTCAACTATGAGTTCATGCATATTGAGGGTTCTTTGGTCTTCAAGAAGGCCAACGCAATGGGAGTTTGCTGGGGAGACTTTTACTAAAATAATCTGCTCACTGTAAAGAAATTACCGTCCTCCTCTGTCTGCTTTCACTCTCTGAAAAGAAGACAATAAGATCCCTCCCCATTCTAAGTGTCTTTAATAATAATAGGCTTCAAAGCTCTCCATCACCTTGCCCCCTCCTACCTCACCTCCCTTCTCTCCTTCTACAGCCCAGCCCGCTCACTTCACTACTCTGCTGCTAACCTCCTCACTGTGCCTCATTCTCACCTGTCCCGCCGTCAACCCCTGGCCCACATCCTACCTCTGGCCTGGAATGCCCTCCCTCCAAACATCTGCCAAACTAGCTCTCTTCCTCCCTTCAAAGCCCTACTGAGCACTTACCTCCTCCAGGAGGCCTTCCCAGACTGAGCCCCCTTTTCCTCTGCTCCTCCTCCCCTCCCCATCGCCCCCACTCCCTCCCTCTGCCCTACCCCCTTCTCCTCCCCACAGCACTTGGGTATATTGTACATATTTATTACTCTATTTTATTAATGATGTGTATATAGCTATAATTCTATTCATTCTGATGGTATTGGCACCTGTCTACTTGTTTTGTTGTCTGTCTCCTCCTTCTAGACTGTGAGCCCGTCGTTGGGTGGGGACCATCTCTATATGTTGCCGATTTGTACTTCCCAAGTGCCTAGTACAGTGCTCTGCACACAGTAAGCACTCAATAAATAAGATTGAATGAATGAATGAAGCCCTCCATAAAACCTGGGTTGAAATACCTGCTTGAATCCGACATCTTCCTGAGCGCTTTCCCATTGTAATGAACCATATTAACTTGTAATAGCTGCCGTGTAGACAGCACCAAAGTCTCAGGTCACTAGTCGGGTGTCAACTGAGTCCCTGACTCAGCTGTCATTGAGTTAGGGGGTCTGGCCTGTTCCCTAATTGCTAGGAAACCCACTTGCATTCACCATGGCCTTCTGAAACCCTCCAAAGGTTCACTAAAGTTTGTGGCTGGGAAAGAATTAGAAATGCCTCCGTTGATTAATAGTGGCCAAATTGAAATGATCACCACTTACTCGGAGCCAAAGGACATATTTCTGAGGAGCAGCGAGAGAGCAAGGAAAAAAAATCTCATAACCTACACAAAACACAGAAATCATTACCAAAGAAATTCGTCGTCATCACACCAGACATTAAGTGAATTATTTCTCTCATTCCCTGTCTCACCACAGTTTCCTCCCACTTGGTCACACATGTTAAACATTCATCTAACCTCAACTTCAGTCCCCAACCTTATCAGCAGATCTGCACTCCTCATGCTTTGAGTATGGCAGGCTGCATATTTGCGATGTAAAACGACTGACATCATTATTTTTGTAATTAGCCAGTTGCGAGGAGTTTACATGAGTTTTCACTGAGAAAACTATTTATTGTTCCATACGTTAGTGAAACTAACCCAGTAGAGTGGACATTTATGGCTTTTCAACCCTGGCACGAATGGGTTCTCTATGTGTCATGATTTGCAGTCTCTCGTAGTTGGTCACTGTACCAATAATTTTTAAAATGAGGTTTACCGTGCTATAAAATACAAGCCTCTTTAATGATTACATGCTATCTTGGTTACAATAAATACAGATTGTTTTTAAAGATTGAATGAAAGGAGGAAATTTGGAAGTCAGAACTTTCCCAAAAGTCTGTTGAACATTTCAAATCCGTTTAGAAACGTAATTAATCAAGAGACATTTAGCCAGACATGAGTAAATGCCTCTCTCTAATTGATCAGCTAGATATAGCCTTTCTAGATGAGGGAGATTAGGAAATGATAATGATGGTATTTATTAAGTGCTTATGAGTGTCAAACACTGTGCTGAGTGCTTGGATATCAATCAGTGGTATTTATTGAGCCCTTACTTTGTGAAGAGCACTTATTGAGCATTTGGGGGGAGTACGATAAAGTTAGATGATGTATATCCTGCCCCCTTGGAGCTTACAGTCTAGAAGGGTAGTGAGACATTAAAACAAATAAATTATGGATGGGTACATAATAATTAAGGTACTTGTTAAGCACTTTGCCAAGCACTGTCCTAAGCCCTGGAATAGATACAAGTTAATCAGATTGCTGTGGGGTGAGGGTGGGGAAAGGGTGGAATGAATGACAGGTGCTTCAAAGGTACAGATTTAAGTGCGCAGGTGACACAGATGTGAGAGGAAGTATGATTTAATCAGGGAAGGTCTTAGAGGAAAAGTGATTTTAATAAAGCTTTGAAAGTGGGGACAGAGTGGTGGTCTGTCATAGAGTGGGAGGGAGTTCCATGTCCCAGGGAGGACTTGGGTGAGAGGTCGAGGGTGAGATAAGATTCATTCAATCGTATTTATTGAGCGCTTACTGTGTGCAGAGCACTGTACTAAGCACTTGATGGAGGTAGGATCAGTAAATTGATGTAAGAGGGGGCTGTTCTGTAGTTGGAAATCAGTGAGGTAAGGTAGGAGGAGGCGAGCTGAGTGAGTGCTTTAAGGACATTGGTAAAGAATTTTGGTTCTGGGTGGAGGTGGAAGGGCAACAGCTGGAGATACTTGAGGAATGGGAAGATGTGGTCTGAACGTCGTTTTAGAAAAATGATCTGGAGAGCAGAGTGAAGTACGAACTGGAGTGGGGAGAGACAGGAGATCAGTGAGGAGGCTGATGCAGTAGTCAAGGTGGGATGTGATAAGTGCCTGGATCAGCATAGTAGCAGTTTGGATGGAGAAGAAAGGGTGGATTTTAGCGATGTTACAAAGGCAGAATGACAGGATTTGCTGACAGTCTGAATCTGTGGGTTGAATGAGAGAGAGGAGTCGAGGCTATTGCCAAGGTTCCGGGTTTGTGAGATAAGGGAAGGTAATGGTGTTGCCTACAATGATGGGAAAGACAGGGGTAGTTACAGGATAGTCAGGCAACACACCGTCCAAGTCCTACAAGGGAATCATAATGTGAGAAACGGAGAGCTGCTATTTAATCCCCATTTTACAGATGAGAAAACTGAGGTGCAGAGAAGTTAAGTGACTTGTCCAAGCTCACACTTCAGGAAAGTGATGGACCTAGGAATAGACTCCAAGTTTCCTGATTCTTAGTCCCAGACTCTTTTCACTAAGCTATACCTGTCTTCTGAGAGGCTGATGGATGCTTGTGTGTCTTACCATTGTTTGATCCTTTGGTTCACTCGTGAAAGGGGGCAACATGGGCAAAGGGAGAGAACATAAGTCCGGGAATCAGAGACATAAAGTCCCAGCTCTGCCACTTGCCTCCTGAGTGACCCAAGGCAAGACATTTCAGCTCTCTATGCCTCCATTGCCTCAACTGTAAGATCCCTACTCTCCCTTCCTCTTAGATTGTGAGCCGCGTATGGAATAAGGACTATGTCTGATCTGATTATTTTGTATCTTAATACAATTAGAACTGGGCTTGTAAAAGAAAGAGTTGAATAGACACCATCATTCTTGGATAGAGCACCAGCCTGGGAGTCAGAAGGACCTGGCTTCTAATCCACCACACGTCTGCTGTGTGATTTTGGGCAAACCACTTAACTTCTCTGGACTTCAGTTACCTAATCTGTAAAATGGGGATTAAGACTGTGAGTCCCATGTGGGACAGGGACTGTGTCCAACCTGATTAATGTGTATCTACCCCAGCGCTTAGAACAGTGCTTGGCACCTAGTAAGCGCTTAACAAGTACCATAATTATTATCATTACTATTACTTATATAACTTTCTCTGGCTGCCCATCATCTATGTCTTCTCAGGCTCTTCCGTTCCCTCATTCCTTCATTTAAAAAAAAATGGTACTTCTTAATACTGGTATTAATCAATAATGGTATTTGTTAAGGTATTTGGTAAGCACTATTCTAAGCGCTGGGGTAGGTAAAAAGTCATCAGGTTGGACACAGTCCATCTCCCACATGGGGCTCACAGTCCATTCCCATTTTACAAATGAGGTAACTGAGACACAGAGAAGTGAAATAAATGACTTGCCCAAGGTCACAGAGTAGACAAGTGGCACAGCAGGGATTAGAACCCAGGTCCTTCTGACTAATTAGAGGGGGAGACAGACAGACATTAATATGATTAAGTAATTTATAGATATGTGCATAATTTATAGGTATGTACATGAATTTATAAATATGTACATAATGATAACTGAATGAAACTGCTAGACCCTGTCGGATTTGATGTTCTGCTACACACTTCTAGCTGGACCAATTAATCAGTGGTATTTATTGAGCTATTACCATGTGCACTGTATTAAGTGCTCAGGAGAATACAATTTTATCCTTAAACCTCAAGAGCTTTCTTGCTTCTCTCACAGTTGTTTTTTTCTTTTCAAGAGTAAAAAAAAAAAAAAATGACATAAAACCACTGATAGTAATGAAACAATAAGGCCATAGAGTTAAATACACTCAAGTCAGGAAAGACAGAATTCGTGTAAATACAGCGGCACTTGGGTTGCAAAATGTACATAATTATCCTATGGGTAAAGGGTAACGTTTTAAGAATTGCCAGCTATCTTTCTTTCAGATGCTTACTTTTAAACATTTAAACCCCTTTTACATAGACTGCATAAGAAACAAGTAAATATTATTTAATTCACACCGGAAGCGTATCAGTGATCACAGTCACTGGTTTTCAAGGATATAGACACATCACGGGACGGGAAATCAAAAGACCCAGGTTCTAGACTCGACTTTTGTTGCCAAATTGTAATAATAATAATAATAATAATAATAATAATAATGGCATTTGTTAAGTGCTTACTATGTGCGAAGCACTGTTCTAAGTGCTGGGGAGGGATACAAGGTGATCAGGTTGTCTCATGTGGGGCTCACAGTCTTAATCCCCATTTTCCAGATGAGGTAACTGAGGCACAGAGAAGTTAAGTGGCTTGTCCAAGGTCACACAGATGAAAAGTGGTGAAGCCGGGATTAGAACCCACGACCTCTGACTCCCAAGCCCTGGCTTTTTCCACTGAGCCACGCTGCTTCTCATGCTTCTCTTGGAATTGTACTTTCCAAGCGCTAAGTGCAGTGCTCTGCACACAGTAAGCACTCAATAAATACAATTGAATGAATGAATGACTCCACCACTTGCCTGAGGTGTGACTTTGTGCAAATCTCTGAGCCCATGTATTTTCCTTTGTAAAATGGGAAAAAAAAATACCTGTTTTCCAGTCAATCAATCAATGATTGAGCGCTTACTGAATGCAGTGCACTGAACTAAGCACTTGGGAAAGAACAATGCACCAGAGTTGGTGTACTTGATCTTTGCCCACAAAGAACTTACAGTTTTCCTCCCTCTTAGAATAATGAGCCCCAGCTGGGACAGAAACTGCCTGATCTGACTACTTTGTATCCACCCTAAAGAAGCAGCCGGTGTAGTGGATAGAATATGGGACTGGAAGCCAGAAGGTCATGGGTTCTAATCCCAGCTCTGCCACTTCTCTTTTGTGTGACCTTGGTCAAGTCACTTCACTTCTCTGGGCCTCAGTTACCTCATCTGTAAAATGGGGATTAAGACTGTGAGCCCTTTGTGGGACAGGGACTGTCCAACTGGATAAACTCGTATCTATCCCTGAACTTTGTATAGTGCCTGGCACATAGTAAGTGCTTAACAAATACCACAATTATTATTTATTTAGCACAGTGCTTGGCACATAGTGAGCACAATAATTTGTTCATCATCATCATTATCATCACCAGAGCTTTTGAAGATGAACTTCTTGCAGGAAATGCCTTTCTTCAGTCAAATCTTACTAGGGCAAACCAAGCATCAGCCCCAACCACAGAGACAGAGAGGTAGTTGACGGGGGGCGGGGGAAGAAGGGATGGCCGGGGGAATGACTGGATTGGCACAGAGCTGCTGGCAATCTGGGCAACAGCTGGCAATCATGTTGATTTCTGAACCAATGAGGAGGCTCAGTTAATAATAACAATTGCTGGTACTTGATCAGTGCTATGTACCAAGCACTGTTCTAAGCCCTGGGGTACATAAAAGTTAATCATTCATTCATTCAATCGTATTTATTGAGCGCTTACTGTGTGCAGAGCACTGTACTAAGCGCTTGGGAAGTACAAGTCAGCAACATATAGAGACGGTCTCTACTTAACAACAGGCTCACGATCTAGAAGGGGGAGACAGACAACAAAACAAAACATGGGGACGGTGTCAAGTCATCAAAATAAATAGAAATAAAGCTAGATGCACACCTCTCCAGATGGGGACTCACCTCCCACACCCCAAGACCCCCGGAGGCAGGCAGAACTGGGAACAAGTGGGAAACCTTCTTTTGAGAGACATCTGGGAAGAAGGTGCAGAAGGGGGAGTGGCTAGCAGAGCAGTGAGAAGAGGGAAGAGAAGCAGCGTGGCTCAGTGGAAAGAGCCTGGGCTTCGGAGTCAGAGGTCAGGGGTTCAAACCCCAGCTCCGCCAATTGTCAGCTGTGCGGCTTTGGGCAAGTCACTTCACTTCTCTGTGCCTCAGTTCCCTCATCTGTAAAATAGGGATGAAGACTGTGAGCCCCCCGTGGGACAACCTGATCACCCCTGTCCCACATGAGGGCTCACACTCTTATCCCCATTTTCCAGCTGAGGTAACTGAGGCACCGAGAAGTTAAATGACTTGCCCAAGATCACACAACAGATCTGTGGCAGAGCCAGAATTAGAACCCACAACTTTTGACTCCCAGGCCGGAGCTCTAGCCACTAAGCCTCGCTGCTACCCCACCTACCAAGAAAGCAACTACACAACCCGAATCTAATTTGTTTTCAGTCCTTCTGCATGGAACTGAGACATAAAACAGTAGAAGCAAATTTCCCTGTACTAGTCACAGATAGTTATCTAACTCACATGCCAGACTCTGTTAGGATCCTAAAAAAACTTGTGGACTAGATGATTTTTTTTTCAAACCAATCTTGAGTTTATCTGGTGTAGATTCACCTATTTTCCTAAAATGTCTGAGTGCCCTGTAGGTACATGCATGCTATTATTACTAATGTTAATCAACATTCTGTTGTTGAATACTAATTAAAAATTAAGTGACTTTAATATCAAAATAAACACACTAAAAGCTAGTCTAAACGGTAAGCTCCTTGTGGACAGAGAACATGTCTACCAATTCTGTTATATTGTACTCTCTCAAGAGTTTAGTACCATGCTGTACTCACAGTAATCGCTCAATAAATATGATTGATTGATATTGGCAACCTGGATGAAACAACTAAGCATTATTGAAAAGCTCTGGATCACAATCATAAAATCACACAGGTGTGAACCTGTGATTTTCTGAATTTTCAGAACGTGTATATCAATTTGCTAGATACCATGTTCATTACATTTTCACAAACCAATCAGAATTTTCTCAAGGAAAAAAATTGCCCCAAAATATCAAGAAAAAGCAACTTGGTAATATAGAAGAAGAAGACAGAGAAGCAGTGTGGCTCAGTGGAAAGAGCACGAGCTTTGGAGTCAGAGGTCATGGGTTCAAATCCTGGCTCCACCATCAGCTGTGTGACTTTGGACAAGTCACTTAACTTCTCTGTGCCTCAGTTACCTCATCTGTAAAATGGAGATTAAAACTGTGAGCCCCTCGTGGGACAACCTGATCACCTTGTAACCTCCCCAGTGCTTAGAACAGTGCTTTGTACATAGTAAACGCTTAACAAATACCATCATTATTATATAGACAAATCAGGTGAACTAGTACTGTGTGAATTTTTCCCATAATACCTGTTTACTGGGGAGCAGATAGAGCAAATACAGACTAGTCAATAATATGTCACCATAAAGTAGAGTCTTTGGATGAAGAGATGGAAGAACATTTCCCTACAGTAGTGCGAGCTACAACATCCGTGTCTGGAAAAGTCACCGAACAATTCCGCCTTTTGTGAACGCAGAACTATAGAAATACAGAACAGGAAGTTCACAAAGTAATATTTTAGCAACCACATTCTTTTCTCCAAAGCAGACATGCAGAAGACTCCATTTCCCACATTAAAACATTCTGTCTTCTTCTCAGAACCCACTGCAGCATTAACTAAAGGAGCTGTTTATCCAGAAGCAATGAACCCTAGGTCTATCCATTTTGTTTGTGAGAGTGGTAGATTTAGTAGCTGCCTGGGTCTTGGAAATATCCTGTTGAAATGTCTTTCCTAAGCTCAGCACAAATGAATCACTTCACCATAGTATCTCCCCCTACACAATGGCATTTTGGCGTAACTAACAGTTGGCTTGCTACAGTGGAATCTTTCTCCAGTTTGTAATTAGATTTGATTAAGGCCCTTGTGAATGTCTCTGCAATAAGCTTTTTCAACTGCAAGCCCATCCAAATGTACAAATAGAATAAAATTTCCAAGGGTGTTTTTCAAGGAAACAGTCATGATTGTCTTAGAAAAAAAATGTCTAAAGAGGAAAATATGAAATTTGGGAGCTGAAGTCTGCCTGTGTATAGGAAGAATTCTATAAAAAAAAATTTAAATGAGTGTTCACTTTATCTCTCCAGAATAATCATACTATTTTTTATGGTATTTATTAAGCACTTAATAGGTGCCAGGCACAGTACTAAGCACTGGGGTAGATATAAGCTAATCAGGTTGGACACAGTCCATGACGTCTCATGTGGGGATTACAGTTTTCATCCTCATTTTACAGATGAGGTAACTGAGGTGCAGAAAAGTTAAGTGACTTACCTAGGGTCACATAGCAGATGAGTGGCAGGGCTGGGATTAAAACCCTGACTCCCAGGCCACAACTATTAAATTATTTCTTTTCTAAGAAAATCAGCTTTCAAGACAGCTCTCTATGAAATGATTTTCCACTCTGGTATTTCAATTTCTTCACCTCTGCACAGCAAGACTTCAATAAATGTCACCGAGTGACTGAGAAATAACTGGTCCCAATATCGTCTGTGGATCCATATAATAATTTTGAGCGATTAGTAACACATATAGGCTATATTCCTACCCCAACATGGAATTCTCAGGAACATTTTGAGAAATGATAATAGGTAAACATGGATCTAGAATAAGAATTCGTTGGCCATTCAAGTTAATTGCTCACTTCTAAACTCATTTTGAATGAAATCGTTTGATTGGAAGTAGGGCTGGAAAGCACTTCAGATTTCCAGAACACCTTCTTCTAAATATAGGATAGAGTAACTGAATAAAGGGTACAAATTTGCTCATTTTCAGGAGGATAGTAAAAAGGGATGAGGTTCATTTGGATTCCAAATTGTTCAAAAGAATAAAATTAACCAACGTTTTGTCCCCACTACCAAAATCCAAAGGGCTAATAATGTCTGTTCTGTGACTACTTTATGCTTCCAATCATCATGTGGGCTTTGACGGTTAGCTCGCTGTGGGCAGAGAACGTATCTGTTATATTGTTATATTGTATATTTTTAGGAAGTACAATTCAACAACAAATAGAGATAATCCCTGCCCACAACGGGCTCACAGTCTAGAAGGGGGGGAGGCAGACATCAAGACAAGTAAGCAGGCATCAGTGGCATCATTATAAAAAGTATTAAGATATATACACATCATTAATAAGAATATATAGAGTTATAATATAAATAGAATTATTATACATATATTTGTTAAGTGCTTACTATGTGCCATGCACAGAACTAAGCACTGAGGTGGATACAAGCAAATCAGGTTGGACACAGTCCCTGTCCCATATGAACTGGGGTAGATACAACACTTTTTTTTCTTTCTGATATTCGTTAAGCATTTACTATGTGGCAGACACTGTATTAAGCACTGGAGTAGATACACGGTCAATATAATAATAATAATAATAATGATGATGATGATGGCATTTGTTAAGTGCTTACTATGTGCAGAGCACTGTTCTAAGCGCTGGAGGGGATACAAGGTGATGAAGTTGCCCCACATGGGACTCACAATCTTAATCCCCATTTTACAGATGAGGTAACTGAGGCTCAGAGAAGTGAAGTGACTTGCCCAGGGTCACACAGCAGACATGTGGTGGAGTCAGGATTCGAACGTATGACCTCTGACTCCAAAGTCCGTGCTCTTTCCACTGAGCCACACTGCATCTATCCCTCATAGGGCTCACAGTCTAAAACCCCATTTTACAGAAGAGGTTAACTAAGGCACAGAGAAGTGAAGTGACTTGCCCAAGCTCACTCTGCAGACAAGTGGCTTAGTACAGTGCAAGCACTTAGTACAGTGCTCTGCACACAGTAAGTGCTCAATAAATAATAATGGTATTTGTTAAGCGCTTACTATGTGCAAAGCACTGTTCTAAGTGCTGGAGAGGTTACAAGGTGATCAGGTGGTTCCACGGGGGGCTCACAGTTTTAATCCCCATTTTACAGATGAGGTAACTGAGGCACAGAGAAATTAAGTGATTTATACGATTGAATGAATGAACGTGGCAGTGTCAGGATTAGAACCCAGGTCCCTCTGACTGTAGTCAGTCAGTCAATCATATGTGTAGAGCACTTGCTGTGTGCAGTGCTCTGTACTAAGCATTTGGGAGAGTACAATATAATAATGAGACACATACCTTTCCCATAATGAGCTTACAAGCTTCTTCTCTTGCTTTGGACTCCTGCTGTCACTCATTTTCCTCACATGACCTACCCAGAGTATCTATGGTGAGCATAGTTTTGAATGCTAGGAGACTAGCTATGTTCCAGGACTTCACATGCAATCTAGGGACGTAGTGAAGCCCAGCCTCAAATTATGTGGTTGAGCAGTGGGCTGCGAAAGACAGTGAGGGCAGACCAGCTTGGGCTGCGGCACCCAGGAAATATGAGTTCCCCTATTATTGTCCTCTCCCGATCACTTATTACAGTCCTCCACACATAGTAAGCACTTAATAAATACCATTGAATGAATAAATGAATAGATTGAGAGCTCCTTGAAGACAAGGAATGTGTATCTGGCTTTCCTACAAGTGCTTAGTACGGTGCTTTGCATTTATTCATTCATTCATTCAACCATACTTATTGAGCACTTACTGTGTGCAGAGAACTGTACTAAGCTCTTGGAAGAGTAAAATATAACAATTAACAGACAAATTCCCTGCCCACAACAAGCCTACAGTCTAGATGGGGAGATGGACATTAATAGAAATAAATAAATAAACTACAGATATACACATAAGTGCTGTAGGGCTGGGAAGTGGGGGGGTGATGAAGGGAGCAAGTCAGGGCATTGCTGAAGGGAGAGGGAGAGGAGGAGAGTCAGGGAAGGCTTCTTGGAGGAGAATGCCACTCACTACCACCAAATGAGTATCCGCAAAAGGGCCTTCTCCAAGCACAGAGACTCCCAATACACCAAAATGCAGATTTGAAAAGAGGCACCAATGCACCAAACGTAGATTAAAAAACAGGCAGTGATACTGTTTCTGTGCAAAAAAAGAACACTGGGTTGTAGAATAGGTCATTCATTCAATTGCATTTATTGAGCTCTAACTGTGTGCAGAGCACTGTACTAAGCACTTGGGAAGTACAAGTTGGCAACATATAGAGATGGTCCCTACCCAACAGTGGTCTCACAGTCTAGAATGGGAAGACAGACAACAAAGAAAACATAGTAACAAAATAAAATAAATAGAATAAATATGTATAAATAAAATAAATAAATAAATAGAGTAATAAATACATACAAACATATATACATATATACAGGTGCTGTGGGGAGGGGAAGGAGGTAAGGTGGGGGGGATGGGGAGGGGGGAGGAGGAGGAGGAGAGGTCTTATGGAATGCATATAGGATTAAGATTGAACCATTCTAACCACAAATTTATACTCCAATTAGTGATGATTTTCTTCATGGAACAACCCCCCTCTACCCTTCTCAAGCAATTTTGAAATGTCTGAGTGCATTTACCATAGTTCAACTCAGGTGAATAAATATTTGTGGATTATTTCTTTTCTCTTCATTTAAGCTCCTTGAAGGCAAGGCTTCTGTCTGATCTTTGCCTTATAACCTAGTTGCTACTATATAATAATAATTGTGATATTTGTTAAGTGCTTACTATGTGCCAGGCACTGTATTAAGTGCTGGATACAAGGCAAATCAGGTTGAACACAGTTTCTGTCCCACATGGGGCTCACAGTCTTAATCCCCGTTTTATAGATGAATTAACTGAGGCCCAGAGAAGCTAAGTGACTTGCCCAAAGTCATGTAGCAGACAGTGGCAGAAGTGGCAGGACCAGGATTAGAATCCAGGTCCTTCTGATTCCCAGGCCCCTTCTCTATCCATTAGGCCATGCTGCTTCCCTTCACCAACGCAAGTCACAGTGATCAGGGAGACATGATTGAGTCCATCCAGTGAAGGCACATACTTTGACACTCAGTCTTCAGCACCAATCGGGAAAGACTCCAAGGGATGACATTTCACTGGGAAAAAAAAACCTAAAACTCATCTCAGCCATTCTCTGTAACTTGTGGTAACATATGGATCATAAATGCCCCTTCCTATGAATTGGAAATACTGCAAATGTTTGTGTTATTGAGGAGCATGTGATTTCTACATACTGTTTTGGAAGATGTGCTTGCTTCACCCTAAGTGGCCAAGAAGTGTCTGTGATGGAGATGATAATGACGGGGCTAAAGATGATGATGATAATCCCGGCTCCTCCACGTGTCTGTAATGTGATCTTAGGCAGGTTACTTCACTTCTTTGGGCCTCAGTTACCTCATCTGTAAAATGGGGATTGAATCCGAGGTGGGACAGGGACCGTGTCCAACCTGGTTTTCTTGTATCCACCCCAGCTCTTAGTACAGTGTCTGGCACATAGTAAGAGATCAATGCTATAATTTTTATTATTATGGGTGCAGGTGGACAAAGGTCCTCTATATGTCTACCTCTTTCACAAATGCCCCAAACCTGCATACCTCAAAAGCCTTATGTTCTCTGGACTTTCCCAGATTGTTTGATTTGCTGCCGTCAACTCATAGCATCACACCTTTTCCACCATCCTAAGACCAAATGCTCTAACAGACATTATATGACTAATGTGGAAAAAAGCCGTGCTAATATTAACTCTCGCTTCACACGGGCTTCCTTAATCTGGCATTACAATCCTTCGGTTTTGAAAAACGGCATTGTCTGTTCGCCGAGGGTGGTCTCTGATGTCTCTGTTAAATTCTACATGAATCTCTTCACTCTAAGGAGAAGCAGGCACAAAAGCCTATGAGTGCATGGAAATTCTGTTCCCCTCCCAAACACCTGAAACCACAACCGCCCCCCTCACACAGAACTGCAGAGAAGAAATCCACTTCCTAGCCCCCTATATTTCTCAGAATGGTATTTGTTAAGTGCTTACTGTGTGCCAGGCACAATATTCATTGATTCATTCAATCAATCGCATTTATTGAGCACTTAGTGTGTGCAGAGCACTGTACTAAGCACTTGGGAGAGTACAATGAACAGTGATATTCCCTGCCCACAACGAGCTCACAATCTAGGGGGGCAGGGGAGGCTGACATCAGTACAAATATTTTAGGGCTGGGAGGGGTTAAGAGCAAATGGAGCAAGGCAGAGCGACCCAGAAGGGAATGGGAGATGATGAAAAGTGGGGCTTAGTCTGGGAAAGCCTCTTGGAGGAGATGGGCCTTCAATAAGGCTTTGAATAATAATAATAATAATAATGATGGCATTTATTAAATGCTTACTATGTGCAAAGCACTGTTCTAAGCGCTGGGGAGGTTACAAGGTGATCAGATTGTCCCACGTAGGGCTCACAGTCTTCATCCCCATTCTACAGATGAGGGAACTGAGGCCCAGAGAAGTTAAGTGACTTGCCCAAAGTCACACAGCTGACAATTGGCGGAGCCGGGATTTGAACTCATGACCTCTGACTCCAAAGCCCAGTCTCTTTCCACTGAGCCACGCTGCTTCTGAGAGAGCAGAGGAGAGTGGTTGTTAGTCAGATTAGTGGTAGATGCAAGGTAATCAGGCTGGACACAGTCTCTGTCCTACATGGGGCTCTTACTGTAAGTAGAAGGGAGGAGGATTTCATCCCTATTTTACAGATGAGGTGACTGAGGCACAGAGGTGTTAAGTGACTCGCCCAAGGGGAGGTTAGGCCCCATGTGAGCCAGGGACTGTGTCCAAACTGTCTATCTTGTATCTACTCCAGTACCTGGTAAACAGTAAGCACTTTACAAGTTCCATTAAAAAAAAATAGAGTCAGCAGGAAAATGGCAAAACCGGGGTTAGAACCCAGGTCCTGTGACTCCCAGTCGCATGCTCTTTCCACTAGATCACATGCTTCCCATATTTCCTCATTCTCTTTGGAAGAACTATTGCTAGCTGGGAACCTATTCCTGAGCAGGGATGCCTGTAAAATGGCCAATTTTTTTAAATGACATTTGTTCAGCACATGCTATGTGCCTGGTACTGCTGACCTAAGCATTGGGGTAGATACAAGCCAATCAGCTTAGGCACTTTTCCTCATCTCCCACTCTTTTTTGCGTCACCCTGACTTGCTCCCTTGGCTCGCCCCCCGCACCCAGCCCCACAGCACTTACGTATATATCTGTAATTTTATTTGTATTGATGTCTGTTTCCCCAGCTCTCGACTGCGAGCCCGTTGTGGGCAGGGAATGTCACTGTTTATTGTTGTATTGTACTTTCCCAAGCGCTTAGTACAGTGCTTTGCAAATAGTAAACTGTTAATAAAATGATTGAATGAATGAATGAAAGTGGCAGAGCTGGAATTAGAACCCAGGTCCTTGCCTCTAACAATCCCTCAAACTATGCAAATCAATCAATAGTATTTATTGAGTGCTTTACTGTGGGCAGGGAATGTGTCTTTTTATTGGTCTACTGGACTCTCCCAAGCCCTTAGCGCAGTGCTCTGCATGCAAGTGATGAATAAATACAACTTAATGATTGAGTGAATGAAGGAAGCATGCAGAGCACTGTACTAAGCACACACAGTAGGAGTGGTCCAGTTGAATAAACAACAGTCAAAAGGGAGTAAGGACTCTCCATCTCTCCATCCTGAACCTCCATATCCATGAGGTTTTATGTGGGGGTTGGCCTAAAGAGAAATGGTGACAGTTAATAATAACAATAATAATAATAATAATGATGGCATTGATTAAGCATTTACTATGTGCAAAGCACTGTTCTAAGCACTGAGGAGGTTACAAGATGATCAGGTTGTCCCACAGGGGGCTCACAGTCAATCCCCATATTACAGATGAGGTAACTGAGGCCCAGAGAAGTTCAGTGACTTGCCCAAAGTCACACAGCTGACAATGGTCAGTGCCGGGATTTGAACCCATGACCTCTGACTCCAAAGCCCGGGCTCTTTCCACTGAGCCACGCTGCTTCAACTGTGGTATTCATTAAGCGCTTACTACGTGCCAGGCACCATACTAAGCGCTGGGATGGATCCAAGCCAATCGGGTCCGATGCAGAGTTTTCCCATTCCCTTTGCCAACTCTTCACCCCTCATCAAGGCCACCAACAGGGTGGCACATGAAGCTGGTAGCTTTGGTGACAAGAGCATTTGTCCGAGACGAACTGAAATCAGACCACCAGCTCACTGAGGACTGGGCATCAAGCAGCTCTCAGATGGGAATGATGACATTCCATCATTAACAACCTCATTAAGCTGGAACCAATGAAAGGCCCCTGTAACCTATTACCTAATCTTGGGCCAGTCAGTCCTTCTCTCATTTTGTTGTTTAATTACCTCTCTACCTCATTAGAATGCCAAGCTCAACTCCCGCAAACACACCGCTCGCATTTCCGCATCCATTTTTTTGTTCTCCTCCAGCTTAATCAGGTCTTCTGCGATTCAGATAACCTTTAAAATCGCACAGAACCTAAAGTCCCCACGGTTTCACTGATCCTATGGATAAAGAGATTAAGCCATATTTAGCACACAGGAAAATACATGGAAACATTGAAAGGATGTTTAAAAGATCAGAGGAGATTATATTATAAAATAATATTTATACTTCTTGCATATACCAACAGAGTCTTAAAATGATTAGGGCTCTGTTTCAGGTTTCAGAGTAAGCCCATTTCTAGCAGGTATGAGTTATTGCAGCTTTAAGAGCTATGTGGCTACTCAAAGCCTACCAGCTCAGGATGGTTTGAGTGAAACTATGGGGTCTTTTTTTTGTTTCATCTCTCTCTCCAGATGAGTGCTATCAAAACCGCGGTAAGAACCTTAATATTTAGCTGTATAACACCAAGGGGAACGCGGTCACATGGAGTGATTATCTCTTATGTTTCTGGACAATCGAAAGATACATTACATTTTCCTAATAATACCTGCCTTCTTTTTTGATATGATGTGTTCGGTGAACAGCTTGCATTTATAATCGGTACAATTTATCACCTATCCCCAAAGTACCCTGCCGTTGAAATGCCTGACATATATATTAGGTGTTGTGGATTTAGCAAAAATTGAATTATAAATTGCCCTGCCAGCTTTTGCCTCTGGAAATAATGAAAAAGCGAGCTAGAGAAATGCTCTCCTGAAGGATTTATTTTTTTTTATGTGGCTATCGGAAAAGAAACAAACTCGCATGAACTGACCAGATTGTGTCATTCCGAGCTGAGAGTGGTTTGGATGCTAAAAAAGCGTGCTAATGCTGGGATCCCCAGGGTTAAGACAGAAACTGGAAATTCCTGGAAAATAAATTCAATGAAAGACACTTGAAATGGAACAATGGATGTGGAGACCATTTTGAAGAGCCGAGTCATCTCAAAAGCCACCCCAATTTCAGGGACTAATTGCCATCAGACCGACTTTCATTGTAAATCCTTTTCTTTTTTCATTGCATTACATCTGACGATTCGTTCAATTGATTTCCAAAGACCATTCTTCAACTCGACCATGTTGCCTCCCAATTTTCATCCTTGTTCTCCCTTGCAGTCCCACTGTCTATAAATCATTTTTATCCTTCCGTCCCGCCCCTCCGCATTAGAATTTGAAGTCTTTGAAGGCAAGAAATGTGTGTTTTGCTTCTGTTGTACGCTCGCAAGCATTTAGCACAGTGCTTTGCCTTTGGCAAACTGCATTGAATTTAGTAAGCACTCAGTAAATATCATTGCTTGATTAGTCAGTAATCAGTAAGAGTTTTGGGCAACAGGAGGTGGAACTCAGTGGCTCCAGATGAAGTAGAGCAACAGGTCGTTCAGCTGGCGTACTCAGTGTGCTCAGTACACAGCCTGTGCCTAACTGGGGCATAGCCACTGGACTCCCCCATTTATGATCACTAACCTGGGCACTTATTCATTTATTCATTCAATCATATTTATTGAATGCTTATTGTGTGCACAGCACTGTACCAAGTGCTTGGGAGACTACAATGGGAAAGTAAACATACGCATTCCCTGCCCACAACAAGCTTACAGTCTAGAACGGGAGACAGCATTAGCTTTGAGATGTTAGCTCATCTCTAGACTGTAAGCTTGGCAGGGAACATACTTGCTAGTTCTATAGTACTGTACTCTCCAAAGCCCTTAGTAGTTTTGTCATTTTCCTCATCTCCTTAGACTATTAACCGCCTAAACAGCAGCATCCATGACCTATATATGTTCTGCAAAAGTGGCACTGCATAGCCTAGTAACTAAGTGCTTAGTAAGACACATATTTCCTGCCCACAGGGAGCTTACATATTGATGGGGAAAAAGAGGGTTTAACTACGTTAAATCTACCCTCCTGCTCTTATACCCACTGGCAATTTTTATTTTCCTGGGCTCTAGCTAGGATCGCCTTGATGTCTCTGTATTCCATTCCCCAGTATGGCCTTCTGGATTTCAATTTCCATCTCTTAACCCTCCAGCCTTCTCTCTCTATCACCACAAAGCCTGATTTCAGCCATCGGCAGCCAGACAAGGTTTGAAAATTGTTCCACCGAGTTGTGTTAAATGTATTCAAGTGTTAGTTGTCATTGTCATGATAGTTACTACTGAAGCTCTAAAGCACTTAGTACAGTAAGCACACAGTAGCATAGATTGATTAAACTTCCACCTTACAAATCTTTGCTCTCTCAATTTGGTCATTTAAAATTGGGCCCTCAATATTCACCTCACCAGCCCCAGGGCACTTTTGTACATATCCTTATAATCTCCCATTTCCCCTATCTGTAATGTATTTTTATGTCTTGGTCCCCCTGAAGATTATAAGCACCTCATAAGCAGGGATCGTATTAACCAATTCTGTTGTGTACTCTCCCCACCAAAACTTAGTACAGTGCACTGTAAATATCATTGATTGATTGACTGATTGATAGTGGTGATGACACGCTACTGATTTAAGAGCCTTCTCTGTGGATAGATCAGTATGTGTGATATGAGTATCCTGGGCTCCTAGGTACAAGACTGAATGAAGGCCCTGTGTTCCGTGATGATTTCTCCACGGGGGGGAAAAACCCCCAACAACTAGCATTTTTCAAAAATGGTGACGACGTAATTCAAAATGAAGGGAGAGCAGTAGGTTGGATCCGTTCTAAGGTTGGAGGGAGGGGAGGTCTTCCCTGAGCTTTGAGAGAAATAAAGGCTGCAAATTTTGCAGAGCTGAAAAAGGTATTCATAATAATAATAATAATAATATGATTTGCTTGTAGCCACCCCAGTGCTTAGTACAGTGCCTGCCACATAGTAAGCACTTACCATATGCTATTATTCTTCTTATTATTTTTTGATAAGTGCTTACTATGTGTCAGGCACTGCTGTACTAAGCGCTGGGGTAGATACAAACTAATCAGGTTGGACACGGTCCCTGTCCCACATGGGGCTCACAGTCTTAATCCCCATTTTACACATGAGGTAACTGAGGAACAGAGGAAGTGAAGTGACTTGCCCAAGGTCACACAGCAAACAAGTGGTGAAGCTTGGATTAGAACTCAGGTCCTTCTGATTCCCAGACCCGTGCTCTATTGACTATGCCATGCTGCTTCCCATGCTACTCAGAAGCCCTGAACCAGGGTGATGAGAACAGCTCCACTATAATAAGCAGTAATTTTAAAGTTCTGTTCTGATTCCTTGTCTGGGCTAGTAAACAACTGCTTCTGATGAGATTTAATATTTAATGAGTTTTGCCCTCCCTCCGCACATCCGCCAAGCTAGCTCTCTTCCTCCCTTCAAAGCCCTACTGAGAGCTCACCTCCTCCAGGAGGCCTTCCCACACTGAGCCCCCTTTTTCCTCTTCTTCTCCCCATCCCCCCACCCTATTTCCTTCCCCTTCCCACAGCACCTGTATATATGTTTGTACAGATTTATTACTCTATTTATTTTACTTGTACATATTTACTATTCTATTCATTTTGTTAATGATGTGCAACTAGCTTTACTTCTATTTATTCTGATGACTTGACACCTGTCCACATGTTTTGTTTTGTTGTCTGCCTCCCTCTTCTAGACTGTGAGCCCATTGTTGGGTAGAGACCGTCTCTATATGTTGCCCAAGCACTTAGTACAGTGCTCTGCACACAGTAAGCTCTCAATAAATATGATTGAATGACAATGAATTTAATATTAGACTGGAGTCCCTTAAAATCCTAGTATGGAAGGCCAAAGAACTATTCCATCTCTCTTCCAGGGCTTTCTGCATCCAGAGGCAATAGAAATCTTCTCTCAAAGTCTGCTGTTATTGTTAGTCTCACGCTTGGCATGGAAAACCCTCAAAGTGCAGATAATAACTACAACCACAATTTCACGGGATCTCAGGCCTGGAAAATGAGAAAATATTGTGTTAATTATTCCTGCCATTCAGTCCACCAGAAGATATTCCTTATTGCTCCCTTATTTATAAAAAAAATAACAGTGGTAGGTGGGAGTAGTAAGACACACATTTAAGTAATGAGCACAAAATTCATCCCTCAGATTCAAGCCTCAAAATAATTGCCATCATAATTAATATTTACTGAGTGCCTAATTATGCAGAACACTTCTTCAGAGAAGTAACTAACATGGTACCTGCCTTCAAAGAGCTTACAATCTAATTCTATTAGACACATCCGTCTTCCTCCAAATCCTTACAGAACCCACATCTTAGAAATGATCTCTAGAACAGAGAAAGCTAGATGTGGGGCTTAGGGTGGTATTAGAGCCTAAGAAATCTTAGCCCATTTTAGGTTCTATGTTGTGGTAAAGTAAGAAATCGCCTGCTCAAACCAATTGGAATCAACTTTCTATAAGATGATGGAAAATGTGGCCAACTTACATGTGCGTTTGGCTGTCTTGGGCAGACCTGTCATCAGTTTGGTTTCAATGTCTGAACTTTTGTGACTTACTCAAGTCTGCTTTCCACTACGTATTTATGTGGATGACTTCATCAGGTTTCATTTTTTTCCCTCCATAATATTAATCATAGACATCAATCAATAGGCTCATTATTCCAAAAAATCATCTTCTCTCTCCAGCTTGCCAAGATGTGTCCATTAGTAGTTATCAGAGTTAAATTGTTTGGGTATCTAAAGTGCCTGCCCCCCATGCTTTGACAGAAAAGTCAATGCTTATCTTCTGAGCTCCTTATGGGCAGGGAACATATCTGCTAATTCTATTGTATTGTACTCTCCCAAGTACTTAGTATAGTGCTCTGCACATAGTAAGTACTCAACAAATGCCATTAATTGATTGATTAAAAAGCTCATAATCTTTGAATGAGAATCTCCTTCAGAACCTGACAGTACCAGATTGTTAATAGTTTAATAGGGTATATTTGCTCATTAATGCCATTGGAGCTGCTATATAGCACACTCCAGGATTATCCTTAACGGGTCCCCTATTGGCTTTAAAGTAGTAATATTATTTATTAAGCACTTTAGTCAGCCAGGCATCTTATCTATTGAGTGCTTATTCTGTGCAGAGCACTGTACTAAGTGCTTGGGAGAGTACGATACATCAATATAACAGACACATTCTCTGCCCACAATGAACTTACAGTCTAGAGGGGGAGACAGACATTAATATAAATAAATTCCAGATAGGTACATAAGTGCTGTGGAGCTGGGAGGAGGGATGAATAAAGGGAGCAAGTCAGGGTGATGCAGAAGGGAGTGGAAGAAAAGGGAAAGAGGGCTTATTCATTCATTCATTCAATTGCATTTACTGAGCGCTTGCTGTGTGCAGAACACTGTACTAAGCACTTGGGAAGTACTGGTCAGCAACATATAGAGATTGTCCCTACCCAACAACGGGCTCACAGTCTAGAATGGGGAGACAGACAACAAAACAAAACATGTAGAAAGGTGTCAAAACCAGCAGAATAAATAGAATTATAGCTGTAGTTATATAGCTATATGCACATCATATAGTGATGTGCATATAGGCCTTCCTTAGTCAGGGAAGGCCTCTTGGAGGAGATATGCCTTCAATAAGGCTTTGAAGGGTGGGATAGTAATCATCAGTGTGCAGTAATTACTGTGTGCAGAACACTGTACTAAGTGCTGGGAGAAAATACACACTTGGGAAAATATGGTCCCTGCCCCACTTGAGGCTCACCACCTAATAATAAATAATAATAATAATAATAATAATAATAATAATAATAATAATAATAGTTGGTATTTGTTAAGTGCTTACTATGTGCCAAGCACTGTTCTAAGCACTGGGTAGATACAGGGTAATCAGTTTTAATCCCTATTTTACAAATGAGGTAACAGGCACAGAGAAGTTAAGTGACTTACCCAAAATCACACAACAGATAAGTGGCAGAGCTGGGATTAGAGCCCATGATCTCTGACTCCCAAGCCCAGGCTCGTTCCACTGAGCCACACTGCTTCTCTCTTCTTAGGGGCACACCATAGAGGAACTAATTACCTGAGGTATTTTTGATTGGATTATGTCCATGGTTGAAGTCCCAAGTGCGACAGGGAATGTATCGAACCTAATTATCTTGTACCTACCCCAAAACTTAGGAAAGCAGCACGGTGTAGTGGATAAAACACAGGCTGGGAGTCAGAAGGTCATGGATTCTAACCCAGGCTCCACCACGTGACTGCTGTGTGGGCTTGGGCAACTCACTTCACTTCTCTGTGCCTCAGTTACCTAATGTGTAAAATGGGGATTAAGACTTTGAGCCCCACATGGGAGAGGGAGAGTCTCCATCCTGATTACCTTGTATCTACCCCAGCACTTAGAACAGTGCTAGGCAAATCGTAGGTGCTTAACAAATACCGAAATCATTACTAGACTGAGCCCCCTCCTTCCTTTCCCCCTCCTCATCCCCCCAGTCTTACCCCCTTCCCCTCCCCACAGCACCTGCATACATGTATATATGTTTGTACTTATTTATTACTGTATTTATTTATTGTATTTGTACATATTTATTCTATTTATTTTATTTTGTTAATATGTTTTGTTTTGTTGTCTGTCTCCCCCTTCTAGACTGTGAGCCCGCTGTTGGGTAGGGACCGTCTCTATATGTTGCCAACTTGTACTTCCCAAACGCTTAGTACAGTGCTCTGCACACAGTAAGCACTCAATAAATATGACTGAATGAATGAATACTATTATCATCACAGTCTAGGTGTGCCTCATCTATGGCACACCTTCTAACCTTCTCATTGTACCTTGATCTTGTCTAGCTCGCTGCCAACCTCTGGCCCAAGTCCAAGTGCTTAGTATAGTGCTTTGCACACAGTATGTGCTCAATAAGTACAATTGAATGAATGAACCTCCTGCCTCTGGCCTAGAAAGCCCTCCCTCTTCGTATCTTCTAGACTGTGAGCCCATTGTTGGGTAGGGACCATCTCTATATGGCGCCAACTTGTACTTCTCAAGCACTTAGTACAGTGCGCTTAGCACAGTGCTCTGCACACAGTAAGTGCTCAATAAGTACAATTGGATGAATGAATGAATGAATCCGACGGACAATGACTCTTCCTCCCTTCAAAGCCTTATTGAAGGCACATCACCAAGAGATCTTACCTCACTAAACTCTCCTTTCCTCTTCTCCCACTCAACTTCTGCACCTCCCTAACTTCCTGTCTTTGGTCATCCCTCCCCAAACCCCTCAGCACTTATGTACATATCTGTAATTTCATTTATTTATATTCATTCAATCGTATTCATTGAGTGCTTACTGTGTGCAGAGCACTTTACTAAGCACTTGGGAAGTACAAGTTGGATCTGTCTGCACCGCTAGACTGTAAACTCATTGTGGGAAGAGAATGTGTCTGTTATACTGTATTTTCCCAAGCACTGAGTACAGTGCTCTGAACACAGTAAGCACTCAATAAATATGACTGACTGACTGACACCTTGAGGATTCAGGTGCAGAGCTACTGCTGCAAGAGGGAATCCCCACATAGCCAGGGACTCCATGCCTGTGGGCACCATCCCCTACCACATTAGTCCTGGGGTCCAGCTCCATTGTCAGACTAACTCTAGTCACTTGAGACCACCACTGCTTTCTCCCCTTCCTCCCACCCCTGCCCAAACACTCCACACTTGTTACAGAGCACAACCCCACAACAACATTTCAAGCTAAATTCACTACAAGACACATCCATCCCCTTCCCGATTGGATCCTGCGATTGATCCTGGTGCCCCATAATTTCCCAGCATCTTGATATGGTCGGGGGTGCCTGCCGTCACCATCTCTGGACCATGTGGCTCTAAGATGAGTGGCTCCAAGATGGCAGATTTGACCATGAGGTGAAAATAATAATAATAATAGTAATGATGATGGTATTTGTTATGCACTTACTAGGTGCCAAGCACTGTTCTAAGCGCTGGGGTAGATACAAGGTAATCAGGTTGTCCCACGTGGGGCTCACAGTCTTCACCCCCATTTTCCAGATGAGGTAACTGAGGCACAGAGAAGTAAAGTGACTAGCCCAAAGTCACACATGTGAGAAGAGGCAGAGCCGGTATTAGAACACACGACCTCTGATTCCCAAGCCTGGGCTCTTTCCACTAACCCACGCTGCTTCTCATAATAATAATTTGTTTAGCATTTACTATGTGCCAAGCACTGTTCTGGGCACTGGGGTAGATACAAGGTAATAATAATACTACTAATAATAATAATGACATTTATTAAGTGCTTACTATGTGCAAAGCACTGTTCTAAGCACTGGGGAGGTTACAAGGTGATCAGGTTATCCCACGGGGGGCTCACGGTCTTAATCCCCATTTTACAGATGAGGTAACTGAGGCACAGAGAAGTGACATGACTTGCCCAAAGTCTCACAGATGACAATTGGCAGAGCCGGGATTCAAACCCATGACCTCTGACTCCAAAGCCCATGCTCTTTCCACTGAGCCACACTGCTTCACATCATCCCACGTGGGGCTTGTAGTCTTAATCCCCATTTTACAGACGAGGTAACTGAAGCCCCGAGAAGTGAAGCGGCTTGCCCGGGGTCACACAGCAGACAAGCGGCGGAGCCAGGATTAGAACCCACGTCCTCTGACTCCCAAGCCCAGGCTCTTTCTACTAAGCCACTCCGGGACCAAGAGTGATGGGCAGGTGCCATTGGAGACCGAGGGGTGCCGAGTTCCTGCTCGACATCTAATAAGAAGCCACAGAATCCAACTGATGGCACAGGCCCTAATGATGGTTGATGTTGGTAGGGTCATTTGCGGGCTGACTGACAGCTGTGGGGAGGTTTATGTAAATGTTGGATGTGTTAAAACCCCACATGTAGTAAGTGCTCTTGCTCAGTGCCTGGACCAGTGGCCACATACTAAGACCTTGGGATCAAAGTTGCCTAAAAAGAAGTGACCTGTGTGGCCTGAAGTGTCCCTGGGCATCTCCATGCTACACCTCTAGGCTTGTAGGAAAGAGAAGCTGAAAGAACAAAGATCCGTCACTCTGACCTACGTGGATGGGGATTCATTCACTCATTCAATCATATTCATTGAGTGCTTACTGTGTGCAGAGCACTGTACTAAGCACTTAAATCCTCGTAGGTGGATAAATCCAGAGAAGCAGCGTGGCTCAGTGGAAAGAGCCCGAGCTTCCAATCCCGGCTCTGCCAATTGTCAGCTGTGTGACTTTGGGCAAGTCACTAAACTTCTCTGGGCCTCAGTTACCTCATCTGTAAAATGGGGATTCATTCAGTCGTATTTATTGAGTGCTTATTGTGTGCAGAGCACTGTACTAGGTGCTTGGGAAGTACAAGTTGGCAACATATAGGGACGGTCCCTACCCAACAATGGGCACACAGTCTAGAAGATTAAGGGATTAAGACTGTGAGCCCCACGTGGGACAACTTGATAACCTTGTATCCTCCCCAGTTCTTAGAACAGTGCTTTGCACATAGTAAGAGTTTAACAAATACCATCATTATTATTATTATAAATGTAGAGATGCAACCTAGAGTGGATCTGAGAGTCTAAAAGTGCCAGTCAACATAGTGAACACAAAAACAGTCCTTCGCCCCTTCCCCGACTGCCAGGTTTATGAAATTATGAAAATGCATTTGATACAAACTATGAACAAAAACTAATGACCTTCAAAAAATTTTTACACTGAGATGGAAAGCAGCTGAGAGCAAGCATTTCTGGCTGAAGTGGGAGAGAGCTGATGGAGTGTTTTAAAACCAAGTGTCAAAAGTTTCTGCTTGGTACGAACAGGAATGGGCAACTATTAGACACTTTTGTGGAGTGGAAAAACATGTGCAGGACATGATATTAGGAAAATAATGTGAAGGACTGGAGAGGGGAGAGTCAGGAGGCAGGGAGATCAGCAAGGAGGCTGATGCAGTAGTTAAGTTGGGCTAAAGCAAGTACTTGTACCAATATGGTGGTTCTCTGGATGGAGAGAAAGGAATGGATCCTAGAAATGTTGTGGAGGAAGAACCAACGGGATTTGAAAACAGACTGAAAATGGAGATTTAAAAAGAGAAGGGAGTCATGGATAATGCCATATTTATAGGCTTCTCCTGCCATGTCAATCAGGATAATTTGCTCAGCACCTACTGGGTGCAAAGCACTGTGCTGAGTCCTTGGGGGAGTACAATAAAGGCAGAAGACATGATCCCTGCCCTCATGGAGTTTATAATCTTAAGAGGAGGGGCATGGAAAGTAAGCTCCTTGTGGGCAAGGAACATTTCTGTAATTTATTTATTTGCATTAATGTCTGTCTCCCCTTCTAGATTGTAAGCCCGCTGTGGGCAGGGACTGTGTTTGTTATATTGTACTCTCCCAAGCACTTAGTAAGGTGCTCTGCAAATATGATTGATTGACTGGAAAACAAAGCAAAATGTGTAATTCCGCCCCTCTACAAGACCATGCTTACACCTGCATTCATTCATTCATTTATTTGTATTTATTGAGCACTTACTGTGAGCACAGCACTGTACTAAGCGCTTGGAAAGTACAGTTCAGCAACAGATAGAGACAGTCCCTACCCAACAACGGGCTCACAGTCTAGAAGGAGGAGACAGACAAAACAAAACAAGTAGACAGTGTCAATACACCCAAGAATATCACTAGCTGTTCTGGTTGACGCATTTTAGGGAGGAAATAACAGAGCTGGAAAAGCCCTGAGAAAGACATCCAAAATAAGTGAAGCAATGGAGAAGCTTCCTTTGGGGATGGACCAAAATAGTTAGGGCGTTAATCTACCCATCAATAATATTCATGAGTCACTGAGCACATACTCTGTGCAGAATACTATATCAAGTACTTTCATTCAATCACAGTTATTGAGTGCTTACTATGTGCAGAGCACTGTACTAAGCACTTGAACACTTGGAAGTATACACCTGTCCTCGGTGTGTTTACCATCTAATGGAGAGCCCTGAAGCCTGCAAAACCAGTAAAAGTGAGGGTAGACAGAAATCGGGTTTCACTAAATAGAGATGTTTCAGGCCTTGCAGAATTTGGGTTTCCAAGCCTTATCAATTCACTCAGATGATAAAAGTTTGAACACAGGGGTTAGTAAGGCAGCAGCCTAGCCGGCTAGTGTTAGGAGATGTCAGAAAAACTGGCAACAGGTGCAGAACAAAATTTGGATGAGGAACTAGCAGGAGTCATGTGTCCCGAGCAGTACAAAATGGATGATGTGTTCACAAAACAGACAACATGTTTAAGGACAGGCGTTGCTTGTCCCCTGCTTCTCTGCACAGAATCCATAAACTTGAAAATGATTACCAACTGCACAGTACGCAGGGAACCAGCATGGCCTAGTGACAAGTGTACGGGCTTGAGAGTCTGAGGATGTGGGTTCTAATCCTGGCTCCACTGCTTGTCTGCTGTGTGACCTTGGACAAGTCACTTAACTTCTCTGGGCCTCAGTTATCTCATCTGTAATAAGGGGATTAAGACTGAGCCCCATGTGGGACAGGGACTGTGTCCAACATGATTTAGAAGGGTACTTTGCACATAATAAACGCTTAACAAATGCCATAATTATTATTTATTATTATTACTCTCCCAAGTGTTCAATACTGTGCTCTTCACAAAATAGGCATTCAGTAAATACCACTGATAGACATGCATGATTCTATAATGATTCTAGTTGCTTTCTCCATACTAGATTGAAGGTGAATTCCCACTACATTGTATGCTCCTTGAAGGCAGGAATCATGTCTTCTGCCTTAATTGTATTATCCCAAGCCCTTCATACAATTTTTGGCACAAATAAGTTCTCAATAAATACTCCTGTTTGATTGAATTGATATTCCTTGTCTCTCTGACCAGGTGGACCCCAATTGCAATTTTTGGATTCATTTTGAGACAAAACCAAGATAAAATGTTGGTTTCTAAAAAACAATTCTAGACACCCATATTACTAAGGTCAATCAGCTTTATTTAGTGTGTAACCTTATTCCACATCAACTTATCTTTGATGTGTGCTCTCTAACCTGCCTATTGGTGTAAAAAGTAATTATGCTGTTTATTATATTAAAATAATGAGGTTTATATGAACTTTCCATAATGCAGACTGGAAGACTATAACTGTAAACCACATGCTATAGTCGTACTTTGGACTTTTACGGCTTTTAATTTATCAAAGGAAATAATTAGCACACTTTGTGGCAGCCAGTGATGGAATTTATTCATTTGGAAGCTGTGGGTTTCCTGTCATTAAAACTACATCATGTCCTTCCTTTTCTATTAAACTTCAACTGAGGGCAGTAAGAAGTCACTAAAAGGAAATGAAGAGTTTTTTTGGCAATGTTCTCTTGGAATGATTTAATACAGCTAGAAGATAGCAAACCCGTAATGTATGCCAACAAGGGTATTATAAGGGATCAAGATTCCAATTACCACATTATTTCCTTCATTTGATGTCTTGTTTGTGGCTCAATTAACTGTGATTTGCAAAATCACTTCAATAAATTTGTTTTGTCTTGGTGGGTTAATGCATTTTTTGCTCCTAATTAGTAGCATTTTGCTATGGCAAGGAAGAAGATTTAGATCCCTTAACCAGCATATTTAGATTTATACACTATGGGAAATTACTTTTGTCTCCAGATGATCAATCACCTCTCATTAGTGGGCGAATCATTTTGGCTCAAGCTCACATATATTCCCTCCCCACCTCCCACTGAAGGTGTTTTTCTAGGAAACGACGTGAGACTTTCCTCATGTAAAAATGAACTAGAGGTTCTGGTGAGCAGCATTCTATCTCTTGCTTTCCATGGAGCAGCGTGAAGAAAAAATTAATCCACCGCTCATCCACTTGTGAATGGACAACCTAAAGAGAAACAAGCGTGGGACCAAGCCAGCATGGGAACCAAAATTATCTTTTCAGGTCCAGAAGTGGGTGGTCTTTACTGAGTCTTAAGAAAAGCTCCCCAGTGGCCGGGATTTAGTCTCTGTTTGGCGGAGTAATTCCAGGTGAAGTTAGTTTCATGGAACTACTCAAACGAGCCCTAAACAGGGCAATATTAGGATGGGGTTGGGGGGAAGGGAATGCAGAGCCAATTTACAAAGATCTTATGAACATTTCATTTGGGAAGAAAAATGTCCTTGATGCTTAAAGCTGCATAAAGAGGCAAGAGCCCCCGTGCTCTAAACTATCAGTTAAGTTTTCGACAGAAACGGAACACTCCAAAATTATCATCTGCATTCGCAGCTGTATTTCTTAGCTACTAAATCTTTAGTCTGTCATGTCACAGACTTAACAAAACAACTAAAGTATGGCTTCGTAAGATAGCCCGTGATCCTTAAGAAATAGCAACCGTTAAGTCAAAAGAGATGGATTTTGTGTTGCTCCCTGAAACAATCCGCTTTTGCTTCAGCATGGAGGAAATTTTTACCCAAACTCAATAGGAAACAATCTCATTTTAAGTCTGCCTTCTCACCGCCCCTTAAATTGGGGTCCCGATATTGCTGCTGAGTTTACAAATTAAGATATAAGATCAGAGTTGGCTCAGATTGTCATATTGTCTCCTCTAATTTGGAAAAGTAGAACGAGGCAAGAGGGAGACTCATAAAATAGGCTTTATGACTCTCTTCAAGGCTGACATAGAAGCCCACGCTCCAATCCCTTCTTCCAACCTCTTGCAATTATGTTTCCGCAGGAAGAAAGAGAAGGAATTAGAAACAGGATAATGTAGCCTTAAATCACCGTTCTTTGCCTTTGCCATCTAGTGAGGGCCTAGTGCTTTTATAACATGGCCCCTTATATTGTATAGTGTGACACAACAGAAAGCACAACTTGTTTGGTCCTTCCTCAATAAAAAATCATTTTGTCCTGACATCCTATAAAACTTGTGTCTGAGCCTCTTAAGCCCCGATGTCTCCTCCAATTGACAAGAGAAAAGCATTGTAAACACACACGGTCGAGGTTCCCTCCCTTACAGGTACATAAAGAAAAGCATCTGGGGGTCAAGCGCAAAAGATTTAGGATGTTGTTAGCTGCTGCAAAGCCTGGAAAAATTGACGGTAATGTCGTCTTCTTCAGGTCATGGAAGCCATCCAGACCGACTCACTCTAAGGAGGTTTTAAGTGGTTTTAGGATATGAACTCATGAGCACATGAGCGACTGTCTCATCCCAGTCCAGAGGTGCATCAGCTCTGACTGGTTGATGCTCCACAACCGAATATTAGGAGTTCCTGGATGACATCAACTGAAGAGGATGTAGGCACAACTCATTGCAGAGAAATGAGGCAAGAAGAGTAGCCTGACTGACGCTGAACTCTATGCTCATCACATGACACAACAGTCGGGACAAGAAATCTGACCACGTATCTCTTAGTACATGAAGAATCTTACATCTCATTGTCCCTCTGGATTTAAGAAAACACCAGTCCTCAGAAGATCATAAAATACGAAAAGGTTAGGACTTGAAATCATGGCTTACCATATAGCAGAAATGTCTTTTCCCCCCACTCTCTGAACCCAGTTCTTTCATTCTCGTTTGACATAACACTGTATAAATCAATGGTCATTGGATTATTGTCTAACAACTCCAAAATTTAGGCTTTCCTAGATAAATCTCACCTAGTTAAAAATGATCGCAGTTCTCATAACTGTTTCTGTTTTTCCAAACACGGACAAATAAATTAACCCCCTAGTGACTTAGTTTTACAATATTCTTTATCCCAATTTTGGTAGTTGCCCTTTTCTTCCATATATCATTCATTCATTAATTCAGTAGCATTTATTGAGTGCTTACTGTGTGCAGAGCACTGCATTAAGCACTTGGGAAGTAAAAGTTGGCAACATATAGAGATGGTCCCTACCAAACAACGGGCTCACAGTCTAGAAGAGGGAGACAGACAACAAAACAAAATATGTAGACAGGTGTCATAAGTTAGGCATTCCTAGATAACTCTAACCTAGTTAAAAACAATCACAATTCTCATAAATGTTTCTGCTTTCCCAAACACTGTCAAATAAATTAACACCCTAGTGACTTAGTTTTACAATATTCTTTATTTTTCCTCCAATTTCGGCAGTTGCTCATCTTCCAGAACACATGGCAACACCCCCTCATGGTTAAGGTGGGCCTACATGATCAAAAGGTTTTGGAGATTGGGATGGTTATCCAGATCATTTTTAAACCTCCCCACCCTGTACGTCCCCTAAAGGCTTGGTAAAGTGCTTTGGACACAGTAAGTACTCAATAAATATGATTGAATGAATAAAGGCTGCTACTATGGGGGGAAAGCAGTTTCGAAGCCAGGATTTTCCACAATGTTTGTCAGCATAACCTGAATTAACAAGCTAGTAACTCAGCTCCCACCTTACTTTCTTTGACTAGGCAAAGAGGAAAAATAAAACCTAGACATAGACATACTCCTTGAGAAGTTTTCCCTCTAAGATGAAACCAAGGGTTCTCCCCAAAATCTCTGGAAGCTGATACAACCATAAGTGTGTCATTACTCAGGCTGAGAGAAGTGAGTTCTCTATTAAAGTGATGCAACATCACTTTTCTCCAGCAGTGACCCTTTCTAACAATAATAATAATAATAATAAGGGTGATAATTGTGCTACTTATTAAGCATGTAGGCACTAAACTAAGTGCTGGGGTGGATCTAAGCAAATTGGGTTGGACACCGCCCCTGTCCCACATGGGGCTCACCGTCTCAGACCCCATTTTACAGAAGAGGTAACTGAGGCCCAGAGAAGGAAAGTGACCTGCCCCAGGTCACACAGCAGACAAGTGGCAAAGCTGGGGTTGGAATCTTCTGACATCCAAACTCACGCTCTATCCACTATGCCATGCTGCTCTCTGTCTATAGTTTTTCTGCCATAAAACTCACTTCAGATGGAGTCTCCTTTTGAGAACGACAGAATAATTTCAATCCTGAGATTATAGACCCCAAAACAGGCAAAGAAGAATCGATTATAGTATTAGACATAGACCCATTTCTGCTCTCTTGTGCCAGTCAGTCATAATCCTGCCAGGGCAGAGTATGCAGTAGGTGACCAGGCAAGCAGGAGTGCAACACATTGCCAAAAGCATAATAATAATGATAATTAATTATGGTACTTGTTATGCACTTACTGTGTGGCAAGCTCTGTTCTAAGTTGCTGAGGTAGATATAAGTTAATCAGGTTGGACTCAGTCCCTGTCCCCCCTGGGGCTCACAGTCTTAACCCCCAGTTTACAGATGAGGTAACTGTGGCACAGAGGAGTGAAGTGACTGGCCCAAATTCACACAGCAGACATGTGGTGGAGCTGGGATTAGAACCCAGGTCCTTCAGACTCTCAGGCCCATGTGTTATCCCCTAAACCTCACTGCTTTCCTGTGTGTCCTCAGCATCTCGGTTCAGATGGTAGAACCGGGACTAGCATCTAGGTCACCTGATTCCGAGGCCAACACTCTCCACCGGACCAACAAGTAAGGCTAAGTAATCCACCTCAACTGGACTTCCAGTTCCACTTTCTCCCTCTGCTTTCCCTTCTCTCTCTCAGTTTTCCCTTTAGAAAGGGAAGGTGGGAGAGAGGTGAAAAGAAGGCGGAAAGATGAGGTAGGTAGCAGAAGAAAAGTATTCAGGAGGGATAAAAGAGTGCTTGAAGTGGAATGAAGTGAATATCATCCTTAAGTGACCTCTCTTGCTCAAAAGTTGGCACTGGTGAGGCCAGTTGAGATTAAAGCACTGCATAAATAAGAGAACACAGGCTCTGTTGTTGGACACACTCAATATACTAAAGTATGACTCTACCTGGGTTTGCTTTATTGGAGAAATGTCTTCACCGTGGACTTTCTGTGGAATAATTATAGTAATGTTACTATGGTATTCATGAGGCACTTACTACATGTCAAGCACTGTTCTAAGCACTGGGGTAAGAAAAACGATAATCAGGTTGGACACAGTCCCTGTCCCACAGAAGGCTCACAAAATGCCCCAAATGTACCGATCAGGCTATTTAGCAAGGATGTTGAAAAGGAAAGACAACAAATTCCTTCCAGCTGAGGAACATAGAATAAGTCTCCTGGATGGATGGATATCAATCTTGTTTTTAAAAGGCATTAAAGATTGAAATTTCCCAATCACCACCAGTGGTCCAAACACATTTTTAACTGTTTGTGAGGATGTTCCTCCTTGAACCAAACAAAATCCCTCCTGCTGTATTTCCAGTTCATTTTCAGTTCCCTTCATCTGCTCCTACATTACCATAGTCAGTGCACTTGTTAATGTGCACTATAAAAGTAGACTAGCATTAGAACAGAGCCATGTTCCTCTCCTAGAAAATCTCGCTGAAAGCTACAGTTCACCAAAACAAATATCAATTTTGTGATGACTTAAAGTGCATTAAGATTTCAAATTAACTTGTGAATATGCAACCCAAACTTTATCAATCTATCAATGGTAATTATTGAGCACTTCCTGTGTGCAGAGCACTGTTCTAAGCTCTTGGGAGAGTACAATACTAAAGAATTAGTTGGCACGTTCCCTGTTCACAAAGACCATTTTATCTTGAATCTTATAATGAAACTTGTTTGCCATTTTCAGATGCCATATTTCTGGACAAGATCCAGAATAATGCTGTATTGTTTGTCAGAACTAATCTGGAAATGGAGTTGAAATCTAGGAAGAAATGTCTACCTGCCCTTCCATTATTACTGCTCTTTCTTTTGTGGATAAAAAAAAAAATAAGGTTTTGTTCTTTAAATTGGCAGAAACATTTAAGAGGCAGAATTCAGAGGGTTTTCTGAAACTTTCAAGTCCACATAAATGGCTGTGGTCAATAGTCCCCACAGCAAGCTGTTTATCTGTTCTTAAAAGAAAAAAGGAAAACAATCCTTCATCAATTATGGTTGGGGATTCTCAAACTGAAACACATGTGGATGGACACAGTTCAAGCTACTCGCCCCACAAAAATCTGGCAGGCAAGGGAAGGGGAGGAGGGGGAGATAAATGACTTACATGATTGATTTAAGCTAAGATCAGAATCTTGGAGGACAATTATTGGATTTACTTACCGTTTGTTTTTGCAACATTTCGAAAACTGTAGGAAAAGATTTTTCAGACCTGGAGAGGCACGTGGAGAAGTTGCTTTTTATTGTAATGGCTGATTTTTTTGGTAACTTCCTTCAGGTGCAAGACAGGACGCCGACCAAAAAAGAGATGAGAGAAGGGAGTTTCCAATTCCTACAGAAAGTGGGGAAGAACACTTTAGATAGCATGCATGAAAATATAGATATAAACTGGCTTTCTGACCCCACATTCACTCATTTCAGATAAAAATCTTAGGTGAGAATCTAGATTGAGCCATTCAATAGTTAACAAAACTACCTTTGAAACATGCTACCTTCATTTTTTTAAGAAAAAGATTTCACAAACCTAATCCTTTCCAGTGTGTCCAAACTGAAGTATGGGGTCTAATTTATTACTCCACCATCCCGTCTCTCCTTTAACTGACAAATGCTAAATGCTTTATCTGTCTGGCACCAAGGATGATGTTGCCTCAGGTTTCTCCAGACTGCCCTGTCTGTATGGCTACATGAAAAGCTTTAATGATCATATATTAGGTGGGAACTTTAACCTTCTTCATACCAGGTCAATTGAGCAGTTAATTGGAAAAGTCAGTTCCACTTGTTGAAATAAAGCCAAAGGAAATGTAGATTCCCAAATCCAGAATGCAGACTTCAGTAACAAAACATTGTTAATGACCCTGAAAACAAACTGAAAATGCAAGGAACCAGGATAAAGAACAACACTGGATCAGAACTCCACATATTACATGGGAATACAGGGATTTCTGTGTTTAACTGTTCTTCCTGGGATTAAGATCCAGATCAATTCCAAACCAGTAAAGGACTCCTTCTACCCATTATTTTGGCAATTCTCCTCTAGAATGTTGCAGTTGCACTAATTTTGGCATTACAAGGATTAAGAGAAAGAAATTTAAAATAATTGACAATTCCTTTGAAATCGATTTACAGCACAAACAGCCCACTGAAACAGTCCTATTTTCTCTTACATTTTCTATTTTCTTAAAACCAGGAACACAAACGTCCTTTGATCATTTCATGTCACAGTATAAATTTCTCTCCCAGGAGTTCAGACTTCTTATTTCTGCTGAGCAGGTGTTAGTGAAGCTTAAAGGGTATATGAAGGCAAGTTACCCACAGACCCATTCGTTGTCTTTAGACGCCACCATCTTTTATGATGCCATTTCAGCACTTTTATTACCAACCGTAGTTTCAGAAGGCTGCCACCCACCACAAAAATTTCCTTTAGGCTGGACTTGTGCACTTCATGTATCAGTCCTGGCCCTAATTTACTTGATCACAAAATAGTTTGATTTCAATTTATAAAATTAAAGTCGTTTTAAAACCATATGTCCACCAAGTGTTTATTGCTTTGAATGAGGAGAAAAAAAAAAATACTGCAAGAAGTTGAATGGTTTTAAAATTGCCCCGTGAATCTGAACAATAAGAAATCAGGTCAAAGCCTGAATTGCTGGAGAGAGATAAATGTGCAGGAATAACACCAGCCATTAAAGTTTAAGTATCATAAACATACCAATCACATATTAACTGATTCAGGATTCCTGTTTCTTTAAATACCTGTAATATATTTATGTCAGAGTACCCCACATGCTTGACCCTCTCAGGAGTAGATGAAAGATGTCTGTCCTAGACTGTGAGCCCATTGTTGTGTAGGGACACTCTCTATATGTTGCCAACTTGTACTTCCCAAGCGCTTAGTACAGTGCTCTGCACGCTGTAAGCACTCAATAAATACGATTGAATGACTCATCTAAACTTGAGTTTCTTTTTAGATTCAAAACCATTTCAAAGATCTCACTGACCTTATCAGGTTTTAAGAGTACCTCATTGTCAATAAATCCATGGCATTTAATATGCACTTACTGCATGAAGATCCTTGCCCTAAGCGCTTGGGAGAGTACAGTGCAATTCAGTTGGTAGACAAGATCCCTGCCTGAAGGGAGTTTACAGACTAGAAGGGCTCTCACAGATGAGGGAACAGGAAATAGTATTAATCATTATTTACTGACCATCCACTGAGTCCAGTGCTCTTCGTTAAGCTCTTGGGAGCCATTTACCATTGCTTTTGTTAAGGAATTTTAAAACATTTTGCTATACAGTCAGCCAGCAATGAGGAATTGAACAGGTGTTTCTTACCCGGCAATACCATTCGTGGAGGACCAGAATAATAATAATAATAATAACAATAATAATAGTATTTGTTAAGTTTTTACTATGTGCCAGGCACTGTTCTAAGCTCTGGGGTAGATACGAGATAATCAAGAAAACTCAGTCCCTGTCCACTTGGGGCTCACAGTCTTAATCTAAACTACAGATGAGGGAACTGAGGCACAGAGAAGTTAAGTGACTTGCCCAAGGTCGCACAGCAGATACGCGGTGGAGCTGGGATTAGAACCCATGACTTTCTGACTCCCGGGCCCATGCTCTATCCACTAGGCCACACTGCTTTTCAAGAATCATCTTCCTTACTCTCGGCTCTACCCCAGATCAACACATCTGCAAAGGGATGAACACATCTCTGGGGACGTGTTCCCAAAGATGGCTGGCACTTGCCAGATCCTTTCTTGGAAAACTCTTTGAGTCCAGGAAGGAATATTGCTGAGAATAGCATGACCAGCTGTAGTCTATCCACTCCGGCACAGAGAAAGTAAAGAAAAGGCCTTTTGCAGCAGGAATAATTTAGCTTGGAAGGGCTGAGAGATAGAGAAAGAGATTACTAAGGGAAGTAATGAATTCTCCTTCAGGGAGAGCTTTAAGAATGGACTAGATATCTATCTGCCTGGGGAATTTTAGATGAAGCTCTGCCCTGTCCATGGAGGAATGAAATGGGTTCCGGAGGCTCCTGAAACCACCAGTTGAAGTACAAAGCAGAATGCTGGCATCATGGGCTCTCTGCCTGGTTGGGTAATTGGTGAGGTTGAGGCCAGGCATTTAAGCTCTCTCTGCTGCCACTTTCCATTTGTAAAACAGATCAGATAATAATCATGGTGAACACGCCGTCCCAACCAAGGACTTTAGAGCTGAAATGAGTGGAATGAAATGAGTGGAAAGTACTTTGAGACCTCTAGGTTAACGATGCGATTGAAGTAGAAACACATTGAAGGCCTTCCCTCCAAATTTGGTTTGCTCTTCCTATGAAGGAGGGAGGGAGGAGGTGAAATGAAAATAGGGAGAAGAAAAGGGGAGAGAAGGGAAGGGAGAAATAAAAGGGGGATATAGAGGAAAAGCATGAGAGAGAAGAAAAGAAAGGGAGAGTGTAAGAGAGAAGGAAGGAGAGAGAGAAGAAGATGGAGGGAAAGGAGAGAGAGAGAGAGGAAGATGGAAACAGGGAAGAGAAGAGAGAATGAGAGATGGGAGGGAGAAAGGGAAGGGAGGAAGAGAGAAGAAAATATACACATGGAGATGAGAACCAAGTCCAAGCTTCTGCTTCTAAGTTGGCTCCAGACATTTTCCTTTCATTCAGAGGTTTTCACCAAACAATAGCTAAGAACATTACATTTGACGTTGGAATTTATAAATGTTTAATTTTTTTATTCAAGAAAATCTTTGTTTTTGGTGCAACTATATAATGTTTGTGCCTGAGTTTTATGTGCTTCTTGACTTTGACAGGATCAAATGCATTCCAGAAGGCACATTTATCATCCAAAGGCTTACTCTGGTGAATCAATTAGTTATTTGGTTCTAATAATAGAGGAAAAAGTTAAAAGCAAAGTAAGCAAAAAGATGAGGGACAGTATTAATCATTACAGCAGAGCAAGATGGGAAATATTGGAACATGAAAGAAAAAATTCTGCATCACAAGAAAAGCAAAGATTGAAAAAGAAAGAAAGTTTGCTCAATAGATGATATTATACAAAATCCCAGGGATATAGGGTAGGAAAGGTCAAAGCAGACAGAAAGATTTCTAAGAGATGGTCAGGTTAATTTACTAGCAGAAGGAGTACTGTAAAGATTGCTAAAATTAAATTAACTTTGAGGCATAAAGGACCAAGGTCAGAGTGAGACATAAATTTTCCAAGCAAGAAAGCAGTGGTATTATAGAAAAATCAAGATCATACCAAAAGCTGGTGATCAAAAAAATCACAAGTCTGAAAAATGAGATCTTTCCACCCCAAGACCAAACATGATCCACCCCGAATTCAAAAACTCAGTCAAAATAATAAATCTCTGAAACCCCGCTGCTTTGGGTAAAGAGGATTTATCTCTGAAACTGAGTGTCGCTACAAAATTTTTAGAATCTCTCTATTTCCATATGGAATTACCCAGCTCCAAGAAGCTAGTTTGGTTAATAACATATTGCTCCAATGTCAAAGTGTTTTCACCAGAACATTATGTTAATCTAACTGACAACACTATAGTTGTGTCTATACTGGCTAGATTAATCTTGCTGTAAACAGAGCCCTTCCTTCAACCCAGGGCCATATCTCTCAGTATCCACTTTTTTTTTTCCAAATACGAAATGTCATCACTTCCTACTCAAAATATCAAGGTGTTTTATTTTTTTCGGTTGACTTCTAAGTTTCATAGGCACTGTGTTGTGTTTCTGAAATCAGGCAGAGATAAAAGTCACACGATTCTACATCATCATATCCCAGTGGAGTTATTTTTCCAGCTCTTGGCTCTCTCCTGTGTGCTGAATCAAACAGCTCTTTCTCTCTCTTTCTTCCCTTTCTCCCTCCCTCCTTCCTTCTCTCCTCCATTTTTATTTAATAGGGAAAGACCGCCACCCTTTCTCCATCCCCTGAAGGGTGGGAAAATGAAGCAAGCAAACTCACAGCTGTCCAACTCCTGATAAAGCAGGGGCCAAATTTCTCTTCATATCTATTTCATGGACCAGTTTGTTCTTAAAATAGGATAATGGAAACATTGTTCTTAATCAAAAAGTATTTCACGACATTTTGCTACAAATGTGTGGTAGCAAGAAAACACCGACATGTATTTACACATGATCAGCCAGTACACACGTGTCTGTTTTAGGGAGGGTGTCCTGGGTGAACTGAATAGTTCCATCAACACATTTCAACCCACAGACTGAATTGGGTGGTATCTAGATGAGACATGTTTAGTTTGGATAAGCATGCTACTCCTCCTGAGAGCTCACTTCCTCCAAGAGGCCTTCCCAAACTGAGCCCCTTTTTTCCTCTCCTCCTCCCCATCCCTCCCCGCTCTACATCCTTACCCTCCCCACAGTACCTGTATATATGTTTGTACAGATTTATCACTCTATTTATTTTACTTGTACATATTTACTATTCTATTTATTTTCTTAATGATGTGCATTTAGCTTTAATTCTATTTGTTCTGATGACTTGACACCTGTCTACATGTTTTGTTTCGTTGTCTGTCTCCCCCTTCTAGACTGTGAGCCCATTGTTGGGTAGGGACCGTCTTTATATGTTGCCAACTTGTACTTCCCAAGCGCTTAGTACAGCACTCAATAAATACGATTGAATGAATGAATGAATGAGCTGTCAATTCCCAGTCCGCAGATCATTCATCTGAAAATGAGATTCTTTCTGTTTCAGGTCTTAAAGGAACAGGCATTTCTGGGAGATGCTTTTTGTTTTTTGTCCAAAGCGGGTGTCACCGTACCTGAGGCAGAGGGAGAACTGCTACTGCTACTGCTTTTTCCTTCTGTTCCTCCCCTCACATTCCAACCTGCTAGTAGGTCTGAGGTGAACGAGGGATAATGAGACCAGAAAGGGGAAGGATTGCAACGGTAACTCCTGAGGTGGCTCCCAGACCCCAAGAACCATAATTTACCTCCCTGCGAGTCACTTGCAGAATGCAGGATAGACAAGGCTGAGTTAAACAATCTTTAACCTCAACCCTAACCCTAACCCTACATTGTCAGCACTGCCCATTCTGCCCACATGACCTGCACTGAGGCGATGATTTTGGAGATTAGCTTTCTGATCCCCTCCAGAGTTCAAGGGGAAAGAGTGCACATGCTTTCCCAGTGAGAATTGCATGCAGCTCCCAGGCCACGGGCCGTGTGTTTTGCTCAGAGAAAATGGAAGAGACGATATATCGAAGATCTAATAAAAGCACTTGAGAAGGTTGAGAGACTGCAAGTGCTATAGGGCACTAGAAAAGCAAACATAAGGCATAGTAAATGCTCTTTCAAGGAGTAACAAAGTAAATAAAGGAAAAGGAAAATTCATTCAAAGCATTCAAAACGCAACCAATAAAACACTATTTACAAGTAGAAAGCTTTGCTTGGGTCGATTCTATATGGTGTGATGCCATTCTCCACCATTTTTTTTTAAACCAGACCAGATTGGCTGCTTTACCGCACTGTAAATAATGTAGAAGATTCAACCCCACTTCCAAAGAGCAGTGGAATCGCTGGGCTTTTGAAGCTGGAAGGAGAGCACGTGGAGACACTCCCTGTGGGTTAAAGAAAGTGTTTGTTGCTATATACCAAAAGGCCATTAATTGCAGTAGCAAAACGGAACTCAGTAAGAAAAAATCAGGAGATGGAAGACAAATGATTCAGGCAGGTAATAACTTGGTTGAGCTTTCCAGCCAGAACTTTCAGCTCAGGGGGATCTAAGTCAGCTCACGTCGAAGGAAAATCCCTGTACGTGTTGTGAGTATCACAGAGAGCTTTTACAGGAATCTGGAAAACTTCTTCTGGATGATCTCAGATTTTGGAAATAGGATTAAGGGGGAGTCCACATTTCACAGAGCTACTGATTCTAGTCAAAGGAAATGATAAATAAGGGAAGCTGTTGCTTGACATTTTCTCTGAGGGGTTTTTATTACTGTTGTGTAAAAAGTATATCATGCTGAGGGTGTGGCCAGCAAGATGGTAGCCCAGGGCATGCAGCCATGTTGGGCCCTCTCCCCGAATCTGGCATTCCAGACCAGGGAACCCTCTTCTCACATTTTTGCAGATGTAGCCCACGACATGGGCTATGCTCTGCAGGAGAACGCAGATGCTGGGATGGAGCAGCAGTGAGGAGAATACAGCAGCACAGCAGAGTGGATAGGTCTCCTCAGGGGGCAAGGTGGGGCAGATGCAGACACGGCTGTAATAATAATAATAATAATAAAGCACTGTTCTAAGCGCTGAGGGGATACAAGGTGATCAGGCTGTCCCGCGTGGGGCTCACAGTCATCATCCCCATTTTACAGATGAGGTAACTGAGGCTCCGAGAAGTTAAGTGACTTGCCCAAGGTCACACAGCAAACATGTGACAGAGCCGGGATGCGAACCCATGACCTCTGACTCCTGTAAACCTAGTAGAGCAGAGCTGGGCAGAGCAGCACAAATTTGCCAGGGATTAGTGGGGCAGCTGGACTCCACAGGTCTGGGTGTCTGAAGTTTGTGGGTTCTGATCCCGGTTTGGCCACTTGTCTGCTGTGTGACCTTGGGCGAGTCACTTCACTTCTCTGGGCCTCAATTACCTTATCTGTAAAATGGGGATTGAAACTATCAGCCCAATGTGGGACAGGGGACTGATTTACTTGTATCCACCCCAGTGCTTTGTACAGAGCCTGGCACATCATAGGCACTTAAATACCATAATAATTATTGATTATTATAATTGCAACTTCCTTAGGCACAGGATTCATTCATTCATTCAATCATATCTATTGAGCGCTTACTGTGTGCAAAGCACTGTACTAAGTGCTTGGGAAGTACAAGTTGGCAACATATAGAAACGGTCCCTACCCAACAGTGGGCTCACAGTTTAGAAGGATGAAACATCAATAAAAATCACGGTAGTTGATAAGACCTTACTATGTGCCAAACACCTTACTAACCACTGGAATAGATTATTCTATCACTCAGTGGTATTTATTGAGTACTCACTGGTTACAGACTGTACTAAGCACTTGGGTGAGTACTGTGCAATATCCATTCACAAGGAGCTTACAGTCTACAATGGAAGAGAGACAAAATAAATGATGGATATATATATATAAATGTTATAAGGCTGAGGATGGGGTGAATATCAAATCCTTAAAGGGCACAAATCCAAATGCATATTCACTCATTCATTCAATCGTATTTACTGAGTGCTTACTGTGTACAGAGCAATGCATTAAGCACTTGGGAGAGTACAATACAATAATAGACACATTCCCCTCCACAGTGAGCTTACAGTCTATAGGTGTATAAGCAATGCCAAAGGGAGGGGTGACAGGATAGGGTGGGATAATGAGGTGTTAGGGAAAGCCTCTTGTAGGAAATTGGATTTTAGCAGGGGTTTGAAGATGGGGACAGTAATTGATAGGAAGGGGTGGGGTGGGGGTTCCAGGACAGACGAAGAATGTGGGCAAGTGTCAGTGGTAGAGATAGTTAAGATCAAAGAACAGTGGATTGGTTGCTATTGGAGATAGGAGGTGTACATGTTGGGGTGTTGTAGGAGATTAGAGAGGTAAAATCAAAAGGAAATAGCTGACTGAGTGCCTTCAATCAATCAAACAGTGCCCTGTAGATATGGAAGAGAAGCCCAAAGAGAACAGCCAGAATGGGGTACAAGATAGAGGCTGGCTTTCTCTTTTTATTTAAAAATGGAGACACAATGAATTTGTATAGTACTTTTGATTTCCCAAACCTTTTGACATTATGCCTCTCATTTCATCCTCATAGCATCCTGGTGAGTTCATTTTGCAACTGAATAAATTGACCACAGAGAGTTTACTCCTTTTTTTTCCCTGAAAAACTGTTCAATTCATATCTCCCCACTCCTCAAACATCTCCAAAGGCTTCTTATCCTCATCTGCAACGAACAGAAACTCCTTATCATTGGCTTTAAGATAGTCAAGGAGCTCTTCCTGTCCCACCTTTGCTGAACTCCTACTACAACCGAAACTGCACATTCCGCTGCTCTAAACACCAACCTACTCTCTTTTCCTCCAGCTCGTCTATCCTGCCACAACCCCTTTTCCCACGTTCTCCCTCAGACCTGGAATTTCCTCCCCCTTCCCATCCCACAATCCACCACTCCTCCTAAAAGTCACATTTCCAAGAGGCCTTCCAGACTAAACCCTTTATTTCCCCTTCTGCTCCCCCCATCTACAGTGACTCTGCACTTGGCTGTGTATCCCTTTGCTGCTCACCCCAGCCCCACAATATTTATGTAAATATTCTAGTACTCTACCATTTCCACAGCCCCTAACTTATTTTAATGTTTGTCTCCCCCTGGAGATTGCAAGCTCCTTGTGAGCAGGAATCATGTCTACCAACTCTGCTGTAATGTGTTTTCCCAAGCTCTGCACACAGTAAGTGCTCAGTAAACACCACTGATTAAGCAACCTGCCTAAGCTCACAAACAGGCTCATAATAATGAGAATGATAATAATTGCAGTATTTGTTAAGTGCTTACTAGGTGTCAGGCACTGTACTAAGCTCTAGGATGGATACAAGCAAATCAAATTGGACACAGTCCTTGTCCCACGTGACACTCACAGTTTCAATCCCTATTTTACCGATGAGGTAACCGAGACACAGAGAAGTGAAGTGACTTGCCCAAGGTCACACAGCAGACAAGCAGCACAGCAAGGATTAGAACCCATGACGCTTTGACTCGCCAGCCTGTGCTTTATCCAATACAACATGCTACTTCTCACATGTGCTCATGGCCAAACTGGGGTTAGAACTCAGGTAAGAAGCAGCGTGGTGGGAATGTGTCGTTTGTTGTTACATTGTACTCTCAAGCAGTTAGAACAGTGCTTTGAACACAATAAACACTCAATAAATATGATTGAATGAATAAATGCAGAGTACAGTACTAAATGCTTGGGAGAGTACAATATAACAGAGATTGTGGACACACTCCCTGCCCATAATGAGCTTACAGTCTAGAGTGGGGAGACAGATATTAATGTAAATCTATCGCTAAATCCTGTCGGTTCCACCTTCACAACCTTGCTAAAATCTGCCCTTTCCTCTCTATCCAAACTGCTACCATGTTAATCCAATCACTTAACCTGTCTGGCCTTGATTCCTCTATCACCCTCCTTGCTGACCTCCCTGATTCCTAACTCTCCCCACTTCAGTCCAGATTTCACTCTGCTGCCCGGATCATTTTTCTATGAAATGATTCAGTCCACATTTCCTCAAAAATCTCCAGTGACTGCCCATTCACCTCTGCAATAAACAGGAACTCCTTACCCTTGGCTTTAAAGTACTCAATCATCTTGTCCCTTCTTCCTTTACCTCTCTGATTTCCTATTATACAACCCAGCCTGCACACTTTGTTCCTCGAATGCCAATCTACTCACTGTACCTCGAGCTTATCTATCTCGCTGCCGATCCTTTGCCCACGTCCTGCTTGTAGCCTGGAACTCCTTCCCTCTACATATCCAAAAGATGATCATTATCCCCACCTTCAAAGTCTTACTGAAGGCACATCTCCTCCAAGAGACCTTCCCCAACTAAGCCCTCATTTCTTCTCCCACTTCTTTCTGCATTAAGCGCTTAGTACAGTGCTCTGCACACAGTAAGCACTCAATAAATATGGTTGAATGAATGAATCACCCTTGTACTTGGATTTGTAGTCTTTATTCAACCCACACTCTCAGCACCACAGCTCTTATGAAGATATATGCAATTTTTTAATTGATATGAATGCCCATCCCCTCCTCTAGACTGTACGCTCACTGGGGGGCAATGAGCAACCAACTCTACCAACTCTTTTTATTGTACTTTCCCAAGCACTTAGTCCAGGGCTCTGCACGCAGTAAGTGCTCAGTAAAGATAATTGGTTGATTGATTAATAAATAAATAACTTTTGGTTATATACATATATGTATCGTCTTCTCATTTTGATCCTTTCACTAAACCTTTACTCTATTTACTCATCTCTCCCCATAATCCCCCTAAGTAGCAGCCTGTGGTAATGCAGTGCCTCAGGGAAAGCTCGCTGTGGGTAGAGAATGTATCTGTTTGTGGTTGCATTGTACTCTCCCAAGAGCTTAGTACAGTGCTTTGTACACAATAAGCACTCAATAAATATGATTGAATGAACGAATGAATAGGACCTCCCATCTCCTGGTTGAGCCTTGCCATCTCCAGACCTCCATCCCCAACTGAGAGCTTGATTGTGTGCTTCCTGAGGCAATGATTTCCTAGCCGAAGCTCATTACTTACAATTCCTCAGTTGGGTCATTGTGGAAACTCCTATTTATTCTTCCTGCCTAAGAGGTTTAACATGGGGCCCAGCCTGGACCCACCCGCCGAATTTCAATCCACTCAATTTAGGAAGAAATTTACTCATCCATCAAGTCTCCCCCAGCCAGCCCGAATGAGTTGAAAAGTGAGGCTTTCGGAGCAAAACATGAAGCGGGGAAGGTGTTTCGAAATTCCTGTTGGAACCCATCCCTGGTTCATGCGGTCCATTTCTGTCGACAGCAGGACTGGCGTTAAGTCCTACAACACACCTCCGTTTCTCACATTCTGTTTCAGTTACCTAATCCATCAACTACCGTGACATCCATAAGCAGTTCGGCAAAACCGTTTAGTGGATCCTCTGCTTTTCAAGTCGCCCTGCAGGCCGCAGACTCGATTCACTAATTGCCTGAGGTACGGAGACACTAGCTTATTTGTTTTTAGCAATAATTGTCTCTCTTCCCTGCCCCCATCCCCTTCTGCCTTCATTGAGAGGGGCCTTCAAATTGCTTCTATGTTTAGAAACAAGATTGCTCTGTTGAGGCTGCCTGTCAGAAAGTTTCACCTCTTTTTAGAACTCTGTTTATTCCCAGTACCCCATTTCCCAATTTAGTCCTTTATGGTATGTGATTGATGAACAGGCCTCTGCCGCACTTATTATGACCAAAGACACAGGGTCCCTTTATCATCCATCCCTGAGGACACTGTAGATGCCACCAGTTCGAAGGAACATTGATTGTGGAAAGTTTCCTTCCTAACGCCCTGGCCAAACATTATGATTTGGTTTGAGTTCTTTTTGACTTTTTTCTCTGAAACAAAAAGGGCAACATAACTGGGATTTAAAATGGGCTTTAAATGCGAATGGAAAAAAAAAAAGAACAAAACAAAACAAAAAATCCATTCAAACTATCTCTGATGCTCAACTACTTTAGGGAAAGGGTACTGAGCATCCAGACCTCAGCCTTTTGGATTTTTATGAGCGTTACTGTGTTTTCAGAGAAGAAAATTCCTCACCTATCAGCAAACAATCTTCTGTTTACGAGACATAGAGAGGCTGTTGTAAATCTCACAGACTGGCTTGCTGCAAATGCGGGTTTTTCATTCTAGTCTTCTGGACCGCTTTTTCCTCACTTGACTGAATCATCCACATATTAAAGCTCAAGTTTTCAGGACACAATCATCCTTTTTGCCACTTACATTAACTACCAGGAGGATTCTCCATCCCCACTGTTCTCCCATAAGCTCATTAAAACTTTTGAGAGGCTGAGGATTTGTTGGGAAATTGTGGAAATTCCATAATGGTATTCTTTTTAGTTTTCATGCATTTCCCCAACCCAGTATCACTGAATGAGAACCCCTGCCAGGGACTTGAAAGGGAACTCTGTGTTCCCAAGTAAGATCAACAGCAGGATAATTTAATTTTATTTTCTTCAAAGCAGAACACATGAAACTGGCTCCTTTGGGCTATTTAAAAATGGAAACTACTTCTTAAACGACTTATGGCACTGAACAGTAGTTTGACCAGTACATTGTTTGACGGGTGGAAAGTTGAAAAATGGGTAGGAAAGCATCTCCATCCAGAACAGCCTGGGTCAAGTTACATGAGCCTTCCCTGGCAGTTAGCTTCCTTTCCCACACTGACAATCCGGGCCACCCGTGAAGATGCTCAAAGCTAGAGGTATGGAAAATGGCGGTGGGCCGTGAACTGCCAGGCGCATGAAGTGACCATGATCCAACCTTTTGGAAGGACAAGGAACCAGAAAGCCCGTCCGTCTTTCCCAAGTGATTTACGTGGGGTCTAATAATGATGGTATTTTTAAGTGCTTACTAAGTGCCAGGCACTATACTAAGCCCTGGGGCAGATACAAAGCTAATCAAGTTGGACACAGTCCCTGTCCCATGTGGGGCTCACCGTCTCCATCCCTGCTTTACAGACGAAGTAACTGAGGCATAGAGAAGTGACTTGCCCAAGATCACAAAGCAGACGAGTGGTGGAGCTGGGATTAGAACCCATGACCTTCTAACTCCCAGGCCTGTGCTCTATCCATTACGCCATGCTGCTAGAGTTGAACTTTTCCTCCCAGTGCATTGGTGAGGATGCAAGTCTGCCATTTTGTTTCCATTTTCCTGCCCTCTCCTCAAAGTGAAAGGAGAGAGATAGTGGGGAGGAAAAAAAGGCAGCAGGGAGAAATCTCCTCCCCATCCAGTCAAACAATAGAAAGAAAGAAAAGAAGGTCCCAGTCAGACTACAAGAATTTAAGCCCACTCTTGGATTTACCCACCACTAAACTGAACCAGAGCGGTCTTAGTACGGTACTTAGTACAGTGCCTCCAGTGCTTGGTAAGCATTTAAATACTATGATTATTATTAGTCTTAGCAACAATAACGGTTATTGAGCATGGATTGGGTGTACTGCCCTGTACTAAGCTTTTGGGAAGTACAGATTCTTCCAATAAGGATCGTACATTCTGATGGGTAATACAGACATAAAAATGGTGCCATAGTAATAAAATGAATAATTGAATGTCCAAATGAATGAGCATAGAAACACATATGCCTAGATCCTGAAGATGAGTTCAAATATAGTCAACAAGACTTTTGATGTGAGGTAATAGCCATCCAGCGGGGAGGTAGCCACACCTTCGTCTCTTACAATTTTCCTTTGAGTACCTGGAAGACAAGCCACCCCAAGAAAGGACAGGAAGTTCTGAGAATTTGGGCCCCTTACCTCAGGAAACACATGCACTACCTTGACTTTTCTAACAGCCAACCTTGGGCTTTAGGACCTCACATGAAGAGTGAGCTCACAGCGGTTACCTCAGCCCTCACGGCAAAATTAAGTAGGCTTTTGTGTGCAAGTGAGGACGAATGGGGGAATTCTGTGTAGCTAAAGGCAACTGCAAGCTCCTAATCATTCTCTAGCTGTTCAGCCCTTCAGCATCGCCCAAACGAGGGTACATTTTGTTCGGATACAAGGAGAGTCCATTCATTTAAAACTCAAGATGTGAAGGTTGCCATTTAAACACCGTTGAGTTAGTGAAAAGTTCAGTTCTGCAAGTTGAGTTGGGAAAAATATTTTTCTAAGTATTCGGCATGCATTACTACATATTGGCTTCATTCCAAATAGGAACCTGTGATGATTATGAAACCGGTTGGTTATTTCTTATTTCATTTCATAGGAAAGTTACTGGCTATAACAAAACCCTGAAAATATGCAGCCTCTTATCTCTTCAGATTTATGCAGAGGCGGGAACTGGGGGGGGGGGGTTAATTTTCACTCTTCAAGTATTCATATAAAATGGCTGGCATTAGGCTCTGATGAAACTCTTGTGAAATAGCACTTTCACCCGATTGGAAAAGTACAAGTGCTTGGGAAAGTGCAATAAAGTAGCGTTCATAGACATGTTCCCTGCCCACAAGAAGCTTACAGTCCATATTGAAAATTGTATAGCTTTCTGAATCAAGAACATTTTAATCATATGATTTTCCAGTCTGAAGGCAGGGATTGTTTTTTTCTTCTCTATGATGATATCAGCATGATCAGTCAGTATTTTAACATTCATATGAATAGGGGCATCATTCTTTTGGAATTCAGTAAGAGCTTGATTATGCAGTAATTTTCCCATTAAACATATAAGGTCTTATTGAATTCCAAAAGAATGATTCACCATGTGAATGTTACAATCCTGGCTGGTCACCCTATTGTACTCTATTGTATTGTATTTTATTTTCCAAGTTCTTGGTACAGTGTTCCACACATAGTAAGCACACAAAAAATACCATTGATTGATTGATTTTTCCAAAATACTGTCCTTCACAAGTCTCCACTAACATGTTCTTTAGACTGTAATCAACTTTCTGTGGGCAGGGAATGTGTCTACCAACATTTTATACTGTACTCTCCCAAGAGGTCAATAGAGTGCTCTGCATACAGTAAGGGCTCAGTAAATACGGTTGATTGATATAATTAATAATTACGGTATTTGTTGTACACTAATTATGTGCCAAACACTATCCTAAGTACTATGGTAAGTGCAAAATCATCAGATCAGACTCAGTCCTTGTTGCACACGAGGGTCACAGCCTAAGAAAGAGGACGGATAGGTATTTAAACCCTGTGTTACAGAGTCAGAAACTGAAGCAGAGAGAATTAAAGTGACTTGCCCAAGGTCAAAGACCCAGGATTAGAACCCAGGTCCCCTGACTCACAGGCTTTTTCCAGTATTCCTCCCCATCCTCATTAACTCAGTTTCCTCATCTGCAAAATAGGGATTCAATAGCCATTCTCTTTCTCTTCTAGACTGTGGACCCCACATGGAACAGGGACTGTCTTGAACCTGATTTATTTGAATCTTCCCCAGAGCTCCCCAGCGCTTGGCACATAGTAAGTGCTTAACAAATACCATAATTGCATAGGTCGCTAGACTGAAAGGCCTCCTTGCAGTACTCTGATAAATGATAGCCTGAGAAATAAGAGGTTTTCAGTCTGATTTTACTTGTGGCTCATAAAAGCAAGTCATCAAAACTTTCTTTCAAGAGCACCCCAAGTCTCTAGTATAAGGCACAAGGGTACATCTTCATCTCAAAATAGATGTGGATCATCTGGCATAAATTAGTTTTAAAAGCAATAAGTCCAAAAAGCAAACCTAGATCATTCATCTTGAAAGACTGTCATCCACAGCAAAGTTCTCTGCTGGATATGGATCCTGAAGATGAGCAAATAAAGATTAAACAAAATTGATTCATTCTGTGATATAACTACAATGAAATCCACTTCAAGACAGGAAAAAAAGTGAATTCTATTTTTCTCAAAGCTAATTCTTTGGAGTTATCCATTTCAGAAATTAGATGACCAATTTCAAATCCAAGCCAGATAGCAAGTCCAGTGTTTGATCATTATAATGAACACTTTAGAGTGAATCAAAGATACAATTACTTAAAAAATTACTACATTTCAGGCCAAATCTTGTAAAAATAGTTGAACCCAGTTTTCCAAAAATGTCTTTTTTCTTGATCGTTTCCACTGCTGCTCATTGTTCTCCTAAATGGGCCACAACTAAGCAAATTTGTGGTGTGAGCAAATAGCTATGAATAGTCGTCTAATAAATTTTAGATGCTCTTCTCAGAAATGGCTACACTCTCTGCCAAAAAAGTGAAAAGAAACTCCTTTGTTTTGATTGTTGGCATGGCTATTAAAGGGAATTAAAAATACACGCTCGTATTAGTTTTCTTAAATGTTTAGTTTAAGACATGACTCTACTAAGAAGAGGGTTGAATTGAAATTTCCAACATAAACCTGCTTTCTAAATCCAATCCTGATAATCACTTGCTTCAGACTTTAGATTTACTGTTTGTTCTACGTAAGGGGTAATATGATTTTCTTCATAATAATACATTTATGAAGCACTCACTATGTGCCAAGCACAAGGTAATCATATCAGACATAATCCCTGTACCACATGGGACCTAATTATCCTCTATCAACCCCAGGGCTTGATGTGTAGTAGCAGCTTAAAAAAATGCCACAATTATTATTAGTATTGTTATCATTTGGGCTGTTAAGGACTGCTAAAGGGTGGCATTGATTTCTAGAGTTAAAGACAGGAAATGCAAAAACAATGTGAAAAACTGGGGGAAAACCCACAGAAGGCAGCTGGACAGTGATGGGAAAATGAAAAAAGGGAAGAATCCAAAGTAGAGTCAGTTCCCCCACAGTGCACATTTTTGTTCTGCATTACATTTTATCTGGAATGTCATTGGGGAATTAGGGAAAGTTCTTCCACCAACCCATGTATCCATCTGGACAAAGTGTAATGCAAAATGATTCCTAATACCAACCCACTCGCTCTCATCACTTATCTCATGTCACACCTTGCTTCCTGCCTGGAATGATCGCCACCTTGGTATCGGACAGACCACTCCTCTCCCCATCTTCAAAGCCCTACTACAACACGCCTCCTCTAGGAAGACTTCTTGGACTAATCTCTCATTTCACCACCCTATTTCCCTCTCCATTTTATCATCTCTATACTTGAGTTCTTACCCTCAAGTAATTCCAGTGGTCACCATACCCACAAGCCCCCACAGCACTTCTGTACATACCTTTATGCTCAGGTGCTTCCCCTAGCCCAATAAATACTACTTATTGACTGTTGTGGCACTGGGAGAAATAGAAATAGGCCATGCAAATAGTCTCCACCAAGGCAAAAGCACACAAAGTGATTCTTATTGACATGAGGTTCATCTTGCCAAAGATGAATGAGAGGATAAGCGTCAGTAGCTTTTCCAAAGATTCTGGGACACTAAGTTTGATTTCTGAGTGCACAGGTGTGTAAGGCGGAGCAAATGTACATAAACATACAACAGATGAAGGACTGTAAAGCTAAATAGTCCTGTTCTTCTACTTATTCCATGTGCTAAACATCGGTTTGTAATTACCAGTACTGTCTTCTAGATTTCAAATAAGAGAGACACTGGGGATGAATCTATGTCTAAACATTGGTATCATATATCTTTGTCAGTGGGATCTGAAATAATTACAGATCACTGCTTCCTTATGAATTGTCGTGTGTGGGACTGATAATCCTTTGATAGGCTCCAAATTTCTATAAAGCCTGCAAGCTTGGCCAGAAACTAATTGCCAGAAGCTCCATCATCATTTGTGAAAGACAGCACTCTCTGTTTTGCTTTCTCTGTCTCTCTAGCTTCCTCTCAGCCAAGTTGGTGATGAAGAGGAAAAAAAAAATGTTTAGGATGCTAGATAGTATAACTGTGAACCTTAAAATGGATGCCACAGAGGGAACACATCTAAAGAATCCTATTTCCAATGCTGGAGGCAGAATCCTTGCCTTGAGGAACTACCAGTCTGAGAAAGGAAGCCACAAGGCCTATGGGTTTTGGTTTTTTTTTGGGGGGGTTAAGGGTGGAATAGGGTGTCGGGGGATGGGGGTGTGGGTGTGTTTGTGTATCTGTATGCTTATTCTTGATCTTGTGGTGAGAATATGATTCTCAAGAAAATATCATTTACGCTTAGTCACAAGCATAAAAGTCTTCCCTTGAAGTATTAAACTTACTTCTGAACCATCAATACAATTGAAGGAATGAGTAATTTCTGCCCCTTTCCCAAGACATCTCTGATTACAAACTTGAGAACAGGGATTTGCAGAAATGTGTGCTTCCCAAGATGCAGTCCCAAAACACCATTACCATTTCAGTTACAGGCTCCATAACTGCTTTCCTGCTTCACGTGTCCCCTGCTAGCCAAGGCAGTTCTATATGGTTTTAAGTTTCACAACACTTTCACCCAGGTCTGGTCAAGGTGCATAGTAGAGACTCATCGTAGAGGAGAAACAAAAGTCAAAAAAATCGTCCACCTTTGGGCTGAAGTACTTTAAAGTATAATACAATGTAGAACCCAATTCCGAGTATTGAGAGTCATTCTGATGTGTCATTGAACACAGTGGAAATTTTCCCAGTGGATTGGCACATTTGCTTGCGCAGGTGTTCCTGTAATTGTGATCCAATGAAAATGCTTCATAGCACTCCAAGGTCTCTTAAAGTCCCCTCCCACCTGGCCCGTCTGGTTAAGGCCACGTTGCCCCTGTGTTTCTCCATCTCTTTGTTTACGTAGGTGTGTTTCTTTGTCTCTGCATTTATTTTGACACATTTTAAAGAGGAAAATTTATGGGAGAGATTTTTAACAAGATGGATTTGGGAGTTGTTTCCACCAAGTGCACTCCTACCCCGCAGGTGGAAACTAGAGAGCAGGTAAGAAAAGCGTGATGGTCCTGGTGGGAGGGAAGTTGAATGAAGGCTTACAGTACTTGTTCATAATGAATGGATCCCAAGGTGCCTTTTAATGTCTGTACTAAATGGAGGTGTTTTCTTCTTTTTTTTTTTTTACTCTTTCTCCAGTTTCTCTCTATTTCTTTCCCGTTGTGTGCATGTGCTCTATTTATGAATATTACTGAAATGAATGGTCTCTATTCATTATTATAGAATCTACTCTTAGAGGAGTTTTTAAATCTCCAGGAAAAATACATGTACACCCTTTCACAATTCTACTAAATAGTTGGATTTCTGACTACCAGACTAAAAGAAAAAAAAACATCTGGTGGATCTGTCTTGAAGAACTCATCATTCCTACAGCTTCATCTACCATCTCTATGAGGATGAGCCATCATTGGTATTTTTTGAGTGCTTACTGTGTTCGAAACACTGTTCTAAGTGCTTGGGAGAGTACAATATTACAGAGTTGGTAGACAAAATCTACCTCTCCAACCCTGAGTTCTCTCCTTTTCTGCACTCTCACATTTCCTCCTGCCTTCAGGATATCACTACTCGGATGAACCACCTACATCTCAAATTTAACATGCTCAAAACTGAACTTTTCATCTTCCCTCTCAAAATCTTGTCCTCCCTCTAGAATGTAAGCTCACTGCCAGCTAGGAAAGTGACTACTGACTCTGTTATAGTGTACTCTCCCAAGCACTTAGTACAGTACTCTGCACTGAGTAAGCACTCAATAAATGTTGATTGCTTGATATTTATTATTATTAATAAATAATAATAATAATGGTATTTGTTAGTGGCTTACTATGTGCCAAGCACCATTCTAAAGCTGAGGTAGATACGAGATCATCAGGTTGTCCCACTTGGGGCTCACAGTCTTACTCCTCATTTTAAGATGAGGTAACTGAAGCACAGAGAAGTGAAGTCACTTGCCCAAAGTCACACAGCTGGTAAATGATGGAGCTGGGATTAGAACCCATGACCTCTGACTCCCAAGCCTGTGCTCTTTCCACTAAACTATGCTGCTTCTGAGGACACACTGCCATCCTCCCTGTCTCGCAAAGCAATAATCTTGACATTATCCTTGATTCATCTCTCTCATTCAATCTTTCACCAAATCCTGTCCATTCAACCTTCATGACATCACCAAAATCTACCCATTCTGCTCCATCCAAACTTCTACCATGCTGATTCATGCCCTTATCATATCCTGTCTTGATTACGGCAACAGCCTCCTTGCTGACCGGCTTCCTGCTCTCCCCACTCCAGTCCTTACTTCACTCTACTGCCTGGGTCAGTTTTCTAAAAACCAACCAATCTACGGTTCCTCATTCTTCAAGAGTTGCCCATCTACCTCCACATCAAACAAAACTTCTTTATCATCAGCTTCATAGCACTTGATCAGCTTGCCTCTGATTTCCTTTCCTTCTACAACCCAGTCTGAATAATCCATTCCTCTGAAACCAACCTACTCACTGTTTTATAATGGCATTTATTAAGTGCTTACTATGTGCAAAGCACTGTTCTAAGCGCTGGGGAGGTTACAAGGTGATCAGGTTGTCCCAAGGGGGGCTCAAAGTCTTAATCCCCAGTTTACAGATGAGGTAACTGAGGCCCAGAGAAGTTAAGTGACTTGCCCAAAATCACACAGCTGACAATTGGCAGAGCCAGGATTTGAACCCATGACCTCTGACTCCAAAGCCCGTGCTCTTTTACACTGAGCCACGCTGCTTCACTGTTCCTCAACCTCATTTACCTCACCTCTGACTCTTTGTCATATTCCCCCCTCTGGCCCGGAACTTTCTCCAGCTTCATATACGACAGACTCTCCCAAATTTTCAAGCCTTACTTAGAATTATATCTCCTCCAAGAAGCCTTCCCCAACTAGGCCCTCACTTCCCTAATCCTTATCCTTTTTTTATGGTATTTGTTAAGTGCTTACAATGCACTAATCACTGGGATAGATACAAGTTAATTAGGTGGTACACAGTCCATATCCCACAGGGGGCTCAGTCTTAATCCCCATTTTACATAAGTGGTAAAAGACAGAGAAGTTAAGTGTCTTGCCCAAGGTCACACAGCAGATAAGTGGTGGAGGCAGGATTAGAACCCAGGCCCTCTGACTCTGAGGCCCGTCTTCTTTCCAATAGGCTGCATTACTTCCCTTCTGTCACCTATGCACTTGAATCTGTACCCTTTTAGCACTAGATAGTCACTTCACCCTCGGCCCCTCAGTACTTGTATACCTCGTCATAATTTATATTGATGTCTGTTTCCCCCCTTGACTGTAAAAACTCCTGTGGGCATGGAGCATGTCCACTAACTCTGTTGTATTGTACTCTACCAAGTGCATAGTACAGTACTCTATACACAGTATGTTCTCAATAAGTACCATTTATTGATGGATCTGTCTATTTCAACTTTTTGAATTTCAGTCTCTCTGGCAGTAGAGAAAGAGAATGATACGGCATGCATGTCTTTTCTCCCAGTTAAGATTAATTCACAAACTTTATATCCCAGAAAAAAGCACCATATGTTTGGATAATTTGGGTAGGTTTTAAGAACCAAACCAGGACTTATCTGTTTGAGGTCTCAGTCTTCACATTGCCACAGCTTTATAATAATAATAATAATAATAATAATGGCATTTGTTAAGAGTTTAACTATGTGCCAAGCATTGTTCTAAGCAGTGGGGTAGATACAAGGTAATCAGATTGTCCCATGTGGAGCTCACCATCTCAATCCCCAATTTACAGATGAGATAACTGAGGCCCAGAAAAGTTAAGCAACTTGCCCAAAGTCACACAGCTGACAAGTGGCAGAGCCAGGATTAGAAAGTACAAAAATAATTCAGGACAGAGGACACTGGCAGTGTAAATTGTCTGGGTGATTTGCAAGTGTATACTGTACATAGTTATAAGAAATCCCCAAAAAAGGAATTATGGGTGGAGATCAAATTCCACCTTTCATGTTTGATACTCTACATAGACCCTTTCGGTTCACTATTTCCTCTTTCTTCTTGAAGGTAGTGGTGATCATGGTGACATCCTGTAAGTTATTTGGCATTTCCTCAGCATTCCAGATAGTAAATCCTTGGGCAGCCATTGGACACACTCTCCCGTATAGGCAGATTTCTGCAGGAAACCTTTGGATCCAGGTACATTTCCATTTTTCCAGGATTTGACTGCAGGCATTACATGCACAAAAATTGGACCTAAGGAAGCAGCTTGGCATAGTGGATAGAGCACAGGCTTGGGAGTCAGAAGGTCATGGGTTCTAATCCCAGCTCTGCTACTTTTCTGCTGGGCAAGTCACTTCACTTCTCTGTGCCTCAGTTAAAATAGGGATTGAGACTATGTTCGCCACATGGGACAATGATTATGTCCAACCTGATTACCTTGTATCTACCCCAGCACTTAGAACATTGCTTGGCACATAGTAAAAGCTTAACAAATACCATAATTATCATTATTATTATTAATTCCCATTTTACAGATGAGGGAACTGAGGCACAGAGAAGTTACGTGACTTGCCCAGGTTCGCACACATCAGTAGTTTCATTTCTAGTGGACCACCAAGAGTTTCCAGTATTCACTCATTGCCAAATGGGGAAATGATGTTCACTCAATATTACATCAAATAATTTATGCCTGAAATTTACGAAGGGAAACACACACTATGAATCTTAGGTGATTGCCTACAAATACATGGAGAGATTTCTAATCTCGCATACACATGTATGTACATTATATATCCACTCAGGATCTGCCTAGATGATCAGATGCAGAAACAGCTCCTTGTGGGCAGGGAATGTGTCCGTTTATTGTGGCACTACACTTTCCCACATGCTTAGTACTGTGCTCTGCACACAGTAAGTGCTCAATAATCAATCAATCATATTTATTGAGCGCTTACTGTGTGCAGAGCACTGTACTAAGCGCTTGGGAAGTACAAGTTGGCAACATATAGAGACGGTCCCTACCCAACAGTGGGCTCACAGTCAATAAATACGATTGAACACGTCTTGTGATAAACAAAATATCCCTCCATTATTCCATGCCCTCATCCAGCCAAAGTCTGGGTGGGTGAACTATATTATACTGCTCTGGGGATAGTGCTTCTACTGAAATCCTCCCTGATTCCACTGTAAATGAAGATGAATGCTCATTAGAAAATAAGCCTCACTGTGATCTGCTTCACAAAAAAATAATCGGCAGGAAGCACGCAACCTGAACATTAAGGCCCTGAATGGCTACTTTGGAAGGCGGTCGAGAAGACCGGACTGGCTTTGACCCGAGTCATAGCCCTCGAACAAGGCCTTAAGTCAGAGCTATCAGTCCCGGGCCCTACTTCCCTGGCTCTTGATAAGCCTGTCTCTTTCTAGCCCCAAGTTGGGCCTGTGATTTAACATAGCACTGACAGCAATTGCTATCCCCAAAAACATCCTTAACAACTCTCGCCTAATACAAATCACTTATTCTTTCCTAAAAGATGAATGAGTCATGCGAGCAACAGACTTCCCATTAGGGCTACACTGTTAATTTGTGCTTTAATTAGTTTTGTGGCATAAAACTATTTGGGGGTCAAATAATAATTAAATTTTTCCACACGCTCCTTTTTTTTTGTTTTTTACAACTGGACCACCCTCCATGATAAAGGACCCCCCCGAATAACACACAAGATGCTTTACTGTCTAACATCAGGAAATGCATGATTTTCACTCCACAAAGAGCCTTTTTTAAAGCTTTTGTAGCGGGTGATTTTGTACTTATGATTGCTGTTATTTTACAAAATAGCATAAAAATTGTCATAAAATTAAATGAGCCTTTAGCTAAAGGACATTAAACACCCTTTATTTTTCCACTTTTCCCTTTATGCCAGAAACTATCCATTTAGATAACAAAATCCCTACTATTTCTTAATCTAAAGAATTTGTGTCATGCAAATTTTGAAAACTCCACAGTATAAAGTGATTTTTGATGATTAGGGTGACTTCATGCTTGTTATTATTGTTGTTCAAGAACTTTTTCAGGGGTAAAACAAATTGAAAATTTGTTTTCACATGATCTTGCACATTAATCTTTCACATGATGTGTGGAATTGTCCAAATCAGATTTAGGATAGAAACAAATATTCTAACTGATTTTTAAAATGAGAATGATCTTGGGAGAGAGTAATATTTCTAAGGAAGGAAGAAACAGTGTCATTTGCCTCTATTGAACTCTATGAAGCATTAGATACAGTCCTCTGCTTATGGGAAAGGCTCAATAAGTAATATTGAGAAACATGGAGAAAGGGACAAATCACTGATCTGAAGGACCAATGCAATGCAGGTTTGTTTTTTTTTCCAAATGTCTAACTAATGCTGAATTTAGGGAACTCTTTTTATTGAGATCACCCAGATCGGGGAAACAGGCCCTTTAAGTGGAAATAAACTGTGGTCAGTTAATTCCTCCACAGTGAAAACAATTCATTTCAGTGATGTTGCGAGGAAAAATATATTTAGGGGGATAGCCATTAAATAAGTGTTTGCCATTTTATGCATCCAAAGAAGATCATGTTCAGTTAATAGCCATTATTCACAACTTTTCCTTGAAGTAAATCATAAACATCCTCTACCCATTTTACAGGTGGACACACTAAGTCATAATGAAGGCAAGTGATTATTCCCATTCAGCAAACTAAGGGCGCATTAGCAGCCTGGCTTTAGTGGAGAGAGCACGAGCCTGGGAGCCAGAAGGACTTGGGTTCTAATCCTGGCTCCACCATGTGCCTGCTGTGTGACCTTGGGCAAGTCATTTAACTTCTCTGTGCCTCAGTTTCCTCATCTGTAAAATGGGGATTTAGGCTGTGAATCCCATGCAGGACACAGACCATGTCCAATCTGATTACTTTGTATCTAACCCAGCATATAGAACAGTGACTGGTATATAGTAAGTGCTTAAGAAATACCTTTAAAAAATTAGGAATATTTGAAAAGTCCCAATTAGATGTTATTTCTGTCATGTTTGGCTACATTTCTACTGCTGATTACTTCCTTTAACCCTAGTTTATATAGGACTTTACAAAAAGGCATAGAGTGAATTTCAGATTCAATCAATCAATCAATCGTATTTATTGAGCGCTTACTATGTGCAGAGCACTGTACTAAGCGCTTGGGAAGTACAAATTGACAACACATAGAGACAGTCCCTACCCAACAGTGGGCTCACAGTCTAAAATTCAGGCAACTGCAGATTCAATTGTCCTTCATTTCAGATGGTTGCATTAAAATACTAATTCAAAGAAGAAAATCCACAGCATATTGCACTAATCAGTAGAGTAGAAAGCCAGTTACCCCAACTAATTGGAACTGAGCCTAGTTCTAAATAACTGAATGGTTAGAGAACCGAACACAATTTGGTTTGGCTATTCCAGACAGGCACACACCCAATTTTATTGAGATCCTTCCATAGTTTTTTCTATTACCAACTTTTGAGTTGACTGGGAGATTGGAAAGCTACGGTCCATCAGCATCATTTATGGGCCCAACTCAATAACAAATAGTACAACAGGATCACAAATCAGGTAGTTGTGGCACAAAGTCAGTCTCCTAGCATTGAATCCATGTTCACCTCAATACAGTTATTGTGGGGAAAATGAATGACAACAACTGCTGCATGGAAAGCTGAAATTGAAAAACAAAGCAAGGATGACAGATGACGCATTCTAAAGACATGGTGAAACCAAGTCTCAGACAATGCTTCATTCCAATGAAAACTGGAAGTCAATTGTTGATAACAGACCAGCATGGTATAATGCTATCTAGAAAGATATGACTTCATTTGAGCCCTGTCTTCATAAAGAAAGAGAGACAAGGAGGCAAAAAAAGGAAAACAGTGCCAAAGTGTTTTCATCGAATGTGATAACACAGTTAGGGACAGCCTGAATGGGTGCAGTCACTGTGGGTCTGGCATTGGATTTGTTTGTTTGTTTGTTTTGTTTCTTTGGCTCAGGAGGGGAGATAGTATCACCTTTGGGTAGAAAGCCCAAGTGAATAATGCAATCGAGTGAGATGTCAGCAGGGGAAGCAGCATAGCCTAGCGGGTAGAGAACAGACCCGGAAGTCAGAAGGACCTGGGTTCAAATCTTAACTCTACCACTTGTCTGCTGTGTGACCTCGGGCAAGTCACTTCACATCTCTATGCCTCAGTTACCTCATCTGTAAAATGGAGATTAAGACTGCGAGTCCCGGACGGAACACGGACCGTGTCCAATCTGATTAACTTGTCTCTTACCACGGAGTTTAGAATAGTGCTTGACACATAGTAAGTGCTTAACAAATACCCATCATTAATCAATTGTTCTGTGAGCTCTAGTGTACATGGATCCTTTTTGATCATCATCATCAATCGTATTTATTGAGCGCTTACTATGTGCAGAGCACTGTACTAAGCGCTTGGGAAGTACAAATTGGCAACATATAGAGACAGTCCCTACCCAACAGTGGGCTCACAGTCTAAAAGAGTGGGATCACAGAATGATCGTGAATGTCTAGTCAACAACTTTTCCATTCAGTAATGGTGGTATTTGTTAAACACTTACTATGCACCAAATATTGTACTAAGCACTGGAATAGATCCAAGATAATCAGATTAGACACAGTTCCTGTCCCACGTGTGACTCACAGTTAAAGAAGGAGGGAGAACAGGTATTGACTGTTTTCATCAATTTACAGATGAGGATACTAAGGCATAGAGAAGTAAAGGGGTTTGCCCAAGTTCAAACAGCAGCTAAAAGGCAGAGCTGAGACTAGAACCCATGTCCGTTGACTGCCAAGTCTGAGCTTTCTAGGAAGGCATGCTAGCATACAAGTAGCAGCATGCCCTAGTGGATAGAACATGAGCCTGGGAGACAGAAGGTCATGGGTTCTAATCCCAGCTCCACCACTGGTCTTCTGGGTGACCTTGGGCAAGTCACTACACTTCTCTGGCCTCAGTTACCTCATCTGCAAAATGGGGATTGTGATTGTGAGGCCCACGGGGGCCAGCGTCTGTGTCCAATTCGATTTGCTTGTATCCACCCCAGGACTTAGAATGGTGCCTGGCACATAGTAAGTGCTTAACAAATACCTTCATTATTATTATCATTACCATTATTATTAAGTAGTTGTCCTACTTGTGTATCTATTGGTCTCTGATACTTCATACAGGCCATTTGGGGTACAACACAGTCTGCTCCTGACAGGGCACACAGACCTCACCTGGTTTTCCAATGGAGACCCCAATAATTGGTAGAGCAGATGTGCGTGACTCACTCAGCAATGGTGTGAAAACCCCAAGAAGGCAGTGTCTGCTGCAGAGAGGGTGGATACCAGTGGAAAGAGCACGGGCTTTGGAGTCAGATGTCATGGGTTCAAATCTCAATTGTCAGCTGCCAATTGTCAGCTGTGTGACTTTGGGCAAGTCACTTAACTTCTCTGGGCCTCAGTTACCTCATCTGTAAAATGGGGATGAAGACTGTGAGCCCCTCTTGGGACAACCTGATCACCTTGTATCCCTCCAGTGCTGACAATTGGCAGAGACCCTCTTGGGACAACCTGATCACCTTGTATCCCTCCAGTGCTTAGAACAGTACTTGGCACATAGTAACTGCTTAACAAATGCCATTATTATTATTATTATTATATACTGTCATTTATTTATTAACATTAACGTCTATATCCCCCCCTCTAGACTGTAAGCTCATTGTGGTCAGGGAATGTGGCTGTTTATTGTTGTATTGAGAAGCAGCGTGGCTCAATGGAAAGAGCATGGGCTTTGGAGTCAGAGGTCATGGATTCAAATTCCAGTTCTGCCAATTGTCAGTGACAACTGCCTTTGGGCAAGTCACTTAACTTCTCTGTGCCTCAGTTACTTCATCTGCAAAATGGGATTAAGATTGTGAGCCCCAAGTGGGACAACCTGATTACCTTGTAACTTCCCCAGCGCTTTGAACAGTGCTTTGCACATAGTAAGCACTTAATAAATGTCATTATTATTATTATTAATCTCTCAAGCGCTTAGTATAGTGCTCTGCACATGGTAAGCTCTCAATAAATATGATTGAATGAATGAATGAATGAAATATTTTATTCTAAACCTCAGACTGCACCCAACTCTAACCAACTCTCTCAGGAGGAGGGATTGGGTTTTCTGGAGGACTGGACAAGGGAGTGTGGATGACTCAGTGTAATCCATCACTACCAATAGAAAGCAATTCATGAGCAAGTCTTACTGACTATGGGATGCCTCATATACACCCCATTTTGTACCTCATAGTTGTATACCACATCTCTCAATTGCACCTTAGCGGCTGTGGCTCAGCGGAAAGAGCACGAGCTTTGGAGTCAGAGGTCATGGGTTCAAATCCTAGCTCTGCCAATTGTCAGCTGTGTGACTTTGGGCAAGTCACTTAAATTCTCTGTGCCTTGGTTACCTCATCTGTAAAATGGGGATTAAGATTGTGAGCCCCACATGGGACAACCTGATCACCTTGTATCCCTCCAGTGTTTAGAACAGTGCTTTGCACATAGTAAGCACTTAACAAATACCATCATTATTATTATTACCACCTTAATGCTGTATAATGGGGAGATAGAAAATCAATTATGGCTTGTGGTTTTTTTATGTGTGCTAGGAGTTCTTTTCATCCTCCATGGCCTCATGGGAAAAGCACAGACCTGAGAATCAAAGGACCTGGGTTCTAATCCCAGCTCTGACAATTGTCTGTTGTATGACTTTGGGCAAGTCACTTAACTTCTCTAGGCCTTTGTTTCCTCATCTCTAAAATGGGGATTAAATACCTGTTTTCCCTCCTACTTAGACTGTGAGCCCCATGTAGAACAGGAACTGTGTCTGACCTAATTAACTTGTACCTACCCCAGGGTTTGGAACAGTGTTTAACACATAGTAAGTGCTTAAGAGATACGATTAAAAATCTTTTTTTAAATCAATGAGTTACTTTCACTTAATAATATGAACTCCCTCCAGTGGCTAAAAGAAGATTTTCAAAGATATTTGAAATATGTTTCATGTATCTTAAAATGACTAATTACCCTTTATTTCAAATCAAATCAAAGCTGCAGTCTTTATTTATTTATTTTACTTGTACATATCTATTCTATTTATTTTATTTTGTTAGTATGTTTGGTTTTGTTCTCTGTCTCCCCCTTTTAGACTGTGAGCCCACTGTTGGGTAGGGAATGTCTCTATATGTTGCCAACTTGTACTTCCCAAGCACTTAGTACAGTGCTCTGCACACAGTAAGCACTCAATAAATACGATTGATTGATTGATTTAGCTACATAATTCCTAGGCCAGTGAGGTAATCATAACCTCCATGAGGATGGGACCCAAACATATATTTTTTATTTGTTCTTTATGTTTTCCAACCATCCAATACTATGTCACATAACGAGTGCTCATTAAATTTTACATTCATTTTAAAAGAAGACTAAGTTTTGATGGTTTTGATAGAGTTGATTTTTATGCTGCTTGCCACTGATCATAAAAACTAAATCAATCAATGATATTTACTGGTATTATGTGCAGAGAATTATGATAAATAACAGTACTTGTTAAGTACTTACTATGTGCCAAGCCCTATACTAAGCCCTGGGATAAATCAAGTTGGACACAGTCTTTGTCCTGCATGGGATTCACAGTCTAAGGAAGGACAGAGAAGGATTTATTCCCCAAATTACAATGAGGAAACTAAGGCACCAAGAATTTAAGTGACTTGACCAAGGTCACACAACAGATAAACTGCAGAGCTGGGATTAGAACCCAGGCCTCCTGACTCTCGGGTCCATTCTCTTTCCACTAGGCCATGCTTCAGTATGCTTCTCCAGAGAAGCAGTGTGGCTCAGTGGAAAGAGCCCGGGCTTTGGAGTCAGAGGTCATGGGTTCAAATCCCAGCTCCACCAATTGTCAGCTGTGTGACTTTGGGAAAGTCACTTGGCTTCTCTGTGCCTCAGCTACCTCATCTATAAAATGGGGATTAAGACTGTGAGCCCCCCGTGGGACAACCTGATCACCGTGTAACCTCCCCAGCATTTAGAACAGTGCTTTGCACACAGTTAGCACTTAATAAATGTTATTATTATTATTATTATTATTATTGCTGTACACATGGGAGAGTAAAATAAGTAGACAAGATCTCTGTCCTCAAAGAGTTAATAATTCATTCAATCATATTTATTGAGCACTTACTGTGTGCAGAGCACTTGTACTAAACACTTGGAAAGTACAATTCAGCAACAGAGACAATCCCTGCCCACAATGGGCTCACAGTCTGGAATTCTGGTATTTATTATGTGCTTACTATGTGTCATGTATTGTTCTAAGCCTTGGGATAGATATAAGGTTATCAGGTTGCCCCAGGAGTCAAAGATAAGGTCATGAGCTTGTGATACAGGGAAGATGGTAGTGTTGTCTACAGTGATGGGAAAGTCAGAGGGCAGACAGCGTTTGGGTGGGAAGAGAAGTCGTTCTGTTTTGGACATGTTTAATTTGAGGTGTCAGTGGGCCACTAAGATTTTTTGTCCAACTTGCTGTGTGTACAGTCACGCATATGGTGATGAATAGAAGACCACTTAATATGCTATTGATCAAAAACAAACCATGTTCTTTTATTTGTTAAAAGAAAAGAGCAAACTACTCTGCTGTCTTTCACATTATAGCCTGGCCTTAAGGAAAGAGCAAAGGCCTGGGAATCACAGGACCCAGATTCTAATCCCCGCTCTGCCATTTCATTCAATCATATTTATTGAGTGCTTACTGTGTGCAGAGCACTATACTAAGTGCTTGGGAAGTACAAGTAGGCAACATATAGAGACGGTCCCTACTCAACAACGGGCTCATGGTCTAGAAGGCGGAAACAGACAACAAAACATGTAGATAGGTGTCAAAATCATCAGAATAAATAGAACTATAGCTATATGCACATCATTAACAAAATAGAGTAGTAAGTATGTACAAGAAAAATAAATAGAGTAATAAATCTGTACAAATATATACAAGTGCTGTGGGGAGGGGAAGGATGTAGGCGGGGGGATGGAGAGGAGGAGAGGACAAAGGGAGCTCAGTCTGGGAAGGCCTCCTGGAGGAGGTGAGCTCTCAGTAGGGCATTTGCCTGTTGGGTGACCTTGGGCAAGTCCCTTATTTTCTCAGTGTCTCGGTTTCCTCATCTATACAATGGGGATTCAATAGCTGTCTCCTGCCCTCTTAGAAGGATCCCCTTGTCAGGCAAGGATCTGAATAATTCATATTTACCTCAGTGCAAAACTATTAGTAGTAGTATTATTTTAATAATAATGTTATTTCTAAAGCTTTTACTATGTTCCAGGCACTGTACTAAGCGCTGGGGTAGATACAAGCAAATCAGGTTGGACACAGTCCCTATCCCACCTGGGACTCACAGTCTCTATCCCCCTTTTACAGTTGAGGTAACTGAGGCCCAGAGAAGCAAAGTGACTTGTCCAAATTCACACAGCAGGCAAGTGACAGAGCCAGAATTAGAACCCTAGGCCCAAGCTCTATCCATATGCCATGCTGCTTCTAACATGGTACCATAATACTATACCATAATTATAATTGTAGATATAAACTGGATAATTTAATTGACAGTGGTCAGAAATGGTTTTATAACCTAGAAGGAGAAAATCTGGACACGACTAGGAAGGATTAATAGTATTTTTAAATGACAGTGGTGTCAACATAGATTTTCCAAGCAGGAGTAAATATAAGTGGGACAAAATCTTATTTTCCACTTACCTTTACAACTGATGTTGTTGCTCATACACACCAATAAACACCACAACAAGAAAACATTTCCTCATCTCCCACTCCCTTCTGTGTTGCCCTGACTTGTTCCCTTTGCTCTTCCCCGCCTTCCTGCCCCACGGCACTTACGAATAAATCTGTAATTTTATTTATTTATATTGTTGTCTATTTGTACTGATGTCTGTCTCACCCCCTCAAGACTGTGAGCTCATTGTTGTCAGGGATTGTCACTCCTTGTTGCTGTTTTAACTTTTCCGAGTGCTTAGTATAATGCTCTGCATGCAGTAAGCACTTAATAAATACAATTGAATGAATGAACTCTGAAATTTCAAAACTGTTTTGGAAGCAGTGTGGCCTAGTGGAAAGCACATGGGGCTGGGAATCAGAGGACGCTAATGCTGAGTGACCTTGGGCAAGTCACTTAACATCTCTGTACCTCCATTCCCCATCTGCAAAATGGGGATTTAATACTGGTTTTCCCTCCTACTTTGAATGTGAGCCCCATGTGGGACCTGATTATCTTGTATCTACCCCAGTATTTGGCACATATTAAGCACTTAACAAATACCACCATTATCATACTATTTTTAGACCCAAAGATTCAATTAGTCATTAATTCTGTTCACCTTGATATAAACTACTCTAGTCTCAACACAAAGAAATTACTCCTGCACCTAAATCCCACTTTCCATAAGTCCACAGATGGAATAAAAGGAATATTATTTCATAATATCTGAATATGTTCAAAAAAACTAATTTGCAATGAGTGAGAGACTGAAAAAGAGATTGAAGGGCACAGAAAAAGAGAGAGATGGGGAAAGAGAGAGGCAGAGAGAGACCCAGAGATAAAGAGCGAGACAGAGAGAGAAACCAATGGAAGACAGTATAGGGTAATGTACACTTGGATTCACACTAAATGATAGGAAAGGATTTAGCTTGAAGTACTAGGGCATTTTAATCAGTGACAACGAAGGTTTCTCTGGTAACAACAGGATGTAGGTTCTGGTATCTTGTGTTTGGGTTCAGTTGACAAGGGGAAGTCAGCTGGAGAAGAGGCACTGCTGAGCAAAGTTTGTTTTTGTCATTAAAGGAGGTTTTGAGTGGGGGAGGAAGGGAATGTTTAAGAATGAGAATGATGTTAGCCTATATCTGTAGGAGAGACCACAGGGGCTACAGAGGCTGGAAGAATTTCAAGGGCAAACTTGAAATTGAGGCCTTAGGGGAAAGCAACAACCCCAGACATTCCCATTTCCAGTTATCTAGACACAGTTTTCCATCCATACACATTATGAAACTTCTATTTGGGGTAAACAATGGTATGGACGACAGAAACCAGTCTACATAATGGATTGATGTCCTAACCCCTTCTATCCTACAAGCTCATGATAGGATCTCTGGCAAATCCATCCATTCCCTCTCCTCCTCACCTTCCTCAACTTTACAATGGAGACAAAAAGCCCAGAGGGATATTGAGCAAACCAAGGAAAAAGTCTCAAAATCACCCCTAAAATTTCACACCCAATAATTTACATTTTTGCAGAAAGGTGGCAAAAGGGTAGAAGAACACTTAGTCCAATTTCTTCAATTGTATTAAATGCAAAAGTTTCAATAATCACCCATGTTTTCTTGATCCAGAACCTCATTTACCCCTAGACAGGAAACAAATCAGCAACTCAGGACAGCAGAGTAAGAGACTGAGAAGAGAAGAAAAAGCTCCTCCTTTCTTGGATTTAAAAGCTCTGCTGATTGGCCAACCTCCATTATCACTCCTAATGGCCAGACCTACTTCCTTCTAGAAGGTTCTAATATTCCAGAGGAACTTGGGAATGTCAGCCTTCAGGATCCTGTGAAGCATATTTCCTGAAAAGAGAAGGTAGCAGGAATAAACTCCTCAGGCAAGGACTGTGTCTACTCACTCCAAGTCCTTAGTTTCTGCATACAGAAAACACTCAATAAATTCCATTGATTGAACTCATCCTGACTATCCCTGCACACAGTAAGCACTCAATAAACATAATTGATTGACTGATTGAACTCATCTTGAATGAATAGTAAGAAAATGAGCTTTTCACTAATGGTTTAAAACTGCTAATCAATCAATTGTATTAACTCAGTTCATTCCTGTCTTTCTTTATCGTGAATAGTTCTTTTAGAGTTAATGCCCTAAGAGGCTTTTTTAGGGTGTTTTCTTTTAATGGTATTAGTTAAGCACTTACTCTGTACCAGGCACTATACTGAGTTCTGGAGTTGATACAAGGTGATCAGTTTGGTCATGGTCCCTATCCCATATCTTAATCCCCATTTTACAGAGGAGTTAGCTAAGGCACAGAGAAGTTAAGTGACTTGCCCAAAGTCACACAGCAGACAAGTGGCAGAACCAGGATTAGAACCAGGTGCTCTGACATCCAGGCCCTTTCCCTTTCCACTAAGTAATGTTGCTGAGAGTGAATGATTTTTTTCTACATCACAAGATGTCTTGCTCATCAACATTCATTTGTGTGTTCTACAAGAACAACAGGAAAGCTCTATAGAGGAACAGTGAAATGCACATTGTTTTAGGCTATCTTCATTGCTTGTTTTCAATTTCTCTTTGTGTCATATTGGAACCAGAGTCGATATGGTTATTGAATCTTGAACATTTCAATAAGGGCCACTCTTACTGCTGACAAGAACTCATGAACTACTTACTTCAGATTGTCTTCATCATTATTAATCAAGATATCAGATAGGGCTGCTTCTCCTCACTCCAGTTTGACTTAAAGGCTGCATAATTTCCCTGCCTGCAAATGATGACATATCAGCAGAATATCAAACTGCAGTTTAACTCAATTAAAACATTCCTATCTGTGTTGAGTTTTGCTACTAAGGAATATATTTTTGCCTTGTGTCTTTTCCCTCTTCTCATCCAGTATTTGTAACTATGGTGGGAAGAGGGGAAGGGAAAGAAGCGGAGACTTGGTTACTATTTCCACTAGGCCATTAGAAGCCACATAGCCCAGTGGGAAGAGAACAGGGCTGGGAGTCATAGGGCATGGGTTCTAATTCTGTCTGCTGCTTACCAGAGGTATGACTTTGGACAAGTCACTTAGCTCTCTGTTACTCAGTTCTCTCATCTGCAAAATGGATACCTCAATACCTGTCCTCCCGCCTACTTATTATGTGAGCCCCAGGTGAAACCTGATTATTTTGTATCTTCCTCAATGATTGTACATAGTAAGCACTTACCAGATATCACAATTATTGTTATAATCGGTAAAGACCAAAGAGCTAATAGCTTATAACAACAACTAGGAAGGAAGCAAGACTAAAAAAGTGGGGTTAGAATAAGGGGAAATAATGAAATATTACTACTGCTGTTATTACTACTACTCAATAATAATACCACTAATACTAATAATAATGTTTGTTAGGTGTTTATTAACCTGGAAGCACAGAGAAGTATATTGTTACTACTAGTAATCAAGAAGCAGCATGGCTTAGTGGAAAGAGCTCAGGCTTGGGCGTCAGAGGACATGGGTTCTAATTCTGCCTCTGCCACTTGTCTGCTGTGTGACCTTAGGCAAGCCACTTAACTTCTCTGTGCCTCATTTACCTCACCTGCAAAATGGGGATTAAGAATGTGAGCCCCATTTGGGGCTACCTGATTACCTTGTATCTACTCTGGTGATTAGAACAGTGCTTGGCACATAGTAATCTCTTATCAAATACCATAATAATAATCATTATTATTACTATGTGCCAAACACTGTATTAAGTGCTGGAGTAACTCGAAGATAATCAGGCTGGACACGGTCCCTGTCTGTCACTGAGTTCAATCTAAGTAGAAGGGAGAACAGGTATTGAATGATCATTTTATAGATGAGGAAACTGAGGCACTGAGAAGTTAAGTGATTTGTCCAAGGTTCACAGAGCAGGCAAGTGGTAGAGCTGCAATAAAAACTCAGGTCTTCTAACTGCTAGACCAGTGTTCTTTCCACTAGGCCATGATGCTTCCCAGGACATACCGGAGAACTGGTTTGTGTAATCCTGACTCAAGGGTCTGAAGATATAAACGACCTCCTTGCTCTGTCATAGTATTGCACGTTTGAACAAATCCCTTACATCCTCTGCATGTGACTGTAAGCCCCACGTGGGACAGGAACTGTAGGCAACCTGATTATCTTGTATCTACCCCGCAGTTTACTATAGTGCTTGCCAAATAGTAGTTGCTCTACAAATGCCACAATTATTATTATTATAAGTCCATGGCCAGCAGGTAAAGTTTTTTATGATTCCTCTAAACTGATGGCAGGTAATGTGTCTAGCAATTCTGCTATTTTGTTACATTGTACTGTCCCAAGTGCTTAGTACATTGCTTTGCACATAGTAAGTGCTCAATAAATACAATTGAATGGTTGATTGATTAATTAATGGAAAACAGGTCAGTGTTGCAGTTGTAGACAACAGCATCTTAACATCCCAATGTGACTAGCAACTCTGTTGTGCTGTACTCTCCCAAGTGCTTAGTACAGTCTTCTGCACACAGGAAGCACTCAATCAATACAGTTGATTGATTGATTGCTCACCCTAATTCCACATTTTGTTTTTGCCAATTGGAAGGAAATTTTCTAGTCTCCCACTTCTCCCTGATTAAATTATAAGTTTCCTGAGGGTGGGAACAGTGGGTCTTGTTTCACTAGTACTCTACCAAGAACTTAGTATAGGGCTTAGTGTTTAATAGATGCTCAATAAATGTCATTGATTGATAATCAAAAAGCTATCTGATCAACTCAATATCAATGTGATAATAATAATAATAATAACTGTGGTATTTGTTAGGCTTATTATGTGGCAAGCCCTGAGGTAAATACAAGATTTTTATCCTCATTTGTAAAATGAGGAAAATGAGGCGCAGAGAGGTTAAGTGTTTTATGAATCATGATTACATTCTTTCTCCCCAATTCATTTTGGAAATGCTGTCTTTCTAAAGTTAGCCTAATAAAACCTTTAAGATTCAGGGTATAAGATTCTCTTTTCTAATCATCCAAAGATGGTGACATTCAATGAAATAGAAGTGGGTCCTATTAATATATGGGGAAGATTTTGCAGGAAATGATTAGGGTAACCCGAATTGGAGAATTAGCCGGTATGAAGAAAAGAGAAAATAAAAACAAAAAGGATTATGAGTTAACTGTCTCTAGAGACCAGAGTTGGGGAAACCTGACAGATTTAATCCTATATTCTGTGTATATAAATTACACATAGATGCCACCAGCTGGACATATGATAAAGCTAATGAGATTATTTTCTAGAGCTTGATGGAATAAAAGTCCATTCTAGCAAAGAGACGGTTCGGTATCTTCCTCCCATCAAAGGAGACTTTGAGTGCTGTGAATGTGGTAAAAATGCTCTATGGATTAACAAATAATCTGTTTTCCTAATAAAGAAAGAAAGTAGGAGGATCCTGAGTTTTTACTTTTAACTCAATTGATCTGATAATGGAAAGGGTGAGTGGTTAATGTGTGCTAAACAGTATGCCAGGCCCTGGGGAAGATACAAGATAATCATATCAGGAAGAAGATATGATTTTACAGACAAGGAAACTGAGGCACCCAAAACTCAAGTGACTTGCCCAAGATCACTCAGCAAGTAATAATAATAATAATTTTGGTATTTGTTAAGCACTTACTGTATGCCAAGCACTGTTCTAAGTGCTGGGGGAGATACAAGGTAATCAGGTTGTCCCACATGGGGCTCACAGTCTTAATCCCCATTTTTTTGCAGATGAGGGAACTGAGGCACAGAGAAGTTAAGTGACTTGCCCAAAGACACACAGCTGGTAAGCGGCAGAGCGGGGATTAGAACCCATGAACTCTAACTCCCAAGCCTGTGCAATTTCCACTGATCCATGCTGCTTCTAAGTAATTGGCAGAGCTGGAAGTAGAACCCAGGTCTCCTGACTCCCAGCTCCATGCTCTCTCCACTAGGCTTCTCTGAAATAGGAAGAATGTAACAGATATTTTAAGAGTATCAAATCGGCCCCAACCATGTTTATTGAGCACCTTCAAATGCCATTTTCCGACCCATAGCGACTCCGTGAACACCCCCTCTTCAGAATGTCCCATCTTCTGTCATTAGGTCATTCTGGTATGTGGATCCATAGTTTTCTTGATAAAGATACAGAAGTGGTTTACCACTACCTTCTTCCATGCGGTACAAACTTGAGTCTCTGCCATTGTCTTTGATCAACATTTTGACCACTCGATCATCTTCCTCTGACACTTTCCCACGTCGCTGCTGCCCAGCACAGGTGAATCGACTTTGTCACTTCGGCTTGGACCTTTTTGATTCTGGGTAGCCCTGTATGGCATCGCTCTAAGCTTCATCAACATACCCAAACTCTCCTGCCACGATAAGGCATTGATCCATAGGAGAGTGCCTACCGTGGGCCTCATAATGTCTATTCATTCATTCATTTATTCAATCGTATTTATTGAGCACTTACTGTGTGCAGAGCACTGTACTAATCGCTTGGGAAGTACAAGTTGGCAACATCTAGAGACGGTCCCTACCCAACAATGGGCTCACAGTCTAGAAGGGGGAGACAGACAACAAAACAAAACATGTGGACAGGTGTCAAGTCATCAGAATAAATAGAAATAAAGCTAGATGCACATCATTAAGAAAATAGATAGAATAGTAAATATGTACAAGTAAAATAGAGTAATAAATCTGTACAAACATATATACAGGTGCTGTTGGGAGGGGAAGGAGGTAGGGTGGGGGAATGGGGAGGAGGAGAAGAAAAAGGAGGCTCAGTCTGGGAAGGCCTCCTGGAGGAGGTGAGCTCTCAATAGGGTTTTGAAGGGAGGAATAGAGCTAGCTTGGTGGATGTGCGGAGAGAGGGCATCCCAGGCCATGGGGAGGATGTGGGAAAAAGCACATCTCCTCCAAAAAGCGCTCAATAAATACAATTGAATGAATGAAGAAGCTTTCCCCAACTAACCTCTCATTTGCCCTACTTCTTCTCCCTTCTGCATCAGCCTTGCACTTGGATTTTTACCAGTTCATTGTGAGCAGGGACTGTGCCTACCAACTCTGTTATAGTGTACTCTCCCAAGTGCCCAGTACAGTGTTCTGCACACAGTAAGTGCTCAATAAACACAACTGATTGATTTATTCACCCCTTCTTTTAGCCCCACAGTACTTACATATCTGTAACTATTTCAGTGTCTGTTTCACCCTCTAGACTGAAATCTCCTGGTGGGCAGGAAGCCTGTCTACCAACTAATAGTATACTCTCCCAAGTGCTTAGTACAGTGTTCCACACACAGTAAACACTAAATAAATACGATTGATTGAATGAATGAAGGATGATCAAATGATTGATTGACTGACCGTTTTAGGAACTTGATAAAGTTACTCTAGGAACCCAGTTATTTACCAAGGGTGGGAAAAGGAGGCTTTGAGAAATATTTTTTTTTTCATTCCTGGTAGCTGCAGAAATCTCTAAGGATTTTTGGATTTCTTGTCAAACAAACATAAAATGCTGGTGAGAAAGTATAAACCATGACCCAGATGAGGGTGAAGAAGCTCAAGAACTCTTGAGTTTAGCTCATTCCAGAACCAAGGCATTTTGACAGCAACTATGCAGAGTTGCAAGACCAGAAATTGGCATCTTAAAGGTAAGGAAAGCAGAGCTCAGAGGGAGAAGTACTGCAGAGGATAAACACTTCAGGCACTTTGAGAATTCTATGAGCACTATTAACCCTAGAAATGTGTGAGCAAAACGAATCATAAGTAAAGTTCGGAAGTATGAGTAATGCTTTTTTCTTTTGTTTTGTTTCCTAAGATTCATTTTATTGAAATGAATGAACAGTGAATGCAGATTAAGTTTCTGTCTCCCCCTTCTAGACTGTGAGCCCATTGTTGGGTAGGGACCGTCTCTGTATGTTGCCGACTTGTACTCCCAAAGCACTTAGTACAGTGCTCTGCATACAGTAAGTGCTCAGTAAATATGATTGAATGAATTAATGAATTAAAGTTCCCATGCTAACTGATAGTATCCAAATGGTTGGCAAAAGAAACTCTGTTTTTGCACACAGATTTGGAAATTCGTGTCCATTAAAAATTATTTGATAAGAGCTCTTTGAATTCATGAAATTGCATTTCATTGCCACATAACTGGTGACATCAGACCCCCAAATAATTGAACTGAGTCACAGCTATCAATTGGCACTCATTTGGTTGTCACTAGGAAACTCACCCCACCCCACTTACGTACATTTTATACTCTGCCGTTTCCCCTATCTGTAATTCACCTTAAAATCTGCCAGTCAGTTAATCAAGCAATGATGGTATTTACTGAGCACTTAATCAATCAATCGTTTTTATGGAGCATTTACTGGGTACAGAGCACTGTGATAAGTGCTTGGAAGAGTACAATATAATATTGTTGGTAGTGCCATTCCCCACCCACAATTCCCTTTCTAGATTATGAGCTCCTTATGGATAGGGATCATGTCTACCAATTCCATAGTAATGTACTCTCCCAACTGCTCTGTGCACAATAAGTGCTCAATAAATCCAGTGAATAATGATGGCATTTGTTAATTAATTAGTTAATTCATTCTGGTATTTGTCAAGTGCCAGGCATTGTACTAAGTGCTGGGGTGGGTACAAACAAATTGGGTTGGACACAGTCCCTGCCCCAAGTAGGGCTCAGAGTCTCAATCCCCATTTTACAGATTAGGGAACTGAGGCACAGAGAAGTGAAGTGACTTGCCCAAGGTCACACAGCAGACAAGTGGTGGAGCCGGGATTAGAACCCATGACCTTCGGACTCCCGGGCCTGTGCTCTATTCACTATGCCATGCTGCTTCTCATGTTGTTAAGCGCATACTATATGCCAGACACTGTACTAAGTGCTGCTGCTGCTTCTCATGTTGTTAAGTGCATACTATATGCCAGACACTGTGCTAAGTGCTGCTGCTGCTTCTCATGTTGTTAAGCGCATACTATATGCCAGACACTGTACTAAGTGCTGCTGCTTCTCATGTTGTTAAGCGCATACTATATGCCAGACACTGTACTAAGTGCTGCTGCTGCTTCTCATGTTGTTAAGCGCATACTATAAGCCAGACACTGTACTAAGTGCTGGGGAGGATCCAAACGAATTGAGCTGGACACAGTCCCTGTCCTATGTGGCGCCCATAATCTCAACCCCCATTTTATAGATGAAGTAGCTGAGACACAAGGAATAGTAATAATAATAATGATAATGATGGCATACGTTAAGCACTTACTATGTGTGAAGCACTGTTCTAAGCTCTGGGGGGGATACAAGGTGATCAGGTTGTCCCACGGGGGGCTCACAGTCTTAGTCCCCATTTTACAGATGAGGTAACCGAGAACCAGAGAAGAGAAGTGACTTGCCCAAGGTCACGCAGCAGAGAAGTGGCAGAGCCGTAATTAGGTTCTGGTGCCTCGTTCTCACCTGTCCCTGTCCACGTCCCACCTCTGGCCTGGAATGCCCTCCCTCCTCAAATCCCCAAACAACCACACTTCCCCTCTTCAAAGCCCTACAAAAGACTCACCTCCTCCAAGAAGCCTTCCCAGACCAAGCCCCCCTCTTCCTCAGCTCCTCCTCCGCTTCCCATCATCCCAACTCGCTCCCTTTGCTCTACCCCCCTCCCCGCCCCACAGCCCTTGTGTATATATTTATATGTCTATTATTCCATTTATTTATATTAATGCTTGTTTACTTGTTTTGATGTGTATATACTTATAATTCTATTTATTTATATTGATGCTACCGATGCCTGTTTACTTGTTCTGATGTCTGTTTCCCCCCTTCCAGACTGTGAGCTCGTTGTGGTCAGGGATTGTCTCTCTTTATTGCTGAATTGTACTTTCCAAGCGCTTAGTACAGTGCTCTGCACACAGTAAGAGCTCAATAAATACGATTGATGATGATGATGAGTAAGCGCTCAGTAAATTTAATTGAATGAATGAATAAATAAATGAATGAATGAACCCATGCCCTTCTGACTTCCATGTCTGGGCTCTATCTTCTTTTCCATGCTGCTTCTCTGATTAATTGGACTTATCTGTTTTGTCTTTACCCTATAGCTCCCCAATTGCTATTTTAGCACTTCCACATTACCTAAGCCCCAAAGTAGTCACTCCCTCACCTTTCCCTTTAAGTACATATCTTCGTATCCTACTCCTTCCTTCTGCCTGTAACTTTAATTTCTGTCTCTCTGACTAGATGGCTAGCTCCTTGAGGGCAGGAATCATGTTTATTAAGCATGGATAGAGCACAGTCCTGGGAGTCAGAAGGTTTGGGTTCTAATTCCAGCTACACCACTTGTCTGCTTTGTGATCTTGGATAAGTCACTTAACTTCTCTATGCCTCAGTTACCTAACAGGGACTAAGTCTATGAGCCCCAAGTGGGACACGGACTATGTCCAGCCTGATTCGTTTGTATTTTCTCTAGCATTTAATACAGTGTCCGGCACAGAGTAAGTGCTTCACAAATATATAAAAAAAATTCAATTGTACTGCCCTAAGCACTGCACAGGTAGGTGATCGATAAATACTATTGCTAAATTGAAGAAGGTTCCTTGTGGCCAGAGAACATGTCCCTTGCCTCTGTTATACTTCGCCAAGCACTTAGTAGAGGGTATTGTGCTCACCGGCTGCTTAGTAAATACTATTCTTCAGATATTTTATGACACCTGTGCATTATCTGATTTCCAGTAGTAGGAAGGATTTTAAAAACAGCCATGAAAATAAGGACAAGCCCACATGTCCAAAGCAAAAGATAAAACAGGCTGACACAAGTTCAATGTACTGTCTCCTGTCTTTCTTTCCTTTTCCCTTATGGTTTGATTTTCACATTGGTGCAAATCAGCCTATTTGCTGAAGGCAAATGTCCATAATTCTCCTAGTAATGGGGGAATGAAAAAAGCAGTGTGAGGAGCTGGAAGGCTGAATAGAGGATGGCATTAGGGAATGAAGATAGATCGAGGACAAATTTTGTGGTATTCGTTCATTATTGCATTTTTGCGGATCTCACAATTTCTCAACCATTAGCAGAATTGTCCTCGGGAATTATTCTCATGAATTCCCACACCCACCAGGCAACATTGGAAAGGATACAGGAGTTCTCGCCAAAGAGGGTTGGAGTAGATTTAGGACAAACATCCAAAAACAACCTCTAACTCTTTTGAGATTCAGTCATTACTAACTGTGGCCTCTGAAAGAAAACATGACTAGTTTCCAGCAGAATACATGGTTCATTCAGGTTAAAGCCATCTATGTTAAATGAATCATTACAGAGATATTTTGTACTTGTATATGACAAGGCAGTAGCAATGCACTAAAGCAACCTTCCCTCTTTTTTTGTAGTATTACTTAGCGGTATGGGGAAAGAAGTACATTCATCTTCCAAAGCTGACTTTTCTTTTGAAGAAAATGGCAGTTGATTCCTTATTCATTTTATTCAGCGTGTGTGAGGGAGTTTGGGGGAGGCTGGAGAAAGAGAGAGAGACACAGAGAGAGACTTTTCACACTTGAGTCCTATCTTTCACATTTAAAGATGAACCTTATTAATAATAATAGCAGTAGTTATAATTATAGCAATAATAATAGTATTTGTTGAGTGCTTACTAGGTACCATGCACTGTTCTAAGCACTGTGGTGTATACAAAATAATCAGGCCCTACATGGGGCTCACAATACAAATAGGAGGAAGAACAGGTATTGAGTCCCCAATTTACAGATGAGGGAACTGAGGCACAGAGAAGTGAAGTGACTTGCTCGAGGTCACACAGAGGACAAGTGAGTGGAAGGCAATCTGCTACAAGTCAAAACTCACCCATCCTGGGCAAAAGCAGCATGGGAGAGAGTCTGAGGGTGGACACTCGAGTTTACTGCACTGGAGGTGGCAATGGTAAACCATTCCAGATTTTTACTAAGAAAACTCTCTGGATCCACTACCAAAATGATTGCAGATGGAGAGCGGGGCCATTCTGTGGCCATGGCTTCACTGTGGGTCGGAAATTATTCAACGGCATAAAACAAGACGATATGCAAATCTGCTCTTTGAGTCAGTTGCTTCTCCTCACTCTTCTAGGTTGGCAGGATATATATGAGGGGCAAGGGGAAGCACAGAAAGGAGGCCAGTGCCATTGGTTAGGAAGCCCCATGCTACTGCTCTGCCCTGCCTTCTCACCCCCGCCAACTCAGCATAGTGGAAATGAAGCTTCCGTCCCTTATATCCCCTAGAAGTGTAAACAGAACCCCATGTGGCAACTTGTAGAAAATGGAAAAGGTTACTGTAGTTTGTAACCAAGAACTGTTTTCGTGGAAGATTGAGGTACCCATGGACTCTCCCCTCCGTGGACTGGTTTATTGTCAGACTTATTCCAGTACAATTTTTGAAATGCTTTTTATTCATAAAAAATAATAATAATAATAATTGTGCTACTTAAATGCTTACTATGTGCTAGGCACTTTACTAAGCACTGGGGGGATACAAGCGAATAAGGTTGGACACAGTCCCTGTCCCACGTGGACTCACTGTCTCCATCCTCATTTCACAGATGAGGTAACTGAGCAACAGAGAAGTGAACTGATTTGCCCAAGGTCACACAACAGAAAAGGGGCAGAGCCAGAATTAGAACCCAGATCCTTCTGACTTCAAGGCCAGGGATTTATCCCCTGGGCCACGTTGCTTCATAACTTACCATGTGCCCAATGCTCTTCTCAGCACTGCGAGAGATTCGAGAGATATGGGGATTTAGATATAAGAGATATGGGAGATATGGAGATTTATATGGGGATTAAGACTGTGAGGCCCCGTGGGACAACCTGATCACCTTGTAACCTCCCCAGGGCTAAGAACAGTGCTTTGCACATAGTAAGCACTTAATAAATGTCATTATTATTATCATTATTATTATAATTATATAATATAATCAGGTCAGAAGCTGTCCCCATCCCACATGGAGCTCAAAGTCTCAGTACTGTATCAATATTGATATATTCATAGAGTTTGGACTATTTTGATCCATTTAGTTTATATTGACCCATTTCTGTTGTGGGTTTTTTGATGCTCTTCTACCATAGACGTTCTTGCACTTTGCATGCAAGTAGCTAGTCTGTTGTTTCAAAATGCCTCATCACAGTGGTACAGGTGGTAAAAGGTCAAAGTGCCAGCTATTCAGAATTTCCACATAAACCAGGTGGGAGTTTGAAAAAACCAATTCCCCATCCAACAAGAATCCACTTGCTTCTACTACAATCCCCCTATTTCATTCATCCTTAGACTGAGCCATTCAGAATTCATCAACCTATCGGGAGAGAGAGAGAGATAGCAAAACCAGATGGATGAAAAAGAACAGCAAACCTCCCCTTTCTCCACCCTGCTCCTTCTCTCTCCCCTGGGCAAAGGGATCTCTTTGCCGAATTTTCCACCTCTCAGCGATTTACAGAGCAGCATCTCTCCTGGTGGCTGGGCTAGGGCTCAAAAATCCCTTTTCCCTAGCTCCTGTAATGTGGTCGGTGCTGTTACTTCTTACTTTTTGACTCGGCCTGCCACACCCCCAAATGTTAGGGACAACTGGCCTGACCTTCCATACTACTTGGGCTAATTTATTGCTTCAGCAGATGTCCCCTGTTCTGCCGGGGGGTGGATTTCCATTGATAGCGTCTCAGGCTGCTCTTCAGAACTGTCTACTGGAGTGATAATGTTTGATAGATAAGCACTGCCCTGTCTTTAGGCTGATAGAGTGACTGTAGGCCTTGATCACATCCGCCCCAAGTTTAATGCATCTTAAAAGTGGGTGTGTAAGCAGGCCGACAGGGAAAATTCACAACAGGTTTATAAACTGCTAAAGTAAGAACACATTTGCTCTGCTTACCCAGCGCGTCTGTCGTGAAGGGAACTGGAAAGACGGGCCTCTAGTCAGAACTTCCCCCTCGCCATGGGAATGAAGATTTTGAAGTCTCCAATAAGATAGCTTCCGCTGGCTTTTTCCAAACAAAGGGACTGATAAAAGGTTGCAAATTTCACATAGCTCCGGAGTTTCTGACCCTAGCCAGGGAATGATCTAATCCTCCTTAGTCCTCGGAACAATTAGGATTCATCAGGTTCAGAACTTGTAAAAAACAATCAAATCGACTATAAAACATAATTAGGAAACTGGTAGCAAATGTTTAACGGTCAGCCTTCTGAAAAGTTGGGGAAAGCAAATGGCTTTCATTATTTCCAACAGGGTCTATACGTTTTAGGATTAAAGAAATTGATTCTAATTTATTTAGATTCCAGTACAAGTACATGTTGTAAATCATTCTACAAGAGGCAAGGGCGATAGGGGAATTTTCTAACTTTACTTTTGTCCAGGGCGCCCTGTCCACTGTTTTTTTGGTTGTTTTTTTTTTTGAAGGAATTTCAGGTATGTTGAGGAATTCCCGCTATTCTACAGAAGGCATGGCCGCATGGTCTTAAACTTTTTTTGTGGCATTTAAACATCGTGTGGTTAAAACTTGGTTATAAAATAACATAACCTTCCATATTGGGAAATCTTTTAAAAAGTTGAATGGACCTTTTTATTCTCCATACATCAGCCTCCTAATGGCTTTTCAACAGTTTGGGCCATTTTGTGAAATTGCCACAGCTGCTTCACATTAGTTGGATTCTGTTGCTAAGGAATGGAGTACAGGTTGCTAAGTCAAACTTCATGGCCCTGAAGGAGATTTTTGTTGATTGTTTATTCCTTGCAATATTTTTTTTGAGTGTAAGCTTTCTTGGGATTTTCCTCAATTAAAGAAAATGATTATCTTTTTTTTCAGATTCTATTCTCTCAAATGAAACATGCTCAGATGCTTCAGTGTGTTGGTAATAGTCTTACTAGGCTAGTCCATGATTTCCTGAGAGCCTCTGAAAACCTTCGGTTTCTCTGTTGTGGCAAAACAAACGAATAAACAAAAAACAATGTATTCCAAAGAAAATGCTGATTTGTACAAAGCATCCAAATTGTATATTCTTCTAAATACAATAAGTTATTATTTCTGGTTTAAACTATGGAGTTTCAAAAAGTAAGCTTTACCCGCCCCCCTCCCCCTACCCCATTAATTTATTCGGCCTGACTCTCTACTCCTTGAAGGAACACACGTTCTCCAGACATCTAGGAGGCAAAGAGTCTTACCTATTCCTCCTCAAGAATGTAAGCTCCTTGTGGGCAAAGTTCCTATCTACCAGCTCCATTGGATTGTACTCTCCCAAGGGCCTAGTACAGTGCTCAGCACACAGTAAGTGCTCAGTATGATCATAGCTTGATCAACTTCTTCCCACCCAAACATTGGACTTCCTCCTCAAAGCAGTCTTCCTGAGGTGGAACTCAGTGACTGACCCAAAATATCAAAATTAAATGGACAAAAAAAAAACCCTCACCCAATCATATGTTTTCAACTGATAAAAAAGCTGCAAATTCCTTCCTTCAGGTCCATCCTTAACTAGCCTGGGAAATGCTCCAAGGGCCCACCTTCCTTTCATCATGCTCAGAGTCTCTAAGTTTTCCTTTTTGTCTCAGAAGAGAGTGGACTTCTACACACAAGAGCGAAGTTCAGCCAGGGATGGAGTCCTCGAACATCTGCATTCATGGGAAAACAAACCTATAATCTGGGAGCTCAACTGTGGCTTAGTGGAAAGAGCCTGGGCTTGAGAGTCAGAGGACGTGGGTTCTAATTCCAGATCCGCCACTTGTCTGCTGTGTGACCTTGGGTAAATCACTCAATTTCTCTGTGCCTCAGTTACCTAATCTGTAAAATGGGGATTAAAAGTGTGAGCCCACATGGGACAACCTGATTACTTTGTATCTACCCCAGCACTTAGAACAGTGCTTGGCACAGAGTAAGCACTTAACAAATACCATAATTATTGTCATTATTATTATCTGTAAACCCCACCAGCAATTTTTGTATTGGCACTATGGTAAATGGAAAGAGTGTCCCCATTTTACAGCTAGGGAACACCAACTAGCACAGGAAAAGTGTCTTGCTTGAACATTTTCCATAACTAGAGGACTGATGGATGCTCTATCTTTTGTTTTACAGCTTTATTATACTTTTAAAATGTGATCTACACCCACTATAATGTAAACTACGAAACATGCAGCAATGACATCACTGCCATGAACTATATGTTCTTTTTGCACTGGGCATAGGGTTTTTTTTGGTAATGTTTTATAAATGTACTGAAGGAAAGGAGGAGGTATATAAAGACCAAAATTCCACAAAGCCAAACTTGAAAAGACTGTTTCATTTTGCACATCTGCAGTTTTAAACCATAATCCTATTCAACAAAAAGCAATCCAATAAGTCAATTTTGAAGTTCAGTTCTTCAGGGGTTTTTTTTTAAGCTTAAGTGCTCTCTAAAGTCTTGTTAACCAAAGCCTGTGACTGGAAAACATTTTTAGTGTCTAAAAATTCTTAGCTTCTAAAAATTCTAAGGTTGACTTATTTAAATGGAAAAAACATGACCCAAGCTATACCTAGCCATGGATTAAATTGTTTTTGTGATTAAACTAACTATGCATTTTGATCTCCAAACATAACTTCAAAGCCTGCCATTTCCAATCTGGAATGCCATTTAAACTTATCAAGGTTAAAATGGAGATGGAATCCAATTCTTCTAGTCTATTTGTTTTTTTCTTCCCTGGCTTTCAGCACTATCATGCTGAAACTCTGTCCTTAAAAGAAAACACTGATATGCAGTACCATTTTGAGCCAAGTGAAAAATAATGAAAGAACAATTATTGCTTTCTTTCCAGTATTGTGACTAAGAGTGAGATTAAGGAACTTGGCTCATTTCAGTCTCAATTAAATATGAATAAATTCTGACCTGAATAAATGTAGGACCAAGGTCAACTGTTAATAGAAAAAAATAATTCTTAAATGCAATTAAAGTGGAATTTGTGTCTCTATGTATAATTAGGAGATATTTTAATCCCCCATAGACCATTCAGATTTATAGTAACTGGCAAGTTGAAGGTTTATTATTGATATAATATTTAATAACTGGAGCTTTTGATAGGCAGAAACAGCCTGTATTTCTTAGAAATTGTCAAGTGTGCAGATAATTTAAAACCACCATTCATATGATTATTTGTATGAAAATGATATTTTACGCAAACACATTCACTTTGGGGTCCTTCAAATACATAAATTTAATGAATATATTCTGAAGAATGACTTTTCACCTTTGGGGAAAATTTTCAAAATAGAGTTCAGCTACTTTAATAAGGGGAAAACTGAATCCTCAAGTTAATTGTGGCAATAAAAAATAAAGTATTAAGGTTATAAAAATAAACACATAAACAATGTCCTGGTAGTATCCATCTTGTTAAGGTTTTAAATGTCATAAACTTAGACACAATAAGACTACTTAAGTGTTTAAAAGTGTTAATTAAGCAATTTCTTAGTCCCTTTTTCATAAGACATATAAATTGGGCTAGCAATTCTCTGCTCATTTCAACTAATCCACAGATATTATTTGATTTACATTTTCCCCATACTGGACTAACAGCAGATAATACACACATTCACAGATGACCCAAAGGTTTCTTCAAAAACTTAAGCCAAATTACTGAAATGAAACATTTGCCTAATTCCCATTAATACCAAATGCTTGGACTGATCTCGTCCTATATTTTCTATATGAATTGTTTTCCCTACACAAATTAAAGAATTAGACCCGCGACTCCTGTGTCTGACCTGATAATCTTTTATCTACCTTTATCTTTGTATCTGCCTTGTATATACCTATAGACAGGTAGATATGTTATCCACTATTACATATTATCTTGTATCTACCAATAGATCTACCTTTAGAGCTATAGGTAGATTTAAGATAATCAGGTCAGACACAGGATTAGCCAGTCTAATTCCTTTATTTGTGGAGATAAATTACATATATTATTATTTGTCATGAACAATGGCAAAACTCCCAGATCTTGTGGTCTTCCTACCAAGAACTACAAGCAGGAAGGGATAATTCTGTTTGGTCACCTGCAAAATGTGATAAATAAAGATAGCAAAACCGCAGAGGAGCAAGTAAAAGCTCAGAGAATTCTACTTTCCAATCCAGGTTTCATGATCAACACTGAAAAGCCAAACAAGAGACTGTAACCATTTATACATAGCTATTCTAAATACTAAAAGAAATTGCCAACGCTGTGGAGATTCCTTCTGTTTCCTTCTGTAGTAATAATAATTATGGTATTTGTTAAGTGCTTACTATATGCCAAGCACTGTTCTAAGCGCTGGGGTAGATACCAGGTAATCCGGCTGTCCCACTTGGGGCTCACAGACTAAATCCCCATTTTACAAATGAGGAAACGGAAGCACAGAGAAGTGAAGTGGCCTGCCCAAGGTCACACAACAGACAAGCGGTGGAGGTGGGATTAGAACTCACATCCTCTGACTTCCAAGCCCGTGCTCCTTCCACTAAGCCACGCCGCTTCTCTGTTTCTTTTGTGCCACAAAGCAGCATGGCCTAGCAGAAAGATCACAGGACTGGAAGTCAGAAGACTTGAGTTCTAATCCCTCCTCTGTCATTTGCCTGCTGGGTAATCTTGGATGTGTCACCCAACCTCATATTGCTTCAGTTCCTCATCTGTAAAATGGGGATAAAATCCCTGTTCTCCCATCCACTTAGATCAAGAGTCCCATCTGGGACAGGGACCATGTTTGGTCCGACTGCACTGTCTCCAGCCTCATGCTTACTAACGTGTACTGGCAAACTGAGTTTGAGTGAGGGAGGCATATGTCAGGTATCTTTTCAAGTCCCCTTCCACTTCAGGGCTAGTTAAACAACCAAGATGTTATTCAGTTGTGTTCCTGCCTCTCCAGGGAATTATTAACACAGGGCTATTTGAGTACAAGCCTGGGAGACAGAAGGACCTGTGTTCTAATCCCAGCTCTGCCACAGGTTTATTGTGTGACCTTGGGTGAGTCATTTCTCAGCCTATGTTTTCCATACAAATTGTTTTCCCTACACAAATTAAAGAATCAGATCCACAACTCTGAAGTAGCGTGGCTCAGTGGAAAGAGCACGGGCTTGGGAGCCAGAGGTCATGGGTTCTAATCCTGACTCCACCACTTGTCAGCTGTGTGACTTTGAGCAAGTTACTTAACTTCTCTGTGCCTCAGTTACCTCATCTGTAAAATAGGGATTAAGACTGTGAGCCCCATGTGGGACAACCTGATCACCCTCTATTCCCCCCACAGTGCTTAGAACAGTGCTTTGCACATAGTAAGCACTTAACAAATGCCATTATTATCATTATTATTATTTCACTTCTCTGGGCCTCAGTTACCTCATTTGGAAAATGGGGACTAAGAGTGTGAGCCCCATGTGGGACAGGGACTGTGTCCAACCTGACTTGTATCTACCCCAGTCCTTAGAACAGTGCGTGGCACATATGAAGTGCTTAGCAAGTACCAGGATTATTATTATCATTATTATTATCATTATCAGATCAGTTATTCCCAGGAAGTTTCATTCCTATGGGTATCGGCGATGCAGGCTTTATGTTAAGAATCACAGAGCATATTGAATGGCAACACAACTGTCTCAGTTGGGAAAAAGCTGCATGGTAGACAGAGGGCCTGGGTTCTAACCCTAGCTCTGCCCCTTGTTTTTCTGAGTGATTGCCTGAGCATTCTCATCTGCAACATGGGGATTCTCTCCTTATTCTCCCTCCTACTTAGGTGGTGAACTCCACATGGGACAGACAATGTAACAAGCCTGATTATCTTGTATCTACCCCACTGTTTAGTACAGTGCATGGCATATCATTGATGCTTTAAAAATATCATTATTATTATTATTTCTATTGGAAGATGTGTTTCTCTTAAGCACTCAAGTTGGCACCCCCCCCTTACCTTTCTATGCTCACAGCTGTAGTGTTACCCAGGAACACCCTAGGGTTAGGATGCTTTACTTTTCCACAAAAAAGCGGGCTTTGTGAGTAATCATGTGGTTAAATAAGACACCACTGACAGTGATGTTCATCTATGAGTTCTTGTGTGGCTAAAAAGGCCATTTTGGAGTCCACAATTCCAGCCACACTGGGTAAAGGCAACCGGTGTCTCTGTTGAGAAGCAGCATGGAGTAGTGGACAGAGAACGGGCCTGGGAATCAGAAGGTCATGGTTTCTAATCCCTGCTCCACTGCTTGTCTGCTGTGTGGCCTTAGGCAAGTCACTTCACTTCTCTGGGCCTCAGTTGCCCCATATATAAAATTGGAATTGAGACTGAGATTGAGACTGTGAGTCCCATATGGGACAGGGTCTGTGTCCAACTTGATTTGCTTGTATCCATCCCTGTGCTTAGTACAGTGCCTGGCACAAAGTAATCGCTTACCAAATACCGTCTTTTTTTGCTGTTGTTCTTGGGCTAATGCTTATAGTGCCTGTTGCCATTTTCTCTTATGTCTCTTCATCTCTCTTTCCAGATGAAGTTTTTGCTTAAAGAGAGTCATGCCCTTCGTGATGGCAGTGCATTGTGCAGGCCCCTGCTCAGCAATCTCCTCCAGTGTCTAGTTAGGCACTTTCTGTACACAATTTGGATTTCACTTCAACCACCCATGCCTTTGGCACTGTCAGATTGGAGAATTTGTAAATGCAGCCAATAAGGAGCATGCTTTTGATGTGTGTTTCGGGGATTGAATTGATGTCAGTATTCTTACATTCTATAATTTTCCCAACCTGCAATATGTTTTAATGTCTGTCTCCCCTTGTAGACTGCAGGCTTCTGTGGGCAGGAATCCCGTCTACCATCTCTGTTGATTGTCCTTCCCCAAGAGCTTAGAACAGTGCTCTTCACACTCAATAAATACCACTGATTGATTGATTGAAATACTCAGATGGTCTACTGACCTGGTGCTAATGTATTTATTTTGGTTCCATGTTTCTTTTAATAATTGAACTGTGTTTAACCTGATTCACTTGAATCTACCCCAGGGCTTAGAACAGTGCTTGGCACATAGAAAATGCTTAACAAGCACAATAATAATAATAATAATTTGTCACGTGAGCTTTTATGAACATATTCCTTCAAAACTGATATTCACTTTGGAGGGGGTGGGGAAGTTGTGTATTACTTTTTTGTTCAATGAAGACAAATCTGGCTTTCACAAAACTCCCCCTTCTAGACTGTGAGCCCGTTGTTGGGTAGGAACTGTCTCTATATGTTGCCGAATTGTACTTTTTAAGCGCTTAGTACAGTGCTCTCACACAGTAAATACTCAATAAATACTACAGAATGAATGAATTAACTGAATGAACAAACTAAATGAATGAGACGATAGAAACTTAAGTCATCGCCAAAGGTGGACCTTATTTAACAGAGCAATATAATGTTGGATAAATAAGGGGAAAGAGAAAAGTGATGATCACTTTACTTCATTAAAGATATTTATATCTTTCAAATCTGCTTATCACAAGAAATGAATCAGAAAAGGCAAGTTAGACATTCATTAACTGTGAAGACTACCATTATGTTGTCCAATATTTTACTTCTCTCTAGAGTTTTTTCTCTAAAGACTCAGCCCGGCTGAACCCATAAACTAGTTATTTCCCACAGAGTCTACTTACTACAAACAAAACATCACAATAGAACAAGCCATTTTCATGGTGTGATAAGATAGAGACCTTTTCCTGAGTGGTTGCTGTTGAAAAAACCAAGTTTGTAATGGCTATGATAACACACGAGTGGCCTTTACGGTAATTTTCCTTCATATTGTGCTTCCTTCAAGGGAACTGATTAATTTACTATGGAAATTAATTGGAATTTCAGGTTCTTTGAAAGAGAAACTTGCACTCACTCATATCAGTTTTTTCAAAAACATAATCATAATAAAATAAGAAACTTGAACTTCCCTGCTTTTAGCTCAATGCACTGGGGAAGCACTGTGAACCTCAGATAGTTGAGAAATACTTTTAGTATTGAGAATACAGGAGCCCAACAAGCACATAGCAGCACAAAACTAATCTGCCACTCTCTCTCTCAGGCGTCTGCGCATGCTTTATTCCCATTAGTTAAGATATATCATTATGGGATTATTAGGGAATAATAATAATAAAAATGTTATTTATTAAGTGCTTGCTATGTGCCAAGCATTGTTCTAAAAGCTGTGGTAAATACAAGGTAATCAGGTTGTCCCATGTGGGGCTCACAGTCATAATCCCCATTTTCTAGCTGAGGTAACTGAGGCACAGAGAAGGTAAGTAACTTGCCCAAAGTCACACAGCTGATAAGCGGCAGAGCCGGGATTAGAACCCACAACCTCTGACTCCCAAGCCAGTGCTCTTTCCACTAAACCATGCTGCTTCCCTTTTAAGCACTTCCCTGGAATCTGTTAAGCACTTCCAAAGCTTCAGGCAATATTCTAAGAGCGGTGTAGATGCAAGTTAATCAGTTCAGATGCAGTCTCTATCCCACACAGAGATAAGTATGAGGAAAGATAAGCTTCGGAATCCCCACTTTAGAGATGAGGAAGCTAGAGGCACAAAAAAAATTAAGGTTAGGCTGCAGGCAAATGACAGAGATGGGATTAGAACCCAGGTCCTCTGAATCTTAGGCCCATGCTCTTTCCACTAGATCATGCTGCTTCCCTTTAGGCAGGGATTGTGTTGAACAATGCTATTGTACCATACTCTCCCAAGTGTTTGGAGCAGTGTTCTGACCATAGAAAGTGCTCAGTAAATATCATTGATTGGGAAATTGACTGATTCGAGGAGCTGACAACACAGTGGGGGAGACGGACACAGAATAATTACAGAGGAAGAAAAGGAGAATGGTAAAATGGATATATGGATTAATAAGTGTTTCAATAGTAGACTACGTAAATCCATTTGTACAGAAGTGCTACAAATGGTTGTGAGTACAGAAGGGGAGAAGTGGTGAAAAGGGTTAAATATTTGGGACACTTTCACCTGGATAGAAGTGGGTGCCTAAGTTTCTCCTTTAATAATAAGAATAACAATAATCATAATAACTGTGGTACTTGTTAAGCACTCACTATGTACCAGGCGCTGTACTATGCACTGGGGTAGATACCAGCTAAGCAGATTGGACACAGTCCCTGTCCCACATGGGGCTCACAGTCCTAGTCCCCATTTTACAGATGAAGTAACCGAGGTACATAGAAGTTAAGTGACATACCCAAGGTCACACAGCAGACAGGTGGCAGAGCTGGGATTAGTATTTAGGTCCTTCTGAATTCCAGGCCCATGCTCTATCCACTAGGCCATGATTCGAAAGGAAAGCTTGATAGATCTTCCTCTGTGGCCTAAATGGGAGTCATTTGGCTTCCTGGAAATATTGGAACGCACACAGATTTATAGTGGGAATAAATTCATGGCATCTGTTGATTGATTGAAAGATTCAAAGCTGATCTGGTCACAGACATCTTTATGGGGTTGGTTCATTCATTCATTCATTCAATCGTATTTACTGAGCGCTTACTGTGTGCAAAGCACTGTACTAAACGCTTGGGAAGTACAAGTTGGCAACATATAAAGATGGTCCCTACCCAACAACGGGCTCACAGTCTAGATAGGTTTCTCTGATCAGTGTTCTCCCAGGGAAAGATGTGATCTAGGTCTAAGGTCAACAGACTAGCAAAAAATAGCAATTCCCTCTGATGGGTAAATAATCTCATGAATTAGTAACAGTGGTCCTAATTCAGAATCATAAAACCTTTGATGTATTTAATGCCCTTATTCTGAGAAACTATTACATCATTAATCTTCAAATCTCTGATATAGTTAAGAAAGTATAGATTATTAGACCCATTTTCTAAATGAAGTATAAGGGACTTATATATACCTGACTTTACAGTATTGGCTAGTGTCCAAGTCAAAATGAAAGCAGTTTCTTCCTGATTTCTTCATTCTGCAGCCTGGATCATTTTTCTAAAACACCGTTCTGTGTGTTTTTCCCACTTTTTTATGGTATTTGTTAAGTGCTCACTATGTGCCGGGCACTGTACTAAGCTCTAGGATAGAAACAAGCTAATCAGGTTGGACACAGTCCCTGTCCCACAAGGGGCTCACAGCCTTAATCCCCATTTTTCAGATGAGGTAACTGAGGCACAGAGAAGTTAACTGGCTTGCCCAAGGTCACACAGAATACAAGTAGTGGAGCTGGGATTAGAACTCAGGATTAGAACCTAGGTCCTCTGACTCTTAGGCCTGTGCTCTATCCACTAGGTCATGCTGTAGCCACCGGACCATGTCTTCTCTGTGCCTCAGTTACCCCATCTGTAAAATTGGGATTAAGACTGTGAGCCCCATGTGGGACTACTTGATCACCTTGTACCCCCTCCCAGTGCTTAGAACAGTGCTTCGCACATAGGAAGCGCTTAACAAATGTCATCATTAGAAGGCATTTTTAGTAAAGAAAACATGTTGTTGCTCCAGCCTCTTCAATAAGTGTTCTTTCCCAAGACACATGTGAATAAAACATCGACTTTTGTATTGTTCAGATGACACAAAAGGCAACCATTATGTTGTGCACATGAAGCAGAACAGATTGTCAGTCACACCCTCATGTACTGAAAATAATCTTACTGTTGAGATCTTTGAGGCTGAAGAACACATAAATAGATGATAAACAAGTGCATAATAATGATAATAATGGTATTTGTTAAGCACTTACTATGTACAAACCACTGTTCTAAGCCCTGGGGAGGTTACAAGGTGATCAGGTTGTCCCACGGGGCGCTCACAGTTTTAATCCCCATTTTACAGATGAGGTAACACTGAGGCAATGAGAAGTTAAGTGACTTGCCCAAAGTTACACAGCTGACAGTTGGCGGAGCAAGGATTTGAACACATGACCTCTGACTCCAAAACCCATGCTCTTTCTGCTGAGCCACTATCTGGGTCTATCTATGCTGAAATATATTCCCTGTCATCGATTTCATTGCTGATTTCTTGCCCACATCCTGCCTCTGACCTGGAATGCCTTCCCTTTTCATATCCAACAGACAATCGCTCTCCCCACCTTCAAAGCCTTACTGAAGGCCCATCTCCTCCAAGAGGCCTTCCTTGACTAAGTCCCCCTTTCCTCTTCTCCCACTCCCTTCTATGTCACCCAGACTTGTTCCCTCTATTCACCACCCCCAGTCCCACAGCATTTATGCACAGATCCATAATTTATTTATTTATATTAATGTCTGTCTGCCCCTCAAGACTGTAAACTCATTGTGAACAGAGAATGTGTCTGTCATACTGTTGTGTTGCACTCTCCCAAACATAAATGATGGATTGATATGTCTGTATAAGTGTAAATATACACAGATCAGTTAACATCTAGCGACTAAATAAAAAATCCTCAAAGAATCTTCATTTGGGAAGTAAACTTTTCAAATGCCTAAGTAATTGACCCAGCTTCTTTTGAGAAAAAAAAGTATGCGGTCATCTAGATAAGGGTTTCCAGTTCTCAACCAGAACACAACTCTGATACCTAGTAGCTGTGAGGACCAGCGTGACAATTATAATAAAGCTAGTGTGGGAAGCAGCATGGCCTAGGGAAAGAGCACGGATCTGGCAATCAGAGAACCTGGATTCTAATCTCGGCTCTGCCACTTGTCAGCTGCGGGACCCTGGGCAAGTCACTTAAAATTTTGTGCCTCAGTGAACATTTCTCTAAAATGGGGTAACCACCCTCTACTCCTCCTCCTTCCTACTTAAGCTATGAGTCCCTTGTGGGACAGGGAATGTGTCCAGCCTGATTATCTCATATCTATCCTATTCATTTCATTCAATCATATTTATTGAGTGTTTACTGTGTGCAGAGCACTGTACTAAGCGCATGGGAAGTACAAGTTGGCAACATATAGAGACAGTCCCTACCCAGTGCTTACTACCATGCTTGGCACATAATAAGTGCTTAACAAATACCATAATCATTATTATTAGCACAGACAGGCAAACAAAAATCCCGAATGACACAAAACCCAGAGGTAAGACACTGTTCTCACCGGGGTGATGAAAAAACCGTAGAGGTACCAGCGTCTATCACTAATTATACCTCAAGGGAACCCTGTTTCCTGAGGTGGCGATTGTCTCTGGGGACAGAAAGTCAAGAAGATTGTTCGGGTATCTTGCAGTTTGACGTCTATTGATGGTAAGGCCTAACTTCGGCCTAGGCCTCAGCCTCTCTCTCGCCTCATCCTTGGTGGGAGAAGAATTCAGGGTCCAGAAAAACTCCAAATAAAAAAATAGGGAACACTGCCCTTTGCTGAAGTTACAACTGATATTTGCCAAGATTTTTATTCCATGAATAATCTCAGCAGTGCTCTCTTCCTTTGTTGATTCATGAGTATTAGGGTTGGAAAGGGCCTTGCTGAAATCGAATTCCTCAGCGTTGCTATAAAATCACAACCATTTTTCTAGCAGTGAATTCTCTAGATTCATGATTCTGCTCTAGTATTTAGTGGTAACTTTGTCCAAATCAGGACTTTGGTAATTCATGGAATTCGGGTCAAATGTTCCTAGTTCTTGCAGCTGAGAAGCAGGGGATGCAATGAGGATAAAAGAGGAGAGGGACAGGGGAGAGAAAGTCAATAATTTGATTCTCACCCTCTAATCATTCCTAGGTCTTATCTTCCTTCTTGAGAAGCCCCCACAGATTTCACAATTTATGTACAATGTTCTAACCGTAAATTCCATGATGATGCAAAAGAAAAAGTCCTGCCACCCTCCTCCTCACGTCCGCCAACTCCTCAAAGATGTTGCATATTGTCTTGTCTTCACTATGGGTGGAAAAGTGAATAAAAAAAGATCTCTCAAAGAGATCATTTTAAAAATAATAAAAGGTCAAGAAGCACTGATTTAATCAAGCCCTTGGGTCTTTTTTTTAATGACATTTATTAAGCACTTACTATGTGCAAAGCACTGTTCTAAGCACTGGAGAGGTTACAAGGTGATCAGGTTGTCCCCCGAGGGCCTCACAGTCTTCATCCCCATTTTCCAGATGAGGTCACTGAGGCACAGAGAAGTTAAGTGACTTGCCCAAGGTCACACAGCTGACAAGTGGCAGAGCTGGGATTTGAACCCATGACCTCTGACTCCCAAGCTCATGCTCATTCCACTGAGCCACGCTGCTTCTCCACTTTACGGTTTCAAAAAGAAAAGTCCTTTTTTTGATACACTGCCTTAGATAACTCTAGCAAAATCTCCCCCAAAATGGGCTGTTATTATTATTACCATCATTATTATGGTATTTTTTTAGCCATTACTGTGTGTAGCACTGTTCTAAGCACTAGGGTAGATAGCCGTTAATCAGGTCTGACAGCCCCTGGGCAACATGGGGCTCATGATCAAAGCCGGAGAGAGGCTCTGGCTTTCTCCTCAATGGGATTAAGACCCAGACTTATCTTGGCCTTGTGTCCTGAACTGCCCATAAAGTATGTAAAGCCATTAAGATGGATGCCAAATCTCACTGTTCCTATCATTCTTCCGAACACTGAGTAACCATTGCTGGAGACAGAATGTTGGATACACCATTGGTCTGACCGAGAATGCATTTCTCATAGTCTTAGGATCACATCCATTTGCCTCCTTGCAGTCTGGGGTCTTTTTTTGCAGGGACTCTCTCTATATGTTGCCAACTTGTACTTCCCAAGAGCTTAGTACAGTGCTCTGCCCACAGTAAGCGCTCAGTAAATACGATTGATTGATTGATTGATTGATTGGGGAGAGCAGCTGAACTCCCTGGGCCAGACACCTCTAAATAAGAAGAGATGCAATGCGGCCTAGTGGATACAGCACAGGCCTGGGAGTTAGGAGGACCTGAGTTCTAATCTTCGGTTCTAATACCAGTTCCGCCACTCATCTGCTGCTGGACAAGTCACTCGACTTCTCTTTGCCTCATTTACCTCCCTCATCTGTAAAATGGGGAGTAATACAGTGAGCCCTATGTGGGACATAGACTTTGTCCAACCTGATTAGCTTTTATCTAACCCAGCGCTTAGTGCAGTGCTTGATACATCGTAAGTGATTAACAAATAGACTAGACTGTGAGCCCGTTGTTGGGTAGGGACCATCTCCATATGTTGCCGACTTATACTTCCCAAGCACTTGGTACAGTGCTCTGCACACAGTAAATGCTCAATAAATACGATTGAATGAATGAATGAAGTACCATAAAAAAACAAGAATTGCCAGAAAACCGGAATTTTTTAAATATTTGTTCAGCGCTTTTGTGTGGCAGACACTGTACTAAGCACTGGGGTAGATGCAAGCTAGTCAGATTGGACACAGTCCCTGTCCCACATGGGGTTCCCAGTCTTAATCCCCATTTTACAGTTGAGGTAACTGAGTCACAAAGAATTAAGTGACTTGTCCAAGGTCACACAGTTTATTCCATTCAAGCTTTCTAGCAGTTTACTCTATGAAGGTAGAAATAGTGTCTACTAACTCTATTGTACTCTCCCACGCACTTAGTACAGTTTTGGGGTTTTTTATGATATATATTAAGTGTTTATTATGTGCCACATATGGCACTAAGCATTGGGGTAGATACAAGGGTTCTGCAAAGAATAAGCACTTAATAAATACCATCAATTCATTCATTCAATCATTTATAATAAATGTTTACTGTGAGCAGAGCACTGTACTAAGCACTTGGGAGAATACAATACAATAATAAACTGACATATTCCCTGCCTACAAGGAGCTTACAGACTTACAGAGCTTACAGAGCGATAAATAAAGATGGGGCTTGTTATGTGCTAATTATGTGCCAAGTACTATTCTAAACACTGGGGTAGATACAAGTTAATCAGGTAGAACACAGTCTCTGTTCCACATTGAGCTCAAATTCTTAATCCCCAGTTTTTACAGATGAGGTAACTGAGGCACAGAGAAATGAAGTGACTCGCCCAAGGCCACACAACAGACAAGTGGTGGAGCCGGGATTAGAACCAATGACCTTATGATTCCCAGGCCCAGGCTCTGTCCACTATCGCCATGCTGCTTCTCAATATATATAACGTATACAAAATAATATATAATATATTATGTACACATAATATTATATATAACATATAATATATAACAGTATAACTCTCCCCTCTACCCAGCCCCCATGGACCTTCACCTGTGGCTGTTGACCCAATTGTCTCACATGGAGGACAGGAAGCCGAAACTGAAGGACACTATGGGGAAGGTTAATAAAGAAGGGGAGGCGTAATTTGTTGGATCCTGTCCCTCAACTTTTAGGCTCTCTCCCACAAGTGCATCTTGTTTGTTCCCAGAAAATGGATCGATCAATCAATCGTATTTATTGAGTGCCTACTATATACTAAGCACCTGGGAGAGATCAGTGTAGCAGAATTGGTGGACACATTCCCTGCTCACAATGACCTTACAGTCTAGAAAATGGATGCCGGAAGGGAGCGAGGTAGGTAAATATGCCCCTAAACTAGCACTGACACAGATCCAAAATGGTCCATAGATGGAACCCAAGTGTGTCACTCGCTATTACAAATCATTAGGTAACTAAGTTGTAAAATATAACATCAGGGATGGGCGAGACACCAAATCTATTTCCCCATGAGGCCAGAACCCCTCCAAATTACTCAAGGGATGGGAATCTCGGCACTCCCCTTGGAAGAATATTTTACAGTCTAATAAGTCTCCCCTCCTAGGGAAATTTCCCCAAATATTTCCCTTTCTTCCTGTTACATCTTAGCCTCCTTTAGGAGTGCTGACAAAATCGCACTCCTTCTCAGAGTTTAACCCCTCAATTATCTTCCCGTGGTTATCAGGTCTCCACCACCCCACTCACACCCGCACACTCCCTCACTGTTTGAGCCAACCTACACGTGTTTAATCCTGTTAATCTTTTCTCATGGATCAAACCCCTCCAGCTCCTTAATCACTCAAGCTCCCCTAATAGGCAGTGAATCTTAGCAGGGGGATTACGGTTTCCCCGTCAAACCTCCAGACGTTTCCAACATCTGCACCACCATAGGCCAAATTACTGTATGCCAATAACCATTCATCAACCAAAATGAGGGTTTTTGCTGGAATGCTGAACTTCTTACCAAAAAAGCACACTCCATCATTCATTTTCCTAATGTAAATTGGGATTTGCTCGAACTAATGATGGAAGAAAGCCTGGGATTTCCAAAATTCTTCATCTTCGCTAATGTTATCATATTAGAGTCATACTACAGGCAGTAAACACATACATCATATTATGGCCACTAAAAGCCTATAATCCGTAGATGCTCCAGTCCCAAAGCCTTTGTAGTTGGATGAATACATATCGGTCACTTACGATGGGAGACTCCATCATCATCATTATCATCATCAGCAGCAGCATCATCATATGTCCAGTGCCTGAAGGGAACCTTAAAAGGTCAAATGGTCCAGTCTCCTGCTTCCAAGCAGATGAATAACTAAACTATTCATCTAGCTCATTCGAGATGGGTAGGTCTCTATTCCTTCCTTAAATAGTTCCAGGAATATAGACTCCTCAACTTCCCTATGGAGCCTAGGCCAAGGAATAAGGAGTCCCAAGGCAGGTCTGGAAAACCCCTTCCGACTGATCTAAAGGGAAGCCCGAAGTGTAGAATGGGACAACCAGTTCGATGTGGGACTGGTTTGCTGGTCTGTGGTTCCTTCGGTTCTAGGGGAGATTTTTATAAAGGTTGAGATCTGAAATAATGGCAAGCCTTCAAAAACAAACCAATATTTTTCCTATTAATTGGGAAGCAACATGGCGTAGTTAATAGAGCACGAGCCTGGAAGTCAGAAGGTCATGAGTTCTAATCCTGGCTCTGCCACTTGTCTGCTGTGTGACCTTAGGCAAGCCACTTCACTTCTCTGTGCCTCAGTTACCTCATCTAAAAAATGGGCAATAAGACTGTGAGCCCTATGCAGAACAGGGACTGTACCCAAGCCAATTTGCTTGAATCCACCCCAAGCACTTAGTACAGTGCCTGGCACATAATGAATGCTTAACAAATAACATTATTATTCTCCCCCTTCTAGACTGTGAGCCCGTTGTTGGGCAGGGAACGTCTCTATATATTCATTCATTCATTCATTCAATCAATCGTATTTATTGAGTGCTTACTGTGTGCAGAGCACTGTACTAAGCACTTGGGAAGTACAAGTTGGCAGCGTATAGAGGCGGTCCCTACCCAACAGTGGGCTCACAGTCTAGAAGGGGGAGAGAAGTCTAGAAAAGTCTAGCAGTTGCCAACTGGTACTTCCCAAGCGCTTAGAACAGTGCTCTGACAGTAAGTGCTCAATAAATACAATTGAATGAATGAATTATTATTAGCTGTCCTAATATCGGTTTTAGGTAAACAATATGTGACTAGCAATAATGATTAAAAGCAATTTTGTCATTAGGCAGAGAGAACTCCCACCCTGTGTCACTGAGAAATATCGCTGTGGATAGTAGAACATTATGTGAAGCAAATTTGCACATTTTTACCTATCCTGTGGTTTGAGACCTAAAAGAAATCAGGCTACAGCCAAAGAAAATCAGGCAGGGAACCAAAAAAAGTTTCAAATGTCCACAACAAGTGGGTTGCTCTACCTGGAATGCAATCCCTCCCTTGCCTGGAAAAACTGAGTCACTTTCCTCCCTCTAAGCCTCTTCTTCAAAACCTTCCAGTAAAATGGGGCTTCAAAATAAACATAGGAAAAGAAAAGATTACAGCCAGTGAAGATTAAAATGAATTATTAAAATCTCACCCATTTCTTGGTCTGACTCACCATTTGTCTCCAAATGGGTTTGACCTCAGTGTTTCTTATGAGCGAGGCAGGATACGATATTTAGAAGGAGAGATGACCACAAATGTTTAAATAGATCATCCGCGGCACGGTGAATAATTACCTGTGATGTTAAGCTAACAGCCTGATTTCCAGAATCGGAGCTGGAACGCATTGACACTCCTATGGCAGTTGTGAAAATGAGTCTACAATCTGCATTTCTTTCACAGCCTGGAGAGTCTTGGGGTGAAAAAAACCCAGAAAAGTAGGCAACTTTAACCAGAGAAATATATTTCCCCAGGGATCACACTCCTCTCTGCTGTTTCCACCCAACTATGGCCCTTCCGCTTGGCATTTAACATAAATGTTCCTATGATCTTTCAGTTAATCACCAGAGGGAAAAACAAGTCCAAGAGTTGCTTATCTGAATTATTTTGGTGGGGCTCTTAGAAGTGGATGCACAAACATGGTGATTTGAATCTAAATCAACCACTGTGTCGGCCCATCTTTGCTATAGCCAACGCTCTGGCTTGAAATAATAATAATAATAACATTTGTTAAGTGCTTACTATGTGCAAAGCACTGTTCTAAGCACTGGGGAGGTTGCAAGGTGATCTGGTTGTCCCACAGGGGGCTCACAGTCTTCATCCCCATTTTACAGATAAGGCAACTGAGGCCCAGAGAAGTGAAGTGACTTGCCCAAAGTCACACAGCTGACAATTGGCGGAGCCCGGACTTGAACCCATGACCTCTGACTCCAAAGCCCGGGCTCTTTCCACTGCGCCACTCTGCTTCTCTTTAGGAAAAGGACTCAGTGAACACATTAGAAATCCTACAGCTCCTGTTCAGTCGCAAAAAAACTCCTCCTTTCCCATATGCTGTGATTGGTGGCCGAGCTAAGTCGGAGTAGGTCTGTCTCTGATTTAGGCTGTCTTTGTTTCCTCATCTGTGAAATGGATCTTCTCCATTGTATAGATGAGGAAGAGGCCTGGCCCACTGGAAAGTTCACAAGCCTCAGCGTCAGAAGGTCTGGGTTCTAATTCCTGGTCTGCCATTTGCCTGCTTTGTGACCGTGGTTAAGTCATTTCACTTCATCTGTGTCTCAGTTTCCTCAACTGTGATTAAATACCTGGAGATTAAATACCTGTTCTCCCTCCCCCTTAGACTGTGAGACACAGTGGGACAGGTACTGTGTATGACAATTATCCTGTACCTACACAAGCACTTAGTATAATGTATAGTGCTTGGTACATTGAAAGTGCTTAACAGAAACTACAACTGTTGATATATTACTTGATATATTAATAACTGAATGTAGTCATTATTTAATATATTAATACTTGGAAGCACTGTGACCTAGTGAATACAGCACAGGCTTGGGAGTCAGAAGGACCTGGGTTCTAATCCCGGCTCTGCCACTCGTTTACTGTGTGACCTTGGGTAAGTCACTTCACTTGTCTATACCTCAGTTACCTCATCAGCAAAATGAGGATTCAATACCTGTGCTCTCTCCTACTTAGGCTGTGAGCCCCATGTGGGATCTGATGATAGTGTATCTACCCCAGTGCTTAGTACAGTTCTTGGCACACAGTAAGCACTTAACATATACCACAGTTGTCATTAATATTATTGGTAGTGGTACTTTATTATTGTTATTATTAGAATTGTAATTATTATTATCATTATTAGGCACGCCCTGTGCCAGCAAGGTAGTTATATTGGCATGTTTTGTTTTGTTGTCCGTCCCCCCCCTTCTAGACTGTGAGCCCGCTGTTGGGTTGGGACCATCTCTATTTGTTGCCAACTTGTACTTTCCAAGCGCTTAGTACAGTGCTCTGCACAGAGTAAGCGCTCAATAAATATGATTGAATGAATGAATGAATTTGCAGTCAGGGAACTGGTGGACATGACCCTGAGCAAAGAATTAGTATCAACAAAATATACTTAGCTCCTATCGTGTGTAGAGCAGTATTCTAGACACTTAAAATAGATCATCTGTGGCACGGTGAATAATTATCTGTGATGTTAAACTAACAGCCTGATTTCCAGAATGGGAGCTGGAAACGCATCGACACTCCTATTGCAGTTGTGGAAATGAGTCCACAATCTACATTCCTGAGGGCAGGAAATAGTCCCAAGAACCTGTTTTCATGGGGGGTGGGGGAGGTTAATGTTATTTGTTAAGCGCTTACTATGTCCAGGCACCGTACTATCAATCAATTGTATTTATTGAGTGCTTACTGTGTGCACAGCACTGTACTACGCGCTTGGGAAGTGTAAGTTGGCAACATATAGAGATGGTCCCTTCCCAACAGTGGGCTCACAGTCTAGAAGGGGGAGACAGAGAACAAAACAAAACATATTAACAAAATAAAATAAATAGAATAGATATGTACAAGTAAAATAAATAAATAAATAGAGTAATAAATACTCCCTGGGGTAGGAATAAACTAATCAGGTTGGACACAGTCCCTGTCCCACAGGGGACTCATGGTAGTAAACCCCATTTTACAGATGAGGTAACTGAGGCACAGAGAAATGAAGTGACTTATCCAAGGCTCACAGCCGACAAGTGGTGGAGCCAAGATTAGAATCCAGGTCCTTCAAACTCCGAGGCCTATGCTCTGTCCACTAAGCCGTGTTGCTTCTCAAGCTGCTGTGTACACATGGCTTAGTGGCTAGAGCCCAGGCTTGGGAGTCAGAGGATGTGGGTTCTAATCCCTGCTCTGCCACTTATCTGCTGTGTGACCTTGGCAAGTCACTTAACTTCTCTGTACCTCAGTTAGCTCCTCTGTAAAATGGGGATTAAGATTGTGAGCCCTGCGTGGAACAACCTGATTACCTTGTATCTACCCCAGCACTTAGAACGGTGCTTGGCACATAGTAAAGTCTTAAGAAATACTATTATTATTATTATTATTGTTGTTATCTTGAGCAGTGTCCCGGGAACTGACCTGGTTACTTGGTGAATACACAAAAGAAGTGAAAGACTCAATCCCTACCCTCACTGAATTTGTAATCTACTGGGATAGTTAAGCATAAATTGTTGACTACACCACAGTTTAGAATTAGAAAATAAATTAGACCCAAAAAAATGAAAGAAAATGAAAATAAACTAATAGAAGCATGAGTGTTAAAATCACTGGTAAGATAGCAAGACTGGGAAGGCGCGGGATTAATTAGTGAAGATTAAAATGCAAGGTTACAATTTCATCCATTTCTTGGTCTGACTCACCATTTGTCTTCAAATGGGTTTGACCTCATGAGTTTCTTATGAGTAAGGCAGGATATGGTATTTAGAAGGAAAGATCCCCAGATAGATCATCTGAGGCACAGTGAACAGTGTCTTTATAGGAGAGTGATGAAAGAGGAAAAGGATGTGGTTGAATTAGTTGAGGAGGACGGAAGAAATGGTAAAGGTATGAGCGACGGGTTGAAGGTGGAAGAGTCAAGAGCAAAGACAGAAGATTAGCTTAGAAGGAGTGAAGAGCACAAGGTGGGTTGTGCTTTTGGATAGAGTGGATAGAGTACAGGCCTTAGAGTCAGAAGGACCTGGGTTCTAATCCTGGCTCTACCACAGGTCTGCTGTGTGACTTTGGGCAAGTCACTTAACCTCTCTGTTTCTCAGTTATCTCATCTGTAAAATGAGATGAAAAATAATAATAATAATAATGATAATGATGGCATTTGTTAAGTGCTTACTATGTGCAAAGCACTGTTCTAAATAATAATAATAATACTAATGGCATTTATTAAGCGCTTACTATGTGCAAAGCACTGTACTAAGCACTGGGGAATTTACAAGGTGATCAGGTTGTCCCACGTGGGGCTCACAGTCTTAATTCCCATTTTACAGAGGAGGTAACTGAGGCCCAGAGAAGTGAAGTGACTTGCCCAAGGTCACACAGGTGACAAGCGGTGGAGCGGGATTCGAACCCCTGATGTCTGACTCGAAAGCCCGGGTGATCAGGTTGTCCCACGTGGGGCTCACAGTCTTAATCCCCATTTTACAGATGAGGTAACTGAGGCTCAGAGAAGTTAAGTGACTTGCCCGAAGTCACACAGCTGACAAGAGGTGGAACAGGGATTAGAACCCATGACCTCTGACTCCCAAACCCATGCTCTTTCCACTGAGCCACGCTGCTTCTCATAAAAGAAGAGTATGAGCCCCATGTGGGACAGGGATTGGGGCCAACCTGATTAACTTGTGTCTATCCCAGTGCTAAGAACAGGATTTGACACATAGTAAGTGCTTAACAAGTATCATAATTATTACTATTATTAGCAAGAGAAGAGTTAAGAAGGAGACAATTAAGAGAGCCTTGATGCTTTTGGTGAAGGGTGGCTGAGTCTGGGGAAAATGACTCTCGGGGGGATCTGGGAAAAGAGGGAAGAAAAACAGGGTGATCTTGTGGAAAGGGCACGAGCCTGGAAGTCTGAGGATGTGAGTTCTTATCCCAACTCAGCCACCTACCTTCTGTCTGACCTTGGGCAAGTCACTTCATTTCTCTGTGCCTCCGTTTTCTCATCTGCAAAATGAGGATTAAATCCTACTCCCTTCTACTTAAACCATGAGCCCCATGTGGGACAGGGACTGTATCCAACCTGATAGACTTGTAGCTAACCTGGTGCTTTGAGTGGTGCTTGGCCGCATAATAAGCATTTAACGAAAAATCATAAAAGAGGGAGAGAGTGGTTTAAATACAAGAAGCAACAGGGAGTCAGTGTCAGTTTGGGAGAAGGAGAGTGTTAATAAACCTTCAAGAATCTCTACCTGTATGCTCTTTAAATAGTCACCCTCTTCACCTGGTTTATCCCAGCACGGCGTAGCAGAGAGAGCACAGACCTGGGAGACAGAAGGTCATGGGTTCTTATCCCAGCTCTGCCAGGTGTCTGCTGTGTGACCTTGGGCAAGTCACTTCACCTCTCTGGGCCTCAGATACCTCATCTGTAAAATGGGCATTGAGACTGTGAGCCCCATGTAGGACAGGGACTGTGTCCAACCTGATTTGCTTGTATCCACCTCAGCTCTTAGTACAGTGCCTGGCACATAATAGGCTTAACAAATACCACGTTATTATCATTATCATCCCATTTCATGATCTTTAATGCTGCCCAGGTAATAATAATAACTGTGGTATTCGTTGCACACTTAGTATGTGTACTAAGCGCTGGAGTGAATACAAGCAAATTGGGTTGGATGCATTCCCTGTCCCAAGTGGGGTTCACAGTCTCTGCCACTTTAGCTAGTTCTCTGCTCTCTCCCATCACCAACTATGCCTTCCCCCCTTTTCTGGAACAGCCTTCCTCCCTCCCTTCACACTCCTTGCCCCCATACACGCACCTTTCAATTCCACCAAACAATATCTCTTTCCGCCATTTAAATCCCTCCTGAAAACCCACCTCTTCCAGGAAGTTTTCTCTGACTCATTACCACCTCCCAGCCATCTCAGTACTTTTGTACATAGTAACAACTTATTCCTCTTAACTCACCATTTATGTTCCAGTTTACTCAATTTACTCCACTTCTTTGTGGTTCCCACTCGAATCTGTTTTATTTCCCATTCCCACTGTTTATGCCCATTATGTGCATCCTTGTCTTCCCTATTAGATTCATTCATTCATTCATTCATTCATATTTATTGAGCGCTTACTGTGTGCAGAGCACTGTACTAAGCGCTTGGGAAGTACAAGTTGGCAACATATAGTGACGGTCCCTACCCAACAGTGGGCTCACAGTCTAGAAGACGGCAAGTATGGTGGAGTGAACACAGAGAATGGCCCTGGGACTCAGAAGGTTCTAATTATTCCAGCTCAGCCTGGGAGTCAGAAGGTCATGGGTTCTAATTCCCGGCTCTGCCACTTGTCTGCTGTGTAGCCTTGAGCAAGTCACTTCACTTCTCTGGACTTAGTTTCGGAGGGAGAAAAAGTATTGAATCCCCATTTTACAGTTGAGGAAACTGAGGCACAGAGAAGTTAAGCAACTTTCCCAAGGTCACCCAGCAGGTTAGTGGCAGATCTGGAATTTGTCCCCACCCCTAGCCCCACAGCACTTACGTACATATTTTTTTAATTATATATTATAAATTAGTTATTTATTTCTATTAATGTCTACCTCTTTAGACTGTAAGTGTGTTTTGGTCAGAGAACACGTCTGCCAATTCTGTTGTATTATACTCTCCCAAATGCTTAGTACAGTGTTCTGCACATAGTAAGTGCCCAATATATATGATAAATTGATTGATTGGAATTAGGACCCAGGTCCTTTGACTCCCAGCCCTACATGCTTTTCATTAGACCGTGCTGTTTCTCTTTTATGTATGCCTCTTGAGGGGAGGCATGTATGCCTATCCTTAGCACTTGCATACAGATGGTATTTATGTTTCTATATTAATTTGTACACTCATTTATTCAGCTGACATGGTTGCATTGCTTTCTGCTATATCATTGTTCTTCCTCCAACGCCTGTGGTAAATAATGATTTTCTTTCACCCCCATTGAACTGAAATCTCTTTGAGGGCAGGGACTCAATCAATCATATTTATTGAGAACTTACTGTGTAAAGACCACTGTACTAAGCACTCAGAAGAGTACAATAGAACAGAGTTGGTGTTCATGTTCCCTGCCCATAAGAAGCTTAATAATAATAATAATAATGACGGTATTTGTTAAGCGCTTACTATGTGCAAAGCACTGTTCTAACAGTTTACAGTTACAAGTTACAGTTACAGTTACAGTCTAAGCTGACAGTTTACAGGGACAGACATTAAAAGAAATTATAGATGTGTATATAAATTATGTGGGGCTGAAGCATGGCTTAGAGCATGAGCTGAGGAGTAAGAGGACCTGAGTTCTAATCCCTGCTCCACCACTTGTCTGCTGTGTGACTTTGGACAGGCCACTTAGCTTCTCTGTGCCTCAGTTGCCTCATCTTTAAAATGGGGATTAAGAGTGTGAGCCCCATGTGGGACATCCAGATTACCTTGTATCTAACCCAGTATCTAGAACAGTGCTTGGCACAGAGTAAGTGCTTAACAAATACCATAATTATTATTATTGTTATTCATATCAAGTCCTTAGAGGTTACCATTCTGTTCTCCCAAGCATTTATTTCAGTGCTTAGCGCTCAACTTGTGTTCACTGATCGATCGACCAGTTGAGTCTACTATTTTCTTTCCTCTTTCTAGGAAGGAATAGTAGCCTTGAATTCATCTGATGCTGTAAAACTAAATGAAAGAATCAGAAAGAGGGGTCCCCATTATTTCACCTTAAACAGTTAACCGAGAGAAGAGGTGGTATAGGCTGCTAGACCCCTGAGCGGCAACTCCCGATTGGGTAACACGTTTGAGCTAATAAGAAGACCTCATGAGGACCCAATCATCCGACCAAAATGTCCTCTTTCCACAAGCTCAGAATCCTGGGTTCCCCCCAAATCCCAAACAGTGCTGAACTGTGACAATACGTGGCCAGAATAATAAAATCTCCCATCGATAGCTAAGCAGGCAGTGTGATCTACGCAGTTGAGGCAGGCCAAAACTATGACATTTTTCCAACCTCTGCTTAGATTGGGCCAGTACAGACCAGCCATGATATTGATTTCAGACACACACACACACACACACACACACACACTCCTTCATGACCTCATTCATACCTCTGGAAGCAGGAAACATGCAGTTTTTTTTCACTGAACACGTAACAACTGCATAAAAAAAAGTTCACTTAGAAGCCCCCGAGATTGTAAAGTCTTTGAGAGAAGGGATCATGTCCAAATAATCCATTGCAGTCACCCAAGCTTTCAATTCAGTGCTCTGCACAGAGTAAGCCCTTAAATACGATGGATTGATTAACACCAGGTGGTTCTGAAATCATGGTTCAAGCCTAAAGGTGTGGTTAGGAGTGGAGCTGAGTGAGGTCTCTGGTAACTTGTTCAGGAAAGTGGGGATTTAAGGTAGAAGGCTGACATCTAATATTTTATTGAATATTTTCCACTTTCATTATTGTGATATTCAAGAGCTTACTATGTGATAAGCACTGTACAAAGTGCCGGGGGTAAATACCAGATTATTAGGTCACAGGACTCAGAGTCTAAATGAGAGAGAGAATAGGTATTTCATCCCTGTTTTACAGATGAGGAAACAGAGGAGCAGAAAAGTTAAGTGACTTGCCCCCGCCACACAGCAGGGCCGGAATTAGAACCCAGGTCCACTGACTCCCAGATCTGTGATCTTTCCACTAAACCATATGGCTTCTCATTGTGTGCATACGTCTGTGGGTGTGCCTTTGTTAAAAGCTCTAGGTTTATGTACACCCTTCCACAAATGGCTGCTGTATTCAGTGCCATACCCAAAGCAGTATCGATGTTCATAAAACATTTATTACTCCGTGTCTGAATGCCTACATTAATCTATATCCATGCGATGTTGATATTCTATGTATCCAATACTTCGATGTACATATAAAACATTCATTAAAATTATTGGCATTTGTTCACATCTTAGAATTTTAATTTCAAAATGTAAGCAAATCGAGGGGATCTTTACAAGTATATTATGGCAGTTTGCCAGCATAACTAAGAAATAGGATTTCAGCCAATCTCTCCTTGATGAATTCCAATAATGAGATTCTTCCATTCAGCATAATGCTTGATAGTGGCAGGATTAGTTTGAATACAGATATGGAGAAGGGCTTAGTTTCAGTGCTTTTTCAGGCTATTTAAATGCATTTAGGCAGAGGACTTGTTTTGCCAATCTCTTGGAATACACGGTAAATTTCTACACCACCAAGAGATATTCTTCTGTATGACAACTTTATTTCTGCCTTATGCATTTCCAGCATTCGCCTGCACACTACACTGATCTTTACAAACTATCGATGTTGTGGCTCCCTCATTTTGGAAACGACTCCAGGACCGAGTTTGCCCTCCCAAAATAAAACTTCTTCTAGGTGCTTATAAAGTTTCCCCAAAAGTGTTGGTAAAGGCTAATAAAATCCAAAAACCCTCATTGTTTGAGGAAACAATCAAGATGGGAAATATATAGTTTAAACTGGTGCCAGAGAAAGGGTTTGATGCAGAGGAGCTTCCATTTGGGTTAATAATGCCTGCTGTAATAATAATAATAATAAGAAGAAGAAGAAGAAGAAGAAGAAGAATAGTGGTATTTGTTAAGCGCTTACTGTAGTAATTGCTACTTTCCCCTTCTCTACTCATCTGCTCTCAGGAAATCCAAGCTCACTTTTACTTGCTGCCTAGCATATGCACAGAGTAAGCGCTTAATAAATGCCATCCAAAGCAATGTCAAACGCTGCTTTAAAATATTGGTATTTAAAGGAGCTATCCTATCGATAAATCTGAAAGGCTTAAGACAGTGAGATGAAAACACGAGACCGTTTTATGCTGCTTTTGACGAACTCAAGTTGGCAAGGCAGCATGAATGGGGTAGCTTTTCCTCAGCTTGGGAAAGGAACATGCGATGATGCTACTTCTTGCCAAGGACCCTAACAAAAGAGCAGAATGAATATGTGTTTCTCCCATTCTGGATTTTTTTTTTTTCTGGTCAGAACTTTGAAGTCTTCAAAGCTTTGTTCTCTTCCCCCTCACCAGGCTAATAAAACGGATTATTATTACTACCACATTTGTGTCTCTTGGATTTTATTTTGACTAATGCAAGGACTTTTACAAGAAAATCTTGGATGAAGGAGCGATTAGAATTAGGAAGTCTTATCCAACAATTACCATGCCTATTGCGAATTATAACCGTAATGTAGTAAGTCGATGACTTACTGAGTTATCCAAATGCTACATTTAAATTTTGCTTTTAAAGTTATCAAAAACCTAACGCTGGGGATTTCTAATGACTCTGTGGTCACCAGATTTGTAGTCTGAAGTCTTGTCTGCCACGCTGTTAATCATCAAAGGAGGCCTACCCTACCAAGCTTTCTATTTTCACAACAGGATATCTGGTTTCTTTTATGAGGATACAGCTATGTTAATTTGTTTTAGTGGTTTGTTGGAGGTAAGCAGACTCTTCACAGCACAAACACCAAAATCCCCTTAAAGCAGTTCCTCGTTAATAGCCGGGACCTGATTGGCAGATTTGCATTGTAAAGTGTGATTTGGTTGGATAAATATGTTTAGTCTAGTAAGCGCTTTAGTGATTGAGTGTCTGTTAATGGATAAAGGTGGATTATGGCAGGCCTTCTACAGGCCGACACTGGGCACTTAGAGTTGTGAGATGTCAGAATGAATAGAAAACAAACTGGCACTACAGAAACACCGAGCAACCATAAAACGTTTAAAATATTTGGTGCTAATTTTGGGCTTCTCGAGCTTCCAGTTCAGAGGAAAAATAGGAAAGAGCCAACTAATAATAATAATAATAAAAATAATTGCGGTATTTGTTAAGTACTTACTATGTTCCAGACACTATTCTAAACACTGGGGTAGCTATAAGCTAATTGGGTTGGACACCGTCCCTGTCCCACATACAGATGAGGGAACTGAGGCACAGAGAAGTGAAGTGACTTGCCCAAGATCACCCAGCAGAGAAGTGGTGGAGCCAATGAACCCAGATTCTCTTCCTCAGCCCTGGTATTCAGCCAACAGAGATGTGAAATGGGCAGACTAGGATATTGGGAGAAAGTTGGGGATTTTTCCGCCATCTCACTTTTAAAAGTCCAAGAGTTCATTCACTGATTGATTCAATTGTATTTATTGAGTGCTTACTATGTGCACAGCATTCTACTAAGCTCTTGGGAAAGTAAAATAGAGCAATAAACAGACACATTTTCAGCCCACAACGAGCTTACAGTCTAGATGAGGGGGAAACAGCCATCAATGCAAATAAATGAAATTACAGATCTGTACATAAGTTCTATGAGGCTGGGATGAGAGAGAAGCAAAGGGAGCAAGTCAGGGCTACATAGAAGGGAGTGGGAGATGAGGAAAGGTGGGGCTCAGTCTGAGAAGGACTCTTGGAGGAGATGTGCCTTCAATAAACCTTTGAAGTGGAGGAGAGTAATTGTCTGGCAGATTTGAGAAGACAGGGCATTCCAGGCCAGAGGCAGGATATGGGCCAGGGGTCAGTAGTGTGATAGGCGAGATGGAGGCACAGTGAGAAGGTTAGCACGAAAGGAGCAAAGTGTGCAGGCTGGGTTGTAGAAGGAGAGAAATGAAGTGAGGTAGGAGGGGGCAAGGGGATGGAGAGCTTTAAAGCCAATGGTGAGGAGTTTTTGTTTGATGCGAAGGTTGATGGGCAACCACTTGAGTTTTTTGAGGAACGGGTGACACGTCCTAAATGTATCTGTAGAGAGATGATTCAGGCAGCAGAGTGAAGTATGGACTGGAGTGGGGAGAGACAAGTGGCTGGGAGGACAGTGAGGAGGCTGATGCAGTAATCCAGGTGGGATAGAATGAGTGATTTTATTAACACAGAAGCAGTTTGGATGGAGAGGAAAGGGCAGATTTTAGCAACATTGTGAAGGTGGGACAGGCAAGATTTAGTGATGGATTGAAGATGTGGGTTGAATGACAGAGAGGAGTCAAGAACAACACCAAGGCTATAAGCTTGTGAGACGGGAAGGAAGGTGGTGCCATCTTCGGCGATGGGAAATTCAGGGAGATGATAGGGTTTGAGTGGGAAGCTAAGGAGTTCTGTTTTGGACATGTTAAGTTTGAGATGACAGGAGGACACCCAAGTAGAGATGTCTTGAAGGCAAAAGAAGATGCGAGACTGGAGAGAGGGAGAGAGATCCAGGCCGGAGATGGAGATTTGGGTATCAACCGCATAGAGGTGGGAGTTGAAGCCCTGGGAAGGAATGAGTTTTCCAAGGGAGTTTGTGTAGATGGACAATAAAAGGGGACGCAGATCTGAACCCTGAGGGACTTAATGGGAGCTTGGAAGATTGCAATAAGATTAGTAGACACAAGCACTGCCTTCAAGGAACTTACTTCCATTGACTGCCTTCTTGCTCCAAATGGCTACTTACTGGCTTGGATCTCCAGGAGCAGACACAGACTTGACCATCGCAGCCCGCAAGAACACCAACATACTGGGATATTCCTGTTACTTTTCCATTATTTTCCCAATACTCCAGGAAAGCAGCAGGAGCAGTATGAGAAGCAGCATGGCCCAGTGGAAAGAGCATGGGCTTGGGAGCCAGCGGATGCTGATTCTAATCCCAGCTCTGCCACATGTCTGTTGTGTGACCTCGGGCAAGTCACTTAACTTCTCTGGGCCTCACTTCCCTCATCTGTAAAATGGGGATAAATACTGTTAGTTCCATGTGGGACAGGGACTGTGTCCAACCTGATTACCTTGTAACTACCCAAGTACTTAGAACAATGCTTGGCACATAATAAGCATTTAACAAATACCGTAATTATTATGACTATTGTCTGGTGATATACCCCATCCCTGTCCTTCCCTACGCATTCAAATTTTGGGGGTGGGACGGTCCTGGAAGGGAGAGGTGGGAGAGGGGGAAACCAAAATTGACTGTGCCAAACACTGAAGTTAATGCTAAAGGGGATAATGCATTTTTTTCATTAATTACCCAAAAAGCTTTCTTAGAAATCACGGGCTGTAAGGATTCTGCAGGCACCACATTTCTTTTCCCCCTTCCTCCTCCAGATATCTGGAAATGAAGATTTTTTCCATTTCTTGCTTGCTTTCAGGAAAGGGGAATATGATCCTCCCTATAAGCCACCAGAAAATGTCACATTTTTCCTCTTCTCAGGTGTACATGCTAAAGTATTTTTATGAGGTGAAAATATCAGCTTACTTCAAGGTTTGAAGTGCTTGTCCAAGTCCTTGGGAGGGAAAAGCCAGAAAATCTACTTCGAGCTGGTTAGGGAAAGCTTAGGACTTTGCACAGTATTAAATTATGCTCCTGACGGATTATTTTCCTGCTAAGTGAAGGAAGGATATATTTTGAAAGCATCCCCACCCTCAACCCCCTAGCACTTATGTGTAGATCTTTAAATTACATGTTATGAATTATTTATTCATATTAATGTCAGTCTCCCCCTCTAGACTGTAAGCTCATTATGGGCAGGGAATGTGTCTGCTCATTCTGTTGTAATGTTCTATTGTACATTAGAGGAGTGAATTTGGGACCCTGGCCTTCCTCATCCCTCACAAAAATAAGTTTATTCATATGGGGAGAAAGAGAGAGGGGAGGAGTATCAATAAAGCTATTTTTTGAGTGTCCACCCTCTAGACTGTAACCTCCTTTTGGGTAGGAAACGTGCTTTATCTAATCTGCTATACTGTACTAATAATGTTCATTTAATCATTCCATCACATTTATCATTATTGAGAAGCGGTGTGGCTTAGTGGAAAGAGCACAGGCTTGGGAGTCAGGAGTTGTGGGTTCGAATCCCTGCTCCACCACTTGTCAGCTGTGTGACTTTGAGGAAGGAGCCCGGGCTTTGGAGTCAGAGGTCATGGGTTCAAATCCCACCTCCGCCACCTGTCAGCTGTGTGACTTTGGGCAAGTCACTTCACTTCTCTGTGCCTCCGTTACCTCACCTGTAAAATGGGGCTGAAGACTGTGAGCCCCATGTGCGACAACCTGATGACCTTGTATCCCCCCCAGTGCTTAGAACAGTGCCTTGCACATAGTAAGTGCTTAATAAATGCCATCATCATTATTATTATTATTATTACTTAACTTCTCTGGGCCTCAGTTTCCTCATCTGTAAAATGGGGATTAAGATTGTGAGCCCCACATGGGACAAACTGCTAACCTTGCATCTATCCCAGCACTTAGAACAGTGTTCAGCACATAGTAAGCGCTTAACAAATACCATCATTATTGTTATCATTATTATTTATTGAGCGCTTACTGTGTGTAAAACACTGTACTAAGTGCTTGGGAGAGTGCAATACAACAACAGACACATTCTCTGCCCACAATGAGCTCACAGTCCAGAAAAGTATTATTATGACATTTGTTAAGCACTTACTCTGTGCCACGCACTGTTCTAAGCTCTAGGGTAGATACTAGGGTAACAACTAGGTAAATTAAGTTATCCCTTCCAGTTGCCACTAGGAAGTTACTACCGTGCTCCGATAGCTAATTCAGAGAGTGGCTAAACTTTTCAGATGCCCTGAATTCTGAGTCCAAGAAACCTGAAATTCTGCTTCTCTAACTATAGCACATTACTGATTTCATTTTTATTTTTTGTATTTGTCTGTGCTGCGCTGTGATGTATCTGTCTCCAGTCCCTTCCCCCGACTTACACTCAAAAATTCTGAGCTTCCCATGGGAAGGGGACCTAATCTAATTCCTTCCTGTGTATTCACAGGGCTTACTGCAATGCTCTTCACACAGTAGGCACTTAATACATACTACTACTATTACTACTTCTAAGGGAGAGGAAGAACAAGTGAGGAAACTGAGGCCCAGAGAAGTTAAGTGGCTCACCCATGATCCCTCAGCAGGCAAGTGGAGGAGAAGCAGGGCCCGGGAGTCAGAAGGACCTGAGTTCTAATCCTGATAATAATAATAATGATGATGGTACTTGTTAAGCACTTGAGAAGCAGCGTGGCTCAATGGAAAGAGCACGGGCTGTGGAGTCAGAGGTCATGGGTTCAAATCCCGGCTCCAAGTGTCAGCTGTGTGACTTTGGGCAAGTCACTTAACTTCTCTGTGCCTCAGTTACCTCATCTGTAAAATGGGGATTAAGACTGTGAGCCCCCCGGGGGACAACCTGATCACCTTGTAACCTCCCCAGTGCTTAGAACAGTGCTTTGCACATAGTAAGTGCTTAATAAATGCCATTATTATTATTACTTACTATGCGCCAAGCACTGTTCTATGTGCTGGTTCTACCTTTTGTCTGCTGTGTGACATTGGGCAAATCACTTCACTTCTCTGGGTCTCAGTCCCCTCACCTGTAAAATAATAATAATAATAATAATAATAGCATTTATTAAGTGCTTACTATGTGCAAGGCACTGTTCTAAGCACTAGGGAGGTTACAAGGTGATCAGGTTGTCCCACGGGGGGCTCACAGTCTTCATCCTCATTTTACAGATGAGTTAACTGAGGCCCAGAGAAGTGAAGTGACTTGCCCAAAGTCACACAGCTGACAAGTGGTGGAGCCAGAATTTGAACCCATGACCTCTGACTCCAAAGCCTGGGCTCTTTCCACTGAGCCATGCTGGGGATTAAGGCTGTGAGCCCTATGTGGGACAGGGACTATATCCAATCTGATTAGCTTGGATCTACCCCAGCGCTTAGTAGAGTGCCTGGCACATAGTAAGCACTTGACAGATACCATTAGAAAAAAAAAAATTTTGGATTAGAAGCGAGGTTGCCTAATTCCCCAGATCAGTACTCTTCTCACTCGGCAATGCTGCCTTTCTACCTTATTATGTCAAGTATTCCATTATGACTCTGTCACCAAAAATATGATGCAGATATGATTACTCCAAGGTCACTATAGTCACATTGGCACCAATGTTGTAATAGCACCACTGTTTATGTCATCAATTAGACGCCAGCAAAGATACGGGTGCCGTTCCCATCATGTAGGCCTATTTTGGGCTTATAGCCATTCTGGCATCTCAAAGTATTGAGACACCATCAGATTTGGGACCCTGACCTTCCTCATCCCTCATCAAAAGAGGTTTATTCATAAGGGGAGAAAGAAGAGAGGGGAGGAGTATCAATAAAGCTATTTTTTGAGTGCCCACCCTCTAGACTGTAAGCCCCTCATGGACAGAAAATGTATTGTAGGGTAATAATAATAGTTATAATAATAATAACAACGGCATTTGTTAAGTATTTATTATGTGCAATGCACTGTTCTAAGCGCTGGGGAGGCTACAAGTTGATCAGGTTGTCTCATGGGGGGCTCACAGTCTTCATCCCCATTTTTCAGATGAGGGAACTGAGGCCCAGAGAAGTTAAGTGGCTTGCCCAAGGTCACACAGCTGACAGTTGGCGGAGCCGGGATTTGAACCCATGACCTCTGACTCCAAAGCCCGGGCTCTTTCCACTGAGCCATGCTGCTTCTCTATTATTATTATTATTATTATTATTATTAGTAGTAGTAGTAGTAGTAGTAGTAGTAGTAGTAGTAGTAGTAGTAGTAGTAGTAGTATGGTATTTGTTAAGCACTTACTATGTGCCAAGCACTGTTCTAAGCACTGGGGTAGTTACAAGGTAATCAGGTTGAACCCACATGGGGCTCACAGTCTTTATCCCCAATTTGCAGATGAAGTAACTGAGGAACAGAGAAATGAAGTGACTTGCCCAAGGTCACATAGCAGACAAGAGGTGGAGCTGGAATTTTAAGCCGCGTCCTGTGACTCCCAAACCCATGCTCTCGCCACTAGGCCATGCTACTCTCCCAAGCACTCAGTACAGTATTCTGTATCCAGTAAGTGCTCAATAAATACCATTGATTGAGTGCAATGCATTGTACCTGGGAAAGTTCGCTGAAGTAGGAAACTCATTCCTTTCTCACAATAAATTTACACTCTAATGGGGGAGACAGACATTCAAACAGTTACAAATTAGGTGGTCACAATCAGTTCACTGTTTAATCAATTAGACATACATAAATAAATGCTGAGAGAGAACAGAACTATTGTGTAAGTTCTAGAGTTGGGTGATGGGCTACTGTGGCATGAGTTGCTGGAATTTGATCAGCAAGGCTTTTTTTATGGTATTTGTTAAGTGCTGACTATGCGCCAGGCACGATACTAAGCTCTAGGGTAGATACAAGTTACTCAGGTTGGACATAGTCCCTGTCCCACATGGGACTCACAGTCTTGATCTCCATTTTACAGATAAGGTAACTGAGGCACAGAGGAGGCTTGGTGGAGGAAGTGTGGATGAAGGTACAGGAATCTATTGACCTTTTGATTCCCATGCTCTGTTCACCATTTCATGCTGTTTCTATACGCCATGCTGCTTCTGATGCAGAAGTATGAGAAGATGAAATGGGGACTTGGGGACGTCCTCTTGGAAGAGATTTGCTTTTAATAAGGCTTAGAATGCGGGGAGAGTGCTCTTCTGTGAGACATGAAGGGTGAGTAGGCCAGAGGCAGGATGTGGGTGAGGAGTCAGTGTTGAGATAAACGAGAATTTCATTTAATCGTATTTATTGAGTGCTTACTGTGTGCAGAGCATGAGAACGAGGTATGGTGAGTAGCTTGGCATTAGTGGACCAAAGTCAGCAGGATGACTGGGTTGGAGGCCTTCCCAGACTGAGCCCCCTCTTTCCTCACCCCCTCCCCATTCTTCCCGCCCTACCTCCTTCCCCTCCCCACAGCACCTGTATATATGTTTGTACAGAGTTATTACTTTATTTATTTTACTTGTACATATTTACTATTCTATTTATTTTGTTCATGATGTGCATCTAGCTTTACTTCTATTTATTCTGATGGCTTGACACCTGTCCACATGTTTTGTTTTGTTGTCTGTCTCCCCCCTCTAGACTGTGAGCCCGTTGTTGGGTAGGGACCGACTCTATATGTTGCCAACTTGTACTTCCCACGTGCTTAGTACAGTGCTCTGCACACAGTAAGCGCTCAATAAATATGATTGAATGAATGAATGAATGAATAGTAGGAAATCAGGGATGTAAGGTAGGAGGAGGTAAGGTGATTTTGTGTTTTAAAACCTACGATAAGAAGTTTCTGTTTGACGAGGAGGTGGATGGGCAACCACAGGAGGTTCCTGAGAAGTGGAGGCACATGGACTGAATGTTTTTGTAGAAAAATGATCTGGGCCACAGAATAGTGAAGTATGGACTGGAGTTGGGAGAGACAGAAGGCTGGGAGGTCAGCAAGGAGGCTGATGCAAAAATCAACGTGAGATAGGATAAGTGCTTGCATAACATGCTAGCAATTTAGATGGGGAGGAAGGGATCGATTCTAGAGATGCTGTGAAGGTTGAACTGACAAGATTTGGTGATGGATTGAATCTGCGGGTTGAATAAGAGAGATGAGTCAAGAACAATGCCAAGGTTACAGACTTGTGAGACAGGGAAGATTGTAATGCTGTCTTCAGTGATGGGGAAGTCAGGAGGAGGACAAGGTTTGGGTGGGAACATGAGGAGTTCTTTTTTGAACATGTTAAGTTACAGGTGTTGGCAGGAGATGTCCCGCAGACAGGAAGAAATATGAGACTGCAGAGAAGAAGAGAAATCTGGCCTGGAGATGTAGATTTGGGAATCTCTATACAGATGATGGTAGTTGAAGCCATGGACGTGAATGAGTTCTCCAAGGGAGTGAGTGTAAATGGAGAATACTAGAGGATCCAAAACTGAGCCCTGAGGGACTCCTATAATTAGGGGAAGGGGAGATTGAGAAAGAGACTGAGTGACCAGAGAGACAGAAGGAGAACCAGGAGAGGACAGTGTTAGTGAAGGCAAGGTTGGATAGGGTTTTCAGGAGAAGGGGTTCTTTCTTTCACTCAGTGGGTGCAGAGCACTGCATTCCTTCATTCATTCAATCATATTTATGGAGCACTTACTCTGTAGAGAGCACTTTACTAAGCACTTGGGAAAGTACAATATAACAAAAAACAGACACATTCCCTGCCCACAATGAGCTTACAGTCTAGGGGGAGAGACAGACATTAATATAAATAAATAAATTACAAATATGTATAATCACTGGTATTTATTGAGTGCTTACTATGTGCAGAGCACTGTAGTAAGCACTTGAGAAGAACAATACCAGAAGTGGTAGATGAAAAGAGCTTACTGCCTTCAGGGGGAGGGAGACTTGAAAATATCTATCCCTGCTGGGGCTTAGAAGCCTTTAACCCTGTTTGTTTTGTTGTCTGTCTCCCCCTTCTAGACTGTGAGCCCGTTGATGGGTAGGGGCCATCTCTATATGTTGCCGATTTGTACTTCCCAAGTGCTCTGCACACAGTAAGTGCTCGATAAATATGATTGAATGAGTGAATGGCGCTTGGCACCCTCTTCTCTCCCAAGCAAATTTCATCTTGCTTCTTTAGGGTTTGGAGATTTTTGTCTTTTATTTGAGCTCCAGGGTAGGATTCCTGCAGCACATTCTGCATGGGATAATAATAATAAATAAATAATGATGGCATTTGTTAAGTGCTTACTATGTGCAAAGCACTGTTCTAAGCGCTGGGGGGGATACAAGGTGATCAGGTTGTCCCATGGGGGGCTCACAGTCTTAATCCCCATTTTACAGATGAGGGAACTGAGGCTCAGAGAAGTTAAGTGACTTGCCCAAGGTCACACAGCTGACACATGGCGGAGCTGGGATTCAAACCCATGACCTTTGACTCCAAAGCCCATGCTCCTTCCACTGAGCCACTCTGCTTCTGGATGAACCAGAAGACCACCCAGAAGGGTCAGTTGGTGCAGAAAGGCAACAGTTCATTTGCTTATGGGCCTACGCAGCAGGGGGCATGTCCCACTCAAGTTTCTGCATCTGCCTCCGATCTGCGTTTCCAAGGGCAATTCAAGGTGTTGATTTCGGTAAATAAATCCCCACACGGTTAGGTTAACTCAGAGATCACGCCTGTTCCCATGCCGCCTCCCGAGAACTGAGATGGACTTATTCCCCTTCTCAGTTCAACTCCCAAAAGGCCCCTAAGGGGAGGAAGAAAGAGGGCTTATTCGAGGGGAGTCGTCTGTAACTCCTCCATCCAACAAAATCCCTCGGGGTTGCCCTTCAGGGGGCAGTGCGAGACTTTATTTTCCAAAGGTGACCCAAACATTGGGCAGCAGGGACAATTTGGGATCCACCGGATTTGCCGATCCTGTATTATTGCTGCTAAAAAGGGGTTTCACAGCTATCCCTCGGGTATATTTTCATTTGTTATTCTTGGGACTTACAGCTGCTCAGGAGAGAGACCATTTGTGAAAACTTAGGCTCCAGTAAATCCATTCATTCAATCATTCACTCAATTTTATTTATTGAGTGCTTACCACGTCCAGAGCACTGTACTAGGGCTTGGGAGAGTACAATACGACAATGAACTGACACATTCCCTGCTCACAGGGAGTTTGCAGTCTAGAGGGGGAGACAGACATTAATATAAATAAATAAATAAATAAATAAATAAATAAATAAATAAATAAATAAATGACAGATACAGACACAAGTGCTGTGAGCCTGGGAGGTGGGGATGAATAAAGGGAGCCAGTCACAGTGACATAGAAGGGAGAGGGAGAAGAGGAAAGGGGGGCTCAGTCATGGAATAGGGTCCATGGAGTATGGCTGTCACATCAGAGTGCGTTCAGGATTGGGAATTCATTAAGAGCGTGCAAACCTATGGGGAAAAGGACTCCATGGTACACCCATGAATAATCCAGCATCATTTTCAGGGAACATAACCCAGCTGAATAGTGGGGGAAGTCATACAAAAGAGTGCTAATGTGGCTGAGGAGATGCCATAACAGGACAGCATGCCAGGGATCGTAGGGGATTTATCGGAGATGCTTCCCGGAAAAAGCAGCATTTTTGAAGGTCTTTAAATGAGGAAATGGATGTGGTCTGATGAATCTGAGGAAGGAGAAATGTGATTTGCATCTTGCTGATCTAATTTCATGCTCTCTGTTGCTTCTAAGCTTTAATTTCATTGTGGACAGGGAATGTGTCTGTTTATTGCTGCAGTGTCCTCTCCCAAGCCCTTAGTACAGTGCTCTAAATATAGCAAGTGCTCAAGAAATATGACTGAACAAATCATCATTTAAACCTTGCAATTTCAATTTTCATCTTTTCTTGGAAAGACTGCAAATTAGTAATACTGTTTCTAATAATAATAATCGGTGCACCCCACATGGGACTGGGACCTTGTCCAACCCGATTTGTTTGTCTCCATTCCAGCGATTAGTCCAGTGCCTGGCACACAGTAAGCACTTAACAAATACCACAATTATTATTATTCGTTAAGTGCTTTATTATGTGTTAAGCACTGACAGAGACAGAAAACAAGTAGATCAGATGTAGTCTCCATCCAACATGGGGCTCACAGTCAGAGGAGGAGGGAGAACATATAGTTAATCCCCATTTCCCATGTGAAGAAACCGAGGCCCAGAGAAGTGACTTGGCCAAGGTCACTTAGCTGGCATGTGTTGGAACCAGGATTAGTATTCAGGTCCCCTGAATCCCAGTCCTGAGCTCTTTCCACTTGGCCAAGCTGTTTCTAATCCCTCAAAATAGATGTGAGAGACTATCCTCTGGAGAAGAGCACATCAGCAAGATGACAGCAAAGAAAATGGACGAAGGGAGACTCAATATTAAACAAAAAGTCCTTTAAAATCATTTGGAAACCATTTGTGAGGAGATCCTTGATCCATAAAAAATAGAGGAGGAAGGAGCATGAAGTTTTTTGAAAAAAAAAATCACAAGAGGGAATAAGAACTGCACCTGCCTCTTAAGTCTCCATATGTCTGGACCCAGGCTGATCCAGATCCTTAAAAACAATAATCAGGACATCTCTTTCAATGGATAGAAGATTTTGTTTAGATACAGCGTGTCTCCAAGGGTTCGCATCTTAGGTAAATTATGACCCTATTTGTCTCCTTCTATACTGCATATGAACCATTTATTTAATCATAAATAATGCACCTTACACATGGAGCATAAATATGTTCCCATATCTTTTTTTTCCTCCAGAGTTGAGACATTTCAGAGTAGTGTATGTAACCTGATGGGAACAGTTAGAAATTATAGATGCCACATTATGCGTACATATTATTTGTGTCAAGAGAATCTCCTTAGCCCTAGAGCATTAATCTTGGAAATGTTATCAAGTTTAAGCTCTATAGTTGTACAAGTGCATTTTTTAAGTCTTTCCTGATGGTTGAGGGAGGGAGGTTAATATTTTACTTTGGCATTCTTTTTTGAGTATGAGATCCAGATCAACTGGGAAGGAAAAAGCAAGTTACACAATCCATCTGTGGAAAAATACTTTGGAAGTGGCCCTTCGTGAAAAACAAAAAGTAGTACTTTCAACGATAGGTGCTTTTTTTTTCATCTCTCAAGGCCTATCTAAAAAGTAGCCCACAAAAAGCAAAGTCTGATCCACATATCAAGAGGAAGCAGCTGTCCCAGTGATTCCGAACACTTTCTCCTAAACAAAGAGCACCAACAAATCTGTTTGAGCTTGAATATTAGATTTGCCGAGTTCTGCTGACATCACTACGAGAGATAAACATATTACGAGGAGTGGAACAGCTTGTTGTCTGAGAGGTTGCCAGAGAAGATAAGTGGGTGGCAAAGTGGCTGGCCAACACCGGATGGACATCGTGTCATCCCAAGTCCCCGCTGATGGTTTTGACGTCCCGAGTTCCATTTCGAACGAACGAGTCCGGGACAAGTGGATGGAAACAAGCTCTGAGGTTTCCGCCCCTACCGCCACCGCCAATAGCAAAGACGAACAGCTTCTTCCATCTGCGAACAGTGTGTCAGACTTCCCATACAGCTGTACAATAATAAACAGCTTAATAAAAAAAAACCTCCACACAGTCCGTTGCTTTATTTATATTCCTTCCCAAACCTCACCCTCATTAAATTGTTATCGCACTTCTAATTATATTTTTATCAGTCTGGTGTTGGCACGACCTAAGATTGACTCGCAAACATCTGGAAAGAAAAATAAACTTCTAACCCATTGTCTTTTCTTTCTTGGTTCGGTAATAACAAGTGCCATTATTATTAAGTTCTAGGGCACTCAGTTTACATGGTGTACTTTTGGCAGCTAAGTGAGAACAAAACCTCTGTAGCTGTAGGATATGATTTACCAACTCTGTGGCTCTGAGGTCTGCATTTCCATAAATATAAGTGACAAATTATCAATAAATCACCTTTGGGTCCACCATCTTGCATAATGTTTATTGAAACCCAGTTCCAATAAATATGAGTCACCTTTTTTAGCCAAAGCATAAGAAACAAAGATGACAGCGATTACAAACAGAAATGAAAAATGAGATAGGGCCCTTAGCAAGTAACGAGCCATTTCTCAGCCTCATCTGAGCCAACGGCCTCTGTATGAGAGAGCTCTGTGTGTATACTTCTGTCTAAAAATCTGATATTATTCCATTTAGGCAGAAGGAATTGCAGGGCATAAATTTCCTCCAAAGAGAGGCATGAACAGCTAATTCCTGACCTCTGAAGAAATCCCTCATTTTTTTCCTTACACAGGGATAATGTTTTTACAAATCCGTGATGTGCCACTGAAATACCACTGGCATAAATTCAAATACCACCTTTTTATCGTTGGGTTTGGTTTTCAGATGCACATGTCATCCTAGTCGATCCAGAAGGTTGGCCTCAGAACAAAAGTCAAAGAGAACAGCAACAAAGGGTAAAAAGGCGCAAAAGTGTTTTTCGCCTAATAAATTGAAAGCGTATCATTTAGAGCAGCACATAATAAATAAATGTCTGTTTTACCTTTAACTCTGTGCAGGGTTCCTTAAAATTTGTCAAAACCGCGATGTGGGGTTTAGTTTAGATTAAACGCATCTTGGCATGTCCTACCTGTGCAAGACACTACTTTGGGGTCATCGTGAAATTGTGGGGAACTCGGGGAAAAATTACGAGGCCTTATAGCTTTGCAAATAGGTCACGAAGCAGCTGGAAGCAATTTTTGTAGAGAAGCAGTATTGGCCCAAAAAACTACTTTAAAACTCAATGGAAACCTCCATTGGAATTCCCTATATTTCAGTGCTGTATCAGCTCCACATCAGATGAGTGACTCAATCTAATCTTGTGTTTCTTTTTAGAAGGCATATAGTCTGATTTTTTTTTTTTGCTAAATCTATCCTCGAATCAGAGCATGAAGAAGATCAAAAACTGGACTCCAAGACGGCTTCTGTGGTCTGCGTGTCCCCAATAAATTCATTCATTCATTCAATCGTATTTATTGAGCGCTTATTGTGTGCAGAGCACTGTATCTATCTCATTTTTCATTTCTGTTTGTAATCGCTGTCATCTTTGTTTCTTATGCTTTGGCTAAAAAAGGTGACATATTTATTGGAACTGGGATTCAATAAACATTATGCAATAAATGTCAATAAATGTCCATCCATGAGAATAATATGCTGGTTTTAGATTTTGAAAGATTTCTGCCTACAAAGTTTAGAAGCCTCATATTCCCATATGCACTGTGTAGTAATTACTTGGTGAGAAAAATACTTCATGGTTTAATGTGATGAGAAGAGACCTAATAAAATAATAATGAGGATAAACTCTCACCATCAATTATTGAGTCTATAATTATTACTATATTTTATTAATGTAATTATTGCAATCAATTATTGAGTGCTTACTGTGTGAAGACCATTGTACTAAACGCTTGGGAGAGTACAATACAAAGAGTTGGTAGACATGTACCCTGCCCACAGTGAGCTTACAGTCTAGAGGGTATTTATTGAGCACTTACTGTACCAAGAGCCCCATATTAAGTGCCATCCATTGTTGTGAGCTGAATTAAATTCTCCACTGTATTGTAGAACTGGATAATGCTGGAAAGGTAGCCATTTTCTCTGTGGCTTTAAATGAGTAGTAGTAAGAATAGTAATAATAATAATAATAATAATAATAATAATAATGGTATTTGTTAAGCACTGTTTTAAGCACTGGGGTAGATATAAGCTAATTAGGTTGGACACAGTCCCTGTCCCACATGGGGCTCACTGTCTTAATCCCCATTTTACAGATGAGGGGACTGAAGCTCAGAGAAGTTAAGTGACTTTCCCACAAAGCAAGGTCACAAAGCAGACAAGTGACAGAGCAAGGATTAAAATCCAGATCCTTCTGATTCCTAAATGGATGTAATGCAATTTAATTTAATAATAATTATCATTATTATTGTTATGGTGTTTGTTAAGCACTTACTATGTGTCAAGCACTATTCTAAGCACTGGGATAGATACAAGGTAATAAGGTTGTCCCATGTGGGGCTCACAGTCTTAATCCCTATTTTACAGATGAGGTCATTCAGGCACAGAGAAGTTAAGTGGCTTGCCCAAGGTCACACAGCAGATGGAGGCGGAATTAGAACCCACGACCTCTGACTCTCAAACCCATTCTCTTGCCACTAAGCCATGCTGCTTCTCTGGCTGTCAGAGATTTGCAGACTCTAAATACTGGGTGAAGATAAATGTGCATGTGAAAGTGACATGGGCCTAACAAAGACGTCTGGATTTCTTTTGAGGGATTTAAGAGGAAAATGTGGCATGGATGCGGGTGGCTTTGAGCAGGCAGGAACCCCTCTAAAGAGGACCCATACCTCGTTGACAGTCCATTAATCAACTGATATTTATGGACCGTTCATGGTGAAGAAGCATGGCCTTGAGGAAAGAGTGTGGGACTGAGAATCAGGAAATCTGGGTTCTAATGCCTGCAGTATGACCTTGGGCAAGTCACTTAGCTCCTCTTTGCCTCAGTTTCTCCATCTGCTAAATGGAGATTAAACACCTATCCTCCTGCTCCCTAAGACTGATTGCATTGTAATAATAATAATAATAATAATAATAATAGCATTTGTTAAGCGCTTACTGTGTGCAAAACACTGTTCTAAGAGCTGGGGAGGATACATACATTGTGATCAGATTGTCCCACATGGGGCTCATAGTCTTCATCCCCATTTTACAGATGAGGGAACTGAGGCACAGAGAAGTTAAGTGACTTGCCCAAAGTCACTGATCTGACAACTGGTGGAGCCAGGATTGGAACCCATGACCTCTGACTCCCAAGCCCGGGCTCTTTCCATTGAGCCACGCTGCTTTGGCTCAGTGCTTGGTATGTAGTAAACACTAGATACTTCTAGAAAGCAAATTATCAGAACTACTAACTGTCACCTCCTGCCACCCTAGGGAGATCAATTGGTGACGCTACAATAATGATAATAAAAATCACAATAATGATTGTGATCATTGTTAAGCACTTACTGTGTGCCAAGCACTGGGGTAGAAGATAATCAGGGTGAACACAGCCCCTGCCTTCTTCAAGGGGCTCACAGTCCTAGTAGGAGGGAGAACAGGTAAAATCTCCATGTTACAGGGAAGGCAACTGAGGCACAGAGAAGTTAAATGACTTGACCAATGCCACACAGCCAATGTGATTGAGCTGGGATTAGAACTCAGGTCCTCTGACTCCCAGCCTGTGCTCTTTCCACTAGGCCACACGGCTTCTCACACTACAGAGAAGTGAAGTGCTTTGCCCAAGGTCACACAGCAGGTTCATGGTGGAGTCAGAATTAGAACCCAGGTCCTTCTGACCCCCAGGCCCATGCCCTATCCACTAAACCAGAATCCATCTTTACAATGGATTTTCACTGGATTGGAACAGCATTGATAATATAAAATATAAAAGGTTATTGATGCCTATCTACTTGTTTCATTTTGTTGTCCGTCTCCCCCCTTCCAGACTCTGAACCTGTTGTTAGGTAGGGATTGTCTCTATTTGTTGCCAAATTGTACTTTCCAAGTGCTTAGTACAGTGCTCTGCACTCAGTAAATATGATTGACTGATTTTTCATTTGAGTGTGAAATTGCTTAATGTATGTAACACATAGCCCTCTACTAGCAGATCCAATGCATTCCACTAAATCACCTCAAGAAAACATATAGTGACTCCTGTTCCTTATCTGTTTTGAACTTACTCATTCTATTTTGTTTCATTTCTTTGTTCTCATTTTCTCCGGGGTGTACTACACTTAGATCAAAACATTTTACTGCTTACTTTAGTGGCGTGCCTTTATCTAACTGACATTTTTCTCCACCGATGATCTATGAGCCTTTACAGAAGACATCTCATAAAAGTTTTCCAGTTAATTATAATGTAGGTTCCCTCTCTAAGATAAGGTTTGTTTTAGCTGGAGGTTTAACTAGCTATGTGTTGACACTAATAGTTGTATCATTAAATCCGTGACTACACCAAAAAAAAATAAAATACTGAAGATATGCGGCTTCAGAGCAGCATAAATATTCATGCTAATCTGAAAGGCCTTGGCTATTTTGAGCATTTGGAAGTACTTTGACTTTACCTGACTCCTGGCTTGAAGCCTTTCAAAACACACTCACTTCTTTGGCCAGAAGAATTCAGACATCAACAAGCTAAATGCAAACGTCACAGCTTGACTCAGCTCGCCTCTAGACTGGAAGCTCTTGGCAGGGAGGGAATGTTGTGATGTACTCTCCCAATAATAATAATAATGATGGCATTTGTTAAGCACTTACTATGTGCAAGGCACTGTTCTAAGCACTGGGGAGTTTACAAAGTGATCAGGTTGCCCCACGTGGAGCTCACAGTCTTAATTCCCACTTTACAGATGAGGTAACTGAGACCCAGAGAAGTTAAGTGACTTGCCCAAGGTCACACAACTGACAAAGTACAGTGTTCTGCCCACCGTAAGCCCTCAATAAATATGACTGAATGAATTTGATTGCATTCAAAAATGACAGTGAAAGCTCCAGTGCTGCCTTTCTAAATTAGATGTTTGTGCTGATCTACTGCATCCAACTTAGGTAAAGTGGAGGCTGAAGTGAAGTGATAGTTTAAAGTTGAAAGCACAGTAGGGTACCGACCCACAGCTAATGTCAAAATCATCTTCTCAAAGCATCCTTCGGCCCACATCTTTCCTCTCCTTAAAACCCTCTACTGGCTCCTTGTGACTTTTCGCGTCAAACAAAACCTTTGGCTTTGAGAGTCTCCACCTTACCAAACTGCTCTCTTCACCCACTTTTAAACCTGCTGTCTTCACTCCTCCGGAGGCAACCTTCCAGAACTACCTTAATCTCGACTCTTCCACCTCTGTCTTCTCGCCCATGCTGTTCCCCAGGAATTTTCTCCTCCCCACATGCAACTCTCCCAAATTCAAATCTCCCCTAAAATCATGGGTTCTAATCCTGGGTTCTCCACTTGGTCTTCTGTGTGACCTTGGGCAAATAATAATAATGGCATTTATTAAGCACTTACTATGTGCAAAGTACTGTTCTAAGCGCTGGGGAGTTTACAAGGTGATCATGTTGTCCCACGGGGGGCTCACAGTCTTCATCCCCTTTTACACATGAGGGAACTGAGGCCCAGAGAAGTCAGGTGACTTGCCCAAAGTCATCATCATCATCAATCGTATTTATTGAGCGCTTACTATGTGCAGAGCACCGGACTAAGCGCTTGGGAAGTACAAATTGGCAACATATAGGGACAGTCCCTACTCAACAGTGGGCTCACAGTCTAAAAGGGGGAGACAGAGAACAAAACCAAACATACTAACAAAATAAAATAAATAGAATAGATGTGTACAAGTAAAATAAATAAATAAATAAATAAATAGAGTAATAAATATGTTCAAACATATATACATATATACAGGTGCTGTAGGGAAGGGAAGGAGGTAAGATGTGGGGGATGGAGAGGGGGACGAGGGGGAGAGGAAGGAAGGGGCTCAGTCTGGGAAGGCCTCCTGGAGGAGGTGAGCTCTCAGTAGGGCCTTGAAGGGAAGAAGAGAGCTAGCTTGGCGGATGGGCAGAGCGAGGGCATTCCAGGCCTGGGGGATGACGTGGGCCGGGGGTCGATGGTGGGACAGGCGAGAACGAGGTACGGTGAGGAGATTAGCGGCGGAGGAGCGGAGGGTGCGGGCTGGGCTGGACAAGGAGAGAAGGGAGGTGAGGTAGGAGGGGGCGAGGTGATGGACAGCGTTGAAGCCCAGGGTGAGGAGTTTCTGCCTGATGCGCAGATGACAGTTTGCAGAGCCGGGATTTGAACCCATGACCTCTGACTCCAAAGCCCGGGCTCTTTCCACTGAGCCACACTGCTTCCCAATCACTTCACTTCTCTGTAACACAGTGATTAAGGCTGTGAGTCCCATGTGGGACATGGATTGGGTCCAATCCAATTAGCTTGTATCTACCCCAGAGTTTAGAACAGGGCTTGGCACATAATAAGAGCTTAGAAAATACCATAATAACAATAATTATTATTATTATTATCATTATCCCACTTCCTCCAACAAGTTTCCTCAATTATTTTCTCATCACTCTCAATTGTATCTTCTCACCTGCCATACCCATCACCTATGAACTTATTTACCCCCTCTTTAACACTCACGCGCATTTGTCCCCACTAATTATTTATTTTGACAGTGTGGTAAATATTTTTATGTTTGCATCCCCCTCATTAGAGTGTAAGGCCTTTGTTGATTAATCATGGTATTCCTTGAGTGCTTAATGTGTGGAAAGCTCTGTACTGAATGGCTTGGAAAATAAAGTCAATAAAGATGATCCCTATCCTCAGTGAGCTTTATCTAAAGGAAGAGGTAACTGTTAAAATTAACTAAAAGTAGAGGAAGCAACAAACATGTCACTTGTAAAGTCCAGGGCCCAACATGAAATAATGTTGCTGCTGAGTCATCCAAATTTGTGTAAATAAACACATAATTGCTAAAAACAGAGATACCTTGAGGACCAGCATGATCTAGTGGAAAGAACATGAGCCTGGGAGGACCTGGTTTTTACCCTGGCTCTGCCACGTGGCTGCTGTTTGACCTTAGGCAAGTCTCTTCTCTTCTCTGTGCCTCAGCTGCCTCATCTGTATAATGGGGATTCAATTCCTGTTCTCCTTTCTACTGAGACTGTGAATCCTCTGTGGGGCAGGAACTGTATCTGACCTGTCTTCTATCTTCCCTGGTGCTTAAAATAGTGCTTGGTACCTAGCAGGAGCTTAACAAATATGACAATGATTAGATTTGAATGGTTTGGTGTGTTTGGGATTAGGTACAACAGGCTTGTTGGAGGAGTTGGGATTTTGAATGAATTTAAAGGATGGGGAGGGCAGTGAAGAGGGCAGGCATTAGAGAAGCTGTGTGGCCTAGTGGAAAGAAAATGGTCCTGGGAGTCAGAAGAGCTGAGTTTTAATCCCAGCTCTACCACCTGTCTGCTGTGTGACCTTGGGCAAGTCACTTAACTTCTCTGTGCCTTAGTTACCCCATTGTGAGTCCCATGTGCAACATGGATTGGGTCCAATCCAATTAGCTTGCATCTAGTCCCGGACTTAGTACAGTTCCTGGCACAAAATAAACACTTAATAAATACCATTCTTTAAAAAAGCATTATGGAAATTATCTTTCAGGACCACCGCTAAAAATTAAACATTTCTGAAGGCTTCATTAACCCTTTCAGTCCACCAAGATACCATTTGTGCTTGGTAGATAGTAAGTGCTTAACAAATACCATAATAATAATAATAATAATAATAATAATAATAATGGCATTTATTAAGCAGTTACTATGTGCAAAGCACTGTTCATTCATTCATTCATTCAATCATATTTATTGAGCACTTACTGTGTGCAGAGCACTGTACTAAGCGTTTGGGAAGTACAAGTAGGCAACATATAGAGATGTTCCCTGCCCAACAGTGGGCTCACAGTCTAGAAGGGGGAGACAGAGAACAACATCAAACATATTAACAAAATAAAATAAATAGAATAAATATGTACAAATAAAATAAATAAACAAATAGAGTAATAAATATGTACAAACATACATACATATATACAGGTGCTGTGGGGAGGGGAAGGAGGTAAGGTGGAGGGGATGGGGGGGAGGAGGGGGAGAGAAAGGAGGGGGCTCAGTCTGGGAAGGCCTCCTGGAGGAGGTGAGCACTCAGTAGGGCTATTCTAAGCACTAGGGAGGTTACAAGGTGATCAGGTTGTCTCACGGGGGGCTCACAGTCTTCATCCCCATTTTACACATGAGGGAACTGAGGCCCAGAGAAGTCAAGTGACTTGCCCAAAGTCACACAGCTGACAGTTGGCAGAGCCGGGATTTGAACCCATGATCTCTGACTCCAAAGCCGGGGCTCTTGCCACTGAGCTGTGCTGCTTCTCTACTTACTGTTATTATTATTATTTGGCCTTAATCCTATCTCCAGAGGTTAATGAATTTACAGTTAATGAGAAGTTTAGGCAGAGAGAATTAAGTGCTGAATGATTTATTTTCTTAATCTACAGTACTTTCATTTCTTTAGCTTTGGTTCATCTAAGAGCTGCACCTGTTTATCATTATGAGACTGCAACAGCTATTACCTTGCAAGTATCAGCGACCAACTGGCTTTATGGACTAAACTGTTATTTTGGGGGATTACAACAGTACACTTTCAACCATTAGGACAATTACATACAGCTACTCCATTTGTTCTCTCCAAATTTCAAAACAGAGCAAGGGCAATTGTCCAAGTGCCATTTACTAAGTAATATTGTCCATCATGGAAAAATAGGGAGAGAAGAAGAAGAGGAGGAGGAAGAGGAGGAGGAGAGGGGAGGGAAAGGGATTTGGGGAATGGAAGGGGAAGAAGGAGAAGGAAGGAGAAGAAAGAAGAATCAATGGTATTTATTTAACACCAATAATAAATATTTCTTTATGATAAATATTGAATACTTGTTCAATAATTAAATAAGTGTTCAGAGCACTGTACTAAGCACTCGGGAGAGTACAACACAGCAATATGACAGTTACATTCCCTGCCCACAGTGAGCTCACAGCCTAGAGGGGAAGACAGACATTACTATAAATGAATAAATTGCAGATATGTACATAAGGGCTGGGGGCTGGGGGGCAGCCTTGAATAAAGGCAGTAAGTCAAGGTGATGCAAAAGGAAGTGGGAGAAACGGAAATGAGGGCTCAGTCAGGGAAGGCCTCTTGGAGGAGATGTGCTTTTAATAAGGCTTTGAAGGTGAGCAGATTTGAAAAGGGAGGGCATTCCAGGCCAGAGCAAAATGTGGGTTGGAGATTGGTGATGAGATAGTCGAGATCGAAGTACAGTGAGTAAGGTGACATTAGAGGAGCAAAGTGTACGGGCTGGGTTGTAGTAAAAAAGTAGTGAGGAGAGGTAGGAGGGGGCAAGGTGATTGCTTTAAAGCCAATGGTAAGGAGTTTCTGTTTGATGCAGAGGTGGATGGATAACCACTGGAGGTCCTTGAGGAGTGGGGAAACATGGCCTGAATGCATTTGTAGATAAATGAACCGGGCAGCAGAGTGAAGTGTGGACTGGAGTGAAGAGAGACAGGAGGCAGGGAATTAAGCGAGAAGGCTGATGCAGTAATCAAGACAGGATAGACTAAGCACTTGGATTAACATGGTAGCAGTTCGTTAAAGGGCTCCAGAGTTGGAGCCTAGCCTATGCACTTAGGTCTGTACACCTTAAGTACTTTGATTTTCACCCCACTCCCATCCCACAGCACTTATGTGCATATACTTGCCCTCTGTTGCTTCCCCTAGCTGTAATTTTATTTTAATGTATGCCTCTCCTTGAAGGGCAGGAATCAGGTCTACTAATCCAATCAATTAATCAATCAATGGTATTTACTGAACACTTATTTTGTGCAGAGTACCTGTCCTGCTTTCGTGGACCCACTCCCACATGAAACCCCTGTCTAATCAATCCTACTGACTGAGCGCTTACTGCGGCAGAGCACTGTACTAAGTGTTTAAGAGAGTACAATGTATCAGACTTGGTAGAAGTGTTGCCTCTGACTCTTCCTATTTTTCTCAATAAATCCAAAAATCCATGGGGAAAAATTAATACTTTCTAGCCAATGAATTCCCACATGGAAGCGCAATATCTCAAGTCAATTATCCCAACTGTCTATGGATTTATCTACATAGTCTTACTGCATTTCTTGGCATTTTTCTCTCTCATACTTTCTTCCTCTATCAATATGAAGCATTTTTTATTTTGGTAAAACATGACGTTTCATTTGCCAATAACTTGCAAGCAGCCATAAATAAAGATTCCAATTTGGGAAAATCAATTTAGGGAATGAATCAGCATGAATACAATTGTTTTTTACTTATCAGAATGTCTGAGTCTTTCCAAAAGCAAAAGCTGGAAAAATGTGTAAGTCAATCAGGAAGGACATTTCCTTAGGTCAAACCATTCTCCCATAGTATTCTCTGTCTATTAGCTATTTGACCTCACTAGGTTAATGTATTTATCTGCTGGGGTTGAAGTCATTAGCCTTTAGAGAATGACAGGAAGTTGATTTTTGGCTTCTCTTCCCAACTTTAGGGGCTGAGGTTAGCTTTTAAAAAGCTGTTTTGGCAATAGTTTGATGTCATGAGGATATCAGTCCATCTCACAAATTTCTTTTCATTCAAAAAAATGCAAAGGCCCTGAAAATGAAGCAATCAAAAGAGGGAAAAATCGACAAAGCTTACATAATAATTTCCCATGTTGCTAATTTCACTTACAATTTAATCTATAGGTCCAACTCAAGAAAGATTAGGATCTAATAAATAAAAGCAAATCCCAAACATTCCAGTTCTAAGTATTAACAACAAAATCTGCGTGTATCTATTGGCATTAAGTTGTTTCTTCTTTGGTGGAGTTAGATTTAAAAGAGAATCACCTTCCCTTGATTCTAATACCATCATTCCCCATTCACTCAATGACGGGTATAATTATGGTAATTTATTTAAGAATAATACCGTGTACTCTGCCTCACTGAATTAACTTTACATTGGGTTGGCATCACAAATTTGATTTTTCAAAACAGGTTTAATTTGGGAGCCAATTGGCAGCTAGGTAGTGGATAAGCAGCTGGAGTGTTTTCCCTGTAAATTCTGTCAGAAAAGACCAGAGTTCATAGCTAGTTGAAAGGTTCAAGAGAATCCAGTTGGATCTTGACTGTTCTACTAACATCTGGTTTGTTTGCTAGCTATTGTTAGGATTTGATTCACAACTCCGTCCAGAGTTATGCTTTCCCAAGTATTTGGAACCTGGGTTCTAATCCCAGCTCCTCCATTCATCTGCTGCGTGACTTTAGGCAAGTCACTTCACTTCTCTGTAAAATGGGGGTTAAGACTGTGAACCCCATGCGGTACGGGGACTGTATCTAACCTGACGATTTTGTATCTACCCCAGCACTAAGTATAGTGCCTGGCACAGAGTAAACACTTTAACAAATATCTATTGAAGTCATGGACACGTATATGCCTTCTCCTTGAGTGCAAATCCTGATTGAGAAGCAGAGTGGTTCAGTGGAAAGACCATGGGCTTTGGAGTCAGAGGTCATAGGTTCAAATCCCTGCTCCACCAATTGTCAGCTGTGTGACTTTGGGCAAGTCAATTAACTTCTCTGTACCTCAGTTACCTCATCTGTAAAATGGGGATTAAGACTGTGAACCCCCTGTGGGACAACCTGATCACCTTGTAACCTCCCCAGCACTTAGAACAGTGCTTGGCACATAGTAAGCGCTTAATAAATGCCATTCCTTCTAGACTGAGAGCCCGTTGTTGGGTAGGGACTGTCTCTATATGTTGCCGACTTGTACTTCCAAAGCGCTTAGGACAGTGCTCTGCACACAGTAAGTGCTCAATAAATACGATTGAATGAATGAATGGTCTAGGAGTCTGACTGATTGGCAGCTGCCACCTTGGGAATGGTGGTAGCTCTGTCCCCTTTAGACACACAAGCCAATGAATCAATATTGCTCACTGAGCACCTGTGTATGAAGCACTAAAGTGTGTAAGCACAATAATAGATGGGATCCCTGTCCTCAAGGAGATTATAATAATGTGGACAGACCGACGCCTCACTGTACCTCATTCTCTTCACTGTACCTTGTTCTCGCCTGTCCCGCCATCCACCCCCAGCCCACGTCCTCCCCCTGGCCTGGAATGCCTTCCCTCCACACATCTGCCAAGCTAGCTCTCTTCCTCCCTCCAAAGCCCTACTGAGAGCTCATCTCCTCCAAGAGGCCTTCCCAGACTGAGCTCCCTTTTTTCCTCTCCTCCTCCCCATCTCCTTCTGACCCTACCTCCTTCCTTTCCCCACAGCACCTGTATATATGCTTGTACAGATTTATTGCTCTATTTATTTTACTTGTACATATTTACTATTCTATTTATTTTGTTAATGATGTGCATTTAGCTTTAATTCTATTTATTCTGATGACTTGACACCCAGCCACATGTTTTGTTTTGTTGTCTGCCTTCTCCTTCTAGACTGTGAGCCTGTTGTTGGGTAGGGACCATCTCTATATGTCTCCAACTTGTACTTCCCAAGTGCTTAGTATAGTGCTCTGCACACAGTAAGTGTTCAATAAATATGATTGAATGAATGAATGAATAAATTTGAGATAAACAAGAGCCATGGTGAGGCTATGAGTGATAATAATAATAATTATTATGGTATTTGTTAAGCTCTTACTGTATTCCAGGCAATGTACTAAGCACTGGGTTGGATACAAACAAATTGGGTTGGACACAGTCCCTGTCCCATATGGGGCTCAGAGTCTCGATCCCCATTTTAAAGAGAAGTGAAGTGAGTTTCCCAAGGCCACACAGCAGACAAGTGGCAGAGCTGGGATTAGAGCCCATGATCTGATTCCCAGGCCCTGGCTCTAGCCACTGCACCATGCTGCTTCTCTACTATGCTGTGAAGTACTTAGGTGGTAAGTAACCACAGTGCAAAAATGGCCGTAGGTGGTGATGCATGTAAGGTAGGGAGATGAGGGATTAATCAGGAAAGACCTCCTGGAGGAGATGTGATTTTAGAAAGGCTTTGGAGAGGAGGACAGCCATGGTCTGCCAGATGTGATGGAGAGGGAGTCCTGGGTAGGGGGAGGATGTGAGTGCAAAAAGTGAGGCACAGTGAGTAGATTGAGAGGAATAAAGCAGTGGAGCTGGAGTTCAGTGAGAGAAAAATGACCTTGACCACACCAATCAGGGCCCCAAATCTCTGGGTGGGGACTCAAGTAGTGGGAATCCTCTTGGTAGTATATTTGGTCCTCCCCTGCAACATCATATGAGGACCACTGAGAATTTAAGAAGTATGTGAAAATAAATCCTCCAAACCAGTATTTGCTCGCAAAGTACTCGTTCATAAAGTAGATTATCATACAGAAAGCACTCTGAAGAATATTGAAAATATTTGCCAAAGGTATTGGGAATGTCAAATCAACTAGTGCATCTGGTAGAAGCTCCTTATCAACAGCTTTGGGAATTCAGTCTGCCCTCCCCATCCTATTTACCTCAGTGATTTCCTAATACACTCTGCAATCCTAATACAGCCTGCACACTCTGCTCCTCTAAAGCCAACCTACTAACCGTACCTTGATCTAATCTATCTCATCAGTGACCCCTTGCCCACATCCTCCCTCTAGTCTGGAATTCCAACCCCCTCCATCGCCTCCACAGATGACAGACAATCATTCTCCCCACCTTCAAGGCCTTATTAAAATCACATCTCTTTCAAGAGTCCTTCCTTGACTAAACTCTCATTTCCCCTGCTCCTTTTGCATTGCCTTTACATTTAGCTCTGTGCCATTTAAGTGAGTGATATTTACCCCATTCTCAGCCCAAAACCACTTGGGTGCATGGTACAGTGCCCTGCACAAAGTAAACACTCAATATATATGCTTGATCAATATCTGCAATTTATTTTAATATCTGTCTTCCCCTCTAGACTGTAAGCTACTTGTGGGAAGGGAGAAGCAGCGTGGCTCAGTGGAAAGAGCCCAGGCTTTGGAGTCAGAGGTCATGGGTTCAAATCCCAACTCTGCCAATTGTCAGCTATGCGACTTTGGGCAAGTCACTTAACTTCTCTGCACTAGTTACCTCATCTGTAAAATGGGGATTAAGACTGTGAGCCCCACGTGGTACAACCCAATCACCTTGTAACCTCCCCAGCGCTTAGAACAGTGCTTTGCACATAGTAAGTGCTTAATAAATGCCATCATTATTATTATTATTAAGGGAATGTGTCTTATCAACTCTGTTGTACTGTATTCTACTGAACTGTACTGCTCTGCACACAGTAAATGTTTAAAAAATGCTCTTGATTGATTAATTTTAATAATTGTGATGTACAGTGCTCTTTTTTATGACTGAATTAGTTCCCTTTCTAAAACCTGAACCTAATGATTTTATCCAAAAATACAGAAAAGTGAATTACAGAAATATATGGTCATTTGAGATACAGAAAGTCACTAGTACCATGTCAGATGTTCTGTAGAACCTGATTGAATTTAGTGGTTAATAACCAGGGGTTAGTTCACCCAACTTCACATCTTTCTTATAAGGATCATAAGGGCAGACATTTGGGGAGGTACTTCTTTAATTCTGATTGGTATTCAAAAAGATGTGTTATTATCCTTTAACATAAGCAAATTCCTTGAATTAGTTCTTTATGTGAGTATTCAGGCGTACGCGACACATCCTTTGGCAATTTTCTCCCCCACATTTCCACTGGGAGCAAAGATAAGGTTTCATTTCAAAACGATTTCATTTGTGCTGGACTCTGGTTAATGAGATTTGCACCAGGCCAACTGGCTTGATATACGTGGTATGAAACTGGACTGGGGTCTGTGGTTTGGAGGGAGTTGGGGAACAGAGCTCCCTTTTGGAAACAAAGGGAAGGAAGCTGGTTTTCAAGACCCGTATTTTTGTGTGTGAGAGGAAAAACCCCATGGGCAAGACAAAAAATGGCCAAGTAGTGAATTACAAGAAGGCTGAGAATAGAAACTGAAGAGATTGCGTAAGGTCCCTGCAGGAAAAGGAGTCATAGAAACACATCTTCCTCAAAACTGTCTTAAAATAATAATAATAATGGTATTTGTTAAGCACTTACTATGTGCCAAGCACTGTTTTAAGTGCTGGGGTAGATACAAGGTAATCAGGTTGTCCCAAGTGGGGCTCACAGTCTTAATCCTCAGGTAACTGAAGCACAGAGAATAATAATAATAGTGGTATTTGTTAAGCACTTACTATGTGCCACATACTGTTCTAAGTGTTGGCGGAGATACAAGTTTATCAAGTTGTCCCAGGTGGGGCTCACAGTCTTAATCCCCACTTTACATATGAGGTAACTGAGGCACAGAGAAGTTAAGTGTCTTGCCCAAAGTCACACAGCTGACAAGGGGCAGAGCCGGAATTAGAACTCACAGCCTCTGATTCCCAAGCCTGTGCTCTTTCCACTAAGCCATGGTGCTAGCTGAAGCTCAGTATGGTTAAGGTTGGAAAACCTGCTCCTAGACTTGAATCAAATTCTCCCTCGGCACTAGCAGCACTAAAGACCCCTGTTGGAAGCCGTAGAAACTTCTCCAGAGCATTAAGGATCATTTCAACTCACTGAGTCTGTTGTGTTAGGCATTCTCCTCCAAGAAGCCTTCCCTGACTAAGTCCTCCTTTCCTCTCATTCCCTTCTGCATCGCTCTGACTTGCTCCCTTTATTCACCCCCACCTCCCAGCCCCACAGCACTTATGGACATATCTGTCATTTATTTATTTATATGGGTATCTGTCTCCCCTTCTAGTACGGTGCTCTGCACACAGTAAGCGCTCAATAAATACGATTGAATGAATGAATGATTGTAAGCTCATTGCAGACATGGAATGTGAAAGTTTATTGTTATATTGTACTCCCCCAACTGCTTAATACAGTGCTCTGCACACAATAAGCACTGAATAAACACAAATGACTGTCCGACTGTATGTCCCCTGAGGGCAAAGGAGCATGCCTTCTATTGTATTTTCCCAAGAATTTAATGCAGTTCTCTGCACTCATTAGGCCCTCTTTAAATACTCTTGATTGAAGCCACAGAATGTTTCCGTAGTAGTGGGCGCCCATTAAGTGCAATGCACTGTACTAAGCATTTGGGAAAGTTCAGCAGAGGAAAGAGACAGAGAGCTTGCGTAAGGAGCTAGCCCTCTAACAGAGGGAAAATAGAGAACTGGGAAAAAACGGTGTAACAAGGAAGAACTGAAGCATTTAACCAAAATTCGAACCATCCTAAAAGGACTTTTTTCTTCCCCTCCATACTCTACCGAAAATGTCATTTTAATGAGCCTATGGAGAACATCTGCATTTTCACAGGATGGCATTTTCACTAACATCTAAGACTGCGAGCCCTGGACAGGTACTGTGCCTGACCTGTTTAGCTTGTGTCTAATCCAGCATTCAGTACAGTTCCTGATACATAGTAAGCATTTAACAAATACCATTATTATTATTATTATTATTATTAACAAGTACTATCATTTGTACAAGACAACTTTCAGCTAAAAGCAAGTCTTTCCTCCCCCACCCAAATCACAAGGGTCAGTTTGGTATTCCCTGCCCACGCAGACTTGAGAAATCCTTCTGAAAACGTGAGAAAGACTCTTGTGGACATATTTTTAATCCTTTACTGGACTCCTTTTCCTTATTTGCAAACACTTATATTTCCATCTCTCACATTACATGTAAGTTCCTTGTAGGCAGGGAATATGTCAGGTTTTTTTTCTGTGGTGCTTTCTCAAGTGCTTAGTGCAGTATTTTGGATTCAGGGACACTCAGTAAATATCATTAGTATTACTACCCCACTCATCGGGGAGAAGAGAGGCAGCCAATCAATCAATGGTATTTATTGAGCACTTACCGTCTGCAGAGTACTGTACTAAGCCCTTGGGAGAGTACAACACGACAGAGTTGGTACGCAATGTGCCCACATTCCCTGCCCACAACGACCTTAAAGTCCTTGTCATTATGGAAGATCTCTTTCTCCTGGAAACCTGCCAAAGTCTTCATTATTTGCTTTTGGAATACTGCCTAATACCTGCTATTTCCCTGTGCTGAATCACCTGGCTCACCTTTACTTCCCCCCTTGTTTCATCTGCTTTAATTAGTCTCCCTCTAGTGTTTCCAAGCTATTTTTGGATTGGATTATTTTCGATTATTTAGTGTTCTAGCTAAAGCACTAAGTACCTAAAGCACATGTTTCTTTCCCAGTCTTTCCGTGGATACCCCGTACCCTTTTTGCTCAATTGGGAGCATAATTAACAGCCTGCTCTGTGTGGGCCCCTCAACTAAACTCTGAGGAGAATACAAAACAATCATTAGACACGATCCCTGCCCTCAAGCAGTTTACAGTCTAGCAGATGTTCACCATACACAAGGGAGACAGGGAGCATGATGTACTGATAACAATGAAAATAATAATAATAATAATGGTATTTGTTAAGTGCTTATTATGTGCCAAGCACTGTTCTAAGCTCTGGGATAGGTACAAGTTAATCACAGGGTGATAGGAGGAAGCAACTGTTGGCAACACTCAAAAACAAGTCCCATGTTTGCTTGCCATAGTTCTACTTTCTATACACAGGGTTCCCTATTTCACAACAAAAGAAGACTTTCCTGATTGAAAGCTTAGTATCCATATTTGCATTAAAATTACACAGGCAATAATTTTCTTTTTTGAATCATCACAAGAGCTTTCACCATTAATAAAATGCTTTCTGCTCTTCAGCACAATAAGTTGTATGCACAGGTCTTAGCTTCAAGATAATACAATTAAAATAAACATCTATATGAAACAATTCAGACCCAGAGAGAAATCTGATTGGCTTTGTGCCATAGGTTTATAAACATAGCAATGAAACTTGAATCTCATCTCAGAATATTCTGTCTATGAATAACTAGATGAAACTCTGATTGAGTCGGCCCTAGTCATCCTTAATGAATGACCAATATGTTGTATTAGACTGCAAAGTTAGGAACTAGAGCTGATTCCTCACTGGGTTTATTTTGCATTTCACTACATGTACAATTAATAACAAAGACAAACCACTAGGTAAAATTTAATTCAGGTTTCAGAGAGGTTCACAAGCAATGAACTGCTTCCCCTCTTTGTCCTCTCCTCCTCCTCATCTGCCCCCTCTGCCCTACCTCCTTCCCTTCCCCACAGCACTTGTAAAAATTTGTACAGATTTATTACTCTATTTATTTTACTTGTACATATTTACTATTCTATTTATTTTGTTAATGATGTGCATAGAGCTATAATTCTATTTATTCTAACAATTTTGACACCTGTCTACGTTTTGTTTTGCTGTCTGTCTCCCCCCTTCTAGACTGTGAGCCCGTTGTTGGGTAGGGACCATCTCTATATGTTGCCGACTTGTACTTCCCAAGCTCTTAGTACAGTGCTGTGCACACAGTAAGCGCTCAATAAATATGATTGAATGAATGAACTGCTGGGAAGCAGCTTGGCCTAATGGAAAGAGCACAGGCCTGTGAGTCAGAGGACTTGGATTCTAATCCTGGATCGACCACTAACAAGCCTGTTGTATGACCTTGGGCAAGCCATTTAACTTCTCTGTGCCTCCGTTTTCTCATCTGCTAAATAGGGATTCAATACTTATTCTCCTTCACACTTAGACTGTGAATCTCATGTAGGACAGGAACTATGTTCCACCTGATTATCTGGTATCTTCCCCAGGGCCTATTACAACAATGTTCAGGCCATGTTTCACCACTCCTCAAGAAACTCCAGTGGTTGCCCATCCACCTCCGCCTTACACTGAAACTCTTCACCATTGGCTTTAACGCGCTCATCACCTTGCCCCCTCCTACCTCACCTCACTACTCTCCTGCTACAACCCAGCCCACACATTTCGCTCCTCTGATGCTAACCTTCTTGCTGTGCCTCGATCTTGTCCATCTCCCCGCCAAACACCTGTCCACATCCTGCCTATGGCCTGGAATGCCCTCCCTCCTCATATCCAACAGACAATGACTCTCCCCTACTTCAAACTCTTATTGAAGGCATATCTCCTCCAATAGGCCTTCCCTAAGCACTCCTTTCCTCTTCTCCCACTCCCTTCTGTGTTGCCCTGACTTGCTCCCTTTATTCATCCTTCCTCCAAGCTTCACAGTACTTATGTGTAGATCTGTAATTTATTTATTTCTATTAATGTCTTTCTCTTCCTCTTCACTGTAAGCTCGTTGTGGGGAGAGAATGTGTCCCTTTGTTGTTGTACTGTATTCTCCTAAGCATTTAGTACAGTGCTCTGCACTCAGTAAGTGCTCAGTAAATATGACTGACTGACTGATTGACCATCACATTCACCTCCAACTGTCATGTAGTCAGTCGTTAAATTATACCTCCTCTTTCCACACAGTGCTTTTCTGATCTACCCTGCCTTCTTTATTCCCACACTTCATGTAAACTGGTAATTTTCTATTTTCCAACTTCTCTGCTTTCGACCTCACCTCCCTCAATCATCCCAACGAGTCAGGATCCAAATGTCATTCCCCATTCCTGCTGATTGCGAGGGTGTCTGTGTGAGATGGAGACAGTGGCTCACCTCATTATTTTGCAACTACCCCAGTGATGCTTAACAAATCATCACCATAATCAACAGTTTTTATGGAGCAGTACCTGTGTGCAGAACCTTGTATTAAAACACCTGAGGACACGCAAAAGTAAGAAGTGTGCTTTTTGAATTGTCCTACATCACAGCCAGATATCCAGAGATGATGCTCTTTAATTTGGTATGACTCTAAAGGGGTTGGCAGTTGTGACAGTCAAAGATTTCCATAGACCAGGCAAAGAGCCTGAAAAGAGGAGGACTGAATATAGAGCAGTTGGAGGAGAGCCTAGAAGTACAGATTAAAGAGTTTCCATTCACCAGAGGCAACTGATCATTAAAGGCTTTCAAGCTTATAATAATAATAATAACATTGATATTTGTTCATTCATTCATTCAGTTGTATTTATTGAGTGCTTATTGTGTGCAGAGCACTGTAAAAAGCCCTTGGGAAGTACAAATCGGCAACATATAGAGATGGTCCCTACCCAACAACGGGCTCACAGTCTAGAAGGGGGAGATGAACAACAAAACAAAACAAGTAGACATGTGTCAACACATGATGATGGCATTTGTTAAGCGCTTACTATGTGCCAAGCACTGTTCTAAGCGCTGGGGTAGATACAAGGTTATCAGGTTGTCCCATGTGGGTCTCACAGTCTTCATCCCCATTTTACATGCTTGTTATGTGTCAAACACTGTTCTAAGCTCTGGGGTAGATAAGCTTATGCTAAACTAATGCTATGAGAAAATTCCATGTTACAAGACTATTTCATTGGTCTTTAAAACACAGTGAGGTCCAGATTGCTTTTAAATGTCTATTCTGTCTGTCAAATAACAGCTATGGAGTCAATCCTGGTAGAATCTTGTGGTCCCTGAATTCTCAGGATAAACTGGGTCATAAAAGAGTATGCTATTCCCAAACATCCCTTGGTTTCTTGGCCAATCTTGAATTGAGCATTAGATTGCAAACTCCTCGAAGGTAGAAATCAGGTAGACTACCTCGCTTATGTTCTCCCGACCACTTAGTACAGTGCTCTCTGCACACGGTAGTCTCTCAAATATTACCGATTGATTGGTCTTCAATTATCGACCTCTTGATGTCTCAAATCTACAGTCAACCTTGGTGAAAATCGAGATTCCAAGAGGCAGATTTGAAAACAGAAAGAGGTGCTGGAGTGGCAAGAGAGCATCTGCATGCCAAAAAGTAATATATACATTCACTCCGTGGGCCACAGGGAGTGATGTCAAGATCTTGTAAGCCACAGCCTCGTCAACTAAGATACCATCAGCAGCAGTGCATCTAGAAAAGCAGCGTGGCTCAATGGAAAGAGCCCAGGCTTCGGAATCAGAGGTCATGGGTTCAAATCCCGGCTCCGCCACTTGTCAGCTGTGTGCCTTTGGGCAAGTCACTTCACTTCTCCGGTCCTCAGTTACCTCATCTGTAAAATGGGGATGAAGACTGTGAGCCCCCTGTGGGACAACCTGATCATCTTGTCACCTCCCCAGCACTTAGAATGGTGCTTTGCACATAGTAAGCACTTAATAAATGCCATGATTATTATTTATTATTATTAGTTGTGATCATGAAAGTCAACATCTATATACATGCTTTAACTCTCCATGTGTGTGTGTTTGTATGTGTTTCTAAATCGCAGCTCTACCAATTACTTGTCGTGTGACTTTGGGCTCAAGTCGCTTAATTTCTCTATGCCTCAGCTACCTCTCATCTGTAAAATGAGGATAAAATCTTCCTCCCTCCAACTTAGGCTGTGAGCCTCTTGGAGGGCAGGGACTTTGTCCAACCTGTTAAACTTGTATCTACCCCATCGCTTAGAACAGTGCTTGACACATAATGAGCGCTTAGCAAATTCTATTTTCAAAACCCACAGAATTTTAGAAATCAACATTGAAACCTGGCTAAAGTTAGCTTTGTGCCCCAGTTTCCGCAGTCTGTAGAATGGAGACCGTGTTATTTGTCATTTGCTTGCTCAGAAAGTTGGTCAGTGAATGGGGTTAATTGTAAAGACTTCTACTGTAGATTTGCCAAGTACAACAGAAAAGCTACAGAACAACATTAGGTGGTGCTGCTGGAATGGAATCTGAAATAAACGAATATGTACTTGAACCAAAGACTACCGGTGAGTCTTACCTCATGCAACTCTACTACTACTACTAATAATAATAATAATAAAATGGTATTTGTTAAGCGCTTACTATGTGCCAAGCACTATAATAATAATAATAATGGTATTTGTTAAGCACTTACTATGTGCCAGCACTGTATTAAGTGCTGGGGTAGATACAAGGTAATTTATTCAATTGTGTTTATTGAGCACTTACTGTATTCAGAGCACTGTACTAAGCGCTTAGAAAGTACAACTTGTCCCACATGGGGCTCACAGTCTTAATCCCCATTTGTACAGATGAGATAACTGAGGCACAGAGAAGTTAAGTGGTTTGTCCAAGGTCACACAGCAGACAGGTGGCAGAGCCAGGATTAGAACCCACAACCGCTGACTCCCAAGCCACTAGGCTATACTGCTGCTCACAGTGCACAGCGCTACTCACAGTGCATTCCTTGAATGAAACACTAACTCTACAATCAATCAAGGAGTGGTATTTATTGAGTGCTTACTGGGCGCAGAGCAATCTATTAAGCTCTTGGACACTACTTAGGATGGTTGGGATGGCTATCAGACAAAGTTCAAATACTTTGTGCTCACAGGTTTGAATCGAGGCCTTTTCTGCTAAAATCTGTTTCCAGGCCTGGCCAGCCTGGATTATTCCTCGTCACCTACTAAGATGGATTGTACTGTAGCAATAGTGAAAAGAGTCTGGCTGCATCAAAAATAGCAGCTATTTACCTCTTAATTTCACTGGATCTTAGGTTTACGCTACTATGTGTTCACATTCTCAAGTTTGTTGACAAAGAGTAATACCACCCATTTTGACTTTTGTTCTATCCATAGTGACTTATCTGAACTTCTAGACGGTGAGCCTGCTGTTGGGTAGGGACTGTCTCTATATGTTGCCAACTTGTACTTCCCAAGCGCTTAGTACAGTGCTCTGCACACAGTAAGCGCTCCATAAATATGATTGAATGAATACCTGGGATAATTAGAAACAGCATGAAGAGATCACGGACCTGGGAATCAGAGAACCTGCACTCTAAATCCAGCTCCGTCAATTTCTTGCTGTGAGATCCTGAACGAGCCACTTAATTTCTCTTTGCCTCAGTTTCCTCATCAGTAAAATGGGGATTACATATCTGTTCTCCCTCCTACTAGGACTGCCAGTCAATCAATTAGTCAATCAATCAATCATATTTATTGAGTACAGTGCAGAGCACTGTACTAAGCACTTGGGAAGTACAAGTTGGCAACATATAGAGACAGTCCCTACCCAACAGTGGGAGTCCCTTGTGGGACAGGGACTGTGTCCAATCTGATTATGTTGCATCTACCTCAGTGCTCAGAACAGTGCCTGCACGTAGTAAGCATTTAATACATGCCATTATAATTATTAGGATTAACGAGTTAACATTTCTTTGGCTGGTGAAGCATGTGTTGCTTTTCAAAATGATACTTATTAAGAGGTTCACCATACCAAGCACTGTGGTAAGCTCTGGGGTAAAAAAAAGCTACAAGATAGCTATATGAGACATACTCTGGCCCACATGAGACTTGATGATCTAAGAGGAGGAGAGATTGGGGATCTTATCCCCATTTTACAGATGAGGAGAGTGGAGTACCAAGAGATGACATGATTTGCCCAAATTCGGAGAGTAAAACCAGTGGCAAAGTTGGGACAAGAGACTTTCAGTCTCATGCTCTTTCCAGTCGGCAACTCTTGCAACCCTGATCTTGATAATAATAATAATTATTATTATCAATCAAATTTATTGAGCACATACTGTGTGCAGAGCACTGTACTGAGCAGTTGGGAGAGTACAGTACAACAACAAAACAGCATTGGTAGACATATTTCTTGGTAGACACATTTCCTACCCACAACGAGCTTACAGTCTATTATAATAGCACTTATTAAACACTTATTATGTGCCAAGTGGTGCAGAGTAGCCTGAACTAATGGAAAGAATATGGGCCTGAGAGTCAGAGGAGCTGGACTCTAGTCTTGGCTCTGCTGTGTGACCTTGAGCAAGTCACTTAACTTCTTTGGGCCTCCGTTACCTCACCTGGAAAATGGGAATTAAATCTTCCTCCCTGTAACTTGGTCTATGAGCCCCATGTGGGCCAGGGATTGTAGCCAACCTGATTACCTTGTATCTACCCCAGCACTTAGAACAGTGTTTGACACATAGTAAGCACTTAACAAATACCATAAAAAACGAAAAACAAAACAAACAAAAAACCCTGGAGTTGATTCAAGATAACCATAATGGGGACTGTCCTTGTCCCACCCAGAGTCGATAGCCTAAGGAGGAGGGAGGACATTTTATCCTCATTTTTACAGACGAATCAACTGAGGCCCAAAGAGATTAAGTGGTATGTCCAAGGTGCCACAGCAGAAGAGTGGCAGAGCTGGGATTAGAACCCAGACCTCTTGACTCCCAGTTCTACTCTCCTTCTAATAGGCCATGCTGCCCCCTGACTTTAACCTTGGAAAGAGATGTGATCAGATCTGACTTCTTCCCTACAGCAAAAACAACCACCCGCTGATGACCAGAAGCACAACTTGTGGGTGTTTTGGGGGTGGCACGTTTGTGCCCCAGAAATGTTAGAGCCAAAAACTCCAGTCCACGGTCTCTTGTAAATGCAAACTCTCTTTTATGGGGTCTCTTTTTAGCAATTCCGTTTATGTGGAATAATTGGGATCGATTAGTCAGAAAGTCTTTCATCTTCGTCTTGCACCAATCCGGCATTTTAAAATAATTAAAAACCCAGATTGTTTCTGTTTTTCACCTCAGTTTACTGGCACCCAGCTACGAGGCCCCTACACTTTGATTTTAATCATGGCCAGACAGTATAAGGTCTCGGGCTCGGGATTAGCTGGGGGAACCAGTAGAAGCCCCGCTGGGTAATTTCAAAGCAATGTACTTCACGCTGCTAGCGCTACAGTACAATTTCTGTTCAGTCAGTGGCACAGAGAACAGGCAACGTCCAATTTACACCTCTCCCATAAATCCACATTTTGCCAATGGGTTTAGAAACAAACCACAAGTCAGGGAGTCCAGCAATCAGATGCCTGTTAACAGATCTTTAACTATGATCTATCGCGGAGCGGAGACTGAAATATGGATGCAGGGTTTCCCCTTAGAAAGCTTGCGTGCATTACATGGGGTCTTTTTTCTTGAGATAATTATAAGTGTTTATTTTGGCTTTTAACAACTTTAATCACATTATTTACCAGGCTCCCATTTTCTGAGCAAGTCAGTCCATATTGAAGCCTCCCAGCTTTTCGTATGGAGACTCATTCATTGGTTTGCTGATTTGGATCAGAAATAAGAGTTTAAACGCAGTTAACTCTGTAAGGCTCCGTAGAGGCCAAGACATTGCTTTGAATAGAGAAAACTTCTGGCTTGAACAGCAAGAAATTTCTAAATGGAAGGAGAGTGATCTTTCTTATTTTAGGGTAATATGCTCTCCCCTTTTTCATAGGATTCCCATCTCAAATGGCTTTAAGCTGAAATTAGTTCTCATTGAAGCTAAACACAGAGCCTGGAAGAGTTAATGTCAGGAGACAGCCTAGCAAGATTATTTCAATTGCCAGCACTTCTGCTGCTTATCTCAACTTGGGTTTAAAAATATCCCCTTCAGACTGCGAAAGGTGATTCAGTCACAGTTAACTCAAAGTCTGAAGCTGAACTGCAGTTGACCATTCTGAAATATCAAAATGGCAAGAGGCTTTTTAAAATTGTCCAAACCACTCACCTTATGAGTACACCAGGCCGATCTCAAAATGGAGGAAATTTTGCGAATTTATTCTGAATGGACTATGCCCCACCGGCATGGTTCTTCTGGGGGTGAGTGCAGTATTGCCTTTGGTTTAATCAAAAATAAAACTTGTGAAGTTCTAATAGTAATAATGATTGTGGCATTTGTTAAGTACTTACTATGTGTCAAGCACTGTACTAAGCGCTGGGGTAGATAAGAGATAATCAGATCCCACAGAGGGCTCACAGTCTAAGTAGGAGGGAGAACAGGGATTGAATCTTCATTCATTCATTCAATCGTATTTATTGAGCACTAACTGTGTGCAGAGCACTGTACTAAGCACTTGGGAAGTACAAGTTGGCAACATATAGAGACGGTCCCTACCCAACAACGGGCTCACAGTCTAGAAGGGGGAGACAGACATCAAAACAAAACGTGGACAAGTGTCGTCAGAACAAATAGAATTAAAGCTAGATGCGAGATCACCTCCTCCAAGAAGCCTTCCCAGACTGAGCCCCCTTGTTCTTCTCCTCCTCCCCATCCCCCCGGCCCTACCAACTTCCCCTCTCCACAGCACCTGCACATATGTTTGTACCGATTTATTACTCTATTTTATTTGTACATATTTACTATTCTATTTATTTTGTTAATGATGTGCATCTAGCTTTAATTCTATTTGTTCTGATGACTTGACACCTGTCCACATGTTTTGTTTTGTTGTCTGTCTCCCCCTTCTAGACTGTGAGCCCGTTGTTGGGTAGGGACCGTCTCTACACGTTGCTTTTGCAGTTGAGGGAACTGAGGCACAGGGAAGTTAAGTGACTTGACCAAGGTCACACAGCAGGTAAGTGGCAGAGCAGGGATTAGAACCCTCGTCCTTTAACTGCTGGGCCCACATTCTTGACACTGGGCCACACTGCTCCAGTCTAGTAGTAATAATCGTATTTATTGAGAACTCACTAGGTGTAATGTTCTGTACTAAGCGATTCTTCTAAAGGCCAAAGGGGTTCATCTGTTTCCTATTTCTACAATCATGATGAATTACATTGAAGGATTACAGTGAATTGCAATTAATATTCAAATTTACAGCGAATTGCAATTAATATTCAAATTGTAATGAAAACTTCAGACCCAACCTCTGAAGTAGCCACAGCCATTTTCACCAAAGCAATGGTGACCATCTCGCCAGTCATTTATTTGAATGCTATTTTAGTCTATGAAATGTTGCCAAGTGCAAACATTTTTTAAGACAATAATGAAACTAAAATGGTAAGGCAAACATGTGAGGAACAACGATTTCTTTGCACTCCCCAGGTATCATTCCTCTAATCCCGACCTCTCTCTGTGGGCTAGCGGCAGCCTGGAGTACCTGATTCATCATCAGTCGTATTTATTGAGCGCTTACTGTGTGCAGAGCACTGTACTAAGCGCTTGGGAAGTACAAGTTGGCAACATATAGAGACAGTCCCTACCCAACAGTGGGCTCACAGTCTAATTCAGTCTGATTCAAGATTGTCAGCCGTGATGAGACAGTGTGTTCTCTCCTATCCCCAAGAGGGCTCTGGGCCTATTCACTATTCCCAAATCTGGGACTCATAGCCCAGGACCTGAGAGGTGGAAAGGAGGAAAAATAAAGGGGAGAAATCGAGTTAGAAGGATAACAAGGAGGGTGTCACTTCACAGACTAAAGTCAACAGCTTGAGGTGCTTTTACCCTCAGACCAGCAGTGTGGCCTAGTGGAAAGAGCATGGATGTTGAAAAATAACTGCAGTATTATAATAATCATAGTACATGCTAAGTGCTTACTATGTGACTCGAGTCTCTTTTGAGCTTCATACATGTATATGACGGTAATTGAAACTTTCCAAGCAACCTGAGAAATTATTCTGCTGCTAAAATAAAAATATTTACAAAGAGCGGAAGCAGTAGGAGGGAGAAGGATTGGAGTTGAATGAATACAAGTTGGAATAAATTATTGACTGGACAGTTGAATATACATAAATGTCCACGGGCTGAAGACGAATATAAATAAATTTGGAAGGGCAAGAGGCAGTGGTTGGGAATTAATGGAGAAGGAGTTGCAGGAGGGTTTTCCATAATTTAATGTCGGTTGCCCCCTCTAGACTGTAAGCTCCTTGTGGGCAGAGAACGTGTTTATCAACTCCGCTGTATTGCACTTTCCCAAGTGCTTAATACAGGGTTCTGCATAAAGTGCTCTATAAATACCAATGATGGAATGAATGATTTGAAGGTGTAGCAGGCTAAATTCTAGAAGATTGGTAAAGGCTGGGGACGAAGTGCATTGAAAGTTACCAATATCATCTTCCCCATTTCACATACAAGAAAAGCAAGGCCCAGAAAAATTTAAAGAGTTAGGCCAAAGTTACCCGTCAGTTCAGTAGGACAGACCAAAGTCAAATCTCAGCCTCTTGACTACTGCTTAAATTTTGAAAACGTCACTGCAGCGTACTCTCTCATACTTTTTCAGCCACTCCAAGTAAGAAGTAGCATGACTGAGAAGAAGCTTGGCTTACTGGATAGAGCACGGGCCCGGGAGTCAGAAGGACCTGGATTCTAATCCCAACCTTTCCACGTGTCTGCTGTGTGACCTGGGGCAAGTCACTTAACTTCTCTGTGCCTCAGTTACCTCATCTGTAAACAATGATGATTAAAAGTGTGAGCCCAATATGGGACATGGACTGTGTCCAACCCGATTAAGTTGTGTCTACCCCAGTGATTAGAACTGTGCTTGACACATAGTAAGTGCTCAAAAAGTACCATAATTATTATTATTATTATTAGAGGTTCATGTCTACTCTAATAACCATGCCAGGACATTCAGAATGAGGCACAAATAATTGGAAAAATTCCATTTTAAAACAGATCAATAGCTACTCACCCCAACTACACATCAGAGGACAGAAGGAAAATTCCAAGTTAGATTTTCAATTTGTAAGAAGTTTTGGAAAATAATGTTTCTGCATATTTCAAGGCTTTTCTGACATTTCTATGTGCTGCTCTCCAGCTGTGTACTCTTTGCACCTTGGGCTGCTGTTCGGGGTGGTGTTCTGGTGCTCACTAAATAAAACACTGCAGATGTTCCAGGAAACTTCCCAGATTGGTTCATGACTCCTGCACATTCAGTCACACGATGCCAAGCTGTTTTCAAGGGGAGAGATTCGTGCAGCATGGTTTTGGTGGAAATACCGTCCTCTATTAATTCTTCCTGAATGCACATAACTCTTCACAATACTGGTTCCGACATCAAATGCAAAATATGTCCTGATTAGTTGGCACGGCTTGTGACCTGTACCTCAACCTCGCTCATCACTCTGCTCACACCCTGATGATGATAATAATTTTTGTGCTATTTGTTAAGTGCTTAATACATGCCGAGCCTGGATTAAACACTGGGATGGATGCAAGATAACCAGGTGGGACACAGTCTCTGTCCCACAAGGGGCTCAAAGCAGTTATTGAATCCTCATTTTGCAGAAGAGGAAATGGAAGCCCAGGGATGTTAAATGAATTTCCCAGAGTCACACAGCAGGCCGCGATTAGAAACCAGGTCCTCTGACTCCCAGTTCCACACTCTTTCCAAAAAGTTATGCTGATTCTCTGGTGATGGAGTCTCCTTCTGGGAAGGATGGATGATCTCTGGGCCTGGGATTTCAGGAATGGGAATGTACAAATGGAATTTACACTAGTGCTAGTGGCTTGCCTGGCAGTAGTCACATTTTGTCTTCTCTACGGCAAAGGGAACAGAGTGCAGTGAGCAAGTAAGGAGGCAGAGATGCCTCTCATTGTAAAATCCATGTGACAACATTAACCGGCTACAGGAAGTACAAGAACTAGAACCCAGGGCTTCTGATTATCCAGAGAACTGCTTTTTCCATTGGACCAATAATATGAGTCCTCCTGACTTTACCACTGTTTGGTCTTCAGAGAATTTCAGCTGACTTATTCCACATCATTAGAAATACCATAGCAGGACTGAGCATGGACTTTTTGCAGTGTGCACCTCCAAAAGTAGTAAGAGTATTTACTCTTTATTATTTATTAATAATAATAATAAATAAATAATATAATAATAAATAATGTTAGGGTAGACATAGGGCTCATATTCTAAGTAGGAGGGAGAACAAGTATTGAATCCCCATTTTACAGATGAGGGAACTGAGATTTAGAGAAGTTAAGTGACTTGCCTAAGGTCATACAGCAGACAAATGGCAGAGGCAGGATTAGAACCCAGATCCTCCGACTTGCAGGACTGTGCTCTTTCCACTAGACCATGCTGCTTCTCATATTAAGTGCTTACTATGGCCAGAGCACTGTACACAAATGGGAATTCAACAAGGACCTTGTCTATTTGAGTGGGGGGGATGACCAAAATCTATGAGAAGGAATCAAATATTGGGGTGAACTCCTTTGCTTTTTCATTTGCCATCCAAGATGTCCATTTAAACTCTCCTCGTAAACTGTTGTGAGGAAGCATTCATTTCTTCCTCCAGAAGTCACACATGCTGAATCACTGAGGATAGCCTTGCTACTAGTCATAACATTTACAAAGTCATATTAATATGCATTCCATAACATTCCTGCAGTCTGGCCACAGGTTGAACTTCATAAACTCAAGCAGCCTATAGTTGGATGGGCCAGTGAAAACAAAAAATTAAAGTCATGAAGTTACCGGAGCAATCTGATCTAAAAATGCTCAAAGACCCAAACTGGATTAATCATCTTCTACCAGAAATTTCATCCCATTGTTCATGGAATTAGAAATGTGCAGTTCTTCTTCCTGTTAGGGGTAGGAAGGTATTGTATCCCCCGAGGGCAGGTTGGCTAGTGTCCAATACAGTGTTCAAGTGCTTAGTACAGTGTTCACTGAACGAAGTAAGTGCTTAATAGATAATGAGAAGCAGCATGGCTCAGTGGATAGAGCCCAGGCTTGGGAGTCATGAGGCCATGTGTTCAAATCCCAGCTCTGCCACTTGTCTGCTGGGTGACCTTGGGCAATTCACTTCACTTCTCTTTGCCTCAGTTTCCTCATCTGCAAAATGAGGATTGAGACTGGGAGTTCCACGTAGGACAGGTACTGTGTCCAACCTGATTTCCTTGTATCCACCCCAGTGCTTAGTATAGTGCCTGGCACACAATAAGCGTTTAACAAATACCATAATTGTTGTTATTATTATTATTATCACTGATGGATTAATTAACCTTGAACCTCTTTAGGTAAAGTTTAAACTAATAATTATAAGAATCGTCATATTTGGTAAGTATGTGTCAAGCACTGTACTAAGCACTAAGGTAGATTCGAGATAATCTGGTCAGACACAGCTCCTGTCCCAGATGGGGTTTACAGTCCAAGGGGGAAGGAGAACAGATATTGAATCCCCATATTACAGGTGAGAAAACTGAGGCAAAAAGAAGTCAACTGATTTGCCCAAGATCAAAACACACGAGTGGTGAAGCCAGGAATAGAACTAAGATGTTAATATGGGACTTCCAAGCTCATATTCTGTACGCTGCTTCCCAAAGTCCACAAAAATCCCTCCAGTGCTTCCTCCCCCACTCAATCCAAGGAATTCCAGCAGGGCATGAATTTAATGATGCACCATCTGCACCCTTGTATAAAACCAAATGGCAAGACCAAGTGGAAATTTTCTGAGTTTAAGACTTCCAGTGATGACACAATTGAGAAAACTTCCAGGGACAGACAGGTTAGATAAAAACAAGATCAAAACTGACATAAACTACCCCCATTTTGTTATGACCCTTCTGTGAGTTTCTAGTAGATGTGGGTAACCTCATATTTTCTGCCACTTGTTACGGTGGATGAGAGGTACAGAAATTCTTTGACTAAATCAGCCCTGGTTAGTATTGCCTGCTGAACCCTGCCCAAAGAGGAGGAACGCTTGACAACTCTGAAGATTTTGGTCCCCAGCTGATGGAACCTGGCTGGGTTTCACCCACACCCTCAGTCCCAATCAATTGATAATATTTATTGGGTGCTTATTTTTTATGGCATTTGTTTAATGCTTATTACGTGTCAAGAGAAGCAGCATGGCTCAGTGGAAAGATCCCGGGCTTTGGAGTCAGAGGTCACAGGTTCGAATCCCGGCTCCGCCACTTTTCAGCTGTGTGACTTTGGGCAAGTCACTTCACTTCTCTGGGCCTCAGTTCCCTCATCTGTACAATGGGGATTAAGACCGTGAGCCCCCTGTAGGACAACCTGATCATCTTGTAACCTCCCCAGCGCTTAGAACAGTGCTTTGCACATAGTAAGTGCTTAATAAAATGTCATTATTATTATTATTATTATTATTAAATACTGTTTTAAGTTCTGGGTAGGTAATTAGATCGGACACATTCCCTGTCCCTCATGGGGCTCACAATCAAAATAAGGGGGAGAACAGATATTCAATCCCCATTTTACAATTGAGGAAATTCATTCATTCATTCATTCAATTGTATTTATTGCGGGCTTACTGTGTGCAGAGCACTGTACTAAGCGCTTGGGAAGTACAAATCTGCAACATATAGAGACAGTCCCTACCAAACAACGGGCTCATAGTCTAGAAGGGGGAGACAGACAACAAAACAAAACCAGTAGACAGGTGTCAATACCTTGAGACACAGAGAGGTGAAATGACTTGTCCAAGGTCACCCAGCAAGCATTTGACAGAGCTGGGATTAGAACCCAGGTCCTCTGACTCCCCAGCTTGTGTTCTGTGCACTGGGCTGCACTGCTTATTTTGGGCAGTATTCAATCAATCAATTGTATTTATTGAGCGCTTACTGTGTGCAGAGCACTGTACTAAGCACTTGGGAAGTACAAGTTGGCAACATATAGGGACAGTCCCTACCCAACAGTGGGCTCACAGTCTAATTATTATGTTCATTTTACAAATGAGGAAATGGAGGCTCCTAGAGATTAAATTATTTGCCCAAGACCACACAACAGCCAAGATGTCAATCTGGGGCAAGAATTCTGATACCCTAGCCCATGTTCTTTCCACTACACCACACAGCTTCTTATCATCCCCCATTTTTCCACCAAGTCCTCTAGAACATAAGCTTATGGTGGGCAGGGAATGTGTTTGTTAATTGTTACATTGTACTCTCCCCGGCACTTAGTACAGTGCTTTTCACACAGTAAGTGCTCAATAAATTCAATTGAATTGAATGAATACTCCTCAAAAGCAGTGTGGCCTAGTAGAAAGAGTACGGGCCTGGGAATCGGAGGACCTGGATTCTAATCCTGGCTCCACTTCTTGTCTGCTGTGTGGCCTTAGCTAAGTCACTTAAATTTTCTGTGCCTCAGTTCCCTCATCTGCAAAATGGGAATTTTTTTAATCACATTTATTAAGCGCTTGCTATGTGCAAAGTAATAATAATAATAATGGCATTTATTGAGCACTTACTATGTGCAAAGCACTGTTCTAAGTGCTGGGGAGCTGACAAGGTGATCAGGTTGTCCCCCGGGGGGCTCACGGCTTTAACCCCCATTTTGCAGATGAGGGAACTGAGGCACAGAGAAGTGAAGTGACTTGCCCAAAGTCACACAGCTGACAAGTGGCGGAGCCAACATTTGAACCCACAACCTCTGACTCCAAAGCCCGTGCTCTTTCCACCGAGCCCTATTCTCCCTCCTACCAAAACTATAAACCCTATGTGGAACCTGATTATTTTGTATCTATTCAGTGCTTAGGGTGGTGCTTGACACATAGTAAGCACTTAACAAATACCACAATTATTATGAGTATTACTTCTAAAACTAATTCCATCCCACCCAAATCAAGAAATGTGTAAAAGCAGAATATCAGCAATTAATCAGTGATGAATTGCTCAGAGCTTTGAATTAATCAGAGCTCTGGAGACAGCAAGAGCCAGGAATCACGCAAGTGGAAGGAAAGGGAAGGATGAAGGTGGCTGAGGGAAGGTAAGAGGAAGTTGCCATTTCATGTTACCACACCAGTGTGCTTCGCCTCCACCAAAGTACCTTACATCTTGTGGCTTTTAAACTTTTGAAGATTCTTCCACTCTCTATATCCTTTCCCAGGGCCAAGGAGATCACAACAGGGTAGGTCCAGATTCAGTCCAAGGCTTTGTTCTTGAGAGCATTTCTTGAGGATTTTCTAATAAAAGTCATAACTCTGGGATTCACTGAGTGCTTACAAATGTGCCAGGCACAAGATCATCAGGTTCATTCAGACATATTTACTGAGCACTTACTGTCTGCAGAGCACTGTACTAAGCACTTAGGACACAGGCCCTGTCCCATGGGACTCACAGCCCAAGAGGGAAGGAGTCTAAGAATTCAATCCACATTTTATAGATGAGGAAAATGGCAAGTGGCAGGGCTGGAATTAGAACTCAAAGAGTATGCCTAAAAAATACCATAGACTCTATTTTCAATAAATCCTCATATTGGATGATAATGCCTCAAAGGCCTTTAGAAGTGCTTTTTAAACTTTTAGCAGATTTTAGCCTGGTTTTGTTTGGTTTGGGCTTTTTTTTTCCTGATTGCTTTCTTTTTCTACATAGTGAAAGTATAAGAAATGCTGTCCAGGTTCAGGATACCCAAGGCATATTTAGTACAGTCATCTGGATAGCAGTGACTGCAGGATTAACAAAACACCCCAGCCATGTTCCACTGGAGTGTTTCCCCTCTGCAAAGAGAAAACATGTTTTTGTTCCCAGAAAGCGCTTTAAATGGCATCAGAAAAATCTGTCTGCCTCTCCAGGATCTTGTAGGCATGTGTTTTCCTGGGTCTTGTCGGTGATGTACTTTCAACACAGCCTCATGTCAACTGAAATGAGATTTCCCAGCATTGTAACTTCTAAGCACTCAATTTATTGTACTACAAAATCACCTCTCCTTCATTCAGTTTAGCCAAGCCTATTGCAAAGTGAACTGTCTTCTATCTCCTGACTCATAATAATAATAATAATAATAATGAGATTTCTTCAAAATTCAATGGAAATGGGGATTTAGAATTTAGCATCAGAAATACTTTTAGATTTCTTTTACTTCCTGAAGAAGTGAAAGAGGAGATGATGGGGAGAGACAGGTTTCCCTGAAATATCTTGTGTCTTTCTAAAACCGTACTGGGGAGTTCCATCTCTAGCTCTACAGTCAGGGAATCGGACAGCAAACAGCCTCAAACCGGGATCCTAAGAATGTTTCAAAATGTCAACTGGAGCAAATCCATCCCCTCCTCCGAAAGCGTCTCCAATAAAAAAAAATGGTATTAATGAGCACTTACCCTATGCAAAGCACTTTACTAAACATTTGGGAAAGTACAATTGGTAGGCACAGTCCCTGCCCAGAAAGATCTTACAAGCCACAGTCTAAAGCCAGACTAGCACCCTACTAGCACAAATCAATACTCAAGCATGAAGTCTGTGGACCTTGGCCTCAATAAATTATTTCACCCCTTTACCCACTCTCCCCCTCTTCCCTCGATCTCTCACTGTCCCCCGATTTAAAGGTCTGAGAATGGAAGAAAAGGCTCAAAGCCTTACAAAACAGTAGCAATAGCATTACATATTTATCTGGCATATAGTAAGTAGTTAACAAATACCTTATTAAAAAAAATTTAGTCAATTTATTTATTGAGTGCTTACTGTGTGCAGAGCACCATACTAAATGCTCGGGAGAGTACAGTATAACAATATAACAGACACATTCCCTGCCCACGATGAGCTCTTAGTCTAGAAGAGTAGACGGACATTAATATAAACAAATAAATCACTGCTATGTACATAAATTCTAGGGGTTGGGGGAGGGTTGTGGTAAAATAAAGACAGCATGTCAGGGTGACATAAAAGGGAGTGGGAAAAATGGAAACGAGGATTAGTCAGGGAAGATCTCTTGGTTTTGAAGAGTGAGAGAGTAATTGTCTGTGGGTTATGAAAAGGGAAGACATTCCAGACCAGAGGCATGATGTGGGCGGTAGGTCGGCAGCAGATAGATGAGCTTGAGATACAGTGAGTAGGTTGGCATTGAAGAAGCAGCGTGGCTCAGTAGAAAGAGCCCGGGCTTTGGAGTCAGAGGTCATGGGTTCAAATCTCAGCTCTGCCAACTGTCAGCTGTGTGACTTTGGGCAACTCACTTACCTTCTCTATGCCTCAGTTACTTCATCTGTAAAATGGGGATTAAGACTGTGAGCCCCCCATGGGACAACCTGATCACCTTGTAACCTCCCCATCTCTTAGAGCAGTGCTTTGCACATAGTAAGCGCTTAACAAATACCATCATCATCATCATTATTATTATTAGAGGGGCCAAGTGTGCAGGCTGGGTTGGTAGTAGAAGAGTAACGAGATGAGGCAGGAAAGTGCAGGGTGATTTAGTGGTTTCAAGCTGATGGTGAGGAGTTTCTGTTTGATGCAGAGATGGCTAGGCAACCACTGAAGGTTCTTGAGGAGTGGGGAAACATGACCTGAACATTTTTGCAGAACAATGATGCAGGCAGCAGTGTGAAGTATGGACTGGAGCCGGGAGAGACAGGAGGCAGGGAGATCAACAAGGAGGCTGATACAGTATTCAAGCTGGGTTAGGATAAATGCTTGAATTAACATGGCAGCAATTTGGATGGAAAAGCAAGGGTGGATTTTAGTGATGTGAAAGTTGAGTCGACAGGATTTAGCATATGTGGGAGTCAGATGGCCTGGGTTCTAACCCTGGCTCCACCACTTACTGGCTGTGAGATCTTGGGCAAGTCACTTAAACTTCTCTGTGCCTCAGTTTCTTCATCTGCAAAATGTGGATTCAATACCTGCTATCTCTTCTTCTGAGATTGTGAGCCCCACGTGGGGCCTGGTTATCTTGTAGCTGCCCCAGCACTTAGTACAGTGCTTGGTATATAGTAAGTGCTTAACAAATACTATTAATATTATTAGGCAAATAGTCCAGCCTGCATGCTTGTTTCCTTCTCCCTCATTCTTCTCTGCCTATCCAGTGGCTCAAGTATTCTTCATCATGCTCTGAAGACCTTAAAGCACTGCAGGAGGGTGTTATACCCAGCTTTACTATGGTGGTTTAGCTTTGCCTTGTATTTTAAAATAGGAATCTCCTCAATGTCTCTTACATCCATATCAGTTGTTCAAAGAAATCCCCAAATCCCCTCCCAATTCCAAAATATCAGAGTAACCGATGAACAGATACGCCCAAACCACAGCTATGGGCTGAACAAGCCAAGGGTTTATATCACAGTTTAATGATTGTTCATTCATCAAGTTATTTTAATGATTTTGTTTTTCTACCAAAGTACAGTACAGCATAAGCGAACAATGCCAAAAGGGCAAAGTGACCCCCCCTTTAATCTCCAACAGATCTTTTATTAGCCTAATAAGGATCTGGTGTTAGACTTTGGCTGATGACAGAGGGTAATTTGAGTACTAAGGACAATTGGAATAGTCAAATGGATGGCACAGGAGAGAATTGGTAATAACAATTTAATGATCAAGAAATGAGGCAGCAGACACAGTGACCTAGCACCATGACAGCTCATCAATTTATCCTTCGGCAGGGATGCTGGAGTCTTTAAATCATCAATTCTTCAGCCATATATCCAGAACTTCAGAGCCCTGGCTCTCCACAAAAGAGAAGGTGGTACATGCATGGATAAAGATAATGAGGGGAAATATTGTAACGCACTTCATTTTCCCATAAAGTCTATCAAACCAGAGTCACATGTGAAATAGCAGTTGTGTCTACACTGATTTTTTAACCCACTGATGGAAGGCAAGAGAGAGACCCAGAAGCATTAGTTTCAAACCTGACAAGTTGCCACCTTGAAATCTCAGTGGTACCCGATCATCCATGGAAGGAACAGGTCTTTAAAATAATGTATCATGTTTGGGTCATTTTTCCACTTTCTTAAAGTCATTATCCTACTTAACGGATTTCAGCGATAGCCTCCCTCTAGAAGTTATAAAGATGTGATCCCCAGAGCAGATTTTTCTTTGGACTTAGGAAGGGGGTGTTTCAGGAAATGGGTGTAAGAAGGAAAAAATGTTTTTATTTTTCAACGTGAATCCAGCACCGCTCAAAGAGTCAGTAATTACTGAGTAGCTCTCTAGTGGCCCTTGAGAACTGAATCTGTGGGATTAGGATTCAATTAAGAACAGAACTCTCCCCTTCCATCTGGCTCACAGACCATTCCGTTAACATCCTGGCTCTTTCATTATCTTGCCATGTGACCCGTTGAAACCAGTTAATCTCTGTGGCTTAGGTTTCTGCCATTCCTTTCCCCATCTTCAACTGTCCTCCTATCTTGGGCGTGACCATGTTTCTTTATCACTAAGGAGTATTCCACTCTTAAAAAGGAAACTACTTAGGGACAAAGGACATTTATTCGGCATTAAAAACTAAGTACAGAGAAGGGAGACCGATTCAGACATGCGCATTGACAGAAGGAGGGTTCAGGTGCTAGAGACTGGGTAGGTGATGACGTTTGGCGCCAAGCACCATTACCGTAATTGTGAAAAGAACTCCAGGTACTGTAAACATCAAACACAGTAGTACAACGAAGGGCAGCTTTTGGGGGTGTACCCTGGGCAGAACTGTGGGTCCAATGTTGGCTTTTCCAGACGGGTGAATTTCACCAACAGCAGCACCATCTTCAAGTATGAAGGACAACTATAGATCATAATAGCAATAATAAGCTCTTTGTGGGCAGGGGCTGTGCCTGTCAACTGCTATATTGTACTCTCCCACGCACTTAGTACAGTGCTTTGCACCCACTAAGTGCTCAATAAATATGAGAGCATGAATGAAAGAATGATCATCCAAAGTGGACTGACACTAACTCCAGGTGCGTAATCTCTGCCAAAAAAGAGACCAGCCTCTTTGCTGACCTCCCAACCTCCGATCTCTCCCCACTCCAGTCCATACTTCACAACTTTGCTGCCCAGATCATTTTTCTACAAAACGTTCAGGCCATGTTTCCCCTCTCCTCAAGATCCTCCAGTGGCTGTCCATCCACCACCACATTCATTCATTAATTCGATTGTATTTATTGAGTGCTTACTGTGTGCAGAGCACTGTACTAAGTGCTTGGGAAGTACAAGTTGGCAACAGAGATGGTCCCTACCCAACAACGGGCTCACACATCCAGAAGAAACTTCTCACCATTGATTTTAAAGCACTTAATCACCTTGCCCCCTCCTACCTCACCTCATTACTCTCCTACTACAATCCAGCCCACACACTTTACTCCTCTAATGCTCACCTTCTCACTCTACCTCAATCTCGTCTATCTCATCACCAACCTCTCCCCCACAACTTGCCTTTGGCCTGGAATGGCCCCTGCCCATGCCCTCATATCTGATTCATATCTGAATCAGGAAAGACCTTCTGGAGGAATTGTGATTAGAGGGGGGGCTTGGAAGATTGGGAGAACTGAGATCCGTTGAGTGTGAATTGGTGAGAGAGTTCCAGGTAGTGGGGAAAGTTTAAACTAAGAGGCTAGGCTAAAGAGACAAGAAAGAGGCACACCCATCTACTGCCTTCAATTTACTCTCTCCCCAAATCATGCTTCCCGCTAAAAACCCTTTCTTGGAATGGAAAGGGATTTCTAAAAAAAAGAGTGTCAAAAATGACAAGATCTTACTAAGTTTCCCCTGCCTGGCTTCATGGATTATTGGTTTTGCCAAATCCACAAGGAGCAATATGACAAAACAGTGTAAAGGAAGGTTGCCTATCCAAGATAAGGAATGCCTGAACTAAATGACCCCAATTCACATGATTTCTTGCTTTTCAAAGACAGAGATATTCATCTGCTGAAGTAGCAAAGATTTAGTGGTCTTTGGAGAACTTTTTAATAGCAATAATCAGTCAATTGATGGTGTTTCTTGGAGGCTTACTATGTGCGGAGGAAACATAAAGTGGAAAGGGCAATATGACAGAGTCTTCGATGAATCTAATTACCCACAACCCTGCCACTGAGGAATTAACCTCCTGTTCCAGTATCATTTATTCATTCATTCATTCATTCAATCATATTTATTGGGCGCATCCTGTGTGCAGAGCAATGTAGTAAGTGCTTGGGAGAGTACAATATAATGATAAACAGACACATTCCCTGCCTACAGTCCATCTTGGCATCTACGTTAGGAGGGTTTGGTTCCCCAAGAGACAGAGACCTACTTCTTGAACAGGAATAAGAATAACACTGAAGTCAAGAAGAAAGAAATGATGGGTTTATCAGGGGAGCTTGCAGTCATTCATTCCAAACAGAATGAAGCACGTGATGTGCAGTAATACAGAGAGAAGCAGCATGGCTTAATGGACAGAGCCCGGGTTTGGGAGTCAGATGATGTGGGTTCTAATCCCGGCTCCTCCACTTGTCTGCTGTGTGACCTTGGGCAAGCCACTTAACTTCTCTGTGCCTCAGTTGACTTGTCTTATGCCTTTGAGTCATTTCTGACCCATAGAGACACCATGGACACATGTCCCCCGGAATGCCTCACTCTCCATCTGCAATCATCCTGGTAAGCGTATCCATAGAGTTTTCTTGGTAAAAATATGGAAGTCATTTACCATTGCCGCCTTCCACGCAGTAAACTCTAGTCTCCACCCTCGATTCTCTTCCATTCCCCTGTTGCCCAGCATGAGTGAATTTTGACTTGTAGCAGATTGCCTTCCACTCGTTAGCCACTGCCCATGCCAGGAATGGAATGGGTACGCCTCTGCTTGACTCTCCCTCCCATAGTCGAGACTGGTAGAGTACTGGAAACTCTCCAGGTGTGAGAACGGTGTGCCTCAGTTACCTCATCTATAAAATGGGGATTAAGACTGTGACCCCTACGTGGGACAACCTGGTTACCTTGAGCCTATTCCAGCATTTAGAACAGTGCTTGGCATTTAGTAAGTGCTTAACAAATACTATTATTATTACTATTATTCAGTGATTTAAATGAGAAGCTTCGAGGACACTTACTAGAACTGAGAAATCACACCCAACCCTGACCAATGAATCTGAAGCCACAGCACAGTTTGCTCTGAATTTGGAGTCCCTAGCCAGATAAAAGGCATTTGAGGTGAGATTTTGGCATGAAACAGGCTTCACAGTGGTCAAGAAAGAACTATAAATCAGGTTGAATAATGCCAAAAGCACAGTCTGGGGATGTTAATGGTACATTTGGAAAATAAGGGAATTGTAAATACTTGAGACTAATCCTATCAGATTTAATCATGGATGAAAATTAGGGATTACAGGAAGCCCACACCTTAGTTACTTTCCTCAGCAAACTTAAACTTACCCACAATAACCCAAGATCTGCTACACAGCACCACTACCTCCCCCAGGACTCAGTTCTAGTAGTAATAGGATTTATTGAGCTCTCACTGGGGGGTGATACACTGCACTAAGCACTTGAAAAATACAGAATAATAAACTAATCAGTGGTCTTTATTGAGTACTTAGAGTGTGCAGAGCACTGTACTAAGCACTTGGGAGAGTAAAACACAACAGTTGGTAGACACTATCCCTGTCCTTAGCAAGCTCCTTCTCTTCCTTAGCATATAGACCTTCCCAGACTGAGCCCCCTTTTTCCTCTCCTCCTCCCCATCCCCCCCCACCTTACCTCCTTCCCCTCCCCACAACACCTGTATATATGTTTGTACAGATTTATTACTTTATTTATTTGACTTGTACATATTTACTATTTTATTTATTTTGTAATGATGTGCATTTAGCTTTAATTCTATTTGTTCTGATGACTTGACACCTGTCCACATGTTTTGTTTTGTTGTCTGTCTCCCCCTTCTAGACTGTGAGCCCACTGTTGGGTAGAGACCATCTCTATTTGTTGCCAACTTGTACTTCCCAAGCACTTAGTACAGTGTTGTGCACACAGTAAGCATTCAATAAATATGAGTGAATGAATGAATGAATCTTGAAAAACCAGTCATTCATTCACTAATTCAATTGCATCTATTGAGCGCTTACTATGTGCAGAGCACTGTACTAAGTGCTTGGAAAGTACAATTCAGCAATGAATGGAGACAATCCCTCCCCAACAATGGGCTCACAGTCTAGAAGGGGGGAGATAGACTTCAAAACAAGTAAACAGGCATCAGTAGCACCATTACAAATAAATAGAATTATAGATATATACACATCATTAATAAAAATAAGTAGAATAATAAGTATGTACAATTATACACAAGTGCTGTGGGGTGGGGGGGTAGAGCAGAGGGAGCAAGTTGAGGTGATGGGGAGCGGAGGAGGAGCAGAGGAAAAGGGGGCACAGTCTGGGAAGGCCACCTGGAAGAGGTGAGTTTTCAGTAGGGCTTTGAAGTGGGGAAGTGTGCTAGTTTAGCAGATTTGGAGAGGGAGGACATTCATGTATCTCCTCTGAATGCTGCAAGTTCTTGAAACCAAAACAACTCCATTTCTCTGCTGCTTATTATTCACTGGTAATAATAATGATAATAATAATGGCATTTGTTAAGTGCTTACCATGTGCCAAGCACTGTTCTAAGTGCTGGGATAGATATAAGGTTATCAGGTTGTCCCACTTGGGGCTCACAGTCTTAATCCTCATTTTACAGATGAGGTAACTGAGGCACAGAGAAGTTAAGTGACTTGCCTAATGTCACATAGCTGACAAATGTCAGAGAGGGATTAGAACGCACAACTTCTGAATCCCAAACCCGTGCTCTTCCCACTAAGCCATGCTGCTTCTCCACCATAACAGCAGAAATCCAACTGGATACAGCACAGGCCCGGGAGTCGGAAGGACCCATATCCTAGTCCCAGCTCCATCAGTTGTCTGATGTATGACCTTGGGCAAGTCACTTAACTTCTGCCTCAGTTACCTCATCTGTAAAATGACGATTAAGATTGTGAGCCCCTTGGGAGACATGGTCTGTGTCCAACATGATTACCTTGCCTCTTACCCCAGCGCTTAGTACAGTGCCTGGCACATATAGTAAGCACTTACCAAATACCAAACACAAAAAAAGGAAGAAGAAGGCAGACAACACATCACCAATCCAGGGAGTTCAAGGCAAGAGCTCAGCAGAAAGAATGGGGTTGTATGAGCAGAGGGCCTAGCCAAGTGGAGAGTACATATGGCTAAGGCTGATTCTTAATTCAAATCCAGAAAGAGGCAGGATCGCTACCAGCTCTGAGGTGGTTGCCTTGGACACAACGACTGAGAAGCCAAAGGCTCAGCACTGGGACAAATCAGGGATGTCTGAACCGAGAGTTACCTATCTTATCTGAAACATCACATTCTTGGCCCTTTGAAACTTTGGTTCAGTTTTTTCTAAGCTATCATCACCTGGGCCTCATCCTTCAGTGAAATTTCATTCCTTCAGGTGTCTCCTCTGACAGGGCTTCCCCTTTTCAGTCCCTGTTACACTCCAGGCGTTGTCCCATTATTTCACTGTGCTGATGCAAAAGAACCAAGCCGCTTCCCTTTAAACTTCTTACCGGCTGTAGAGGACAGAAGGGAGGATTGAGCAATTAGTATTTTAGGGAGACTCAGGCTGCTGAAAGCAATGAATTATTGTTATTCATCTTCTCTGAGGGCCCTGATAGTCTCCAGCAGACACCAGGACTCTCCCACAAGCTAACAAATATGCTACACTTATCTCACCGGCACACAACCATATGTAGCCTAGAAAACAAGCTGGTTTCCATTTATTCTCTATAATCACTTCTTTGGTGTACATGTGCCTGAAAGTCTAGAAAACTGTGGTGTTTCATCAGAGGCTTACGCAGACAGGATGAAATGTGGACTCGTCATATGATTGCACAGAGGGGAGGATTTATCTCTTTAGGAAAGCCATAAGGTGCAAGCGAGGGTTAAATTGTCCTGGGAAAAGTAAATGGTGGATAGGAATATCTTCATTGAACTACCCTTGTGCCTCTTTCTCTTATGCCCCGGTTCTTCCTCCTAATATTTGTAAATCTGTAAATGAACAGATTTCATTTATAAATAAATCTGTAAATCTGTAAATAAATCTGTAAATTTACAAATTTGTAAATTTGTAAATGAAACACTCATAAGTGCTTCATACACTGCCCTGAATTCAGGTACCCAACATATTCTGACGATTGTTAGAGTTAGTGCCAGTTGATAGTGTGTGAAGTTCACTCCCTTAATGATTGCTCCTAATACTCCTTTACTGCAGGATTAGAAGTAGTAGTAGAAGTAGTACTATTAGTAGCAGGTGTCTACTGTGTGCAAAACACCGTATTAAGCACTGGGAGAGAATACAGAGGAGTGTGAACTAGTGGATAGAGTATGGGCCGGGAGTCAGAAGGAACTCAATTCTAATCGCGGTTCCACCACTCATCTGCTGTGGGACCTAAAGCTAATCACTTCACTTCTCTGTGCCTCAGTGACCTTATCTGTAAAATCGTGATTAAGACTGTGAGCCCCATGTAGGATGGGGACTATGTCCAACCTGATTTGTTTTTATCCACCCCAGCACTTAGTAGTACTTAACAAATACCATTATTATTATCATCATTATTATTAACAATAATAATACACAAGTGGGGAGGTGCTCAGTCTCCCTCAATCTTTTTTTTTCTTTGTCAGGGTTTAAAAGTCTTCCTAGTCAATAGAATACCTTCCTTTAATTGATCAAATTGTTAGTTCTATGTTAAATTCAGGAGGAGGGATTTCTAAAAATCTGCATGTCACCTGAACTTTTCAAGTGAATCAATCCACCAAAAGGGTTTATTGTGTGCTTGTTCTGTGTAGACCACTGTATTGCTTTTTTTAATGTCATTTGTTAAGTATTTACTATGTGCCAGGAACTGTACTAAGCACCGGGGTAGATATGAGCTAATCAGGTTGGACACAGTCAATGTCCCACATGGGGCTCATAGTCTTAACTAATAATAATAATAATGATGATGATGGTATTTGTTAACTGCTTACTATACACAAAGCACTGCTCTAAGCGCTGGGAAGGTTACAAGGTGATCAGGTTGTCCTACGGGGGGCTCACAGTTTTAATCCCCATTTTACACGTACCCAAAGTCACACAGCTGACAGTTTGCAGAGCCAGGATTTGAATCCATGATCTCTGACTCCAAAACTTGTGCTCTTTTTCACTGAGCCACGCTGCTTCTGTAATTCCCATTTCACAGATGAGGTAACAGGCACAGAGAAGTAAAGTGACTTGCCCAAGCTCACACAGCAGCCCACATCCTCCCTCTGGCCTGGAATGCCCTCCCTCCACACATCCACCATGCTAGCTCTCTTCCTCCCTTCAAAGCCCTACTGAGAGCTCACCTCCTCCAAGAGGCCTTCCCAGACTGAGCCCCCTTTTTCCTCTCCTCCCTCTATCCCCCCGCCCTACTTCCTTCCCCTCCCCACAGCACCTGTATATATGTTTGTACAGATTTATTACTCTATTTTACTTGTACATATTTACTATTCTATTTATTATGTTAATGATGTGCATTTAGCTTTAATTCTATTTATTCTGACGACTTGACACCTGTCCACATGTTTTGTTGTCTGTCTCCCCCTTCTAGACTGTGAGCCCGTTGTTGGGTAGGGACCGTCTCTATATGTCACCAATTTGTACTTCCCAAGAGCTTAGTACAGCGCTCTGCACACAGTAAGCACTCAATAAATACGATTGGATGAATGAATGAATGAATGAAGTGGTGGAGTCAGAATTAGAACCCATGACCTGCCAACTCCCAGGCTCATGTTCTATCCACTACACGATGTTACTTCTTCCATGGTTACTGATATGATTCCTCAGTTACCGCATGAGTAAAATGGGGATTAAGACTGTGAGCCCCAGGTGGGACATGGACTGTGCCTAATCTGTTAAACTTGCATCTAACCCAGTGCTTAGTACAGTGTCTGGCACATAGTAAGCGTTTTACCAATACCATTTTAAAAAGATGAAGAAATTAAAGTACAGAGACTTTAAGTGAGTTGACCAAGGACACCCACAAGGCAAATGACAGAGCTAGACGTAGTAACTGTGATCATTGCCTTCAACAGGTACAATCTAGATGCCAGGGTCATCTATTAATAATTGTGCTTTTTAATAAGTGCTTACTATGTGCCACTGCTGGGGTAGATAAATGCCAATCGGGTGGGGCACAGTCCCTGTCCCACATGGTCCTCAGAAATCTTAATGGGAATACAGGCTCTTAAAGGGCAGCGACTGTCTGATTGAGAAGCACCATGGCTCAGTGGAAAGAGGACGGGCTTTGGAGTCAGAGGTCATGGGTTCAAATCCCTGCTCCACAATTAGCTGTGGGATTTTGGGCAAGTCACAACTTCTCTAGGCCTCAGTTACCTCATCTGCAAAATGGGGATTAAGACTGTGAGCCCCCCGTGGGTCAACCTGATCACCTTGTAACCTTCCCAGTGCTTAGAGCAGTGCTGTGCACATAGTAAGCACTTAATAAATGCCATTATTATTATTATCGATTTAATTTACACTACACTGCTTTTGGTAGATGGGCCCTGAAATATTACTTCATTCAATCGTATTTATTGAGCACTTACTATGTTCAGGGCACTGTACTAAGCACTTGGAAGTCAAATTTGTCAACAGATACAGTCCCTACCCAACAACGGGCTCACAGTCTAGAAGGGGGAGACAGACCACAAAATGAAACAAGTAGACAGGTGTCAATACCATCCTACCTGATGAACGGGATGGTAATAACCATTGTGGAAATCCATGCAACAGGGAGTTTAAACCACCACAAGTCTATTGAGTACTTTTCTGGGTCCAGAGAAATATCAATCTTAATCTCCACTGGGTGCACCCCAAGAATAGTTCTAAAATGATTGCCTCATGGCAGTAACAAGTCAGGAGACTTTATGTGGTTTGGATTTCATTCAATCGTATTTATTGAGCTCTTACTGTGTGCAGAGCACTGTACTAAGTGCTTGGGAAGTACAAGTTGGCAACATACAGAGACGGTCCCTACCCAACAACGGGCTGGATGCTCTCACAGTTCAGAGGAAAGGTATTCTTTTAGACAAATACAGAATGTTATTTCCTCATGAACGTTCTAGTGGTGTCAACTAGGGTTGCCAGCTGAACTTTCTTTCCCCAATTTATCAGTGACAGCAAATGGCTTAGAGAAGGTTGCAAAAGTCAGAAATGGCGAAACAATGTTTGAGTCATTGCATTCTTCTGAGCTCGCCAAAGCACTGGAGGACAGACATTGTAATGGAAAAAAAAATGATGACCAAGAATGGCAAATGGCAAGGCACAGCCTGTCTCTCTGCAAAAGCTCATGCTGTTAGTTAACACAGGGACCACTCAAGCGTGTTGGATTAGGGTGACATATAGTACTGATAGCTGAGTAGTACGTTATGAGATCCACCTACATATGGGGAGGGGAGATGTTTATATATCTAAATATGCAAAGCTTCTGATTATGTTAGGGTTGCTGACAGCTGCTTGACTTTTAAAACTGAGACTGGAATTGTACCTTAATGACCAAGGTGCCAGGGAAAGGCTGTTGAGGGAAAGATGGGGGAATCTATGGTGCTGGGATTTAGCAGATCCAATCTTCCTAATGAATCGTCGGCTCTCCGAAGTCAATCACGCAATGGTATTCATTGAATGCCTACTGTATGCAGACCACTGTACTAAGCACTTGGGAGAGTGTAATGCAACAGAGATGATAGACACGTTCCCTGCCCAAAACTAATATACAGTCTGGAGAGAGAAACAGACATGAATATAAATTGAACTGGGAACTGGGAAAGAACTGTGAACTCTGTCCGACTGTGTCACGAGAAGGCTGATCCATCATTCCTGGCATAGATGGCTACAGTGCGACTACTGTAAGCTTGTTGTGGGAAGAGAATGTGTCTGCTTATCATTATAGTGTTCTCTCCCAAGAGCTTAGTACAGTGCTAGTCACACAGTAAGCACTCAATAAATACGATTAAGTGAAAGAATGAATTAAGGGTCAGAAGAAGAGTCTTTACAATTGCACAGGTTTCAGTTTCATGCCATGGGTTCCATCGTGACTTGGAGGAGAAATAGGTTATACCAAGGGCACACACAGACCCAGGCTTCACGGACTGATCAGGAGATGTGGTCAGTTATAACCCTTCTATGACTCGTAGCCAAGTAAGGGAAATTTCAACGCTTTCTGGTTCATGTTAATGAACATTAAGGAACCAACTATGCTTTCTCCCTATTAACTGCAGACTGAATCCATGAAGAGCTATGAAACGCTGGTCAGTAGGACAAACCAAAGTAAATTTTACCACAAACAGATCTATAAGGAAAGCTCTTTATGACACTTGCCAAGGCACTGAACTTTTTGAATGTTACATACAGGAAAATATTATATGAAGGAAATGATGCTTTATAGACTTTGGCTGAGACTTTTTTCTATTTTAATGAAAGCCGTATATGGGAAAATATTAAATATAACAAAGTTTCTCTGTGCTGTCTAGGTGGAATAAACCGAAGTCACCTTTTGACTTTTTAGCATTCCTTTTGTGAGAAAAGTCATGCCAAAACCTTCTGGCAGAGTCCAGGTTTCTTTCCTTCCCCGTGTGGATTTTGTTCAAAAACTCCAGAAGAGCTTCAGTCTGTGGTATTCTTCGGGTTAATTAAAGGTAAACAAATTGACAAAATAGCAAATGATTGGTAAGGAGTTTTCCATGCTGTTCAATTACCATTAAGTTCTGAAAAATAGGGTGTCCTGGAATTCTGCCCTATATTAAATTACCCTCAACATTTACAAAACACCTGGATGGGTTCCTGAAGTAATGTGAGGCAGAGAGAAATATGAATTAATGAATACCACATTTCTTTGATACAATGTTGTGGACTTCCATGGGCCTATAAATAAACCGCGCTACGTGTATAGTTGGCACCCGCGGATTGAATAATGTTAATGTAAGTAGACACAGATTTCCAAAGTCTTTTTATGTAAAATGTGGTCAGGTCCTGCTTTCTATGCTATGTTAATGAATGCCAGGGAGACTATAAGCTGCAGTTTAACTTTTTGTTTACATCGTTGGACACACGCTGAGAAAGCAGTAAGTACCATTCCCATGGCAAAGAGCTAACCACATCGACTTAAAAGGTCCATGCCTATACAATTAATCACATTTTTAAAAAATGATTTGCTTTCCCATATTCAACATAATAGGCCTTTGTTATTTTTAACAGCTTCGGCATAAAAGCAATACGCTCGCTGTTTAAATATAATGGCATAGCCTCCGTTACAATAAATCGTTAAGTTTAATATGTCTGGGCTTTGACAGACTCCTGATTATTGAAGATGGTGGCTAGGGTAGTCCGCTCAGAGAGTGGGAAATTCTTTCGGTTTTTCCATCAAAGAAGCCAGTGCAGGCAGGCACATTTGAATCCTAAGAGTAGTGTCCTATCAGAGGGAGTCTCATGGACTGAAAGAGCACTGAAGTTGGCCCAAGCGGCACTAACCAGAAACTTTGGTTGAAGCAAAGCAGGAGGAGGAGGAAGCTGACAGGCAAAAGAGGAGAGATTTGGGGCAATCGCAACTAGAAAGGATAGAGGTTTGAAGACTTCAGTGTGGTGTGACTTAAAGACTGGTTCTGGAATAAAATCTGGAGAAAGTCCGAACTGGTCTTGATTATTCTTTCATTTACACATTTTCTATTCTCGAAGCTTTACAAACATTAACCAGCATGCCATTGCATCTACTGAAGTTTGATAAACTGAAACAAAAGGCTTCAATCGTCACTGGATTTTTTTTCCCAGCCAAGACTAGAATTTAGGGAGTCAGATCTTCAGACCATGCTCTAAGCTCCAGGTTTATAGGTAGGAAGGATTGTGGAGAATTATATATTGAAATTCAACCTGTCAAGAGTGGAAACAGTGGAAAAGAGAAGAAAAAGATGAATTTGAGGCCAGATTCTTACTAAAGTATGAGGTTCAGGGAGTGAATATCTTGGTTTAAAAAGTTTGGGTTCCAGTATACATTTGCAGAAGTAACAAATACTGTGGTGATGATTTTAGTTACTCTAGTGTTTTATTTGTTCTATTTCCCTTTATTTTATAGCAAGTGTGCCTGGATAGGATTGCTTAATTATCACTCAAGCCTCCCTTTGTGCAGTTCAACTTTCAATTCCTAAGCAGCGGCAACAACCTCTCAGTATTTATTAGGCACTTCCTAGGCACTTGGGAACATTTGATAGAAGTAAAAGAAGTTGCTCCTGTCCTGAAGGACCTTACAATCTAGTGGAGGGGAAAATGGACACAAATGCCCAAATAATAAATACAAGTGTCCAGGACCAATAAACAAATGAAAAAAAAAACTGAATAAGTATATAATAATAAATGATAAAAATACAAGCAATTAAAACAATCAATAAGCATATATACTTAGAGCTTACAGCTCCTTGAGAGCAGGGGTGGCGTCAAACGTATTTATTGAGAGCTTAGTGTGTGCAGAGTTCTGCACTAATCACTTGGGAGAGTACAATGTAACAGAGTTGGTAGTCACATTCCCTGTCTACAATGAGCTTACAGTCGAGAGCGGGAGACAGCTATTAATACAAATAACTAAATTGTGGATGTGTGCATCAGGGCTGCGGAACTGAGAGAGGTGACTACTTATTTTATCGTACCCTCCCAAGTGCTTAGTATAGTGCTCTGCACATAGTAAGTGCTCAATAATGCCACTGATTAATTAATTTACTAAGAATTAAGCCCAGGGCTCTGTACATAGTAAGTGCTTAGTAAATACCATTGATTAATCAAGAAGATTTTGAAATGGACAGGATTGAGAGGGAAGGAATTTCATCCAGTGTGAAAGGTGTGAGCAATGGTCAGACATGGGAGTTTCACAAGCGAGGAACTCTTAGAAGATGAACCAGGGAAGAGGAGTGCAGCAGAGGAGCCAGGATGTAGCAGAAGTGGAGAGAAAGCTGACAGGGATCCTTGAAGCTAATGGTTGGTTGGCTGTTTATTGCTAGCTGAAACAAGTAGCTATTAGGGGCTTCTAAGGAGGGGAAGGAGAGGAGTGTTGGATTACAAACAACATTTTAGAAGATGGCATGTGCAGCTTTCTGTAGAATTGACTGAGGAAGGAAGAGGCTTAAAGCAGGGTGAACAGTAACCCAGAGAGAGGTGAGGAGGGTTTGAACCAACTTGGAGAGGAAAGCATAGATCCGTACCCAGTTAGAGATAAAGACCTGCTGCTCCTTCCAGTATTAGAGCCCAATTTGGGCAGTCCCCAAATCAAACCCATTTTACATTTACATACGCATGAGCTTTGTAATCAGATATGGAAATTTGGGTTTTATATTTGTCTATTACCTTCTTTAAAACATGATCGCTCCTCAAGAATCTCCAGTGGTTTCCCACCATCGCTCCTCAAGAATCTCCAGTGGTTTCCCACCATCGCTCCTCAAGAATCTCCAGTGGTTTCCCACCACCACATCAAAGAGAAACTCCTTACCATCTGCTTTAAAATGCTCAATGAGCTTGTGCCCTCTCACTTTACATCACTGATCTCCTACTACAGCCCAGTGTACATTTCACTACTCTAGTGCCAGCTTCCTCACTGGGCCTCGATCTTGTCTATGGCACTGCCGACCCCTTCCCCGCATCTGCCATCTGATACGCAATTCCCCACTGTCCCCATATACAACAGACAGCCACTCTCCACATCTTCAGAGAAGCAGCATGGCTCAATGGAAAGAGCACAGGCTTGGGAGCCAGAGGTCATGGGTTCAAATCCCAGCTCTGCCAATTGTCAGCTGTGTGACTTTGGGCAAGTCACCTAGCTTCTGTGTACCTCAGTTACCTCATCTGTATCCTCCCCATTGCTTAGAACAGTGCTTTGCACATAGTAAGCGCTTAATAAATGCCGTCATTAGTATTATTATTCAGAGCTATACTAAAATCACATCTCCAAGAGGCCTTCCCCAGTTAAGCCCTCTGTTTCTCTACTCCCTCAGCCTCTGTGTTGCCTATGCACTTAGATCTGTACCCTTTTAGCACTGGATAAGCACCTCACCCTCAGAATTTACGTACATATCTAATTTATTTATTTATATAAACGCCAGTCTCTCACTCCACACTTCTAGCTCCTTGTGAGCAGAAAACCATCCAAACCACTACCTTGCTGGTTCAATCTCTCATCCTTTCCCAACTGGATTACTGCATCAGCCTCCTCTCTGATCTCCCATCCTCCTGTCTCTCCCTACTTCAGTCTATACTTCATGCTGCTGCCCGGATCATCTTTGTGTAGAAACACTCTGGGCATGTTACTGCCCTCCTCAAAAATCTCCAGTGGCTACCAAACAACCTACGCATCAAGCAAAAACCCCTCACTCTCGGATTCAAGGCTGTCCATCCCCTCGCCCCCTCCTACCTCACCTCCCTTCTCTCCCTCTCCATCCCAGCCCTCACCCTCCACTCTTCTGCCACTAACCTCCTCACTGTGCCTCGTTCTCGCCTGTCCCGCTGTCGACCCCCGGCCCACGTCCTCCCTCTGGCCTGGAATGCCCTCCTTCCGCACCTCCACCAAGCTAGCTCTCTTCCTCCCTTCAAAGCCCTACTGAGAGCTCGCCTCCTCCAGGAGGCCCTCCCAGACTGAGCCCCCTCCTTCCTCTCCCCCTCCCCATCCCCCCTGCCCTACCTCCTTCCCCTTCCCACAGCACCTGTATATATGTTTGTACAGATTTATTACTCTATTTATTTTACTTGTACATATTTACTATTCTATTTATTTTGTTAATGATGTGCATCTAGCATTACTTCTATTTATTCTGATGACTTGACACCTGTCCACATGTTTTGTTTTGTTGTCTATCTCCCCCTTCTAGACTGTGTGCCCATTGTTGGGAAGGGACCATCTCTATATGTTGCCAACTTGTACTTCCCAAGCGCTTAGTACAGTGCTCTGCACAAAGTAAGTGCTCAATAAATACGATTGAAAGAATGAATGAACTAGTCTCCAACTCTCCCAAGTGCTTAATACAGTGCTCTGCACAAAGCAAGCACTCAGTAAATACAATTGATTGATGGAAACCAGACACTTTTCCTGGCCTCTGAAAATCCCTTGGAAAAAGACAAGAGGGAAGGTCTTATTTTAGCATGGAAAAGTTGGCAGTGGTAGCAATATATCAACGGTGTTTATTGAGTACCCACTGGGTACAGTGCCCTGCACTGCGTGCTTAAGAACAAAACAGAGAAGTGAAAAATGTCCTGCCCACAAGGAGCTTACATTCTAATGGGAGGGAAGACAGGAATTAAACCTTCTAAACCCTACTGAAAATCTGTGAGAGCTGAAAATAAATTCACATTTCCCCGACTCCTATGGCAGTGTTTTGGCATGTGACCTATTTTATCTCCCCAGTTCTAAGCAGTTGTTAAGCTCTGTTTACAACTCCTGAATTTAATAATAACAATTATTCATCTTGCCAATTTATAACATAAAAAGAACAAGCCAACAGGTTGGTGTGATTTAATGTCTTAATATTTTACCACTTTTGAATAATACTGTCCCAAGAGATGGAGGGAATGGACAAGAAACAAGCAAAATCAATTTAAAGCTACAGAAGTTGTTTAACAGGTGAAGTACTAAAACACGAGAGGGATGAAGTGTGACATTGCTTCCCTATCACCTGGTCAATTATCTGGTTTTATACTGCGCAGTCTGATACCAAGCTGGTCTGTTCTCTGTCCCCTACTAATGAATTTTTCTTCTCCCAGGCAATATCTCCAACTACCACTTCAGCACAAATTACACACTTAATTACAACCACCCAAAGCACATATGTATGTGTCTTACATATCCTATTAATATGCCACTAACTCATATGCATATCGATCAATCAAAGATATTTACTGAGCTCTTACAGTGTGCAGAGCACTGTACTAAGAAGCAGCATGGTTTAGTGGAAAGAACATGGGCTTGGAAGCCAGAGGTCGTAGGTTTGAATTCCGGCTCCACCACTTGTCTGCTGTGTGACTTTGGGCAAGTCACTTAACTTCTCTATGCCTCAGTTACCTCATCTGTAAAATGGGGATTAAAACTGTGAGCCCCACATGGGACAACCTGCTAACCTTGTATCTATCCCAGCTCTTAGAACAGAGCTTGGCACATGGTAAGCACTTAACAAATACTGTTATTAGTAGTAGTAGAAGTAGTAGTAGTGTACATTAAAACAGAGTCGGTAGACATGTTTCCTGCCCACCAGAAGTTTACAGTCTAGAGGGAGAGATGGACATTAATCTGAATAAATAAATTTTGCTTAGGTACATAAGTGTTGGGGGGAAAAAGGAGGAAGAAGGAAAAAATATACCCTATTCCTAATTCCTTCTCTCTGTAAATTATTTAAAATCTTTTTTCCCAACCAGATTGTAAATTTGATGGCAGGAATCGTTTGTACTAATTACATTGTACTCTCCCATGCATTTGGTACAGAGATCTGCACACAGTAAGTGCTCAGTAAATACTATTGATTGGCGTGTGAATGTTGGGGGTGGGGTGGGGGAAGGGCAACGTCAGTAAATAAGTGTCCAGTATCAATCAATCAATCAATGATATTTATTGAGCACTTGCTGAATACAGAGCACTGTACTAAGCGCTTGAGAAGATACAATACAACAGAGTTAAGTAAACACAATCCCTTCTGACAAGACTTACACTCTACAGGGGGAGATGCATAATAAAATTAATTAAAGATAAAAACCTAATAAACAATTAACTCCAAGATCTACAAGAGGAAAAACAAATAATGGTCATTTGAAGGTGTGGGCTGAGAAACCACCATTCAGGTAATAATAATAATAATAATAATAATAATAATGATACTGGTATTTAACAAGTTTTCACTATGTGCCAAACACTGGTAGGTATGGCATAACCAGCTCAAAAACAGTCCCTGACCCACATGGGGCTCGCCACCTCAGAGGAAGGGAGAACAATCATTTAATCCCTATTTACCAGATGAGGAAAGTAAGGCCCAAAGAAGTTAAATGATTTGACCAAAGTTATGCAAAAGGTAAGGCTCTTTTATAGCCAGAGAGAGAAAGTGCAAGAGCAGAGACTTGAATATATCCAGGCAAGTTACTCAGGGTCTCTGCGAGCCTACAGGACATACCGAGCTGGAATTTCATCTCAGTAGTATCTCACGCCTCCTTAGATAGTTCCCCAGTGCCAAGCCCAAGCGGTCTTTCGACAGAGCAGCCGGGGTGTGCTAAAATGCGAGAGATTATTTGTCATGTGAACACACTCAGCACTGACACCCCTCAAGATGATGATGAAAGCAAATAGTGTTCCAAAGCTGGCTGACAGCTTGTCCCCAGTAGCATGGCTTAGTGGATAGAACATGGGCCTGGGAATCAGAAGGACCTGGGTTCTAATCCTCACTCCACCGCATAATAATTTTAGTTTTGTTAAGCGCTTACTATGTGCCAAGCACTGTTCTAAGCGCTGGGGGAGATACAAGGTAATCAAGTTGTCCCACATGGGGCTCACAGTCTTAATCCCCAATTTACAGATGAGGACACTGAGGCACAGAGAAGTTAAGTGACTTGCCCAAAGCCACACAGCTGATAAATGGCAGAGCTGGGATTAGAACCCATGACCTCTGACTCCCAAGCCCACGCTCTTTCCACTGAGCCACGTTGCCTCACCACATATCTGCTGTATGACCTTGGGAAAGTCACTTAACTTCTCTGGGCCTCAGTTACCTCATCTGCAAAATGAGGACTAAGAGTGTGAGCCCCATGCAAGGAGGGACTATGTCCAACCTGCCTAACTTGTACCTACCCCAATGCTTAGAATAGCTTGGCACATAGTAAGCACTTAATAAGCATATATAAATATAAATATATATATATATATATATATATAAACTACATATATATAAAAACTACAACTCAAGTCGGGCTGCCTTGGGATTCTGGAAGTCTTCGGAGTGAGCCGGCCAGTTTTTTGGCCAAGGATATGTTTTCCTTGCTGTGTGAGCAGACAAGTATCTTGAAGAGCTAGCCCATGGAAAAGAATGTCTGCATCCATTTCCTCATTCTCCCCACGTGAGAGAAGGGAGTGGGTGTCCACTGAAAATCCCAGTGCCTTCAGAGGGGCGTTAGTGTGAGATTCAGGCAACTGAAACAGGTCAACATTCACAGAGCCTACTTTCAGCCTTCCTGGATTGCCCTGAGCAGATTAATCTGCAATCATTATTCACCGATTAGTAATCATAATGATAATAATAATAATAATGGTATTTGTTAAGCGCTTACAATGTGCAAAGCACTGTTATAAGTGCTGGGGAGGTTACAAGGTGATCAGGTTATCCCACGGGGGGCTTACAGTTTTAATCCCCATTTTACAGATGAGGTAACTGAGGCACAGAGAAGTTATGTGACTTGCCCAAAGTCACACAGCTGACAATTGGCAAAGCCAGAATTTGAACCCATGACCTCTGAATCCAAAGCCAGGGCTCTTTCCACTGAGCGACGCTGCTTCTCATCATCCAAAGGCCCAGATCAGCATGACTTAGTGGCTAGAGCATGAGCCTGAGGGTCAGAAGGACCTGGGTTCTATTCCTGGCTCTGCTACTCATCTGCTGTGTGATCTTGGACCAGTCACTTCACTTCTCTGGACCTCAGTCATCTCATCTGTAAAATAGGGGTTAAAAGCATGAGCCCCATGTGAGACAGGGACTGTATCCAACTAAATTAACTTGGATCTGCCCCAGTGCTTAGAACAGTGCTTGGCAAATGGTAAGTGCTTAACAAGTACTATAAATAAGTACCAAAACTACATCATCTGTACACCAAGAAAATCTGCTCATAGAATGATTCGAAACGGTCATACTCAGCTTCTTGTTTCCAAAGAAGGCATCAAATCTGGCCATCGATTGGCTTAACTTTTCTCCCGCTTTATGGTAATGGCTCCCTGGAATGTATTATCAACCCCTGGACCCGTATCAGCTTTTTTACAGGTTCTTCATATGTGCTACTTACCATTCACTTGAATTTAACAACAAGCCATCGCTAAGATTTATTAGCAGTCAAATAATGTAGGATCAGTGTTTTAGTTTACTTTACGTGATATGGTTGGTGGCTTTATTGCCCTTTGTAATACTGCAATAAAGAAAGCATCCTGGTGCTTTTTCTATTTGTTTTATTAAACCTTTCTGCTCCAGGGAACTAGGCATTTATCATGTGGGTTCTCCTTTAAAATACCAGCTGGACTTTGTACTAATTCATTTCCTCCATCCTTAAATGTTCCTCAATAAACTAAGCAAACAAGTCATTAGAAGTAACTTACAGTAAATAGACATTAAATTAAATTGTTTAAAAGCTATTATTTTTGTTAGTCTCTGATATAGATATTTACAATCATAATATTACATTTAATGCTACCAAATTTTTATAATAATTCCTAAAGGGATATTTAGAAAGTCAAAGCCTTCTGACAGAAGCGTGCTTATAAGAAGCTTTATGTGGCATTCAATTGCTTGACTTCATTTCAAATCCCAAAGATCTCCTCCAATCGTGGATTCTGCCCAGTGCAAGATAAAGACAGGCACATACTAAGAATTTAATAAATAAAGATGAAGTTCTAATGAAGGCTACTATCCAGGAACTTGAACCCTGCATACATTGTACCTTTCAAGAAAGAATAATAAACAAGCACTCATTTATTTGCTCTACTTGATGGATAGAAACAATGCATTATGCATTCTATTTCCATGGTATTTTTCTAAAAGTCCACTAATGTAGAATTCACTTAAAAAAAATCCACCTGCGTTGGAAAACCAATGGCAAAATGGTGTGAAATAATCTCAATCTAATTTAGCAACATTCTTCCATGTGAAAACTACCAAATTCAATTTCAGGAGAGTTACTTTGGTGGTACTACTGTGGGGAGAGAGAGGAGAGAGAGACTGTGAGCCCACTGTTGGGTAGGGACTGTCTCTATATGTTGCCAACTTGTACTTCCCAAGCGCTTAGTACAGTGCTCTGCACACAGTAAGTGCTCAATAAATACGATTGATGATGATGATGAGAGAGGAGAGAGAGAAGGGGAGAGAGAGAGAGAAAGAGAGAGAGAGACAAAGAGAGAGAGAGAGAAAGAGAAAGAGAGAGGAGATTCCACTGTCCAGGCATACATTTGGTTAGGACCAGCATAGTTTAGTAGCAATTGCACAGTCCTGGGAATAAGATCTTTCTAATCCCATCATTCATTCAATCGTATTTATTGAGCGCTTACTGTGTGCAGAGCACAGTAGTAAGTGCTTGGGAAGTACAAGTTGGCAACATATAGAGATGGTCCCTACTCAACAGCGGGCTCACAGTCTAGAAGGGGGAGACAGACAACAAAACAAAACATATTAACAAAATAAAATAAACAGAATAGTGACTATGTACAAGTAAATATAAATAGAGTAATAAATCTGTACAAACATATATACAGTTGCTTTGGGGAGAGGAAGGAGGTAGGGCAGGGGGAATGGGGAGGGGGAGAGGAAGGAGGGGGCTCAGTCTGGGAAGGCCTCCTGGAGGAGGTGAGCTCTCAGAAGGGCTTTGAATTGAGGAAGAGAGCTAGCTTGGCGGATGTGCAGAGGGAGGGCATTCCAGGCCGGGGGAGAACGTGGGCCAGGGGTCGACGGCGGGACAGGCAAGAACGAGGCACAGTGAGGAGGTTAGTGGCAGAGGAGCTGTAGAAGGAAAGAAGGGAGGTGAGGTAGGATGGGGCAAGGGGATGGAGAGCCTTGAAGCCGAGAGTGAGGAGTTTTTGCTTGATGCGTAGGTTGTTTGGTAGCCACTGGAGATTTTTGAGGAGGGGAGTAACATGCCCAGAGCGTTTCTGCACAAAGATGATCCGGACAGCAGCGCGAAGTATAGACTGAAGTAGGGAGAGACAGGAGGATGGGAGATCAGAGAGGAGGCTGACGCAGTAATCCAGTAGGAATAGGATGAGAGATTGAACCAGCAGGGTAGCGGTCACTTGCCTGCTATATGACCTTGGGCAAATCATTTCATTTGTCCGTATCTCAGTTTCCTCATTTATAAAATGAGGATCTGATACCTGTCCACCCCTTACACTTTGAGTCCCATGTGGGACAGGGACTGTGTATAGGTGTGACGTGATTATCTTGACTCAATCCCAGCAATTGGTACAGTGGTTTGCACAATGTGCTTATTAAATACCACAATTAATATTATCTGGTTCTAGATTGAGACAATAGCCCTAATTCTGTTTTCCAAGCAAGTGCTAAGACATTTGGTAGGGTACAGACTCTGCTTGCATTCTTCCTGCAAAATAAATAAAGCAAAATAAAAAATAAATATTAAAGCCACACACAAACCCAGCACCAGGTAAACTTGTAGATATCAGCATCTCGCTGGTGGTATGTAAGGCATGCCCATATCTTGGATTATTGCCATTTCTGCTGGTGCTCTGATGTATAAATAGACCTGGGAGAATTTTAGGACCCTTTAATAACTACTGCATCATTTTAATGTGCCCAAATGTTTATCCTAAAAAAGCCATGGTTAGCGATTGTGATGCCATTTTCTATTTTGAAATTTCATTTCATTGCTTGCAATCAGAGTTTCCTACCAAACTCCAGACACCCCTGCCTGGATTCATAAACTTGCAAATAATAGGCATGTGAAATCAAGTTTCCTTCTTGGAAGTTTTAGCGAAATTCCATCTGTCTGTCGCTCCTTTTTGCTGCTGTTTTCCACATTGAAAACATGGAATTGGGTGCTAAAATACTGTGTGTAAAACCATTTAGTACTGTAAATTCCACACAAGTCTCTGTGGAGCTTAAGGAGCCTCACAGAGCCCGGATTATTGCTCCCGATAAGCCCGTAAGATAGATAAGTGACAGGGGTTATTATTTGTAATTTACACACTGAGAAATGTTGGCAGAAATGGTTTGCTGAGCGTTAGAACTGGGTCTTCTGATTCTTTTGCTGCTCTGTTCTCATCTCTGAGCCAGCTGTGAGCAACCTGTGGCATTAGGGGAGGGAGAGAAGTGGACAAAGAAGGAGAGGGAGAAGGGAGAGAGAGCTGTCCGTATTCAAGGATGATGTACTATTATGGATTTTAACCATGTGTGTGGGTGTGGCTGAAAAGCCCAATGCATGGACACCAGTGCCTTCTGTCTGGGGAACACATAAAGATCATCCTGTGTCTTTGCTCTTTACAGAGCCTCGTGCTGTTTTGGATTTTGCCTCTGGCTGTCACAACTTTCCTGGAACCTTGACTCAAAAGAGTAATTACCCCCATGTCTGTCGGTCAGCACCGTCTCTCAGAAGCACATAGCGTAGCCATATGTTTGAGGGTTTCCTTCCTCGTGTCTTGAAAATATTCTTTTTTCCCTTGTTGTTTATGGTCTTCTCCCGGCCCTCACCCTTCCGCTTACCAAGTAGCAGCTGTTCGGGTATCCTGTTTGAGTATCTGTTCGCCTCTCATGTTTCACCCGACAAAGGTGGGCTGTAGCGAACTTTGGTTTGAGGCCAGGCAGCAGACGTCGTTTCACAGCCTCTTTATTGGGGCTGAGTCTTGTTCTTGGATGCTGAATATGGTTCATAGGTGGTGATGCTTTTGAACAATTATTATTATTATTATTATTATGACATTTATTATGACATTTATTAAGTGCTTCCTATGTCCCACTGGAGGAGATATCTGAGTATGTGATGGTCAGACTCATCTTTTCACAGTCTCTTTTATCCTCATTTTACACATGAGGAAATCGGGGCCCAGAGAGGTTGATGATTTAACCAAGGTCACACAGCAGGCCAGTGGCAGAGCCAGGGCTCAAACTTAGGTCTCCTGATTCCCAGACTCAACCTATTTCCAGAGACACAGCATTGCCTAGGGGAAAGAGCACAGACCTAGAAGTCAGATATCTGGTTCTAATCCCAGCCTTGCCAATTGCTTGCTGTGTGACATTGGGCAAGCTATGCTCTATGCCTCAGCTACCTCAACTGTAAAATGAGGATTAAATCCTACTCCCTCCTACATAGACCGTGAGCCCCAAGTGGGACCAGGACTGTGTCCAACTTGACTATCTTGTATCTGCCCCAGCGCTTTGAACAGAGCTTGAAACATAGTAAGCCCTTAAAAAACACCATAATAATTTTCCAATCAGCCACCTGAACCTTTCCAAGAAGTTTGATATCCTGTCTGAAGAGGAACACACCTCCAGCCATGCAGCATTCCTTTGGATCAATCAAGCTCCTTAACCACTCTATGCCTCAGTTTTCTCCACTGTAAAATGGGGATTAAATCCTACTCCCTCTTAATTAGACTGTGAGCCTCAAGTGGGAAAGGGACTGTGTCCAACCTGTCTAGCTTGTATCTACCCTAAGGTTTAGTACACTGCCTGGCACATAATAAGCTATTAACTGTGAGCCCATTGTTGACTAGGGACCATCACTATATGTTGGCAACTTGTACTTCACAAGCACTTAGTACAGTGCTCTGCACACTGTAAGTGCTCAATAAATACAATTGAATGAACAAATATCGTTTCAAAAAAAAAAAAACTTCTTGTTCACACAGCTTCCAAAGATGTCTAATTTACATCCAGAGGGGCAACTGAACCTTGGGAGAATCTGACTCAGAGGCAAGGTGGGGAAGTTAACACTCTTTGAAAACCTGGGCATCAATATTTGTAGTGGCCGTTTTGGATTTAGAACTTCAATCTCTCCGTTCCCTTTGAAACTTTTTCCCAACGACATTGTGAGCACCAACTACTGATTGATGGAGCGTAGCGCTGCCTCCTCAGAATGAGCACCAAAGCCCTGATCACTAGACCCCCGTGCTTCAGTCAAAGGATAAATACAAGACATGTGAGAAATGAAGGCACCAGTAGAAAGAGGGTCTTGTCCCATCAAAGGTGAATGACATCTGGTTTCACTTTTCTTTGTTTCTTTTTCTCATTCAAGGGGAGTGTTTTGATGCTTGAAAATTGGTGTAAGTTGAAAGACATGGGTTTGGAATTGGAATTAAAGGGAGAAAAAATGAATTCACCCGGAAAGATAAAGGTAATTGAGAATGTGGAAGTTAGGAAACTCTAGCAACATCCTGATACATTAAATGGTTTCAGGTTCATATGTGGACTTTCCCTGCTCTAGAGCATTGGCAATGGCTTCTACAGAGTCATGGACCAATATCCCTTATCCAAGCTGAATCTCTTAATCCTTTCAAGATTGGCCATCAGCATTCATCCATCAACCAATGGTATTTTTTGAGTGCTTACTACGGGCTGAAAACTGTCATAAAGTACCTAATTCTCAGGCTGTGGGCTCGATCTACTACTCAAAATCAAACAGAAAGATACGATCACTGCTCTCCAAGAACTTTGCATTCTAACAGTCAGAAAGCTCAATTTACCCAACTTCATGGCTCGATAAACAGATTTTCCCTATATGACAAATTATCTAGTGTTTTCCTCATAATTTCAGGTTTTTGAACATGAATGGGTACTCCGTAATTCCAATAGGCATCCACGCAACTCCGATAATCAAAGTTACAAGCCTAGACCTTCAACCAAGTGTGTTATTTCTCACCACTTCCACTAAGTGACTCACAGGATGATTGAAACAAATGCTATTGATCCATCTTGTATAGTCAATATGTCAACTGTTCAAATGGAACAACACATGTGGTAGTAGTTCTTTGGAAATCCTTTGGAAAACTTTGTATTTTAGTCCTTAAATGAGAGCTAAGCTTTGATACAATCTGTTGCAAAGGAAAGAAAGGAAATTTGTCCCTTTTGTACAGTCTTTTTGGAGGCATAGTTGAAATTATTTTTAAAATAATAATAATAGCATTTATTAAGCACTTACTATGTGCAAAGCACTGTTCTAAGTGCTGGGGAGATTACAGGGTGATCAGGTTGTCCCATGGGGGTCTCACAGTCTTCATCCCCATTTTACAGATGAGGTCACTGAGGCACAGAGAAGTGAAGTGACTTGCCCAAAGTCACACAGCTGACAATTGGCAGAGCTGGGATTTGAACCCATGACCTCTGACTCCAAAGCCCAGGCTCTTTCCACTGAGCCATGCTGCTTCTCTGCTTAATTTATGAAAATTAAGCATCCAAAATTGGTTTTTAATGAAAACATTGTTGCCATAACTATCAAAAGGCTGACACATTTCCATTTCGTCCCTAAATAATTTCTTGGAGCTCATTTTCTCCTGAAGTCTTAAAAACCTCAAGCTTCTAAGCTGCAATGAAATGGACAGAAAGTCAACTGTGGCTAAGGACTGGATTCTTAAATACATCCCATAATGCCCTAATGTGTACTTTCATTTCACATTTTGAATGAAACGCAATGGCAGAATTAGGGTAGGTTCTTTGGACAACACAGACCTGTCTGGATATAACACGATGTAGTGATGGAAGAAAGGGTTGAACAGTTGCAGAGGTGAATGCTGTGAACCCTACCAATTCTACTTTTTCTTAACCTTTCTTTTTCCTCTATTTTTCCTTAGAGAATCAGTCTAGCCTAGTGCATAGAGTACGGGCCCAGGAGTCAGAAGAACCCGGGTTCTAATCCTGGCTCGGCTACTTGTCTGGTGTGAGACCTTGGGCAAGTCGCTTCACTTCTCTGTGCCTCAGTTACCTCATCTGAAAAATGGGGGTTGAGACTGTGAGCCCTATGTGGGACAGGGACTGTGTCCAACCTGATTAGCTTGTATCTACCCCAGAGCTTACTACAGTGTCTGGCACATTGTAAATGCTTAACAGCTAACACAATTATTATTATTATTATTATCATCATCATGGAGTTCTGCGAGAAAGCAACCCTGGGAGTAATAATGGGTGAAATGTGTGACTTGGGGAAAAGAAGGCTGATGAAAGGCAAAACTCTTTATTCGATCAAAACAAGTTATTAGACTGATATCTGCTTCTCTGATTATGTATAATAGGCCAAAAAAATGGTAGTACCTCCTTATGGGCAGGGAACATGTCTATTATGTCCCGCTCCCTGTCCCCACAAAAAGCCTTATTGAAGGCACATTTTCTCCGAGGCCTTCCCTGATTAAACCTTCTTTTTCTTTTCTTCAACTACCTTCGGCGTTGCCCTGACTTGCTCCCTATATTCATTATTCATCCCCCCCCCCAGCCCCACAGCACTTATGTAAGTGCTTTATTTTTAATTTTATTTATTTATATTAATTAATTTATGTATTTATATTAATTTATTTATATTAATGTATGTCTCCCCTGCTAGACTGTAAGCGCATTGTGGGCAGGGAATGTGTCTGTTATATTGAACTCTCCCAAGTGCTTAGTACACTGTTCTGCACACAGTAACCTCTCAATAAATACAAATGACTGACTACCAACACTGTTGTACTGTACTCCCCCAAACACTTAGTACAGTGCTCTGTACCCAATAAGCCCTTGATAAATACCATTGATTGATTGATGGTAGTCCGAAAAATTAAAGAATCTGAATTTATTCTGGTTCTTAATGGTCAGTGTTCTGAGTCTCATCATTAATAATAAATAGAATTATGGAATGTACATATATACACACATGTTGTGGGAAGGGGAGGGGGGATAGAGAAAAGGAAGAGAGTTGGGGTGACATGGAAGGGAGGGGGAGCTGAGGAAAAGGGGGGCTTAGTCTTTCAAGGCCTCTTGGAGGAGTTGAGCCTTCAGTAGAGCTTTGAAGGTGGGGGATTGTGATTGTTTGGCATGTTCTACATGGGGCTCACAGTCTTAACCCCCATTTTACAGATGAGGTAACTGAGGCACAGAAAAGTGAAGTGACTTGCCTGAGGTCACACAGCAGACAAGTGGTGGAGCCAGGATTAGAACCAAAGTCCTTCTAACTCCCAGGCATGTGTTCTATCTAGTAGGTTGTTGGAAACTATGCTTCACAGGATCTTTAAATCATTTATTCTGCCTCCCCTATTTGCGGATCTGCCATTTCAGGTCACCATTCAGCTGTTGCTTAGGTATTCTGCTGCCATCCATTCTTCTCACACATGCAAACCAGTAAGGCTGTTGTCACCCCATCTCCAGTCCTCTTGCAGGGGGCTATGTATGCTGGAACTCCCAGAATCAGATAGGATAGAATAGAACAAGATATAATTTAGGAAAAATAAGTGTCCAAGTGTTCAGAACATAAAAAAAAAACCTTCATTGGAACCCAGCACCTTTTATCATTCAAAGACCAACTAGCTGGAAAATTCATCTCTTCTTCACCCTTGAGTTTCTCTCAGGGTCACCCAATTCCTCTTCATGTCTCCCCTCCTGAACCAATCCTGACCTTCACTCTCAACATTCATTCATTCAATCCTATTTATTGAACACTTACTGTGTACAAAGCACTGTACTAAGCACTTGGGAGAGCCCAATAGAACAATAAACAGACACATTCCCTTCCCACAATGAGTTTACAGGTACCACATGAAGCTTGCCAGGATGTACTTCCCAAGCACTTAGTACAGTGCTCTGCACATGGTAAGCGCTCAATAAATATGATTGAATAAATGAATGAATGAACCTCATAGGCAATTCCTTGTTTCTTTCCCCTCAGCACAAAGATATTTTTCAAAGTTCCACCTGATTCCCCCATCCACCAACTCTAAAATGTTCAGAGATGACTTTATATTCATTTAATCATATTTATTGAGCACTTACTGTGTGCAGAGCAATGTACTAAGCGCTTTATATCCCCCAGGACCTGAAACAAAAAGGTTTGTGAGTTCCCAAGGAAACACAACCCATCTTCAGTAATTTTGTCCGAACCTCACCTTCCATCTCTCACCTTTGACCCCTTGCTCAGACCCTCCCTCCTTCTTGGAACTTCCTCCCTTTTCGCATCCAACAAACCATCACTTCTCCTCATCTTCAAAGTCCTACTAAAATCTCAACTCCTCCAGGAAGTCTGACCAATCTCATCTGCCTAGCTTACTTCCCACCCTAATCCATCACCTCTGCCCTCAGCCCTACCCACTAAGCAGTTAATAATTATAATTATGGCATTTTTTAAGTACTGACTACGTGCCAAGCACTGTTCTAAGCATTGGAGTAGATACAAGGTAATCAGGTTGGGCACAGTCCCTGTCCCACACGGGGCTCACAATCTTAACTTTATTAAAGATGTGTATATATCTATAATTCTATTTATCTATTTTGATGATACTGACACCTTGTTTTGTTGTCTGTCTCCCCCCTTCTATACTGTGAGCCCATTGTTGAGTAGGGGACTGTCTCTATCTGTTGCTGAATTGTACTTTCCAAGTGCTTAGTACAGTGCTCTGCACACAGTAAGTGCTCAATAAATATGATTGAATGAATGAATGAATGAATCCCCATGTTACCGATGAGGGAACTAAGGCACAGAGAAGTTAAATGACTCACCCAAGGTCACACAGCAGACAAGTGGCAGAGCCAGGATTAGAATCCGTGTCCTCTGACTCCCAAGCCCGTGATCTTGCCATTAGGCCATGCTTCTTCTCTACAGTAGTCACCTCCAGAACCCACAGCACCTATGTCTATACTTCAACCTCAGTTGCTTCCCCAGCTACAATTTATCTATAATTTATTTTAATGTCTATCATCCCTGCCAGGGTATAAATTATTTGAGGGCATGGATCATGTCTACCTAATCTATTGTATTCTCTGCAATACTCTGCACACAGAAAGCATTCAGTAAACACAGTTGATTATTTAATAATAATGATAATAATGATGGCATTTATTAAGTGCTTACTATGTGCAGAGCACTGTTCTAAGCGCTGGGGAGTTTACAAGGTGATCAGGTTGTCCCACGTGGGGCTTACAGTCTTCATCCTCATTTTACAGATGAGGGAACTGAGGCACAGAGAAGTTAAGCAACTTGCCCAAAGTCACACAGCTAAGTGGCGGAGCGGGATTTGAACCCATGACCTCTGACTCCAAAGCACGTGCTCTTTCCACTGAGCCACGCTGCTTCTCTTCAACTATACATTCAATTCTTGACGTGATTACTGTAAACAGTTTTATGCCTGTCTCCCCCACTGGAGTGTAAACTCCTTTGTGGGAAGGGATGTGTTATGTACTTTGTTTTCTACTTCCCAAGTGCTTAGTATAGCGCAATGCTCTACAACCGGATTACCCAGCCCGCAGCATGGTGCCCGGCATATAACAATACCAAATGCCATAAAAAGACACCTGTTCTCTCTCTCCATTACACTGTGAGCTCAAGTGGGACAGGGACTGTGCTATCTCATTTCCTCATACCGATCCCAGTACTTCACACCATGCTTGGAACATAATCAGAGCTTAAAAATAATTGCGGTATTTGTTGAGCGCTTATTACATGCCCGACACTGGTATTTTGGGAGGGGTGGTTGGGTTTTTTTTTTTTAATGGTATTTGTTAAGTGCTTACTATATGCCAAGCCCTGTTCTAAGCACTGGGATTTTAATAGAGCACAGGCCTGGGAGTTAGAAGAACCTGAGTTATAATCCCGGCTCCGTCACTTGTCTGCTGTGTGAACTTGGACAAGTAGCTTCACTTCTCTGTGCCTCAGATACCTCATCTGTAAAGTGGGGATTGAAACTGTGAGCCCCATGTAGGACAAGGACTGCGTCCAACCTGATTAGCTTTTATCTACCCAAGTGCTTGACACGTAGTAAGGATTTAACAAATACCATCATTATTATTAAGGTAAAACTTGTGTGGTGCTAAATTGGGTAATGTGCCTCAAGGTTCATTAATTCACTCATTCATTCAATCATATTTACTGAGTGATTACTGTGTGCAAAGCACTGTACTACATGCTTGGAAAGTACAAGGAGAAGCAGCGTGGCTCAGTGGAAAGAGCCCGGGCTTTGGAGTCAGAGTTCATGGGTTCAAATCCCGGCTCTGCCAATTGTCAGCTGTGTGACTTTGGGAAAGTCACATAACTTCTCTGTGCCTCAGTTACCTCATCTGTAAAATGGGGATTAAAACTGTGAGCCCCCCATGGGATAACCTGATCACCTTGTAACCTCCCCAGCACTTATAACAGTGCTTTGCACATTGTAAGCACTTAACAAATACCATCATTATTATTATTATCATTATGATTACTAATCGGTGAATAATGACTGCAGATTAATCCTCATCTGTAAAATGGGGATGAAGACTGTGAGCCCTTCTGGGACAACCTGATCACCTTGTAACCTCCCCAGTGCTTAGAACAGTGCTTTGCACATAGTAAGTGCTTAATAAATGCTATTATTATTATTCTTATTATTACAATTCGGCAACAAATAGAGACAATACCTACCCAACAATGGGCTCACAGTCCCAATCTCTAATTCTGGGTCTGGAGGTGTCTCACGGCAGCAAGAAGCACCAACCCAAACTCCCAAGTTCCACTGGTTTAATGGGAAGAGCATGGTCTTGGGAGTCAGAGGTCACGGGTTCTAATCCCACTCAGCCACTTATCAGCTGTGTGACTTTGGGCAAGTCACTTAACATCTTTGGGCCTCAGTTACCTCATCTGTAAAATGGGGATGAAGACTGTGAGCCCCACGTGGGACAACCTGATTACCAGTATCTACCCCCAGCGCTTAGAATAGTGCTTGGCAAATAAGGAAGCAGCGTGGCTCAGTGGGAAAAGCCTGGGCTTTGGAGTCAGAGGTCATGGGTTCAAATCCCAGCTCTGCCAATTGTCAGCTGTGTGACTTTGGGCAAGTCACTTAACTTCCCTGTGCCTCAGTTATCTCATCTGTAAAATGGGGATTAAGACTGTGAGCCCCCCATGGGACAACCTGATCACCTTGTTACCTCCCCAGCTCTTAGAACAGTGCTTTGCACATAGTAAGCGATTAATAAATGCCATTATTATTATTATTATTATTATTATTATTATTATTATTAAATAGTAAGCACTTAAATACCATCATTATTATTTCCATTCTTTTCACTCATTCATTCAATCAATCATATTTATTGAACGCTTACTGTATACAAAGCACTGTACTAAGAACTTAAGAGAGTACAATATAACAACAGACACTTTCTTGGCCCACAGTAAGCTCACAGTCTAGGCCTTCTCACTAGCCCTCTGCCTCATTTCTCTGGCCCAAAATCATTTCCTTCACTTCCCATGATCACACACTAATGTGCCTGACTGTTCAGATTTGACACTTACAGACTCACAACCCGTCCTGCAAGCTGAAAAGCAGTTAGTTACTTTGCTAACCCCATTTCAGGTGCACACTCTGAGCGGCAACCCTTGACCTCGGCCCCAGCTCAACATAATAAATAGCTCCCGATGATGACGTGAGTAGACTTTAGCCAACAGCAATCTGGATGGAATAGCCACTGGGGAGTTGCGACCTTTTCTCCTCGCCTTCCCACCCCCATCTACCTCACCTTCACCCCCTGCTCAGGAAATTGTAAGGTCAGGTTTCTGAAAATTGAATCTTCGGTAGGGGAAGGACTGGTGGGGAAAGCAAAACAGAATGGAAGTCTAAAATCCAAAGCTAACTCTGCCAGCACCTTCTGGAAAGGGGCGTTGTGGGCCATAGTTTAAATTACATTCTTTATTTACCTCTGGGTGGCTATATGTCATTTTGAATGGGTTTTTTTTTTAGTTCTCCTCTGCTTAGCAAATTTCCCCTGGCAATGCAAAAAACCCAAGGAAAATACAGTTGAAGGATTTATTTAATCATGACCCTTTTATGCAGTTAAGTTATCAAGTATAACCCAAAGAGTTAGCAAACATTTTCTTTTGGGGAAGCAGCCTAGCCTAATAGAAAGAACCCAGGATTTGGAATCAGGAGACCTGGGTTTTATCCCTGCTTTGCCACTGGCCTGCTGCGTGATCTTAGACAAGTCACTTAACTTCTCTCTGCCTCAGTTTCCTCACTTGTAAATTGAGGATTAAATACCTCTTTCTCCTTCTTCCTTAAACTGTGTGACTGGGACCGCATCTGATCTGATTGCATTCACCTCAGTGCTTGGTACATAGAAAACACTTTAAATACCACATTTCTTATTTATTCTTTAAATAGAAGAAATGCTTGGAAAAGGATGAATCTGGGCACAGGAGTCGAAGTACATCTCTTCTCACCTCCCACCCCTGCCCCTCCTCTATCCCCACTACCCCGATGTCCATCCAATGAGCCCCTTGGCTCAAACACAAAATTTCCCCAGCACTCTCAGGGTTCATCCAAGGCAACATGGCTCATGATCCCCACATCCCTAGTCCCGCCTGGGGGATATCTCTGCTGCTGGAACAGAATGGGCAAGGCCCAGGGAGTGGTGGCAAGGATGTTGAGAAACAAGTCATTCATGTCATGTCAGAGATCTGGGATGAGTGAGACAGGGAGTCAGATGAAAAAGCTTGTAGGGGAGGAGACAATCACTCCCCGTTACTCCCATGGAATTGGCATCCATGCCTAAAACCGAAAACAAAATGTTCCTCTGAATTTGTCCCCTAAACCCCTACTTCAGTAGACAGGAGCTTGAAAACCAGTTGAATGAGATTCAACTGTTTATTGTTGCATTGTAGTCTCCTAAGCGCTTACTACAGTTCAATGGATGGATAGAGTACAAACCTGGAAGTCAGAAGGACCTGGGTTCTAGTCCCTGTTCCACCACTTGTCTGCTGTGTGACCTTGGGCTACTTCCTTCTCTTCTCTGTGCCTCAGTAACCTCATCTGCAAAGTGGGGATTAAGACTGTGACCCCTATGTGGGACACAAACAGTTATTAAATAACAACGACCAGCTGAATGAGAAGAATCATGGACTACTGGGGGAGTTAGAGGACGTGGGGTCTAATCCCAGCTCAGCCAAATGTTTGCTGTGTGACCTTGAGCATATCACTTACATTCTCTGTACCTTAGTTCTTCTGTTCATCCTCCTACTTAGTCTTTGAGCCCCATGTGGGTCAGGGACTGTGCCCAACCTCATTCACTTTTATCTACCCCAGCATTTAGAACACTATTTGACACATTGTAAGCACTTAACAAATATCACTGAGAAAAAGTGGAAAGATTAGCCTGATAAAGTAAGAGGGGAGGAGTAAAACATACCTTTTTCTTCCAGGCTCCACCACTTGTCTGCTGTGTGACCTTGGGCAATTCACTTCACTTTCTTGTTCTTCAGTTACCTCATCTGTAAAATAGGGATTAAGACTGTGAGCTCCATGCGGGACAACCTGATTACCTTGTATCTACCTTAGCGTTTAGAACAGTGCTTGGCACATAGTAAGAACTTAACAAATACCATAACAATTAATTATCTTCGATAGTACTGACTGAATACCTTCTGGGCTAGGCCTCTGAGGAATGTAGAGATGAAATATAAGATGCACTTCCTGACTTCATGGATTTTACAATCTAACGGAGAGACAATAATAATATTAATTCAAATAATAGTATGTGTTTAGCACACACTATATGCCAAGCACTTTACTAAGGGGAAGAGGCATGTTGAAGTGGCAGAGTGTTGGTCTAGGAACCGGAGGACCTGAATTCGAGTCCAAGCTGTGCCGTTAACCTGTCTTGTGACTGGGGGCGAATCTCTTAACTTCTCTGTACCTTACTCTTCCCATCTGTAAAATGGGGATAATAATACCTGCCTTCTCTCCCTACCTCACAGGGTTGTTGTGAGGGCTCAAATGAACTAATGGGAATAATCAAAGCTGCCTTCTCTCCCTGCCTCACAGGATTGTTGTTAGGGTTGAAATGAATGAATCAGTTTGAGAGCACTTGGGAAATAAAAGCACTACAGAAAATCAAGCTATTATTTTTACTATGTGTTGGAGTAGATACTGACAGCCCGTTGTTGGGTAGGGATTGACTCTATCTGTTACCAAATTGTACTTTCCAAGTGCTTAGTACAGTACACTACACACATTAAGCGCTCAATAAATACAATTGAATGAATGAATACAATAGGATCAGATCAGCCCCAGTTCCTGTCTCACATGGGGCTCACCATGTAAGACAGAAGGAAACCAGGTATTTAATCCCCATTTCCCAGAGGAGGAAACAGACACTTGTAATTCCCAAGCACTTAGTACAGTGCTCTGCACACAGTAAGTGCTCAATAAATGCGATTGATTGAAAGAAGTTAAGCAATTTCCTAAATTCACATAACAGGCAAGGGGCAGAGGTAGGATTAGAACCTAGGTCCTTAGACTGCCACCCCCAGAACAGTGCTCTGTCTACTAGGCTACCAGTAAGCCTAAATTGAAGAGTTTACCAAACTACAAAAACACAAGAATTGTTTTTTATCAGATGAATATAGCAACAACAAATAAAGGGAGCGAAGGTGACTGAGGAAAGTTTGACCTGGAAGGTGGATGGACTAATCAAGGACTGTTTCTAATGATTCAAGGGTTGGCAGGGGAAAATCTCTTAAAGGGATATTAGTCTCCAAAATAGACCCAACCGTTATATGATCAGCCAGAGCATTGCTACACTTGTACGCTAAAAAAGCCATATCAAAAGTTCAACGAACATACTTCTCCCAGATAACACAGAGGTAGTCCACCTAATCAGCGTAAGCAACACTGCCAAAGAATTCATGGGTTGTCTATCAAGAGAGCTGTGAAACCTTTGAAATGTCTGAACCCTTGGCATCCACCGCGAACTTCCGGAGTGTCCCATCAGTCCTCCAGTGAAAAGTTAAGGGGAGGCTGGAAAAATTACAAGCTGGATTCTGGATCTCCTAGTGACTCTTGGGGGAGAAAATGCTAGCCCTGATCACCACTTGCCTGTGTAGAAGACCTCCATGGGAGCATGCAGAAACAAGTGTGTCATCCACAGCTAATAACTCACCCCGTATCTACCCCTCCAGGATCCTAATACCTCAGCCCCAACTGTGTGTTCGCAATATGTGACAAAGCAACTGACGAATAGCGCAAGCCGACAGAAACGGTCCTGTGTTTGGGAATTTGGTGGGGCCGAGGGGGGAGACTCTACCCGCTTCATGTGTGAGTAGAATTTATGAAGATAACATGACACGCTAATATATTTTTACAGCTTAAACAAGATATTCCATGCCAGACGTGGAAACCGCACCTAGTTTGTCAATATAACTCTTAAGATCTCCATCCCTTTTTGGTCTCTTGCTGTTGCACGCAAAGCCAAAAGATTACGGCGCACTGATGAGTAGAAATATGGGGCCCTAGAGAAAAACTCACTTTGCAGGGGGCTTTTTCCTACCTCTCCAGATAATTTCAACAGCATTGGCTCAATGGTCCAAGTGTTACCTCCGAGAGCCTAGCTCTGTTTTTCCCTGACTGACAATGCCCCGTTTTTGGCTTGGCAACAGCTGTGGGTTAATCTATTAATCTACTCCCTCTTTGGTGTTCAAGTTCAGACCTCAGAAGATCAAGTTGCTTGGAGTCTGGTGAGAAAAGGCATTTGAGCTCTTCTGGCTCTCCCTTGATGAAGCAAGGGACCACCAGGTGGAATGAAGCCATTCACCACTACTTCTTCTGAAAACTGTTTTCTCCATGGCAACAACAGGGTAATAAATAAGTGTGGTATGTACTAAGTACTTACTATGTGCCGAGCACTGTAGAAGGCACTGGGGGAGATACAAGATAATCAGGTCGGACACAGTCCCTGTCCCACAAGGGGCTCACAGCCTAAGGGGGAGAGAGAACAAGTATTTCATCCCCATTTTACTGATTAGGAAACTGAGGCACAGAGCAGTTAAGTGGGCAAGTGAGCAAGTAACAGTGGGAATTAGAACCCAGGCCCTCACCTGGTCTGTGCTCCTTCCATTCTGCAAAATTGCTTGTCAAGGATTATCCTTGAATACCCTGCAACAGGCTTTCAGTCCTTTTTTTTCCCATGGTAAGCACTTACTATGTGCCAGGCACTGTATTAAGTGCTGGGATAGATACAAACTAATCAGGTTGGACAGTCCATGACCTCATACGGGCTCACAGTCTTAATCCCCATTTTACAGATGAGGTAATGGAGGCACAGAGAGGTGAAGTGACTTGCCCAAAGTCACACAGCAGACAAGTAGTGGAGCCAGGATTAGAACCCAGGTCCTCTGACTCCCAGGACCGTGCCCTTCCCACTAAGCCATACCACTTCTCCTACTAGTTTTAGACTGGGGCAGATACCTTGTTCTTATTCTAATAATAATTATTACAGAATTTGCCAACCACTGCCAAGCACTGTTCTACAAGTGGTGGCCAATGGGCCACCAACTTCTGGGTGATCTAGAGACACCTGTGTGCCACCTAAGTGGGCCTCAAACTGCATTGTTTTAGGACTAGAGCTGAATTGGTGATGGTTAAAGTCTGTTTCTGCAAAGGGACCGCCCTCTTTCTAATGTAGGTTGTGCTGATGGTTCTCGTCAACAAGACCCCTTGGGTGTGATCAGTAAATGATTGTTCAAGCACTGACTGACGTTATAAATGTTTTCTCATAAAGTGTGTTTTCACCAGCAATCTAGAGGGGGGGATTAAGGAACTGTGTTTCCACTGATGCACATCTATCTGGATGGGAAATTAAGTCTTTCCTGATTATATGCTCTTATCCCCCCCCCACCCTTCTTCTCAATCCTTCTGCTTCACCCATACCTTTAGTACTATGCCCTAAGCACTTAGAAACCTCCCCATATACCCCTATAGCACTTACATATATTCATTCATTCATTCAATCGTATTTATTGAGCACTTACTGTGTGCAGAGCACTGTACTAAGTGCTTGGGAAGTACAAGTCGGCGACATCTAGAGACGGTCCCTACCCAACAGCGGGCTCACAGTCTAGAAGGGGGAGACAGACAACAAAGCAAAACATATTAACAAAATAAAATAAATAGAATAGTAAATATGTACAAGTAAAATAAATAGAGTAATAAATATGTACAAACATGTATACAGGTGCTGTGGGGAGGGGAAGGAGGTAAGGCGGGGGGATGGGGAGGGGGAGGAGGGGAGAAGAAGGAGGGGGCTCAGTCTGGGAAGGCCTCCTGGAGGAGGTGAGCTCTCAGTAGTATAGCTCTCAGTATATGTAGACTAATACTCAGTTGTTTTTCTTCCCTGTAATTTATTTTAATGCCTAACTTGCCAGCTAGACTATATGCTCCCTGGGGGCAAGAATCATGTCTGCCAGATGCATTCTATTCTTCCAATCATGTATTCATTCCATCTTATTTATTGAGTGCTCACTGTGTGCAGAGCATGGTACATTAAGTAATAATAACAATAATAACGATATTTAATAATTTATAATAATATTGTATTTATTGCTGTTATTATTATTATTACATTCATTAATACTTACTTTGTGCCAAGAACTGTCCTAAGTGCTGGGGTCAATACAAAATAATCAGTTTGGGCACACTCTCTGTCCCACAAGAAGCGCACAATCTAAGTAAGAAGGAGAACAGGTATTTAATCCCCATATTACAGATGAGGAAACTGAGGAACAGAGACGTGACTTGCCCAAGGTCACAAAGCAGTTAATTGTCAGAGCTGCGATTAAAATCCCAATCCTCTGATTCCCAGGACCAAACTCTTTCCTCTAGGCCTCACTGTACATTGCACGTGCACAGTAGATGCTACTGATTAATTGATTCGTTGTCAGAAGAAACGGTCATGAGAAGAAGAACAATAATTATGGTATTTGTTAGGTGCTTACTATGTGCCAAACACTGTTCTAAACGCTGAGAATGCATGTGACACCAGTCAAAGGCAAGGGTATCAAAATTTTAGTGTTTCTTAACATGCGGTTCATGAAGCACCTAACCACCACATTATAGAAATGGAGTGTACATGTGTTGTTTTGAGTAATTAATGAGTTTATTAAGCACTTATCCTGCACTAACCACTGAGCACAAGGTTATCAGATTGGTTTAGGAATTCTGTTAGGCACAAATGGCATATTTAGGCTGGATTGGGTGGAGAGAAATTGTAGAACATATTTATTTCCCCATAACTAAGACTCATCAACAAGTGCAGTTTTCTATCTTGGCAAATTTCATGGAAGGATTGTAAAATGGGGTGGGGGAGGATCTCAGGAGCTGTTATCCATTCTCCTTGGAAGGATGACAAAAGGTGAGTTGTCTCACTGCCATCTTTCCTCCCCTTCCTCACTTCCCCACACTACAGAATGCAGAGAAGCAGTGTGGCTCAGTGGAAACAGCACAGGCACTGGAGTCAGAGGTCATGGGTTCAAATCCCGGCTCCGCCAATTGCCAGCTGTGTGACTTTGGTCATCACAACGTCTCTGTGCCTCAGTTACCTCATCTGTAAAATGGGGATTAAGACTGTGAGCCCCCCGTGGGACAACCTGATCACCTTGTAACCTCTCCAGCTGATTAGAACAGTGCTTTGCACATAGTAAGTGCTTAATAAATGCTATCATTATCATTATTAACATTGCTCCACAATCAGAAGATGAAATCAGGTTTCCCACCTATATTGATGGAGCCCTTTGATCTCCATCATGGTGGCCTAGGAGCAGTGACGCCTAGGGGAAAGAGCACGGGCCTGAGAGTCAGAAGACCTGTGTTCTAATCCTGCCTCTACCACTTATCTGCTGTGTGACCCTGGGTAAGTCACTTAACTTCTCTGTGCCTCAGTTTCATCATCTGTAAATTGCTTGTATCTGTAAAGATAATCAGGTCGGACACAGTCCCTGTCTCACATGGAGCCCACAGCCTAAGAGGGAGAGAGAACAAGTATTTCATCCTCATTTTACTAATGAGGAAACTGAAGCACAGAACAGTTAAGTGACTTGCCCAAGCTCATATCTGTTCTCCTTCCCCACCTAGACTTTGTAGGGAACAACTGTGTCTGACCTGATTATCTTGTGTCCACACCGAGGCTTAGCACTTATTAAGCACTTAACAAATACCACAAACATTATCATAAGAATTATTATCATTATTAAGAAAAGTGAAGTGTCTACTGGTTTAATTTGCATGTTTGTCAGATTCATTCCATTATGGGATTTCTAATGATTTCATTGCCCTGCAGATGCCAGGTGTCCAAAGAAATAAAGCAAATCCACAAAAGAGAAAGATATGGGTTGATAGAGGTAACTGAGTTGAAAAAGCACACAAACTAAAAAAGGTTTGCATCCATTTCTGCCTCAAGGCTTGCCCTTCTTGAAACAGTGAGAAATCTAGGATCTGATCCTCTTGTATCCATTTGAATGTTTTTCTTAACACACCAAAGAACTTAGCAAGATCTTGTCAACAAGGTAATGGAATCAGGAACATCTAAAATTTCCACTGGTGTAAATCTCAGGTGTAATATCCTAACAGCTGGTTAAGGGAGCATGTTCATTTTAATCCCAAAACCATCTTGAAAGGATCCTTAATTTTAATCCAGGGAAACAGAGAATCCAATTTGGCCAAGGTTATCGGTACCTCAGTTGATACCGAGTTAATATCCTTTTATGAGATGTTATAAATGCATCATCAGATTCCTCAGCAGTCCATTTTGATGCTTATGTCAATGGTGAAATCAGTTAATGAAAACGTTAGAGGTTTATATTTATTTCCCCCGAGAACATTTCTTCAGTGTATAGCAGCCTATAAGTTTATAGTGATTTTAAGCGAAATTGCATTTCATGATATTTCCAAAGCCAACAAATGTGTTCAGGCCCAGATTTAAAGGAAATAATTTGTCTTGATCTGTCAAGTGTATCAAGATCTGGGACCGAGTACATTTTTACACCACTGAAACGGAGCCAGCTAATGCTGAGAGTTGAGTGGGAGCGTGATACATCTGGCTTGCTACTTGACTAGGAATATTTTGAGACTCTTCATCTAGGCAAAGACTAGAACTGCCCAGGCTTTCCTTGGTGTGCTTGTACATGGCCACTGGGAAGATATTCCCTTAAGTATATATTTTCAACCTTGACGTGAACCATTAATAACCCCCATAAAAATCTGTTGACTTGGATTTTGCTGGGTTACCATCAAAGAAACTTAGACTGTGAATCCCATGTGGGACAGGGACTGTTTCCAATGTGATTATCTGTCTCTAGTAATTAGTACAGTGCTTGGTACAGAGCATTTCACAAATAACACAAGCATTATTATTAGAAATATGTCTACCAACTCTGTTGCACTTTCACAAGACCTTAGTACAGTGCTCTGCACATAGTAAGTGCTCAATAAATACCATTGATTGATTATGAGATAAATAGGGAATGGTCGGGTGGGTATGCCACTATTATTAGCGAAGCAGCGTGACTCAGTGGAAAGAGCACGGGCTTTGGAGTCAGAGGTCATGGGTTCAAATCCTGGCTCCATCAATTGTCAGCTGTGTGTTTTTGGGCAAGTCACAACTTCTCTGGGCCTCAGTTACCTCATCTGTAATATGGGGATTAAGACTGTGAGCCCCCCGTGGGAAAACCTGATCACCTTGTAACCTCCCCAGTGCTTAGAACAGTGCTTTGCACATAGAAAGTGCTTAATAAATGCCATTATTATTATTATTATTATTAAGCCAGCTGCTGAAGTAGCCTGATTTTGAAAATGGTCAGATATGGCAGTAGACTTCTGTTCTAATATCCTAAGCTGTTAATACAGTGTTCTGCACACACAAAGCACTCAATTCCTACCTCTGAAGGAGTAAATAATTGTAAGCTCACTGTGGGCAAGGAACATGTCTACCAACTCTGTTATATATTTACACTCTCTCAAGCGCTTGGTACAGTGCTCTACAAACAGTACGCATCCAATAAGTTTGACTGATTGAAAACTGAGATTCAGGCCTTTTAAAGTTTGACTCCCTAGATCCAATAAAGGATGGGCTGTTATCAGCAATCAGATGACCCAGCTGAAAGGCCTTGGTATATTCGGCATATTTTCCAGCACTCCTTGTCCATATGATGAAAAATGACTGTTCCATTTACTGAAAGTTGACACCATTGCTCATATCAATCAATCAGTTGTATTTATTGAGCACTTACTGTGTGCAGAGCACCATACCAAGTGTTTGGGAGAGTACAATATAACAATAAAACAGATACATTCCCGGCCCACAGCAAGCTTACAGTCCAGAGGAGGGTTGCCCATAATCTAGATCTTGAACCCCTTGAGAGGTCGTGTCTCCCAAATGGATTGGATTGTACTCTTCTAAGTGTTATGTACAGTACACTATAATAAACTCCCAATAAATATCATTTATTGACTGAGATATTGTGTACAGCTCTATTGCTGGATCACGCTAGGTGTTTCTGTAGTCAGCATGGTATTGCTGGTATTTGTTAAGCACTTATTATATGCCAAGGACTGTACTAACCCCTGGAGTAGATACAAGGTAATCAGATCCCTCATGGGGCTCACAGTCTGAAGAGAAACAGAACAGGTATTGAATCCCCATTCTGCAGATGAGGTTATTGATACACAGAGAAGTTAAGTGACTTGCCCTAGGTCACACAGCAGACAAGAAGTAGAACTGTGATCCCCACTTGACCAGCTATTTGCATCCATGCAGATGGATCAGGCTGCTTAAGGATAAATCTCTTGGATCTCGGACAAATTCCACTACTTTTCTTTCCCAACCTCCTCTTCAGATGAATGCAATGTCCTACTTGGCTCTTCTTGGAAAGTTCACGTTGTCCTTAGGCTGGGTCGCCCTAGCATGTTTGCAACAAAATCATATGTCTGTTTCATCAGACACCATCAGGCTTGATTTCCTTGCTGCACCCTTTGACATTTTTTCTAGATTCCAAAAATCTAATTTTGAGAGGCCTCAGAACAAAGAGATTTTTTTCCAGTCCATAAAGAGTTATGTTATAAATATCAAGCCGTTTATATTTTAAACCTCATGCCTCCAGCTAAAGATAAAAACCAACAACAACAAATGCCCAGATTCTTGAACTTCCAACTTGTTACGACTTTACGTGGTCATTAAAGTAAATGAAATGCATTGTTTTGACTAAAGAAAAAAGCATTGTCTCTGTAAATTTTTACTGCGCTCTCCAAAGGCAAGGCTTTCTCATCCTCCCCTGAATAAACAAAGTCTTAAATTCCCCAGACCAAAGAGTAAAATAAAAACAAAATTAAAATTTGACCACACACACCTGACTGCTGAACTGTAACATATGTGATTAATAGCATGATTTATTACTTAGGCAATAATGAGGCACCCAGTAATGTGCCCCTGTGAATTTGAGAAGTTCAGAGTCTGTGGAAGCTTGATTTTTCACTTTGTAGTGTAAAGTCTGATTTCAGAAGGAACCGGTCATTTAGAAGATTCTTTTTTCAAGTGAATTCTCAGTCTTGTCTCTTGTCCCAGCCGATGATCACTTGAGAAATCAAAACCCTATAGCTCTAAGTGGAGGTGGGTAGTAGAAATTTCCCAGTACACCTATTTAGACCAAAATGAGATCACTGCTTCTGGAGAGAGGGCTAGAAAACTGAGGTTTCTCAATCAACTGGTAGCATTTACTGAGGGCCTTCTGTGTGCAGAGCATAGTACTAAGCACTTGGGAGCATACAAGCAGTTTATAATCTAAATGGGAAGACAGACTTTGAAATAATTTACAGACAGGAGGTATAGAAGAGTGGAGTGAGATGTTACCTTCCCTTAAGGGGCTTACACGCTAAAAGGAGAGAAAACATAATAACAATAACAATAATAATAATAACGGCATTTGTTCGGCACTCACTATGTGCCAGGCATGGTACTAAGCCGCATGGCATAGTGGATAGAGCAAGTACTTGGAAGTAAGAAAGACATGGGTCCTAAACCCAGCTCTACCACTTGTCTGCTGTGCGACCTTGGGCAAGTCACTTCACTTCTGCGGGCCTCAGTTGCCTCATCTGTCAAACTGGGATTGAGACTGTGGCCCCTATGTGGGACAGGGACTGGGTCCAATTGGATTTGCTTGCATCCACCCCAGCGCTTAGTACAGTGCCTGGCACATAATAAGCACTTAACAAATACCATAATTATAATTATTAGTGATCATTACTAAGCACTGTACAAGCTAATCAGGTCAGAGCGGGTGAAGTGGGGCAAGATACAAGAGAGGGACGTGTGGCAGGAAGCTCAGTCTTATGAGATTCACCTTAAAGAAGGCAGTCTACTTGTCAAATAACTTACAGCTCAGAGGAAGTAGAAGAATAGAGAGATCTACCCACAATTGCTCTGGTGGGGAGGAGAGGTGAATACACACATGTTTAGTGATTCCCAGCTGTCAAAGCGACAGTTGGTGGGGTGATAGCATTGAGAGATGAGAGGTTAATCAGGGAAAGCCTCCTGGAGGAGATGTTATTACGGAAGGGTTTTGAAGAAGGGGAGAGCGTACAACCCTCTTATTTTAGCACTAATTCATATACGCACCCCCTTTCATCCGCCTATCTATAAGTTATTTCGTGTCTGTCAGACTGTAAACTGCTGGCGCTCTCCCAAGATTTTAGCACTACGCTGTGCACACTGAAGGCCCCCAGTAAATGTGATCAGGCAGCAGATCAGTGGCTAGAGCAAGGGCTTGGGAGTCAGAAAGACTGGTGATCTCATTCTAAAGTTGCCACATGCATCCTAAGTGCTGTGAGAGATACCAAATGATCAAGTTGGGCACAGTCCACGTCCCACATGGGGCTCACAGTTTTAATGCCTATTTTACAGATAAGCAACCGAGGCACGGAGAAGCTAAGTGACTTTTCCAAGGTCACACAGAAGACAGGTGGCAGAGCCAGAATTGCAACCCAGGCCTCTGCTCTGTCCACTAGGCCATGCTGCTTTAAAAAAATTTACACTGTCAAGATAAACCTAGTCATCATATATTCATGAGTTATAAGGATGGTGTAAATAAATTCATAAGTGCAACAAATGATTGAAGGGATGACATGCCTCAGAGGGCTGGGAAATGAATTCGGAAAAGCTGGTTGGAGGAGGTGGGATTTTAAGAGAATCGCAATAAATAGCATCATTATGATTATTAAACATTCACACAATCCACTGATGTCTAAATCCTTACTTAGAGGACCCAATAGAGAGGCCTAGATAAATAAAGTAGTTGGGTGTGGAATGAGTTGTTGGTGGGCTGGGAGATAACATCCCTTCTTAATCCTTAGGTCCAAATTATCAATCAGTCAGTGGTATTTATTGAAAGCTCATTTGGTGCAGAGCACTCTACTAAGAGCTTGGGAGAGTCCAGTGCACTTGGTAGTCATAATCCCTGCCCCCAAGGAGTTCACACGTCTAATGAGGGAGCGATTTTTACAGGAAGAAAGGTGTCAGGCCACCCTTAAAATGGGAGATTTCCATTAAGCGTACCCAGATAAACCTGACACTTACTGTGAACTGCTGTTTACTTGTGGACGTGGAAATACCATTTCTAACCCCCATCCTCGCCCTGGAGGACTAAACAATTCCTCTCTGCCTCATAAAACACTAATAATAACAATAATGATAATTATTATTATGGTATTTGTTAAGCACTTACTCTTTGTCAAGCACTGTTCTAAGCGCTGGAGCAGAAACAAGCTAATCAGGTTGTCCCACATGGGGCTCACAGTCTTACCGCCCATTTTACAGTTGAGGTGGTTGAAGCACAGAGAAGTTAAATGACTTACCCGAGGTCACACAGCAGGTAATCATTATTATTATTAATAATAACATTTGTTAAACAGTTATTATGTGCCATTCACTTTACTAAGTGCTGGGACAGATACAAGATAATCAAGTCGGTCACAGTCTAAGTAGGAGGGAGAAGGATTTAATCCCTATTTTATAGATGAGAAAACTAGGCATGAGGTATGGAGAAACTAAGTGACACGCCAAAGGGGACACAGGAGGCAAGTGGTACAGCCAAGATTAAAACCCAGGTCCTTTGATTCCTTAGCCCCAAGCTCTTTCCACTAATAAAAATAATAATAATAATGACATTTGTTAAGCACTTACTACATGCAAAGCACTGTTCTAAGCGCTGGGGGGATACAAGGTGATCAGGTTGTCCCACGTGGGACTCACAGTCTTAATCCCCATTTTATAGATGAACAGGTTCAGAGAAGTTAAGTGACTTGCCCAAGGTCACACAGCAGACATGCAGTGGAGCCGGGATTAGAATCCAGGATCTCTGATTTCCAAACCCGTGCTCTTTCCACTGAGCCACGCTGCTTCTCAGGTCATGCTGTGGACTGTGAGCTCGTTGTGGGCAGGGATTGTCTCTCCTTATTACTGTATTGTACTTTCCCAAGTGCTTAGTACAGTGCTCTGCACACAGTAAGTGCTCAATAAATACTACTGAATGAATGCCCAAGCCATGTTTATAGGAGTATTCAGAGTCCATCAGGGAGGTCATCAATCAATATTTATTGAGCACTTACTGTGTGCAGAGCAGTGTACTAAGCTCTAGACAGTACAATATAACAGAGTTGGTAGACAATTTCCCTGCCTAAAATGAGTTCTCAGTTTGGAGGGAGAGACAAACGTTAATATAAATAAATTATAGATATGTACATTGTGCTGCGGAGCTGAGGGAGAGGTGAGTAAAGGGAGAAAATCAGAGTGACACAGAAAGGAGTGGGAAAAGAGGAAATGAGGGATTAGTCAGGAAAGGCCTCTCAGGGGAGATGTGCCTTCAATAAGGCTTTGCAGATGGGGAGAGTCACTGTCTGTCATATTAAAAGGGAGGGCATTCCAGGGTATGGGCAAGACAATGGGCTAGATGTGGGCAACAAGATAGACATGATCGAGGTACAGTGAGTAGGTTGGCATTTAGAGAAGCAAAGTGAGTGGGCTGTTTTTTTAATATGAGAGCATGGAGGTGAGGTATGAGGGGGTAAGGTGGTTGAGTGCTTTAAAGCCAATGATGAGGAGTTTCTGTTTGATGCAGAGGATTTGAGCAACCACTGGAGGTTCTCGAGGAGTAAGGAAATATGGACCTAACATTTTTGTGGAAAAATTATCTGGGCAGCAGAGTGACGACTTGACACCTGTCCACATGTTTTGTTTTGTTGTCTGTCTCCCCCTTCTAGACTGTGAGCCCGTTGTTGGGTAGGAGCCATCTCTATATGTTGCCAACTTGTACTTCCCAAGTGCTTAGTACAGTGCTCTGCACACAGTAAGTGCTCAATAAATACGATTGAATGAATGAATGACTGGAGTGGGGAGAGAAGGAAGGCAGGGAGGTCAGCAAGGGGGCTGATACAGTAATCAATGCAGTGTAATACAGTGCTTGGATTAACATGGTAGCAGTTTGGGAGGAGAGGAAAGGGCAGATTTTAGCCATGTGGCAAAGATTGACCTGGCAGGATTTAGTGATGAATTGAATATGTGAGTTGAATGAAAGAGATGTGTCAAGGATAACTCCAAGGTTAGGAGCCTGTGAGACAGGACGGATGGTGGTGTCATCTACAGTCATGGGAAAATCAGAGGATGGACAGGATTTGGGTGGGATGATAAGGAGTTCTGTTTTAGACATGTTAAATTTGAGGTGTCAGAGGGACATCAAAGGGCAGGAGGAAGTGCTAGACTGTAGAGAGTTCAGGGCTGGAAATGGAGATCTGGGAATCATCTGCATAGAGGTGGTAGTTGAAGCCTTGGGAGTGAATGATTGCACCAAGGAAGTGGGTGTAGATGGGGAATCAAAGGGGACCCCAAACTGAGCCACAAGGGACTTCCACAGTTAGAGGATGGGAGGCAGAGGAGGAGCCCGTGAAAGAGACCGAGAATAAGTGGCCAGAGAGACAGGAGGAGAACCAGGAGAGGACAGTGTCAGTGAAACCAAGGCTCAATAATGTTTCCAGGAGAAGCGGGTGGTCCACATTGTCAAAGGCAACTGAGAGGTTGAGAAGGATTCAAATGGAGTAGAGGATTGGATTTGACAAGAAAGGGAAGCAGTATGGCCTACTGGATAGAGCCCAGGCCTGGGAAGCAGAAGGACCTGAGTTCTAATCCCAGCTCCGTCAATTGTCTGCCGTGTGACCTTGGGTAAATCACTTAGCTTCTCTGTACCTAGGTCCCCACATCCTGTAAAATGGGGATTAAGGCTATGAGTCCGGTGGGACAGTGACTGGGTCCAATGTGATTATCTTGTATTTAGCCCCAGCGCTTGGTACAGTGTCTGGCACTTAGTAAGTGCTTAACAAATACCATAAAAAGGAGCTCATTTGTGACCTTTGAAAGGACAGTTTCTGAGGCCTGAAGGGGTCATCTAAAAAAAAGAGAAAGGTACCTGCCTTTATACCACAGCACAAGGGAATCACTGACGTACAAATGTGCCATGGAATTGAACGTTCAACATAAGCCCTGTGCGAAAACTTCATGAAAAATGAATTGAACGAGAAATCTGGATCCGAGCCATGACACCCATTATAGTGTAGACCGAGGCTCTGACCTTTAATGTTAAACTTACTGCATTTTTGACACATTTAGTCAATTAAAATGGGTGAAGTGTAATTTGTTTTTCTTTAGTTTAATACAGCATGTCAATAGAAGTTAACCAAAATTTATAGTAGAAACACTAAAGCTGCCACATGCACTTAAACAGATGAACACAATTCATCATGGTTGAAATGAAGAGAACATCGTGGGCATTTTGTTTCGGCTTCACATATGTGTGTTGCCAAATATAGGAAAGTGGCCTCCTGCTCACACTTCCAATGGCGAGGACATTTTCTTTCCCATTAAATATTGGTGGGAAAAATTTGGCCCAGAGCCACTCCTAAGAAGTGTTAACGTTGGCACTTCCACTGTGTACTTTTACTGTAAATTGTTGTAGCATTTATTTGACACGGAATACCTGGAAGATTGATGAAAAGGAAAGGAAGATTTTTTTTATTGTTCCATATTACCTTTTTCAGTCATCTACACTAAAGCCTTCACATCTTCAAAGTCTAAACAAGTAGCCACCTGTACTCAATCGACGAAAGTTATTTTTCACGCAACTCTAGCTTGCCTTTTTATAAACCTATAAAAGTACACGTTTTCCAGTTTATTAGTCAGCAAAGCAGTGGTAGATTTAATAATAAAATTTATAAATGCAGTTTCTTTATGGAGAGTTAACTTTTTAGCCCTGTTTAAATGCTACAAGAACAGCGAATTTCAATTGACACTTTCTATTTCAGAAAAGCCAAAGGGGATGGGAACTTTGCATAGCTTTTCATTCAAAGAATAAATAAAATAAATGAGCATGCCTTTTATTATTCAGCCCACCAGACTTCTGGAGATCTAAGAGAAACACAATACTGCTAGGTAAAAATGTATCCACCTTAATAAAATACCTGTACTTGAGTTCTGTCTACATACAGTTTATATTTTTTGCTTTATTTATCCACATTAGCCAAGCACCCTAGCCTACTTGGGAATTGCTGAAGGGCTGCTTGGATTTAGATCATTATTGGACTAGTGTCTAAGAAAGCATAGCCTATAAAAAGGTATTTCTGCTTAAATATTTTTCAACTTAGAGAAGTTACATAAAAATTTGATATGCTAAATTACCACGAAGTTCAGTAATCAAGGCGAAAACCCGGGAGAACAAGTACAGTGTTTTTTACTTCTATTATACGTTCCCAAGAGTGTAGTACAGTCATGTTCAAGAAATGATGAATTAATCAATCAATCAATCAATCAATCAATCAATCATATTTATTGAGCGCTTACTGTGTACAGAGCACTGTACTGAGCGCTTGGGAAGTACAAGCTGGCAACATATAGAGATGGTCCCTACCCAACAGTGGGCTCACAGTCTAGAAGACTGTGACAGTGATAGTGTTGATGGTATTGATGGTATTTATGGAACACTTAACTGTGTGCCGAGCACTGTACTGAGCGCTTGGGAAAGTACAATATAATAGAATTGTAGAGGTGATCCCTGCCCACAAGGAGCTTGCAGTCTACAAAGGGGTCCAGACATTAAAATAAATTACAGATAGGGGAAATAGTAGCGTGTAAGGATTAATCAATGATATTTATTGAATGCTAATTTTGTGCAGAGCACTGTACTGAGTGCTTGGGAGAATACAACGGAGTTGGTAGATATGTTCAGTCTAGAGGGATATTTACATAAGTAAATATGAGAAGCAGCGTGGTTTTATGAATATAGCACAGGGCTGGGAGTCAGAAGGTCATGGGTCCTAATCCCAGCTCCTCCACTTGTCTGCTGTGTGACCTTAGGCAAGTCACTTCACTTCTCTGTATCTCAGTTCTTGCATCTGTAAAATGGGGATTTGAGCCCTGTGTGGAGCAGGGACTGTGTCCAACCCAATTATTGTGTATCTGCCCCCACGCTGAGAACAGTGCCTGGAACATAGTAAGCACTTAAATACCATAAGTCCTATGATTCATTCATTCAATCACATTTATTGAGCACTTACTGTGTGCAGAACATTGTACTAAGCACTTAGCACTGTACTAAGCGCTTATCAAAGTACTTTAGAGGTACATGGCCAAGTGCAAGAGTCACACAGATGGGAGAATGGATAGGGAGAATGGTGACGAGGACGTTCACCATTCATTTTGGATAACATATAAGCCCCGACATTTAACCTAGTTATTTCTGGAGCTGAAAAGCAGCATGACTTAATGGAAAGAGAATAGGACAGAGAATCAGGAGACCTGGATTCTAATCCCAGCTACACCACTAGCCAGCTGTGTGACCTGTCAGTTCACTTCTCTGTGCCTCAGTTTCCTCATCCACAAAATGGAGATAATATATGTGTTCGCCCTCCCTCTTAGACTGTGAGCCCCTTGTGGGATACAAACTGACCTGATTATCTTGTATCTTCCCCAATACTTAGTGTAGTGATTGCTACATAGTAAGTGCTTAACAAATACTGCTATTACTAGTATTACTGGGTGATAGGGAATAGCACTGAAAACAGATCACAAGCTTTAAGGTAAGAAAAGCAACAGTAGATCATCTTTGAGTTACAAAACCACACCAGCGAGAATCACACTTTTCCAAACAAATGTGCCCTGAAGGTAAACAGAAAACAACAATCAGTCATGCCTGAATATCACCACCCCATCCCTTCACCAAATCAAGAAGTTGCTTGATCTTAAGTCAATCAATCCAGACACTGTTTGTCTTGTTTTATGCTGTCGAGTCATCTCCAACCCATAGTAACACCATGAACACAACTCTCCCAGAACGTCCCACCTCCATTCGCAATCGTTCTGGTAGTGGATCCATAGAGTTTTCTTGGTAAAAATACAGAAGTGGTTTACCACTGCTTCCTTCCACGCAGTAAACATGAGTCTCTACCCTTGACTCTCTCCTGAGCAATTGCTGCTCAGGACAGGTGAGTTTTGACTTGTAGCAGATTGCCTTCCACTCGTTAGCCACTGCCCAAGCTAGGAATGGAATGGGTAGGCCTCTGTTTGACTCTCCCTCTCATAGTCAAGACTGGTAGAATACTGGACATTCTCCAGGTGCAACCCTGAGCAGTCTAGACACTGTTTAGTTCTCTCAAAACATTGAAAAATTCAAAATAATATTTTATCAGCCAAGTGTTAGAAGTCACCATCACCTGTGGTAATTATTGACCGCATATTGTGTACAGAGCACTGTACTAACTGCCTGGGAGATAATGAAACAAACATAGTTTGTAGGCATGCTCCCTGCACATAAAGAGCTTAAAGTCTAGAGGACGAACCAACAATTTTGTAGGCGGGGGGTAGATTAAGCTAATTCACTCAGAGTATCTGATTCTCTCCTTGATTGTTTTCTCTATCTGTAATTTAATTTAATGTCTGCCTCCCACCGTAGACTGTAAACTCCTTGTCTGCAGGAATCGCAACTACCAACTCTAATGCATAGTAATAATGGCATTTATTAATCACTTACTATGTGCAAAGCACTGTTCTAAGCACTGGGAAGGTTACAAGGTGATCAGGTTGTCCCACTGGGGGCTCACAGTCTTAATCCCCATTTTACAGATGAGGTAACCGAGGGCCAGAGAAGTTGGGCCAATGGGCAGAGCTGGGATTTGAACCCATAACCTCTGAATCCAAAGCCCATGCTCTTTTCACTGAGCCACGCTGCTTCTCTAATAATAGTACTTTCCCAAGTGCTTAGAACAGTGCTCTGCACATCATAAGTGCCCAGTAGATACTACTGATCAGTTGATCGATTGATTGTGAAGCAAGAAGCCACAGATAATCTGGCTGGGAAAGAGGAAAGAAGAGGAAGCCTTCGTTCAATAAATTAAAATATTTGATGGACAGATATTGAATTCACCATACTCAGCATAACTAATTACTACTTTGGAAGGCTTTCAAACTACATGGGTTTCTTCAAATGCGCAACTTCCTTTTTTTTTGAAATAGCCTATCTAGACCCTCCTTAAGAAAACTAACCAGATCTCACTGGAATAAAATGAGTTATATCATCCAGGCATTGGAGATCAATAAATAAATGTTTAATTTTTGGATCAAATTCTGATGGCAATTGTGTGTCAACAGATACACTGAAAAATCAGATGGCATACACTGAATTTCAGAGTCTGTTTTGCAAGTTACAACTCTGTACACCCCTAGTCACCCTTAAAACTTAAATCTGTCCCAGTCAAATTTATATTAAAAGAGTCTGGGGAGACAGGAAGACCCATTGTTTTTTTCCATGAAAACATGGGGGTCCCCCTAGTTGAAAGGAAAGAGCACAGGCTGGGGAACCAGAGGTCATGGGTTCTAATCCCAGCTTCGCCATTTGTCAGCTGTGTGACCTTGGGCAAGTCACTTAACTTCTCTGTGCTTCAATTCCCTCATCTGTAAAATGGGGATGAAGACTGTGAGCCCCACCGGGGATACTCTAATTACCATGTATCTACCCCAGCGCTTAGAACAGTGCTCGGCACATGGTAAGCACTTAACAAATACCAACATTATTATTATTCTCCATAATCTAGTGGAGCTTCATTTGCCAAGATTGTCTCAGAAATTTGGGGGACATAAAATGAATCTTCTGAAGGAAGTGGTGTTGTCCCAGATCTGCCATTTGCCTTCTGTGTGTCTTCAGGGAAGTCACTCAACTTCTCTTATACTCTACTGTGTCTACTAGCTCAAATTTTTTTTTAACATCAGTTTCCCCACTAGAATGTAAACTCCTTGACAGCAGGGATTGTATCTACCAACTCTATGGTATTATACTCTCCCAAGAGCTTTGTACAGTGCTCTGCACACAGTAAGTGCTCAATAAACACCATTGATTGATAAGTGAACTAGGTTCCCTTAGCAGAGTGAAGGAAGAAGCTTCTATGTTTTTGCAGAATTAGAGGAGCAATCTGTGACTTCCAAAAAAGCTTCCACTTCTCTTTGGGTAGGAAAAACAAGCCTCAAAAAAAGGCTGAAATTTGCAAATGGCAAAGCTGCATCTAGGCTTATGATCAAAATCCATTTTTCCACAACTTTTATAAAGAAAATGGATTCAAAGAATGAAGAGAGAAGGAATTCTCTCAGCACAACATGGGAAGGAAAGGAAGATTGCGTCTTAAAATGTTACGCTCTGTCATGGCAATTGATGCCAGGAGGACACATTTTTCCTTTTATTTATAGATCATCATTAATGCCTTACATTCCCACTTTACAACTTTCTGTTAACATTATCTGTGAGGCCTGTTTTCCAGTGAGTCAGCGTACTTCACACAATAGCCCTTTTATAAAATGTAGTTCGCTGTTACCCAGCGCAAAAAGGGAGGCTCTAGTTTTTGAAAGCTTTATCAATGAAATTACAGTGTCAATAAAGGGGCCTCATGTGATGTATTTGTGCATTCTGGATTTATCTTATCACAATCATGACTGTAGGTGTTTGGGAATGGAAGAATAACAGGCAGTTAAAGCATATAGAAAACCAGCGCTTAGAGCAGTGCTTTGCATATAGTAAGCGCTTACTAAATGCCATCAAAAAAAAAACATTCATTGGATAAGAAGAAGAATGGTATTTGTTAAGTGCTTACTATGTGCAAATCATTTTACTAAGTGGTGGGATGGATTCAATAAAAGCAGACTGGACCCAATCCCTGCCCCATTCCGGGGTCCACATGGGGCTCAATTTAAGAGGTAGGGAGGACAGGCATTTTATCCCCATTTAATATATGAAGAAACTGAGGCACTTTCATAAGGTCACACAGCAGGCAAGCGGCAGAGGCAGAATTAGAACCCAGATCCTTTGATTCCCAAGCCTGTGCTCTTTCCACTAGACCATGCTGATTCGTAAGCTCTTTGAGAGTAGAGAACACCATACTGAATAGGTGTTCTCATATCAAGAATATCAACTTTGTGACGGGGGTGGATGTAGATATTTCTACCCAATGTGCTGATTTCCTCCCACAGCAGATTTGGCAGGAAAAGTTGAACTCTGGGAAAGCAGTGTGGCCTAAGGGAAAGAGCACAGGGCTGAGAATTAGAAACCCCACATTCTAACCCTAGCTCTGCTGTGTGACCTTGGTCAGGTCCCTTCACTTCTCAGAGCTTGTTTCAGCCTCTGTAAGATCGACCCTCACCTTCCTTACTCGTGAAGGAGGAAAGAGCGGCAGCAGCATTAAGCCCTCTACGGCCCGCTTACATCGAACCTCCAGGAGCACTGGATGGGAGAGAAGCTGTCCCATCCCAAACCACCAAGACTCCCAACAGCCCCCGCTACAGCCTGTCCAGGGAGCTCTCAGCAGCAGCAAGAAGCCTTCTCCACTTTTAGATGCTGAGGCACCATCATGAAACCACAGCTGTAACTCTGAGCTTGTTGGTCTGGGCCACGAGGAGAGTGAAATCTTGATGTTGCTTCCATGTTTATCAACATCCCTTGTATCTGTATTATTGTTAGCCTTAAATTCTGTATTTATGTCAACTTCCTTCCGCCCAGGGACCATGTCTATATCTCATTCAAACTTTTTCCCAGTGCGTAATAATAATAATAATGAGGATAGCATTTATTAAGTGCTTACTATGTACAAAGCACTGTTCCAAGCACTGCGGAGGTTACAAGGTGATCAGGTTGTCCCACGGGGGGCTCACAGTCTTAATCCCCATTTTACAGATGAGGTCACTGAGGCCCAGAGAAGTTAAGTGACTTGCCCACAGTCACACAGCTGACAATTGGTGGAGCCGGGATTTGAACCCATGACCTCTGACTCCAAATCCCGTGCTCTTGCCACTGAGCCACACTGCGTAGTACAATGTGTTGCATAGAAAGTATTTGTGCATCACCCTGACTTGTTCCCTTTATCCATCCCCCCTTCCAACCCCACAACATATAGGTATATATCTGTAATTTAGCTATATTCTCTCTTTCTCCCCTCTAGACTGTAAGCCCACTGTGGACAGGAAATGTGTCCATTTATTGTTCTATTGCACTCTCCCAAGTGCTTAGTTGAGTGCTCTGTACACACTAAGTGCTCAATAAATACAACCGAATGAATGAATAATAAATACTAGTACTAGTACTATTATAGATTCTGAACTGTGTGGGAGACAAGGACTGTGTCCTTTTATCTATATCAGTGTTTAGAACATAGTACGTACTTAATAAAGGTCATACTTATTATTATTATTATACTGACTCCAAGAATTTCCAGACTCCCAGAAATGACGTTGGAGCAATTCCACTAGAGGGTAAGCTCCTAAAGGCATAGATCATTCATTCACTCAATTGTATTTACTGAGCACTTACTGTGGGCAGACACCGTACTAAGTGCTTGGGAGTACAAGCCGGCAACATATAGAGACAGTCCCTACCCAACAACGGGCTCACAGACTAGAAGACGGGCTCACAGTCTAGTCATGCCTACCTACTTTTTTGTACTTTCCAAATTGCTTAATAGAGTGCTCTACACATAGTAAGCATTTATTGATTGGAGCTTATAGAGCCACAAGACTTGTTCCTTAGTTTATTTTTCCAGTTACCCTATTTATATAGCACCAAATCATGTAAACTTCTTAATTAATGTTATTTACCGAGGGCTACTGAGTGCAAAGTACTGTACTAAAAGCTTTATGAACAAGATTCCTTTCTCCTTGTATTTATTAAATCTCCCTGGCATGCAAATGACTAAGTTAGAGGCTTAGGGCCCCATTAACTATTCCAGGCCCCTCTCCTCTGCTGGACATTAAAGGGAACTAAGATCCTGAAGGAAGTTATTGGTTTTCCCGAGGACAAGAGCCAACAAGTGGCACTGTATAGATGGGGAACTTTGCTCCTCCAGGTGAAATACTCCTGTTCCTTCCCCCTTTCCTGATAGATCCTTCGTTAGAGTTTGAAGATCATCTTTGAGTCTGTGTTCTGAACTCTCTCCAAGTTCTGACTACTCAGAGGCACAGTGACCTAATGGAAACACCAGCAGACAGAGTTAGGAGACCTGGGTTCTAGTCCTGGCTTTGTAGTAATCATATTAATGATGAAGAAGATGGTATTTATTAAGCACTGTGTGCCAAACACTGTTCTAAGTGCTGGGGTACAAGGTAATCAGGTTGTCCCACGTGGGGTTCACAGTCTTAATCCCCATTTTACACATGAGGTAACTGAGGCATAGAGACGTTAAGTGGCTTGCCCAAGGTCACTCAGCTGACAAGTGGCATAGCTGGGATTAGAGCCCATGACTTCTGACTTCCAAGCCCATGCTCTTTCCACTAAGCCATGCTGCTTTTCTTTAGTACAGTGCTTGGTACATAGCTTAAGCATTTAACAAGCACCACCCTCCTACTTAGACTGTGAGTCTCATGTGGACCTTGGACTGTGTCCACCTTGATTATCTTGTATCTACCCCAGTGCTTAGTACAGTGCTTGGCAAGTAGTAAGCACTTAACAAGTACCATTATTATAGTTTAGAAATGGATCCAAATCCTCCTCAGTGATGAAATGCTCCTGATCGCAAGTGAGGAAGGTGTCCTCACTGGTTGTAGACCTCTAATGTGGCCTACAAGATATTTACCTCATCGAAGGGCAAGAATACAATGTGGCTCAGTGGAAAGAGCCCAGGCTTGGGAGTCAGAAAACATGGGTTCTAATCCTGGCTCTGCCACTTGTCTGCTGGGTGACCTTGGGCAAGTCACTTCACTTCCCTTTGCCTCAGTTCCCTCATCTGTAAAATGGGGATTGAGATTGAGAGCCCCACGTGGGACAACCTGATTACCTTGTATTTACCTTGGTGCTTAGAACAGTGCTTGGTACTTAATAAGCACTTAACAAATACCATTATTATTATTATTATTATAATACAGCATGAACCAGAATTTTTACAACTTCCTGTCAGGAATTAACTCTTGCATATTTAATCCTGGTTCCTGCTGACAATACACTATGCCTTATGCTGAATTAGTTTAAAAAAAAAAAGATATGTCCTGAGATACAGGAACTTGAATATTGCTTGACTATTGCCCAAGGCAGCTAAGCCTCCATCCCTTGTCCTCTTTCAACTCTCAGATTCAATCTGTTGCTAAATCCTGTCAATCCCCCTCCCTCCCGGCCACAGATTCACCCCTTCCTCTCAGTCAATTATATTTATCAAGTGCTTACTATGTGCTAGGGAAATTACAACAGAGTTGGTAAATGCATTCCCTGCCCACAACAAGTTTACAATCTAGAGAGGAAAACAGATATCATTAATATAATCAATGGTATTTATTAAATGTTTACTGTGAGCAGAGCACTGCACTAAATGCTTGAAAGAATACAACAGAGTTGGTAAACACATTCCCCACCCTCAACAAGATTACAGTGGAGAGCAGGAGACAGACATTAATATCAATAAATACCCAATCAATGGTATTAAATGCTTACTGTATGCAGAGCACTGCACTAAGCGTTTGGGAGAACACAAAGCAACAGAGTTGGTAGACATGGTCCCTGCCCACAAGGATTTTATAATCTATGGCTGTATGGATGGACACCACCACGCTTGTCCAGGTGCTCATCAATCTCTTCAGAAATAGTATGGCTTAGTGGAAAGACTGGACTTGGGAGTCAGAGATCATGGGTTCTAATCCTGGCTCTGCCACTTGTCTGCTGTGTGACCTTGGGCAAGTCACTTCTCTGTGCCTCAGTTCCTCATCTGTAAAGTGGAGATTAAAACTGTGAGCCCCATATGGGACAACCTGATTACCTTGTATCTACCCCAGTACTTAGAACAGTGCTTGGCATATAGTAAGCACTTAACAAATACCATCATTATTATTATTATAATTATTCATTCAATCATATTTATTGAGCACTTACTGTGTGTAGAGCACTGTACTAAGCACTTGGAAAGTACAATTTGGCAATAGAGACAATCCCTACTCAACAACGGTATTACACTGTTCTGCACAAGTCTCCCTTCCCAAAAACCTTCAGTGGTGATCCATTCCTCACCTCAAACAAATTCCTCATCATTCCTACAACACCCAGCAATTAAATGACAAGTATTTATAATGATCTATGTTTCCTTCCTCACCCTTCCCTGCTCCTTTTTCGAGCTGCTGCTGCTACTTCTCTCTCTCTCTCCCATTTTCCTGCCTTTCTCTTTCTCTTTATCTCCTCCAACCCTCTTACTGTTCAGACTTTGGGCATTGAGAAGCAGCGTGGCTCAGTGGAAAGAGCCCGGGTTTTGGAGTCAGAGGTCATGGATTCAAATTCTGCCTCCGCCACTTGTCAGCTGTGTGACTCTGGGCAAGTCACTTAACTTCTCTGGGCCTCAGTGACCTCGTCTGTAAAATGGGGATGAAGACTGTGAGCCCCACGTGGGACAACCTGATCACCTTGTAACCTTCCCAGCGCTTAGAATTGTAACCTTCCCAGCGCTTAGAATAGTGCTTTGCACATAGTAAGTGCTTAATAAATGCCATCATTAATATTATTATTATTATTCTGAGTTCTGAGATCCAGCCCATCACTCCACAACATGCAATTCCGACAAATCCGGGTGATGATCCCTTTCAATGAATGAATGAATGGTATTTGAGTGCTTACTATATGCAGAGCACCAAACTAAGAACTTGGGGGAGGACTATGTAACATGTTCTCTGCCCACTAGTAGCTCCTTTTTGGGTTATGAGATTGTAAGCCCCTTGAAGGCAGGGATCAAATCTATCAATTCTATTCATTCTCCCAAACAGTACTGGGTTCCATCCACAGTTGTAACCAATAAATACTGTCGATCGACTGAAAATGAATTCTGACCTTCCAAAGGCTTAGAAAAGACATATCTGAGAAAAACGTATCATTTTTCTCTCTTCATCTTTCCTGTCATTCATCACCTTTCGTCACCAATCATTAATCGTGAATAAAGTGGACTTTTGATCCATCTCTGAGTTTAACTGAAAAGCCCTAATAGAAAGCACTTAGTACAGTGCTTTGCACACAGTAAGTGCTCAATAAATACGATTGAATGAATGAATCTGCACTTGGCTGAGCTGTCTCCTTCAGTGTTCATTCTAAGGCCACAGACATGTCAATCTCAACTCCAAAGTCTGAACTTATCGTTTAAACACAGAGCACCTACGTTGAGTCGGTGGCTTCTTTGAGGTTTCACCAAACAAGACTCATCAGTTGCATTGCTCACGCACATCCCATTTTCTCCCTGTTATGTGGAAGAAATCAGTGATATTTATTGAGGCCTTACTGTGTGCAGAGCACTGTACTAAGTGCTTGGAAAGATACAGTAAACTTGGTAAACATGCTTCCTACCCTCAAAAAGAGGCAAGGAATGTGTACCCTGTAATTTGTTTATTGATATTAATGTTTGTCTCCCTCTTTAGACTGTAAGCTCATTGTGGGCAGGGAATATATCTGTTTATTGTTGCATTGTACTCTCCCTAGCTCCTAGTGTGGTGCTTTGCACACAGCAAACGCTCAACAAATAGGATTGACTATCTACCACCTCTGTTGTATTCTGCCATGCTATTAGTGCAGTGCTCTGCATAAAAACTGTGCTCAATAAAAACCATTGATTGATTGATTAGTCATTCTTACTGTCAGAAAAGGGTCCATGAGAGAAAGCTGGTAATACATGGTTCCCATCTGACACAAGAATTATACTTACTTTGGTATTCTTTATGCAAACAGCCCTGGGCATTTACCAGGATTAATGACTAGAAGATTGGCAAAAGGCCATTAACCTCAGTCGGTCTAATTCCCCCAGAAAACCTGAGTTGGGTTGGGGTGGGGGGGGTCATTATTTCTAGAAATAGTAGTAGAGCTAGTACTTCCTCCAAGCTTTAAATTAACATTGTGTCTGTCTCCACTGCTAGACTTTAACTCCTTGGAGGCATGATCATGTCCCTGCGGCTATAGTCTGTTTTGCTCTGCTGTGCAGCCCTGAGCAACAAGAAGAATTACTAATAATTGTGATGTCTGTTAAATGTTTATTATTTGCCAAGCACTGAGTATGTGTGTGTGTAGATAGATAGATAGATAGATAGATTGATAGATAGATATACATGATAATCAGGTCAGACAGAGTCTCTGTCCCACTTGGGGCTAGTATTCTAAGTAAGAAGGGGAACAGTTATTGAATCCCCATTTTACTGATGAGTAAACTGAAGCACAGAGAAGTTAAGTGACTTGCCCAAGGTCACACAGTTGGCAAATGGTAGCTCTGGGTTAGAACCCAAGTCTTGGTCTTTCCACAAGGTTACACTGATTCTCAAGGCGATCAACCGGGCTTCCAACCTTACTTCTCTGATTTCTCACTACAACTCAGACTGCACACTTCGCAGCATGGCTTAGTGGAAAGAGCCCGGGCTTGGGAGTCAGAGGTCGTGGGTTCTAATCCTGGCTCTGCCATTTGTCGGCTGTGTGACTTTGGGCAAGTCACTTAACTTCTCTGTGCCTGAGTTACCTCATCTGGAAAATGGGGATTAAGACTGTGAGCCATACGCAGGACAGCCTGATAACCTTGTGTCTACCCCAGCAGTTTAGAACAGTGCTTGGCACAGAGTAAGCACTTAACAAATACCATTATTATTATTATTCTCTAGTGCCAATTTACTCACTGTACCTCGATCTCATCTATCTCACCTCCAGCCCCTTGCCCATGTCTTGCCTCTGGCCTGGAACAAGCCACTTCTCTCCCACTTCATATCTCACAGGTGATCACTCTCCCCACCTTCAAAGCCTTATTAAAAGCACATCCCCTCCAAGAGGCCTTGTCTAACTAAACCCTTATTTCCTCTTCTCCCACTCCTTTCTGCATCACCCTCAGCCCTCATCCCCACAGCACTTAACATACATACCAGTAATTTATTTATATTAACGTCTGTCTCTACCTCTGATCGCTGTGGGCAGGAAAGATAATAATAATTAATAATTGTGGAATTTGTTATGTGCCAGGCACTGTACTAAGTGCTGGGGTGGATACCAGCAAGTCACGTTGAACACAGTTCTTGCCCACTTTGGGGTTCACAATCTCAATCCCCATTTTACAGATGAGCTAACTGAGGTACAGAAAAGTGAAGTGACTTGCCCAAAGTCACCCAGAAGACAAGTGGAAAAGCCAGGATTAGAACCCATGATCTTCTGAGCCTCAAGCCTGTGCTGTAATAATAATAATAATAATAATAATAATAATAATAATAATAATGATAATAATAATAATAATAATGGTATTTGTTAAGTGCTTACTATATGCAAAGCACTGTTCTAGCGCTGGGGGATATAAGGTGATGAGATTGTCCCACGTGGGGCTCACAGTTTTAATCTCCATTTTACAGATGAGGGAACTGAGGCACAGAGAAGTTAAGTGGCTTGCCCAACATCACACAGCTGACAAGTGGTGGAGCAGGGATTCGAACTCATGACCTCTGACATCCAAGCCCTGACTCTTTCCACTGAGCCATGCTGCTTCTCAAGATGTCGATGAACTCTGTTTTATTGTACTCTCCCAAGCACTTAGTACAGTACAATATACATGATTGACTGATTGAGGTAGTGCTAAACAGTTAACAAGTGCTATCCAGGAGCATGGCCTAATACAAACCCTGATTATTATTATTATTTCATTTCTCTTGGGTGGCATTTAAATATTTTTCCATAGCACTTGCATTTTTGAAGCACTTTCACACAACAGAGATCATAATGTCTAGTGGTTAGAGCCTAGATCCGAGAATCGGACGACCCAGGTCCTAGTAACAGCTCTGCTATTTGCCTGTTGTGAAACCTAGAACAAGTCGCCTAACCTCTCTGGGCTTCAGTTTCATCATCTGTGAAATGGGGATAAAAATGTCTGTTTGCCCTCCCTTTTAGACTGTAAACCCTGTATCCACTATGACTATCCAATCTGATTTACAGTGCTCTGCACACAGTAAGCGCTCAATAAATACGATTGATGATGATGATGATTAAATTTTACCCAGAGTTCAACAGCGTTTGGCACCTGGTAAGCACTAAAGAAACACCATCATTAAAATCACTTACCTTACTTTTGTTCTCATGATATCCCTGGGCAGTGGGGAAATAATAATAATGATGATGGTATTTGTTAAATGCTTACTATGTTCCAAGCACTGTTCTAAGCGCTGGGGTAGATACAAGGTAATCAGGTTGCCCCGCATGGGGCTTACAGTCTTCATTCCGATTTTACAGATGGGGTAACGGAGGCACAGAGAAGTTGAGTGACTTGCCCAAAGTCACACAGCTGATACGTGGCGGAGCCAGGATTAGAATCCATGACCTCTGAGTCCTAAACCCGGGCTCTTTCCACTAAGCCACACTAATGGTACTATGCCCATTTTGTAAATGAGGAAATTGCAGTGTAGCAGAGATATTTGCCTCAATCCACTGAGTCCTGGATCCATGCTCACCACACCTCCCTACCTCTCTGAATCTGTTGGACTGAGGTTCCAATTTGCTAGCCACCTGTCATGCAGCTTGCCACTGTCCTGGTGAGGACCACATCCATCTCAGAATTTCTCAACCAGCTTTGGCAACCAACTTTTCAAAGGAGGTGTAAATCTGCAAAAGCAGCATGTGGCCCGTGAACCCCATACACAAATAATCGGAGAACAGGTGGGGCTAGGAACCAACGGGCTTTTCACCAAGGGCGTTGGCTAAGAAACGTGTGAGAAAGGGCTATTCCTTCTGGGAAGCTTAACTGAAACTGATCTAAGGAAACGAGAATTCACACAATTTAATAAAATGCATCTGGAATTTGGAATGTCATGGCTTTGGGGCTGCAGACATTTGGATTGGCAAGAGGAGAGCGTTGACTGGAGCAGTTATCGGAAGACGCCAAAGGCTCCCACAAATCAGTAGCGCTTCGGAATTTGCCAAAGGAAAGAAAAAAAGCAAACTGCAAAGAGCTGTGCACACTTGGTTCTGCCATAACTTTGGTTTTCACTGCATGTTTTGACTAGAACGCTGTTAAGGAATTAGGGAACGATTGATACTTTGACCCCACCGAGATATGTGCATCTTTTAGAACCCCTCCCAACTTCACCACCCCGCACACTGTGTGTACACACAAACACACACACACAATCCATCCACCCACCATGAATCTGCTGGGAGGAGAGGAGATGGTGTGCAAATTATTCTAATACTAGAATAGTTATTGAGTGCCTGTATACAGAGTACTGTACTGAGAATAATAATAATAATAATAATAATAATAATAATAATAATAATAATGTTGGTATTTGTTAAGCACTTACTATGTGCCAAGCACTGTTCTAAGTGCTGCATTGGGGTAGATACACGGCAATTAGGTTGTCCCACACGGGGCTTACAGTCTTAATCCCCATTTTACAGATGAGGGAACTGAGGCACAGAGAAGTGAAGTGACTTGCCCAAAGTCACACAGATGACAAGTGGCAGAGCCGGGATTAGAACCCACAACCTCTGACTCCCAAACCCGTGCTCTTTCCACCAAGCCACACTGCTTCTCTGAAGAAGCAACCTGGCGTAATGGATAGCACACAGGCTTGGAAGTCAGAAGGTCACTTGCCTACTCTGTGACCTTGGGTAAGTCACTTCACTTCTCTGTACCTCAGTTACCCTATTTGTAAAATGGAGATTAAGACTGTGAACTCTATTGGGGAGAGGGAGGGTGCCAGTTGGAGTCTCTTGTATCTACCCCTGCACTTAGTACACTGCCTGGCACATAGTGAGCACTTAAATACAGTTTTCTAAAAAATTAACCCTTGCAGGAGCCAGAGTTAATGAACTAGGAAGGACTTTACATCTGTGATGGATTCCAGACATAACTGAGCCTTCTCCACATCAGAAACCATGGCAACCAGCTTGCGCAGACCAGCGTGGGCTCTGGTACTTGAAGGAGGTGACAAGTCAGTGCCACCCAAGAACAGTGACCCCTGAGGGTAGTGACACCCCCCCCCCCAAGAACAGTGACCCCTGAGGGCAGTGAACCCACAGATTCAGCCGTGAAAGCCTCCACCTGAACATAAAGTGAACCAGCCCTCGAAAGACCTCAGATCCAGGCCCTTTCACTATCCAGGAACCAAGAGAAGTCTCGAGGTGAGAGAAGCCTGTTTCTTTTTTAACCCTAAAATGCCCCCATCAGGCCTGGAATCCATTAGACGCCACCCACCAACTGCAGTTCACATGTGTAGGACATGGGGTCCGAGTCATGACCCCTTCCCAGATCAAAGTGACGAGTTCGAATTGCACTCCCACAGAAATGGACTGGCGGAAGCGAGCGTTTAGGAGGAAGGGTATGAGTACTCAGGGCTACTAGGAGCCGATACTTTTAACAGGTTTAGCAGCTACATTTTGAATCAGACGGAATTTGTGGGTGGTCTCCAGAGAGTCTCCACCTAGACTTTGGTGCAGCAATCGAGAATAACCTGGGGATTTCAAAGACGAATAACCGGCTAACGCTGCGATAGAAGACCCACAACACATACTCGCATTACACTTTTCAACCTTACTGCGTTTTAACTATTGACTCTCAACAAAAAGCAACCTCTAGTCCCAGGAAAAGCAAACTCTATTCCTACCAGGACAAAACAATATCCTCAACAGGTGGAGTAAAATCCACCCAAGTCATTTAGTTAAAATGTGCTTTCCTGGGCTATGTTTTCATTCAGTTGTATTTATTGAGTGCTGTGTGCACAGCACTGCACTAAGTGCTTGGGAGAGTACAATATAACAATAACCAGACATAGTCCCTGTCCACAACCAGCTTACAGTCTAGAGGAGGAGGCAGATTTTAATATATATAAACTGAAGTTACGTACATCAATCAATCAATCAATCGTATTTATTGAGCGCTTACTATGTTCTGAGCACTGTACTAAGCGCTTACATAAGTACATAAGTTTTCTGGGATGTACATAAGTGCTATGATTGATTGATTGATTGATTGATTGATGTTTTGTGTAGCCGGGATGATGTGTGACATTCTGATGGTTCCAGACTTCATCTTTATTTTGTCAACCCCAACTACTTACTGCAGAGAGATGGGTTCCCTTTTTCCCCATTTTACAGATAGGGAAACAGACTCTGGAGAACTCTAAAAACATGCAGTTATATAACAAGTCAATGGACAAGCTGAAATTAGAATGAACCATATTTATTGAGCACTTCCTGTGTGCAGAATACTATATACTAAGCACTTGTGAAAGTGTTACACAACAGAGCCGGTAGACACGTTCCCTGCCCCAACGAAGAGATTACAGCCTAGAGGGGAAGACAGATATTAATATAAATAAATTCTGTATATATATGTAATAGCTGTGAGATTGAAGGTGGGTTGAATACCAAGCTCCTTAAGAATAGGTGAGGCAGAAGGGAGAGGGAGTCGGGGGGAAAAGAGGGTTCAATCGGGGAAGGCCTCTTGGAGGAGACGTGACCTTAATAATAATAATAATAAAATAATGGCATTTGTTAAGCGCTTAAGGCTTTGTAGATGAAGAGGGTGGTTGGTCTGGCGTGGAATCCTACCTCTTCTACCCAGAGATGTGCTCAGACCACAAAGCTGTTCTGGCCATAATTAATTGTGATTGGCTGATTTCAGCTAATATTTGAGCCTGAGCTGTTTGCCGAGTGATGTCATGTTTCAGATGTAGAGGCGCACAGGGGAGTTTATTGGACTTCCTGAAATCGTCGATTGTAATTATTTTTGCTGTTCTCATATTAGGGGTAATCTCAAGAGAAAGAGCTGATACCTCTCGTAGAATGTTCTCCCCCCAAAGTTGGAAACTCTGTCATCTTTCTCAATGTACTCACTTCGTTAAATAGTTTACAGCTTGCAAGGGGATCACAAAGTCTGAGTAACAAAATGACTGTCCTCACAGATTCAGACAATAAAACCTCCAGATTGTGGTATAAATGTTTTTCTCAGAGACTGTTCTTGAAACACATACTAAATGCAAATATTGAAACACCTGCATGCCAAATACAATACTTTTAACAGATGTTGCTCCTCTCTGCACCAAACCAGTGGATTTAGATCACATAAATGTAACTTACTCCTATTGGGCCCGGCTGGAAAATGACCAATCACCTTATTGCATTCTGACAAAGAAACTGTTACTCCCTAAATTTATAATTTCATTTTTCATGCTTGATGAAAGGGCTATCTTAAAAACGGGCAAAGGAAAAAATATGATGAGTGAACAGGAAATTCAGATGAAGGCTTATGTTACCCAACATTAGGTCAGTGGTCTGCCTTAAACTTGGAGAGAATACAAAGCAGGGTGAATTGAGATAATATTTTATTTCCCTCTAGGGCCTTGAGAATTGAGGTTGAAACTGGGTCGCCTTTTCAAATGGGGACTTACCCAGGAGAAGTCAGTAAAAAGGCAGGCATCTTCTGCCTTTTCATAGGCCTTATTCAGGTAATTCCCCATCCTGCCATTTCACTGGTCAGAATTTACAGGACCCCAGGCTTAAAGGGGTGGGATTAAGGTTGGGGCTAATTGCTCCTCCATTGAAAGACCGCCCTTGTGACAACTAGAAACCCTCTGCCAACTTCACATTTACCCAGCAATCTCAGTTACCTGCTTCTCTGCACATATTCAAACACTACTACAGTGCTCTGCACACAGTAAGCGCTCAATAAATATGATCGAATGAATAGACTACCATGTTGTCAGACGATGGCATCAGTCAACACGGAGCTACATTATGAATCAATGAACCAGGGGGTTAGTTTTTCCCTGGAGGGAAATTGGGCACTTTAGTAGGTGCAGTAACTCGTTCGGGTCATCTGGGTTCCATTTAGTGCAGTAGCTTCGTGAATCGATTAATTAGAGAAGCAGCGTGGCTCAGTGGAAAAAGCACGGGCTTTGGAGTCAGAGGTCATGGGTTCAAACCCCTGCTCTGCCAATTGTCAGCTGTGTGACTTTGGGCAAGTCACATAACTTCTCTGTGCCTCAGTTCCCCCATCTGTAAAATGGGGATTAAGACTGTGAACCCCATGTGGGACAACCTGACCACCTTGTAACCTCCCTAGTGCTTAGAACAGTGCTTTGCACATAGTAAGCGCTTAATAAATGCCATCATTATTATTATTATTTTTTATTATCCCCTAGTGGTCTGAGAGAGTTAATGGAGCTTCCCCAAGTCCCTAGCTTGCTCCCAGGGACCCAGTGTACCTACTATGGTTAAGCTCACCAGATTGTTTGGCATGAAAAAAAAAAAGCCAAGACATTGGGTCGTCGCTCCCAGACTGTAAACCTTCCTCTTTCCTCTCAGAAGCCACAAGAGCAAGGAAGAGGAAGGGAAGGAGATGGTTGCCCCAAATTTTGGGACATCTGTGCTAATAATTAGGGTATTAGTTAAGCATTTAGCATGTGTCATACACTCTACGAAGCACTGGGATTGATTCGGTACAAGCAGATCAGATATCGACCCTGTTCCAAACGAGCCTCACACTCTTAAGTAGACTGTGAGCCCGCTGTTGGATAGGGACCGTCTCTATATGTTGCCAACTTGTACTTCCCAAGCGCTTAGTACAGTGCTCTGCACACAGTAAGCGCTCAATAAATACGATTGAATGAATGAATGAATGAGTGAGAACAGGGATTTTACCCCCATTTTAGAGACGAGGTATCGGAAGCCAAGAGAATTCATTCATTCAGTCGTATTTATTGAGAGCTTACTGTGTGCAGACCAATTAAGTGACTTGCCGAAAGTCAATCGTATTTATTGATCACTGTGTGAAGAGCACTGTACTAAGCGCTTGGGAGAGTACAACAATAAACAAACATATTCCCTGCCCACAGTGAGCATACAGTCTAGTCCCATAGCAGACAAGTGGCAGAACTGGAATTGGAACCCAAGTCCTAGGCCTGTGGTGCTCTTTCCACTAGGTCATGCTGCTTCTCTATGTCCCAGACTTCTCTGGGACTGAAACTTGAACATGTTCCAACTCAGATGTGGCAAGCCAAGCATTTAAAGAGAGAAAGAGGAACTGGGAAAGATGGTAGTCAGACCAAGTTAGCCAAGACAGTACCAATTCTGAGTCATTTATGTTGTCAATTTTTCTAAAATTGGCTAGGACAGACTGCCGAAAACCCAGGACCATCCGGCTACACGAAGACGCATAATCGGCCAAGCTGTGATAGATGAATCCAAATTCCAGTGGGATGTTTCCTTTGTGCTGAATCACAATTTCTTATCTTTTCCCAAACAATTGTTAAGATTTATAAAATCTCCCTGCCTTGGATGGGACACTGTTATGACTGCTTGGCTGAGCCTGGGGCAGGACATACTAATCAGTGTGAGGTAAAGCATCCAAAAAAAATCAAGCTTCCCACTCTACCCTCAGCCCATCAGAAATGAGGGGCAACAGAAGTTGGGACAGAAGAGTAGGAAGCAGGTGTACATGGGGTAAAGCAAAGGAGAAGACAGGAGTGAGGAAGAGCATTTAGTTCAATGCTCTGCACGCTTGCCTTACGCTGTCAAGTCATCTCTGACCCGTAGCGACTCCGGACACATCTCTCCCAGAATTTCCCACCTCCATCTGCAATCGTTTTGGTAGTGATCCATAGAGTTTTTTTGGTAAAAATCCAGAAGTGGTTTACCATTGCCTTCTCCCACGCAGTCAACTTGAGTATCCGCCCTCCACTCTCTCCCATGCCGCTGCTGCCCAACACAGGTGAGTTTTGACTTGTAGCAGATTGCCTTCCATTCGCTAGCCAAGACCCAAGCTAGGAATGGAATGGGTATACCTCTGCTTGACACTCCCTCTCATAGCCAAGACTGGTAGAGTACTGGAAATTCTCCAAGTATGATCCTAAGAGGGGTGGCTCTGCACACTACAGGTAATCAATAAATACTACTGATTGATTGGTCAACGGAGCAAGAGCCTTCCTTCCCTTTCCCCTCTTATCAAGAACCCTGGGGGCAGGGAGGCCTATGGTTTGACTGCTTGACCTCAGGCAAGTCAATTACCTTCTCCGTTCTTCAATTTACTCATTTGTAGAATGGAGATCAAATCCCTGTTCACCTGCTTTCTTAGAATGTGAACCTCATACAGAACAGGGACTGTATCCAAACTGACTGTCTGGAATCTTCCTGATCACTTAGCACATAGTAACTGTTAACCAATACCAGAATTATTATTATTAAGTAGCCGAATTGATAGTCGTTAAACACGGAAAGCATGTATTTCCAGACTGTAAGGAAATACAAAGACACTTTCATTCATTCATGCAGTCAATCGTAATTATTGAGCACTTACTGTGTGCAGAGTACTGTACTAAGTGCTTGGGAGAGTACAATAGAACATAGGCACATTCCCTGCCCACACACCTTATCCTACAGGAAGTTCACGATCTAGTTGGGGGAGGGAGCAAAAAGGCAGGAATACCAGGATACCTTCAGCAAAAAACCTTGGGAATAGCAGTCCATCTCTAGACTGCAAGCTCCTTATGGGCAAGGAACATATCTACCAACTCTGTTGTATAGTACTCTCCCGAGCATTTAGTACAGCGCTCTGCAGGCAGCAAACTCCCATAAATATCATTGCTTGATCACTGCTGGGAGGAAAGAGGCCTCCAGGTTCCTCTCAATTCTAGGCAGGGCCAACTCTGGTCCCAACTAGTAAAATCTTCCCAGCATTACAAGTGATTTACAGGCTACCCACTTCCTTCGCCGATTCTCTGCTCTCTGCTGGGGGAAGGCCCCTGAGCTGCAATGGCAGGAGGCCAAAAAGATGGGCCCTAAAGCTGTAGAGTGACCCACCCAATCAACTTGATGCCAGTGGGGAGGTCCTCAGGTCCACTCTCAGCCTCCCCCCATTGGTCAACTCCACAGGGCTGTTGGAGATCTTTGACCCCATGATTTCTTCCCAGGCTCCAGGGAGAAGCCATTTTTCTCATCCCTGCTGCTCTCTGGCCTAGGATCCTGGCCTCTTTCATCCCAAACAGGACTTCTTTAGGGATCTTTCTAGAGGGCAGGTCCAGTTGCCCACCGAAACAAATTTAATCAATCATTAATATTTATAAAGTGCTACTCTCTCTGTGGAGCAGAGGTTCATCCTGGAGAGCAACAGGAAACAAATGCGGCAGCAGCCAAGGCCCCCTGGATAGCAAATGGCTCAAGTGTCCAAGAACAGGGCACGGGTGAAACATGATGTCCCCAAGGCAGCTTTGCTTCGCTATTGCGGCCTGAAACTTTGGCCCTTAGCCCAAAATCTCAGACTGTCCGAGATCAGTCTAGATCCTAAGGTGACAGCCACCATGTAAATACAAGAGCAATTCACCCCTTTTGCTTGTAGGTCACTTTGAAAGCCTGGGAAAAAAGCCCATCAGCAATATGGGTCCTTATTACAATTGCACTTTTCACCTTCACCGCTCCGATCCCACCTCATCCAACATTTTTTGACACAACATACCCTATGGTTTCACGAGATTGAAATCTTTCTACCTTTGTGGACAGCCACTGGGCGATCTGAAGATGTTTTCCAAATGCTGCTCTTCCCGTGGAAGTAAGAAGACTCTGTAAAATAACAATCGTTATTTCACCACCATAAATCAGGCTAAAAGATTTGTTTCCAGAAATGTCCACAAGGATGAACACCTTCCAGACCTAAATCATTTCAACACGGCCCAGCTGTCTGTAATAACAGTGGGATTCCTGTTTGTTGTAAGAAAGCACATTCCACGGTGCAGAATACAGGTGACAGTTTACCATATTACTGGAGGGGGAGGGGAAAAAGAGGTGGGGTGGGGGAGAGAGGGAAGAAAAGGAGGAGGAGGAAGAGGAGGAGGGAGAAGAGGAGGGAGAAGACAAAGAGGAGGATAAAGGGAGGAAAAAAAGGGAGGAGAAGAGGAGGAATAGAAGGGGAGGAAGAAGAAAGGAAAAGGATAGGAGGAAGAAGCAGAGGAGAAGGAAAAGGGGAAGAAGAGAAGGAGAAGAAGAGACTGAGGGAGAAGAAGAGAAGGTGAACGGAGAAGAGGAGTTGGAAAGAGAAGGAAAAAATTGGAAAATGAGTCTTGGTTCTTGTCCCTGGGAAATCCAAATTATTAACCAGCCACACAAAGACCAACTGAAAACAGTTAGTAGAACACAAAAGGAGGGAAGATTGGAACAGAGGGAAAGGTTTTTTGTGTTTTTTTTCTTAAAAAAAAGACTCCTGAAAGACATGAAAATATATCCCAGAATTCACTAGAGCTCTTTTCTGCAGGAAGCAAGAATTTGTTTTATATAGTGTGAGAAACACATCCATACAACACTACATTTCCCTGATCATCACAGCTCTTGATTTGGGGGTTTTAAGCCCTGATTAGAAGAAATCTTATTGTGGAGTCCCAGAAGGTCAAGGACATGGGGCTTACTGTGACAAAGGGGGCATTAACAAAAACTGCATCTGATCTGATAATCTCACATCTGCTCCAGCACTTAGTCCAGTGCACTTCATTGTTACCAATGAATTATATCAAATTATATATTATAAATTCTTATTTATTCATGTTATTGTCAATCTCCCCCTCTAGACTGTAAGCTCATTTATGGGCAGGGAATGTACCTGCTAATTCTTTTGTATCATATTCTTCCAAATGCTAATTATGGTGGTCTATGCATAGTAAGCACTCAGTAAATATGATTGATTGATTATCATAGGATTAGAGCCTTGAAGGCATTCTGAGCAATATCCCAAAAGAAATTTCATAGGAGAAGCATTCCCTAAGCCCTTGACTTGTGATGTGTCCTTCTAAGTGTGCCTGAATTCCATCTATCTCACTGCTGACCCCTCACCCACTTCCTTTCTCTCACCTGGAACTCCCTCCAGCTCCATATATGACTAATAATAATAATAATGATAATAATAATAATAATGGTATTTGTTAATTGCTAAGTACCAAGCACTGTTCTAAGCACTGGGGTAGATACAAGGTAATCAGGTTGTCCCACGTGGACACAGTCTTAATCCCCATTTCACAGATGAGGTAACTGAGGCACAAAGAAGTTAAGCAGCTTGCCCAAGGTCACACAGCAGACAAGTGGGAGAGCCAGGATTAGAACCCACAACCTCTGATTCCCAAGCCCGGGCTCTTTCCACTAAGCCACACTGATTCTCCTTCAAATCATCACTCGGCCTTCCTTCAAAGCCTTATTAAAATCACATCTCCTCCAAAAAGCCTCCCACAACAAAGCCCTCATCCCCCCTACTCCCTCTCTTCAGTGTTGCTTCTGCACTCAGGACCATACCCTTTAAGCACTTGATATTCACTCTCCCCTCTCCCCATCAGCACTTAGGTACATAGCCATAATTTATTTTAATATTTGTCTTCCCATCTAGACTGTAAACTCCATGTCATCAGGGCTGGGTCTTGAGAAATCAGGAGGGTAGGACTTCCCCAAATCAAGATAGTCCCAGTTTTGTCAGTCAGTCAATCGTATTTATTGAGCACTCACTGTGTGCAGAGCTCTGTACTCAGCACTTGGGAGAGTACAATGTAATAAACAAACATATTCCCCACTCATAATGAGCGTACAGTCTAGATGTGGAGATAGCCAATAATATAAATAAATTACAGATATGGGCATAAGTGCTGTGGGGCTGGGAGCAGGAGATGAATTAAAGAATCAAGTCAGGATGATGCAGAAGAGAGTGAGAGAAGAAGAAAGGAGGACTTAGTCAAGGAAGAAGAAAGGAGAACTTAGTCAAGGAAGGCCTTTTAAAGGGGATGCCCAACACAAAGAGGACAAACCTTCCTTTTCCAATTTTCTCTCCAGCTAACCTTTCTGAAGGGAACATCTACCCCAGTACCTCAAAGGGATTTGGTCTGATGAGCCTGAAGCTTTTTTCATTTTTCTACCCCTGAGTTTTTTTTTCCCTCACCCCCAAACACAATATGGAACTTTGAAGTTCCTTCCTTCAGATGACTAGGAAAAGTTCCAAACCCTTCACTGTGCAAGATGATAAACTATCCCACACAAATTTCTAGTGTCACCTCTTTCCCCCCAGAGGTATGAAATGAGTTATTTCACTGCAGGAATGAATCCAAGATTCTCCCAACTTCTATTCCCTTTCCCACAGATAAAAAGACCTGAAAATTTACTTTAAAAAAAAAAATGAGTGAGTCGTTCTGGGCACAGGGTTTTGTCTGCTCCTGTGTTTTATAGGAAGCCCTGGTGGGCCATAAAATTTTATCCTGTAGAGCGCCTATCAGGTAAATAATATTCCTCACATTGGAGATACTGTTACAGAGTTAAGATCAATAAAAGCAAAAGAAGATTTTAAAAAAAAAATCACACTAGAGAGAAGGGAGTCCTTCAGTTGATGGAATCCACTATCAATATTATAGGTTAGATGTTAACTTATTTGAATATCGCAAACATCCAAAATCTGAACATCCAGCCCAAAGATTCCGAGAGAAAAGTTTTCCCATTTTGCATCTGGCATCCTCTGTTACAATATTGTCTACCGTAGCATATTTACAAATTATAGAAAAAGATACCGAAGTCACAATGAGAATATGAAACAGAAAGCTGCTCTTCACTTCCAATGACGATCATGATGGTGAGAGCTTAGCCAATCAGTCAGTCAATCAATCAGTGGTATTTATCGAGCTCTTACTGTACTGCTTGGGAGAATACAACATAACAGAGTTGGTAGTTACATTCCCTACCAACACGGAGCTTTCAATCTAGAGAGACCACCAGCATTAAAATAAACTACGGATATGTATGGCAGTGCTATGTGGCTGAGGATGGGGTAAATATAGGGTACAAATCCAAGCGCAAGGGCAATGCTGAAAGCAGAGAGAGGAAGGGAAACGAAGGCTTAGCAGGGGACGCCCTGTTGGAGGAGAAGTTATTTTAATAAGGCTTTGAAGGTGGGAAGAGTTATGACCAGTCCATACTAACATTTGGCCGAAGAGTTCTATCCACATCCCACAACCACTAAACCTCTAAAAAATATATCTTTTTCTCCCTAGAACACTAGGGTTATTCTGCCTTCTTTTGCCACAAGCCATCCCAGAAAATGTCAGTGTACTAAACAGCTTTATAGCTGTGAATCTATAGATTACTAAAAGATGATGAACCGGAGGGTTTATAACAACCATTATCACAGATATGTACTGAGCACAAAGAACTGGGTTGAACACTTGGGTGAGTACAATAGGTGAGACACATGTCCATTTCCTGCTGGAGTTTATAATCTGTCCTGCGATAGGGGGAATCTTTGTTGATTGTTGGGGGCAAAAATGAGACAGAATATTTTCCTCAACCATAACCACATTAATTTCTTCAAATTTCCAGAATCAGAGCAGGGAAGAATCTTACCCCATCAACCAATCAGTGGTATTTATTGAGCACTTACAGTGCACAGAGCACTGGACTAAGAATATAACATTGTGGAAGACTTGATCTCATATTTGCATTTCCTCCTCTTAGGACCCTGACTGGCTAGAATTGAGCCTGCCTTAGAAAAATAAATATGGTGCTAGACAGCTGCCACTTGTCAGCTTTGTGACTGAGCAAATCACTTCACTTCTCTGTGCCTCGGTTACCTCATCTGTAAAAAAAAAAGGGGGGGGGAGGACTGAGACTGTGAGCCCCACATGGGATGGGGACTGTTTCCAACCCGAATTGTTTGTATCCAACCCTGCGCTTAGCATAATGCCTAGCACTTAGAGCTTAATACCATAATTATTATTATCATTATTATTATTACCATGTCCCTCCAGTCAACACAAGACTTTCCTTTCACGCTAAACACTCCCTTCTAAAAGAAGCATTGGTTGCCAAAAATGTTATTTCTGGAGGTTGAACTATTGTGCAGAATAATGGTTTTATATCAGATTTCACAAAAATTTTAGTGGGCGGGTTTGGTTTCCTCACTTTCACTTTGATGGGATGTTTCAGAAACATCATGCTCTAAATGAGCTGGGATCAGCGATGGCTTTGAACTAATAATAATAATAGTATTTGTTAAATGCTTACACGGTTCTAAGCACTGCGGTAGATACAAATCGGGTTGGACACGGTCCCTGTCTCCCATGAGGCTCTCAGTCTTAATCCCCATTTTACAGATGCAGTAACTGAGGCGCAGAGAAATTAAGTGACTTGCCCAAGGTCACTCAGCAGACAAGTGACAGAGCCAGAGTAGAACTCTTTCCATCTAGATCCTGAATTCTCAGCACCCAGAATTTCACCTCTCACTATTCTTTTAACCAACTATTGTTTTAACTTGCCACCTCTCCTGTGTGACGCATTGCCCATGAAGCAGAACAAAACATCAAGTTTCTTAATCTGAATCTCGTTCATATTCTCCTAGGACCTCTGATTCTTTCGTGGAGCGAGCCCAAGAGGAACTATGCAGGTCACACTCATGTATGTTTATAAATGTTTGCATTTGAAATAACAAATGCTTTAAAAATACCTCCATCATGGAGGGAAAACTCTCTTCAGCTCACAGCTCATTTCCACTTAGTTACATTTCTCTCCGTCCAGGTTCTTAGCCAATTGAAAACACACCACTAAAACTGCCCTGTGGAACAATCTGAATTGGATTCTGGGATGGGTGATAAGTGAAACCTGGGACCTTAAAGAGAAAGGAGTTTTTCTTCTCAGGACATGAAGGGGAACCCTGAGAGACTTAAGTAAATATCATTTTGGCTGAAAATAAGTCCTGTCTCTAGCACCAAGAGTCCCCCCAAACCAACTGTGTCAGCATGCAAGATTTTAAAGCCTGCCCTTCCCAAATCCAACAGTCTCATTTCCTTCTAAGCCAACTAAATTGAACTGTGGACCTGCGGCCTGGGTTCCCCCAAATCATTAAAAAAAAAAAGTCGGTCCTAAGAGCCACAGGGTTTAACAACTACAGGAACTCACCAGATTTTATGACTTTCCAAGACAAGCCTCGCCTGCCTCAGGGTGAGAATGAAGGTCTCCCAACTCAACAAATTCCTCCTGAGAAAATGAAATTTGTTAAAACTCACACAAGATACATTTCGTTTCAGGGCAGAAATGGTCTGTGCTACAAATTATTGTCTATGCTTTGAATCTGTGTTTTAATAGTTTTCTGATACCATTGTGGCTCAGGTCTTCTCTCTGTCAGAAGAGGAAGCCACCACGGGGATTTCAGGAGAGATAGACTCCATTAAAGATTTTTTTTTACTGCTCTCACCCCAAACTGAAAAATTCATTGTAGAGAACCACACTGGCCTAGTGGAAAGTCAGAGGACCTGAGGTGTAATCCCGGCTCCACCATTTACCTGCTGCGTGACTTTGGGGTAAGTAACTTCACTTCTCTGGGCCTCAGTTTGCTCATCAGCAAAATGAGGATTCACTGCCTGTTCTCTCTCCTACTTAGGCTGTGAGCCTCATGTTGGACCTGACTGTTCCTACCCCAGCACTTAGTACAGTGTTTGGTATATAGTAGGTGCTTAAACACCAAAGTTATTACTATTCTTATGGCCCCGAAGCAGGTGAAGTCCTTGCTGAAATCAAAAGCAGGTGAAACCAGTGCAGCCCTTGTTATTACAGAAATACCAGACAGCCCAGCGTAATTTCTGCTTCCATCCCAGTTCACATAAGTGTTAAATGTCACCCACACTGGTGTTTAATGGACTTTGCACGTAACGATTGCAGCTGGTCCTTAAACCAAGGCCATAGGAAGGTTGTGACAAGCCCGTCTATTTTGGGCCATGATTTGCCATGTCCTATAGATTGAAGCAAAATTGAGGGAAGAGCCCCAGGCTGAAGTACAGAGTTGGTTCTCCTTTGGACATATTAATTAATTAATGGTATTTATCAGTCAGTCAGTCATATTTATTAAGTGCTTACTGTGTGTAGAGCACTGTACTAAGCATTTGGGAAAATGCAATATGACAATAAACAGACATATCCCCTGCACACAACGAGCTTACAGTGTAGAGGGGGAGGCAGATATTAATAGAAATTCATTCAATTGTATTTATTGAGCGCTTACTGTGTGCAGAGCACTGTACTAAGTGCTTGGGAAGTACAAGTTGGCAACATATAGAGACAGTCCCTACCCAACAATGGGCAGACATGGACATAAGTGCTGTAGGGCTACGAGGGGGGATGAATAAAGGGGGCAAGTCAGGGTGATGCAGAAGGGAGTTTATGTAAAGGAAAAGAGGGCTTATTCTTCACTTACTTTACTAAGAGCTTGGGAGAACCCAATACAATAAAGGTAGCAGGTACTTTCCATGCCCACAAATAGCTTACATATACATCAAAAAGGAGTCCAGTTGAACTTGAAAGTGAAGCTCTGATTTCAGATATGGCCACCCATTGTGCCTAGAAATTAGGGAAACTAAGGAAACTGTGAGGCATTCCAGCACAGATGCCATGGATTGGAAAGAGGGCTTGTAATGAGAATTTTGTTTTAATTCCAGCCAGAAACGTTTCTTGCTTACTTGATTATGGTAGAAAAATTTTCATTTCCATGAGACCCAAACTGTTTTGTTTCAACAAAATTCATTCCAGGGGCTTGAAATTATTTATTGGGAATGAATTTTCCTCTTCAAAGGGGGATGGATTCAAACCAAAGAAATAATTCTCTGCCAAACTGTAATAAATTCTCTCCATATTATTGGAAGCATTAGGCAGGCAAAAACTCCTCACCCTCAGCTTCAAGGCTGTCGATCACCTCACCCCCTCCTACCTCACCTCCCTTCTCTCCTTCTCCAGCCCAACCCATACCCTCTGCTCCTCTGCTGCTAATCTCCTCACTGTGCCTCGTTCTCGCATATCCTGCCATCGACCCTCGGCCCACATCATCCCCCTGGCCTAGAATGCCCTCCCTCCGCACATCCGCCAAGCTAGCTCTCTTCCTCCCTTCAAAGCCCTACTGAGAGCTCACCTCCTCCAGGAGGTCTTCCCAGACTGAGCCCCCTCCTTCCTCTCCCCTTCCTCCCCCTCCCCATCCTCCTGCCTTACCTCCTTCCCCTCCCTGCAGCACCTGTATATATGTATATATGTTTGTACGTATTTATTACTCTATTTATTTATTTTACTTGCACATATTTATTCTATTTATTTTATTTTGTTAATATGTTCTGTTTTGTTGTCCGTCTCCCCCTTCTAGACTGTGAGCCCGCTGTTGGGTAGGGACCGTCTCTAAATGTTGCCAACTTGTACTTCCCAAGTGCTTAGTACAGTGCCCTGCACACAGTAAGTGCTCAATAAATACGATTGAAAAAAAGACATTATTCCAAGTGAAGTGAGTCCCAATGTAGCTGAGCACATAAAGTGTTCGCATCCAGTTATTAGCACACAGTGGATGAAAACAGGTGTTCAGAAAAAATTTAACTATCCCAACACATGAAAGGACAGATTAAAAAAAAAAAAATTTAGCTTTCAAGATTGACTCATTCAACTTCCCAAGTAGCTTATGATCATGGAGCCAAAATCGTGCCCACAGCAAAAATAATACTACTTTGCATTTTTATAGTGCTTTCACCTTACTTAGATCCTTTTTCAATCAATCACCAGTATTTTTTGAGCAATCCTGAGCAGGGCACTCTACTAAGCCTTTAACAATAGAGTTGTTAGATGTAATCCCTGCCCGCAAGGAACTTGCAATCCAGTGAGGGAGATAAACACTAAATGAATTCATAGCATCTCCAGATTGTAGAGAAAGGAGAATCATTTTACAGATGAGAAAACTGAGGCACAAAATGATTAAGTAATAATAATAATAATAATAGTTGTGGCATTTGTTTGTGGTACTGTACTCCTTCTAGAGCTTAGTACAGTCCTTTGCACACAGTAAGCACTCAACATGATTATAATAATAATGGCATTTGTTAAGCACTTACTATGTGCAAAGCACTGTTCTAAGCGCTGGGGGGGGGACACAAGGTGATCAGGTTGTCCCACGTGGGGCTCACAGTCTTTATCCCCATTTTACAGAGGAGGTAACAGGCTCAGAGAAGTTAAGTGACTTGCCCAAGGTCACACAGTAGACATGTGGCAGAGCCAGGATTAGAACCCATGACCTCTGACTCCCAAGCCCGTGCTCTTTCCGCTGAGCCACTCTGCTTCTCTACTAGTCTTAGAAATAAATAACAAATATTTCATTCTCACGACTGAATGAATGAATGAATGAATGGCATTTGTTAAGCGCTTACTATGTGCCAGACACTGAACTGAGCACTGGAATAGACACAAAATAATAGGACTTCCACTCTCAATCCCCATTTTACAGATGAGGAAACTGAAGCACAGAGAAGTTAAGTGACTTGCCCAAGGTCATACAGCAGACTGACACCACCACAGGCCAACGGCATAGAAGGGAATTAGAATCCAGCTCCCTCACACTTGTGTACTTTTCACACTCCCCCTCTGGAGATATAATGGTAGAATTTTCACAGATAATTTCCTGTAGCCTTGTCCACGCCATTAGCTTGTCCACGCCAGCATCGATCCTGTTTTATCAGAGCTCATTGCATTTCACATCAGCAATAATCTATCCCTATGACAGCGCCTTGTGATGCCTTTGCTGCCTCTGTCAGGCACTGTACCATAAATCACCACCCAAACACAGTTCCGATGTCAGGAGGTTACTTCTGTATTTCAGCATCGCCAAGCCAAGCAGATAGATCGTCTCAATTCAACAGCTGATCTCAATCTCCCAGCACTTTCTCTGACCCACCTTCCCCAATCCATTCTCACATTCCTTCGCTGTGCTGCTTCCTTATATGAAGTTCCAGCAAAGCCTCTGATTAACCCCATCACTGCTCTTCCCTCCCCCAGACTGGAGCCACGGTAGGAAAGCTACACCCCGCCCCAACTCATATTAGGGTGGCCAACTCCAGAAGGTCCACAGATTGGATTTCCCTGGGAAACCTACGCAAGAAGTCAGTGGCTAATCCATTCCTTATTCCAAACTCTGAAGGCTTCTGAAAGTGGCCGGCAAATGTGCTGAAAGGGAGGAATTAAAGTTAGAGAAGCAGCATGGGCTGGTGAATAGAACACAGGCCTGGGATTCAGAAGGACCTGGGTTCTAATCCTGGCTCCGCCACTTGTCTGCTGTGTGACCTTGGGCAAGTCACTCAGCTTCTCTGTGCCTCAGTGTCCTCATTTGTAAACTGGGGATTCAGACTGTGAGCCCCATATGGGACAGGGACTGAGTCCAACCCAATTTGCTTGTATCTACCCCAGCGCTTAGTACAGTGCCTGGCACATAGTGAGTGCTTAACAAATACTACAATTATCATCAGGCACTAGAGCTGGTTTGTGGTGGGGTCTCCACCTCCCAGCCCTGAGGCAATGAACTGATTGTTCCCGTGACAAGCATGAAGAGGGTATGAGCAGACTGGGATGGTGGCCAATCGGAGAGACGCAACCTGGCCTATTAATAAACACAATAGTTGTGGTGTCTGTTAAACACTTACTAAATGCAAAGCACTGTAGGAAGATCTGGAAAAATCAAATCAGACCCAATCTTTCTTTTTTTTATGGTATTTGTTAAGCACTTACTAGGTGAAAGGCACTGTACTAAGCACTGGGGAAGATACAAGAGAAGGAGCGCGACTCAGTGGAAAGAGCCCGGGCTTGGGAGTCAGATGTCATGGGTTCTAATCTTGGCTCTGCCACATTCCTGCTCTGTGACCTTGGGCAAGTCACTTAACTTCTCTGAGCCTCAGTTACCTCATCTGTAAAATTGGGATTAAGACTGTGAGCCCCACGTGGGACAACCTGATCACCTTGTATCCCCCCCAGTGCTTAGAACAGTGCACTGCACATAGTAAGCGCTTAACAAATGCCATCATTATTATTATCATACAAGCTACTCAGGTCGGACACAGTCCATGTCCCACATGGGGCTTGCAGTCTTAATCCCCATTTTACAGATGAGATAAACCAAGGTGCAGAGAAGTTAAGTGACTTGCCCAAAGTCATGCAGCAGGTATGTGGTGGAACGGGGATTAACACCCAGATCTTACTGATTCCCAGTCCCTTGCTCTATCCACTAGGTCACACGGCTTCTCACTAGGCCACACTGCTTCTCCATGTCCCTGTTCCCACATGTGGCTCACAGTTTAAGAGGAAGGGAGAATGGGTATTGTAACCCCATTTTACAGATGAGGAAACAGACGCTAAGAAGTGAAGTGGCTTGCCCAAGGTGATGCTGTGGGTAGGTGGTGGAGCCGGAATTGGAACACTGGTATCCCGACTTCCAGTCCTGTGATCTTTCCACTAGGGCAAAAATCTATGGGGCTGGGTGTTAAGAGATCTGAGTTCTAATCCCTGCTTTGTGACTTTGGATGAGTCACTTAACCTCCCTGGATAATAATAATAATAATGGCATTTATTAAGTGCTTACTATGTGCAAAGCACTGTTCCAAGCGCTGGGGGGGGGGGGTTTACAAGGTGATCAGGTTGTCCCACGGGGGGCTCACAGTCTTCATCCCCATTTTACAGATGAGGAAACTGAGGCCCAGAGGAATTAAGTGACTTATCCGAGGTCACACAGCAGACATGCGGCGGAGCGGGATTCGAACCCATGACCTCTGACTCCAAAGCCCAGGCTCTTTCCACTGAGCCACGCTGCTTCCATTTCCTCATCTTTAAAATGGGGATAAAAATCGCAGCCTCTGCCCATTTCTCAGGGGCACTGTAAGGATAAAAACAAGATGGTTTATGTGAACGCACTTTAGATGATAAAAGTGCTCGCCGAACTTGAGCTATTACAGAGCATTTCAGGAGCCTCCCAGTAGTGTTATTACTCCTCCTTTTCCCAGTGGAGTTTCCTCAATGACACAGTGTGGAGAACACCTAAGGCAAGAAGAGGTTTCTTTCCTACTTGAAATGAGACAACTCAAAAAGACGGCAGTTCAGCTAAAGAAGCCCGTCCCAGAGTACAAGCTGGCCTCTTTCTTGCAGTTAAAGTGAAGTCTGGAAGAGGAGAAAATGATGTGTGAAACACTGAGGCAGAAATGCACAGATGTGAAAAAGGACCCTACACTGTTTGACTCCGCAACCCCAGTTTTCAGGCTATTTCAGGGTGGCCGAGGTGCTGTACCTCCTTAAGAGAAAATATTGAGAAAGGGAAACAGAATCTGAGACCTATTCAATTGTAAACTCTTTGAAAAGACCAACCATGTCTTTTTACTCTTATTGCATTCTCCCAAGTGTCTAGTTCTGTGCTCCACACAAGTAGGAATTCAATATTGAATGGCTAAATGACGCAGCACCCAAGAGAAACTCCAAAATTGAAGCCTCTTGAATAAAGGAAACTAGTCCTGCATTGTTCCCACTCCAAAGAGACATGAATTGGTCCAGGAAAGATGGATTCTCAGGTCTCCCTAAAGAGAAGCAGTGTGGCTTAGTGGATAGATCCCGAGCCTGGGAATCAGAAGGTCATGGGTTCTAATCCCGGCTCCACCACGTGTCTGCTGTGTGACCTTGGGCAAGTCACTTCACTGAGCCTCAGTTACCTCATCTGTAAAATGGGGAGTAAGAGAGTGTGAGCCCTCGGTGGGACAGGGACTGTGTCTAACCTGGCTAACTTGAATCTACCTCAGTGCTTAGAACAGCGCTTGGCACATGGTAAGTGCTTAACAAATACCGTAATTATTATTATAGTTATTGAAGAAAACAGGCCCGTGCCCTTTTGGGGGATTCCCATGATGGGAATCTTGAAGCTGGAAGAGAACTTGAGAGGACCATGTCTCCACCTAAACCACGTTAGGCCAAGGAGAACCATCCCATTGTAACCACCACCCACCTGGGAACAAGATCAATCAATCAACAACCAGTAGCATGTATTGCGAGTTGACTGAGCTGAGCATTGTACTAAGCATTAGGATGGTACAATAGCCAAAGATGATCCCTGCTCACAAGAAGCTTGTAATCTAAAGAGATATCCCAGTCTTTCTCAGTTGCCATTCTGAAAAATAGTCATTCTCCCCAACAAACAATCTTGTAGCCAACTGCAATGTCCAAGCGGAATGAGTATAGGATGGGCAGTCAGAGGACTTGTGTTCTAATCCTGGCTCTGCCACCTGTCTGCTGTGTGACCTGAGGGAAGTCACATCACTTCTCTGTGCCTCAGTTACCTCAATCTATAAAAAGAAGAAAAAGTACTCACTCCCCTTCCCTCCCACAATCTGAACTGTCCAGTCTTCTTAGATCATATCAATCTCGGTGTTTCATACAGCACATAATAAGCGCTTAATTAGGGAAGCAGCATGGCTAGTGGAAAGAGTACGGGCTTGAGAGTCAGGAGACCTGGTTCTAATCCAGCTCCACCACATGTCTCCTGTGGGACCTTGGATAAGTCACTTTACTGTGCCTCAATTACCCCATCTGCCAAATGGGGATTAAGACTGCAAGGCCCATGTGAGCTCACTGTGGGCAGGGATCGTCACTGTTTATTGCTGTATTGTACTCTCCCAAGTGCTTAATACAGTGCTCTGCACACAGTAAGCACTCAATAAGTACAATTGAATGAATGACAGGGACTGTGTCCAGTCTGATTATCTTGTATCCACCCCAGCACTTAGAACAGTGCTTGTCACATAGTAAGCGCTTAACAAATACCACTAGTGTTATTATTATAATTAATTACCACCATTATTTAAAGTCCAGAAAGAAGCAAACCAGATCAGGATTGGCGTGTTCTTCCAAACCTGTGGTCCGGACTCCCTGATGATGCCTGCCCAAATTACTGAAGAAGTAAAAGAGGCAGGAAACTGTGGCAGTGCAGCCAGTCATGAAGCCAACCTGACAGAACACAGTGTGGCCTATGGGAAAGAGCCCGGGCCTCCGAATCAGAGGATCTGGGTTTTAATCCTGGGCTTCCCTCACTTACCTGAGGCCCAAGGTCACATCACTTCACTTCTCTGTGCCTCAGTTTCCTCATCTGCAAACTGGAGATTCAATAGCTGTTCTCCCTCCTCTTTAGATGGTGAGCCTCATACAGGGCCTGATTATCTCGTATCTACCCCAGGGTTTGGTAGGCTGCTTGGCACATAGTGAGCACTTCATTACCACAATTATTGTTATAATTATTCGAATGTCAGAGAGGAGCTCCCAATGGGTACTAAGACCAGCCTGTGTTCAGTCATTCATTCATTCAATCATATTTATTGAGCGCTTACTGTGTGCAGAGCACTGTACTAAGTGCTTGGGAAGTACAAGTTGGCAACATATAGAAACGGTCCCTACCCAACAATGGACTCACAGTCTAGAAGGGAGAGATAGACAACAAAACAAAACACATGGACAGATGTTAAATCGTCAGAACAAATAGAATTAAAGCTATATGCACATCATTAACAAAATAAATAGAATAGTAAATATGTACAAGTAAAATAAATAGAGTAATAAATCTGTACAAACTTATATACAGGTGCTGTGGGGAGGGGAAGGAGATAGGGCAGGGGAGATGGGGAGGAGGAAAGGAAAAAGGGGGCTCAGTCTGGGAAGGCCTCCTGGAGGAGGTGAGCTCTCAGTAGGGCTTTGAAGGGAGGAAGAGAGCTTGCTTAGCAGATGTGCAGAGGGAGGGCATTCCAGGCCAGGGGGAGGACGTGGGCCAGGGGTCGATGGCGGGACAGGCAAGAATGAGATACAGTGAGGAGGTTAGCGGCAGAGGAGCAGAGGGTGTGGGCTGGAATATAGAAGGAGAAAAGGGAGGTGAGGTAGGAGGGGGCGAGGTGATGGAGAGCTTTAAGCCGAGAGTGAGGAGTTTTTGCTTGATTCGTAGGTTGACAGACAGCCACTGGAGATTTTTGAGAAGGGGAGTAACATGCCCAGAGCATTTCTGCACAAAGTCCATGTCCATGTTTCCCCACTCCTCAAGAGCATCCAGTGGTTGCCCATCCACTTCTGGATCAAACAGAACCTCCTTACCATCTGCTTTAAAACCCTCGATCACCCTGCCCCCTCCTACTTCACGTCACTACTCTCCCAGCCCACACACTTCATTCCTCTAATGCCAATCTACTCACTGGACCTCAATCTTGTCTCTATCGACCTCTCGCCCACGTCCTGCCTGTGGCCTCGTCATATCGTATGATAGAGAAGCAGCGTGGCTCAGTGGAAAAAGCCCAGGCTTTGGAGTCAGAGGTCATAGGTTCAAATCCCGGCTCTGACAACTGTCAGCTGGGTGACCTTGGGCAAGTCACTTAACTTCTCTGGGCCTCAGTGACCCCATCTGTAAAAATGAGGATTAAGACTGTGAGCCCCCCGTGGGACAACCTGATCACCTTGTAACCTCTCCAGCGCTTAGAACAGTGCTTTGCTCATAGTAAGCACTTAACAAATACCATAATAATAATAATAATTATTATTATTATTATTATCATTATTATCTGACAATGACTTTCCCCACCTGCAAAGTCTTATTGAAGGCATACTTTCTCCAATAGGCCTTCCCTGACTAACCCCTCGTTTCCTCTTTTTCCACTCTCTTCTGCATCACCCTGACTTGCTCCCTTTATTTACCACACATCTACCCAGGCCCAACAGCATTTATGTACATAGCTGTAGTTTATTTCTATCTTTCTGTCTCCCCCTCCAGACTGTAAGCTCATTGTGGGCAGGGAATGTGTCTGTTACATTCTTGTGCTGTACTCTCCCAAACACTTAGTACAGTGTCCTGCACATAGTAAGCACTCAATAAATATAATTGATTGATTCCCAAGCTTGTTCTCCCATGGTATGTCCACTAGACAATACTACTGAAATTTTACAATGACTGCATGTGTTATTCCTGTGTTATTCAGAGAAGCAACGTGGCTCAGTGGAAAGAGAACGGGCTTTGGAGTCAGAGGTCATGGGTTCAAATCCCGGCTCCTCCAACTGTCAGCTGGGTGACTTTGAGCAAGTCACAACTTCTCTGTGCCTCAGTTACCTCATCTGTAAAATGGGGATTAAGACTGCAAGCCTCCTGTGGGACAACCTGACCACCTTGTAACCTCCCCAGCGCTTGGAACAGTGCTTTGCACATAGTAAGTGCTTAACAAATACCATTATTATTATTATTATGTGTGTTTTACATAATCTGAGGTAAAATCAGTCTTTCCTTTCCCTATCTCCCTCCGACACCCTGTCCTCTCGCTCCCCACCCACTGCCTTTCCCTAGCTGGCCAGAAATGGGGCAAGTTCTAGCCCCGCAGCTGGCCAGCTATCAGGGCTAGAGTTACTCAAGTTAACTAAGATTCTATCTTCAAGGGGCACCCATTCAAACTGGCCCATTGCTCAAGATTATTATGTGCTTCAACCACTGTATTAGATGCTGGGACAAAAAGATGGATGGATAGATAGATAGATAGATAGATAGATAGATAGATAGATAGGAGGCCTTCCTAGACCGAGCCACCTATTTCCTCTCCCCCTTTTCCCCCTCCCCATCCCCCGCCTTCCCTCCTTCCCCTCCCCACAGCACTTGTATATCAATCAATCAATCAATCGTATTTATTGAGCGCTTACTATGTGCAGAGCACTGTACTAAGCGCTTGGGAAGTACAAATTGGCATCACATAGAGACAGTCCCTACCCAACAGTGGGCTCACAGTCTAAAAGGGGGAGACAGAGAACAGAACCAAACATATCAACAAAATAAAATAATATATGTAATGTATATATGTATATATGTTTATACGTATTTATTACTCTATTTTATTTGTACGTATTTATTCTATTTGTTTTATTTTGTTAATATGTTTTGTTTTGTTGTCTGTCTCCCCCTTCTAGACTGTGAGCCCGCTGTTGGGTAGGGACCGGCTCTATATGTTGCCAACTTGTACTTCCCAAGCGCTTAGTACAGTGCTCTGCACACAGTAAGTGCTCAATAAATACGATTGAATGAATACAATGCAGCCAGATCAGACACAGTTCCTGTGCCATATAGGGCTCATACTCTAAGGGGTAAAAAAACAACAGGTACTTCATGCTCATTTTACAGATGAGGGAATGGAAGCACAGAGAAGTTACTTGACTTGCCTAAAGTCACACAGCAGGCAAGAGGCAGAGCAGGCATTAGAACCCAGGTGTAAGGTTCATGGCTCCTTCCCCTAGGATGCACGGCTTCTCATGAAGCAGACGTCTCATGTCTACCTGAAAAGAAAATGAGCAACAAAACAGCAGGCCATCTAGAGTTGGAGAACATTTCCATTTTTTTCAGTCTGATTAACAGTATTGACATAATCGACTGGGTGCCAACCACTATATTAGGTGCTTGGGGAATAACGGAAGTTTCCGGAGTCTCAGTTTCTACCCTCAGGAAGGTGAGAATCTAATGGGGGAAGGGAGAGGTCACAAATTGACAAAATGATCATATTTAAGGATGTGAAAATAGATATAAACAACAAGCAGAAACAATTAACTCCTAAATGAATCCCTATTAAAATTTCTGGCACATTGTGAGTGCTTAGCAAATTCCATTTAAAAAAAAAAGAAGAGAAAAATGTTTAGCTTTCCAAAAATGAAATCTAAACACCCTCTCCTTCAGCAGGAGGAAGTAAAAACATTCCACCTTCACATTTCTCACCCCCTTCTAGAGTTTGACCAGCTGGGAAGGGAGATGGCCCACTCTGAGGTTCAACATCAGCACTGGGGTGGTGTGAATAAAGCAGCATAAAAGTAATTATAGTAGTGATGGTATTTGTTAAGGCCTTACTATGTGCCAGGCATTGTACTAAGCGCTGGGTTGGATACAAGCAAATTGAGTTGGATACAGTCCCTGTCCCATGTGGGGCTCACAGTCTCAATCTCCATTTTACAGATGAAGTAACTGAGGCCCAGAGAACAATAATAATAATAATGGCATTTATTAAGCACTTACTATGTGCAAAGCACTTGTTCTAAGTGCTGGAGAGGTTACAAGGTGATCAGGTTTTCCCACGGGGGGCTAACAGTATTAATCCCCATTTTACAGATGAGGTAACTGAGGCCCAGAGAAGTGAAGTCACTTGCCCAAGGTCACACATCAGACATGCGGCAGAGGTGGGTTTAGAGCCCATGACTTTCTGATGCCAAGGCCCACGCTCCCCCAGGCTCCATAGGATCAGATCTCAAGAAGACATGAAGTGCTTTGAGAGGAGTAACCACTGCTGGAGGTCACTAAGCGACCCTTCCTTGCATTGACCTAGAAAAGGATCTAAATAGTAGCCCGGTGGTCTGAGTGACGCTTCTTTGAAAGTTAACTCAATCCCAAAGAATAACTTGTTCTCTAGTCCCATCTAACCGGTTCAACAACATAGCCACAATTCAGCCATTAATCGATCAATCAACAGTATTTATTGAGATCTTACTGCATATGGAACACTGTACTAAGCACTCGGAGGAGTGCAGTACAATACAGTTGGTAGCCATAATCCCTGCCCACAAGGAGTTTACAACCTAGTGGCTCATAAAAGTTGTTTAATTTGTAGAAAGCGATGACCCTCGTGGGGCCTTCAAAACTCTACAGAGCCAGCCAAAGGGATTGGGAGGCCTGAAAGATAATAATAATAATGCCATTCTATTTATAAACCAACTCTATTCTCTCTATCCAGCTAAGCACCCTCTTTTTTCTCTCTCCACCTAGCTTTCTGCCATCCTCCCAATTCCTATTTTTAATTTCTCTCTTTCCTCTTCTCTAGTTGTAACTGAGTTTCTTTTCTGTTCCTTCTCCCTCTTTCTCTTCATCCTCTCTACCACCTTTCCCTCTGGTCCTTCCCTGTTTCCCTCTCCCTTCCCTACCCACCCCCCGACGTTGGCGATCATACAAAGCCACTATCAGAGTACCCCTACCCTGCCCCTCCCTGTATCCTTCCTGACCAGCTGATTCCTGTTAGGAATCCGATAACTTATCAATAAACCTCGATTGCTCCACAGAAATGTGTCATCCTAGGAAACTTTCCTTTGAAGGAGAGCAAATCAGAACTTTGGACTCCATCAGAAAGATTTTGTTGTTGTTGTTGTTATCTCCCAGTTCCCCGGTAAATGTACCCATTTTCCATTAGATATACTCAGCTTTAGGGCTTCCTGTTTTTAGGGAAGCAGATTCACTAGCAAGTTAACAATGCTCAGATTCCATTCTCTCAGCTGAGTTGTCCAGTTCCCATCTGTTGATTTTTGTGGCAACTTTCAACTTAGTTCTCAGGAACTTCGAGGGTGGGGAGAAACTGCCAGACCCAGAAACCATTCTCAACTGAACAAACCAAGTTTCTAGCTTTCCTCCTGAATGAGTGAACTTCTTTTAATTACATTTTCAAATTCCTCCTATCAGAACCTTTTGAAAGCACCACTCATCCTTTCATCCCGGTTTCACGTTGAGATGAAAACATGGAACTTGGTCCATTACCCCTGGAAGAGGAAGCATAAAATGCTTCCAAGATTAAGATAAATCTTGATTTTAAGAATGAATAATAATAACTGTGACCAAAACAGTACTAAGCACTAGAGTAGATATGAGATAATCAGGCTGGACATAATCAATTCTATTTATTTAGTGCTTACTGTGTGCAGAGCACTGAGCTGAGAACTTCGGAGAGTACTACATAGCAGAGTTGGTAGACACATTCCCTGCCTGCAACAAGCTTACAGTCTAGAGGGGGAGACAGAAAATATAAATAAGTTGTGGATATATACATAAGTGCTGTGGGGCAGTGAATAAGGGGAGCATATCAGGGTGACACAGAAGGGAGTGGGAGAAAAGGAAATGAGGGCTTAGTCAGGAAAGGGCTCTTGGAGGAGACGAGCCTTCAATAAGGTTTTGAAGGTGTGGAGAATAATTGTCTTTAAGACATGAAGAGGGAGGGCATTCCAGACCAGAAGCAGGAATTGGGCAAGATGTCGGCAGAGAGATAGATGAGATTGAAATACAGTAAGTATGCTGGCATTAGAGTGAAGTGTGTAGGCTGGGTTGTAGTAAGAGAGCAGCAAGATGAAGCAGGAAACGCAAGATGATTGCTGTAAAACCGATAGAAAGGAGTTTCTGTTTGATAGGGAGGTGGATGGGTAACCACTGGAGGTTCTTGAGGAGTGGGAAAACATGGACTGAACCTTTTTGGTAGAAAAATGATCAGGGCAGCCGAGTGAAGTATGGATCGGAATGGGGAGAGACGAGGCGGGGGGTCATTAAGGGGACTGAAACAGTAATCAAGGCAGTATAGTACAGTGCTTGGATTAACATAGTAGCAGTTTGGATGGAGATTAAAGGGAGGATTTTAGCAACGTTGTGAAGGTTGAACTGACAGGATTTAGTGATAGATTGAATATGTGGGTTGAATGGGAGAGATGAGTCAAGGATAACACCAAGGTTATGGGTTTGTGAGACAGGAAGATGGTGGTGCTGTCTGCAGAAGTAGCATGGCTCAGTGGAAAGAGCCCGGGCTTTGTAGTCAGAGGTCATGGGTTCAAATCTGGGCTCTGCCAATTGTCAGCTGTGTGACTTTGGGCAAGTCTCAACTTCTCTGTGCCTCAGTTACCTCATCTGTAAAATAGGGATTAAGACTGTGAGCCCCCTGTGGGACAACCTAATCACCTTGTAACCTCCCCAGGACTTAGAACAGTGCTTTGCACATAGTAAGCACTTAATAAATGTCATCATTATTATTATTATTATTACAGTGATTGAAAAGTAGGGGGTGGACAGGGTTTGGGTGGGAAGATAAGGAGTTCTGTTTTGGACATGTTAAGCTTGAGGTGATGGCAGGACCTCCAAGTGGAGATGTCCTGAAAGCAGGAGGAAATGCGAGACCGCAGAAGGAGAAAATCAGGGCTGGAGATGTAGATTTGTGACTCTACATCGACATCCCTGTCCCACATGGGATTCACAGTCTACACAGTACAAAAGGACAAAACAGCTGAATGATTTGGAGGAATGGCCTTTTTCAAGCCAGCAAAGTCAGAGCAGCACCCCAAAGGGAGATTGAGCCTATAACGGGGGGAGGGGGAGAATCACGTACCCTGCTGAATAGGAAGTTGGGAGTTTGAAACCGGCAACAGTACTTTAATACATTTGCATTCCCCTTTCAGCTCTGTGTCTATGAGGCGCTTCATAGACAGCTCTCCTCAGAGTAATGATCCTTTAAGTTTCCTTTATCATGAAGTCATCACACTGAACCTAGATCCCTATTTTTATCTCGGAAAGAATAAATCTCGTCCATTTAAAATGAACAGCTTCAGCAAATGTTTCTAATCATTCCCTTAAAATACCAAACCACCAAGCAATCTTTTTATTTACTACACTTGGCTGAAATGCATAAATCAAAGGACAATAACAAGCCTAATGTCAAAGAAAGTTTTTGACACTTCATACATTCAAGCAAGCTTAGCCGATAAACAGTTTAGATGAAGTTATGGTTTGAAATACTGTCCCCAAGGAAACTGTGGTTCATAAATTGCCATTATACTACCTCTGTCATTATTGGCTTGAGAGATGCCTAAGACACCCACAATCCCTACCAACTCTAGTATTACTCGATCTGCCACTACGAAGAATGATGTTTAGTTACACAAAGACTACCAACCATCCGTTTCTATGAGAAACATAGAGTCTGCTTGTCATCACCTATGTAACATGCTGCATTCTATTTGAAAGTTTGACACACAATAAAAAGAGAAAAATAAATCAGGCTTTAAACACGGAATACCCTTTTATCTCCTGTGATGATTCTGGAGATGGGATCAATCATCTGCTTCCAATTGCGGAAAAAAGATAAGCGGCATAGAAGGGCGAGAGAGGAAAAATTGCTTGTGAGGGTCAGAATAGTAAGACTCCTACATTTCCAGATATTGCAGTAATTTAGTGCATCAGATCTCTCAGCCCTGCCTTGAAAAAATAGGGGTTGGGATATTTTCCGAACAATTCGGATAAACCGTCAATCCCATCGAAAATGTGCTCTTCTCTTTGCCTGCAAGTTAGCTTGCCAGGGAGAGACCAAGAGGCTCTCTGAAACCTAGGAAGTATGGAACAGTTTAGATTCCAACCCCTATGCCGTGCCCTTTGCCTTGTGGATTGGGGAAATGTCAAAAAAGATCAGAGCAGGGATCCAGCCACTTTTTATTCCGATCTGCTGGTCTTAACCTTCCAGGAAACACCCGGGAGTTAGTTATGACAGAATGCCACGCATTAGGCGAGCCATCACCGAGACCGCCTTAACAAGAACACGGAGCCAAATAGTTGGGGAAATTTACTGATGAGGGGAATCAACTTCTCCAGGCTGGGTGAGAGAGCTGTGATGAATTTATGAAGTGCACCCCCCGGCTTGAAAAGGTCACGCTAAATTACTTAGGCCAAGGTGGTAGATTTCTCCTAGCACTCTTCATCATTCCGGGGGTTGGGTGACAGTACACTTAATGAAAACTATACAAACGTTGCATTGTAAATGAATTGCAACTACAAGACTTTTCACATGAAGAAAAAAAAATGGCAGTGGAAATTTATACCTTTCTTCGTAGGCATTAGTTGAAAGTCCATCCTTCGCCCTGCTAGCTGATAGCATAACTTTTTATTAGGGAAATAAGAGAAAGACTGCTGTCTACCAGCCCGTCAATAAGCTTCACTAGCACCTCTGTACAGAAATACGAGAGTGGTCGTTACTATCGGAATAACTGCCCAAGACAATGCTGCAGATTTATCTCGGCCAATGACCGTTTCCTGCACTGGTTTGGTGAGAATTATAGTTCTTTTAAAAGTAAACGTTCCCACCCATACTTCCCCCAACTTCCCCACTGATTTTTCATTCACAGTCTACTCTATGTGCCAGTAAAGTTTCAGATACGTTGCAGACAATTCCTGGACATCGAAATCTCTCCTCACCTGCTTGACTGCCAGTTGTAGCGGAGGATGAGAAGTGGTGTTTGCTTTGCTGCTACTTGAGAGGGCCAAAGTTTTTGTTTTGTTTTAAATGGTATTTGTTATAAGCAGTTATATGTGTATTAAGCACTGGATTGGATACAGGCTAATGAGGTTGGACACTGTTCTTGTCCCACATGGGGCTCACAGACTTAATACCCACTTTACAGATGAGGTAACTGAGGCACGAAGAAGTTAAATGACGTGCCCAAGGTCACACAGCAGATGTGGCAGAGTCTAAATTAGAACCCGGCCCTGGCTCCTAGGCCTGTGCTCTTTCCACTAAGCCATTCTCAGTCCTCTCCACAGTCCTCCCTTTATTAATAAAAGGAAACCCCTCTAATTTCAAGTGCTTTTTTGTTGTTGTTTTTAATTAAAACAAATCCTCTGCTTCCAGAGTCTCTCCTTTTATGGTCCAAGAAATAGAAAACTCCTTTCATGTGGCGCCAGGAGGAAAAGCTATAGAAAATAGTTTTACTCCTCTAAAAATATCTGAAAGTACACAGGGCAATTATTTCTGAAAAAGCCCTTCACTATTGACCACCTACGGAAAAATTCATATTCTATTTTCTCTCTCAACCTCATATTCCACAATCCTTTGCAGCCATTTGGAAGCCAACTCAAAAGGTTCTGGGTGTCTCATCCCCTGGTTAAAGAATGTAAGATTACGTGCATTGTGCAGTGACAATAACGGTCAGCTCAACGGCCCAGTCAGCTTCAGTGTTCTCTCTCTGACAGTGACAGATACCTGGAGGAATCATGTGATTGTGAGAGATGGACAATATCCTTTCCTATTTCCCTTCTGTTTGGAGAGACTATTATCTTTCATTCCTTCTCCTTTGATGACATCATCATTATTATTATAATTATTATTTGCAATAATAATAATAAAAGGTGATCATAACAGATTAAAGGTGATTATGCTTCAGCCTCCTTGCTGACCTCTCTGCCTCCTGTCTCTCCCCACTCCAGGCCGTACTTCACTCTGCTGCCCATATCATTTTTCTACAAAAACGTTCAGGATGCGTTTCCCCACTCCTCATGAACTTCACACAGTAAGCGCTCAATAGATACGATTGAATGAATGAATGAGCCCCCTCCTTCCTCTCCCCTTCCTCCCCTCTCCATCCCCCCCCGGCTTACCTCCTTCCCCTCCCAACAGCACCTGTATATATGTATATACGTTAGTACATATTTATTACTCTATTTTATTTGTACATATTTATTCTATTTATTTTATTTTGTTAATATGTGTTGTTTTGTTCCATGTCTCCCCCTTCTAGCCTGTGAGCCTGCTGTTGGGTGGGGACCGTCTCTATGTGTTGCCAACTTGTACTTCCCAAGCGCTTAGTACAGTGCTCTGCACACAGTAAGCGCTCAATAAATACGATTGAATGAATGAATGAATGAAATTCACCTTCTCAAGCGGAAACTCCTTACACCTTTGGCTTTAAAGCACTCAATCACATTGTCCCCTCCTCCCTCACCTCGCTACTCTCCTACTACAACCCAGCCCAAACACTTCACGTCTCTAACACCAACCTACTCCCTGTACCTCCACCCACATCCTCCCTCTGGCCTCCCTCTCTTCATATTGCACAGACACTTACTCTCCCGCTCTTCAAAACCTTTTTGAAGGCACATATCCTTAGCCTTCCCTGACTAAGCTCTCTTTTCTTTTCTTCCACTCCCTTCTGCATCACCCTCACTTCCTCCCTTAATTCATCTCCCCCTCCCAGCCCCACAGCACTTACATACATATCCATAATTCATGTATATTAATGCCTGTCTCCCCCACTCTAGACTGTAAGCTCGCTATGGGTAGGAAATGTGACTATTATATTGCTATATTGTACTCTCCCAAGCACTTAGTTCAGTGCTCTGCACACAGTAAGTACTCAATACAATTGACTGATTGAGAGAGAATGGGTATTTAATCCCCACTTTACTAATGGGGAAACAAAGGCACAGAGAAGTGAATTGCCCAAGGTCACAAATAATGGCACCGGAATTAGAACCCAGGTCTCCTGATTACCAGGCCCGTGCTCTTTTCACTAGGTCAGGCTGCTTCCCAAACTTTCATTTTTATTTAAAGATAGATGCAAATTCTCATATTTTAAGGAAAGTACTGCCCAAATCTTTTACCACTATTGTCAACACAACCTGAACTGCTCAGTGTTAAAGCAATGTGACAGAAGTAAGCACACAGTAAGCGCTCAATAAATACGATTGAATGAAGTAGGTTTTTGTGTCTTACACCTGGTGACACTCCAATAAAGTAATCAATTCCCCTAAGAACCTGCCTTCTCCTACAGACTTGAAGACCTACAGAGAGTTCCAGCCCCCTTCCGGAACATTTGTCCCCTGTGTGACCTTGGGCAAATCACTTAACTTCTCTGTGTCTTAGTTTCCTTGTCTGTAAATTGGGAATTAAGACTGTGATCCCCATGTGGGACAGGGATTTCATCCACCCTAATTATCTTGTATCTACCCCAGCACTTAGTACAGTGCCTGGTGCTTAATAAATACCACAATTATTAATCAAAGCTGGACTCTGTTTCTGGAACAAGTGTCTGGTCTGTTATAGGTGGCTCTGTAATTCCACCTCTGCCCAAACCAAGTAGAACAAAGAACAACAACGCTGCCATACTCAGAGATGTTGTCCACATTATACTTGTCCACTGGACAGAAGCCACAGAATAATGACGATAGCCCAGAATGCTGGCATTTTCCAGGCTCAAAAAGCAAAAAGAGAATATTCAGTCACCTATAGATTATCCAGTCATCATGAAACAAGGAGGCCAAAGAGAAGATACCACCCAACACTGTACACAATCAATGATATTTACTGGTCACAAGCACAAACATGGCAGCACAACAAGAGACCATTTTTAGGTGTGTTCAATGCGCCACAACAAATGATTCCACACATACAACCCTAGGTGAGCTTCCTCATCTGTAAAGTCTTTTTCTATCAGTCAAGCAATTCTATTTATTGAATGTTTACTGTGGGCAGAGCACCATAGTAAGATTTTAGGAGAGTATAATATAACATAGCTGGTACACACATTCCCTGCCAATAAAGTGCTTACAGCCTGTGGTTACAAAAGAATAGATATTTCTATACATATATATGTATATATACACAAACGTATTGTTCTGTGCATTAAACAGAATCATATCTTGGATTTCTTCTTCTGATAGTGCTTGTGGACCTCAATAGGCAAGTTAGAAACGAATCCATTGCATTTATTGAGCACTATTACTATGTGCAAAGCACTGTACTAAGCACTTGGGAGAGTACAGTGTAACCAATTTGGTAGATATTTTCCCTGCCCACAACAAGCTTACAGTCTAGAGGGGGTATTGTCTTTTTGGTTGCAAAATATAGCTGGCAAATAATCTTCTTTGATTTCAGTTGCCAGCCAATAGGATAAACAGGGGGTGATCTGTTCCATCTACTTGTCATTTTTTTTATTCCGTTTCTGAGAGGTGACCGAGCTAGGCACATTCAGCCTTTCAATTTAGTACCCACGGGGTGTGACTTCTGAATTTTTACACTTTCCCCTTGCACTTCAGCTTTGCTCACTTGCTGTTCCGTTACCCAAGGGTAACGTTCACCTAGTTTTATTTTTAGAATGCTCAGAAAAATGATTAAGGCTAAAAGTTTAAGAATTCCAAGGTAGAAGAAGTTCTCTTGCTCCCATGATTGCTTTAACCTCTGAGAACAAAGTCCCAGGAGTGAAGGTTTATAGTCAATCAACACAAGGGCACATTGCGTTCCCCATTTAATTGCAGGAGAGGGGCCTTTAAGTTTCCAGGAAACTTTGCTCAGAGAGTTTCTGCTAAGCAGAACTTCCTTGAACCTGGAAATCAGGCCCACAGGATATATGTTAATTGTTCCTGACATGTAAAACTATCTCCAGTACCAGCTAATAGCAGCCTTGCAGACATTTCACCTTTCAAAAGCATGGTATTAAAGTCAAGTACAGGTTAGCCTAAAAAAAAAAAAATCACTCCAATAATATTCTGGAATTGACCTTTTTTTCAAAGTGTAGGAAATGTACAAAAAAGGGGTGAAAATCCAGAATTTGCAGACCAGATTTATGTAGTCTGCAGGATCACCTACTGCTTACAAAATCCTGACTGGCACAGGTAAAGTCAGGTGATCCTTCACACTTCTCTGTGCATTTCCTACTTTCTAGAAACCAACTAATCAGTGAATGGTATTTGAGCATTTATTGTGTACAGATCACTCTACAGAACACTTGGGAGAATACAATGTGGCTGGCTGACAATCCCTGCCCTCAAGGAGTTGAAAGTCTAGTGAACAAAGAAAAATCACATACTTTGTGGCTTAAGGATATCAGGATTGCTTACACTATGAGCAAGTGTGCTAAATAGTCCTTTAGGGGTGGAGAAGAATTGTCATTTTGGTAAGTAGCAGGTTGAAACACAGGCAGGATTCTGACAGATTCACCCCAGGTTGAAGGTCACCCCCAAGGTTAATTAGCTTCTTGGTAGTCTCTCAAGGGTCAATCCAGTTGAACAAAAATATCTCAGAGGACTTGTGCACATTAGTCACTTTGGGTAAGTAAATATTGATTTCATCTAAATTTCTTGATTTTTCTCTTTTTTTAATTCCCTTCCACTCACTCACATTAATTCCATTAGATTTTAAGGCCCCTGAAGGCAGGGACCCAGGACTCTTATTGCAGTGACCTGCACACGGAAGGTGAGGCCAATGTAGTGACTGATAAATTGACTCAGATAATAATGATAATAATTGTCGAGCACTTTCTATGTGCCAAGCACTGTGCTAAGCACTAGGGGTAGATAAAAGGTAATAATAATGATGGCATTTATTAAGCACTTGCTATGTGCAAAGCACTGTTCTAAATGCTGATTTGAATCAGACACAGTCCCCATTCCACAGACTTAGAATTACAGACTAAGAGATATCACCCCAGAGCCAGACGTAGGGAAGCAGACTGTGAGAGCAATTAGCAATCTCTGCCAGTGTAGGTATCCAGATCTTAACATGGAGAATGGCTTTCCAGAGCATCTTGGCTTCTTCAGATAACTGCTTCCCCAAATATGATGATGATAATGATGATGATATTTGTTAAGCGCTGACTATATGTCAAGCACTGTTCTAAGGGCTAGGGTAGATACAAGGTAATCAGGTTGTCCCACCTGGGGCTCACGGTCTTAATCCCCCTTTTACAGATGAGGTAACTGAGGCACAGAGAAGGTAAGTGACATGCCCAAAGTCACACAGCTGGCAAGTGGCAGAGCCAGGATTAGAACCCATGACCTCTGAATCCCAAGCATGGGTTCTTTCCACTAAGCCACACTGGCTTTCTTCCCACACCTCACATAGTGAGATGCCCAACTAACCTAGTTGAATCATGTAGTAAACTGAAAAGCAAGCATAAAAATAAATAGCATTTATTAAGTGCTTATTGTGTGCCAAGGACAGTACTGAGTGCTTGGAAGAGCACAATAGATTAAATAGGCATGATCTCTGCCCTCAAGGAGCATGCAATTTAGTAGGGGAGACAGACATTAAAATAAATTACAGGTAGAGGGAAGAAATTAAGTGTAAAGATGTGTATCTCAGTACCATGGGGTTGGAGAGGGAAAGAGAAAAGAGGTAAATAGAGATTCATGTGCATGGGTGACAGTAGGAAGAAAAAAGTAGGACGGGGAGATGACTAGTCTATCTTGCTGCCCACCTCTCACACAGTCTTGCCTCTGGCCTGTAACTCTGTCCCTCTTCATATCTGATGGATAATCACTCTCCCCACTCCAAAGTCTTACTGAAAGCAAATCTTCTTTAAGAGGCTTCCTCCAACTGAGCCCCCATTTCATCTTCTCCCACTCCCTTCTGCATCACCCTTGCATTTTGATTTGCCCCCTTTATTCACTTCCCTAGCTCAGCCCCATGGCACTTAATGTGCCTATCCCCAATTTATTTATAATCATTTATAATATATACATTTCATATATATTATAATCTATAAATTTATAATATATATTAAATTTATATTAATGCCTGTCTCCCCTCTAGACTGTAAACTCCATGGGGGTAGGAAACACATCTATCAACTCTATTGTATTGAATTCTCCTAAGCGCTTAGTTCAGGGCTCTGTCCACAGTCAGCACTCAATAAATACCATTGACAATTGAACGATGAGAGACTAGCTAGGAGAGGTGATTTTGAAGATGGGGAGAAAGGAGATCTGTCAGATAAGAAGGGGAATCCATTCCAAGCAGGACTATGGGCAAGAAGTCCAGAGGCTGTGAGAGTGAGGCACCGTGAGTAGGCTGTCAGTCAGTCAATTGTATTTATCCACTCATTCATTCAATCGTATTTATTGAGTGCTTACTGTGTGCAGAACACTGTACTAAGCACTTGGGAGAGTAAAATATAGCAGACACATCCCCTGTCCACAACGAGCTCATAGTCTAGAGTGGTAGACAGACATTATTATAAATAAATTAAATTACAGAAGTGTAAGTGCTGTGGGGCTGGAAGGGGGGGGATAATAATAATAATGATGGCATTTATTAAGCACTTACTATGTGCAAAGCATTGTTCTAAGCACTGGGGAGGTTACAAGGGATCAGGTTGTCCCACGGGGGGCTCACAGTCTTAATCCCCATTTTACAGGTGAGGTAACTGAGGCACAGAGAAGTTAAGTGACTCGCCCAAAGTCACACACCTGACAATTGGCAGAGCTGGGATTTGAACCCCTGACCTCTGACTCCAAACCCCGGGCTCTTTCCAGAGCCACGCTGCTTCTCTATGAATGATGAATAAATGGGGATGAATGAATACATGAATGAATAAATGGGGATGAATAAAGAGAACAAATCAGGGTGACACAGCAGGGAGTGGGAGAGGAGGAAAGGAGGGCTTAGTCAGGGAAGGCCTCTCGGAGGAGATGGACCTTCAATAAGACTTTGAAGTGGGGGAGTCATTGTTTGCCAGATATGAGGAGGGAGGGCATTCCAGGCCAGAAGCAGTACATGGGTGAGAGGTCAGCATTGAGATAGACAAAATCAACGTGCAGTGAGTAGGATAGCATTAGAGGAGCAAAGTGTGAAGGCTGGGTTGTAGTAAGAGAGTAGTGAGGTGAAGTTGGAGGGGACAAGGTGATTGTAGGCTCTAGAGCCGATGGAGAGGAATTTTTGTTTGGTGCTGGGTTGTAGTGGGAGAGAGCTGACTGAGATCCTTAAAGCTGATAGTGAGCAGTTTCTGCACAATACAGAACTGGATGGATGGTCAACCTCTGGAGGTTTTTGAGGACTTGATGGAAGCCTTTGACTTGAAAATCCAACATGGGTCACATAGAAAACCTCTGCCAAAGAGAGGGCTTCTGACAGTGCCAGTATGGAGCAAGGGGTCCCCTGGGGCTCAAGGCCTTTAAATCCCTCTCAGTCCTGCCCCCCACCAACCTCAAAGCCCATGAAACTGAGAGGGCCCAAAATGAGCCACATAAAATCTACACACATGCATAAAAGTAAATGAAACTACAAACTGATCCAGCATTTCCAAAATCCCAATTTAAACCCAAAACCATAAAGAAAGTCAAAGTCGTTCAGCAACTAATCCTTATCCTGAGGCATGTGGATAAATATGAACATGGTGGGCTGGAGGATGGTGGTGGGGAAACAAACCCCTCAGAATACTGTGGCACCTATAGCTATACACCATGACTAGTTCAGCTGCACTCGAAGAGCCGACACCCCCGGGGTATAAGACCTTAAACTGGATTTCCTTGCTTGGTGGGCTAAAGTCTGGTCTTTTTCCTTCATTTACTTTAACACGGTTTCTGTGGTTTTATAGTGTGATTGTCTTCGCATGAAATATGAAATGCAACAGGATTGTTTGAACATGAATCTTTCACCATCTGATGGAGAAAATATAATTCTGCATGGAGTCTGAGTTGGGGAGCTATTTTTACCATTTGAGGGGGGGAAAAAAGGCCAAAATTTTTAAAAGGTCAAAGGGATACTTTATTGCATACTTGCTTACTAAAGACCAGATGCTGCCCTTTAGAGGGGAAGGAAAAAAAGTTAAAAAAAAAATCTTTCCAGTTCTGGGCTCCCTTTTCATGAATGTCTACCATCTACCTTCTCACCAAGGTAGCCACGGCTGTTTGAAACTGGCCACAGAAGTCACTTTCCCAGAATTTCACTCACACAGACTCACCAGTTGGTTCTGGAGGGTCTGAGGAAGGCTGAAATCTTACCTGAAAGCCGAGGGGAGACTAGACTGTATTCGCTTGGTCGTTCCCAGTTCTCCTGGCTCAGGAAATAAGCTCCTCAAGGGGTGGAGACCACATTGTTTGTTTATAATCTAGTTTCCCAAGCTCCTAGTACAGGGCTCTGGTCACAGTAGGAGCTTAATAACTGCTGATGACAATGTTATTTCTTTCATTTGTTTTAGAGTCCTAGATCCAACTCATGTAAAATCTATTTGGCAATGGTGAATAAGCTGGGGAGAGGGCATTTTTTGTTTAGGGGGAGGGGAGTGTTTTAAAGCTGAAAAATTTAGGGCTGTCCTAAATTTGAGATAATTCTCATATGTCTAGTGGCAGCAGAAGGGAGTCTTAGAACAAGCGGAATGGACCCAAATAAATAGCCGCTTGTCCAGAGTATTGTTTCCCCTCTGAGCAGACTAGGGGCCGTTGAGATTAGTGAGGAGAGAAGAACTGGTCCCCCTCTAGTTCCAACTAACCCCAGGAACTGCAATCTGGTGCCCAGTTTGGAGGACCCACAGACTGACCAGAAGTTGGTATCAGTCTAAGGTGGGTATAGGGTCAGATTATGCCCTCACCCAATCAATGCTATTTATTGAGCATTTTCTGTGTGCCGAGAGAGCACTGTACTAAGCACTTGTGAGAAGCAGCTTGGCACAGTGGATAAAGCACGGGCCTAGGAATCAGAAGGTCATGGGTTCTAGTTCAGGCCCGACCACTTGTCTGCTGCATGACCTTGAGCAAGTCACTTCATTTCTCGGTGCCTCAGTTATCTCATCTGTAAAATGGGGATTGAGACTATGAGCCACACATGGGGCAGGGACTGTTTCCAACCCAATTTACTTGTATCCACCCCAGCACTTAGGACAGTGCCTGGCATATAGTAAGTGCTTAAATACCACAATTATTATTATTACTGATCCTAACCCCAAGCAATCTCTGAACCATTGTGTACGCATTTCCTGTTGCACGGAATGCCTTCTGATCTGTCGCATCACATTCTCCCTCTTTTTCAAAGCCTTCCTGGAAAAACACTTCTTTCAGGAGCCCTTGTCTGGAAGCAGCGAGGCACAGTGGCTAGAGCACAGGCCTGAGAGTCAGAGGGTCATGGGTTCTAATCCCAACTCTAACACATCTGCTGTGTGACCTTGGGCAAATCACTTCATTTCTCTGGGCCTCAGTTAACTCATCTGTAAAATGGAGATTAAGACTGAGAGCCCCATGTGGGACAGGGACTGTGTCCAACCAGATTTGCTTGTATCCATCCCAGCGCTTAGTACAGTGCTTGCTATATAGTAAGTGCTTAACAGATACCTTTATCATTATTATTAATGCTACCTTACTTGTACATATCTATTCTATTTATTTTATTTTGTTAGTATGTTTGGTTTTGTTCTCTGTCTCCCCCTTCTAGACTGTGAGCCTGCTGTTGGGTAGGGACTGTCTCTATGTGTTGCCGACTTGTACTTCCCAAATGCTTAGTACAGTGCTCTGCACACAGTAAGCGCTCAATAAATACAAATGATTGATTGATTGATTGATTAATGCTCCACTTTCCTGATTATGCCATCCCAGCCATTCAAACTCGAGGTATAGTTGTTTCTTTATTTGTTACTTATTCATCTGGTAGCCTCTGGGGAGTGAAGGGGATGCATGCCAGATAAACTTAGGGACTAGGTCTCCCCTGATTATCTTATTTACTACAGAGCTTGGCAAATAGTAAGCACTTAATACCACAAATATCATTATGATAATATATAATTTGACTTATTATATTTTATTACATAGTACATTATATTACAATAGCAATGTCCCATCATAGTGAGCCCCACATGGGTCATGGATTGTGTTCAACCTGATCAGCTTGTACCTACACCAGTGCTTAGTAAAATGCCTGGCACATAGTAAGCTCTTACATACCATAGCAAACAAACAAAAGGTATGGTTCAAATTCCTCAGAAATGGAAGTTAAGTTTCTGGAGAACTCCTTAGGGGAGAGAAGCCCACAGATTGCCCTCCATGACCCATAAAACTGCCAGAGAATTCAGTAGGATATGGAATTTTTGCTCCTTCAATGATTCCTTGCATGCTCATCAACAAGACATCTCATCACAATAGAAATCAGCTTTGCCATTTTCACATTTCTGCCTGCCGCTGCCTGTGTTAAAAATAAGCTGCAATCTGCCTGCTAGCTATTTGCATAATACATTTCACTTACCAGTATTGAAGAACTCTCAGAATGCTTTGCCAATGGTGTTTATTGGCCCCAATCTTTCCATGCTTACCTCAGCACTTAGAACATTGTTCAGTGCTTAGAACAGTGCTTGGCACATAGTAAGTGCTTAAATACCATTATTATTATTACCTCCTGTTTGTAGGTTATTGCTCATCTATCAATCTATCACTGTGAGCCTGTTTTTGGGTAGGGACTGTATCTGTTGCCAAATTGTACTTTCCAAGTGTTTAGTACAGTGCTCTGCACACAGTAAGCGCTCAATAAATACGATTGAATGAATGAATGAATGCTTACTATGTGTAGAGCACTGAACCAAGTGCTTGGGAGACTGAAATTCTACAGAGTTGGTAGACACGTTCCCTGCCCATAAGGAGCTTCCAATCTAGAAGGGGAGACATACCTTAATATAAATAAATTACAGCTATGTACATAAATGCCATGGACATAAATGCTGCGAGTCATATAGCAGCACTTGCCTGCTGTGTAACCTTGGGCAAATCACTTCTCTGTGCCTCAGTTTCCTCATCTGTAACATGTGGACTCAATACCTGTTCTCCCTCCCCGATAGACTTTGAGTCCCATGTAGGAAAGAGACTGTGTCTGACCTGTTTATGCTGGGAATTTGGTATTCACCCCACCTTCAGCCCCACAGCACTTATGTACATAGCTGTAAAATATGTATTTATATTAATATCTGTCTCTCCCTATAGACTGCAGGCTCGTTGTGGGCAGGGAACATTGTACTGTATTGTACTCTCCCAAGAACTTAATACAGTGCTCTGACCACAGTTAGTGTTCTGCACACAGTAAGTGCTCAGTAAATGCCACTGATTGATTAATTATCTACTCAGTCCCAATCCAGTGCAGCTAGTGGGCTGAAGCAGTGAGGCAGGATGCCTAAAAGCTGCTTAATAAATTCCTGCTTCACTGTTGAAAATACCACCATGGTCTAGTTGTCAGCAAGATCACGTTGACCCAGAAATCCCAACGAAAGGCATGACGATTTATCCCAGTTTCTCCAGCTATGCAAACTTTTCCAACTCTGGTAGAAGTGTGGAAACATTGGAAAAGTGCCCTAGTCAGGGAAAATAGGTATGAAACCAATGGGCCGGTGAATTCTGGGCTGCACCTGGATTCCAGTGGCCTTAATCACTGAAACCTCTGCAGCAACAGAGTTCAGAGCCAGGTAGGGCAGTAACAGGCTGAAGTTCGGATGCTTCTGCTCCTCAAACACCTTCCCCCATCCCTGACTGGAAACATTCCCCAGATCATTATGCCAGTGTATGGACAACTCTGCTGACCCAGACAAGCCTTAGAAACTTAGAAACGAAACTTAGAAAACTAAGTTTTCCCTGAGCACCTTCAGAGAATAAAACACTACCCTCATAATAATAACTCTCTGCTGATCCAGACAAGCCTAGGAAACTTAGAAACAAAACTTAGAAAACTAAGTTTTCCCTGAGCACCTTCAGAGAATAAAACACTACCCTCATAATAATAACTGTGGCATTTCTTAAGCATTTACTCTGAGCCAAGCACTATACTCAGTCCAACTAGATAATCAGGTTGAACACAGCTTCTGTCCCCCGTGGGACTCACAGTCTAAGTAGGAGGGACAACAGGCATTTAATCCCCATTTTATAGATGAGGAAACAGAGGCACAGAGAAGCAAGGTGACTTTCCCAAGTCATACAGCACACAAGTAGTGGAAACAGAATTAGAACCCAGGACCTCTGGCTCCCTGGCCCACACTCTTTCCACTAGACAACACTGCCTGCACTTAGGGTTGGAAAGTTGGAATAGTTTAACAGCAGCAAGACCCATTTCCTGCCTCAAAGGAGGTTATTCTCTAATGGAGAGACAGACAGAGCTCATTAAAAATCGTTGTGGCAGGTAGACGAACAAAGAAATGACAGAGTAGAAAGAAAATCTTGGATATCACTGAACAAATAATTGACTAAACATATGTACACTGGTGCTGAGAATGGCGATAAAATACATGAAGTGAAAAAGGTGGCTATTTGGCTGACCCAGTTTGGGGTACGCAAAGTTAATATGCACAAAGCACCAACCTGCTCATTGTATCTGGATCTTGTCTATCTCGCCACGGACTCCTCACCCATGCTCTGCCTCTGGTCTGGACCTCCCTCCCCTTTCATGTCTGACAAACCACCTGTTCCCCCATCTTCAAAACCTTATTAAAATCATATCTCTTCCAAAAGCACTTCCCCGACTAAGCCTTCACTTCCCCTACTTCCTCTACCTTCTTCATCCCCCTTGCACTTGGATTTGTACCATTCATTCACTCCACCCTCAGCTCCCAAGCACTTATATACACATCAGCAGTTCATTTTAAACTATTTTAAACTGTGGAGGTGAAAAGCAAAGACACTACTCATTGTGCTTCCCCGACTCTTTCACCGTTGCAACTTTTCAAGTCGCAGAATTACCCACCAGACCTTAAGCTCCTTGTGGAACGGAAACATGACCACCAACCCTGTTATACTGTACTCTCCCAAGTGCTTAGTACAGTGCTCTGCAGGAAAACCTCAAAAAATGGCATTGATTGGGATTAAGTACCTGAGAATGTGAGTCCAATGTGGGACAAAGATTGTGTCTGATCTGATTATTTGATAATAATTATTATTATTATTATTATGTTACTAACACTTACTATGTGTCAGGCACTGTTCTAAGCACTGGGGTAGTTACAAGATAATTGGGTAGGATGCAGTCCCTGTCCCACATAGGGCTCACAGTCTTAATCCCCATTTTACAGATGAGGGAACTGAGGCACAGAGGAGCTAAATGACTTGTCCAAGGTCATACAGCATTCATTCGGATTTACTGAGTATTTACTTGTGCAAAGCACTGTACTAAGCGCTTGGGAGACTGTAACAACAACCAGATGCATTCCTGCCCATATGCTCACAATCTAGAGGGAGAAACAGACAAGTGGCAGCACTTAGTAAAGTCACATAATAAGCACCTAATTCCACAATATGATTAAGTTCATAAATTTTCCAAAAGGACATAGCTCGCATTCAGGGAGAAGTGTAGACTTGGGAAAATCCGACTGTCAGAGCACCACCTGGGGGATAACCGAGGTCTTCGGTCTTTGGCCGATGGAAGGGTCAGTTTAATGGAATTCTCCCAAACAGTCTCAAACAACCGCAGAAGGATTTAGAAGGCCAACCGAACAGCACTGTAGGGCCAAGCAATTACCGAAAAGGTTTCCAGACACACATGAAGGCTATCAGACCCTGTTCCAAACTAGAACTTCCTCTACCAATTAGCTCTGCTCATTTGTGTCACTGAGGCTACAAGTCAAAACAACTAGTACAAAAACGAAGTTTACATTTTACTAGTGCTTTACATTCACTGAAACATCTTAGTTGTTATTTGCGTAGTCGGGTGGCATGCTTACCGTGAAATTTCATGTTATTTCTGGGCAAACACTTCTCTAAAAGCAGGCCTGAGTTCAAATGAGTTGTGAAAATGTCACAGACAATAAAATGCACTTAATCAAACGTTGATCTCAAGACTTGAAGCCCAGGGAGAAAGCTTGTAGGAGTAACAAATGAGAGCCCTGAGCCGACCAGGTTTGAAGAGTCTCCTCACTTTCAAACCCGCCTTTAAAAGAAAAGCTTCCCAATCTCACTGGTGGAAATTCTGCGACTTGAAAGGTTGCAAAAGCGAAAGAGTCTGGGAAGCACAATGAGTAGTGTCTTTGCTTTTCACCTCCATAGACTGGAGTTCAAATTCTTGCACAAGTCCCAACCAGACGGCTTTATTTTGTTTCCATTCCATTTAATAATCCCTATTAAAAAACAATCTCTGTTTCATACGATTCATCAGGACCAGAGGTCTCTAGCTACCCCAGGCTGGCAGAGCTGGGGTCAGGCAGGTCAGGACTAAATTTGGATGGAAATATTAAAAAAAAAGTGAGGGGGTAGGAGGAGAATTTGAAGGGGGGAAAAAAATTAAACAAGGCCTTAGACTTGTTCTCCCTCTTTCGAACCCTCTCTCCCTCCATCTACTTCATGCCAGTTGTTTCCTGCAATGTGTCAGAAGCAAAGGAGACATTCTGAAAAAAAAAAAAAATCAACCCGTTGTGCTACTTGGTATTTTTTGAGTGCTTAGCTGCTGGGATCTAAGTTGGTTGTACATCTAAAAGATTTTCAGAGCATAGAACGGAGGTAGATGTTCTGGCCTAGTGGATAGAACACCAGTTTGGGAGTCAGAAGGTTGCAGTTTCTAATCTCCGCTCCACCACTTGTTTGCTATGTGACCTTGGGCAAGTCACTTCACTTCTCTATACCTAGGTTTCCTCAAATGTAAAAAAAAAAGGGATCGAGAATGTGAGCCCCATGTAGGACAGGGACTGTGTCCAACCCTATTTGCTTGTACCCACCACAGCACTTAGTACAGTGCCTGGCACATAGTAAGCACTTAAATACCACAATTATTATTATTATTACTACAAAGTCAGTTTTCCTACCTGAGAATGGGATATCACAGTTCCAGAGCCTGCCACAGACTGGTATTGTAAAGATCAATCATATTAGTGCTTTGAAAGGACTTTGAAGATGAGAAGGACTAATTATTATTAAACCGTGAAGTGGCAGCCAAGACATCCATAATCATTAGAACAAAACAGGAAGAAGGCACCACTCGAAAACTTGGAAGCCATACAGCAACGTATTTATTTCCGAGGAAACCTTTTAATAAGCCTCTAAGCTAATCTTCAGATGAAAAGAGGTTCATATATGTCTTTAATTAGATCATGCTATTGGAACACAATATAGTGATAAAGAAGATTTAATAAAGCATTTGTCCTTTTATTACTTTGATTTTATGCAACATATCTGCTTATCCCTGCAAGATGTTTTACTTCAAAAGAAGTTCTGTATACCCTCCCTCTGCCCAATAAATAACTCCAGGAGGAATAGGAGGAATAAAAAACAATATATTTGTAGCTTTTTTCTTCTTCTGTGGAGGGATGAAATGACCCAATCATTCTCCTCCAACTGGAAATTTGGAGACCGAAATGGGTCCTTCCTTTTATCCTATAAGGAAGTGGCTCTTGAATGCTTGAAAAGTCTCTTGTGGATCAGAAATTATTGAAAACGCAGAATCTTTTGAAAACATTCAAATCACCAAGGACTATTTAAGGAGCCCTTTTTCACCATGATTCTAGGTATACACAGTAGACTTGGGGGATTAAAAGGGAGCCTCAGCTCTGCCCTTGGGACTGTACAACATGAACAGCTTTCAGAGAAAAACTACTACAGAGTTTTAGATCCTGGGTTCTAATCTCACCACATGTCTGCTGTGTGACCTTGGACAAGTCACTTCTCTGGGCCTCAGTCACCTCATCTGTAAAATGGGGATTAAGACTGAGCCCCAGGTGGGACAGGGACTGTGTGCAACCTGATTAGTTTATATTTACCCCAGCTTTTGCACTCTCCTAATCAATCATATTTATTGAGCGCTTACTGTGTGCAGAGCACTCAACTAAGTGCTCGGGAGTGTACAAAGCAACATTCCCTCCCAAGCACTCAGTGGAATATTCTGCCCACAGTAGGCATTCAGTAAATAGTCATGATAAATTGATAGGGTGCCATGGAGTAAGTGAACTTCCACTCCCTGAATGAAATAGAGATGACTTGTTTTCTTCCTCTTCCATTTCCCACACAAATAATTAAGAGCTAGACACAGTAGGGCCAATTTTGCACTAACAAATCTTTACATTACATGATTTGGGTATAATCTGGAGGAGGAAATGGGCAACCTTCTCCAATCGACTCGGTTCTGGGAATAATATAACTTGGCCCAAGTAGACTCAGTGTATGAAGAAATCACTGGGTGCTTGAGTGTGGAATTAGTCAAGGAGTGATACTGCTAAACTTTGTGTTTGCCTCAGCCTCACTACAGTACAGTGCACTTCCTGCAACTTAACAATACTTAAATCAGTAAAAAAATTATGACTGTCCGTCTCTTCACGGACGACAAAATGTGATAGGCATTTCTGCTGAAAAATGTCAGTCACAGAGGTATCTTCAAACCATTTAGTAAGTGAGAATTACTGGGTTACTATAACCCGATTTTCCCATCACATAATATTATTCAAGAATGCAACCCCTGCGTTATAGGAGAGCTAAGTTTGTTTAGATAACTATTTTCATCCCTTGTCTGGCGCCTTTTGCTGTGTCTCTAATTATCTGTTGGCTTACTATAAGCAATTCAGCCCTGACTTTGGCTCTTAAATTGTAAGCTGCTGGAGTAGAGACACCTTGATCATTATCAAGAATTAGAAAGGGTCCATTGGTGTAGAACGCTGGACTGTAAAACATCTTGATTAACAAACCTGAAGGATCATATATGAGAGAACATTCTTTTATGGGAGTTATTTGCACAGAGATATTTTTAAAATATGCAATATTGCATTACTTGTAGACTTCGAGGGTCAACCAAATAATTCCTTGCGTGAGGATCTGGGTTAGAAAGGAGTTTGTGATCAAGAACTAAACATTGGGAAAGTTATAAGGAGCAATAAAAATATGGTTCCTGCCCCAGAGGAGCTCACAAAGAAGCAAACAATGTCTTCAGAGTTTGTGAAACACATATCTAATCAATCGATGCTATTTACTGAGTACTTACTGTGTACAGAGCACTGTACTGGGTGCTGGAGAGAGTTCAACACAATAGTTAGTAAACAGTTTCCCTGCCCACAATGAGTTTACAGACTAGAAGATCTAACTGTTCTTTGTTTAAACTCCCTGAGAGCATGGATTTTATCTACTGCATTGGACTCTCAGCACTTAGGACAGTATTCTACACCCAGTAAGCACTCATAATATACTTTTGTTTTTACAGGTTGACATTTCTGACATTGAGAGTATCCAAGTGTAGGAGTGAGACCAAGAAGATTGATGTGTGATGAACTCTGCCCTTCATTGTGCAGAGAAACATAGTTCTTTGCTAAGCTAATGGGTTTGTACTAGCAGCTAATGGATTTCTACTAGAAGCAGCATGGCGTAGTGAACAGAGGACGGGCCTGAGAGTAAGAAGATCATGAGTTCTAATCCTGGCTCTGCCACTTGTCTGCTTTTTGACCTTGAGGAAGTCACTTCACTTCTCTGTGCCTCAGTTCCCTCATCTGTAAAGTGGGGATTGAGATTGTGAGCCCCAAGACTGTGAACTCATTGCAGGCAGGGAATGTGCCTGTTATATTGTGTCCTCCCAAGCTCTTGATGAAGTTGGTGCTCAATAAACATGATTGACTTAGCACTTACTATGTTCTAGGGACTGTGCTAAGCACTGGGGTAGATGCAGGCTAATCAGGTTGGACACAGTCTGTGTCCCAAATGGGGTTCACAGTCTTCATCCCCATTTTACAGAGGCAGTAACTGAGACACAGAGAACTGAAGCATCATGTCCTAGTGGATGAATCACTGGCCTAGGAGTCAGAAGAATGTGAGTTCTAATCCTGGCTCCACCACTTTTCTGCTGTGTGACCTTGGGCAAACCCCTTCACTTCTCTGTGTCTCAGTTACTGCCTCTGTAAAATGGGGATGAAGACTATGAGCCCCATGTGGGACAGGGACTGTGTCCAACTTGATTAGCTTGTATATACTCCAGTGCTTAGAACAGTGCTTGACACATAGTAAGTGCTTAGCAAATACCATCATCATTACTAGCACTGCCTCAGTGCTTGGGAGCTGACTGCATTCCAGGACAGCTCTGTTGGGCATTTTGGCTTGACTTTTGAGTTCAGCTTAGTTCATGGTTGACAGCGGTGAAATCACTCAAAAAGCTGGAGAGGTCTTCCCTGCTGTGAGGTACGTATCTCTAAGTGTCCTCTTTCCCTAATCAGGTCTTTAAAAAAAAATGATTCCCTATCTTATGAAAATGTTTCTTAACATTCTTCAACAGATGCCTAATTTCTGCTTAATCTGAACATCTATTGCCCAAACCAACCCAACCCCAAAAGGCCAAAGACTAGTGGAAAGAGCCCGGCCCTGGGAGTCAAGGACCTGAGTTCTAATTCTGACTCGGACGCTTGTCTGCTGGGTAACCCTGGGCAAGTCACTTTACTTCTCTGTGTCTTAGTTCCCGCATGTGCAAAATGAGGATTCAGTACCTGTTCTCCCTCCTACTTAGATTGAGAGCCTCCCCAAGGGACCTGATTATCTGGTACCTACCCCGGCGCTTAGTACAGTGTTTGGCAGTATGGTAAGTGCTAAACAAGATTCCTTTTCAGCTGGGAGCAGACTGGCTAAAAAAACAGAAGGAGGAATTAGGCTTAGAGAAGCAGCATGGATAGAGCAAAGGCCTGGCAATCAGAACGTCATGGGTTCTAATCCTAGCTCTACCACCTGTCTGCCATGTGACCTTAGGCAAGTCATTTCACTTCTCTGTCCCTCAGTTACCTAATCTGTAAAATGGGGATTCATTCACTCATTCAGTTGTATTTATTGAGCACTTAGTGTGCACAGCACAGTACTAAGCGTTTGGGAGAGTACAATATGACAACAAAGAGACACATGAGCTCACTCTTCTAGACTGTGAGCCCACTGTTGGGTAGGGGCCGTCTCTATATGTTGCCAACTTGTACTTCCCAAGTGCTTAGTACAGTGCTCTGCACACAGTAAGTGCTCGATAAATATGATTGAATGAATGAATTCCCTGCCCACAATGAGCTCACAATGTAGATAGGGAGATACATTAATATACATAAATAAATAAATTACAGATATATATATAGATATAGATATATGTGTGTATATATTAAGATTGAGACTGTGAGCCCCACGTAGGACAGGAACTGTGTCCAACCCGATTTGCTTGTATCCACCCCAGTGATTAGTACAGTGCCTGCTACATAGTAAGTGCTTAACAAATACCATATTTTTTTTAAGGGAAAGATAGGGGAGGCTTGTGCCCTATTGTAAACCCATGAATTAATGCCCTGGATTTCCCTCCTTGTTTACAACAGCACTCCCTTTCCTTCAGATGGCTATGCCCAAAATTTAATTAAAAATAATATAAAGGTGACTCTTCTATTATGCCCGCTTAGATTGTCTGTCTATAACCAGGTCCATAAACAAGGGTGTGGGAAGAGTTGATGCAATTTTCCATTCAAGCCAATAAAAGGGTGACTTTTACCCACAGTGATATAGACTGATCAAACTCATCCAGTATTTCACTAGATGCTCCAGTGATCTCAGCTCTACCCGGTATTTTAACCTCATTAATTATCCTAGAGAGGAATTATTACACATAATTCTCCTTTCTCACTTCTTCCTTATAAATCAAGAGCTCTCCAAAGGGAGGAAATGACTTTCCCACAATTTCACCCAGTCCCATACTAACCCAGTACCTTCTCAGGGCCCAGTCTGAAGGAAGCAAACATCTTTGTTGCTGACTCTCAACATTGAGATGATGTCTACTGTGGATTATCCCACTAATTGATCCCTCAGAGGAAAATAAAGTTTCTTTCAAGCCAGATTTCAATTCCTTATTTTAAAGGCCTCATTTTCAACCTGATACCCATCGGAATTACTTAGTCAGAAAACATCGACTCTCAAGCATGTTATTTCCCCACTGAAAACTTCTGTTGTACAAAATTTCACCCTTCCCAGAATATTTCATGACCAATTGATATTAAAGAGTGAATACATACTGTGTCCGAGTGGTAATTTAACTGAAGAAAAGCAGAAAAGCGGGAACACTGGGAAAGGGGGGTGGGGGGGATAAAGTTCAGAAAAAAATACGTTTTGTATTACTAAAAAGAGCTTTTCAGCTTGTAACAAAAATCCAATTCAACTTACAAATTAACCTTTTCTGGGTTCACTAATGATCTGAAAATAATGTCTACATTAAGCTAGGAAGCAAAACCATTCTATTAAGGAATAAAAAAAATGTCAACATGAACTGAGTGAACTTTTTTTGATGGTAACTGCATAATAGCCCTTTTGATCATTTATAAAATAAACCCAGGAAGTATTTTGATAGATTAATACTCACTCAGATGAATAGCAAGGGAAATTTCCCCAACACAGTAGCGCAATACATTTTACTGCTCACCGAACCAAAAGCAGCAAACAGGCGAGTTTATTAACAATCTCCACACTGTTCGCTCAGAGCAGGTGGCACACCAGCCTATCAGAGGGTCATCAATGGTATTTATTGAGCGCCTACTGGTGCAGAGCACTGAACTGAGCAAACCGGGAATGATTACTCCAGCTGTTTCCAAGCTGGCAAAGCCTTAATCGGGCCAATTTACAGAGGGTCTCTTTAGCTGTGTGATTATACAATGGGCTTACTCTTTGTTTCTCTTTTGGGTAAATGAGCTCTTCACGTGGGACCAAATAAACCAATCGTGGAAATCAGTGACTGAAGATAAACCAATGCATACCGAGCTCTATTCTTCTGTGACAGGAATGACTGTCGCAGTTTGGTCAAGTCGATTTTCCCCTGTACCCTAAAGACCCAGAAAAGAAAAGAACCTCTTCCTGTCAGTCAGTCGAATGTATTAATTCATTCATTCAATTGTAGTTATTAAGCACTTACTATGTGCAGAGCACTGTACTAAGCACTTGGGAAAGTCCAATACAACAATAAAAGTCCAATGCAAGAATAAACCATGGCATTCCCTGCCCACAATAAGCTCACAGCCTAGAGGGGCTCACAGTCCTAAGTGCTTGGGAGAGTACAATATAACAATAAGCAGGCACGTTCCCTGCCCATGAAGAGCTATGCCAGCTTTACACCCCAAGAACGAATCAGCACCCCATGATTAACTCACCCAGTGCCTTTCAGGGGCAGGCACTTAGACTTCCTTCACACACACACACACACACACACACACACACACACACACACACACACACACACACACTCCCTCCCTCACACCCCCACCCAGGTGCACCCAGACAAGACTTGGACCTTAGAATTGTGCCCGTTTGTGATGATGATGATGATAATGGCATTTATTAAGCACTTACTATGTACAAAGCACTGTTTTAAGTGCTAGGGAGGTTACAAGGTGATCAGGTTATCCCACGGGGGGCTCATAGTCTTAATCCCCATTTTACAGATGAGGTAACTGAGGCACAGAAAAGTGAAGTGACTTGCCCAAAGTCAGCTGACAATTGGCAGAGTCGGGATATGAACCTATGACCTCTAACTCCAAAGCCCGTGCCCTTTCCACTGAGCCACGCTGCTTCTTTGTGCTTTCCCACCTACACTCGACTGGCCCCGGGGAAGTCCTGGATGGGTCACAGTACACAGAATAATAATAGTAATAATAATAATTAAGTGCTTAGTACAGTGCTCTGCACACTAAGTGCTCAAATACAATTGAATGAATGAATAATGATACTTGATAAGCACTTACCATGTGCCAAGCACTGTTCTAAGATCCCTTCTAGACTGTGAGCCCATTGTTTGGTAGGGACTGTCTCTATATGTTGCCAACTTGTACTTCCCAAGCGCTTAGTACAGTGCTCTGCACACAGTAAGTGCTCAATAAATACAATTGAATGAATGAATGAATGAGTAGATACAAATTCATCAGGGTGGACACAGGCCCTGTCCTACATTAGGGCTCACTGCCTAAGTAGAAGGGAGTAGGATTAAAACTCCACTTTACAGATTGGGTAACTGACGCACAGAGAACTTAAGTGACTTGCCCAAAGTCACACAGAAGACATGTGGCAAAGACAGGATAAGGACGTAGGTCGTCTGATTTCTGGACCTGAGCTCTTTCCACTAGACCACATTGCTTCTCTGCATGAGGAATGAACATCTTCATGTTGCAATTGAGAGTACTGTCAGGGGGGAGGTAGTGAAGGCTAGTGGAAGGGACAGAGCAGAGGGAGATTCAGGAGAACTGGGTTCTTAGTCCCAGCTCTGCTACTGCCCTGCTGTGTAAACTTGGGAAAGCTACTTCATCTCTCTGAGTCTATTTCCTCACTTGTAAAATGGAGATAAAATAGATTGTGAATGCCTCCATCATGGGCACAGTCTGTGTCAGATCTTATAACCTTGTGTCTACCTCAGTGGTTGGCTTGTTAAAGACATTTAATAAATGCAATAAGAACTGTGGTGTGTCCAGAGATGTAGGGAATAGGAGCTGTTCCCAAGCCCCATCAATCAAAGGTATTTATTGAGCACTTACTATGTGCAGACCATTGTTCTAAGTGCTCGGAAGAGTAAAATATTGGTAGATATGTCCCCTGCCCAAAAGCTTACAGACTAGATACTGAGTTTAAATCCCTGAGGAACACATGCTAACACTTTCCCCCAAGCCCAATCCCCTCTTCGAGGGACAGAGGAGACAGAATCTTAACTCTTTCAAACCACTAAGTTATCAATGAGGGAAGCAGCATGACCTAGTGGATAGGGCATGGATCTAGGAATCAGAAGGACCTGCGTTCTAATCCCCACCCCACCACTTGTCTGATGTATGAGCTTGAGCAAGTCATTTCACTTCTCTGTGCCTCAGTTACCTCATCTGTAAAATGGGGATTAAGACTGTGAGCCTCACGTGGGACAGGGGCTGTGTCCAACCCAATATGCTTGTATCCATTCCAGCAATTTGTATAGTGCCTGGTAAATAGTAAAAGCTTAATACCGCAATTATTATCATTATTAAATTCATATTTTTACAACCAAATAAATCCATTGATCCCCTAACTTGATAGTCATTCATTCATTCAATCAATCATATTTATACGATTGAATGAATTGAGCCCTTACTGTGTGCAAAGCACTGTACTAAGTGCTTGGAAGACTACAATATAAAACAACGGATATATTCCTGCCCTCATTCATTCATTCATTCAATCATATTTATTGAGCTCTTACTGTGTGCAGAGCACTGTACTAAGCACTTGGGAAGTACAAGTTGGCAACATATAGAGACAGTCCCTACCCAACAGTGGGCTCACTGTCTCAGGGGGAGACAGACAACAAAACAAAACATATTAACAAAATAAAATAAATAGAATAAATATGTACAAGTAAAATAAACAAATAGAGCAATAAATATGTACAAACATATATACATATATATACAATCTCACAGTCCAAAGGGACTGGAGACTCTACTCTAGGGAGAATCTAGTTCTAGGAGAACGAGTGCATGAAGGTTGAATTTGGTCCATGGAAGCAACCTTTCTTGATTTCCCTAATTAACCTGACTAGAAATGGATATCTTTGTCCAGGAGAAAGGAATGCACTTAATAAAATAAACTCAGTCATCTGTCATCTACTAAATTGGGCGAATTCACTCTTTGAAACGGTGAAAAGTGGGGTTTTTTTTACTTTTATTTAAATTTCGACACCATTATCTACAGTTTGCTTTCTTCTTGGGCACAGAAATTCTCACAAGTGTTATCAGTCTAATGCAGTGAGCCTTAAAGAGGCTCTGCTGTAAGGTTTTAAAAATAGTACCTCTACAGTTATTCACAGCCGAATAATGAATTGCATGTCACTCGATGTATGATAGTTATCTTAGAGAAAGTTACAGCTGTGGAGTTATTGGTCTCGCTTATCTAAAAGGCTCAAGGAAGATGACGCAGATTTGGATACACGGTGCAAGATCAAAGACTGCAATAATGGTGCAGGAAACATTTGAAATAAAAAGCTCTATATACATGAGGGCCGGGTTGGTAAAGGTCAAGATTTTTCAAAATGGGGTCCTCTTTTCAGTTGTCTTAAAAAACATGAGACCCAGCTTAAATCAGATCATCAAATCAATTGTATTTATTGAGCAGTTATTGTGTGCAGAGAACTATACTAAGCTCTTGATTGAGTACAATGTAACAGAATCAGTAGGCATGTTCCCTGCCCACAAGGAGCTTATAGTCTCAAGGGAAAGATGTTGAAATAAATTACAGATATGTTCATAAGTGTTGTGGGTCTGAGGATAGTACACATCCAAGTGCAAGGATGACTTAGAAGGGTGAGGGAGGGCTTAGTCAGGGAAGGCCTCTAGGAGGAAATGTGATTTTAATAAGGCCCTGAAGGTGGGGAGTGTGATGGTCTGTTGGATTTGAAGAGGAAGCATGTTCGAGGCCAGAGTCAAGTAGTGGGCAAGAGTTCAGTGGAAAGACAGACAAGAGTGAGGTACAGTGAGTAGGTTGGCATCAGAGGAACAAAGTGAGCAGGCTGAAATGTAGTAGGAAATCAGTAAGTTGTAGGGGTCAAGTTGACAGTGATTTAAAACCAGTAGCAAGGAGTTTCTGTTTGAGGCAGAGGTGGATGGGCAACCTCTGGAAGTTCTTGAGTGGGGAAATATGGAATGAACTTTTTTTCAGAAAAGCAATTCGGGCAGCAGAGTGAAGTATGAACTGGAGGGAGGGAGGGAGAGACAGGAGGCAGGGAGGTCAGCAAAGAGGCTGATGCAGTTGTTAAGGTAGGATATTTTAGGGGACTGTATCAGCATAGTAGTAGTTTAGATGGATAGGAAAGGGCAGATTTTACCGACGTGAAGGTTGAATTGACAGGACTTCGTGATAGATTGGACATGCGGGCAGAATGAGAGGGATGATTTGAGGATAATGTCAAGGTTACAGGCTTGTGAGATGGGAGAATGGTGGTGCTGGCTACAGTGAGGAGAAAGTCACGGGGAGGAGAGGGTTTGGGTGGGAAGAGAAGGAGGTCTACTTTGAATACGTTAAGTTTAAGGTTTTGACGGGACATCCAAGTAGCGATGTCCTGAAGGCAGAAGGAAATATACTACTGAAGAAAAGGAGAAAGATCAGGGATAGAGACGTACAGTTGGGAATCATCCACAGAGAGATGGCAGTTGAAGCCATGGTAGTGATACTAACAATACTAATAACTGTGGTATTTGTTAAGTGCTTACTATGTGCCAAGCACTGGAGTAGGTACAAGATAATTAGATCCCACATGAGGCACACAGTCTAAGTAGGAGGGAAAGCAATTATTGAATCCCCATTTTTCAGATGAGAGAACTGAGGAACAAAGAAATTAAATGATTTGCCCAGGTCACACTGCAGGCAAGTTGAGAATAGAATTCAGGTCCTCTCACTTCCAGGCCCGTGCTCTTTCCACTAGACCATGCTCCTTCTCAATGAGCTCTCCAAAGGAATGAATATAGATGGAAAAATAGAAGGGGACCCAAACCTCAGCCTTAAGGGACACCCACAATTAGGGAATCCCTAATTGTGGGAGTGGAAGGCTGAAGAGGAGCCCACAGAAGAGACAGTGAATGAGTGGCAAGAGAGATAGGAGGAGAACCATGAGTGTGCAATGTCAGTGAAGCCAATGTTGGATAATGTTTCCAGAAGAAGTGGGTGGTCCACAGTGTCAAAGGGAGCTGAGACTTTGAGGAGAATTAGGATGGAGTGGGGGCCATTGGAAGTGGAAAGAAGGAGATCACTGGTGACCTTTGAGAGGGCAGTTTCCATAGAGTGAAGGGAATGAACATTTCCAGACAACAGAATTACAAGTAAACCAGATTTAACTGGCCACCAGGCAACCATGTTTACTGAGTGTCCTTTGCACTATGGAGTAACACCTGTATCAACTCTTGACAGAGTGCAATAGAGTTAGAAGACCTGATCCTTGCTGTCAAAACTGTAAATTCATTGTGGGCAGGGAACATAACTCAATAAATATGAGCCCCAACACGGGACAGGGACTGTGTTCAACCCAATTTGTTTGTATCCACCCCAGCACTTAGTACAGTGCCTGGCACATAGTTAAGCACTTTATACCGCAATTATTATTATTGATTGATTAAGGAGCTAACCCCCTGGTAGGGGAAACAGAAGCAAAACAATTGACAGATTGAAGAAAATGGTATATGTAGATGTGTGGCTGTTTGAATAATCGAATTTAAATAGTAGAGAACCCTGAAAGGTCTTACAACTTCTTAGGGTTCTAAGAGTAATTCATTCAGAAGTAAGCTTATTTTGAATTTAGACCCTTGCAGGAATGAAGCAACCTGGGAGAACACCACTATTTTCTGTGTGAATCATGTCAAATCATATAAAGAAGGCCCTTCAAGTCCTCCCAGTCACACCCCTTGCACAAAGATCTCATTTGTATGTACTACTTCAACTACATCTTTTGATTTAGAAACAAGATATCTCCACCCAGTCCCACATATCCCCTTCAGTGTCACAGGCGGAAAATCACATGGTTTCTGAGTACCTTATTCCAAGCAGGTGTGAGGGAGAAGGTGCACATCAGAGGAACAGATAAGATGAAGTAAGTAGGCACCGGTTTTTTGTTGGGTTTTTTTTTTATGACATTTGTTAAACACTTACTACATGCCAGACACTGTATTAAGCAGCCCAGGTACCACATGGGGCTCACAGTCTTAATTACCATTTTACAGTTGAGACAATTGAGGCACAGAAAAGTTAAGTGATTTGCCCAAGGTCAGGCAGCAGACAACCTCCACTGGTTTTTACCAACTCCTTTATGTTGTACTCTCCCAAGTACTTAATACAGTCAGCTTGCAATAAATTCAATTGATTGGATGTGGGGGTGGAATCACCTGTAGCAATGGAAATCACACCACCTTCCTCACCACTCTATATCAATAAGGAGACTGCTTAGTCATGTTCACATGGCAGCAAGCAAATCTTTGAAGAAGGAGTCAACCAACTTAATATGTGTGAACAAAAGATTCTTAAGATGGAACCAGAGCCAGCCATTTGAAGGAATATTGCACTCTAGCATATTCTGCCACAGCGATTAAGATTGCCATCCAAGTCAGGTGATTAGGAACTAATGAAGACAATCCAACAACCCACTGAGGCTCTGCCCTCAGAATGGCAACAAGCTGAGAGTTCTAGGCCACCAGATACAGCAGGAAAAACCTACCTCAACTGGTAGACACTTTTGTAATCCAAGAAAATGGGAGCTAAGGTGGGTTTAGCAGATGTGTGTCAAGGAATCATTTGGAAAATAGGACAAACTTACTCATGCAAACCATCTTTCAGTCTGCTTATTCCGTTTTGTTACATGCCAAGTGGAAACAGAGCAGGGGAAAATGATTCAGTGAGGCTGGTGAAGTGTTTACATACTCTGGATACTCTTAAAATTCTGCTTATCATAGTCCCACACCCCAGACTCTCAACTACAATCAAGATAGCGCTTTGTGAAAGCAGGTCGGTCACAGCTAACGGTGGGAAAAGTCGGGGTTAAAATCAACACCAGACACTCCGAAATCATCAAAGTCGTACCATTGGCTTAATACCACAATAGAGCAAAAGAGATGAACTCAAATTCTTACACTTCTATAATGTCATTTGCGTTCCTAGGTTGGCTCTAAATACTTACAGGTCAGCTTCACAGAAGAGAAGAGTAGCAAGAGGAAGAGGAAAAAAGCAGAGAAGCCTCTCCTCTCTTGAATTTAAAAGTTCTGCCTGATTTACTGATTGGCTGAGCTCCTCCTAAACTCCTATTAGCCAGTCCTACTTCCTTCTGAAGGTGCTAATTTCCCAGAGGACTGTAAGGGAAGCAGCATGGCTCAGTGGAAAGAGCATGGGCTTTGGAGTCAGAGGTCATGGATTCAAATCCCGGCTCCGCCACCTGTCAGCTGTGTGACTTTGGGCAAGTCACTTCACTTCTCTGGGCCTCAGTTCCCTCATCTATTAAATGGGGATGAAGACTGTGAGCCCCACGTGGGACAACCTGATCACCTTGTATCCTCCCCAGCGCTTAGAACAGTGCTTTGCACATAGTAAGCACTTAATAAATGCCATTATTACTATTAAATGTAGTTCCTCAGCATTCTGAGCAGTAGCAACCTCAGGAAGGAGAGGATTGCAAGAACAGCCTTTCTACTCATTCTTCTGTCTCTCTTGGCCACAGTCCCACCTCCAAAAGGAGCCTAAACATTTTTTTGAGATTCATTTCCTGCCTGGAGAACTCTTAGGCTTTCTGTGGTTATGATGTTGTCAATTCAGATTACCTTCCACCTAGAGAAGAAAGGTGTAGGACAGTAGAATATGGCCTTTGGAGTGGTTCACTCTTCAGTTTTCAAACTCCTTCAATCACCATACTTTTCACGTGGATTACTCATCTTAGTAGACATTCAAAGTCCTTGAAAGGCTAGTGAAGAATTGCATCTAGTGAAGAATTACAAATGAAAGAAGGATGTCCAGATATTTCTTTGTTGAAGCCTATTTTTTGGAGTCCTGGGCAAAATTTCTAATAGCCGAAGTCATCTGATGATTCAAATAATGTTTCCAGGATAATCAACTCAGTGCTTCTTTAGCTTGCAGTGCCTGGAGAAGGTTAGAGAGGATGGCAGGAAAGATAAAAGAATGAAAATGAAAACCAGCTAAAGCCTTCTGCTTGTTCTAAGGGTAAAGCACACTCACTCTGCTAAGATCTAGGAGAAAAGAGTAGCATGCATTACTTAACTCACCGACAGACAGAACAAGGGGCTCAGAATCAGAGACATGGGTTCTAGCACCAATTTAGCCACTGCCCTGTTATATGACATTAAGAAAATATTTTAGCCTCACTTTTCCCATCTGTTAAATGGGGATAAGATACCTGCTCTCCCTCTTAAATCACAAGATCTATATGGAACAAGGACTGAGTACAGTTAGATTATTTGGCATCTAACCCAGTGCTTAGCACATAATAAGCACTTCATAATCTCATCACTATTAATCCAATTTCTCCACGTCCTAGAGATGTTATCACTGACCTGTTTCCTTTTTCCTATTTTTAAGGTGATGGCAGAAGTTGATTGAACTGAATAACCAAGTAGGTGAGATTAATACTGACAATTTTTTAAATCATTTTTGGAATGGAAACTTCCCTAAACTTCCCCTAAACCTGAAATAAGTCAGGGTTAAACATTCTATCTCCCTGGTTATTAAGAGGACTTGAAAACTAAGTTTGAAGCACCAAGAATTTCCCAGATTGATAATCCCTTCAAATATCATAACCTTTAATTTCAAACTTTGTTCTAGTAGACCCAATTAGTCAACAAGGCTAGTTCAATTAAGTCCAATTAAGTGTAATTCTACCCTGTCACTTCATTGCACTATTCATCATTTCTGTTATCATAATTGATTATCCACGGAGGCAAGGGGAGTGTAATTAGATGATTTCACTCCCGTAAATGGCCCCCTTAAAAGAGTTAGGGTGACATGAGAGGGGTAGGATAAACTGAGTCAGTAGGCTGAAGGTTCCATTTCCCACTTCCCTCTGTCAGCTGGAAGACCTGAGAGGCAAGTCTCTTTCCATGGGCCCAACTCAAAGGATCTTCAGCTGCTACCTGGACAAGTTCCTTTCTGACATCTCCCTGATAGAGAAGCATGAAAGGGTTGTTGTGAAACATTTGGACGGAGCCGAGGATCCTAGAGAAAATCTGCTTCAAGGGTGGGGGTCGCCTCTGGAAGACAGCATCCCTTTACTTCAAACAAAAACTCCTCACCACTAGCTTTAAAGCAGTCAATCACCTTACCCCTTCCTACCTCACCTCTCTACTCTCCTACTATAATTCAGCCCACACACTTTGTTCCTTTAATGCTAACCTTCACCTATCTCACCGCCAGCCTCTCTCCCACATCCTACCTCGGGCCTGGAATGCCCTCCCTCCTCATATCAGACAGATAATTGCTCTCTCCCACTTCAAAGCCTTATTGAAGGCACATCTCCTCCAAGAAGCCTTCCCTGACTAAGCCCTCCTCTCCTCTTCTCCCTCTCCCTTCGGCATCACCCTGACTTTTTAGACTGTGAGCCCAATGTTGGGTAGGGACTGTCTCTATATGTTGCCAACTTGTACTTCCCAAGTGCTTAGTACAGTGCTCTGCACACAGTAAGTGCTCAATAAATACGATTGATTGATTGATTGCTCCCTTCATTCATCCTCCCTCCCTTCCGCACAACACATATTTGTGTATACATGTGTGTGTGTGTAATAATAATAATAACAATAATAATGGCATTTATTAAGTGCTTCCTATGTGCAAAGCACTGTTCTAAGCGCTGGGGAGGTTACAAGATAATCAGATTGTCCCACGGGGGGCTCACAGTCTTAATCCTCATTTTACAGATGAGGTAACTGAGGCACAGAGAAGTTAAGTGACTTGCCCAAAGTCACACAGCTGACAATTGGCAGAGTCGGGATTTGAACCCATGACCTCTGACTCCGTAATTTATTTATTTATGTGTATTAATGTCCATCTCCCCCTCTAGACTGTGAGCTCGTTGTGAGCAGGAAATGTGTGTTTGTTGATGTGTTGTACTCTCCCAAGCACTTAGTACAGGGCTTTGCACACAGTAAGCACTCAATACAATTGAATGAATTAATTAATTTTCCATTTCTTAGACTGTAGATTATCATCTGTCACAAACACAAAATTACTTCAGTTCCCTAGAAAAAGAAATGTATCATATGCCCTAGGCACACCAATTTTTTTAATTGTGATAGTATAAACTACAACCTAAAAAAACAAACTGAACTCTAGGATCTCTCTTCTTCATAAAATTGGAAACTTCTGAAGGACAGGGACCAAATTGTTTAATTCTTTTGAATGTTCCCCAAGCCCCTAGCACAGTGTTCTGCACATGGTAGAGGCTGAATCAATATTGTTGATTAATGATGATACTTACTAAGCACTTACTGTAGGGATAAACACAATGCTAAACACTGGGGTAGATACAAGATCATCAGACCCTGTCCCACACAGGTTCACAGTCTAAGAGGAAAGGAGACGATGATACTAATAATAATAATACTTGCTAAGAGCCAAGCACTGTTCTAAGCTCTGGGGTAGATACAAATTAATTAGGTTGGACGCAGTCCCTGCTCCACATGGTGATGATGATGATGGATGAAGATAAGACTATTGATGATGATGATACTGATGAGAATGATGATGACTTTCAGGTGAGATTTATAACAGCTTCCATACCAGGAGAGCTTTACTTCTCCTAAAGCTATTGAAAAGCTTCTGGAAAATTTGTACATGTCTAAGGATATCCAAGAAGACTGACTGCACCTTGTTCTAATTAATATTCCTAATGGTCAGCCTAATCCCCATAATGCTTAATGCTTGAATCAATCCATCAGTGGTATTTATCGAGTGCTTACCATGTGCAGAGCACTGTACTAAGCACTTGAGAGTACAATATAATAACAAAGTTGGTAGACACATTTCCTGCCCACAGGGAGGTTACAGTCTAGAGGAGGGGTGTATTGTCTAGAGGTATACTGATTGAATACTGATTTATCATATCGCTTATCAATTATTTATTATCAATCAACTATTATTATTATTGAAATGGGAAGTCATGTGGGACATGATATTCATCCATTTATCATTAGTGATCATTTTCCAGAATTAGTGTTTCACATGTTTATGTAGAAAACTCCGAAGAAGCTGATGGAATACCTCAGTGGGAACCATAGATTTTCACCCTGAAGTTTCAGGACTGAGACTTTATGCAGATGGATTAAGTTATAGTGCTGGTGATTTGAGCAGCATCATTTACATTCTTCCCTTCCTGCCAGTCATATTCCCAGGAAGACACTGACTGCAACAAGCGAGTAGGCAGGGAGGGTTGCAGAACATCACAAAAAGCATGTGCGGTCTTTACCCACATCAGCCAGCTGCATGCAGAACTGAGACTCGAATCCAGGTCTCCTGATTGTCAGAGTAGTGCTCTTTCTGCTAGCCCAACAGTGAGTTTAAACCATTCTACAAAGGGTAGCAAAGTAACTACGGTTAAACCAAACTTCTTGGTAGTAGGAGTAGCCATAATAACAGTAATAGTAGTAGTAATGGCGTTTATTGAGCAAAGGAGGGAAGTGTGGTCTATTGGAAAGAGCACGGACTTTGGAGTCAGAGGTCATGGGTTCAAATCCCGGCTCCGCCACATGTCAGCTGTGTGACTTTGGGCAAGTCACTTAACTTCTCTGGACCTCAGTTACCTCATCTGTAAAATGGGGATTAAGACTGTGAGCCCCACGTGGGACAACCTGAACACCTTGTAACATCCCCAGCGCTTAGAACAGTGCTTTGCATATAGTAAGCACTTAATAAATGCCATCATCATTGTCATCATCATCAGCAGAGCCCTGGGAGTCAGAGGACCGGGGTTGTAATTCTGGTCTGCCATTTGTCTGCTGTGTGGCCATGAGCAAGTCACTTAACTTATCTATCTGTGCCTCAGTGACCTCATCTGTAAAATGGAGATTGAGACTGTGAGCCCTATGTGGGACAGGGACTGTGTCCAACCCAATTTGCTTGTATCCACCTCAGCACTTAGCCTGGCACATAGTAAGTGCTCAACAAATTCCGCAATTATTATTATTATTATTATTAATAAAATGGGAATTTATGTGGTACATGAACTGTGTTCAACCTGATTATCTTGTATCTAGCCCAGTAATTAGTACAGTGCCTGGCATATACTAAACGCTTAACAAATGCCATTTAAAAAACTACAGAGTGCAATGCATAGAAAGTAAAGAATAGATCTTTGAGGTGGCAGTTCTCAGACTTCCCAGGGGTCCAAGTAAAGAGTCCTTAGTTGCAAACTCCTGCTGCCTCCGCCCATTCATTCATTCATTCAGTCATATTTATTGAGCGCTTACTGTGTGCAGAGCACTGTACTAAGCACTTGGAAGAGTCAGTATAACAATAAACAGACACAATCCCTGTCCACAATGAGCTTATAGTCCAGGGGGGATATATATAAAAAATATGGCTAAAGATATGTATATAAGTGACATGGGCCTGGGATGGACAGCTAGTTTATGCCCAAAAGTCACAGTTGAACATGGGCTTGAGAGTCAGAGGTCGTGGGTTCTAATCCCGGCTCTGCCACTTAGCAGCTGTGTGACGGAGCAAGTCATTTAACTTCTCTGTGCCTCAGTTACCTCATCTGGAAAATGGGGATTAAGACTGTGAGCCCCACGTGGGACAACCTGATAACCTTGTATCTATCCCAGCACTTAACAAATGTGGGACAACCTGATAACCTTGTATCTATCCCAGCACTTAACAAATACCGTCATTATTATCCAAGTGCTTAGAAGAGACGGAAAGGAGACAGGGAAAAGAGGACTTAGAAGGGTGAGCCCACATGGAGGAGCTGTGACCTCAGTGAGGCTTTGAAGGTGGCAGTCTGGTGTCTATAAGGGGGAAGCAGTGTGGCTCAGTGGAAAGAGCATGGGCTTTGGAGTCAGAGGTCAGGGGTTCAAATCCAGGCTCCTCCAATTGTCAGCTGTGTGACTTTGGGCAAGTCACAACTTCTCTGGGCCTCAGTTACCTCATCTGTAAACTGGGGATTAAAACTGTGAGCCCCCTGTTGGACAACCTGATCACCTTGTAACTTACCCAGCACTTAGAACCGTGCTTTGCACATCGTAAGCACTTAACAAATACCATTATTATTATTATTATTATAGAGGGGGAAGGATCTAAGGGACCTATCTCAAAGCCCCAGCTGCCAATCAGGTAAAAGAAGTGGGGCTTTAGAGGCCTGAAATCACTGCCTCAGGGTACACTGGCGCCTTCAGGAAATAGTATAGGACCTGATGGACTTTCAGACCAGGCAGAGCTGAGCTCCTTGTCCACTACAGAGCTGCTCTTGAGGTCATCCAGTCCACCAGAAGCCACTAGTCCCACACACGATGCTACATCCTGTTTTCACAGAACAACTCTGGCTCCGCCTCCACCCAACACCAATTTGTTGCAGCTGTAAGACACCATCTCTGATCCCAGGAGTCTTTAACAAAGCATCTATTTCATGACATTCCTACTGGGAAGAAAAAATGCTTTTGAATAGCTATTTTTTAAAAAAAACACACCTTAGGTGGACTTCCTGGCATCGTTCTTCAGGCCTTTGTTTTAGAGAAAAGTCTATTTCCCCCACCACCCCCAACCAATGTTGGGGAGAACCTTCCTCGTTTCCAGAGGTTAATTACCTGGTTGTAAAATTGCACTCCAGAATGAAATTTGACCTACAAGGTCCCCAACTTTGAGCGAATATTTTTAGCAGTTTCAGAAAGAAAACCATCTGTTTAACCAATTCTAAAATATATACGGGAATAAAAATTAAGGCTGAAGTTCATGGGCTTCGAGCACCTTTGTGCATTTGTAAAACACATCAGGGCTTTGATGCTCAGAAAAAAGACTACGGTGGTAACCCGCTTATAAATCAATGCAGCAAATAAAGGCAAGTTACCAGCAAGGAGAGTCAAAGAAGAACAAGTGTTATTTGATGACCATCAGAAATGTTGATCATTTGTGTGCCACGGAAATAAAGGATTTATTCTTTTCGAAAAGCCTGATTCTTAGAAAGATAAAGCACAAATAATTTAAGAGAACATCAAAAGGATGTTAAGAATGTGTTTCCCATTAATATCACATAACCTTTCCTATAAAACTTTTCCCTTCTCCGCTCTTGCTCCCAACAGGACTATTCTGAGGATGCTGACAGCTCAATGGGAGTAAAGTGTCAGGTCTCCCCTTTTAAGAAACCAGGGCATTCATTCGGTATTATTTTCTCATTTCTCTTCTTGAACCCAATGGATTTAGACAGTCATTATTTGCAGGCATTCTGCGATCATTATTTGCAGACAAATGGCTTCCACCAGGATGGAACCCATAACATAAGGATCCCTGGAATCTGGACTCACCTTTATGGGAATATGAGACTCCTGTTTCCGTTGATATGAATAAGCCAGACTCTCCTCAGATCCCTCCCTGACAGTAAAGTAGGTCAACAAGGAGGACACGTGCCTTGTTTCAGACCTCTCCAGGGTCTTTCTTCAGCAGTTCCTTCCTGTTCACTCCATCGGTGGTATTTATTGAGCACTTAGCATGTGCTTAGCACTGTACTAAGTGCCTGGTAATAATAATTGTGGTAATAATAATAATAACTGTGGTATTTGTAAGGCACATACTAAGTGCCAGACACTGTACAAAGCACTGGGATGGATACAAGCAAGGGACACAGTCCCTTGTCCCACATGGGGCTCACAGTTTCAATGCCCATTTTACAGATGAGGTAATTGAGGCACAGAGAAGGAAATGACTTGCCCAAGGTCACATAGCAGACAAGTGGCAGAGCGAGGATTAGAACCTATGATCTTCTGAATCCCAGGCCTGTGCTCTAACCACTACAATTCCTGCCCTTCAGGAATTAAATGGTCCCCTAGAAGACTGAACAGGTTAGTGATAGGAGTGGATTCCTTGTCCACCAAAGAATCTCCTGAACTTCATGCATTCATTTATTCATTCAATCATATTTACTGAGCACTTACTATGTGCAGAGTATTGTACTAAGCACTTGGAAAGCACAATTTGGCAACACATAGAGACAATCCCTACCCAACAACGGGCTCACAGTCTAGAAAGTGGGAGACAGACAACAAAACAAAACAAGTAGACAGGCCTCAATAGCATCAAAATAGATAAATAGAATTATAGATATACACACATCAGTAATAAAATAAATAGATTAATAAATATGTAAAAATATACACAAGTTCTGTGGGGCAGGGTAGAGCAGAAGGAGGGAGTAGGGGTGATGGGGAGGGGAGGAGGAGCAGACGAAAAGGGGGGCTCAGTCTGAGAAGGCCTTCTGGAGGAGGTGACCTTTCAGTAGGGCTTTGAAGGGGGAAAGAGAGCTAGTTTGGCAGATGTGAGGAGGGAGGGCATTCCAGGCCAGAGGTAGGATGTGGGCTGGGGGTTGACGGCGGGACAGGCAAGGACTAGGCACAGTGAAGAGGTTAGCAGCAGAGGAGCAGAGGGTGTGCGCTGGGCTGTAGAAGGAGAGAAGGGAGGTGAGATAAGAGGGGGAGAGGTGATGGAGAGCTTTAAATGGCTTTAGCCCAACTCTCCGAGTCATTTCTCCTGTAACGCAGTGGCGATGTTCCAGATGAATCCTGTGGTAAGGAAAACTCACAACAGAGTAAACTCATTCTGGAGTACCCACCTTGACTGAGGCTACAGTCATTATCACAATGTGTGCAAACATTTAATCTGATACCTCACTGTGTAATTCCCAGATAGATGTGCATTGTGGGAAGACATTTTCTAACAAATCAGGTAACAGATGAATTGAGTGCATTCTTTATCCATTCATGAGAGAGCCAGTTCCAGGTTTGTAAATGGTACAAACTTACTCTGTGTGGTCCAGGTTTGTACATGGTATTCATTGAGTGCTTACTCTGTGTGGAGCACTATACTAAGTGCTTGGAAGAGGACAGTATAACTGAGTTGGTAGACATGTTCCCTGCCCACAAAGAGCTTACAGTCTAGAGTGGGAGACAGACACGTAAATAAATTACGGATATGTACATGAGTGCTGGGGGTCTGGAGGGGGCAGGTAAGTAAAGGGTACAAATCCAAATACAAGAGCAATGCAGAAGGGAAAGGGAGAAGGGGAAATGAGGGCTTAGGAAGGCCTCCTGGAGGAGATATGATTCTAATAAGGCTTTGAAGGTGGTGAGAGTGATGGACTGTCAGATATGAAGAAAGAGGGCATTCCAGACCAGAAGCAGGATGTGGGCGAGGGATTGGCAGCAAGATAGACAAGACCAAGGTACAGTGAATGGGTTTGGATTAGGGGAGTGAAGTGTGTCGGGTGGGTTGTAGTAGGAAAACAGCAAGTTAAGATAGGAGGGGGCAAGGTGATGGCATAATAAAAAGAGCACAGATCTGGGAGTTCTAATCCCAGCTCCACCACTTCTCTGCTGTGTGACCTTGGCCAAGTCACTTCACGTCTCTGTGCCTCAGTTACCTCATCTATAAAATGGGGATTGAGACTGTGGGACACGGACTGTGCCCAACCTGATTTATCTGTGTTCACCCCAGTGCTTAGAGTAGTGCCTAACACATAGTAAGTGCTTAACAAATACCACAGTTATTATTCTTATTATTTCCATGGCATCAGCCCAGTCCCTTCAATCACTCCAATAACTCCATCCTGCTCCTGATTTTCATCCCCTCCCTCTTTTAGCACTTGAATAGGCATATCTCTGGCTAGCTGTTGTATAGATGTTTAGAAGTTGTTAAGCACTTACTACATGCCAGGCACTGAACTAAGTGCTGGGTAGATACAAGATCATAAAGTTCATTCATTCAATTGTATTTATTGAGCGCTTACTGTGTGCAGAGCACTGTACTAAGCACTTGGGAAGTACAAGTTGGCAACATATAGAGACGGTCCCTACCCAACAACGGGCTCACAGTCTAGAAGGGAGTGACAGACAACAAAACAAACCAAGTGGACAGGTGTCAAGTCCTCAGAATAAATGGAAGTAAAGCTAAAGTTGGACACAGTCCCTGTCCCACATAGCGTTCACAGTCTTGATCCTCATTTTACAGATGAAGTACCTGAGGCATAGAGACACTAAGTGACTTGCCCAAGGTTACACAGCAGACAAGTGGCAGAACAGGGATTAGAACCCAGATCCTCTGAGTTCCAGGCTTGTTCTCTTTCCACTAGGCAATGCTGCTTCTCAATACAGTTATACTTATTTCCTCTGTTTCCATCATGATGTGGTACTGTATGTTTTCTTGTGGTTCTGTCCCTTGGGTTTTCGTGTATGTATTTGTCCTTGTCCCTCTTGTGCTTGCCTCCACTACTGAGAGAGATAGAAAGAAAAGAGGTGGAAGGAGAAGAAAGAGAAGGAGAGTGGAGTGGGGTTGAAGAGCCCCTTTTAGAAGGGGAACAGTTTCCCCCTAGTCCTTCCCTCTTCTTCCACTACAATCCACCCACCCAGATAGGGAGGTGATTTCTTCTTCTCCAGTCAATCATGTTTATTTAGCGCTTATTATGTGCAGGGCACGGTAATAAGCATTTGAGAGAGTACAATATAACAATATAAGTCAGTCAGTGAGTCAATTGTATTTATTGAGCACTTTCTGTGAGCAGAGAACTGTACTAAGCGCTTGGGTGACTACACTATGACAATTTAACAGACACATTCCCTGCCCACAATGAGCGTACAGTCTACAGGACTGAGGAAGGTTAGGGGGATCTACTGAAGAGAGGGCCCGGGGGCCCCGGTCACAAACTACCCCACTGCCCTAAAGCAGCATAGTAGATAGAGCACGGGCCTGGGAATCAGAAGGACCTGGGTTCTAATCCTGCTCTGCCACTTGTCTGCTGTGTAACAGGCAAGTCACTTCACTTTTCTGGGTCTCAGTTACCTCATCTGTAAAATGAGGATTAAGAGTGTGAGCTCTAAGGGGGACAGGGACTGTGTCCAATCTGGTTAACTTGTATCAACCCCAGTGCTTAGAACAGTGTTTGGCACATAGTAAGCACTTAACATGTGCCATCATTATTATATCTAAATAAGCTTGTTATTGCTGCATCCTCTCTCTGACAATTCTTGATCAGCTTCTGAGCCTTTCCTTACCCACCTATTCAATGAGCCAACTATGCTACCTTCCACTTGAATAAATGGAGGCCAGAAACTCTGAAATCTTCAGCTGTCATTCATTCAATCATATTTATTGAGTGCTTACTGTGTGCCGAACACCGTACTAAACACTTATCAGGTTTTGTAAAGGAGTCTTTGTCAATATTAATGTCATTATTGTCATTATATCCTCACACTCCATTGTTTCTCCTAGCTGTGATGTATTTTGAAGTCTGTCTCCCCAACTAGACTGTAAACTCTCTGTGGTATACTCTTCTAAATTCTCTAAATTCTTAGTTCAGTGTTCTGTCTGACATAAGCACAGACTGTGAGTCCCTTTTAGACTGTGAGCCCACTCTTTTAGACTGTGAGCCCACTGTTGGGTAGGGACTGTCTCTATATGTTGCCAACTTGTACTTCCCAAGCACTTAGCACAGTGCTCTGCACACAGTAAGCGCTCAATAAATACGATTGATGATGATGATAAGCACTCAATATATACGACTGATTGATCAATTGATCTTCATCATCATTTTTTGTTGTTGTTGTCACTGTCATTTCTAGACTGTGAGCCCGTTGTTGGGTAGAGACCGTCTCTATAAATTGCCGATTTGTACTTCCCAAGCACTTAGTACAGTGCTCTGCTCACAGTGAGCACTCAATAAATACAATTGAATGAATGAATGAATGAATTGTCATCATCAACCTGGATCCAAATCCTACTGGGGAGGGGTAAGTTACATTCCTCAGGAAGCCGCACGACCTAATAGAAAGAACACAGGCCTGAGAGTCAGAGGACCTGGGTTCTCATCCCAGCTCTGCCTCTTGCCTGCTGTGTGACTTTGTTTAAGTCACTTAACTTCCCTGTACAGAGTTTCCTAATCTGTAAAATGAAAATTCAGTTCCTACTTTGACGGTGAGCTCCATGAGGGACAGGCTCTATGTCCAACTTGATTATCTTGTATCTACCCCAGAGCTTAGTACAGTGTTTGGCACACAAATACCACTCATCATTAAACAGCATGAGCATTTTCACACAATTGAGCATGCTGAAGATGTAGTTTACTAAAGAGTCCTCTACTGGCCTAACACTGTTTGTTCAACCTTCAAAAAGTCTAGCTCACTCCCCAGGAAAGAATGACATGAGGCTGCACTGTAATAATAATAAAAACTATTGTGGCATTGGTTGAGCATTTACTATATGCCAAGCACTCTACTAAGCGCTGAGGTAGATACAATGAAATCAGATATAGTCCTTGTCTTACAATGGGGTTCACAGTCTAAGAGGGAGGAGAACAGACTGTGAGCTCATTATGGGCAGGGAACATGTCTGTGAATTCTGTTGTACTCTCATTCATTGTCATTCAATCGTATTTATTGAGCACTTACTGTGTGCAGAGCACTGTACTGAGCGCTTGGGAAGTACGAGTCGGCAACATATACAGACGGTCCCTACCCAACAACGGGCTCACAGTCTAGAAGGGGGAGACAGACAACAAAACAAAACACGTAGACAGGTGCCAAAATCGTCAGAACAAATAGAATTAAAGCTATATGCACATCATTAACAAAATAAATAGAATAGTAAATATGTACAAGTAAAATAGAGTAATGAATCTGTACAAATATGTGCAAGTGCTGTGGGGTGGGGAAGGAGGTAGGGCAGGGGGGATGGGGAGGTGAGGGAAAAGGGGGCTCAGTCTGGGAAGGCCTCCTGGAGGAGGTGAGCTCTCAGTAGGGCTTTGAAGGGAAGAAGAGAGCTAGCTTGGAGGATGTATGGAGGGAGCGCATTCCAGGCCAGGGGAAGGACGTGGGCCGGGGGTCGACAGCGCGACAAGTGAGAACGAGATACAGTTAAGAGGTTAGCGGCAGAGGAGAGAAGGGTGCGGGCTGGGCTGTGGAAGGAGAGAAGAGAGGCGAGGTAGGAGGGGCAAGGTGATGGAGAGCCTTGAAGCCGAGAGTGAGGTGTTTTTGCTTGATTTGTAGGTTGAATCTCTCTCCCAAGCACTTAGTACAGTGCTCTACTCCAAGTAAGTGCTCAATAAAAACCACTGATTGATTAAAAATAGGTATTGTGAAACAACTATTTGACCGAGGTAACTCAACAGTCAAAAGAGGTTTACCCAATTATCCCTGCCAGTGGTGAGGCCATTTTACAAGCAAGCAGCATGGGCATGAATAGGTTAATTTTCTTCTTCTCCCTACCCTAGCTTTTGTAGATGTTTCCACCTTCCCTTCCTCAATCCCTATCAACCCCATCTCTGCACAAGGGAGGAAATGAGAGACGCCCCCGTGCCCTTCAAAAGTTTCCTACCACTCTCTGCCCTAATTGGACCTAAATGAAATCTGCCTCACCTAACTGTCACCTCCCCAAGTGCTCCCTCCCCCTTCCCCTTTTAGACTGTGAGCCCACTGTTGGGTAGGGACTGTCTCTATATGTTGCCAATTTGTACTTCCCAAGCGCTTAGTACAGTGCTCTGCACATAGTAAGCGCTCAATAAATACGATTGATGATGATGATGATAATAATAATTATTATATTTGTTGAGCCTTTTTTTATATGCTAAGCACTGTGATGAACTCTGGAGTAGGTACTGGTAATTAGGACAGACATAGTTCCTGTCTCACATGGAGTTCACCATCTAAATAGGAAGGAGAACAGGTATTGGATCCCCATTTTACAGATTAGGAAACTGAGGCAGAAAAATTAAGTGACTTGCCCAAGTCACAAAGCAGGCAAATGGAGAACCAGGATTAGAACACCAGTCTCCATTACACTATGCTGCTTCACAGCAGGCGACGTATCTCCCGGGAAAATTTTGCCCAAGAGCCTGTTGGCAGGAACTGTGCTTCACAAGGTCAAGGGTGAACATCAGTCTTCCTTTCCCCTGGGAATAATTTTCTCCTGGGAGCATTTACCTTATGATTAGTGCTATTACCGATGTTAATAAGAGTAAATATAAACCCAATGCTCCTGGTGAATCAATCAACCATTGGTATTTCTTGAGTCGTTACTGTGGGCAGAGAGCATTGTAAAGTATAATACGTTCATTCATTCAGTTGTATTTATTGAGCGCTCTGTGCAGAGCACTGTACTAAGCACTTGGGATGTACAAGTTGGCAACATAGAGACGGTCCCTACCCAACAGCGGGCTCACAGAGTTGGCAGACACCATCCCTACCCACAAGATACTTACAGTCTACCAGGGGAGGCAGACACTAAAATAAATTTCAGATAAGGGAAATAAGAGCATATAAGACTATGTACCTAAGTGCTGTGAGGGTGAGGTGAGTATTAAAATGCCTAAGGTTATACAGCTAAGTGCGTAGTCAATGCAGAGGGAGAGTAGATAGGGGAAATGACTTAGTCAGGGAAGGCCTCTTAGAAGAGATGTGATTTTAGGAAGGTTTTGAAGGTGGGGGGATTATAATGTTACTTAAATACTTCATATTTACTAGAACAAAGCATTATCTCCATCTCCTTGTTCAGAAATTAGTATTAGGGTCAAAGATAGCAAGATTTCCCCATTCTAACAAACCTTTCAGTCTAGGGTGACCAGTTATTTAATTTTTGCCAAAGAGTGTGGTCTTCATCTACCCTGCCCCAGCCTCCAACACTCTAGACTATTTTCATTCCAAATGTCTAGCCTCCCTCCTTCTTGATACCTGCTCAGTAGATCCATTTATTTATTGAGCATTTACTATGTGCAGAGCATTTGCTAAGTAAGCACTTGGAAGAGTACAATATAACAGAGTTGGTAGACACGTTCCCCGTCCACAACAAACTTACAGTCTAAAGGGAAGCAGCGATTGTATTTCCAGACACATGGGAGAACGCCATCACTCCACAGTCAGAGAGCGGTCCAAGGATCACCTTGCAACACATTCTGGATTCCACAGGAAATATTGCAGTGCATCCTTAATGACATCAAGTCACTTTGTTCCATAACCTAATTAGCAGATTTAGCGTAATGTGTGTCTGTTGCTTCTTTGTTGACAAAAGGGTGTCTAGTAACAATAATAATAATAATAATTTTGGTATTTGTGAAGTGCTTACTATGTGCCAGGCTCCACTAACCAGGGCCAAATATAATCCATGTCATATTTCTGTGGAACAACTTTCTACATTTTATACAAAAATAAATTTTCCCCTATATACATTGCATGTTTTCTTTTTAAAAAAAAAACCCCAAATCCCACAAAATTATTTCACAGGTTCATCTGTGTGGTTGGAGTGGGGTGGAGTCGGGGGGTGAAGATATAACTGACAGCCAGGTAACAATTAATTACTATCCTCTCTCCTGATGTTGCTAATTGTTCTTTAGACTTAACCTTACACAATGATTTGGCTAAATGTGATATTGAATTTCATCATTTCCATTTGAACTAGCCTCTGAGTGGTTCACTGAAGGGTTTATGGAGACCAGGAGTGACCAAAGTGCCTGGGTCTGTGGTCTTAGGTCAGGATGAAGGGGAAGAGGTCCGGGAGGGGCGGGGATTGGGTGAAACTCCTTAAAATGAAACAGCTGCCTGAGAAGTGGTCAAGGCATCGTAGGCAATATGATAGCTGCTATTAAGCTCCACTTTGAGATGCTTCTTTCAGCTTTGATGGGGGTTTTTTCTTCCTTCTTCCCAAAAGTTGTTATCATTTTTTACTGACCTTCAGTCAACCTCACAGAGCCAGGCTAATTTTCCATCCTGTTTGTTCTTTAGGGGCTTGGAAAATGTACCTGTGAGAAGAAAAAAATCTTTCCAGGGCTGTATTGTAATAGGATTAGAGGGCAGCGGGGAGAGAGGAAGGTGGGGAATCATGGCAGGATTCTCACACACCAATCTACAATATTAATTATGGCACTTATTAGGTGCTTACCTATGTGTTAATCACTAGGGTAGACAAAAGGCTGGGAGATCAGACACGGTCTCTGTCCCACCTGGGTGGGGGAGAAGGGTGAGGTCACAATCTAGATCATTCCCATTTTTCAGATGAGGAAAGTGACTTGCCCAATGGCATCCAGCAGGTCAATGGTGGAGATGAAACTCAAACCCTGGTCTATTGACTCACAGGCTCATGCTCTATGGTACACACAATTACCCTCCCCAGCTGCAAAGCCTTATTTAAGGCACATCTCCTCCAAGTGGCCTTCCCTGGCTAAGCCCTCCTTTCCTCTTCTCCCACTCTTTTCTGTGTCACCCTGACTTGCTCCCTTTTTTATCCCCCCTCCCAGCCCCATAGCAATTATGTACATATCTGTAATTCATTTATTTATATTAATGTTTGTCTCCCCCTTTAAACTGTAAGCTCATTGTGGGCAGGGATTTTGTATGTTTATTGTTGTACTGTACTCTCCCAAGCACTTAGTACAGTGCTTTGCACCCAGTAAGAGCTCGATAAATATAATCGAATAAATGAATGAATAAATTAAAGCCAAAGAGACACTAAGAGAAGGTGAGAGATAAACCACACTGCATTCAGTAGGTTGTTCCTACCTCCGGATCCAAATATTTTCCAGACAGCAATCATATGTACTGAGCTCTTACTGTTTGTAGAAGACTGTACTAAGCGCTTGGGGGAGCACAATATAAGAGTTGGTGAACACATTCCCTGCCCACAACAAGCTTACAGCCTAGAGTGGGGAGGTGGTCCTGGGAGACAGAGACAGTTGAGAATCCTGTGTATTCAGGATTCTCCAGGCACTCTGCAGCTCCTCCTTCACCTTTTTCAATATCCCTCTTACCTTCAATAATAATAATAATGATAATAATAATAATAATAATAATAATGGTAGTTGTTAAGCACTTACTATGTGCAAAGCACTGTTCTAACAGATATCCTCCCTCCGCTTTTGAAAAAAAGAGAGGAAGTCACTCTGCCAACAGTCACCAAATTCTGTGGCTCTGCAAGTAATGGTATTTACTGAACACCCACCCTGTACCCTGCACTGTACTAAGAACTTAGTAGGGTACAACAGAAGTACAAGACATGATCCCTTTCCACAATGACCTTCCAGGATAGGAGAGCAGTACTTCTCAGACTCATGACACTGTCTAGAAATCAATCAAGCAATCATTGGTATTTACCTGGTGCTTAACTATGTGTAGGGAGAGAGAAGCGAGACAGCTTCCTCTTCTCCATTAGATAATAGAGTACCCAGCCATGGGGAGAATTGAGTAGGTTGTGCTCTTTTTCTCTTTGAAATACACAATATTGTAGCATTAAACGAGTACTGGCCTTGTCTTGTGTTGTGAAGTCGTTTCTGAGCCAGAGCGACTCCATGGACTCATCTCTCCTAGAAACCCCACCTCCACCTGCAATCATTCTGGTAGTGTATTCATAGAGTTTTCTTGGTAAAAATATGTAAGGGGTTTACCATTGCCTTCTTTGGTGCAGTCAACTTGAGTTGAAACTCTCGACACTCTCCCGTGCCACTGCTGCCCAGCACAGGTGAATTTTGACCTGTAGCAGATTGCCTTCCATATGCTAGCTATGACCCAAGCTAGAAATGGAATGGGTATACCTCTACTTGACTCTCCCTCACATAACTGAGACTGGTAGAGTACCGGAAACTCTCCAGGTGCGGTCCTGAAAGGGGTAAATAATAATAATAACAATAATGGCATTTATTAAGTGCTTACTATGTGCAAAGCACTGTTCTAAGCACTGGGGGAGATACAAGGTGATTAGGTTGTCCCACGGGGGCCTCACAGTCCTAATCCTCATTTTGCAGATGAGGGAACTGAGGCCCAGAGAAGTTCAGTGACTTGCCCGAAGTCACACAGCTGACAAGTGGCGTCAATGAGTACAACAGCATGGTCATGGGGAGAATTGAGCAGGTGGTGCTATTTTTCTCCTTGGAATACAGGATTTTGTAGCAAGCAGCAAGGCAATGGGGAGAATTGAGCAGGTTGTGCCATTTTTCTCTTTAGAGCACTGAATGTTGTAGTAGTAATGGGCAGAGCAACACTGGATAAGGCACCCAGGGACAAAGAATCAGATGTTATGGGTGTACTTCCCAAGCGCTTAGTACAGTGCTCTGCACACAGTAAGTGCTCAATAAATGCGATTGAATGAATGAATGAATGTGTGGATGTCCACTATCAACCTAACAAATGGTTTTCATTTGTTAATGAGGCTGGGAGTCATTTTTCTTTGAATAAGAGGGGCACATTTATCCTACAAGCTCCACCGTTTAAGAAAAGTGGCCTAGGGCACGAGTCTGGAAGTCAGAGGCCCTGGGTTCTAATCCCACCTCTGTCACTTACCCACTGTGTGACCTAGAGTGAGCCACATAACTTCTCTGTACCTCAGTTTCCTCATCTGTAAAATGGGACTGTGCTCAACCTGATTATCTCATCCAACCCAGTGCTTAGTAATAATAATAATGATGATGACGATGGTATTTGTTAAGCGAATGATATTTGTTAAACACTTACTATGTGCAAAACACTGTTCTAAATGCCAGGGAGGTTACAAGATGATCAGGTTATCCCATGGGGGGCCCCACAGTCTTCATCCCCATTTTACAGATGAGGTCACTGAGGCACAGAGAAGTTAAGTGACTTGTCCAAAGTCACACAGCTGACAGTTGGCAGAGCCGGGATTTAAACCCATGACCACTGACTCCAAAGCCCAGACTCTTTCCACTAAGCCACGCTGCTTCTCCAGTATAGTATAGTGCTAGTATAGTGTTAGTGCTAGTATAATACTAATAATAATGATAGCATTTATTAAGCGCTTAGTATGTGCAAAGCACTGTTCTAAGTGCTTGGAAGATTACAAGGTGATCAGGTTGTCCCACGGCGGGCTCACAGTCTTAATCCCCATTTTACAGATGAGATAACTGAGGCCCAGAGAACTTAAATGACTTGCCCAAAGTCACACAGCTGACAATTGGTGGAGCCAGGATTTGAACCCATGACCTCTGACTCCAAAGCCCAGACTCTTTCCACTAAGCCACGCTGCTTCTCCAGTATAGTATAGTGCTAGTATAGTGTTAGTGCTAGTATAATGCTAATAATAATGATAGCATTTATTAAGCGCTTACTATGTGCAAAGCACTGTTCTAAGTGCTTGGGAGATTACAAGGTGATCAGGTTGTCCCACGGGGGGCTCACAGTCTTAATCCCCATTTTACAGATGAGGTAACTGAGGCCCAGAGAACTTAAGTGACTTGCCCAAAGTCACACAGCTGACAATTGGTGGAGCCAGGATTTGAACCCATGACCTCTGACTCCAAAGCCCGTGCTCTTTCCAATGAGCCACGCTGTATAGTGCTAGTATAGTGCTTTGCACATAGTAAGCACTTAATAAATTCCACAATTATTATTTAAGAGCATTCCAACAAACCGAGGACCTAGAATAAATAGTTACACGACTCCCCAAGCCTTCAAAGCCCTACTGAGAGTTCACCTCCTCCAGGAGGCCTTCCCAGACCGAGCCCCCTCTTTCCTCTCCCCCTCCTCCCCATCCCCCCCCACCTCCTTCCCCTCCCCACAGCACCTGTATGTATGTACATATGTTTGTACGTATTTATTACTCTATTTATTTTACTTGTACATATTTATTCTATTTATTTTATTTTGTTAATATGTTTTGTTTTGTTGTCTGTCTCCCCGTTCTAGACCGTGAGCCCGCTGTTGGGTAGGGACCGTCTCTATATGTTGCCAACTTGTACTTCCCAAGAGCTTAGTACAGTGCTCTGCACACAGTAAGCGCTCAATAAATACGATTGAATGAATGAATAAATGAATAAACATAATTTTTTATAATACTCTCCCCATGCCTAATCTGCTCCCTGGCTCCTCAAGGAGGGCATTGACGAGGGGTGGCATGCGGGAACCATTCTGACTAGACTGTAAACTCGTTGTGGGCAGTGAATGTATCTGTTTACTGTTGTAGTGTACTCTCCTAAACTCTTAGTACAGTGCTCTGTACACAGTAAGCGCTCAATAAATACGATTGATTGAATGAATGAATGAATGAATGAATGAATGAATGACTAAATTCTCTCTTCAGTGCACTAAATGCCCCCCTAGTGGCTGAAAAAGGAAATGTAGCTCTCGGGCCTCAATTACAATGAGTGACATTAAGCATAATAGAGAGTACTTTTCCACTGCGAAACTGGATTTAAAAAATAAAAATTCAACTGTAGCGGTTATGTACCTAAAGAATCCCTCTTTCCCTCTTTTCCGAAGACTCACGGTGTCTAATTCACGCCAGGTCCAACACGATGTGAATGAGCTAAACCGTTTCGATGTTGTATCGCAATGCAACCAGACAGCTGCAAGCCTCTCATCATCATCATTATTGTATTTCCTTAGTGATATTTATAAGCACTTACTATGGGCCAGGAACTGTACTAAACGCTGGGGTAAATAAACGCTAATCGGATTGGACACAGTCCACGTCCCACACGGTGTCACAGTATTAATCCCCATTTTACAAATGAGGTAACAGACACAGAGTAGTTCAGTGACTTGCCCAAGGTCACACAGCAGACAAGTGATGGAGCTGGGATTAGAATCCAAATCTTCTGACTCCCAGGCTCATGTTCTTCCCACTAGGCCATCCTTCTTCACCCCTACATTGGAACATCTCTCTCTCTCCCACTGGAGTAGAACAGGGGAAAGTTGCTTGGGCAAAGCTCAGTTCCAGACATTGAGGGAATTTAAGTGCAGGGAGACCCAATCTAGGCCAAGTGCTTTTGAGGAGTAGACAGAAAACATTAAGATACTCCATCTATCCCGGGGCTCAGCACTGGGCTTTGTTCATTATCATCGTTATTATTGTTGTTGTTATTATCAATAAATGAAATTTATTAAAAAATAATTAGCTGGCCCAGAAATTAGACTGATGCAGAGTTTCGCCAAAATTCCTCTGAGGAGAAAGCTTTTTTACCCTGTTTTCACATTCACTAGCAGCACTGAAGTCAGGGTGGGAATCTTTAAGACAGCTTCTTCTGCAGGACACTTCTGGATCTGTGACTTAGAAAGTTAAATATTATAAATTGGAAAATTACAGTCCACCTTATTCAGACCGAAGATCATTCTGTTGGGACAACTGCCTTCCATCTGATAAACTATCATATCTGTCTTTATAAACACTTTATTAAATATTACACTTATCTCCAAACCAAGAACGTGATATGAAAATAACCAAGCAGTTCAGCATCCAAATATCCAAATTGTCTCATAAAGAAATAGTCATTAGATAAGATTCTGTGAATATATAAAGGCTTTAACATAAACAAGATGATTCTCCCTTAAACAACCCAGGATATGTAAGGTACAAAAATATACGGATCCTGATAGAGCTGGTGGATTCAGTTGGAGGCAATTTTCTGCTTTGCTGATTCTGTTGCAATACTGTCCGTTGTAGATTTTCTAAATTACTGAAAGGAGGTTTCTGATTTAGTGGGGGGTGGGGAGGGCAAGGCATACTGCATGGAAAGAATTTCCCTGACCTTGAAAATTAAACATTCCCCGATTAAGCCCTTTTCCCCATGACTACCTTTCCCTTCTGCGTGGTCCATGTGCTTGGATCTATAACCTTTAGGCATTTGGTATTCACCCCTCTCTCAGCCGCACGATACTCACGTACACATCTGTAAATGACTAATTTACATCAATGTCTCTCGCCCTCTGGACTGTAAACTCGTTGTGGGCAAGAGAATGTGTCTACCAACTCTGCTGTATTGTCTTTTCCCAAGCACTTAGTACAGTGCTCTTCACCCAGTAAGCGCTCAATAAATGTCATTGATTTATTGAACGTTCTGATTCAAGGAAATGTACAGTTGCCCTTCGGACATAGACAGCAAAATTCACTACAGGTACGCGTGTGACAATCCAGGACTCTCAGTCTCTGCTCCACACAAAAACTGATCCTGGTTGTTTAATTCCATTTGGAGAAGTACGAGCCTTTCGTTCCACCTTGTAAAACACATTAAACAGAAGATTTATTTCATGAATAAAAGATGCTATCTTTACTGTTGCAATCAAAACCTCGCCTTTTTCCATGCCCCAATGAGTTATTTTGAAACGCATTTTCATTTTTTTTCTTTTATTGTTCTTTTTCATGTGTCATGAAATTAATAGAAATAACAGAACGGAGGCAAATGAAACACATTTCCATTGTTCGGCTCAGATGGGCGGAGCCAATCCTATCATTCCCCTGTGTTTACAGAAGGCTGGACCGGCAAAGATCAGACTTTCTCTTTCCTGCCCTGCATTTTGCATCTCTTTGTGTTTTCTTCGACCCCCACCGACCATCACTTATTAGCTGCAATTAGTGAAAGTGCTGGCTTGGCTTTGCCTTTAAAATAGCCGAACAGAACAAGGACCCAGTGAAACTTCCTTTTCAAACCCAAGCGACTCAGAAAGTTCTCTCTCGCATTCTCTCTACTTCGAGATGGTTTAACCCAAACCCGGGTTTCTCCTACGCACCTCATAGCCTGGGAACCCTATTACCTACAAAGGTATTAACAAAGTGCTCCCAGATGAAAGCATTTATCCAATTCCAATTGTTGTTTGAAAGGCTAAAACACTAAGGGCCGTATTGTTCCAGGAGCTACTGTTTAAAACAACGCGAGGCCTGTTTAGAATAAAAAATTGTCGCATAAAAAGACTTTTGAGTTCATTTTTGTAAAGAAAGGTACACCCAAAGCAGCGTTCCTGCAAAGCAGCGCTTACACACTCGACACATGGTTTTCATTTTAATAACATCGACCCACATAAATTAATATGTAAAATATAATGACCGTCGGGATCATTTGAGGAGCCGCTCTCTATTGCAGTGAGTTTGCAGGGGCAGTAATGACGAGTCAGGAAGAAAAATTGTGTAGCTGTCAGTAGAACGATACTGTGGTTTACGACATTGCTAAACAGAGTATTTATTGAGAGTTTTCTGTTAAAAAGTAATTGAAAACCTCTCAGTTTCAAACAGAATTAAAAAAAATGATGTCATTGCAGAGTAACTGCAGAAAATCGCCTCTTCTGCTACCGTGGAGTGATCATCGTCATCATTAATGGTATTTATTGAACGCCTACTATGTGTGGAGTACTGTACTGTGATCTTTTGGAACTGTCACAAAGAAAAGGAAACGCTTTGTACCCGTTGGTTTTCATCGTTCTCTTACATGTAATTGAAATCAAAAGCTGCATAATTAGCTGAAAACACCCATTTGAAAGTGGGATTGCGAAGCATTCTAATGGTTAGGAAAGGCTAGGAGTTTTAACACTAAACCGAATGGCATACATCAAAGCAACACTCCATTTTATTCATTTAATAATATGCCAGAACGGTTCTTTAGTAAAGACGTTATTCTTGTGAAACATCACTCTTTTACAGTTCCTGCTTCCCCTATAAGGGCTAAAATCCAAACACGACAGTTAACTAGGAAATGGCACGCAGAACGAGACGTGGGTTTGTGCATGCGTGTGTCTGTGTATTTGCATGATATTCCACAACTTTATACTGCCACAGCTTAATATATGTTATTCCATAACCTTATGACAGTTTTATGAATTCCTCATTTAGTGGTTTCCTTCAGGTGGCCAAGGATATAAACAGGAACCAAAAAGGGCTGAATTGAGAGGAAACAAATCCGGTCCATAATGAGGAGGAAGATAAGACGATTATTTTTTCTAATTTCAAATAAAAAATAAAACAGTCAAATGAACGTAATGCCGGTGACCAGCGTGTATGCGGATCCACCGTCTATATCCCGTTTTAGAAACCTCTTACCCAGGCTACACAGCTTCATCAGAACATTCACATTTAAACCGAAAGTTAATTTACAAATAGACATGAACCTAATTAGACTTCGCTTTTTAGAACGTCCTTCTCACCTTTTCTAGAGAGAAAGGCAATTAGAGAACTGGAAAAGCCAACTAGAAAACCATTTTGAAAAGTATAAGAATGGACGATTGTGTGAATAGTCTCTATATGATAGCCCTTACCTCTAGCAGGGCAGGAGGAGAAAGATAGGTCTTCCTTTAGTTTTACTATTTAAACAGGCGAAGCCTACCTGGATTGTTCAAAAAGCCCCCTCCAGAACGCAGACGCCTGGAGAAGCAGCGCGGCTCAGTGGAAAGAGCACGGGCTTGGGGGGTCAGAGGTCATGGGTTCTAATCCTGGCTCTGCCACTTGTCAGCTGTGTGACTTTGGGCAAGTCACTTAACTTCTCTGTGCCTCAGTTAACTCATCTGTAAAATGGGGGTTTAGACTGTGAGCCCCATGTGGGACAACCTGATTACCTTGTATCGCCCGCAGCGCTTAGAACAGTGCTTGGCACACAGTAAGCGCTTAATAAATGCCATTATTATTGTTATTATTATGAAGTCTCTGGCATACGCCTATTGAGCAATAAATCAATCAATCACAAGTATTGAACGCCTACTGTGGACAGAGCACTTTACTAAGAGTTTGGGATACTGTGAAAGGAGTAACTCTAAAGTCAATTCCTCTTCCTAATTCCTCCTCCACACCTCCTCTCCTCCCTGTTGGATTTAAATGAAAAACAAACTCCATCCCGGAGAAATGATCATTGGATGGACCTCACAATAGTCAGCTCCATCAACCTTAGATGTGCAATATAGACATATATAAACCAAATTTATTGTAGAGTACATGCAGGTACAAAGCACATACCCCCTCTATTCGAGCCAGGCCTGCGTGAATAGGCTAGCTGCCTGTACAACTTCAGCTCTGCCTGAAAAAAAAATGGCCAATTGTTTTGTTTTCCTCTTATGGGGAGGAAATCCATAAAAAGAGATTTATGGCCATATTTTCTTTTTGAAACGTCGTATTTGCTTTTGACTTTCAAAGTGCTCCTCGGAATACAGCAGAGTAAATATTAGAACTTGGGTCCATCGCAGCCAAAGTTTAATTGTCTGTGAAATACAAGGCTTAGGACATGATTGGAGTTAACTACTGTTTCTGCTGATACAAACTGGCCGATGCGGTCCACGGACCCAATCCCCCGAGATCTGATTTACACACAGAAGGCTATTAAGAAAGAACCCGGGACCGACCCAAGCCTTCAGGAAACAATCCAAAGAGCTCGGACTTTTATTCTTCCTGCAGCAGATTTAAAGTGGCTTTGTACAAAAAGTCAAACAAGCCTAAACAGCTGTGGAAAATATAACAAATCATACTAGCAGTTTAGCAGGGCGGAGGGCGGGGGGGGAGGAATTCCAGTAGAGACTAATCATGTAACCAAACCTTCGTCCCCCTCGCCCGCACACAACCCAAAAATTCAGAAAGGACCCCGTGTAAGGACGGAAAATGTATTTCTGCACGCGAAATGAAATTAGAAAATGACTCAGAAATATTATTATTACTAATCGTATTTATTGCGCGGCTCAATGGAAGGAGCACGGGTTTGGGAGTCAAAGGTCATGGGTTCAAATCCCGGCTCTGCCAATTGTCAGCTGTGTGACCTTGGGCAAGTCACTTAACTTCTCTGTGCTTCAGTTACCTCTTCTGGAAAATGGGGATTAAGTCTGTGAGCCCCCCGTGGAACAACCTGATCACCTTGTATCCTCCCCAGCGCTTAGAACAGTGCCTGTCACATAGTAAGTGCTTAACAAATGCCATTATTATCATTATTATTATTAAGCGCTTCCTGTGTGCAAAGCACTGTACTAAGCGCTTGAATAATAATGATGGTATATGTTAAGCGCTTACTATGTGACACACTGTTCTAAGCGCCGCCGGGTCACGAGAATATCGCTCCCTGTACACTTTGGACGATATCTGAGAATGGGTGCTTGCACACACACGTGTACACACGTACATGCACGTGTGTCCACAGAGACATGCTAGCACATACTTGTTCTCCCTCCTCTTTATATTGGGATCCCCGTGAAGCACAGGGATTGGGTCCGATCTGATTATCTTGCCCTCTTGCCCGATGTGACCTTCGGAAAGTCACTTCACTTCTCTGTGCCTCAGTTACCTCATCTGGAAAATGGGGATGAAGACTGTGAGCCCCACGTGGGATAACCGAATACCTTTGTGTCTACCCCAGGGCTTAGAAAAGTGCTTGGCACAGAGTAAGCGCTTAAAAAATATTATTATTATTATTATTATTATTATTATTATTATTATTATTATTATTATCTCTAGAGGAACACGGTGGCATCCATGGGCGGGGGGAGGCGGGGTTTAACCCTTTGCTCGCCACCTCCCTCTGCCCGCCCTCCTGGATCAGCAGATGGGAAAGGTGTGTCCCTGGGAGGGAAGAGGATTTTTCCCTCCGCCTTGCGAGGGGTCTCAGGTTTTCTTCTGACTTGGGGCGGGGGTTGGGGGGTGCACCAGGCCAAGGGAAGGAGGAGAAGAAATAATTAATAATAATAATAATAATGGTACTTGTTAATGGTACTTGTTAAGCGCTTACTATGTGCCAAGCTTTGGAGTCAGAGGTCATGGGTTCAAATCCCGGCTCCGCCACTTGTCAGATGTGTGACTTTGGGCAAGTCACTTAACTTCTCTGGGCCTCAGTTCCCTCAACTGTAAAATGGGGATAAAGACTGTGAGCCCCCCGTGGGACAATCTGATCACCTTGTAACCTCCCCAGCGCTTCGAACAGTGCTTGGCACATAGTAAGCGCTTAATAAATGCTATCATTATTATTATAAAAGCGCTAGGGTAAACACAAGGTAATCAGGTTTTCCCACGTGAGGCTCATAGTCTCAATCCCCATTTTACAGGTGAGGGAACTGAGGCACAGAGAAGTGAAGTGACTTTCCGAAGGTCACACAGCAGACAAGCAGCGGAGTCGGGATTAGAAACCACAACCCCGACTCCCAAACCTGTGTTCTTACCACTAGACCATGCTGTAGGGGGGTGGGGAGGGCATTAGAGTTTGGTCTAGAGTCAAGAGCCCGGGCTTGGGACTCAGAGGTCGTGGGTTCTAATCCCGGCTCCGCCACTTGTCTGCTGGGTGACCTCGGACGAGTCACTTCACTTCTCTGTGACTCTGTTACTTCATCTGGAAAATGGGGGTCTAAGACTTTCAGTCTTAATTACCTGATTTCTGATTACTTTATATCTACCCCAGCGCTTAGAACAGTGCCTGGCACATAGTAAGCGCTTAACAAATACTATTATCATTATTTTATTATATTACCTATTATTATTATTATTACAGATTTGATGAAGGGGGGCGGGGGATATAGCCCGGGAGAGGCAGGGAGGGAATCAAGATAATAATAATAATGATATTTGATAAGCGCTTACTACGTGCCAAGCACTGTTCTAAGCTCTGGGGTAAATACAAAGTAGGGAATAGAGACCCAATCCTCCTCATCCACGCCCCCTACCCAGCTCCGCCTGGACCTTGCTAGGAAAGTGAGGAGAGTGGAGGAAGGAGGGCTTTCTTTTCATTCATTCAATAGTATTTATTGAGCGCTTACTGTGTGCAGAGCACTGTACTAAGCGCTTGGGAAAGAAAGTACAGTGCAACAATAAACACATTTCCTACCCACAATGAGTTTAAAGTCTTGGGGGAAGGGGAGGAAGAGGGAGGGAGACAGGCAGTAATATAAATAAATTACAGAAAAGTACATCATGGTGTAGTGAATAGAACCCGGGCCTGGGAGGTAGAAGGTTGTGGGTTCTAATCCCGCTCTGTCTGCTGTGTGCAAGTCACTTGCTGGGGCAAGTCACTTCACTTATCTGGGCCTCAATTACTGCATCTGGAAAATGGGGATTGAGACTGTGAGCCCCATGTGGGACAAGGACTGTGTCCACCCCGACTTGCCCAGCGCTTAGTACAGTGTCTGGTACATAGTAAGAGCTTAACAAGTACCACAATTATTATTATTATTCTTTTATTATTTCATAAATCTTTTCATATGGACTAAAGTTCTGTTGTGTCGTGTGAGGCTGTTAGGCCTACCCTATTTTCCTCTCCACACCAGACCCCTTCCCCGACCTGATCAGGCAGAAGGGGTCCCGCCACTATCTCTCCTCCGTGAGAGAAGGTCTTCCTGACAGAGCAGAGAGGAATTCACCTTAAGCAAGAGCTTAACAGAGGAATTGTTGTCAGCAGGCGGGATGAGCACAAACGAGAGAAGATAATAATAATGTTGGTATTTGTTAAGCGCTCACAATGTGCCAAGCACTGTTCTAAGCGCTGGGGTAAATACCGGGTAATCAGGTTGTCCCACATGGAGCTTGCAGTTTTCATCCCCATTTTACCGATGATGGAACTGAGGCACAGAGAAGTCAAGTGACTTGCCCAAAGTCACACAGCAGACAAGTGGAAGAGCCGGGATTAGAACTCACGACCTCTGACTCCCAAGCCCGGGCTCTTTCCACTGAGCCACGCTGCTTCAGAAATCTCCCTGGCCTGGTTGTAACGGGGGGATCAAAAGGGGGCTGATTTCAGTGAACTGATATAAGAGGAGAGTGTGTGTGCCAATGTGTACTGTGACTATATGTGTGTTTGTGTGCTGTCATTGCATTGACTATGTGTATGTATTGTGACTACGTGAGTAGGCTGTCACTGCCTTATGTGTGCGCGTGTGGGGGTTGTATGCGTGTGTGTATGCTGTCATTGCGTTGATTACGTGCCCCATTGTTGGGTAGGAACCTCTCTATATGTTGCCAACTTGTACTTCCCAAGCGCTTAGTACAGTGCTCTGCACACAGTAAGTGCTCAATAAATGCGATTGAATGAATGAATGTGTGTGTTGTGATAACGTGGGTAGATTGTCACTGCATTGTGCGACAGTATGTGTGCAAGGGGTGTGTGTGCTGTCATTGCATCAGAGCTTAGAAAATAGTAAGCACTTAACAAATACTATAATTATTATTATCATTGACTACGCGTGTGTGTGTGCGTATTGTGACTATTTGGGTAGGCTGTCACTGCATTGCTCGACTGTATGTGCGCATGGGGTATGTGTGCGTGGTGTGTGGGTGTATATGGGTGTGTGTGTGTGTGGCCCGGGGCGAGGGGCTTATAACAGAGCTCTCTCATTAGCGAACTGGGCGGGATGGGGACTCTGGTCTTCACCTCCTCCCCTCGACCTTTAGGAGAAAGCGTTAGATTTCAGAATGCAGCCCGGCATTCTCTAAACGGGTGGGGGAGTGGAGAAAGGAGGAGGAGGAGAAGGAGGAAGAGGAGAAGGAAGAGGAAAAGGGGATGCCAGTAACCTGGGGCGAGGGGGCGATCCCACCCAGTGAAACTTGTCCCACTGCATTGCCCTGGTGGGCTGCCCCTGTTACCCACGGCCCCGATACCCTGGTTACCTCCCGGAGAGGAAGCCAAACTGATGGATGGAACCGGGAAAATCATGGGAGGGAAAAAAAGAAGAAAAACGCAGAAAATATTTCGACGACGGCAGGACCGTCTGGATAAGAACTGTGGAGGGGGCGAGGGGGCGGGGGTTGCTATGAGCTCGCCCACACCAGAGCCGTTACCAATTCTTTCGTTTCCAATGAACGCCTTTGGGACACCGGGACGTTTCGATGGTTCGCTCTTCGAGGTATTTGGCCTATACGCTCTTTCACGCACACCCCCGTCTTAAAACGAAAACCGTTCTCTTTCTGGAAAATGAGGCCTAGCCCCGTCTCGCCAATCACATTTCAGATCCATAATCTGCAACAACAAATTACCCTTCTAGTGCGCATTTCCAGTAAGCATCCTGCCTTTTCTGTTTATATTATGACTTTTCTGTTTGCAATTATTTTTATTTTAATTTTCTGTCACTTAAACATAAGCCAGAACATTTTCTTTTAATGTTTCGTACACAATATGCTCTTTTTTGATAAGATGTTCCTAGTCTCTAAATTTTCCTTTCCGTGTTTAGAGTTCTGGAGCAGAAGTTTCTAATATTTCCTCTCTCTCTCTCTCTCTCTCTCTCTCTCTCTCTCTCTCTCTCTCTCTCTCTCTCCCTCTCTCTCTCTCTCTCTCTCTCTCTTGTTAAGGAATTGTTCCTGTCTTGCTTTATTTGTTTGTGTGAAATTTAGTTTGAAAGGAGATCAGAGAGAGCAGGAGGGGGGTTGTAATAAGAGAATGACCAAGTGACCCATAGGCTGATTATATGTCATTAACTGGCGACTCGGTGTATCCAAATTACGGGAAGGACTCCACTCAACCAGCGGCTATTATCTTTCGGTTCATGCGGGGCTAGCGATTCAGTAAATGAGAAGTCCCAACGCAGTCTCTCCGTTAGACGATTTATTGAAAATAAATCAAATTCTGGGGCCCAGAGAAATGGTGTAGGAGACTGTGACTGCGACCTGAGAGACAGGTCGCTCGACTGCGGTAAGAACGACATTCGCATTTACAGAATGAACGTTTTGGGATCATGTCGTCGGGAGCCAAATTATACTTAATTGTCTGAGCTTCAGAGGAGATTTGGAAATCAAACGAGGTTGCTTTTGATCTACGCTCACCGCTCAGCCCAGCCCTTGTAAAATCGAGGTTTCCATTAAAATTGACAATAAAAGTGTTTCTTTTTGTTAACTTGAAACCTAACCGTTCTGGCGAGGATGCCTCTCCCACAGGCAAAAGCCCCACTAACCCGGAGGAAAATCGTGGTTTGGGGGAGAGAGAGAGAGGTGGGGTACGGGTGGGCGGGTAAAAGCAAGCTCATCCTCGAGAAGGTGCCAAGAAGATCGCAAAAACGCGATTTCAGGAATGCAGGCAACTCTGGCGTTATAAACGGGAAGCCCGGTCCTTGGACTATCAGTCCCCACTCTTACCGCTTTTCCAGAGACTGCCCTTCCTAGCCTCCAGTTTTCAAGTTCTATTTTTCTGACATTTTTCCGAAATGGAAACTGCATGGCAATCGAACCGAAAAACTTGAGCTTTGCGGCGGACTCTGTGTTGTCAAAATGATCCCAGATTTTGCATCTCTGTGCATTTCACTTCAACCTAGGCAGCAGACTTATATAAACGAGCGATATTAAGTAAATCCAGTGAAAGACACTGAGGCGAACATAGGGTGGAAGAACGGGTGAACATTTGTTGGCGAATTTATTGATACACATATTTAACAAAGGTTTATGGACAATGAAGTCAAGTGTGCTTCCACTTTATAGATTTTTTAATAAAGATTCCTCTTCCCTCTTAGCAGAACCCCCCTCCCACGTGTAAATATGTTCTATTTCTCAGAAAAATATAATTCTTGAGCATGCAAACTGGCAGATCTCGGTGCCTTCTAATAACGGGTTGTCTTCACTGTCTTCAAAACGTCCAGCCCGGTTGAAATGTTGGCTTTAGGGATTCGTTTATGGACGGCTCGCTGGGAATTTGGGTGGGGCCGAACTGATAGACTGTGGGAGGGTGTATTCTCTCCCTCTCTGTCTGTCTCTGTCGTCGAATTCATCCCATCTTCTCTCTCTGACTGGAGGTCTCGGGCCTGGGTCCTCTGAATCGGAGCTCTGTCGCCCTCGGGAGGGAGGGATTAGGAGGGAGAAGACGTTAGAAAATTCAAGAAGCTACTGAGACTGAGCTGCAGAGCTCAAAACCGGAGTTGGGGTGTTGGAGGAATTCACTCTTCCCCTTTGCGGCCTCCCAGCATTCCCCAAAACCTCGTCTCTTCCCTGATCGCCCCCCCCCCCACCCATCCGAACCCACCCTATCTGCCATCTGAATGGCTTGAGGCCCACTCCTCTCAAAGAGGGAGAGCGAGTTGGGGAAGATAATTTGGAGAAGAGAGAGTCGGAGACCGAGTAGCGGTGGTAATAGTATTTATTAAGTGCTTACTGTGAGCAGAGCACTGTACTAAGCATTGGAAACGTGTACAGAAGTGGGAATTGGACACGGCCCCTGACCCTCAAAGGACTCACAGTCTAAGGGGGCATTCATTCATTCAATCGTATTTATTGAGCGCTTACTGTGTGCAGAGCACTGTACTAAGCGCTTGGGAAGTACAAGTTGGACAGAAACAGAGACAGAAGGTGCAGCAAGAAGTCCAGTCTGTAGGGCCTGGTCCAGCTCAGAATGTTTTGACTAGGGAAAAAAAAAAAAACCCAATAAATCTCCATCCCCACTTCAGTAGCCAAAATTTTCCAAATCACAGACGCTGGAAGGTGCTCCCTCCTTAGGACAATTAATTTATCTGGAGAATTTATTCGAAGAAAAATTCTAAGAGACTTCGAACTATGCAAGAGAAGGCCCTGGACAGGGTAAAGGTGTTGGAGAGGGAGTTGGAGGTGGAGAGGGAAGGGGATGGAGAGAGGGCATTGAAGAAGCAGCGTGGCTAGAGAAGCAGCGTGGCTCAGTGGAAAGAGCCCGGGCTTGGGAGTCAGAGGTCATGGGTTCGAATGCCGGCTCTGCCACATGTCTGCTGTGTGACCTTGGGCAAGTCACTTAACTTCTCTGAGCCTCAGTTCCCTCATCTGTAAAATGGGGTTTAAGACTGTGAGCCCCACGTGGGACAACCTGATCACTTTGTATCCTCCCCAGCGCTTAGAACAGTGCTTTGCACATAGTAAGCGCTTAACAAATGCCAACATCATTATTCTCTGAGCCTCAGTTCCCTCATCTGTAAAATGGGGATTAAGATTGTGAGCCCCACGTGGGACAACCTGATCACCTTGTATCCCCCCAGAGCTTAGAACAGTGCTTTGCACATAGTAAGCGCTTAACAAACGCCATTATTACATATTATTCTATTTATTTTATTTTGTTAATATGTGTTGTTTTGTTATCTGTCTCCCCCTTCTAGACTGTGAGCCCGCTGTTAGGCAGGGACCGTCTCTATATGTTGCCAACTTGTACTTCCCAAGCGCTTAGTACAGTGCTCTGCACACAGTAAGCGCTCAATAAACACGATTGAATGAATGAATGAATGAATGAGAAGTAATTGGGCTTCGGAGCGGGGGGTAAGGAGAAAGAGGAGAGGGCGTTGGGCCGGGGAAGAAAGGCTGTTGGAGAAGGATCACCTTGTATCCACCCCAGCGCTTACAACAGTGCTTCGCACGTAGTAAGCGCTTAACAAATGCCATTATTATTATTAAGGAGAGGGTGTTGGGGAGGGCGAGAAGGCCTTGAAGGGAAAGAGGGTGTTGGAGGAAGAAGGGGTGTTGGAGGGTGAGAAGGACCTGCTAGAAGAAATGTCAGTGCCGACCGGGTCCGCATTTCCACCCACCCCCCGACCCTGCCCCTAGGCACGGTGTCCACACCCGGCATCTCCTGCAAGGCCCAGGCCGCCTGGCCTCTGGTTTCCTGCTCTTTCTCTGGCCCTCCGCATCCTGGACCCCTGTGGAGACTAAAGATGTGTTCAAAGTCTCTTCTCATGTGTCCTTAGAGAAAAGAACGTGAAATTTGATTTGAGGCCCGACTGTAAGCCTCGGCCTACCCGGGATTCTCGGGTGTGTGGCACAAACCAGAAACGGGGCTTTCTTTCCAAAGAATGCATAGATCGCAGAGATCTGGATTCTTCGGAAAAGCAGACTCTAGCATAATCGGTTTGGTTTAAAAAAATCAGGCAAGGATGAGCTTTAAAAAGCCAAAATAAAGGGGTGATGATTTGGTGGGGGGGCGGTTGGGGAAGACTGGGGAGCTAGATAATAAAAATAGTCATCGTAATAATTATTACGGGATGGTAGGGATGGCAGGTCATGGGGCCTAGAGATTGGGGATTAGGAATCTAGAACCAATTAGATGCTCCAAAGGAGGGTGGCTGTCTCCTCTGAGTCAGGGTTGGAGTTTGGGGAGGGAGGGTCCGTGGCAAGTGCAATCCCAAAACTCGGGTGGGTCCTGTTCTGGTGGAGGACCAGGGGAGGCGGAGGAGGGGATTATGTAGTCGCAGTTGTGTAAGAGAGATTGACACGCCGGTGAGGGCAATTGAAGATTGGGTGCTCCTTCTCGTGGCTCAGTGGAAAGAGCCTGGGCTTGGGAGTCAGAGGTCATGGGTTCTGATCCCGGCTCCGCCACATGTCTGCTGTGTGACCCTGGGCAAGTCACTTAACTTCTCTGAGCCTCAGTTACCTCGTCCGTAAAATGGGGACTAAGACTGTGAGCCCCCCGTGGGACATCCTGATCACCTTGTATCCCCCCAGGGCTTAGAACAGTGCTTCGCCCATAGTAAGCGCTTAACAAATGCCGTCATTATTATTATTATTATTATTATTTCTCCCCGGTTCGATGGTTTTCACAGAAGAGCGCGGAGCGGAGTGGGAATCTAAAAAAAAAAAAAATACAAACAAACCGCAACCAAAAAACAAAAAAAAAAAAAAAACGAGAAATGCGAGCGAGCAGAGAATTTGGTCTTGATATTGGGAGGACCTGGGAGGAAGGGTGGGGAGGGAGAGCTGTGGGGCGAGGGAGGAGAGAAGATAGGGAGGGAGGGAGGGAAGAAAACTTTGCAGCTTGGCATCCATCGTAAAAGCTTCAGGCTGGGCCCTCTCGCCATCGGGGAACGAGCTCCGGTGGAGGGAGATTGTATTGACCTTCCATCCTGACCCGCCTTTTAGCGGGTTCTGAATTAGGGGTTCAGTCCCTGTTGTCACCGTCGCAATACAACGCTATGGCCGCGGCCCTGGCACACGGATGGTCAGATTATCATCGCCAGCGGTTTTTATTGCCCCCTCTCTGCCTCGTGCTTTCCGTTTCTTTCATCAGTTGAGATGCTATCTGCCCCGCTGTTGTGGTTTACCACGGGTCCTCTCAATTAAAGGAAAATCAAAAGTGCAGAAGAAAGCCTCTGTCTTCGCGAAAAAAAACCCCACCTCGTGCCTCGCAAATCTCTTCCTCTCCTCTTCTCGTCGTCCTCCTCCTCTTGTTTTCCTTCTCCTCTTCTTGTCCTCCTCTTCCTCTCCTCCTTTCCCACTCCTCCACGTCCTTCTCTTATCTCTTTCCTCCTCCTTCTCTTCCTCCTCCTCCTCTTTCACCTCTTCCTCCTCCTTCTCTTTCTCCTCCTCCCCCCGGCTCCATCCAACCTGTAACCTATTCAGGAGCCGATTTTCCCGACTTGTCCTCAGTTCTCCGTCCAACATAAGCAACATCCTATTTCACTTTCCTGCTCCCACCCAAGTGCCAGTCGGCTGGATTCGGTCTATTTATTTCTGCGTCTTTGCCCTCCGGCCGCAAATGACAACGCACGTTCACTTCATTACCTGCGCTGCTTCCTTAAATAAACTCGGCGGCGATGTTTTCTTCCTTGCGGGCGTTTTAAACCTTTGTAAAAAAAAAACTAGTCTTTGCTTGGAAAACCAAATTGCGGTTCTGACTAGCTTGGGAGGAGAAACACTGGGCAGTCAGATTGGACGGAGGCTCTCCACTCTCTGCCCAGACTCAGAGAGGTCAGATTGGACGGAGGGTCTCCACCCTTTCTCCAGACTGAGAGAGACTTCGCTTAAGGGTGGGGGGGACTGTCTGTATGCCCCCGACCTGCCTCCCCCATGCCCGCCCTGCTCCCCCCGACTCCCGCCCTCGTGGGTCGGAGAGGAACCGGGGACCCCATGGAGAAGCAGTACGGCCTCGTGAATAGAGCATGGGCCTGGAAATCAGAAGGTCATGGGTTCTAATCCCGACTTTGCCACTTGTCCGCTGTGTGGTCTTAGCCACGTCACTTCACTTCTCTGGGCCTCAACTCCCTCATCTGTAAAATGGGGATTAAGACTGTGAGCCCTACGTGGGACAGAGACTGTGAAGCCACCCGATTACCCTACCCCAGCACTCAGAACAGCGCCTGGTACATAGTATGCGCTTATGAATAATAATAATAAAATAATAATAATAATAATGGTATTTATTAAGTGCTTACTATATGCCAAGCACTATTCTAAGCGCTGGGGTAGATACAAGGTAATCAGGTTGTCCCAGCTCGTAGTCTTCATCCCCATTTTAACAAATACCATTATCATTATTATTATTGTTATGACACCTCCTCGGTGACCGACGCTGCAGTTGAAATCCGGTCAGCTCGAGGCGAAGGGACACGGTAGCCTCGAACAAAGGGGTCAGTCCCGCGTCCCGCGATGTCTCCCTTTGGGGGCACCAGGCTGGGCAACCTACGGCTCTCCGAGGAACACCACCGCCGAGCGCTCAGGAATGCCAATCCTGGTGCGGGAGGCCAGGCCGGCTTTACTGCTTAGGTGGCTCCAACCTCCAGGGTCTCTGATCCCCTTCGCCTCCAACCTCCAGGGTCTCTGATCCCCTTCGCCTCCAAACTCCAGGGTCTCTGATCCCCCAGAGCTTTCTCCTGGGCCCTTCCCTCTTTCCTGGGGCGCGCTCTCCCGTGCCCCTCTCGGCTCCGAGGCCTTCTCTTTGGGGGTCACTCGCCCCCCTTCCCCTTCTTCCCCTGGACGGATAGAGCCAGTCCCTTTTCTCCAGCACCTCCCGAATTCTTGTCCCAAGCGGGACAATAATAATAATAATAACGATAACAATAACGGTATTTGTTAAGCGCTTACTATGTGCCAAGCACTGTTCTTCTAAACACTGGGGTAGATACGAGGTAATCAAGTTGTCCCACGTGGGGCTCACAGTCTTAGTCCCCATTTTTCCAGATAAGGTAGCTGAGGCCCAGAGAAGTGAAGTGGCTTGCCAAGGTCACCCAGCAGACAAGTGGGGGAGACGGGATTAGAACCCACGTCCCCCGACTCCGAAGCCCGGGTTCCTGCCACTGAGCCACGCTGACAAGACCGAGACATCCCCACGTCCCCGACCAGAGAGGCCGATGGCAATGCCCGTCTGGGCAGATGGGCACTGCCCTTCCCGAGGCCCTGAACCCTCCGTCTCTCCTGGACACCCGGCCCGTCCCTTCGGTCTTTAACGATTCCCCTTCCCTTACTAAACCTGGCTTCTCCCAGATGCCTGCTTTTTACGGGGGAGGTAGGAATGCGGAGATCTATTTATATGTTTGTTCATAAAACCCGGAACGTAAACCCGGAACACGCTGTAAAAAATATTCGGTTACTTACCCAACGGTCTAGTTAAACGGACATCCGACTGATCCCAAGCGGTTCCCAGGATGGAGGAGCCGGTGACACGGTCAGAGGCAAGCGAGCTGGAAGAGGAATTGTTTGGGGGTAGTTACCCCGAGGGCGATGGTCCGCAGTAGCCCAGGAACGTGGGGTCTCGTCGACCCTTTTAAAGACCCTTCTTGCCTCTCCCCCTCCCCTATTTCTCGGGGAGCCAAGATCTTCGGCCACGCAGGAGCCCCAAGCCCCCGAAAAAGATCCACCCATTCCTCCGCCGCTCCAGAGGACCCCAAAACCTCAGGCTGCGGGAGAGATGCGGGAGAAAGTGTGTGGATGTGTGTGGATGTCGGGGGGGAGAGGGGGAGAAATAGTGCTCCGAACCCTCTTCTTTTGGGGACCCTCCCCCGCTCACCTAGAAAACCCTTGGAAAAAGCAATATTAATTCATTCATTCATTCAATCAGTCCTATTTATTGAGCGCTTATTGAGTGGAGAGCATTGTACTAAGATCTCGGAAGGTACAATACAGCAATAGAGACGAACCCTGCCCACAACGGAGCAGCCAATTATATATAGATATAGATGTAGATATATAGATAAATATAGATATGGATAGATAGATTGATGTATACATATATGTGTGCATATATATTATATATATATAATATATTCCAGCGCTTAGAACAGTGCTTTGCACATAGTAAGCGCTTAATAAGTGCCATCAAAAAGAAAAAACTAAGCGCTTGGAAAGTACAGTACAGCAATAAAGAGAGACGATCCCTGTCCACAACGGAGCAGCCAATTATATATATATACATACATATATATGCATATACATATGTGTGTGTATATATTATATATATATGTATATATATATATATATATGTATTTATATAATATATTAGCGCTTGGAAAGTACAATATAGCAGTAAAGAGAGACGATCCCTGCCCACAACGGAGCAGCCAATTATATATATATATATATGTGTGTGTGTGTATATCATATATATATATATATATAATACACACACACACGCGCGCGCACACACACACACACACACACACACACATATATACATAATCTATTACTTAGCGCTTGGAAAGTACAATACAGCAGTAAAGAGAGGCGATCCCTGCCCACAACGGGGCAGCCAATTATGTCTATAGCTCTGTATCTCTATGTCTAGATAGATAGATAGATTAGATAGATAGATAGATAGATAGATAGATAGATAGATAGATAGACCTAGAGACACAGAGCTATAGATACATGTATTAAATTAGGACCAAGAAAAAAGAAAACCAGAAACCGTAAAGAGCGGTACCGTACCTGGTTTAGGATGATCCGATATTTCTAGTGGCGTAAGGGGGGAGGGGGGGATGTTTTATAGCAAAGCATCTGCTAAACACTTGCATTAACCTCCGCTGATAGAAAAAAAGTATTAAAAAGCCCCTCTGTCCCCCTCCCCCCGCCGCCGCGGGCCCCCCCCTCCCACCCCCCGGGCCCGGGCCCCCCTCCCGCCCCCCCACCCCCCGGTCCGCCTGCTGTTCTGGATCCTCGGGGGGCAGCCAATCGAGAGAGAGGAGCCCAGCAATTAGCCACGGGCACATCAAACAGGGGGTTCTTGCGAAGGGAGGCAGGCGCCGCCCCTGCCCGGCCGGGATTGGCGTGGCGAGGCTCTGACGGCCGTATATTAACCCAGGGGGCCCAAACATGTAGCTGGACGCGCAGCCCGGGGCTGGGGGGGACGGCGGGCACCGACAGGAAGGAGACCAGGAGGCCCGGAGGAGGCCCGGAGGCCCGGAGGCCCGGAGGCCCGGAGCCTCGAGGCCCGGACGGATGGATGCCCCGGCCCGCTCCTGACGGACAGACACACGACGCCTGGGCCAGGACACCGTCTCCCCCCACCCCTACAAGAGCCTCATTAGACCCCACCTGCCCCCTCTCTCCCCCCCAACAACCGAAGGAGGAGGAGGAGGAGGGGGGAGCATGGAGGGGGACCGGCTGGGGGAGACCCCCCTCTGCCCGTGAGCCCCGGTGCCCCCGGAGACTCGTGGAGGGGGCGAGTAGAGGCCCGGAGGCCGGAGACTTGGGGAGGTGTCTGCAGGACCGGAGGCCGGAGACTCGGGGCGGGGGGCGAGTAGAGGCCCGGAGGCCAGAGACTTGGTCGGGGGGGTCTAGAGGACCGGAGGCCGGACACTCCGAGGGTGTCGCCTAAGGGTCCGGAGGCCGGAGACTGGGGGGTGGGGGGGTCTAGAGGACCGGAGGCCGGACACTCCGAGGGTGTCGCCCAAGGGTCCGGAGGCCGGAGACTGGAGGGGGTGTCTAGTAGAGTCCGGGAGGACGGAGATTCGGGGGTTGTCGTCCAGTAGAGGACCGGAGCCCGGAGACTCGGGGGGTGTCGAGTAAGGGTCCGGAGGCCGGAGACTGGAGGGGGGGTCTAGGAGAGTCCGGGAGTCCGGGAGGTCCGGAGGACGGAGACTCGGGGGTTGTCGTCGAGTAGAGGCCCGGAGCCTGGAGACTCGGGGGGCGTCGAGTAGAAACCCGGAGCTCGGAGACTTGAGGGGTGTCGAGTAAGGGTCCGGAGGCCGGAGACTTGGGTGTCGAGTAAGGGTCCGGAGGCCGGAGACTCGGGGGGTGTCGAGTAAGGGTCCGGAGACTCGGGGGGTGTCGAGTACGGGTCCGGAGCCCGGAGACTCATCCATTCATTCAGTCGTATTTATTGAGCGCTTACCGTGTGCAGAGCACTGTACTAAGCGCTTGGGAAGTACGAGTAGAGAGACGGTCCCTACCCACCAACGGGCTCACAGACTCGAGGCGGGGTGTCGAGTACGGGTCCGGAGCCCGGAGCCTCATCCATTCATTCAGTCGTATTTATTGAGCGCTTACCGTGTGCAGAGCACTGTACTAAGCGCTTGGGAAGTACGAGCAGAGAGGCGGTCCCTACCCACCAACGGGCTCACAGGCTCGGGAGGGGAAGGGTGTGTGAGCCCGGACCCTCATCCATTCATTCAGCCGTATTTACTGAGCGCTCACCGTGCGCAGGGCACTGTACTAAGCGCTTGGGAAGTGCGAGCGGAGAGACGGTCCCTACCCAACAACGGACTCGGGAAGGGGGGGGTGGAGGCGGTGTCTATCCCGGAGACTTGGGGGGGCGGGGGTCGAGTCGGGGGCCGTCGCGCGGATCGCATCGTATTTACTGAGCGCTTACTGTGTGCTGAGCGCCGGACTGAGCGTTGCATGAGCATCCGGGGAGCCCCGGTGCGGCGGGGGGCGGCGGGGGGCGGCGGGGGCGGGGCGGCTGATCGTCCTCCCTCCCTCCCTCCGTCCGGTCCGTCCGTCCGTCCCGCGTCCCGCGCTGCAGGGAGCGCTCAGTAAGTAGGAGCGAATGAAGGAGGCGGATGGAGCGCTGAGCGCGCGCGGGGGGGCAGCGGACTGAGCGGTGGGGAGGCGGGCCGGGGCCTCCGCCATGAGCCTGGTGGGGGGCTTCCCCCCGGGCCCGGTGGTCCACCACGAGGGCTACCCTTTCGCCGCCGCCGCCGCCGCCGCCGCCGCCGCCGCCGCAGCCGCCGCAGCCGCCGCGGCGGCCGGGCGGTGCGGCCCCGAGGAGAGCCCCTACTTCCACGGCTGGCTGCTGGGGCACCCGGACGTGTCCCCCCCCCGACTACGGCATGGCCCTGTCCTACAGCCCCGAGTACGGCAGCGCGGCCGGGCTGGACCACTCCCACTACGGGGGGGGCGGAGCGGGCGGCGGCGGCGGCGGCGCGGGCTGCGGGCCGGCCGGAGGGGGCGCTGCGGCGGGCCCGGCGGTCCCCGGCGGGCCCCGGCCGGTGAAGAGGCGCGGCACCGCCAACCGCAAGGAGCGGCGCAGGACTCAGAGCATCAACAGCGCCTTCGCCGAGCTGCGGGAGTGCATCCCCAACGTGCCCGCCGACACCAAGCTCTCCAAGATCAAGACCCTGCGCCTGGCCACCAGCTACATCGCCTACCTCATGGACCTGCTGGCCAAGGATGACCAGAACGGGGAGGCGGAGGCCTTCAAGGCCGAGATCAAGAAGACCGACGTGAAGGAGGAGAAGAGGAAGAAGGAGCTGGTCAGTGACGGAGGGAGGGGGAGTGGGGGGGGGGGGTGCGTGTGTCTGTGGGTGTGGATCTGCCGGTGTGGGTGTGCGCGTTGCTGCGGATGGATGGGTGCATTTGTGTGTGTAGTGTGTGTGTGTGTGGATTTGTTGGGGGGGGTGTATGCATTTGCGTGGGGGGGTTATTTGTGTGGGTGTATTTGTGTGGGGAGCTGTATTTGTGTGTGTATTTGTGTCGGGGGTGGGTGTATTTGTGCGGGGGGTCATTTGTGTATGTGTATTTGTGTGGGGGGGATGTATTTGTGCGGGGGTTCATTTGCGTGTGTGTGTATTTGTGTGGGGGGGTGGGTGTATTTGTGCGGGGGGTTATTTGTGTATGTGTATCTGGGTGGGTGCATTTGTGGGGGTGGGGGTGTTTGTGTGGGGGGGTGTATTTGTGTGGGGGGGTGTATTTGTGTGGGGGAGTGTATTTGTGTGGGTGGGTGTATTTGTGTGTGTGTTTGTGTGTGTATTTGTGTGGGTGGGTGTATTTGTGTGGGGGAGTGTATTTGTGTGTGTGTGTGTGTGTATTTGTGTGGGTGGGTGCATTTGTGTGTGTGTGTGTGTGTGTGATTTGTGTGGGGGTGTATGCATTTGTGTGGGTGTATTTGTGTGGGTTTATTCGTGTGTGTGTGCGTGTGTGTGTGTAGTATGTGCTCGCCCGTTACCATTTATTTCCCAAATCCCCCTGCCCCCTGGACCCAGGGCCTAGCGTTCTGAGGGTTTGGAAGAGACCTAGGGCTTCAACGGGGACTCTCGATTGACAGTGCTCTGCACACAGTAAGCGCTCAATAAATACGATTGATTGAATGAATGAATGAACGAAACTCTCCGAGCCTCCACACTCCCTGCCGGGGGCGGGGGATGCCTGGGTCTGCCGGCAGCCTCACCTCCTTCCTTGGCTGACTCTGCTCCCTCCCTGTTCCTCTTGCAAGAATCAGGCCCCCTCCTCCTCCTCCTCCTCCTCTTCTCCTTCACCCCAATTTGGGGAGGGATGAAGGGCCTCTGGCCCGCTAATAAAAATAACAGTCACGACGATGGCATTTGTTAAGCGCTTACTAAGTGCCAAGCACTGTTCTAAGCACCGGAATAGATACAAGACAGCCAGGTTGTCCCCCGTGGGGCTCACGCTCTTCATCCCCATTTTCCAGATGAGGGACCTGAGGGAACAGAGAGGTGAAGTGACTTCACCAAGGTCACAGAGCAGACCAGCGGCGGAGCCGGGATTAAAACCCATGAGCTTCCGACTCCCAGGCCCGTGCTCCAGCCACTCCGCCCTGCTGCTTCCCCAGGAGAAAGGACCTGGAGCTGGGGGAGGGATGCCTAAGACTGCCGACAGTCTCTCCTCCTTTCCTCCCTCTAACTATCCCTCCTGCAATAATAATAATAATGGCATTTATTAAGCGCTTACTCTGTGCAAAGCACTGTTCTAAGCGCTGGAATCAGGCCTCCTTCTCCTCTTATTCGCCCTAATTTGGGGAGGGAGGGGACGAAGGGCCTTCTTCTGGCCCTCTGGACAGGCCGTCGAGACCATCGCCACCTGGAAAGGATTTTAGAGCTGGAAAGCTTTCTAGCTAAAGTCAGTATGTTTGAGATAAGATTGGGGTCCCCAGAGAGGCAGGCAAGAGAGATTTTTGGTTTGGTTTGGTTTTTACCCTCAGGGACCCTCAAGAATCCCCCCCCCCCACACACTCCAACCCCCCAACCCGAAGCCTCCTCCGACTCGGAGCGAAGCTGGTTGCCCGGGGAGGGGGAGTTCTCCACCTCCGAGGCTCGTTATAAAGCGCACAGACTCCCCTATTCCCGAGCTGGTTTTCGCCCTTTGCCCCGGGCACGGATCTCTTCGGAAGCCTAGGAATTCCCAGATTACCCATTTGGGCCTATTCGCGTGGCATCGGTTTCCCTCCTACGATAGTCTCTTCCCACGCTTGCGGGGTCTCGGGATGGTCCGATTTAAAATAGGCATGCCAAAATAGCAAAATACAATCCCGGCGGCGTTTTGGATGCACCGAAAAGATGCATTTCCTAGGGGTGGAATCATCTCTGGGGTCAGCGTGTGTGTTTAAAGGAGAACGAGAGTTTATGGTTCCCAAGTGAGAGCCTCTTTGGTGGGCATTTAACTCCAATAGCAGCTCGGATAAAGAACCACTCGGGCGCGTGTGTGGGTGTGTGTATGTATGTGTAGTATGTGTGTAGTATGTGTGTAGTATGTGCTCGCCCGTGATCATTTTCTAAATCACCCTGTCCCCTGGACCCGGGGACCATCCATTTCCCAAATCACCCTGTCCCCTGGACCCAGGGCCTAGCGTTCAAAGGGTTTGGGGGAGACCTAGGGCTTCATCGGAGACTCTCATTTGAACTCTCCGAGCCTCCACACCCCCTCGCTTAGACAGGGGACGGAGTTTCGAGGAGAGCCAGAAAAAAATCACTAGGCTCTTTCCCTCCGGTACAAAACAGATCTCGGAGTCCAAGGCCCGGGCCCTGGCTCTATCTCCCCTCCCGAGAGGAGAGGACACAAGTACTGAATTGTACTTTCTAAGCGCTTGGTATAATGCTCTGCACACAGTTGAGCGCTCAATAAATACGATTTTCACTTCAATCCTTCCTGCCCGCCAGGATTCCGGACCAAAAGAAAGCGGAGGGGAAAAGACGCCCCCCCCACCCCCGATTCCTTTAGAACTGTGCTTGGCACATAGTAAGCGCTTAATAAAAGCCTTTATTATTCTACTTAGATGTTCCCGGGGCCGTGGGGACAAGGGGAGGGGGCTCAGCCTGGCTCTCCAAGACGTTGAACAGGAGAGAATTTTAGAAACTTTCCGACTCAGGAGGGAAAGAGCCGCAGGCGGGAGAGGTTTCTTATCCCCGTTTCCCGATCTCTGCTCCAGTGGGAGCGAACGACACAGAGCCGGGGAGGAACACGGCTTTTCCTCTCCTTCCTCATCTCGGAATTCTCTCTCCCCCGTCGCTCTCCTTCCTTACGACTTTCCTTCTCTCCCTCCCTCGCCGTTGAGACCGCGTCCGGGGACGGGCCAGGAAAGGGGGAGAAAGAGAGGGGGAAAGTTGCGCTCCTCTCTGAATGTCTCCTCTCGCTTCTCTCTCCCTCTCTGCCCAGAACGAAATCTTGAAAACCACAGTGAGCAGCAACGATAAGAAAACGAAAGGCAGGACTGGCTGGCCGCAGCATGTGTGGGCCCTGGAACTCAAGCAATGAGAAGAGAGAGAGAGGAGAGAGGGAGAGAGAAAGAAAAAGCGAGAGGGAGAGAGTGTGTGCGGATCCGGGCTTCCCGGTTGGATGAAGGACTCGAGAAACCCTCTCTCTCTCTCTCTCTCCGAAGCTCTGCGGCCGTCTCCTCCGAGGACTTTATGTTTGGGGAATCGTCCAGTTTATTTATGTGCAATTTTCCCTTACCTCTTTCCTTCCCCTTCGAAGCTCCCTCCGCCCTCTCCACCCACCCCCCGACCTTAAAAAATGTGGATATTTGAAGAAAAGCATTCCGTGTTTTACTATGAAGAGGAGACTCCAGCGTGGTAAGGGGTTCTGTCGCCTCGGTTTTATTTTTTATTTCTTGTGAATGTTCTCTCTCTGTCTGTATAGGACACGCGGCAACAGCAATCCAACATGTCCAACCTAACCCAGCTAAAAAAAAAAAAAGACACCTGGCATTAGTGTGTATGTGAAGTGTATCTTTAATCCTTGGGCCTTTTGGATATAAATAATCCTGGGGAGTATAAAGTCCTATTGCAAAAATAGATAAAGGAGGGGGTTGTCCGCCTCCGTCGCAGATATGGTATCTAGCGATTTGTGGTCGTTCCGTATTTGAAGATGTTTTCAGCGGCTATTGTTCTGTGCACTTCCGTCCTCTAAAAAAAAAGTGGAGTTTAATTAATATTGAAGGTGTAAACGTTGTAAGTATTCAATAAACCACTGAGTGTTTTTTTACAAAAAAAAAATCTTTTTATGTTTTATACCTCAGAAAGTGTTTTGAAAACGAAGCTGTTATCCTTGTTTTCATAATATTTAAGATATTCAAAAGTAAACTAAATTATAAAGATTGCCTCTAAAGTCAATGATTTAAAGCATCTTCCACCGGGACAGGACAGAAGAAGAGGAATGCCGCGTTTCCCTTGGAAACCCCGGGGGTTGTTGGAGAGGAAAGATTTTCCTCTTCGGGATAAGGGACTGCTCGGCTCGGAAGTAGAGCCTCTTCCCGTTGGCCAGAAAAAACTGAACGGTTTTTAAGGGCCGCGCTAGGGTGATGAACTTTTTTTTAATGCCTTCCTCGCTCGTTAATAAGGAGATGGTGTGAGTCAAATTGCTTAATCGAACAACCGGAGCCGGTTGAGAGAATAGATTCGGGGGATTCGGATCCTCCTGAGGAAGGGGAGACGGGAAAAGGAGGAGGAGGAGGAGGAGGAGGAGGATGGGGAGAGCGCCCCGAAAGGCAGAGGGAGAGCAGTTTGGGGGCCGGAATTCCCACCAGACACCGTCTTAAGGACCCGAAAATTCCGCCCGCAACGAAATGGAGTCCAAGGCCGGGGAGAGGAGGAGAAAGGGGGAGCAGAAAGGAAAGATTTTCCGGGAAAAGCAACAGGAACTCGGCGGTTCAGCATGTTTCCCGGGGTGCCCTCTCTGCACCCCTTTCCTGGCTGGCACCTCCGGGGTTGCACCTCTCTTGTTTGGGGGTTCGGGGGAGCCGGAGGGCTGCATCAGGTCGGAGGGGAGATTTCAGCTTCAGAAAGGACAGGGTGGACCACGAGTAAAGGGAAAGCCACAAAGAAGCGGTTTGGTCCGGGGCAGGGCGAGGGCCGGGGAAGGGGTGACCGCAGGCCCCTAGTTCGAGGCTCCTAGAACTGGTCCTGGGGAAAGGTGAGACAGGATTCCCCTGCCGCTCCCGGCTCTTCCGAGGGCCGGGGTGAAGGGTTACAATAACTGGGCCAAGCGATCTGGCCTTTGTCCGCTCGGGTCAGTGGCGCCGGGCCGGCCGGGCCGCGGTGTCCAGGCACTTGCCTTTGTTTATAAAACTTGGAAGGGGAAGGATTCACCGCTCCTCTCCGGCCTGGTCCTCTCGGTCCAGCGACCCCCAGACCCCTCTTCCCTCTCCTTCCCCGGTTGGCGACCGCTGGGGGGTCATTCGGGCCGCTGGGGGTGAGGAGGGAGGTGGACAAAGGGGGGAGACGGGACCGGGTCGGTGGGATAATAATAATAATGATGGTATTTGTTGAGCGCTTACTATGTGCCAAGCACTGTCCGAAGCGCTGGTGGGATGAGGGGTGGTCGTCACTAACTTGGAATGCCCCCCCCCCCCCGGCTCAGCTCCAGGAATTCATTCATTCATTCAATCGTATTTATTGAGCGCTTATTGTATGCAGAGCACTGTACTAGGCGCTTGGGAAGTACAATTTGGCAACATATAAAGACGGTCCCTACACAACAACGGGCTCACAGCCTAGAAGGGGGAGACAGGCAACAAATCATTGGCCAGGGCCCTCTGTGTGTGTGTGTGTGTGTGTGTGTGTGTGTGTGTGAGAGAGAGAGAGAGAGAGAGAGAGAGAGAGAGAGAGAGAGTGATGTGTCCTAGCTGTGCCACCCCAGAGCAGCGCTAGAAGCTCCAAAGAACCTGCGTGGGTTTCTGGCTCTTTCCTTCCCGCAGGAGCACTCGCGAACCCGGAGTTCGCAAACATCCAGCCGGGTTGCCAAGGAGGCCGAAAAGCCCGGAAAAAGCGGCCCTTGGAGCTCTGAGACTGATCAGCCTTGAGACCCCCCTGTCCCTGGGGGCATCCAGCCCTGGCACCCTCACCCAGGCCCCGCCGGGAGGGAGGAGCACGCGAGGAGGTGGACAGGCTGGGTGACCAGAGTCCAGAACCATTGACACCCAAAGCCGCAGAGCCCTCCCCTCTCTTCATCTCTCCCCCTCCCCCACCAGCTCGCCCCCTCCCAAATTTAATTTTCCTGTTTGTTTTTTTTTTGTTTAAATTTCTCTAAACGGCCGCCCTCCGGACCGGCTAAGAGGAATCTGTTTCGGTTGCTCGGGGAATGTGGATGCTGCCATTTTTTAAAGAGCAATCACTCCTGGAGCGAAATCACAAGAGCTCTAGACAGGCCGGAGCCGACAAAAATGTAGGTTTTGACGTTAAAAGCTAAATGGAGAAGCGGGCGGGAGAGGTAAATGGATGGAGAAGCGTCGTGTCAGACCCCCGGCCCCGGCTTCATCCTCATCCCCAGCTCTGACCCCGGCCCAGATCCCAGATCCCAGATCCCAGGGCCCCGAGGAGCGTGGGGAAAACGGGCTGGATGAACCGGGAGTCGAGGGCCCGGGGTTGCGGTTGTGGCCTACGTCTCGTTTTTTCCCCCTCCCTTCTGGGGACCGAGAAGGGGAGACTCTAGGGCCGTGTTCACAGTGGGCCGGGTTGAGTTATTCCAGATTATTCCAAGACCGCCATCTCAGGCTCTCACACGGACACACACACACACACACACACACACACACACACACACACACACACACACACACACACACTTACCAAACGCATATTCGCTTACAGACACACCAACGCGCCTTCACTCAATCCCGGCTCCGCCACTTGTCCGCTGTGTGACCTTGGGCAACTCATTTTACTTCTCTGGGCTTCGGTTCCCTCATCTGTCAAAGGGGGATTGAGATTGTGAACCCCCTGTGGGACAGGGACTTTGTCCGACCCGATTTGCTTGGATCCACCCCAGCGCTTGGGACAGTACTTGGCACATGAGAAACGCTTAACAAATACTTCAATTATTGTTGTTTCAGCTACACAAATACGCATCACTCACAGATACGCATTTTTACACATGCATTCACAGAAAGATACTCTCACGCCCACTCCCATTCACCTATAGTCACACTCAAATATAGACACGTTCACACATGTCCACGCTAACCCATATGTATATGCACTCACGAACATACACTCACCGCCCCCCCATAGTCACGCCCACAGATTTATATTCACACTCACACACTCGCACTGATGTACGGTCCCTCAATTTACAAACACTCACATTCATATTCAGCGAGCCCGCCTATCGAATGCGGTGTGGGCCCATCCTTCAATCGACGGTATTTATTGAGCGTTTACGGTGCGCAGAGCACTGTACTAACCGCTAAGAAGAGTACAGTATAGTTAAGGGGGTAGACATGATCTCTGCTTTTCCAGGAGTCTTTCCTTGCACCAAAGGACTTCTCAGCCCTCGAGGTCGCCGTTGCTTGGCCGAAGGTTTGACCAGATGCGACTGATCCAATGTGGGGGCTAGAAGAGGTGTGTGAAGGAGGAAAGTGAAGGCGTGGGGGTGGGGTCCCCGGATCAGAGCCGCCCACAACTGTCTCTGCCAGCGGCTACTGCATCGGGAAGTGATGGGGCGAAGGGAGCTGCAGTGTGAGCGGCGGTTGGGGGGTGAGAAAGAATAAATCAAGCAGGGGAAGTGCCCCGTGGGCTGGGTTCGGGCCTGCAGAGGCCTCTGCCTCCCACCAAAGGGATCCGAGGAGGAGGAGGAGGAGGACGAGGACGAGGACGAAGAAGAGGAGGAAAAGGAGGAAGAAGAGGAAGAGAAGGAGGAAGAAGAGGAAGAGAAGGAGGAAGAGGTAGAAGTGGAGGAGGAGGAAGAAGAGGAAGAGAAGGAGGAAAAGGAAGAAGAGTAGAAGGAAGGGGGAGGAAGAGGAGGAAGAGGAGGAGGAGGAGGAAGAAGAGGAGAAGGAGGAGAGTAGGGGGAGGAGGAGGAGGGGTCTCTCCCTACGACCCTTTCAGGAATCACAGTGTGCTAAGAGCAGAGGGTTCCGGCCAGTCCTGGTCTGGGCTGGATCCGGGGGAAGGAGAGGGAGGGAGAGAGGACTCTGAGGGTCTCGGTCCCCCCGAAACGAGTCTGAGTATTTATTCAACCCTGGGGAGACCGCGGGGCCTCAGGGGAGGGAGGGGTGGGGGCCGCGATGCTTTGGGAACCTCATTCCTCCTCCTGGAGCTTTAAAATTAGGGTGGTAGATGGGGGAGCTTCCCACCATTTTGACGCCTGCAGGGAAGAGTTTCCAAGCCGGCAAGAGGCTCCGGGCTTCGGGGAGAAGAAGAGGCTCCGGGGCGGATTTCGTTGCTGCGAAAATAAAAGAAGACCAAAGGAGGTGGGAGGCGGAGGATCCTGGAGGGGAAGCGAATCCTCCGGTTCTGTGGTCACTGCCCCTTATCCTTCCCTGCCCTTCCCTGAGGAGAAACAGCCTTCTCCCTTTTAATTGGCCAATTACGGGGCAGTTGTCTCAGCTTGCGCAATATAACGGAGATTAGAGCGCGAGTTATCTGAATTACAAGTTCTATCATTTCTCCCTTCTCGCGCTCCCCGCAGTCGGAAGGATTGTGTTCCATACACCCCCAAATAATAATAATAATGATAATAAAAAAATCCCAGTGACCCTTCTGCAACACAAGTTTCCAGTTTCCCCAAGCCAGTCTTCTCCCTCTTTGAATCCTCTCCGAGTTGAGGGCCGCTCTGATGATCAGATGGGAGAGTCCTGATTACAAATTTATTCTTAGGCACTATATAAGTCTTTATATCTGCTATTAGAGACATCTGGGAATGATTAGGGTCCCGAGCGCGCTCGCCCGCCCTCTATCTCGCAGTCCGGGCCTAGAGACACGCTGACGTCAGATCAGACGGCTCGGAGCCATCCTGGGCCTCCAAGTTGGGTGTAATCATCGCCCGGCTTTCCAGCTCCGTCTAAAGAGCAGCCCGGCAGCTGGAATGCGGATGCTAGAGGATGAGGATGCAATGTGTGTGTCTGTGTGTGTATGTGTGTGTGTGTGGGGGGGTGTCTATGCATGGAACGGGAGAACGTGTCCATCAAACCCCTTTAAAAAACATTCCAATTTCACAAGACATTCATTCATTTATTCAATCGCATTTATCGAGCGCTTACTGTGTGCAGGGCACTGTACTAAGCGCTTAACATGAGTGTCAGAAAATAAGCCTTCCCCTCCTCCCTTCCCTCTGAGCTAGTACTAACCTTTCCACCTGGGCTTCCCCCCCTCCCATCCTCCTCCTACCCCTCCTGAAGGAGACAGGGCCAGGAAGAGAAGGGGAGAAGGGGGACGATCCTGGAACAAGGATGTTTGTCGCCGGGATCACCGGCCGGTCGGGTTGCCGCGCTCCCTGCACCTGTTGTTAACGCTAATGATTCGGGATGGGCCGAAGAGGGAAAGGAGGGGGCGGTGGGGGGCGGTTCTCCACCACTGTCTCCTAAATATTATGGGAAGTGACGCCCCTCTGAGTAAGAGGGGTGGAGACTCGAGGAAATTGGATGGACAATTTAAGGGGAAAAAAATAAAAACAACAGCCTCCAACCCCACTCTGCTACTGAGGCCAAGTAGGGATCATTTCTCCTGGAATTTTCCAGGTTAGCTATCTCTTCGCTGATCAAATCATCCGCTTGCTTCATCCCCCGCTCAATTTTGCCTGTGGAGAGACGTGCCTCCGTATTTATGGGCGGGCAAATCAATCATTTCGGAACCAGTGGAATCGGTTTGCCTAGTAAGAAAGCTCTTTGAGGATCGAATCGATCAATCAGTGAATTAGTCGATGGTATTTATTGAGCTCTTTCTGTGCGCAGAGCGCTGCACCTTATAAGCGCTTGGGAGAGAACAACGCAATAGAGTTGGTAGACACGTTCCGTGCCCGCAACGAGTTTACAGTCTAGATTAGAAGGATATGGGGGGAGGGGGCCTTGAGAACTGACGGTAAAGAAGATATCAGAATTTCTCCCTCACCCCGAACCACCCTCGAACTCCAAAAAAATAAGTGCTCCTCATTTCTCCGCGCTCCCTCCCGAGATATCACAGCGTCCCTCTGTGTCTCTCCGCAATCTCGAAAGGAAAGGGAACATTTCCGCGTTAAGTCAGTGAAAATGCCGTGTTATGCTCTTGGCTCCTTCCCCTAGTCAAAAGAAAGGAAACATGGGGCTTTGTGGCTTGGGCGGTGGGGGAAGGGGAGAGGAAATGATTTAAAACTTTTGGTCCCTTTTATCCCCAAGCTTCGCCCAGTCTCTGGACCCTGCTGCCATCTGTCGGGAAAGTTGTTACATCACAGCCAACCGCCCCGGGAGGATGGTCAGTGCGGTCTCTCTCGTGGACAACTCCGTTCGTCCATTCATTCCATCGGATTTATTGAGCGCTTACTGTGTGCAGAGCACTGGACTAAGCGCTTGGAAAGTACAGCTCAGCAACAGATAGAGGCAATCCTTACCCAACATTGGGTGTTGGGGTGGGGGTGGGGGAGCCGCTGTTTGCAGAAGATGACCCTTGGCTATCTTGAAGAGAGGATGGTGAGTTGTGTGTCTGGAATAACAGGATCCAGAAAGACCTCATGTTTTGTCCCGAACCCTCTGACACCAAAGAGAGGGTTGGGAGACCTTGAGGGTTCAGGATCCAGCGGCTAGGGCTTCGGAGGAATGAGGCTCCTGCCCCTGAAGGAGAGAAAGAACACTTAACAGTAATAATATTAATAATAATAATAATAATTAATAATAATAATAATGGCATTTGTTAAGCGCTTACTATGTGCCAAGAACTGTTCTAAGCGCTGGGGTGGATACAAGGTAATCAGGTGGCCCAGGCCAAGCTAGCTCTCTTCCTCCCTTCAAGGCCCTACTGAGAGTTCACTTCCTCCAAGAGGCCTTCCCAGACTGAGCCCCTTCCTTCTTCTCCCCCTCGTCCCCCTCTCCATCCCCCCATCTTACCTCCTTCCCTTCCCCACAGCACCTGTATATATGTATATATGTTTGTACATATTTATTACTCTATTTATTTATTCATCTTATACATATCTGTTCTATTTATTTTGTTTTGTTAGTGTGTTTGGTTTTGTTCTCTGTCTCCCCCTTCTAGACTGTGAGCCCGCTGTTGGGTACGGACTGTCTCTGTGTTGCCGACTTGTACTTCCCAAGCGCTTAGTACAGTGCTCTGCACACAGTAAGTGCTCAATAAATACGATTGATTGATTGATTGATAGGGATTCCGGGCTGGGACCGAATCTCAGCTCAAAATGCCTAGTGCATCTTCAAGTCAGGGAAAATCGCTCCCCGACTTAGACCCTCCCTCCCCCAATCCCACCCCTCTCCCTTCCCCAACCCCTTCTCCTTCGTAAAAAACGAAACAAAATAAAGCAAAAACAACTTCGTGCAACCCGCAGGCCCTCAACAGGGGAACTGAGAGTCTAAATAGATCAGACTTCGTTGGAGGGCCGAATCTGTCTTCGTTTCAGTGGTGGTGAATGAGAAGTAAGGAGTCGAACAGGGGAGCTGAAGATTCTCCCGAGTTTGGGCACTGGAGCGGCCTTCGCGGCTTCAACAGATGCAACGATTTTGTGGAATGAGGATGGGAAGAAAAGCAGCATGGCCTAGTGTCAAGATCCCGGGCTTGGGAGTCAGAGAACGTGGGTTCTAATCCCGCTCTGCCACTCGTCTACTGAGTGGCCTTGGACAAATCGCTTAGCTTCTCTGTGCCTCAGTTACCTCATCTGTAAAATGGGGATTGAGACTGTGAGCCCCACGTGGGATAACCTGATTACTTTGCATCTACCCCAGCACTTAGAACAGTGTTGGCACATAGTAAACGCTTAACAAATACCATTGTTAATCAGTTCATTAACTTCTCTGTGCCTCAGTTACCTCATCTGTAAAATGGGGTTAAGAGTGTGAGCCCTGCGCGGGGCAACCTGATTACCTTGTATGTACCCCTGCTCATAGAACAGTGCTTGGCACATAGTACGTGCTTAACAAATGTTTATGTTGCCAACTTGTACTTCCCAAGAGCTTAGTACAGTGCTCTGCACACAGTAAGTGCTCAATAAATACGATTGATTGATTGATTATAATTGATTATTATTATTAGGAAACACGGAAAACGAATATAATGGCTCTAGAAACGGGGAAGAGTTGAAAGAAGGACAGTTCTACATTGGAAAGTCGATCAGCCTGCGAGTCTTAGGAAAACGAGAGCAGCGTCCACGGACACTGGTGACCGTCGACCAATGATAGTGGAAGATTCATACTGTCAATCTGTTCTTCAAACGCCTTTGCACTGGGAAAAATAAGAAGCGGAGGGGGGCGGTGGGGGTAGGTGTAAGCATCTGGAAAAGATGCTGAATCTGAAATCACAGCCTGGGACAGAAAGGAAACGATGATGTGCTGCCATAAGCTCTTTGAGAGCAGGGATCGCGTGTACCAACTATGTTGAATACTTCCAAACTCTTAGTCCAGCTCTCTGCATAAGCGCTCAGTAAATACCATTGATTGGTGATTGGGAGCGGGGATGGCCGTTCACTCATCGTATTTATCGAGCGCTTCCTGTGTGCCTAGCACTGTACTAAGCGCTTGGGAGAGTACAATATAACAAGAAACAGACGTATTCTCGGCCCACAACGAGCTTACATTCTCCCTTCCGACTCCGCTTGGCAAATTTGATTTTCAGTTCATAGACGTACTCACCGAAAGCCTTAACTTCTGTGAAACTCATTAAAGACATTTTCAGGGAATCTTCCCGGTCGAAATGTTTCTGTGGAAGGTCTTTGGCGAGATAGGACAACAGCCCCCGTCCTCGCTCCGTTTTCCTTCCATCTCTTCCTGGGGGGGAGCAGGGGGGCTCGGGGGAAGGGGAGGCGGGGGGGAAAGAGGCTTTCCTCAGTTTCCTGGTGGAGGCCGAGGCGGGCTGCCGCCCGGAGCAGACGCCCTTTGATTAAGGAGGGTATTTGGGGGAGCTGCAGTCCTGTCTGTGCCCTATGGTGCTGTCAGCAGTGACAGATCCCAGATGGAGCCGCTACTGTATGGCAGATTGAGTTTCTCAGCAGAAAACTCTCCCACCCTCCTAAACGTCTTCAAATACCTTCTCCAGACCCACCGGGGTCACTGCGGCTGAAACCGAAAAGTCCATCCACCCTAAAGCCTTTCGTTTTATTTTTTTATTATTATTATCATCATTATTATTATTTCCGGTTGGTTGGGCCTGGTCCTCGCGCTCTCTCTGGTTGCTTATTTTCCCCCGCGCGTCCTTGCCGCAGCGGCCGGAGCCGGCCGTGGGACTCGTCTTGGAGTCGCCGCCGGAGCCAGATTTGGCCACCTCTGGGGGGTGGGTGGGCGACTCGACCTGCCCACCCCCTAGGCCTGGGGTAGGAGCCACCCCCCGCTGCCGCCGCCAGTAGCCCCAGGAGGAATGCGGCCAACCTTGGCCCTGGACACAAAACTTTACTGCAGGTTGGTGAGGTCGGGAGCGTTGGCGGGGGTGCACGGAAAGGGCATCTGCTCCGGACTATTAATCTGGGCAAGGCTGGAGGGGCTGGGATAGAGGCAGAGCAGAGGATAATAATAATGATAATAATGAATAATAATAATAATGACATTTGTTAAGCGCTTACTATGTGCAAAGCACTGTTGTAAGCGCTGGGGAGGATACAAGGCGATCAGATTGTCCCACGGGGGGCTCATTGTCTTAATCAATCAATCAATTGTATTTATTGAGCGTTTACTATGTGCAGAGCACTGTACTAAGCGCTTGGGAAGTACAAGTTGGCAACATAAGGAGACAGTCCCTACCCAACAGTGGGCTCACAGTCTAAACGGGGGAGACAGAGAACAAAACCAAACATACTAACAAAATAAAATAAATAGAATAGATATGCACAATGTGTAATCCCCGTTTTATAGATGAGGGAACTGGGGCCCAGAGAAGTTAAGTGACTTGCCCACAGTCACACAGCTGACAATTGGTGGAGCCGGGATTTGAACTCATGACCTCTGATTCCCAAGCCCGTGCTCTTTCCATTGAGCCACACTGCTTCTCAAGATGCAAGATAGCAGAGGGTGCAGCCCCGTTTTAAGCAGGGGGTGAGGGGTGGGAGGATTCCCCTCTGAGGCGGAGGAGAGGAAGAACCCCCCCAGGTTCCGTGTAGGGGCGGCCGGAGGGTCCCAGTTTGATTCCTGGGTGGAAGAGTCAGAATCCACAGATTGTGTATTCTCCCAAGCGCTTGGTACTGTAATACTAATAATAATGGTATTCGTTAAGCGCTTACTATGTGCCCAGCGCTGTTCTAAGCGCCGGTATAAATGCAAGCTAATCAGGTTGCCCCACGTGGTGCTCACGGTCTTAGTCCCCATTTTGCAGACGAGGTAATTGAGGCACAGAGAAGTTAAGTGGCTCGCCCGAGGTCACACAGCAGACAAGTGGCGGGGCCGGGATTAGAATCCAAGCCCTCTGATTTCCAAGCCCGTGTCCTTGCCACTAAACCACGCTGCTTCTCGGTGTCCTGCGCACAGTAAGCGCTCGATAAATACGATTGGCTGACTGACAGACACCCTGGCCGAGCCCAGCGAAGTCAGAGGGTTACTCGGGCCTCGAGGACATGGACACGAAAGAGAGACAGAGACGGAGAATCCGAGAGGAAAAGAAAGCGTGCACACACATAGGTACACGTCCAGGGACTCTGGCTGGCGCCTGCCCGTACATAAACACGTACACACAATAATAATAATTTTGGTATTTGTTAAGTGCTTACTATGTGCAAAGCACTGTTCTCAGCGCTGGGGAGGATACAAGGTGATCAGGTTGTCCCTTGTGGGGCTCACAGTCTTAATCCCCATTTTACAGATGAGGTCACTGAGGCACAGAGAAGTTAAGTAACTTGCCCAAAGTCACACAGCTGACAAGCGGTGGAAACGGGATTAGAACCCATGACCTCTGACTCCCAAGCCCGGGCTCTTTCCACTGAGCCACGCTGCTTCTCTTCCTTCCCATCCAGACCGTCCCCGGGGTTCATTGTAGCCAACTGGTCATTTTGGTTTATTTTGATTCCTGGGCTCAGTGTATCGTCCAGCAGGCGGTGGAATTGCCAAATTGTACTTCCCAAGCGCTTAGTACTGTGCTCTGCACACAGTAAGCGCTCGATAAATGCGATTGAATGAATGAATGAATGAATGGAGTTAAAATGATCCTCAGTCCGACTCAAAGAATGGGAGAGGGGTGTCTGGGGAGGGAAGAAAGTGGTGGGTGGCGAATATCTGCTAAGCCGAGGAATGCGCCACTCGGGGCCTCCAGCAAAGGGGGAGGGAGCAAGCAACAGTCCTCTTTGACCCTGGGGTCCCGGATCCCCCGACCTCCCCCCTCACTATTTTCTGCATCCAACCGGGACCCAGGCTGGATCATCTGGTGTCGGGGCCAGAGAAAACCTTGGCGGCCTTTTCCCAACTTCGGCCCCAACTCCAACTCCAGCCGCAAGCCCAGCCTCAATACGGCCCAGATCTAGCCCAGCCCCTGCCCAGCCCCAGCCAGGAGTTTTATGATGATGATTATTTATTTCAAAGGAGCCAAACCACCACGCACCCTAAAGCCCAGCTTCATAGTAAAATCGGATGCCAAACTTTTGAAGTCTTCTAATCCGCCCATTCTCTCTCCCTCTAAAAAGAAGGGAAGGAAAAAAATAATAAAACCAGGGCGGGAAGGCGTGCTCCTACTTTATAGATCAAAATTATCTGTCCACGCGCAGAGACGTAGCCCGCTGCCTCTCTGCTGGTTTTCCCCCGGCCGGGGAGGAGGACGAGGGATTATCCCCCCTCTTCCCCCTCCCCCCCCCAAGGCGGGAGGGAGCAAAAATCCCAGGCCTTAGATTCCCTGGATTCCTCACTAGGCATTCCCCGACTGGGGTGGTTCTCCCCGGTTATCCGTTATCAAGTCCTGGGGTGGAGATGGAACTGAAGATGCAGCTAGGACTGGGCTGAGCTGGATACCACTGAAACTGGAGCTTGAGGCTGGAGCGGGATCTGTTTACTAATTCATTCAATCAATCGTATTTATTGAGCGCTTACTGCATGTAGAGTACTGCACAATAGGAGAGTACAATATAACAATAAGCAGACATATTCCCTGCTCATAACGAGCTTAGAGTCCAAAGGGGGAGGCAGACATTAATATAAATAAATGACAGATATGAACATAATTTCTGTGGGACTTGGAGGGGGGATGAATAAAGGGAGCAAGTCAGGGCGACGCAGAAGGGAGTGGGAAAAGAGGAAAAGAGGGCTTAGTCAGGGAAGGCTTCTTGGAGAAGATGGGCCTTCATTAAGGCTTTAAAGCAGGGGAGACTACCCGTCGGATTTGCGGAGGAAGGGCTTTTCAGGCCAGAGACAGGATAAATGCTTAGTACAGTGCTCTGCACATAGTAAGCGTTCAATAAATACGATTGAATGAATGAATACATGTGGGCGAGGGTTCGGCGGTGAGGTAGACGAGATGGAGGCTGGGCTGGTTCTGAGGCCGGGGCTGAGCTGGGTTGGACTGGGCCGGGCTGGGCCTGAGACTGGACTGGGCTGGGATGGAGCTGAACCGGAGCTGGAGCTGGAATTCAGGGTGGACTGGAACTGGGGGCGGGCTGGGTTAGGTCTTGTCTTATTTTTATTTTGTAGTATTCGTTAAGCACTCAGTGCTGGGATTAAGACCCCCACGTGGAGCTGATTTCTCCTGCCAGAACTCCTCGTGAAATGTTCCCTCTGAAGCATACTGGTCCTCACTGAATAGTGGGGAACTCTTTCTTCCAGATTTTATTAGTTCCCCCCGCCCCACTACGGATTTTCCCCAGGTCTGGTCTGCTGCAGCAGAGGCGGAACTATGACTCCGCAGGGCCGGACAGATTCCTGCTGAGAGCAGTTAGCTAGCCCAAGACCTGCTCAAGTCGAGCTTGAGCATTAGGAGGCGAAGACTCTACTTATCTTCCAGCCTCTCTCTCCTTCCCACCTCTTCCATGTCTCCCTCTTTCTCCATTTCCCTTTCTCCATTTCTTCCCTTTGCTTTCCCTCTGTCTCCTTCTCTCATATCTAGCGATGATTCATTCTATTTCATCAGGGATTTTTTTTCCCTTTAAGAATCTCCCCCTTTGTTCTCTCACTCTCTCGCACTCCCTCTCGCTCTTTTCTCCTTATGCTCTTCCCTCCATCTAAAAGTGACGTGGTCCCTAGAGCTCGTTGTGGACAGGGAATGTGTTTGATGTTATACTGTACTCTCCTATGCGCTCAGTACAGTGCTTTGCACACAGAAAGTCTTCAATAAATACGATTATTAATACTCAATAATAATAATAATAATAACCGATGGCCCGCCTTGCCTTGTTGACCGTTCATTCATTCATTCATTCAATCGCATTAATTGAGCGCTTACTGTGTGCAGAACACTGTATGTATTAAGTGCTTGGAAAGTACAATTCGGCAACAGATAGAGACAATCCCTATCCAACAGTGGGCTCAGTCTAGAAGGGGAGACAGACAACAAAACAAAACAAGTAGACAGGCATCAATAGCATTCAAATAGATAAATAGAATTATAGATGTATGCACATCACTAATAAAATAAATAGAGTAATAAATATGACCTTTAGAGACCAGTGGTTGTACCCAACGCTGCCTAAACCTCCTAGCTCACTACGTTGGCTCCACGCCGTGATTTCCTTCTCCCTGTCGTTTGTCAACAGGCTTAATTTATAATGTGATTAAAGCCCCCTTTATAGCTGCCCATCTTGGGGAGAGCCCAGAGAACCAGAAAGGACTGTCTGTTCTGCCTCTCAGCTTGGAACCCACAGGGCGGCTGGCTTTCAGGTTAATGTAGGACACTGGCATTAGTTTATTACATCTACGATTTAATTCGGAGGGAGGAAGTCGGAAAATTCGATCTTTTTCAGCCGTATCTAAAAATGAACGATATGTACCACCTCAGCACTCTTTCCCATTCAGTCGTATTTGTTGAGAGCTTACCGTATGCAAAGCACTGTACTAAGCGCTTGGGAGAGTGCAATACAACGATAAACAGACACAGTTCCCTGTCCACGACGAGCATATAGTCCATTCATTCAGTCAGTCAGTCTTATTTATTGAGCGTTTAGTGTGTGCAGAGCACTGTACTAAGCGCTTGGAAAGTACAATTCAGCAACAGAGATAATCCCTGCCCAACAACGGGCTCACATTCTAGAAAGGGGTGACAGACATCAAAACAATTAACAGGCATCAACAGCATCAATATAAATAAATGGAATTATAGATAGATACACATCATTAATAAAAGAAATAGAATCATAAATATGTACATATATACACAAGTGGTTTGGGGCGGGGAGGGGGCTGGAGCAGAAGGAGGGAGTCGGGGCGATGGGGAAGGCAGGAGGAGAAGAGGAAAAGCGGGGGCTTAGTCTGGGAAGGCCTCCTGAAGGAGGTGAGCTTTCAGGAGGTAGCACAGCCTGATTTCTCATACGGAACTCGCGGGGCTCAAAGTCTAAAAGCGTTATATTTGGGGGTGCTTTTTTAGTCTGGGAATCGATGTGAGAGAAGCATTTTCTGGCCACCGAACACAGTGTGGCTCTCGTCCTCTGCTCACAGATAGGCTTTCCTCGAGGATTTCCCTTGGTGGGTCCCGATTTCAGGGGAAATGTCCTTTTGAACCCCGTCACGTTTTGCGGGAAGGTCAACTTTCTGGGGAGACAGAGCCAACTTTTCCCCTTTGCACCGAGGAATCGGGACGACGAAGTCGGACGGCCAGGCCCAACTCCCAGGCGGGATCGGGATCAGGGAAGAGAATTCCCAGGGCTCTCCCCAAGCCGCCTCTTCCCTCCTGAACAGGGAAGAACCAGGAGTGCGTGGCCCGGTGGCTCAAATCCCCTGAACGCCTATCCGCGCGCAAGCAGAGGCCCAAACTCGCCTGGGTTTCGATCGTTTGTCTTTTGGCGGGTAAATAAATAGGATTTATAGGGGCTTAGAGCTGCCAATCGAAAGATATTTGGACGACCTCCGCGCAGCCCCATTGCCGCAAAGACGCCTTGGGGCTTGCGGCCTTAATGCCTGTTTGGTCTGTATGCCTTGTTTCCTGTCGGTGATGATGATGATGGCATTTGTTAAGCGCTTACTATGTGCAAAGCACTGTTCTAAGGGCTGGGGAGGATACAAAGTGATCAGGTTGCCCCACGTGGGGTTTACAGTCTTAATCCCCATTTTCCAGATGAGGTAACCGAGGCTCAGAGAAGTTTAAGTGACTTGCCCAAAGTCACACAGCCGACAAGCGCTTAGTACACTGTTTTGTACACAGTAAACGCCCAATAATAATAATGGCATTTATTAAGCGTTTACTATGTGCAAAGCACTGTTCTAAGCGCTGGATATAAATACCGCTGACTGAATGAATGAATCCGGATCACGGGGGATCACAAACCCACTCAAAACACACACACACATACACACACACACACACACACACACACACACACACACACACACACGAGAAGCAGCGTGGCTTAGTGGAAAGAGCCCGAACTTGGGAGCCAGAGGTCGTGGGTTCGAATGTCGCCTCCGCCCCTTGTCAGCTGTGTGACTTTGGGCAAGTCACTTCACTTCTCTATACCTCAGTTACTTCATCTGTAAAATGGGGATTAAGACTATGAGCCCCACGTGGGACAACCCGATGACCTTGTATCTCCCCCAGCGCCTAGAACAATGATCGGCATATAGAAAGCCAACATTATTATTAATACACGCACGCCTGCATACCCATATATCCAGTCTCTCTCTCTTCTTCTCTCTCTTCCTTACACACACACACACACACACACACACACACACACACACGCGCATATTCTCATCTATTCATTCATTTATGACCCTAGGAAAAAGGGTCCTCTGGGGAAAACCCTGCCTGTAAAACAGAAAAAGCCTCGGGATTGGTTTGCAGCCGAGCTCGGCTCTCGGACCGCCTGACACCTTGCCTTCTTGGGGCGCCTCTTTGATCACCCCGATATTTTTTACTACACGACTGGGACAGCGTGGCTTAGTGAAAAGAGCCCGGGCTTGGGAGACAGAGGTCGTGGGTTCTAATCCCGGCTCCGCCATTTATCTGCTGTGTGACTTTGGGCAAGTCACTTCACTTCTCTGGGCCTCAGTGACCTCATCTGTAAAATAATGATGGTATTTGTTAAGCATTTACTATGTGCAAAGCACTGTTCTAAGCGCTTGAGGAATACAAGGTGATCAGGTTGTCCCACGTGGGGCTCACAGTCTTAATCCCCATTTTACAGATGAGGTAACTGAGGCACAAAGAAGTTAAGTGGCTTGCCCAAGGTCACACGGCTGACAAGTGGCGGAGTCGGGATTCGAACCCATGACCTCTGACTCCCAAGCCCGTGCTCTTTCCACTGAGCCACTCTGCTTCTCTAAAATGGGAATTAAGACGATGAGCCCCACATGAGACAACCTGATTATCTTGTCTCTACCCCAGCGCTTAGAACAGTGCTTGGCACATAGTAGCGCTTAACAAATGCTATTATTATTATTATTGTTATTTTTATTATTATCCCTGCCCTGGGAAAACAGTTTTCTACAGGTCGGAAGTGCGGAGGTGCCTCTGTTCAACCGACCTGTTCATCTTTCTGGGAGACGCGCCCTGGAGAGATGAGTTTCCAAGCTAAAATTTGGAAACTCCCTGCTTTTTTCTACAACGCCTGAGGACAGCTGCGGAAATTACTCACTGAAGACTCTTCTCTCTCTCTTCTCTCTTTCTTCTTCTTTCTTTCGTTCTCTCTCTGTCCTCGCCACCTGTCTCACCGCATTCCTTTTTTTGCCATAAAAGCATTTGGGGACCCCCGCTGAACCCCACGAAACCTTCCAAGCTGGGAAAAAGAGTAGATCAAACCGAGGGGCTCGATCGGAGAGTATGCAGGGGTTTCGCTGGGGTGGGTGCTTTTTGCGTTGGGCTTGCTGTTTTTCAAGATATTTAAATTAAATGCAATTCATCATCATCCCCAGCTACTGCTGTACATAGAGAAATAGGGACATGAGGAGGTACAGAGACGGAACTCTAGGTGGAAAATTTGTGCTCAATCTTGGGCTCAAAATTTGAAAAAGAAATGTGTTGAATTTCCCTGGGCCACAGAATTGAGATAGACAAAGGGATTTTTTTTTTTTCCCTTTTGGGCAATTCACTTTCCATCATTAGTTCACAAGTAAGGTTCTACACCTGTTTAAAGACCATGTTTATCAGAAAATCCGTCCCGCCATTCTCCTTCTCCCGTGCCTCCAATCCTGGGATCACCGGGATTAGATCGCTTCTTCGGCAGTAAACGAAGAAGCGCCCCATTATTCGAAAAAAAAAGTAATTTTGCGTGCACCACGAGCCTCAGAGTACTTCTGCCTATTCCCGTGAGCGGTTTGGGGATTTAGGGCCGAGAGATAGTCGTTCAAACTCTAAATCATCCTGGCCGCTCGGCTGAAGGAAAATAGCCAAAACTGGTGTTTGAAGCTGAGTAGCTGCGGATTTTCAAACAGGGAGCGGGGTGTTGTGGTTGGGAAGAGGTGGGGGGAGGTAAGGGGGAGAGAGCTCCTGTGGGGAGAAAAACAGAAATACGGTGGAAAACAGAAAATCCCGTTTCCACTCGTTTCTTGGGTGTTTGCATCGTTTCGGATAATAGAGTGGCTGCGGTATTTTCAGGAAGCGGGATTATCTGTGAACGAAATACATTATGTTACGTCACACCGGATAAAAGTCCATCTCTCTTTTTTAAAGAGTGTTCATTTCCGAGCGATCTGTAAAAAGCTTTCCTTTCCGATCTGGGATCCTTGTTGGCTGAAAGCATCGGAGATGTTTAAAAGAGTAAACGCTCTCCCATCATCAATCCCAGCCATCCTTCCCCAAGGAATTTAAGAAGGAGGCGAATTATTCTTGTGTTTGTCTCCATCGCGAGATTGTAAACATGTTGAGGGCAGGAATCGTCCTACCAGTTTCATTGAATTCTCCCAAATATTTAGTACAGTAGTACTTACTGAGCGCACAGAGTAAACGCTCAATAAATACTATTGCTTGATTGATTTACGCCCAGTTCGGGCCGAGCCAGCGCTGTGTGGGGCGAACGAAGGAACGACAGTTGGATGAGAGGGAGAGAGAGAGGGAGGGGACGAAGACTAGAAAGGAGAAAAAAAGAGAAATGAGGGAAAAAAGAGAAAACGGGAGAAAGAGGAAGAAAAGTGAAGAAAGAACGTTAACGAGAGAGGAAAAGAGGCAGAGAGAGAGAAGCTGATTGATTTTCTCCCATGATTCGCTTCTCATTCTTTAGGGTTCTTTTCCTTGGCACACCACTTGAAAAGGCCTCAATGAATGTTTGAATGTGTAAAATAAATAAACCAATAAATTCAGTTCCCTCTTGCTAAGACACATGTTTGCCGGGTTCCAGCTTCGAGTCGGTTTTATGGTTTATAAACCCGTGGGAAAAGGAGCTCAGTTCGAAGGGGCGCGGAGACTGTTCCCCCTCCCCCTCCCGGCCCTAACCTCCTCTCTTAATAATAATAATAATAACAATATTTACTAAGTGTTTTTATGTGCCAAGCACCAAATTGAGCCCTGAGGTAGATACAAGTTAATCAGGTTGGATAAGGTCTCTGCCCCACATGGGGCTTCACAGTCTAAGTAGGAGGGAAAACTGGTAATGAATCCCCAGTTCACAGATGAGAAAACTGAGGCCCAGAGTAGTGAGGTGATTGGCCCAACTTTAATAATAATAATGATGATGGCATTTATTAAGCGCTTACTGAGCAATGCACTCTTCTAAGCGCTGGGGAGGTTAAAAGGTGATCAGTTTGTCCCACGGAGGGCTCACAGTCTTAATCCCCATTTTACAGATGAGATAACTGAAGCACAGAGAAGTTAAGTGACTTGCCCAAGTCACACTGCTGACAATTGGCGGAGCCGGGATTGGAACCCATGACCTCTGACTCCAAAGCCCGTGCTCTTTCCACTGAGCCACGCTGCTTTAGCAACGGGGCCGCCACTAGCAGCCGAACGCTAAGTCCCTCCCCATCTCACGGCTCCAATTGTTTTCCTTTGTCCTTTGGCCTTTGCCAGACGGCAGGAGCAGCTCCAGCATTCATTTATTCAATCGTATTTATCGGGCGCTTACTGTGTGCAGAACACTGTACTAAGCGCTTGGGAAGTACAATTCAGCAACAGAGACAATCCCTACCCACAAAAGGCTCACAGTCCTTCGCTGTCGGAATCCGTGGGATCCGAAACGACCATCCAGCACTCGCGTGGTTAGTTTAGACTAACTTTAGAGAAGCAGCATGGCTCAGTGGAAAGAGCACGGGCTTTGGAGTCAGAGGTCATGGGTTCAAATCCCGGCTCCGCCACTTGTCAGCTGTGTGACTTGGGAAAGTCACTTAACTTCTCTGTGCCTCAGTTACCTCATCTGTAAAATGAGGATTAAGACTGTGAGGCCCCCCGTGGGACAACCTGATCACCCTGTAACCTCCCCAGAGCTTAGAACAGTGCTTTGCAAATAGTAAGCTCTTAATAAATGCTATTATTATTATTTAGACGGTGACTGGAGCATCGCTCTGGAGGAGTGGGAGGATGATGGATGGATAGAGAGATTGGTGGATGAATGAGTGGGTGGGTAGATGGATGGAGAAAAGGAGGGAAGGAGCGAAGGGCTGGGGGTGGAGGGAGGGATGAAGGGATGAGGAAGAGACAGATTGTAAACTCATCTCTAGAGTGTAAGCTCGTCATGGGTCGGGAATGTCACTCTTTATTGTTGTATTGCACTGTCCCAAGTTCTAGTACAGTGCTCTGAGCACCGTAAGCGCTCAATAAATACGATTGAATGAATGAATGAATGAATGAGAGAGAGAGAAATGGGTGAATGGATGGATGGACGGAGAGAGGGGTGGATGGAGAGAGTCGGAGGGAGGGAAGGATGGATGGAGAGGGATGGAGAGGGAGAGGGATGGAGGGAGGGAGGCAGGATGGCTAAGTGGATAGAAAGAGGGAGGGATAGAGAGATGGAGGAATTGAGGGAGGAATGATCAGATGGAGGAATAGTAGGGAAGGTGGCCGGAGCAATAATAATAACAATAACATAATAATAATAATAATGGCATTTGTTAAGCGCTTACTATGTGCCAAGCACTGGTTCTAAGCGCTGGGATACATACAAGGTAATCCGGTTGTCCCAGGTGAGGCTCACAGTCTTAATTCCCCATTTTACAGATGAGGGAACTGAAGCACAGACATGTTAACTCTGACTCCGAAGCTCGTGCTCTTTCCACTAAGGTATGTGAGGGAGGAGGGCTGGAGTTTGGATTTCACTCTTCTCCATCGAGAGCACGAGGACCTTCTAGCAGAGGATGGGGGGCAGCTGAGCGCCCCAAGAGGGGACTGTGGGGGTCTGGGTCTCTCTGCATCCCCTTCTTCTCGCTTCCCCTCAGCCATCGGGACCGGGACGGATCCTGAACCGTCATGGTGAAGTCTGGACAGGGTTGCAGTCCTCGGGTTTGGGAGGGGGAACAGGGCCTAATTGGGGAGGAAGGGGAGGTAGGTTCTCCCGGTTCTTCTTCCCCGGGAGGGTGGCAGTGCCCATCCAGTGACTCCTTTCGCCCACCCTCTCCAGCCCCAGTGAATGCTGCGAGGCAGAAAGCTGTCCATCCCCTTGCCCCCTCTTACCTCACCTCCCTCCTCTCCCTCTCCATCCCAGCCCGCACCCTCTGCTCCTCTGCCGCTCACCTCCTCACTGAACCTCGTTCTCGCCTGTCCCGCCGTCGACCCCCGGTCCACGTCCTTCCCCTGGCCTGGAATGTCCTCCATCTGCCCATCCTCCAAGCTAGCTCTCTTCCTCCCTTCAAAGCCCTACTGAGAGCTCACCTCTTCCAGGAGGCCTTCCCAGACTGAGCCCCCCTTTTCGTCTGCCCCTCCTCCCCTCCCCATCGCCCCAACTCCCTCCCTCTGCTCTACCCCCTCCCCGTCCCACAGCACTTCCGTTTATATGTACGTATTTATTATTCTATTTATTTTATTAATGATGTGCATATATCTATAATCCTATTTATTTATATTGATGCTATTGATGCCTGTCCACTTGTTTTGTTTTGTTGTCTGTCTCCCCTCTTCTAGACTGCGAGCCCGTTGTTGGGTAGAGATTGTCTCTGTTGCTGAGTTGTACTTTCCAGGCGCTTAGTACAGTGTTCTGCCCACAGTAAGCGCTCAATAAATACGATTGAATGAATGAATGGAGGAGCCCGCCATATATTTGGGGGCTGAGGGGTGGGATGTTCCTGACAGGTTTCTGAGACCAGCCGTCCGCGAGGCCTAGGGGTGGGGGTGGGCCCAACTGTTTTGGGGTTCCCGGGACCACAACAATTCTAGGTCCCTGCTCCTGAGAGGCTCTGGGGCAGGCTTCTGGAGAGGGATAATAATAATAATGTCATTTGTTAAGCGCTTACTGTGTGCAAAGCACTGCTCTAAGCGCTGGGAATGATACAAGGTGATCTGGTGTCCCACGTGGAGCTCACAGTCTTAATCCCCATTTTACAGATGAGGTAACTGAGGCACAGAGAAGTTAGGTGACTTGCCCAAAGTCACACAGCTAACAGTTGGCGGAGTTGGGATTTGAACCCATAGATCAGTGCTTGGCATATAGCTAGTGCTTAACAAATACCATTATTATTATAACAGTGTTTGGCACATAGTAACTGGTTAACAAATACCGTCATCATCATCCTCATCAACGCTCCTTTTCTCCCGTGGGAATCGGGGCCGGGAAAGCGTCTTTTATCTTCGGGCCCCGAGGAGCTGGATAATATAATAATAATAATAACTATGACATCTGTTATGCGCTTACTGTGTGCCAGGCACTGTACTAAACATTGGGGTGGATCCAAGCAAATCAGGTTGGACACAAGCGCTGGGGTGGATAGAAGATAATTGAATTGGACAATTATCTTGCCCCACATAGGGTTTACAGTCTTAATCCCCGTTTTACAGATGAGGAAACTGAGGCACAGGGAAGTTAAGTGACTTGCCCAATTCGCTAGGCCATGCATTCTTAAAGAGAGAAAAGGAGAGATTTTGTTTTGCTTTGGCTTTGGAAGGGGAGGCCCTATTACTAATTAAACTCTCCAAATAAATTACTCAGTTCTCTAATTTCACTCAGCCTGTGGTTCTGAGGGTATACGTCAGTGGGCCTGCGAATGTGTCCGCTTGTGCTTGTGTGTCCACGTGCCTGTGTGCATTTATGTGTCCATGTGTCACCTAGAGAAGCAGTATGGCTCAGTGGAAAGAGTGCGGGTTTGGGAATCAGAGGTCACGGGTTCTAATCCCGACTCCACCACTTGTCAGCTGTGTGACTTTGGGCAAGTTACTTAACTTCTCTGGGCCTCAGTCACCCTTCTGTAAAATGGAGATTAAGACTATGAGCCCCACGTGAGACAACCTGATCACCTTAAATATACCCCAGTGCTTAGAACAGTGCTTTGCACATAGTAAGCTCTTAACAAATACTATTATTATTATTATCATTATTGCCCCTCCTACCTTACCTCACTTCTCTTCTCCTCTGCTTCTCTGGTGCCGCTAACCTCCTCACTGGGCCTTGTACTCCTTGTCTCGCCGCAGACCCCTGACACACATCCTACCTCTAGCCTGGAACGCCCTCCCTCCTCAAATTCATTCAATCGTATCTATTGAGCGCTCACTGTGTGCAGAGCACTATGCTAAGCGCTTGGGAAGTCCAATCAATCAATCAATCAATCGTATTTATTGAGCGCTTACTATGTGCAGAGTACTGTACTAAGCGCTTGGGAAGTACAAATTGGCATCACATAGAGACAGTCCCTACCTAACAGTGGGCTCACAGTCTAAAAGGGGGAGACAGAGAACAGAACCAAACATACCAACAAAATAAAATAAGTAGGATAGAAATGTACAAGTAAAATAAATAAATAAATAGATAAATAGAGTAATAAATATGTACAACCATATATACATATATACAGGTGCTGTGGGGAAGGGAAGGAGGTAAGACGGGAGGATGGAGAGGGGGACGAGGGGGAGAGGAAAGAAGGGGCTCAGTCTGGGAAGGCCTCCTGGAGGAGGTGAGCTCTCAGCAGGGCCTTGAAGGGAGGAAGAGAGCTAGCTTGGCGGATGGGCAGAGGGAGGGCATTCCAGGCCCGGGGGATGACGTGGGCCAGGGGTCGATGGCGGGACAGGCGAGAGCGAGGTACAGTGAGGAGATTAGTGGTGGAGGAGCGGAGGGTGCGGGCTGGGCAGTAGAAGGAGAGAAGGGAGGTGAGGTAGGAGGGGGCGAGGTGATGGAGAGCCTTGAAGCCCAGGGTGAGGAGTTTCTGCCTGATGCGCAGATTGATCGGTAGCCATTGGAGGTTTTTGAGGAGGGGAGTAATATGTCCAGAGCGTTTCTGGACAAAGATAATCCGGGCAGCAGCATGAAGTATGGATTGAAGTGGAGAGAGACACGAGGATGGGAGATCAGAGAGAAGGCTAGTGCAGTAGTCCAGACGGGATAGGATGAGAGCTTGAATTAGCAGGGTAGCGGTTTGGATGGAGAGGAAAGGGCGGATCTTGGCAATGTTGCGGAGCTGAGACCGGCAGGTTTTGGTGACGGCTTGGATGTGAGGGGTGAATGAGAGAGCGGAGTCGAGGAGAACATATCGGCAACATATAGAGACAGTCCCTACCCAACAATGGGCTCACAGTTTAGAAGACTGAGAAGACTCAAATCTCACAAACAATCACTGTCCCCCTCTTCCAAGCCTTACTGAAGGCCCGTCTCCTCCAAGAGGCCTTCCCAGATTAAGCCCTGATTTTCGTCAACTCCCACTCCCTTCTGCATCGCCTTGACTCACTCCCTTTGTTCTTCCCTCCACCACAGCACTTATTTCCATATCTGTAAGCAGCGTGGCTTAGTGGCTAGAGCACGGGCCTTGGACTTAGAAGGACCTGGGTTCTAATCCTGCTCCACCACTAGTCTATTGTATGATGTTGGGCAAGTCACTTCACTTCTCTGAGCCTCAGCTACCTTATCTGTAAAATGGAAATTAATACTACTAATAATAATGATGATGGCACTGTTCTAAGCACTGGGGTAGATACAAGGTAATCAGGTTGTCCCACGTGGGGCTCACAGTCTTAATCCCCATTTTACAGATGAGATCACTGAGGCACAGAGAATCTAAGTGACTTGCCTAAAGTCATACAGCTGATAAGTGACAGAGCTGGGATTAGAACCCACGTTCTCTGACTTCCAAGCCCGGGCTCTTTCCACTAAGCCATGCTGCTTCTCCAGAATAATGATGGCATTTGTTAAGTGCTTACTATGTGCCAAGCACTGTTCTAAGCGCTGGGGTAGATTTAAGGTTAAGAGTACAAGGTTAAGATGGAGATTAGATGCAAGATTAAGAGTGTGAGCCTCATGTGGGACAGACACTGTGTCCAACCTGATTAACTTATATCTATCCCAGCGCTTAGAACAGTGCTTGGCCCAAAGTAAGCTCTTAACAAGTACCGCAATTATTATGATGATTATTATATATTTGAATCCATGTCTGTCTCCCTCCCTGCCACCTCTTGTGAGCTCTTTATGGTTAGGGAATGTCACGGTTTAGTGTTGTATTGTACTTTCCCAAGCGCTTAGTACAGTGCTCTGCACGCAGTAGGTGCTCAATAAATACGATTGAATGGATGAAGGAATGTGTCTGCGTGTGGGTCCAAAGGCCTGCGCATGTGTTCAGCTGGGATCTGGCCAAATTAATTTAGCAAGTTAAATTTAAATTGAGCGCCATCCTCTGTCTTTCCTTCTGCTGGAAAAATCATTCCCATCTTGGAAGCGATCGTCTTCTGCCACGGAGACCTCAGGTTGGAAGACTGAGAAATGTGGCCGCGCCTGGAGCTGGCCCCGGGGACGGCGTTTCAAATGTAAATATATGATTGTAATGATCGTAATAATCACTTAAGAAGACTCGAGCGGGGCGCGAATTTCTGTTTAATTATAAGGGAATGGGCGGACGTGTTAACAGCTAATTAAATTGGATCATATTTGCAAACCTCTAGCTGCTGTTGACTTTAAACATAAATGTGCTTGCTTATTCAATCCGCCCGAGCCCGGAGAGCAAATATTTTTCCTCTGGGCGGTACGAAAAAAAAAAAGAAAAAAGAAAAAAGAAAGAAAGCGTCAACTCAGTCAGAGAAAACGTGTTCATCCAGACAGCAAGCTCATTAGCGGGTCAGTTTGGAAGAAGAGACTGAGCTCCCCTTTTTCCTCTGCTCCTCCTCCTTCCCTTCCCGTCGCTCCCATTCCCTCCCTCTGCCCTACATCCTTCCCCTCCACATAGCACTTGTGTATATTTGTGCGTATTTATTACTCTATTAATGATGTGTATATAGTTTTAATTCTATTTATCTATTTCGATGGTATTGACACCTGCCAACTTATTTTGTTTTGTTGTCTGTCTCCCCTTTCTAGACTGCGAGCCCGTTGTTGGGTAGGGACCGTCTCTGTTGCCGATTTGTCCTTCCCAAACGCTTAGTCCAGTGCTCTGCACACAGTAAGCACTCAATAAATACGATGGAATGAATGAATGAAGAGGAGGAGCCTGTTGGAGACGAGGCGAGTCCCACCAGGCCCGGTTCTGGAGCTCAAAGGGGAGGATCGGTCTAGAACTGTCAGCCCGTTGCGGACAGGGATTGTCACTTTATTGTTGTATTGTACTTTCCCAGGCGCTCAGTACAGTGCTCTGCACGCAGTAAGCCCTTAATTTATTCATTCATTCATTCAATCGTATTTATTGAGCGCTTACTGCGTTCAGAGCACTGGACTAAGAGCTTGGGAAGTACAAATGGACAACATATAGAGACGGTCCCTACCCAACAATGGGCTCACAGTCTAGAATAAATACCACTGAATGAATAATGAATACGATTGAATGAACCGGGCCTTTCGATTCTCAGATTCCACGTTGGGATTTCTAAGGGATCTGGAGGTTCTAGAATTGGGATTTCCAAAATGTGGATTCGAAGCCAGGACTTCTTGGAGCTGGATGGGTGCTCTAGCGACAGGCGTTCTAGGAGATCGGAGGGACGGGGAAGGGGAGAGGTTCTAATAATAATAATGATGATGATAATGATATTTGTTAAACGTTTACTACGTGCAAGGCACTGTACTAAGCTCTGGGGTGGATACAAGCAAATCGGGTTGGACATAGTCCCTTTCCCACATGGGGCTCACAGTCTCAATCCCCATTTTATAGATGAGGTCACTGAGGCCCAGAGAAGTGAAGTGACTTGCCCAAGGTCACCCAGCAGACAAGTGGCGGAGTCGGGATTAAAACTCATGACATTTTGACCCTCTATCCACTACACCATGCTGCTTTCCATGCTGCTGGTTCTAGAACCGGGCCTAAGACCAGTTCTGCTTTGGGATCTCTGAAACCCTCATCCAACCATTCGGAGATTGGATAATAATAATAATAATAATAATAATAATAATAATAATAATAATAATAATAGCATTTGTTAAGCACTTACTATGTGCCAATCACTGTTCTAAGCACTAGGTTAGGGTAGCAGCATGGCGTAGTGGATTGAGCATGGTCCTGGGAGTTAGAAGGTCATGGGTTCTAATCCTGACTCCTCCACTTGTCTGCTGGGTGACCTTGGGTAAGTCACTTCACTTCTCTGGGCCTCAGTTACCTCATCTGGAAAATGGGGATTGAGACTGTAAGGCCCATGTGGGACAGGGACTGTGCCTAACCCGATTTGCTTGTATCCACCCCAGAGGTTAGTACAGTGCCTTGCACATAGTAAGCACTTAACAAATATCATTATTATTCCTAGGTCCTTCTCGCCCGGCTGGGCCCCGAGAAACTCCGTGCGAGGACAGGGCCAAATTCGGGGCTTGGTTTTTCTCGGACTCCCCAGTTCACCGACTCCCCCCCCCCCAAAAAATTAATGCATCATTAAGGGTTTCTCCCCTCTTGCCCCACGCCTCGCAAGACTTCACATCACACACACACACACACACACACACACACACACACACACACACACACAGACACACACATGTCATGGGTTCTAGTCCCGGCTCCGCCACTTATCAGATGTGTGATTTTGGGCAAGTCTCTTCACTTTTCTGGGCCTCTATTATTACTACTATAATTATTACTCTATTTATTTATTTTATTTGTACATGTTTATTCTATTTATTTTATTTTGTTAATATGTTTTGTTTTGTTCTCTGTCTCCCCCGTGTAGACTGTGAGCCCGCTGTTGGGTAGGGACCGTCTCTATAGGTTGCCAACTTGTACTTCCCAAGCGCTTAGTACAGTGCTCTGCACACAGTAAGCGCTCAATAAATACGATTGAATGAATGAATGAATGGGCCTCAGTTACCTCGTCTGTAAAATGGGGATTATGACTGTGAGCCGCAAGTGGGACAACCTGATTACCTTATATCTACCCCAGTGCTTGGAACAGTGCTTGGCACATAGTACGTGCTTAACAAATACCATTTTTATCCAGCGCTTAGAACAGTGCCCAGCGCTTAGAACAGTGCTTGGCACATAGTAAGCACTTAATAAATACCATTATCATTATCATATGTCTGCAACTGAGGGAGGTGTTTGTGAGTGAGTCCATATCAGGAAGTTGATGTGTGCATATATACATGAGAAGCAGCATGGCTTAGTGGAACGAGAATGGGTTTGGGAGTCAGAGGATGTGGGTTCTAATCCTGGCTCCACCACTTGCCTGCTGGGTGACCTTGGGCAAGGCACTTAATTTCTCTGTGCCTCAGTTACCTCATCTGTAAAATGGGGATTAAAACTGTGAGCCTCACAAGGGGCAACCTGATTACTTTGTATCTACCTCGGCGTTTAGAACAGTGCTTGGCATATACTAAGTGCTTAACAAATACCATAATTATTATTATTATTGTACTTGCAAAACTAGACACACTTACATATACACTCAGACATCCTCATACATAGATGTACAACCACAGACACTGTCATACACTCAGACACGTCGAGAGGCACATGTTCACAAGCAGATCTACTCATGAACACACACACGCACATTCCCACCCTCATTCACAGAGATATGTACACCCAGAGATCTATTTATAACCTCATCCGGCCTGGAAGTCAGAAAGTCATGGCTTCTAATCCTACTCTGCCACGACTGCTGTGTGACCTTGGACAAGTCACTTCAATTCTCTGGGCCTCTGTTCCCTCATCTGGAAAATGGGGATGGAAACTGGGAGCCCCATGTGGGACAGGGACTGTGTCCAACCCAATTATCTTGTATCCACCCCACTGCTTAGTACAATGCCTGGCACGTAGTAAGTGCTTAACAGATACTATTGTTATTATTATTATTATTATTTTTGTGCCCCTTTCCTGGCCCTCTTGGTCCCCATTTTCTTCTCCCTGGAACCTCATGGATCTTGCAGGCCAGTGGGGAGGGCTTGGAGAAGCTATTGTTATATCTTGACATCTTCCCCCTGTCCCAGCAGTGTGGCTTCGTGGGCTTGAGGGAAGCGACTACGGCTAGCCAACCACGAGAGGCCTTGGCCAGTGTTTGGGGAAGCAGTGCCCATCTCCCCATTAGCCTCCATCCTCACCCAGATGCCTGTCTCGATAATAATAATTGTAGTCCTGTTAATAATAATAACAATGACATTTATTAAGCACTTACTATGTGTAAAGCACTGTTCTATGCACTGGGGAGGTTACAAGGTGATCAGATTGTCCCATGGGGGGTGCTCACAGTCTTAATCCCCATTTTACAGGTGAGGTAACTGAGGCACATAGAAGTTAAGTGACTTGCCCAAAGTCACACAGCTGACAATTGGCACAGCTGGGATTTGAACCCATGACCTCTTTCCTCAGAGCCACGTTAAGTGCTTACTATGTGCCAGGCACTGTACTAAGTGCTGGGCGTGGATACAGGGAAATCGGGTTGGACACAGTCCCTGTCTCATCAGGGGCTCACAGTCTCGATCTGCCTATTTCTTCCCCCGTCTCGCTTTTTCTTTCCACTGAGGATGGCGCCCAGGGCGGTGGGGAGGAGGGGGGAATCGAAAAATAAACATCTTGCATGTGTTTCCACAGCGGTTAAGTCAAAATTTGCAAGATTACATTTCAAAAACCAATGCCTGACTCCACTGCAGACCTGGCCAGAGCCCGCTCGTTGGGCCGGGCCTGCGTGGACCAGACGCTTGGGGGTCGGGGTCCCTATGGAGAGAGAATAAAGTACACAGATTGGCTCCACCAGCACGGAGGAGGCCACCTTTGAGTACATCGGGCTCAGGAACGGGAAAATCAGGACCATGAGAAAGAACCCCCGGCCTCCAAGGCCATCCACTGGTCCAGCGGGTGAAGCGGAATAATAATAATAATCATTAGAATGTTATTTGTTAAGCGCTTACTATGTGCCAGGCACTGTACTAAGCACTGGGGTGGACACAAGCAAATCTGCTGGACACAGTCCCTGTCCCACATGGGGTTCACAGACTCAGTCCTCATTCAACTTGTACTTCCCAAGCGCTTAGTACAGTGCTCTGCACAGTATGCGCTCAATAAATACGATTGAATGAATGAATGAATGAATTTTACAGATGAGGTAACTGAGGACCAGGGAAGTGAAGTGACTTAAAATAATAATAATGATGATGGCATTTGTTAAGGGCTTACTATGTGTCGAGCACTGTTCTAAGCACTGGGGTAGATACAAGGTAATCAGGTTGTACCACATGGGGCTCACAGTCTTAATCTCCATTTTACAGATGAGGTAACTGAGGCACAGAGAAGGCAAGTGACTTGCCCAAAGTCACACAGCTGATAAGTGGCGGAGCGGGGTTAGAACCCATGACTTTCTGACTCCTGGGACCGTGCTCTGTCCGCTACGTCATGCTGTTTCTCATGGAATCCAATCCAGTGGATCCCATTGGATCCCAGGCTGCTCCCCAAGGGAGAGTGTCAGTCAGTTGGCCATTCAGTCATTTTTATTTATTGAGTGTTTTCTCTGTGCAAAGCAACATACTAAGTCCCTTGGGAGAATACAATATTACAATAAACAGACACATTCCCTGCCCACAGTGAGCTCAGTCTAGAGGGGGAGGCAGGCACTGATATAAATAAATGACAGATATGTACATAAGTGCTGTGGGCCTGGGAGGGGGGAATGAATAAAGGGAGCAAGTCAAGGCAAAGCAAAAGGGAATGGGAGAAGAGGAAAGGAGGGCTTAGACAGGGAAGGCGTCTTGGAGGAGATATGCCTTTAATAAGGCTTTGAAGGGGTGGTGGGGAGTAATTGTCAGCTATGAGGAGGGAGGGCATTCCAGGCCAGACGCAGGATGTGGGCGAGAGGTCAGCGATGAGATGGACGAGATGGAGGTAGAGTGAGAAAATTGGCTTTAGAGGAGTGAAGTGTGAGGGAGTGTCAGAGTGGCCGGTGTCTCTGGCCCGAATGGGTAGTGGTGTTTGCTCGCCCCCACCCCAGCTCCCACTGGGTAGCAAAGTTCAGGGAGGCTCAGATGGTCCAATGCTCCAACGTTTGCAGCCCTGATCCCTGCCCGTCACCAGGGGGGTCTCCAATTCCTCCCTGGGAGAGTCAGTCAATTGTCATTTGTATTTACTGAGCACTTACTGGGTGCAGAGCATTGTACTAAGCGCTTGGGGGAGTACAATGAGAAGCAGCATGGCCTAGTGGCAAGAGCATGGGCGTGGGAATCAGAAGACGTGGGTTTTAAGCTCCACCACTTGCCTGCTGTGTGACCTTGGACAGGTCACTTAACTTCTCTGTGCCTCAGTTACCGCATCTGTAAAATGGAGATTAAGACTGTGAGCGCCACGTGGGACAACCTGATTACCTTGTATTTACCCCAGTGCTTAGAACAGTGTTTGGTATAATAATAATAATAATAATGATATCATCTGTTAAGCACATACTATGTGCCAAGCAGTATGCACTTAAAAATACCATTATTATTATTGTTATTATTAATATTACAGAATAAATGCTCAATAAATAACACATTCAGTTTTTTCCTCTTTATCATATTTATTGAACTCTGTTATATTGTAATATTGTACTCTCCCAAGATGCTTAGTACAATGCTCTGCACACAGTGAGCACTCAATTAATACAATTGACTGACTGACTGACTGATTGGTACTAAGCACTTGGGAAAGTACAATTCAGTAAAGTTGATACGATGGATCCCTGACCACGAGGAGCTTCCTGAATGGCCGGGAGAAAAGTCATTCCCGGCCTCCTGGAAATCGGGACCTTGGGGGGAATTGGTGAAATAGCAGCACCCCAGCCTCCTGGCTTGCAGATCTGGGTGCTGATGCTCTGGTTTGTGACTGAAGCGAGAGGAGGTTGTCTTTGCAGACTGCAAACATCAAAGGGCAGAGGCTCCTTTGCAATGTGGAGCGCACATGGGATGGGGGTGGGGCGGGGAGAGGGAAGAAGCCCTGGAGAATGAATTAATTGGAATATGTATTTCGGTTTGATAATTCAAGCTAACGCCCCCATCCATCCAGACAAACCATCTAGCCCCTACCATTTTTTTCTCAATAGATTTTTGAACAAGTTTCTTGGCTGATTCAGATGATTCACTTCAACTCTGCAGCTCTCAAAGACAGTGGAAGGATACCACAGCCTGGGTCCCCTTAAACAACTCCCACTCTCGGTCTGGGCTCTAATAATAATAATAATAATAATAATAATAATGATAATAATAATAATAATAATAGTACTTGTTAAGAACTTACTATGTGCCAAGCACTATTCTAAGAACTGGAGCAGATACAAGTTAATCAGGTTGGACACTGTCTCACATGGGGCTTCCAGTCTTAATCCCCATTTTACAGATGAAGTAACTGAGGCCCAGAGAAGTGACTTGTCCAAGGTCATATAGCAGACATGTGGTGGAGCTGGGTTTAGAACCCGGGCCCCCTTCTGACTCCTGGTCCTGCGCACTATACACTAAGCCACGCTGCTTCTGAGGTGCAGTGAGAGCCATGGGCTAAGGATCCTAGGAAGAGACGAGGTCACGTCCCGCCTTTCTTGTCCTCCCATCCTCACTGGTAATGCCAGGGGATGCCAGCAGCCCCCTGAATGTGTTTTGCCCTCTGAACCAAAGGCGGAGCCCAGCAGGGATTTCACACCTCAGTTCTCCCATCCTCTCTGTTTAACCCTGCCGTTTCCCAGACCCAATGCGATAAGGCCGAGGGCAGAATCAGGCTGTGAACCCAGCCAGAAGAGTGGGTGGGCGTACTGGCTGTCCTGTGTGAAAACCTGCAGAGAGGAAAGGATTCAGAGGAGCCCTATTAAAACCATGATTCTACCAACTCTGTTGTACTGTACTCTCCCACATCCTAAGTACAGTGTTCTGCACACAACAAAGGCACAGTAAATTACATTGATAATGATAACGATGATTGACACCTCTTCCAGAAAGCCTTCCCTGACTCACCCTTCATTTCCCCACCCTACTCTCTCTCTTCTGTGCGTCGTTTATGCATGTAAATCTATACCCCTTAAGCAATTTGCTCCCTTCCCAACTCCCACAGTGCTTATGTACACATCCTTTAATCCTGCTGTTTCCCCTATCTGTAATTTATTTTACTATCTGTCCCTCCCATTAGATTGCAAACTCTTTGAGGACAGATATCTGGCTATTGAATTATTCTCTCCCCAACACTTAGTGTTTTGCAGACAGTAAGCACTCAATAAATATTAATGATTAATTGACTGATAAAGGAGACTTCCTCCACCATTTCCTCAGGGAATTAATGTGTGTGGGGGGTGTGTGTGTGTGTGAGAGAGAGAGAGAGAGAGAGAGAGAGAGAGAGAGACAGAGTCAATCAATCATATTTACTGAGAGCTTACTGAGTGCCGAGTACTGTACTAGGTACTTGGAAGAGTACAATATAATAACAGAGAGAGACAGAGAGAGAGAGACAGAGAGAGAGACAGAGAGAGAGACAGAGAGACAGAGAGAGATCATCATCATCATCAATCGTATTTATTGAGCACTTACTATGTGCAGAGCACTGTACTAAGCGCTTGGGAAATACAAATTGGGATGAGGGGAGGAGGGGGGAGAGGGAGAGAGAGGGAGAGAGGAGAGAGAGATAGAGGGGATGAGAGAGAGAAATCTGAGTGGGGACCAATGATTGGGGCTTGTTTTGTGTGTGTGTGTGTTTGTGTGTGTGTGTGTGTGTGTAGATGTGCATGGGCCAGTAGTTTGTATTTACATGGTTAATTGGGTCACTCCTGCCAAAAGGAGTGATTTGAATATTGAACATAGCTAATCTGGTTCATTCAGACCTCAAAGCACCTGTGTAGACACTGCCTATCGTTGGGTGCAGTGGTTATTGGGGTGCTGGGACTCAGACCGATTGCACTAAAGAAACAGTTTCACTCTGACAAATCCTGGAAATATAAAATTCCCTCCCGGGCTGAGTTAGGTCTGGTGGAAGGAAGTTATTTAAAGTTAGATTGTGGGCCCATTGAGGGCAGAGATTGTCTCTATTTGTTGCTGAATTGTACTTCCCAAGCGCTAGGTACAGTGTTCTGCACCCAGTAAGTGCTCAATAAATATGACTGATTGAATTAATGAATGAATATTTTGGGCATTTTTATCATCATCATCATCAACGATGGGATTTATTAAGGCCCATTGTGTGCAAAGCATGGGATTAGGAGTTTGATAACATTCAACAAGAATAAGAGAGGTAGTTCCTGCCCTTGAGGAGTTTACAGTGTAATGGGGAGGAGTTCCAAGGGTTTATTTCAGTTTTCTTACTCTGTTCTTCTAGTTGAATGTTTATCTGCCTCAAGTCTGCCATTTTTAAGCCATCTGGACATTTTGAAGGAGAATCACAATGTAATCCTAGCATCAAACCACTGCTTTTCCTGGCTTCCCTAATTGAGTGGAAGGAGAGCTGGAGACTTGGAAGAGAGCTACCATTCTCTATTTGAGGATCTGGAATTCCATTTATGCCTCTTCTGCAAATCATCAGCATAACTGAATTGAACTGGGCTCAATAAGGTTAATCTCCTAGGGTTCCCTGGCATGCTAATCGAATGGAGTTGTTATTGTGGGCAAGAGCAATTTCTTTGGCATAATTGAAATGTCAGTGCTCACATATCACTTGGTAAATGTTAGCTGAGGATGATAATCATGATGACAGTGCCCTGTTAATGCTACTTTTGTGTCTGTGTGCCCACAGTGAAGTTGAAGCTGTAGGAAATTCAGTGAAAGCTATGATCCCTTTTTAAAATGTTCAGTGCCTCTGCAACAAGTGCTTTCTGGCTCCAAATGTGCCTGCATTTTCATGTTTCCATTACACTATAATTTCCTTGAGGGCAGGGAAACATCTTTTTCTTTTTTTTTTTCATTTGTTTTCTTCTTTGGAACACCCCAAAGTGTTTGGCAGTGGGTGTTCCAAAATTACTTCTGATTGACCGACCGGTGATAGCATTTCAGTTCAGAGACCTCGTGTGTTTCCTTGGGCAACAAATCAATAAATCAGCCAAGCGCAGTTACTAAGTGCTGGGGATAATCCATGGACACTGATTGAGACACAGTCAGTTGCACATGGGAAGCTTCCAAGTTAAAGATGTGGGTGGACAGATTCACGAGGATAGACCAAAAGAAGCAGTTCAAGAGAATGAAATCAAAAACAATATTAGCAATGTAAGGAGGTTACTGGCTGGTGGGAAATAATCCTGGGGTTTGACAGTGGATTGAGGGCTACACTTTGCTCTCAGTTTGAAAAATTCTGAGATGCCTTCTCAGGAGAACACCTTTTTTTTGGTATTTGTTAAGCAGGTACTATGTTTCAGGTGCTGTTTTAAGCACTGGGGTAGATATAAGATAATCAGTTTGGCTGCAGTCCCTGCCCTAAATAATCAATCAATGGCATTATTTATTGAGAGCTTTACTATGTGTAGAACACTGTAGTAAGCACTTGGGAAAGTATAGTGCAACAGATTTAGCAGACACCATAATTAGTTTACAGTCTAGAGGGGGAGATAGACATTAATATGAATAAATAATTTATAATATACAATTAAAAAATATGTACAAAGTGCTGAGGGGTTGGTGGTGGAGTGAATATCAAATGTATATATGTTTGTATGTATTTATTACTTTATTTATTTACTTTACTTGTACATATTTATTCTACTTATTTTATTTTGTTAATATGTTTTGTTTTGTTCTCTATCTCCCCCTTCTAGACTGTGAGCCCACTGTTGGGTAGGGACCATCTCTATATGTTGCCAACTTGTACTTCCCAAGCGCTCTGCACACAGTTAACGCTCAATAAATACGATTGATTGAATGAATGAATGAATAAATGTCCAAAGGACAATGCAACAGAATTAACAGACACATTCCCTGCCCATAACGAGCTTATACATAGGGTTTACGGTCTTAATCCTCCTTTTATCAATGAGGTTTCTGAGGCACAGAGAAGTTAAGTGGTTTGCCCAAGTTCCTACAGTGGATTAGGTATCTGGTCCTCTGATATGCAGGCCCTGCACCCTTTCCAATAGGCCATGCTGCTTTTCATACCACCGCTGTATCATCTGTTTTCAAAGGCATTTGTCTGCCCTGTCTGGCTGTCTCCCTGCCTGCACTGATTTTCGGAGGAATTATTTCACTTATGTTTCTATAAGAGTAATGTGTTTGGAAGCTGCGTTAGGAGACCACCTGCTCAATGCGTGTGAGCTCGTTGTGGGCAGGGAATGTGTCTGTTTCTTGTTGTATAGTACTCTTCCAAATGCTTAGTACAGTGCTTTGCAGATGGTAGACACTCAGTAAAATATTTACAACTAGGATGGGCAAAATAATAAACTGAGCAGGCATATATTCATGAGTGCTGGGGGAGAATGTAAATCACGTTCATAAGAACTAGAGTTGGTTGAAGGGATAATATGACTCAGGAGAAGCATGGGACAATATGGGTTCTAATTTCAACTCTGCCACCAGCCTGTTGTTTGACCTTGGGCAAATTCTTAACCTGTTTTGTGCTCAGTTTTCTGGTCTGTAAAATGGGAACAAAATACCTGCTTTCCTGACCTCTTAGCCGGTGAGGCTATTTGGGATAGGAATGTATCTGATCTGATTAAACTGTACCATTCCCAGGTTTTAGCAATGATTTGGCACCTAGTGTTTAACCAATGCCATTATTATTAAAATGGAAAATTATTAAATTTAATTGAGGTTTCCTGGGTTCGGAATCAGCCCTGGAAAAGGCCTGCCCAGGATCTCTGCCATGAACTGGGCTAGAATCCTGATTCTCCACTTACCTGCTCTGTGACCTTGGGCAATTCGCTTAACTTCCCTGCGCTTCAGGTTCCTCCACGTTAGACTGTGATTCTTGTTTGGGGCAGCGACTTTGACCTGAATATTTTTATTCTACCCCAGTGCTTAGTACAGTGCTTGGCACACTGTAAGCACTTAATAAATACCACAATTATTAAGACAGAGCCAGAATGTTGCTCTTGGGATGGGAGGGGATGGATCTGACACATGAGAAGCAGCACAGCGAAGTGAATAGAGCATGAGTCTGGGAGTCAGAGGGTCATGGGTTCTAATCCTGCCTCCACCACTTATCTGTTGTGTGACCTTGGGCAAGTCACTTCAGTTCTCTGTGCCTCAGTTACCTCATTTGTAAAATGGGGATTAAGAGTGTGAGCCCCATGAGGGACAGGGACAGAATCCAACCTGATTAACTTGTATCTACCCCAGAGTTTACAACAGTGCTTGGCACATAGTAAGTGCTTAACAAGTACCTCATTAACAAGTAAGTGCTTATCATTATTATTATTATTAGGAAGCTGCATCCCGTACCATGTCAAATCCATCCTTTCCTCTCTGAGGGAACGAACAGTGAGGCAGAAAAGACTGTTCTCCAGGACACATCTGCCAGTTCATTCATTCATTCAATCATTCAATCATATTTATTCTAGTCTGTGAGCCGACTGTTGGGTAGGGACTGTCTCTATATGTTGCCAACTTGTACTTCCTAAGCACTTAGTACAGTGCTCTGCACACAGTAAGTGCTCAATAAATATGATTGAATGAATGAATGAATGAATTTATTGAGCACTTACTGTGTGCAAAACATTGTTACTAAGAGTTTGGGAGAGTACAATACAACAATAAAACAGGTACATTCCCTCCCCACAGGAGCTTACAGCCTAGAGGGGCCACTGGCGTGGTGGGTGGGCCTAAGGAGAGCTGGGTCTGGGAGCAGAAATGGGGTAGAGGGTGGAAGGAGATGGAGGGGAGAGGGAGGCCCTGGCTGAGTAAACTTTGAAGCCTGACAGTGCTCAGGAGATGACCCCTGAAGCCAAATTGTTGCCTGCTCCTGATTAGTACAACAAATGGAACAGTACATATGAAGTAAAGATGAGAAAAAGTAAGGCTGAACTTGAGACAATTGAAAATAAAGATTTCAATGTCAGAGACTAGTCAATTTATGTTAGGTAATGCCTAATAGCCAATTTAGGGCATCTGTTCTCTTTTCTGTTCTGGGGTGAAATGGCATGACATAAATAGCCTATTATTTGACCAAGCCTGGCCAGCATTGGGAAAAAGAGTTTCCACTTGACACCACGGGTCTGACAAGGCATTTCAGTGTCTTGGAAGGGTAGCTGGCTGCTGGTAAGTGGTGAAAGAAGCCACAGGGTAAACACAGAAATTCTAGCTAACCAGAGCAAGGGCCTCTGGGTAAATCAGGAGCCTTCCAACATGACTAACCCCAGGATTTTCTTCATTTTTGTGCAAGACACTGCACTTGATTCACAATCAAAGAGTCCAGGAAAATCCCCAATTCATAGCGGAGGTTGCCATAATAATAATAATAATAGCTATCATTATTATTATGGTACTTGTTAAGCGCTTACTATGTGCCAAGAACTGTTCTAAGTGCTGGGGTAAATGCAAGTTAATTAGGTTCGACACAGTCCCCATCCCACATGGGGCTCACACCTTCGATTCCCATTTCATAGGTGAGGTAACTGAGGCACAGGGAAGTGAAGTGACTTGCCCAAGGTCCCTCAGCAGATAGGTGGCAGAGCCAGGATTAGAGCCCATGTCCTGTGGCTTCCAGGTTCAGATTCTTTTCACCAGGCCATGTTGTTTTCTCTGGAGTGTGGGCATGACTGTTTCAGCATGGATGGAAATGGATGGGAGAGATGCAGCGCTTCAAGGTTTTTTCCATTGAGTCGGGTAAGCAATTCAGAGGCATTATTATGTGAAAGTCTTTCCTTGGCTTATTTGTCATTCTTCTGATGGATTTGTATGACTGGGCTTCATTTTCCTATCTGTCCTTTGAACTACGGTTTGACTAGCCCAGAATGCATCCTGGATACTTGCCTGGTAGCCTGTGGAATAGTCCATCCTTTCTAGGAGGAATTAAAAACCGCAGCACCTGACAACCCAGCTCCATCTAATCAATAAGTCAGTCAGCATGGGAAGTAGAGTGGCCTAGTGGAAAGAGCATGGGCCTGTCTTCTGGGTGACCTTGGGAAAATCATTTATAGTAGTTTTTTACGGAGCACTGTACTAAATGCTTGAGAGAATACAAAATAACAGAGTTGGTAGTCACATTCCTTGCCCACAACGAGCTTACAGTCTAGAGGGGGAGATAAATATTAATACAAATAAATAAATTACAGATTTGTACATAAGTGCCATAGGGCCAAGTGAGAGGTGAATAAATAATAACAATAATAAGGGCATTTATTAAGTGCTTACTATGTGCAAAGCACTGTTCTAAGCACTGGGGAGGTTACAAGGTGATCAGGTTGTCCCACAGGGAGCTCACAGTCTTCATCCCCATTTTACAGATGAGGTAACTGAGGCCCAGAGAAGTTAAGTGACTTGCCCAAAGTCACACAGCTGACAAGTGGCAGAGTCGGAATATGAACCCATGACCTCTGACTCCAAAGTCCGAGCTCTTTCCACAAAGCCACGCTGCTTCTCGAGCATGGGAGCAAATCCAAATGGGAGGACAAAGCAGAAAGGAGTGAGAGAAGAGGAAATGAGGGCTTAGTCAGGGAAGGCCTCTTGGAGGAGATGTGCCTTCAATAAGGTTTTGAAGAGGGGGAGAATGACTGTCTGTCAGATATAAAGAGGGAAGGTGTTCCAGGCCAGAGGCAGGACAGGGGTGAGAAGTTAGTGGTGAGATAGACCAGATCAAAGTACAGCAAATAGGTTGGCATTACAGGAGTGAAATATGTGGGCTGGGTTATAATAGGGAAGAGTTGAGGTAAGATAGGAGGGGGCAAAGTGGCTGAGTGATGGATTCACTCATCTGGGCATTGGTTTCCTAACCGGTAAAATGGGGATGATGTAATACCTGTTCTCCTTCCTATTTAGACTGTGAGCCTTGGGTGAGTGAGTCCAAGTTGATTATCTTGTATCCACCCCAGAGCCTAGTAGAGTGCTTGGCACACAGTGAACACTTTTCAAATATCATTATTATTAATCAGTTGTGTTCATTGAGCAGTAACTGTGTGCTGAGCACTGGATTAAACTCTTGGGGAAGTGCAACAGAGTTAATAGACGTGATCTAAGTGGGAAGACAGACACTAAAAGAAGTTACAGGGGAACACTTTTCAAATATCATTATTATTAACCAGTTGTGTTCATTGAGCAGTTACTGCGTGCTGATCACTGGATTAAACTCTTGGGGAAGTACAACAGAGTTAATAGACATGATCTAAGTGGGAAGATAGACACTAAAAGAAGTTAAGGGAATTCAATACTCTGCTTCACGCCACCCCACCCACTCCTGATAATAATAATAACAACAATGATGGTATTTAATGATAAAAATAATAATAATGGCATTTGTTAAGCGCTTACTATGTGCAAAGCACTGTTCTAAGCGCTGGGGAGGTTACAAGGTGATCAGGTTGTCCCACGGGGGGGTGGGGGGGTCACAATTTTAATCCCCATTTTACAGATGAGATAACTGAGGCACAGAGAAGTGAAGTGACTTGCCCAAAGTCACACAGCTGACAGTTGGGGGAGCAGGGATTTGAACCCATGACCTCTGACTCCAAAGCCTGTGCTCTTTCCACTGATCCACACTGCTTTTGTTAAGTGCTTACTATATGCCAAGCGCAGTTCTAAAGTACTGGGGTAGATACAAGGTAATCAGGTTGTCCCACGTGGGGTTCAGAGTTTCAATCTCCATTTTACAGATGAGGTAACTGAGGCACAGAGAAATGAAGTGATGCTCAAAGTCACACAGCTGACAAGGGTCAGAGGCGGGATTAGAACCCACAACCTCTGACTCCGAAGTCCGTGCTCTTTCCACTAAACCATGCTGCTTCCTGATGTCCCCGGGGTTATCACCCATCTCTACCAGCCCAGTCCAGTTTCTGACTCACCAGGGTTTCCTTGCCCTCTTGCGCCTATGTAATCCAACCTCATCCCGAACACATTCACCCTCAAAGTGACATTCATTCATTCAATCGTATTTATTGAGCACTTACTGTGTGCAGAGCACTGTACTAAGTGCTTAGTGCTGTACTAAGAGGCAAAGTTTCAGGTTTCCACTTCATTTGGAGTTCAAAATGGACATACGGTAGATGATTGGATAAATCTTTATTTAGAGAAATAAATTGTCAAGAGCATGGCCTTAGGAGTCAGAGGTTGTGGGTTCTAAGCCCAGCTCCACCACTAGTTTGCTGTGTGACCTTGGGAAAGCCATTTAACTTCTCTGTGCCTCCATTACCTTATCTGTTAAATGGGGATTCAGACTGTGAGCCCCACATGACACAACCTGATTACCTTGTATCTACCCCAGCACTTAGAACTGTGCTTGTCACACAGTAAGTGCTTAACAAAGACTGTTATTATTATGATTAATAATAATCAGATTGGTTATGTTTTACAGATTTACTGCCAAATCCAACTCTTAATAAGCATAAACAGACTTCATATTCATCTATCAAACTCGACTTACCTTTATTGTTTAGATCTATTTTAGAGTAGTCCAGATGGGAGAGTACAATATAACAGAGTTGGTAGACATGTTTCCTGCCCACATCGGGCTAACAGTCTAGAGGGACGACTCTAGTCTATTGTACACTCCCTAGTGCTTAGTACAGTGCTCTGCACACAGTAGGCATTCAATAAATAGGATTGATTGATTAATCTGCCTCTTTCTGACAGCACGAGCTGGAGTCGTGGCAGGTCGGCCTCTCCACAGAGGGAGACTAGACCTCACTGCCTTTAAGCTAAATGTCACCCTTATCACTGTACAATGAGGCTTATTCTTCCAGGGCTCTAGCTTCCATCTTGTACCTAGATTCCTTTTCCAACAGATCTGCTTGATTCTTGGGAAGGGATTTAGGCTCCGGGAAGAATCTACCTTTAGTGTATGCTGGATCCTAGATCGCTCCTATTTAAGCTATGAGTCCACTGAATCCAACCTATCTCAAATCTTGTCTCAGAGAAGCAGCGTGGCTCAGTGGAAAGAGCCCGGACTTTGGAGTCAGAGGTCATGGGTTCAAATCCCGGGGCTGCCAATTGTCAGCTGTGTGACTTTGGGCAAGTCACTTAACTTCTCTGTGCCTCAGTTACCTCAACTGTAAAATGGGGATTAATACTGCGAGCTCCCTGTGGGACAACCTGATCACCTTGTAACCTCCCCAGGGCTTAGAACAGTGCTTTGCACAAAGTAAGCGCTTAATAAATGCCATTATTATTATTATTATTATTGTGCTGTCGAGTCGTCTCCGACTCGGCAACTCCATGCACACATCTCTCTCGGAACGTCTCACCTCCATCTGCCCTTGTTCTGGTAGTGGATCCAAAGAGTTTTCCTAGCAAAAATACCGAAGTGGTTTACCATTGCCTTCTTCCATGCAATAAATTTGAGTCTCTCCCATGCCACTGCTGCCCAGTACAGGTGAATTTTGACTTGCAGCAGATTGCTTTCCACTGGTTAGCCACTGCCCAAGCTAGGAATGGAATGGGTCTGCCACTGCTTGACTCTCCTTCCCATAGCCGAGACTGGTAGAGAACTAGAAACTCTCCAGATGTGATCCTGAGAGGGGATTTTATATCTACCCCAGTGCTTTGTACACTGCTTGGCACATAGTCAGTGCTTAACAAATACAACCATCATTATTATCATGCTGGGGTGTACCTGGCCTGGGGTGGGGATCTCGGATGCTGAAAACTTGGGAAAAGAGGCTTTTGGGGGAAATCCCTTAAGTTCTCCCAATGGAAACCTCCTTCCCAACCTGCTCCACACCCTCAAGGAGCTGACATAAAAGTAAGTTGAGGCAGTGATAGGGAAGAAGGCGAGAATGTCTCAGGATTGGTGGTTTATTTCAATTCTCATTTTAAAATTATGGAAGTTAAGGTCTAATTGGCAGTTTGGTCACTGGTTCAATTAACACACACACACACACACACACACACGCACACACACACACACACACATGTTTCCAAAGAAATTACCCAATGTGTTGCATGTCCCGCAGCCTGGACATGCAGCTCTGCACACAGTAAGCACTCAATAAATACGATTGATTGAATGAATATTTGTATTATAACCAGGCACAGGAATCATCATTGTGGCTGAAAATTAGCTTGCAAAATTTGGGGCAAGCCATTTTAAAGTGTCAGACTTCTCGACGCTATCACAGAATGGGAAAGCTTTGGAGGTGGTGGCGGGGGATTGTTTAATAACATTCTTTTCCATTGTCCCCATAATCACCTGCTTTGTGAATTGTGGCACTCTGGAAGGAGGATGTTGCAACTGGTAATTGTCTGAGGACTCAAATGCATGTCTTTCTGCCCTTTGATTTCCATCATTTCTGGGAATTGCTGAAGATGGAATGAAAAGAGAATACATCAGAAACAATTCCAAAAACCAAAAACCAAATTCCTTGGACTTTTTTCAGATACCACATATACAAATAAATAAGCCTTTGAATTCCGATGGCTTCTGGGAGGGGATTACATTTTCCTCATTAACCATTTTCTTAATCAACCAGCTAAGCCTTTTCAAGTTTATTTCACCTAAATCATTTATTTTAAACAAATTTGCGCAGTTTTCATTCAAATGATGAGGTAGGCTGCTTTCTTTTGATCCCGAGGAATGTGTGGTTTGCTGGTTAAGTGAATCAGGGATTATCTTCACATAGAACCAATGGCAAAAGACGATCTCCTAGCCAACCAGCAAGTAAGATTCCATTATTTCTCCCCCGGCACTGGCTGAAAAGGTGAAAGATAATATAAACAGGGGATACCTGTACACTGGGATACTCTCCAGTGACTATTTTTTTACAAAACCCATGGGCTTTTTTCTAATGGAAAGGACTTTCGCTCTGTTTCAAATCAATGGTGACAAAACATTTCTCAGGTAACGTGGGCTTTAATGCAAGACAGCGAGGATTTTCTCTCTTTCCAGCAAAACCAGTGCTGTTTTTTGAGGGCCTTTTAGGCGTGGTGATCTCCTCCGATAATTTTCATTACCCTGCTGTAAACATTTTATACCCGTATTTTATGTTCTGAGGTTGAGACAAAGCTCCCATTGTTTTAATGCTTGTGTTTCACAGTGGATAATGGAATATACATGTGTGTATAGATGTGAATATGTATATAAAATAGAAAGAGACATAAAAATAACATTGAGACTGACTTAAACCCACAAAATCCGGGAAATTCAGGGTCAGATGTTCTCACTCTCTTCTATTGTGTCAAGCGTTCTGTTTCACATGACTGATCTTTTCATGCATTGTTTTCAGCCTTCTAGATCTACGATTCATGATGGCATAATTTGCGGATAGATGGAGTGAGACGCAAACTGAATTTTTTTGGTGTTCTCCGTGTCAAGGCACACCCTGTGATGCTATTTGATAGCATTCGCTGGGTTTTGGATTTCTCTCCAAAATGGAAGAATGTGTAATTGAGATCATGTCAGAAGAAACCTTATTGCAAAACCTTTTTCTAATGCAAGGTTATGGACAAGATATACATGAGTTCCAAGGAAACATTTTACGCCTGTTTTATTGAAAGCAGTTGATGGGCTGGGTAGAAGTGTGTATTGCCAAAGCTCTCCATTCCCCTAGCTTTAGCTTGGTCTTGGTTTCTGCATAACACTTTTTAAATGATATTGTTAAGCACTTTTACTATGTGTCAAGTACTGTTCTAAGCGCCGGGGTAGGGACAATTTAATTAGGTCCGATATAGTCCCTGTCCCACATGGGGCTCACGGTCTAAGTAGGAGGAAGAATAGGTATTGCCATTTTGCCACTGAGGAAACTGAGGCACAGAGAAATGAAATGACTTGCCCAAGACACAGCAAGCAATTGGCAGAGCCTGGATTAGAACCCAGGTTCTCTGACTCTGGGGCCTGTGGTCTTTCTACTATGGAAGCAGCATGGCTTAGTGGATAGACCATGGGCTGGGAGTCAGAAGGATCTGGGTTCTAATCCCTGCTCTGCTGCAGGTCTGCTGCATGACCTTGGGTGAGTCACTTCACTTCTCTGGGTCTCAGTTACCTCATCTGTAAAACGGGGCTAAGAGTGTGAGCCCCATGTGGGAAGGGGACTGTGCCCAACCTGATTAGCTTCTACCTACGCCAGCACTTAGAACAGTGCTTGACAAATAGTAATAACAATAATAATAATAATAATGGCATTTGTTGAGTGCTTACTATATGTGACACACTGCTATAAGTGCTGGGGGGATGCAAGGTGATCAGGTTGTCCCACATGGGGCTCACAGTCTTAATCCTCATTTTACAGATGAGGTAACTGAGACCCAGAGAAGTTAAGTGATTTGCACAAAGTCACATAGCTGACAAGTGCGGAGCTGGGATTAGAACACATGACCTCTGGCTTCCAAGAACAGTGCTTTGCACATAGTAAGCACTTAACAAATGCCATCATCATCATCATCAATCGTATTTATTGAGCGCTTACTGTATGCAGAGCACTGTACTAAGCACTTGGGAAGTACAAGTTGGCAACATATAGAGACAGTCCCTACCCAACAGTGGGCTCACAGTCTAAAAGGGGGAGACAGAGAACAATACCAAACATACTAACAAAATAAAATAAATAGAATAGAATAATGCCATCATTATTATTATTCCAAGCCCATGCTCTTTCCACTGAGCCACACTGCTTCTCTTAATAGAAGCACACTTAACAAATAATATGCAAATAGTATGCACTTAACAAGTACCATTATCATTATTATTATTATTATCACTAGGCCACACTGCTTCTCCACAACACCCAATACTCTGAAGAAAGTGTATCCTACGGTGTCCAGAATGGAGGTGGTCTGTTCTCCTGGGATATCCTTAGCCTGAAAAGCTTCCTACAGTGGTAATAATAATTGTGGTAATCGTAATAATAATTATGGTATTTGTTAAGTGCATACTATGTGCCAGGCACTGTCCTAAGCACTGGGGTGGATACAAGCAAATCTATTGGACACAGTCCCTATCCCACATGGGGTTCACAGTCCCAGACCTCATTTTACAGATGAGGTAACTGAAGCACAGACAAGTGATTATACCAAGGTTACACAACAGACAATAATAATAATGGTATTTGTTAAGCGCTTAACTATTTGCCAGGAACTGTATTAAGCGCTGGGGTATATAAGAGCAGATCGGACTGGACACAGTCCCTATTCCAGGTGGGGCTCAGTCTCAATCCCCATGTTACAGATGAGGTAACTGAGGCCCAGAGAAGTGAAGTGATTTGCCCAAAGTCACACAGCAGACAAATGACAGAGCTGGGATTAGAACTCATGACCTTCTGATTCCAGACCCGTGCTCTATCCACTAGGCCGTGCTGCTTCTCTCATTACCCCCAGGCTTTCTTCCTACCCCATTGTTTTTCCTCTACCCCATACAGCTCCCCTCCCAGCTCGTGTGTCACCAGAGACAATGTTGGGGTCAGCAGGGATAGGTCGGGGCAGGAGGAGCCAAAGAACTTCCTCATGGATGCTGCTCCTTACAGCTAAGACACTGGCTTCAGGATTCTCCTTCTTGGGCACACTTGCTGTTCAATCAATCACAGACCAGGAGCTGTTCAAGAACTAGGATAGCTAATCTCCATCTTGGTATCAAGACGGCTGACTTTCAGACTGTATAGAAAGGTAGTAATAATTATAATTGTGGTATTTGTAAGCGCTTACTATGTACCAGGCCCTACACCAAGAGCTGGAGTTGATACATGCAAATTAAGTTGGACACATCCCTGCCCAACATAGAGCTCACAGTCTTAATTCCCACTGTACAGATGAGAGAACAGAGGCACAGAGAAGTGAAGTGACTTGCCTAAGGTTATACAGCAGACAAGTGGAAGAGCCAGGATTAACTGGAAGACTTTTATTCTTTTTCATTCATTTTTTCATTCATATTCGTTTGTCTTATGCTCTCGAGTCATCTCTGACCCACAGCAATGCCAAGGGCACATCTCTCGAGAAGCAGCGTGGCTTAGTGACAAGATTATGGGGCTTGGGAATCAGGGGATGTGGATTCTAATTGCAGCTCTGCCACTTGTCTGCTGTGAGACTTTGGGCAATTCACTTCACTTCTCTGGGCCTCAGTTCTCTCATCTTTAAAATGAGATTTAAGACTGTGAGCTCCACGTGGGGCAACCTGATTACCTTGTATCTACCCCAGTGTTTAGAACAATGCTCGGCACACAGTAAGAGCTTAATAAATACCACCATTATTATAATTATTATTATCGCTCCCAAAATGCCCCACCTTCATCTGCAATAGTTCTGGTAGTGTATCCATAGAGTTTTCTTGGTAAAATGACTGCAGTGGTTTACCATGGCCTCCTTCCGCGCAGTAAACTTGAGTCTCTGCCCTTAACTCTCTTCCATGCCGCTGCTGCCCAGCACAGGTGAGTTTTGACTTGTAGCAGATTACCTTCCACCCCGCTAGCCACTGGCCAAGTTAGGAATGGAATGGGTCGGCCTCTGCTTGACTCTCCTTCCTTTAGTTGAGATTGGTAGAATATTGGAAACTCTCCAGATGCAACTCTGAGAGGGGTCATACTCTTTAGGCAGCTGATATTCACTCCACCCTCAGCCTCGCAACACTTATTGCACATATCTGTAATTTATTTTAATGTCTGTTTCCCTGTCTAAATTGTTAGCTCCTTGCGGCAAGGCAATGTCTACCAACTCTAATATGTTGCACTTTCCCAAGCTCTTCGCACTCTGCTCCGTGCAAGGTAAGTGCTCAATAAATACCACTGATTGATTGATTCATAATTCAAGCATTTCACATCACAACTGCCCCCAAACTAGCGTGGAGTTGAAACTTGGAAAACCGAAGGAAAAAGGAAAATGATAAAGGATCCACGTTGTTAATACCATAAATATTCTGGGCCTTCTTCTGCCACTGTCTTTTCACTTTTGTTGTTCCCTCAGCCTGGAACTCTCTCTCCCCTATATCCACCAGACCTTAGGCCTCCCCATTTTCAAAGCTCTCCTTAAATCCCATTTCCAACCCAATTAATCTCAATACCTCAAATTGCATCAACCCAACAGCCACCCTTGGTATTTACATATTTATGTCTGTCCCTGGTACTTATATATATACATACTTATATATATATATATATATATATATATATATATATATATATTCAATTATTCATTCTTCTATTTCATCCTGACACCTTCAAAGGCTATCTATTATATCCTTGTTCTGTCTTACACACAAGTTTCCAAATCCAACCCTAAGCCTCGCATATCGACTGTCAGAAATTGTCTCTTGTGGATTGGGAGCATACAGTGCAAGGGCTTAGTACAGTGCTCTGCACACAGTAAGCGCTCAATAAATACGATTGAATGAATGAATGAATGTTGAACTGTGTATTCTTCTAAGTGCTCAATAAATATGATTGATTGACTGGTTGATTGACCTCTATCTCCCTTCAGGGAAGAGCGTATCCTGGGTGACCAGTAAGGGAATGGTGAGATTATTTTGTTACGTGTGTATATTCTATGGGGAGATGGACTGTTTAAAAAATTATTTTGGCTGGCAAATGTTTTACATTTATTTGCAAAGTTGCCTAACATGTATATGGAATGAACAGGATCACATTAATGAATGAGGGAGTAGAGAGTAGAGCCAGCCTCTGCTCTTCTTCTTCAGTGAAAATGTGGCTGTTTGTCTTCAATTTTCATCCTGTTGAGATTTCACACTCTGTTATGACCAGGTGCAAATTATTTTGCTTCTCTGTGCTTCACTTAGAACATTAAAACTAACCAGACCCTGAAGGACTGAATGGGATGTTGTTGGATTAAGGGAAGAAGGTTCCATGAAGGGTTTTGAGTAGCTGATCGGACACATTTTTGGGCAAGTATCATTCCTGGATGCACTTCCTATAGGGAACTGTCCAGTTCCAGGCAGAGGACCCGTTTCCCTCTCGACAGAGCAGGCCAGAATAACCCGAGTGAAAGTGTACCCACAACAAAGCATGCAGAAATCAAGTCCAATTAGGAAAAGAAAATCGTTATTGCCTTTGGTACCATTTCAGCCTCAGCTGCGATTCATTGACTGCCGTCATCTTTGCCCCGGCTTCTGCAGGGCGACAAGTCTTGAAATGAACAACATGGCCCATACCCGTTTCAAACATCATTTAAAATCTCATTTGTTATTTCACACTAGAGCCTCGCTGTGAAGGGAGCAGCTCGGGCCTGGGCAGCACATAGCTGCCATTCTCTGAGAGTTCTGGAAGGAGGGAGAAAAATGCGAGGCGATCCATAGTGGAAATGAAAGGGAAGAAGGGAAATTCAGAAAGCTGACAGGAAGCTCAAGTCTCCAGACACTAGAAAACTAACACGGCCCAAACTGAGGTTCAATGGAGCATGGAAATGTGATGAACAGCAGGCTGGGGTTTTCAATGAGGGCATAGATGCTGTATGTAAATGAAATCGAATGAGGAACACATTCTCTGGATTACAGGGATTTTGCTGAATAGCCCTAGCAGGAAAGAATCTGCAGATGGAGTTGGTCAAATGAAGAGAAGGGATTTTTGAATGCGAGATTTTTAAGGGTCTATATTTAGAAAATGAACTAAGCCAATTCATTCATTCATTTCATCATATTTATTGAGGGCTTACTGTGTGCAGAGCACTGTACTAAGCACTTTAGAAGTACAAATTGGCAATATAGCCAATGACACCCCCTGCCATTTATTTGGAGTTTATTCCCAACAATATTAGTGAGTAGAACCTGAATGATATTAACGAGTGGAGCGGGGACAAATATTGTGGTTAGGTCCGACCAATTTACCTAATATTCCAAAGACTAAAATTTAAGTTACTCCAGTCCTAAACCCTAAACCCTAAACCCTAAACATAAGGCATTTATGTGCTTAGTAAGATGATGCGCCTAGCATCAATTATAAAACACAAAGCAGTGTGCTTTTATATTCTACTGGGACAACTGCTGATGCCTATTGATTAAACCCACATTTCTCTCTCTCTTTCTCATTCTTATAGTTCTTATTCTTATGTTTGTTAAATGCTTATAAATACAATTAAATGAAATAATATTTGTCAAATACTGTACTGTGCTCTGGTGTAGATACAAATTAATCAAGTTGGACACAGTCCCTGTCCCACATGGGGCTCACAGTCTAAATAGGAGCGAGAATAGGTATCTACTCTCCATTTTATTGTTGAGGAAACTGAAATAAGGAGAAGTTGAATAATTTGTCCCAGGTCACACAGCAAACTGCTGGGAGAAGATGAATTAAAAGCCAGGTCTTCTGACTCCCATGCCTGTGCTGTTTCCACTAGGCCGTACTGTTTTCTCATTCTCTTCCTGTCTAATGCTCACCCCCAATTAAAGAGCAAAGGACTGAAGAGCAAGAGAATAGTTCTCATCCCAGATGAAAACAGAAATGCATGTTTCAAATAAAAAACCACCTTCAGCCACTTGAATAAGGCACAGTAAAGTCTTTTAGACTGAGATAGTCAGATGCTATGACTCCACCTGTCATATTTGCTGCCCAGACTGGCAAAACATCTGTTAGGTCAGAGAAGAATTTTAGATGATGAACCAGAAGAGAGAGAGATGGGAGCTCATAGTCTTAATCCCCATTTTACAGATGAGGTAACTGAGGCACAGAGAAGTTAAGTGACAAGGTTGTACAGAAGACAAGTGGCGGAGCCAGGATTAGAGCCCAGGTCCTTCTGGCTCTCAGGCCCGTGCTCTATCCACTAGGCCACTCTGCTCCTCTTTATCAGGAATGTTTCTCAATCAGGACTGAATGGGGGGTAGGGAGGATTACAACAGTGACCTATGACACTCCTGACATCAGGATAGACAGGAAGATGGGAAGGCAGGAGGAAAGACATTGGAAATAAGGGAATCTGAAAAGGCCTGGTTAGCATGACTAAAAGGGGCAGAGGCGGTCAGGTGATGCAGGAATGGGTTTGAGGATTTGGGTCAAGATATAACTTGTCTCCTGGAAGCCATCTCTGCTAGATGAGGATCTGTGGCCTGGCTCTCATCACACCTGGAATAGCCCACATTCCCATAAGCCACATGTCTAACCCTAATCAGGGGGTGGTGAGTGGAGATGCCCATGCCACCTCTATCTTTCCCCTTTCACTGCAGGGTCAGCCTATATGTTTGCAGTGCAGGTCACTTAAGCTTCTTGTGGGCAGGGAACTTTTCTACCAACTCTACCAATTCTGATGGTATTGGCACCTGTCTACTTGTTTTGTTTTGTTATCTGTCTCCCCCTTCTAGACTGCGAGCCCGTTGTTGGGTAGGGACCATCTCCATGTGTTGCCAATTTGTACTTCTCAAGCACTTAGTACAGTGCTCTGCACACAGTAAGTGCTCAATAAATACAACTGAATGAATGAATGAATGAATGAACTCTACAGTATTGTGCTGTTCCAAGGGTTTAGTTCATTCTTGAATGATTAAATGAATGAATTAATCATTCAGCCATACTTATTGAGGACTTATTATTATTATCAAGTGCCATCAAGTCATTTCTGATTCATAGCGACTCTATAGATATATTTTCTCCAGAATGTCCCGTCTTCTGCCTTAATCTGTAACCTTGTTAACGGTTCTTTTGTTATCATTGTTACGGTTTCTATAATAATAATTATAATGATGGCATTTATTAAGTGCTTACTATGTGCAAAGCACTGTTCTAAGCACTGGGGAGGTTACAAGGTGATCAGGTTGTTCCACGGGGGGCTCACAGTCTTCATCCCCATTTTACAGATGAGGGAACTGAAGCACAGAGAAGTTAAGTGACTTGCCCAAAGTCACAAAGCTGACAATTGGTGGAGTCAGGATTTGGATCCATGACCTCCGACTCCAAAGCCCGGGCTCTTTCTCTATCCATCTAGCTGTTGGTCTGCCTCTTCCACGTTTTCCCAGGACTTTTCCTAGCACTAGCGTCTTCTCCAGAGAATTAGTCCTCCTGATTATATGTTTAAATATGCTAATCTAAGACTCCCAGGCCTGTGCTCTATCCACTAGGCCACGCTGCTTCTCTTATTGATTGGTTGATTAATTGATTCTCGACCGCACAGCCCAAGAATAAATGAAGTGCGCGCGCACACACACACACACACACACACGCACACACACGCACACAGGCACGCATACACACAGATCAAACATTTAGTGCATTGTGTTTTTAAATTACTTTTTCCATGATACCCTTTTTCCCCAGAATCTCTTGCACGCCATTCCCTTTGTGTATTCATCTCACAGCCAAAAGATGCTATTAGGGAGCAATAGGGGACGAGGGGAATGGGAGGTGTGTATCAGGTTGTGAATAATGCCCTGACTGTCTATTGATTATACCAACAGCTTGACATCATTCTGCAAATATTTTTGCGTAATTCAGTTTCGAAAAAAGCTTCGTTTCCACTTGGGTCCAATTACTCGGAAAAAATCACCCTTTTCCAATTAAAAATCATTTTCTCAGTAGGTTGTTTCCAAGACGTTCCACCCGACCAGCTCTTTGGAGTTCACTCTGCTGTCCTGGGTTCAGCACGATTCAAGCCACTGGAACAGATGGAGCCGCTTTAAATTCACGTCGGGGGAGCGTGGGGCTACCGGGGCCTGACTTCATCATCATCATCATCATCATCATCATCATCATCAATCGTATTTATTGAGTGCTTACTGTGTGCAGAGCACTGTACTAAGCGCTTGGGAAGTACAAGTTGGCAACATACAGAGACTGTCCTTACCCAACAGTGGGCTCACAGTCTAGAAGGGGGAGACAGAAAACAAAACAAAACATATTAACAAAATAAAATAATAGAATAAATTTGTACAAATAAAATAGAGTAATAAATACATACAAACATATATACATATATACAGGTGCTGTGGGGAGGGGAAGGAGGTAAAGTGGTGGGGGGGATGACTTGCAGATACTGCCACAAGTGGGAAATCTCAGTGCGAGCTAACTGCCATGGGAAGGGGGAGAAAATGATTGGGAAAGGGTCAAGTGACATCTTGGGAAAATTGTTGGGAAAATTCTTCCCAAGTGACCTGGGGCAAAGTTCTAGCCTTAGATGACTTGCAATTTGTTCATCTCTGATGTTCCATTCCACTCAATAATAATAATAATTATTATTATTACTATGGTACTTGTTAAGCACTTACTATACTGTTCTAAGCACTGGGGTGGATACAAGCAAATTAGGTTGGACATAGTCCCTGTCCCACATGGGGCTCACAGTCTCAATCTCCATTTAACAGATGAGGTCACTGAGGCCCAGAGAAGTGAAGTGACTTGCCCAAAGTCACACAGCAGACATGTGGCAGAGCTGGGATTAGAACCCAGGTCCTTTTGACTGCCAGGCCCGGGCTCTTTCTACTAGGCCATGCTGCTTTCTTGGCTTCCTTACCACTACTACTAACTGCTGCTGCTACTATTACTACTACTATCAGTCAATCAATCCCTCGGCCCCTAGGTTGTAAGCAGAGTGGCCTAGGAAGAAGCACAGTCCTGGGAACGGTAGGACCTGGGTTCTCATCCCAACTTTGCCAATTCCTTGCTGTGGGACCTTGGGCAAGTCACTTCTCTGTGCCTCAGTTTTCTCACCTGTAAAATAAGGCTTAAATAAATACCTGTTCTCCCTCCTACTTTGACTGTAAGGCCCTTACTGGACAGGGACTGTGTCCAACTTAATTAACTTGCATGTACCTCAGCACTTAGAAATGTGTTTGACCCAAAGTAAGTGTTTAACAAATACCATAAAAAAGCTCCTTGAGGGCAGAGATCATGTCTATCAACTCCATTGTATTGTACTCTCCCAAGAGCTTAGTACAGTGCTCCACACACAGTAAGCACGTAATAAATACCATTGACTGATTCCTGATTTGTTGATTGATAAATAGGAGTGGAAAGAGCACAGGAGTGGGAGTTAAAAGATCTGGGTTCAATCAATCAATTAATAAATGGTATTTATTGACCCCCCTCTCAGTGCCACACTTGGAGAGTTTCCAGTACTCTACCAGTTTCAACTACGGGAGAGAGAATCAAGCAGTGGCATATCCATTCCTGTTCCTAGCTTGGGCAGTGGCTAGTGAGTGGAAGGCAATCTGCTAAAAGTCAAAACTCACCCATGCTGGGCAGTAGCAGCATGGAAGAGAGTCAAGGGGGGATACTCAAGTTTACTGCACGGAAGGAGGCAATGGTAAATCACTTCTGGATTTTTACCAAGAAAACTCTATGGACACACTCCCAGAACGATTGCAGATGGCGGTGGGGCATTCTGGAAGAGATGTGTCCATGGCATCGCTATGGGTCAGAGACAACTCAACAGCATAAGACAATTTATTGAATGGGGGACATGTCTGCCAACTCCATTGTCTTGTACTCTTCCAAATGTAGATTATAATGTTCGCTCACAGTAAGTGCTCAATAAATACGATTGATTATGTGCAGAGCACTGTACTAAACCCTTGGGAAAGTACAGTAGAGTAAGTAGACACATCCCTGTCCTCAAGGAGATTACAATCAATTGTTACTGTTGCTACTACCCATTTATTCATTCACTCAATCATATTTATTGAGCGCTTACTTTGTTTAGAACACTGTACTAAGCGCTTGGAAAGTACAATTTGTCAACAAATAGAGACAAGCCCTACCCAACAGGCTACTGCTACTGCTCTTGCTTCTATTTCTGCTGTTGCTGCTGCTATTTCTATTACCACTATCCTGAGCTGGGCACATCAGCTGCCTGAATGGCCTATGCTGGTTAAATGCTTACTGTGTGCAGAATACTGTTCTAAACCCTGGGACAAAATACACAGTTGAAAGTTAGGGAAGCAGCATGGCCTAGTGGGTAGAGCGCGGACCTGGGCATCAGAAGAATCTGGATTCTAATCCCAGCTCTGCTACTTGTCTGCTGTGTGACCCTGGACAAGTCTCTTCACTTCTCTGTGCCTCAGTTACCTCACCTGGAAAATGGGGATTAAGACTGTGAGCCTCATGAGGGACAGGGATTGTGTCCAACTTGATTAGCTTATATATACTCCAGGGCTTAGAACGGTGCTTGACACATAGTAAGTGCTTAATGAATTCCACCATTATTATTATTCTTATTATAATAATTCTTAGATACAGTCTCTAGCCGTCAAGAGACTCACAATCTAAGAGTAAGGGAGGGAAGAGGGGATGGTGACAGGCAAAGGAGGAAGGAGAAAGCTATGAAAACCCTCAAACAATAATAATAATGATGATGATGGTATTTAAGCGCTTACTGTGTGCCAAGCACTGTTCTGAGTGCTGGGGGGTTACAAGGTAATCAGGTTGTCCGATGCGGGGCTCACAGTCTTCATCCCCATTTTACAGATGAGGGAGCTGAGGACCAGAGAAGTGAAGTGACTTGCTCAAGGCCACACAGTTGATAAATGGCAGAGCCGGCATTAGAACCCACGACCTCTGACTCCCAAGCCTGGGCTCTTTCCACTAAGCCACACTGCTTCTCTGATTTATTAAAGCCCCTAATGATAACATATGCAAGAATAGTGATAGGGTAAGTTGTTAAAGAATTAGAGTTTGGGGCTTTTTACAGCTCACAGTCTCAGCAGTAACGGTCATGGCAGCAGCCACAGAGAAAGGAATATTCAGAACCCCAAATCACACTGAAGGGTAGGCACCTTGTCCCTCTAGACTATAAGCTTGTTGTGGGCAGCCACTTATCTGCTCTATGACCTTGGACAAGTCACTAAATTTCTCTGTGCCTCAGTTACCTCATCTGTAAAATGGGGATGAAGACTGTGAGCCCCATGTGAGACAGGAACTCTGTCCAACCTGGTTAGCTTGTATCTACCCCAGCGCTCCGAACAGTGCCTGACACATAGGAAGCACTTAAATACCATCATCATCATCATTAATAATAATAATAATAATAATGGTATTTGTTAAGTGTTTACTACGAGCAAAGCACTGTTCTAAGCGCTGGGGAAGTTACAAGATGATCAGGTTGTCCCACGGGGGGCTCACAGTTTTAATCTCCATTTTACAGATGAGGTAACTGAGGCACAGAGAAGTTAAGTGACTTGCTATTAATAACAATAATAATAATGATTTGTCTGCTATATTGTACTCTCCCAAGCACTTTATAGAGTGTTCTGCCCACAGTAAGTGCTCAATAAATATGACTGACTGACTGACTAAGGCCTTGGCTACTCATGCTCCCCTTTTGGAACTTATAAATCCATCTTTATACTCTATTAATGATTGAGATATTTGTTAAGTGCCAAGCACTGTTGTACTAAATGCTGGGGTAGATAAAAGATAATCAGGTCCCAAATGGGGCTCACAGTCTAAGTAGAAGGGAGAACAGGCATTGAATCCCCATTTTACAGATGAGGTAACTGAGGCCCAGAGAAGTCATAATAATAATTATAATGGCATTTGTTAAGCACTTACTATGTGCAAAGCACTGTTCCAAGCACTGGGGAGGATACAAGGTGATCAGTTGTCTCAAGTGGGGCTCATAGTCTTAATCCCCATTTTACAGATGAGGTAACTGAGGCACAGAGAAGTGAAGTGACTTGCCCAAAGTCACACAGCTGACAAGTGGCAGAGCCGGGATTCAAACCCATGACCTCAGACTCCCAAGCCCACGCTCTTTCCACTGAGCGACGCTGCTTCTGCTTATAAGTGACTTGCTCAAGATCACACAGCAGACAAGTGGTGGAAACACGATTAAAACCCAAGACTCCCAGGCCTGTGCTCTTTCCACTAAACCAGACTGATTCTCTAACCCCATTAACTCCTCATCTCTAATTTATTTTAGTGTCTGTATCCCCCACTGGACTGTAAGCTCCTTGAGGGCAGCAATCATGCCTACTAACTCAATTGGAATTTCCTCAGTACTCAGTACTGTGCTCTGCATACAGTATGCACTCAATAAATCCTACTCATATATTACAGATAGTAGAAGTGCTGCCAGTATATGCTCAATAAATATGACTGAATGAATTCGGTGCACTGCCCAATTTCCTTTAAACCTACTTTGATTTCTTCTCGTCTTCGCCATTCTCCGTATCTCATTCTTTTCTTTCTAGTCGCCTATTTTGGCTCCATCTGAGCTTTTTAACCATATCCACCCAACAGACTTTCTTGAATTTCCTAGAAGGCACCGACCACACTCTGCTTTTTCTTCATATAATGCTCGATTCACAATAAGCACTCAATAAATTCCATTGATTGTTTGATTGATTGCCTGGCCCAAGATGTTTTCAAATCAGCTCCAAAAAAAAAGGGAGAAAAGGTCCTGTGTGACCTAAGGAGAGTCAAGACCACCTTTTGCACGAACTACAGAAACGTAATTAAAATATCCTCTGGCTTCTTGTAAGTGGAGTGCAAAGCCCTTACACTTGCCGTCAAATAAATTAAGTTTCTCCTTTATTTGGTACATAAACTTGTCCTAAGTAATATAGTCGAAGGGAAAATTCCCAAGCAGCCGTGGTGGGTTCAGAGTCATCTGTCAAGTTAATCATGATATATTTTCTTGCCTTGCACAGTGTCAGCTGGAAAATGTTAAATTCTGAGCTAGGAAGGGAATCCAAGTGAACAATTCCCTACAAACAAACGTTCAGATTGGAGCACAGCGAAAAAATCCCGAGGTCCTTTATCCTCTATCATGTTTTTGTTAACTTCAGAATCCTCCGGGTCCAGGGAACATCCTAACCTGGTAAAGAGCAGTTGACGAGAGTGGGGTTTGTAAACTGCTGAGGAAATGCTATTGGGGGACAGGAGGATCCTGATGGGAAGGTAATTCTGATCTTGGGTCATTCTGTTCCCCTGTGGAGATGGGAAAGAACATTTCTCCGGCCAAGTCCCACCAAAGGACGGATATAAATTTGAGTCAGCAGATCATCCAGCTTGGTATTCTGTTTCCACTGGCAACAGGTTGCTTGGAGGCACAGAGTTGACTTTCGTCTTGTTAATAGGGATGTCCTAGATAACATCTCCGACTTCTTCTCTGACAGCACAAATCAATCAATCAATTAATCTATGGAATTTACTGAGCACCTTCTCTTGTCTTACGCTGTCGAGTCATCTCCGACCAGTAGCGACTCCATGGACACATCTCTCCCAGAACGTCCCACCTCCATCCGAAATCATTCCGGCAGTGGATCCACAGAGTTTTCTTGGTAAAAATCCAGAAGTGGTTTACCACTGCCTCCTTCCACACAGTAAACTCAAGTCTCCACCCTTCTCTCTCTCCCCTGCTGCTACTGCCCAGCACAGGTGAGTTTTGACTTGTAGCAAATTGCCTTCCACTCGCTAGCCACTGCCCAAGCTAGGAATGGAATGGGTCTGCCTCTGCTTGACTCTCCCTCCTGTAGCCGAGACTGGTAGAATATCGGAAACTCTCCAGATGCCATCCTGAGAGGGGCACTGAGCACCTACTGTGTACAATGCATGATACCTTCGTGAATTTTTGGCAGAGGAAAAATGGAATCAAAATTGCTTTAATCCGGTCTGTCTCATCACGTTGAGGACAGGTCATTGCAAGTCAAAGCAACTGCTTGCTATTACTAGGGGCTGTAAGCACTTCCACTAGACTGGAAGCCCCCAGTGGCCAGGGGTCATATCTATTGATTGATTGATTCATTCATTCATTCAATCAATCGTATTTATTGAGCGCTTACTTTGTGTAGTCTCTCAGTGCTTTGTCTGCCTCACCGCCGATCCCTCGCCCATGTCCTGCCTCTGGCTCGGAACACCCTCCCTCCTCATAGCCCAGTCAATTACATCTTCTCCAAGAGGCCTTCCCTGACTAAGCTCTCCTTTCCTCTTCTTCCACTCCATTCTGCATCACCCTGACTTGCTCCCTTTATTCATCCCCCCTCCTCAGACCCACAGCAGTTCATTCATTTATTCAACAGTATTTATTGAGCACTTACTATGTGCAGAGCACTGTACTAAGCGTTTGGGAAGTACAAGTTGGCAACATATAGAGACAGTCAATCAATCAATCAATCGTATTTATTGAGTACTTACTGTGTGCAGAGCACTGTACTAAGCGCTTGGGAAGTACAAGTTGGCAACATATAGAGACAGTCCCTACCCAACAGTGGGCTCACAGTCTAGAAGGGGGAGACAAGAGAACAAAACCAAACATACTAACAAAATAAAATAAATAGAATAGATATGTACAAGTAAAATAAATAAATAAATAGAATAATAAATATGTACAAACATATATACAGGTGCTGTGGGGAAGGGAAGGAGGTAAGATGGGGGGGATAGAGAGGGGGACGAGGGGGAAAAATGGGCTCACAGTCTAGAAAGTTACAATTCACTTCACTGAACAGTTACAGTTCAGAAAGCTCACAGTTAAGTACACATCTGTAATTTATTTATTTATATTAATGCCTGTCTCCCCCTCTAAACTGTAAGCTCATTGTGGGCAGAGAATGTATCTGTTTATTGTCATATTGTACTCTTCCAAGTGCTTAATATAGTGCTCTGCACACAGTAAGAGCTCAATAAATACAATTGACTGACTCATCATGACAAAGCTGACTTTAAGACTTCTCCTGATCAATAGTGCTGTCTGGATACTGGAGGAGATTAAATAGGCTCAGTAGAAGCAGCGTGGCCTGGTGGATAGAGCTCGGGCATGGAAGCCAGAAGGACCTAGGTTCTAATCCTGGCTCTGTCACTCGTCTGCTGTGTGACCTTGGCCAAGTCACTTCAAATCTCTGTGCCTCAGTTACCTCACCTGTAAAATTAGGACTAAGACTGTGAGGCCCATGTAGGATATGGACTGTGTCAGACCTGATTACTTTGTATTTATTCCAGCGCTTAGAACATTGCCTGGCGCTTAACAAATAACATTTAAAAAAATTAGACTCAGTTTCTGCCCACTAAGAGGTTATGTTCTTGTCTATCTCGCCGCCAATCTCTCGTCCACATCTTGCCTCTGACCTGAAACACCCTCCTTTCTCAAATCCAACAGAGAATTACTCTCCCCAACTTTGAAGCCTTAATGAAGGCAAATCTCCTCCAAGAAGCCTTCCCTGATTAAGCCCTCCTTTCCTTTGTTCCCCATTCCCTTCTGCATCACCCTGATTTGCTCCCTTTATTTGTTTCCCCCACCCAGCCCCACCTCACTTATGTACAGATCTGTAATTAATTAATTAAAATTAATGTCTGTCTCCTCTCTTTAATAATAATAATAATAATAATAATAATAATAATAATAAAGGCATTTGTTAAGTGCTTACTATGTGCAAAGCACTGTTCTAAGCTCTGGGGAGGATACAAGGTGATCAGGTTGTCCCACGTGGGGCTCACAGTCTTAATCCCCATTTTACAGATGAGGGAATTGAGGCACAGAGAAGTTAAATGGCTTGTCCAAAGTCACACAGCTGACAATTGGCAGAGCCGGGATTGGAACCCATGACCTCTGACTTCCAAGCCCGGGCTCTTTCCACTGAGCCACGCTGCTTCTCTAACCTTAGACTTCTTTAGACTTTAAGCTCATTGTGGACAGGGAATGTGTCTTTCGTTCTATTGTACTCTCCCAAGAATTTAGTACAGTGTTTTGCACACAGTAAGCGCTCAATAAATATGATTTAATGAATGAAATGTGATTGAATGAATGAATGTTCTAAAACAGATGCTACTAATGAGAACCAGTGTGGTCCAGGAAGCCTGGGTGCAAATGCGCTCTTTTAAGTCCCAAGGGGAGGATCCAGCTGCAGGTATTGCAGTAGTAGTAATAATAGAGAATAATAACAGAATAACATCAGAATAATAATAGAATAATAGAGAATAATAATAGAGAAGCAGTGTGTTTTAGTGGAAAGAGACCGGGCTTGAGAGCCAGAGGATGTGTGTTCTAATCCCGGCTCCGCCACTTGTCTGCTGTGAGGGCTTGGGCAAGTCACTTAAGTTCTCTGTGCCTCAGTTCCCTCTTCTTTAAAATGGGGTTTAAGACTGTGAGCCCCACATGGGACAACCTGATTACCTTGAAACTATCCCAGTGCTTAGAACAGTGCTTGGCACATAGTAAACAGTTAACAAATACCATTATTATTTTTATTAGTAGTAGTAGCATTTATTAAGTGTTTACTGTGTGCAGAGCATTTTACTATGTGCTGGGAGAGAATTCGCAGGTGGAAAATAGACCCGATCTAATTCTATTTTACTCTCCCAAGCATTTAGTAAAGTGCTGTGCACATGGTAAGTGCTCAATAATTACCATTGATTGAAGAAAGGGTGAGCCTGACTCTCATCTCTTCCCCCCAGCATAAAAGATGGTACTTGCTGCAGGAGCCTATACTGTCCATATCTGCCTATACCTATACTCCATACTATATGCTCTCTAGGACTGCGTGCTCATCTCTAGACTGTGAGCCCGCTGTAGGCAGGGGCCGTGTCTGCTAAATATGTCGCATTGAACTCCCCAAAGCGCTTAGTACAGTGCTCTGCACAGAAGAAGCACTCGATAAATACTACTGATTGATTGATTGGGCCCCCAGGATGGATTTCCTCCGTTTAGCCTGAATTGGTGTGTGTCTTGTGTGATCCAGAGAAAGACAGGGAAGGAAGACCTTTGGCTCAGAACAGAAATCTAGTTTAAGGAGAGAGGCTCTGGAGACGGGGGTGGGGAATGATACCGGAGGAATGATAGCAAATACTCCTCCCAAGGACTTCTCTTCAGCAGCCCCCAAGTCTTCCACTTCTGGATCGAGTGAAAAGAATAATAATAATAATTATGGTACTTGTTAAGGGCTTACTATGATCCAAACACTGTTTTAAGTGCTGGGTAGACAGAAGGCTCTGAGGAACCAAGAAAAGACTCCAGAAGCCAATTCTAGGAACTCATCCACTAAATCACCCTGTCTTTCATAAAGCAGAATTGGTGGCAGAGAGGGATAAGAAATATATAGTCTTTTCCAGCCATAAAAAAAAATAAATCATCATCATCATCATCAATCGTATTTATTGAGTGCTTATTGTGTGCATAGCACTGTACTAAGCGCTTGGGAAGTACAAACTGGCAACATATAGAGACAGTCCCTACCCAACAGTGAGCTCACAGTCTAAAAGGGGGAGACAGAGAACAAAACCAAACATACTAACAAAATAAAATAAATAGAATAGATATGTACAAGTAAAATAAATAGAGTAATAAATATGTACAAACATATATACATATATACAGGTGCTGTGGGGAAGGGAAGGAGGTAAGATGGGGGCATGGAGAGGGGGACGAGGGGGAGAGGAAGGAAGGGGCTCAGTCTGGGAAGGCCTCCTGGAGGAGGTGAGCTCTCAGTAGGGCCTTGAAGGGAGGAAGAGAGCGAGCTTGGCGGATGGGCAGAGGGAGGGCATTCCAGGCCCGGGGGATGAGGTGGGCCGGGGGTTGATGGCGGGACAGTCGAGAACGAGGTACGGGGAGGAGATTAGCAGCGGAGGAGCAGAGGGTGCGGGCTGGGCTGGAGAAGGAGAGAAGGGAGGTGAGGTAGGAGGGGGCGAGGGGATGGAGAGCCTTGAAGCCCAGGGTGAGGAGTTTCTGCCTGATGAGCAGATTGATTGGTAGCCACTGGAGATTATTGAGGAGGGGAGTAATATGCACTGAGCGTTTCTGGACAAAGATAATCCGGGCAGCAGCATGAAGTAAGGATTGAAGTGTAGAGAGACACGAGGATGGGAGATCAGAGAGAAGGCTGATGCAGTAGTCCAGACAGGATAGGATGAGAGTAGATGCAGAGCACTGTACTAAGCGCTTGGGAGAGTGCAATATAAGAATCAGTAGATACTTTCCCTGCCCACAAGGAGCTTACAGTCCAGCAGGGGAGACGGACATTGACACAAATGAATTATGGCTATGTACGTAAGTGCTGTGGGGCTAAGGGTGGGGTGAATAAAGGGTGCATAAAGGGTAAGCACTTAGTACAGTGCTCTGCACACAGTGAGCGCTCAATAAATACAATTGAATGAATGATGATGTTGAAGGCCTACTTTTTCCCTGTCTTTGAGTTTTCTAATGGAGACTGAATAAGCATCTAAACAAAATACCTGGGAAAAGAAAGCGGGAAGAAAACGGTCTGGACCACATGTGAAGAGGAAATGTCCGTGCTTGCAGTTGGCAGCCTCAATGTTAGTCTTTAAACCGGCTCCAGTCTGTTGGCATGCTTGGGGGTGCTTATTTCCTGCAAGCCACATGACCTAGGCCAGGCGCCGATGGAGGGAGGAGGGGTGGTGTTCTTTCCCTCCACAATCCCCTCATGTTGACGAATTGAAAGACTTGATCCCTCTGGCCTTTGGAACCTGCTGGTGAAACAATGTTCTTTTTGCACAAGGCTTTTGTAAAGAATAAGGTTATAAAGGTCAGACCTACAGTAGGCAAAAGGCCTGTAGTTTGAAAAAAAACTCATTTAAAGCAATCTGGCCAGCAACTGTTGGTTGCTAATGTTGGTTGGTTGCTAATCTGTCCAGTTACTGTTGATGATGATTATGGTATTTGTTAGGCACTTACTATGTGACAGGCAGCACTGGGGTAGATGCAAGGTAATCTGGTTGTCCCACGTTGCGGGGGTCACAGTCTTAATTCCCATTTCACAGATGAGGGAACTGAGACAAAGAGAAGCAAAGTGGCATGCCCATGGTCACACAGCAGACATGTGATGGGGCCGGAATTAGAACCCATGTCCTCTGACTCCCAACCCCGTGCTCTTTCCACTAAGCCACGCTGGTTTCTGTTTTATGGAAGAAGGTGGATAATCAGCAATTTTGTTGCCATTTAGCCAGGTTCCCCAGGCCCCTTTGTTGCCATTTAGCCAGGTTCCCCAGGCCCCGTGATTGACAGCTGATGCATAGAGGCCTTGTGGAAAGAGCACGGGACTGAGAAATCAGGAAAACTGGGTTTTTGTCTCAGTTCTGCCATTTGCCTGCCGTGGGATTTCGGGCTCTTTACATCCCTGTGCCTCAGTCTCCTCAACTGTAAAAGGGGAATAAAATACCTGTTCTCCTTCCCCCTTAGACTGTGGGAAAGGATCTGGGTCTGCTCTGACTGAACTGTGTCTACCTCCGCACTTCTCACAGTAAAGCTCCTCCCTTTAGATTTTAAGCTCCTTAATAATAATGATGGCATTTGTTAAGCACTTACTATGTGCAAAGCACTGTTCTAAGCTCGGGGGGGGGGGGGGCGGATACAAGATGATCAGGTTGTCCCATGTGGGGCTCACAGTCTTAATCCCCATTTTACAGATGAGGTAACTGAGGCTCAGAGAAGTTAGTGACTTGCCCAAGGTCACACAGCAGACACGTGGCGGAGCTGGGATTAGAGCCGATGACCTCTGATTCCCAAGTCCGGGCTCTTTCCACTGAGCCACGTTGCTCACTGTGGGCAGGGAACAACATATCTACTAACTCTGTTGTATTGTATTCTCCCAAGCTCTTAGTACAGTGCTGTGCATGTGGTAAGCACTCAATAAATACCGTTTTGAGGGCATAGCAAATCCCACAGTTACAAATTATTATTCTCTCTGAAGTCCTTGCCCTTCCTTCCAACCAGCCCCTTCCCTCCCCACCCCCTTCCAGCCCGGCAGTGAGGGAGGGAGCCGAAGTAGGGAAGGATATAAAACATCAATCCTCTATGTCAGTCAGGGGAGTGAGCTAATGGCAGGGCTGGGAGGTGGCATGTATGGCTACTGGTGCAATAAGGGTATTAGTCACCGATGGACTCTCGGTACTAGAATCTTCTGTTCGATTCACTTGGAAACAGAACCTATTCCTGGCATAGATAATAAGAATAATAATGTTGGTATTTGTTAAGTGCTTACTATGTACCAAGCACTGTTCTAAGCGCTGGGGAGGATACAAGGTGATCAAGTTGTCCCACGTGGAGCTCACAATTTTAATCCCCATTTTACAGATGAGGGAACTGAGGCACAGAGAAGTGAAGTGTCCTGCCCAAAGTCCCATAGCTGACAAATGGTGGAGCTGGATTAGAACCCATGACCCCTGACTCCCAAGCCCGGGCTCTTTCCACTGAGCCATGCTGCTAGGTGGAAGAAGTAAATCTTAAAAAATCAGCCGCTTTCCCTCTAGACCGTAAGCTTGATGTGGGCAGGGAATGTGTCTGTTTATTGTTATATTGCACTCTCCCAAGTGCTTAGTACAGTGCTCTGCAAACAGTAAACACTCAATAAGTACAATCGAATGAATGAATAAATGAAGAAAGGACAAAGCAATGAGCATACCTGTGTAAAATGCACTGGACTGTGTCTTTTGGTTTTTCTCTGATTTCCCATATTTTCCCATTCTTCCTGGAACTCTAATCAGAGAATATAGATCTTGGGTTATGAAAGACACACATGCGCACACACACACACACACACACACACACACACACACACACACACCTCAGTGGAAAGAGCCTGGGCTTAGGAGTCAGAGGTCACGGGTTCGAATCCCAGATCCGCCACATGTCTGCTGTGTGACCTTGGGCAAGTCACTTAACTTCTCTGAGCCTCAGTTCCCTCATCTGTAAAATGGGGATGAAGACTGTGAGCCTCCCGTGGGACAACCTGATCACCTTGTATCCCCTCAGCACTTAGAACAGTGCTTTGCACATAGTAAGTGCTTAACAAATGCCATCATATCATTATTATTATTATCACACACACACATACACACACAAACTCAGTATTTTCAATAAAAAGTACTGGGCAGGAGATAAGTGTACCTACCGACACGTACACATTGAAACTAGACCTACAACCAAGTTTCAGATTTCCTGGATGCAGAAGCAGGTGCTGTTACTCTAATTTAATCTAATCTAATTTAATTTTATAGTCCTCAAGACTGTAAACTAGCTGCAGGCAGGGAGTGTGTCTGCCAGCTCTGTTATACCGTACTTTCCTAAGTGCTTAATATGGTGCTCTGCCAGTAAAATACTCAATAAATATGATTGATTGATTGATTGATCTACACCATCTTGATCCTGCTATATTTCGTGTGTGTATGTGTGTGCGTGTGTGTGTGTGTGTGTAGCGTGTGGGTAGGAGGGGTGTGAACATGGGAGTTTGTGTGTTTGTGTGGCAGCTATACTTATCTCCTGCCCAATACTTTTTATTGAAAATAGTATGTTTGTGTGTGTTGTTCATAATCAAAGAAGACATCTCAAGCTGTGAAGTTGCCTTATGAGTGTATGTTCATTCATTCATTCATTCAATCGTATTTATTGAGCGCTTACTGTGTGCAGAGCACTGTACTAAGCACTTGGGAAGTCCAAGTCGGCAACATATAGAGACGGTCCCTACCCAACAATGGGCTCACAGTCTAGAAGGGGGAGGCAGACAACAAAACAAAACATGTAGACAGGTGTCAAAATCGTCAGAATAAATAGAATTATAGCTATATAAATAGAATTGCATATTCATTCATTCAGTCATATTTATTGAGCACTTATTGTGTGCAGAACACTGTACCAAGCATTTAGGAAGTACAGTTCAGCAACAAATAGAGACAATCCCTGTCCACAATGGACTCACAGTCTAGATGGGGAATCTGGGTATGTGTACCTTCAAATCCCATTCCTCCCTCCCTTAATCTTAAAGTGTGACCCCCTTAGAAACAGCAAACCACAACTCTGTCTCCTCCATGCATTTCTTTCCCAATGTTTAGTACAATGCTTTTCACAGAGTAAGCACTTCATGAATATTGTTATATATTATTAATTAGTTATTTAGTTGTAATAATATCTCCTCTTCTAGACCGTAAGCCTGTTTCAGTCAGGGAATGTGTCTGCTAATTCTGTTGGCTCGTACTTCCCCAGGTGCTTAGTGCAGTGCTCTGCACATAATGAGCACTCGATAAATATCACTGATTGATATTATTACTACTACTATTTTGAAGGGCACTACTACCACATCAGAAAGCTCCTCAATGCCAAAGCCTCTTTTTGAGTGTTTTTGGAGGTGAAACTTGCACAGAATCCTTGCCACCCAAGGGCTTCGGTCTGTACAGCTCACCTGCCATTTGTCTGCTGTGTGACCTTGGGCAAATTCATTAATTCAAATCATATTTATTGAGCATTTACTGTGTGCAGAGCACTGTACCAAGCGCTTGGGATGTACAAGTTGACAACATATAGAGATGGTCCCTACCCAACAACAGGCTCACGGTCTAGAAATCACTTCACTTCTCTGGGCCTCAGTTCCCTCATCTGGAAAATGGGGATTGGCTTGTACATACTTTGCCGACTTGTACATATGTTGCCAACTTGTACTTCCCAAGTGCTTAGTACAGTGCTTTGCACACAGTAAGCACTCAATAAATACGATTGATTGAATGAATGAATGAATGATTGAGACTGTGAGCCCGTTGTGGGACAGGGACTGGGTCCAACTCGATTTGCTTGTCTCCACCCCAGTGCTTAGTACAGTGCCTGGCACAAGTAAGCGCTTAACAAATACCACAATAATTATTATTATTATTACCAGCATGATAAGGGCAACAGCTCTCCTGTTCCCTTCTCCCTTGTCTCCTGGGGAGTTGGCCATTCCAGACTTTCCAGCAACAAGTCTCCTCCCGTCGGCTTTTGAAATTCCTTCCCCGGCCAGCTCAAGTCTTCTAATAATAATAATGGTATTTGTCAAGCATTTACTATGTGCAAAGCACCATTCTAAGCACTGGGGGGGTTACAAAGTGATCAGGTTGTCCCATGTGGGGCTCACAGTCTTCATCCCCATTTTACAGATGAGGGAACTGAGGCCTAGAGAAGTGAAGTGACTTGCCCAAAGTCACACAGCTGACAAATGGTGGAGTAGGGATTCGAACCCAAGCCCATGCTTTTTCCACTGAGTCACGCTGCTTCTACTCTCACCTCTTATCGGTGGTGTCCCGGGTGATCGTTTGTGTTTGCAAACACCACTCGATCGAAACACAATCCACTTCGATGGGAGGCTACCGGCAAGCCACTTTTCTGAATCGACGCTGCAAAGATTTCCGAGGAACCTGCACAAGGGGCTTATTGTGTGCATTCCCAAATAAATGACACAACTCAATGGTTTCATGCTATCTGCCAAGTTAAACTACTGCAGAGCAGCTGTGTACATTTAAAATGATCCCTTGCACAACTGACGAGTCCATAAATCAGTAACAACATACTTGCTTCCAATTAAGAGAGTTAAATGAAAAAATCCAGAAATTAGAATGTGTGGGGGACATGGATGACATCTCCATACATCTCGGGATGCAAAAAAATAAAATTAAAATAAAAAATTGAACAAATATTCTTCTTGGAAATGACGAAGGGGATGCGATCCACTTTTTGAGCATTTCAGGTACCCGCGAAACATAGCTCTTAGCAGTGTCATGGAGGGTCGGTCCCTGAGAAATGTTTGTAATCAGTCTATCAATATGATGTATTGAGCACTTATCATGTGCAGAGCACTGTGCCAAGCACTTGGAAGGGTGCAATAGAGATGGTAAGTGTGGTCCCTCCCTCAAGGAGCTTCCAATCTAGTGGCATCATTGGAATCAGTGGGTCAGTCCCAAAATACAGATCTCATTTTAGCCTTCTCACTGGACTCAAGGAGGAGACACTAACCCATCTTTCTTTTTAATCCTGGGTAATATAGTAATAATAATAATAATTGTGGTACTATCAGGTAAATAAGGTATTAGGTAAAGAATTAGAGCTGTTTATGGCTGGATGTTTTCTTGTCCTCCTGTGGAAACCATGCTTCATCAGCCATTTATTCTCATTCATTCAACTGAATGAATGAATTTATTCTAACTGCAACTTAATATTTTACTTTACTGTAAACCCTCCATTTGTTTTTTCATGGTATTCATTAAGCGCTTACTATATGCCAGGCACTGCGCTAAGTGCCGAAGTGGATACGAGCAGTTCGAGTTGGACACAGTCCTTGGGGCTCACGGCCTCAATCCCAACTTTGCAGATTGGGTGACCGAGACCCAGAGAAGTGAAGTGACTCACCCAAGGTCCACAACAGAAAGCGGCAGAGCCGGGATTAGAACCCAGGTCTTTCTGACTCCCGGGCCCATGCTCTATCCACTAGGTCATGCTGCTTCATGGATAGAGGATCGCAGGGCAGTCTGCCCCTGTCAAATGAAGAGCAATAATCTAGTGAACTGGAGCCATATATGTTGCCAATTTGTACTTCCCAAGCGCTTAGTACAGTGCTCTGTACACAGTAAGCGCTCAATAACTACAAATGATGATTGATGATGATCACTTAGGCCAAATAGATGCATTATCTAGATAAACCAACTTCAACCCTTGAAAATTCACCGGACAATCGCTCAACCATTTGCAAGCAGTTTGGCATAGTGGATAGAGCACAGGTCTGGGAACAGTGCTTTGCACATAGTAAGCGCTTAATAAATGTCATCATTATTATTATCAGAAGGTCTTGTGTTCTAATTCCGGTTCTGTCGCTTGTCTGCTGGGTGACTTGGGGCAAATCACTTCGTTTCTCTGGGCCTCTGTTACCTCATCTGTAAAATGGGGAGCAAGACTGTAAGCCCCACAAGGGACGGGGACTGTGTCCAACCCAATTTGCTTGTGCCCATTCCAGTGCTTAGTACAGTGCCCGGCACATAGTAAGTGCTTAACAAATATTATTATTATCATTGTTATTCCCTTTGGAGGCCTGAACACATTCATGTTTCTCTTCTACACTGGCAGAGTGAAGAGTATTAGAGAAGCAGCATGGCTGTGTGGAAAGATCCTGGGTTTGGGAGTCAGAGGTTGTGGGTTCTAATTCCGCCTCCACCACTTGTCAGCTGTGTGACTTTGAGCAAGTCACTTAACTTCTCTGTGCCTCAGTGATCTCATTTGTAAAATGGGGATTAAGACTGTGATCCCCACGTGGGACAACCTGATAACCTTACACCTATCCCAGTGCTTAGAACAGTGCTTGGCACATAGTAAGTGTTTAACAAATACCATTATTATTATTTCGACAACACCACTGTGGAACTGTCAAGCACCTAATAAAGTACATTGGAATAGGTGCTCAATAAATACCATTTCTTTTGCTACGAAGGTATACGCTTATTCTTCCACTGCCCTGGGGTATTTTTTCCCCAAATTGCGCTGATTTCCAAATACTTGTCTTGGGTTGACCTCTCTTGAGATGCATCAAGCACTTAGTACAGTGCTCTGCACGCAGTAAGCGCTCAATAAATACGATTGAATGAATAGAGAAGAGGAAGAAATTGGATTTCAGGAAAGGAAAAGCTTGAGGGACTCTGACTGGGAGATGTTATTCCAGTTCTCCATTGAATCTCGTCATTTTCATCGTAATGTTTTTTCCTGTCTCCATTCCAAGTTCTGAGATGCGAATAGATGCATCCTGGAAGTGTAGAGTGAAGCTGATGTTTTTCTGCTGGCAGTAATACATGATTGCCTCAGCTTCTCGATGAATAATAGTAGTGGTAGTAATGGTAGTAGTAATAGTGGTAGTAGTAATAGTAGTACTAGTAGTAGTATTTATTGACTGACCCTTCGATACAACGAACTGTCCTAAGCTCTTGGACAGTACAAAACAAGCAAATAACTCATTCTCCGCCCATGAGGAGCTCACTCTTTTAGGAGAAACAGACATAAAAGTATTTACAGAGGGTCAACAAACTAAACAAAAGTCGAACTGTATTAATCAATCAATATCAATCGTATTTATTGAGCGCTTACTGTGTGCAGAGCACTGTATTAAGCGCTTGGGAAGTACAAGCTGGCAACATATAGAGACAGTCCCTGCCCAACAGTGGGCTCACAGTCTAGAAGGGGGAGACAGAGAACAAAACCAAACATACTAACAAAATAAATAGAATAGACAGGTACAAGTAAAATAAATAAATAAATATGTACAAACATATATACATATAATGCATATACATGATTGCTGGGAATGATTAGAAGGAGGTACATAAGTTCTAGAGATGGTTGATTGGTCTATAAGAACACTTGGAATTAATCAGGGAGGCATTTGGGAGGAGGTGGGCTTTCAGCTTTGCACTGCTCATCTGACTGATCCTCATGGTTTCTGCTCCTGGCTTAGTTGTTCCAGGGACCTTTTTTGAACTCCCTTGAGATCCCAAAAGAAAAATCAAAATGGCCTCAGACTTGCCTGACTTTCTGTCCCTCATTTTCCCCTGGATTCTATTCTCACCTACTGTGCGCGTCTCTCAAATTGATGTAACTACAGTAGCCGCAGTAGAGAAGCAGTGTGGCGTAGTGGAAAGAACACAAGCTTGGGAGTCAGAGGTCGTGGGTTCTAATCCCGGCTCCACCACTTGTCAACTATGTGACTTTGGGCAAGTCACTTCACTCCTCTGGGCCTCAGTTCCCTCCTCTGTAAAATGGGGATTAAGACTGTGAGCCCCACGTGGGACAACCTGATTACCTTGAATTTACCTTAGTGCTTAGAACAGTGCTTGGCACATAGTAGGCACTTAACTACCATCACCATCATTATTATTATTATAAAAGATCTGATTCACTGGGTAATCAGCGATATCTACCTCTGTTGGGTCTCCAATGTTGAGATTTGGGGTGTCCAAATGAAAGGTTATTATTAGTCTGTGTCACAGTGATATCCCACACCCTTCACTTTGTTCAATCAATCAATCGTATTTATTGAGTGCTTACTGTGTGCAGAGCACTGTACTAAGCGCTTGGGAAGTACAAGTCGGCAACACATAGAGACAGTCCCTACCCAACAGTGGGCTCACAGTCTAGAATTGACAGTTCAGATATGATTCTTTCAACCCTTTGGACCAACAGCTACTATACTTTATTTTTTTACTCGTCATTTCAGCAAACCGGGTGATAATTAGTGGAAGGAGCATAGGACTGAAAGTCAGAGGATCTAATGCCAGATCCTGCACTTTCTAGCTGTGTGACCTTGGACAAGTCATTTACCCTCTATGGGCCTCAGTTTCCTCACCTGTAAAGTACTGATTAATTACTTGGTCTCCCTTGTACTTAGACCTGTGTGGAACAGGAACTGTGTCCGACCCGAATATCTTGTATCCGCCACAGCACTTAGGACAGTATTTGGCACAATGCAAACTGCTTAACAGATACCACAATTATTTTTTATCATTATTATTATTATTACTTCAGGGGGCAAGGTGTGGGTGGAATGATCTGATTCTAGACTGTGAGTCCGCTGTGGGCAGGGATTGTCTCTATTTGCTGCCGAATTATCATCATCAATCGTATTTATTGAGCGCTTACTGTGTGCAGAGCACTGTATTAAGCGCTTGGGAAGTACAAGTTGGTAACATATAGAGACAGTCCCTACCCAATAGTGGGCTCACAGTCTAAAAGACCTCCCAAGCGCTTAGTACAGTGCTCTGCACACAGTAAGCGTGCAATAAATACAATTGAATGAATGAATGAATTTGTCACTTTGTGTTTCTTGCTTGACAAGGCCACTCTTAAAATCTGAACATGAAGTTACAGGCCATAATTCTGGTGACATCAGCAAATAAATGTTTGTGCCTTTCTTTGGGGTAAGTTATGGCATTAAACAAAAACAGAGTAAGTAGCATTGCGGGGTATTAAATATGTCATTGTGCAGAGGATTTTTAAAGGCAGGAATATGGGCCAAATCCGTTTCATTTGAATGCACAGTTTTCCATACTGCTGCAAAGCAACTCAGGCTGAGATTGTTTAATCAGAGCCAATAGCCTACGGTACGCAGCCGTGACTCAGGAAAGCGTGCAAATGTCACTCCCTTTTTTCTTTGACACCGAATGCATAACTGGAGGAAAGAAAAGGGTGGAAAGGGGTGGCAATGTTAAGAAGCATCATGGCCTAATGGATAGAGCACGGGCCTGAGCGTCAGAACGACCTGCGTTCTAGTCCCGGCTCCCCCACTTATCTGCTGTGAGACCTTGGGCAAGTCTCTTCACTCCTCTGTGCCTCAGTTCCCTCTTCTGTAAAATGGGGATGAGGAGTGTGAGCCCCATGTGGGACAGGGACTGTGTCCAACCTGATTTGCTTATGTCTAACCCAGCTCTTAGAACACATTGTAAGTGCTCAGTAAATACGATTGAATGAATTGAATGAATGAATGAAGAAATACCATAAAAAAACAAACCAACACGAAGGTGGCATTGCTTTCTGTGTGGTCTGATGGGAATTCCAGTTTATAGACTGTGAGCCCATTGTGGGAAGAGATTGTCTCTGTTGCTGAATTCCCAAGCACTTAGTACAGTGCTCTGCACACAGTAAGCGCTCAGTAAGTATGATTGAATGAATGTGGATCGGTAGGAGTCCTGCTCAGCCGGATGGGTGGGAAAAAGAGTAGAAAGGAAAAAGGGAATTGAACCCATCGTGTCCTGCAAATAAAACATTCAAATACGGTCCTTGGAGAGGCCAGGAGAAGAAAAACTATCAGAGCTAGCCTGGCCAGAGAGCAGAAAGAAAACAAGGAAGCATACACTCAAGATGGTCATCAGTCCATCATATTTATTGAGCACTTACTGTGTGCAGAGCACTGTACTGAGTGCTTAGAAGAGTACAACCCCAAAACATAACAGACACATTCCCTGCCCACAACAAGCTCACAGTTTAGAGGAGGAGACAGACATAAATAGAGTTAATAGAATAACTAATGAAAAGCAGCGTGGCTCAGTGGAAAGAGCCCGGGCTTGGGAGTCAGAGGTCATGGGTTCAAATTCCGGCTCTGCCAATTGTCAGCTATATGACTTCCGGCAAGTCACTTAATTTCTCTGTGCCTCAGTTACCTCATCTGTAAAATGGGGATTAAGACTGTGAACCCCGCCATGGGACAACCTGATCACCCTGTAACCTCCCCAGCACTTAGAACAGTGCTTTGCACATAGTAAGTACTTAATTAATGCCATTATTATTATTAATATAAATAATTACAGATATGAACATTCATTCATTCAATCGTATTGAGCGCTTACTGTGTGCAGAGCACTGTACTAAGCGCTTGGGAAGTACAAGTTGGCAACATATAGAGACAGTCCTTACCCAACAACGGGCTCACAGTCTAGAAGGGGGAGACAGAGAACAAAACATATTAACAAAATAAAATAAATAGAATAAACATGTACAAATAAAATAGAGTAATAAATCCGTACAAACATATATACATATATACAGGTGCTGTGGGGAGGAGAAGGAGGTAAGGTGGGGGGGATGGGGAGGGGGAGGAGGGGGAGAGGAAGGAAGGGCCTCAGTCTGGGAAGACCACCTAAGTGCACATGGTCACCTCTGCAAGCTCATTGCGGGTGGAAAGTGTGTCTGTTTATTTTATATTGTACTCTTCCAAGCACATAGTAAGCAGCATGGCTCAGTGGAAAGAGCCCGGGCTTGGGAGTCAGAGGTCATGGGTTCTAATCCCAGCTCTGCCGCTTGTCAGCTGTGTGACTTTGGGCAAGTCACTGAACTTCTCTGGGCCTCGGTTACCTCATCTGTAAAATGGGGATTAAGCCTGTGAGCCCCACGTGGGACAACTTGATCACCTTATATCCTCCCCAGCACTTAGAACAGTGCTTTATATATGTATATGTTTGTATATATTTATTACTCTATTTATTTTACTTGTACATATCTATTTATATTATTTTGTTAATATGTTTGGTTTTGTTCTCTGTCTCCCCCTTCTAGACTGTGAGCCCACTGTTGGGTAGGGACTGTCTCTATATGTTGCCAACTTGTACTTCCCAAGCGCTTGGTACAGTGCTCTGCACACTGTAAGCACTCAATAAATACGATTGACTGATTGATTGATTGTTTTGCACATAGTAAGTGCTGAACAAATGCCATCATTATTATTATTATTATTTCAGTGCTTTGCACACAGTAAGCGCTCAATAAATGCAATGGAAAGAGTGAATGAATGAAAGTCAGTACAGGAGTCCACACCCCCACGGAACAGCGTGGGCACACACTTCAGCACACATGTGTTCTCGTAACGGGCCCCTCTGCCTTTAGAGGCGGCGAGTGTATTTATCTACCAAATGATTGACCATTAAAAGAATGCTTGCATGTCTCAGAGTGTTGCTGAACTTTGATAGCATTCTAGTAAAACACAGAACGTTTATTGCCGTGATAAACTGTGCTCAGGGGAGCTGTATTCCAGGACCTCTCGCCTGGAGGTAGACTGATGCAATGAGAGAGAGGTGGAGGGGGGAAGAAAGAAAGGTCCAGAACAATTGAAACTGTAAGTCAAGGGGCCGAAACTTTGACCCTCTCTGAGTGGGTGGTGTGAGTGTCGCTCTGAGCAGCGCATAACTCAGGGGCAAGGGATGGATCTCGCTGGAATGTGGAAATGACGGAGAGGCCGTATAAGAACGAATTATGAAAGTGTTTAAGAATCACTGAGAGGACCAAAGAGTTTTGGTGTCAGCAGATTCTGCTGCTTAAATGCCTCACAGCCGGAATAATAATAATAATAATGGCATTTATTAAGCACTTACTAAGTGCAAAGCACTGTTCTAAGAGCTGGGGAGGTTACAAGGTGATCAGGTTGTCGCATGGGGGGTGTTCTAAGTGCTGGGGAGGTTACAAGGTGATCAGATTGTCCCATGGGGGACTCACAGCCTTCATCCCCATTTTACAGATGAGGTAACTGAGGCACAGAGAAGTGACTTGCCCAAAGTCACACAGCTGGCAATTGGCGGAGCCGGAATTTGAACCCGTGACCTCTGAGTCCAAAGCTCGTGCTCTTTCCACTGAGCCACGCTGCTTCTCTGAATTGTTACCTGACCCCGGCCCTGCCGCTTGTCACTTGTGTGACCTTGGGCAAGTCACTTTACTGCTCTGTGCCTCAGTTTCCTCATCTGTAAAATGGGGATTGAGTCTGTGAACCCCACATGGGATAGGTTGCCAACTTGTACTTCCCAAGCGCTTAGTATAGTGCTCTGCACACAGTAAGCGCTCAATAAATACGATTGAATAAATGAATGAATGAATGATAGGGACTGCGTCCAACCCGATTTGCTTGTAAATAATAATAATCATAATAATTGTGTTTGTTAAGTGCTTACTATGTGCTAAGCTCTTTTCTAAGCACTGGGGTAGATACAAGGTAATCAGTTTGTCCCACGTGGGGCTCACAGTCTTAATCCCCATTTTACAGATGAGGTAACCGAGGCCCAGAGAAGTTAAGTGACTTGCCCAAAGTCACACAGCAGACCAGTGGTGGAGCTGGGATTAGAACCCATGTTCTCTGACTCTCAAGCCCGTGCTCTTGCCACTAGGCCATGCTGCTTCTCATGTATCTCTTCTCTTGTATCCACCCCAGTGTTTAGTACAGTTCTTGGCCCACAGTAAGCACTTAACAAGTACCACAATTATTATTGTTATTACTGTCCTTTGTGGAACTAGGAACTTCAACAATGATGGTCTTGGTGGAGCATTTACTATGAGCCGCATGCTGGGCTAAGCCCAGTGGGGGAAATAATTTATCCGATTGGACACAGTCCCCGTCCTCATGGGGCTCACAGCCCAAGAAGGGAGGGAAAAGGGACCTCATCCTCATTTTACATATCAATCAATCGATCGGTGGTATTTATTGAGCGCTTACTGTGTGTGGATCACTTTGCTAAGAGCTTGGGAGAGGACAGTACAACAGAGTTGAATGACATTCTCCCTGTCACGAGGAGTTTACAAGCTAGCAGAGGAGACTGACATTAATATAAGTTACAGGTATAATAATAATAATAATGGCATTTGTTAAGCACTTACTATATACAAAGCGCTGTTCTAAGCGCTGGGGAGGATACAAGGTGATCAGGTTGTCCCACGTGGGGCTCACAGTCTTAATCCCCATTTTACAGATGAGGGAACTGAGGCACAGAGAAGTTAAGTGACTTGTCCAAAGTCCCACAGCTGACAATTGGCGGAGCCGGTATTTGAACCCATGACCTCTAACTCCCAAGCCCGTGTTTTTTCCACTGAGCCACGCTGCTTGTCTAAGCAGCATGGTATGTACATATGGGGTATGTACATATGGCACATATGTACATATGGGGCTGAGGGAGGGGTGAATATCACCTAACCAATGACCCCTTCTTGAAAAATCCAAGCCCATAACAGTGGCATTAATCTTGACTCATCTCTAATTCAACCCACATACACAACCTGTCACCAAATCCTGTCAGCTCTACTTTCACAACCTCGCTAAAATCCACCCATTCCTCTTCCAGCAGACCGCTACCACGCTGATCCAAGCACTTCTCCTATCCCATCTCGATTACTGCACTGCCTCCTCGCTGACCTCCCTTTCTCCTGTCTCTCCCCACTCCAGTCCGTACTTCACTCTGCTGCCTGGATCATTTTTTTAAAAAAACCTGTTCAGTCCTTGTTTGCCAACTCCTCAAGAACCTCCAGTGGTTGCCCATCCACCTCCAAACCAAACAGAAACTCTTTACCACAGGCTTTAAAGCACTTAATCACCTTGCCCCGTCCTATCTCAACTCACTAGTTACCTTCTATGGCTAGGCACACTCGCTTTGCTCCTCTAACACCATTCTACTCACTGTACCTCTATTTCCCCTGTGTCACCACTGACTCCTAGCCCACTTCCTGCCTCTGTCCTGGAACTTCTTCCCCCTTCATATCCTACAGACCGACCCTCTGTCCACCTTCAAACCCTTATTAAAATCCCATCTCCTCCAAGAGGCCTTCCCTGACTTAGCCTTCATTTCCCTACTCCCTTTCCCTTCTGTGTCACCCTTGCACTTGGATTTATATTCTTTATTTACCACATCTTCAGCCCCACAGCACTTATGTACAGGTCCATAATCTATTTTTCTGTCTGTCTCCCCCTCTAGATAATAAGGCCCTTGCAGGCAGGAAGACTTCTACCAGCTCTGATATACTGTACTCGCCCAGGCGCTTAGTGCTCAGCACACAGTATGTACTCAAAAACTATTATTAATAGATTGATTTATTTCCACCATCATCATCAATCATATTTATTGAGCGCTTACTGTGTGCAGAGCACTATACTAAGCGCTTGGGAAGTACAAGTTTGCAACATATAGAGACAGTCCCTACCCAACAGTGGGCTCACAGTCTAAAAGGGGGAGACAGAGAACAAAACAAAACATACTAACAAAATAGAATATATATGTACAAGTAAAATAAATAAATAGAGTAATAAATATGTACAAACATATATACATATATACAGGTGCTGTGGGGAAGGGAAGGAGGTAAGATGGGGGGATGGAGAGGGGGACGAGGGGGAGAGGAAGGAAGGGGCTCAGTCTGGGAAGGCCTCAAGGGTACAAGAGCCAAGAGTACAGGCAACAGAGGAGAAAACCGAGACCCGGAGATTTTAAGTGATTTTCCCACACAGCAGGTAAGTGGCATGGCGGGATTGGAACCCAGGTCTTCTGATTTCCATCCCAAGATCTTTCCACTAGATTAATGTCTGTTATATTGTTGCACCGTACTCTCCCAAGAGCTTAGTCCAGTGTTCTGCGCACAGTAAGCACTCAATATATCCAACTGACTGACTGACACTGTCATATTTGTAAACATTTGTTAGGATGTGAAAATCCCAAGCTCCCATGTATGGACGTCATATGTGTTCTCTGGAATCATTCCAGCCCCAGAGGAATGTTTTTATTTGGGGCCAAGATGACCTTCTAACTGTACTTCCCTCCCAACTCTCGTGCCTCTGCTCCCTGACTCACGCTGGGCCCCCGGCCTGGATCTCTCGCTCCCTCCTCAAATCTGGCAGACGCCCAAAGCCCTCAGAAAATCCCGCCTCCTCCAACAAGTCTTCCCCAGTTAAGCAGAGGCTAATGGATAAAGCGTGGTGCTGGCAGTCGGAGGACCTGAGTTCTAATCCCTGCTCCTCCTCTTGTCTGCTGTGTGACCTTGACAAGTCACTTCGCTTCTCCGTGTCTCAGTGACCTCATCTGCAAAATGGAGATTAAGCAACAGAATTACCCCTCTCATCAGATAGAAAGAGGGGGAGTGGTGAAAATGTTGGAGAAAATAAACCCACAGGCTGGGGAAAGAACTGAGAGAGAAGGGCTAGATTGCAAGCTCCTTGAAGGCATAGGGACCGTCTCTATATGTTGCCGATTTGTACTTCCCAAGCACTTAGTACAGTGCTCTGCACACAGTAAGTGCTCAATAAATACAATTGAATGGATGAATACAAATTTACTCCTATTTTGCTATCACATGCACAAAAATTCAATGATGTCCTACACACAGTAGATGCTCAATGGGACATTCTCATTATCACTAGTTTACCAGTTCTTCCAAAGGTTCAGGCCTGAGAGTCAGAAGGTCATGGGTTCTAATCCCAGCTCTACCACTTGTCTGCTGGGTGACCATGGGCAAGTCACTTCACTTCTCTGGGTCTCAGTTCCCTCATCTGTAAAATGGGGATTGAGACTGTGAGCCCTACATGGGGCAGGGACTGTGTCCAACCCGATTTGCTTGTATTCACCCCAGCGCTTAGTACAGTGTCTGGCATGTAGTAAGCGCTTAATTCATTCATTCGTTCATTCAATCATATTTATTGAGCATCTACTGTGTGCACAGCACTGTACTAAGCGCTTGGGAAGTACTAGATGACAACATATAGAGACGGCCCCAACCCAACAATGAGCTCACAGTCTAGAAGGGGGAGACAGACAACAAAACAAAACATGTGGACAGGTGTCAAGTCATCAGAATAAACAGAAATAAAGCTAGATGCACATCATTAACAGAATAAATAGAATAGCAGATATGTACAAGGTATGTAATGAAATGCCACAATTATTATTATTATTATTATTATTATTATTATTATTGTTATTATTATTATTATATCAGGCAGAAACTCCTCACCCTGGGCTTCAAGGCTCTCCATCACCTCGCCCTCTCCTACCTCACCTCCCTTCTCTCCTTCTACATCCCAGTCTGCACCCTCCGCTCCTCCACCACTGATCTCCTCACCGTACCTCCCTCTCGCCTGTCCCGCCATCGACCCCCGGCCCATGTCATCCCCCGGGCCTGGAATGCCCTCCCTCTGCCCATCCGCCAAGCTAGCTCTCTTCCTCCCTTCAAGGCCCTGCTGAGAGCTCACCTCCTCCAGGAGGCCTTCCCAGACTGAGCCCCTTCCTTCCTCTCCCCCTTGTCCCCCTCTCCGTCCCGCCCATCTTACCTCCTTCCCTTCCCCACAGCACCTGTATATATGTATATATGTTTGTACATATTTTTTACTCTATTTATTTATTTTATTTGTACATATCTATTCTATTTATTTTATTTTGTTAGTATGTTTGGTTTTGTTCTCTATCTCCCCCTTTCAGACTGTGAGCCCACTGATGGGTAGGGACTGTCTCTGTATGTTGCCAATTTGTACTTCCCAAGCGCTTAGTACAGTGCTCTGCACATAGTAAGCGCTCAATAAATACGATTGATGATGATGATGATGATGATTCAGGGAGAGAAAAAGAGATAGGTAAGGATAAGGAGAGATTGTCTTGTGCCTGTGGCCATTATAGCCCTTTCACTCTCCTCCTCCTCTTCCACCTCATAGATAGGGCACAGAGCAGCCACTGCAGCAAAAACAGTGGAGGAAGTATTTGAATGTACAATTGAATACACACGTACACAAGTGCTGAGGATGAGTATACTTAATTACTTGTGTTGGAAGGGGACTTAATGGGCTGATACGATGCAGATGAGGTAACTGAGGTTCAAAGACGCTAAGTGACTTTCCCACGGTCACACAGCAGACAAATGGGGGAGCTGGGATTAGAACTCAGGTCCTCTGAACCCCAGGCCTGTGCTCGTTCCACTGAACCAAGCTGATTCTATTTTGTCTCCATTATAGTCTCCTTGTCCTTGTGTCTTCCCCTTCTGATTTTCTTTTATATCTCTTATGATCTTTCTCAATCTCCTCTCTTTCTTTTTCCATGCACTCTCTACCTTTTAAACAAAAAAATGTATTTGTCAAACGCTTACTATGTGCCAAGCACCGTACCATGCACTGGGGAAGGTATGAGTTAACCAGGTTGAACAGTTTCCATCCCACAGAGGGGTCACAGACTTATAGGGAAGGGAGAACATGTGAGGCATGGAGAAGGACACTGAGGCACAGAGAAGTTAAGTGACTTGCCCAAAGTCATTACTTTCCAGGCTTGTGCTTTTTCCACTAGGCCATAATGCTTCTCTCTCTGTTTTGCCCTCTCAGTTTCCAGGTCCTGTTCTGTCTTCTCTTTTTTTTTTTCCTCCCACACGGCCCTAACTTTGATCCTCCAGGGATTCCTCCCTGCCAGGCTGGGAGTGAGGGGGCTTCTGGCCATTGTTGCTGCCATGGCTAGATGTCGGGAAGGAGGAACGCCTTATCTATTGCCCTGCCTGATGGCGCTTTGATCGAATGTGTTGTGTTGCTGACGGATGGAAAGTTAACAATCCCAACTGAGACTAAACGCTGAGGCACACACAACCCGTACAGCAAGACCTCTCTGTCACATTCGTTTAGGAGCTGAGCTGGCAAAACAATTGACTTTTATAGTCTCTGTCTCTAGCTCCTATTGCGAATGCTACGTAACAGAGGACAGATGTTCTGGAAGAGAGCTTTGGGAGACTGAACCACATGAAGATTGTAGGGATCCAAGGTCTGGACTCATCCATAAAGCTGGTCTTGGCAGAACAAAACCCCCTGGTCAAGACATGGCAAGACATCACAGTAATAATAATAATAATAATAATGGCATTTATTAAGCATTTACTACGTGCAAAGCACTGTTCTCGGTATTGGATAATGGGTATTGAGCATGTTCTGGGCCTAATTGTCCATTCTACCCCTTTTTTTTCTCCAAAAAAAGGAAGGAATTTGTTAAGCGTTTGCTATGTGTCATGCAAGCTAAGTAAGCTAATCAGGTTGGACACAGTCCCTGTTCCACATGGGGCTCACACTCTTAATCCCCATTTTCCAGATGAGGGCACTGAGACCCAGAGAAGTGAAGTGACCTGCCCAAGGTCACAAAGCAGACATGTGGCAGAGCCTGATTTAGAACCCAGGTCCTTCTGACATCCAGGCCCGTGCCCTTCCCACTAAGCCACGGTGCTTCATTTCACGCTGCTAACACTCTGTTATAACTTCAGGGATCTATGAGAACATGCCATTAAGCCACACAGAGAACTGACAAATCCACTCAGACAAATGTTTTCCCAAAAGGGATTGTGGAGAGCGAACAGACTGAGAATTTTCTACGATCATTGAAACCAAGGTAGAATAAGCTGGGTCATAGAGTCACCAGGAAGAATCACCTGCTTCTCCCCAGCTCTCTGTCTTGATTCCACCAATCCAAATTTTCAACACCCCAGACTCTCCCTTCTGTCTCCGTGTCTCTGTCTCTCTCCCTCCACATTCCCACTGACAAAATAAGAAAGCCCAGCAGCCCAGAGATAGCTCACTGAGGGACCTGCAGCGGGCGCAGGCTGCACTACTTTCATGCATTCATTTGATCCTATTTATTGAGCGCTTACTGTGTACAGAGCACTGGACTAAGCGCTTGGAAAGTACAATTCGGCAACAGAGACGATCCCTTCCCAACAACGGACTCGCAGTCTAGAAGTGGGGAGACAGACAATAAAACAAAACAAGTAGACAGGCATCAATATAAATAAATGGAATTAGATATAATTGATCAAGTATAGATAATTGATATAAATAAATATATAAATATAGATAATAAAGATCAATCTATTGATTAATAAAATCAATAGGATAATATGTACATATATGCACAACTGCTGTGCGGTAGGGAGGGGGTAGAGCAGAGGGAGGGAATCGGGATGATGGGGAGGGGAGGAAGGGCAGGGGAAAAGGGAGGCTCAGTCTGGGAAGGCCTCCTGGAGGAGGTGAGATTTCAGGAGGGCTTTGAAGGGGGGAAGTGTGCTATTGAATACTGAAACTCAGCAACTCCACAGGGAAGGGGGGAAAAAGGCTCATGGTAGCTGGAAACTGGCAAGGAGGGAAGGGAGGGAATTCTAGTGGGAGGATCCCATATGTCCTGGAGACAAGAGATGAGTCTCTTTTCAGTAGAGGAGAAGCAGCATGGCTTAGTGGAAAGAGCACTGGCTTGAGAGTCAGAGGACATGGGTTCTAATCCCGGCTCCGCCACGTCTGCTGTGTGACCTTGGGCAAGCTACTTAACTTCTCTGCGCCTCAGTTACCTCATCGGTAAAATGGGGATTAAGACTGTGGGCCCCATTGTGGGACAACCCGATTACTCTGTATCTACCCCAGGGCTTAGAACAGTGCTTGGCACATAGTAAGCGCTTAACAAATACTATCATTATTATTATTAATAAAGAGTTCAAAACGGAGCTCCAAATCCCATTTCAGAATCAAACAGTCTATTAATCCACGGTATTTACTGAGTGCCTGCTGAATATAGAGCACATACTAGTTGTTTAGCCGGCAATATTTCATACCTCTGATTGGATGCTCACAACTGAAAGCGCAGGTTTTGGACAGTTAAGTTCTTCTCAGCCTGCATTTCAACCCCCAGGTGCCTAGTGTGTTTAGAAGAAAAGACTTCCAAGGGTGAAATATATTGCACAAAGCTCTTGGTAAGAAGCATTGATCATCAGAATGTGAGAGATCATCTGAACTTTACAACTCCTAATTAAGCCTTGAAATACCACAGCTGAATATTATTTCCCTATTAATCAATCATATTTCAATCAATCAATTAAATTTATTGAGAGCTTTCTGTTTGTAGAGCACTGTACTAAGCCCGTGGAAAAGTAATAATAATAATAATAATAATAATAATAATGATGATGGCATTTGTTGAGTGTTTATTATATGCCAGGCACTGTACTAAGCACTGGGTGGTTACAAACAAATCAGGGTTGGACACAATCCCTGTCCCCCGTGAGGCTTACAGTTTCAATCCCCATTTTACAGATGTGGTAACTGAGGCCCAGAGAAGTTAAGTGACTTACCCAGAGTCACTCAGCAGACAAGTGGTAGAGGCAGGATTAGAACTCATAACTTTCTGAATCGTAGGCCCGTGCTCTTTCCACTATACCATGTTGCTTCCCACAGTATAATAGAGTTAGTAGACATGTTCCCTGCCCATGATGAGTTTGTAATCTAGAGGAAATAGGAAGAGCCAGTTAGTGAGAGGGACCAAAATGGTACTTTCCCTTTTTTCAAAAAATGGCATTTACTATGTGCCAGGAACTGAACTAAGTGCTGGGGTAGATATAAATCCAAAATCCCACATGGGCCTCACAGTCTTAAGCCCCATTTTAAGGATGAGGTAACTGAGGCACAGGGAAGAGATGTGTCTTGCCCAGAGTCAATCAGGTCCCAGCCCTCTCCTCTACTCCTCCAAATTGGGGGAGAGTTATATAATCTCACCATATTTGTAATCTGCTAGGAACTCAGCTGCTAATTAAACTGTCCAGAAAGCTCCCTGCTGTTGAATGGGACTCCAATAAACCATACTGTGATGGTAAGCAGTACGGCCTCCTCAATCCACAAAGCAAACTCCACCTAATCTGTACTTAATCATCTCTTGACAGTGAGGAACAATGCCCAGAGACTAGTTTAATGGCCCAAGCGACAATTACAGCCATCAACCCTTCCTTTTTACAGGAAATGTGTTTTCCATGTTGGGAAATTCGGCATTTGCATTCTCATTTGTCCTCCAGTAGTTCCATAAAGTCGCATGAGCCCGGCGGGAAAGAATGGGAAGCAGCGTGGCCTGGTGGAAAAAGCACGGACCTTGGAATCAGAGGTCCTGGGTTGTAATCCTTGCTCGCTGAGAGACCTTGGGCAAGTCACTTAACTTGCTTGTACCTCAGTTTCCTCCACTGTAAAATGGGGATTCAATCCTACTCCTTCGTACTTAGACTGTGAACCCCATGTGGGACAGGGACTGTAAACTTGTATCTACCCCAGCGCTTAGAACGGTAAGCACTTAACAAATACCATTAAAAAAGACAAAAAATTGGGCACCAGTAACTACTCCAGACTCACAAGAAACTGGAGACAATTGAAATAGCAGCAGATGATGACCTACGGCTTCTTCACGGTTTTTTGTCCACTTTGGCTTGGCCTAATGGATAAAGCCTGGGCCCAGGAGTCAGAGGACCTGGGTTCTAAACCCAGTTCCGCTGCTTGTCTGCTGTGTGACCTTGGTTGAGTCACTTCACTAGACTTCATAAAATGGGGACTAAGACTGTGAGCCCTACACGGGACATGGACTACGACCAATGTGATTAGCTTGGGTCTACCCTGGCGCTTGCCTGGCGCATAGTAAGTGCTTAACAAATAAAATTTAAAAAAGCCTCGTTGGATTTGCTGAGCATTGTGAAATCGTCTGGGCTGGAGGCATGAAAAAAAGAAAAATCACAATATGGCCATGGGCGCTAAAAGTCAGAGACAGAGGCTGAAGGTGTGACTTTGCCTTTTAGACTGTGAGCCCACTGTTGGGTAGGGACTGTCTCTATATGTTGCCAATTTGTACTTCCCAAGCGCTTAGTACAGTGCTCTGCACATAGTAAGCGCTCAATAAATATGATTGATGATGATTAGTTTTCCACTAGATTGATAGTGTTTTGGGTTGTTTTCTAGCCTCCTTACCTTCTCCATTAATAATAATAATAATAATAATTGTGGCATTTGTTAAGTGTTTACTCTATGCCAAGAACTGTACTAAGCACTGAGGCAAGATCAATCAGTCAATCAATCGCATTTATTGAGCACTTACTGTGTGCAGAGCACTGTACTAAGCGCTTGGGAAGTACAAGTTGGCAACATATACAGACGGTCCCTACCCAACAGTGGGCTCACAGTCTAAAAGAGATGTAGGGAATACGAAAAGATGTAGGGAATACAGCATGGCCCTGGGAATCGGAAGGCCATGGGTTCTAATCCCAGTTCCATCACTTGTCTGCTGTGTGGCCTGGGACAAATCACTTCACTTCTCTGTGCCTCAGTTACCTCATCTGTAAAAGGGGGATTAAGACAGTGAGCCCCATGTAGAACATGGACTATGTCCAACCTGATTTGCTTGTATCCACCCCAGTGCTTAGTACAGTGCCCAGCACATGGTAAGCGCTTAAGAAATACCATAATTATTATTAATTTTTTTTGCAAGATGGGAAGCTCATTAACAGGAACTCTGAGTTCTCCTACAACACGAGGACGTATTCTTGAAAACTTAGTGTTAAGGAAAGCTCGCATTGTTATTTTAGCTGGGCTGGGGGTCAGGACCATGAACACCCAGTTGCAAGCAGTCAGGTCATTTCCTCTGCTGTATCCAAACAAGATAATGTTGTTGGGCAAATGGTCCCTAATTCCCTATTAGCATCTTAGCCAAAGGTGCGTAGTGATGGCCTAGTGGAAAGAGCACGGGCTTGGGAGTCTGAGGTTGTGGGTTCTAATCCCGCCTCTGCCACCCGTCTGCTGTGTGACCTTGAGCAATCACTTCACTTCTCTGTGGCTCAGATCCCTCTTCTGTAAAATGGGGATTAAGACTGTGAGTCCCACGCAGGACAGGGATTCTGTCCGACCTGATTTGCTGAACTCACCCCACCACTTAGTACAGTGCCTGACACATAGTAAGCGCTGAACAAATACTACTATTATTATTATTATTGTTACTACATGCTGCTGGGATCTTAGGGAAGCAATGTGGCTCAGTGGAAAGAGCACGGGCTTTGGAGTCAGAGGTCAGGGGTTCAAATCCCTGCTCTGCCAATTGTCAGCTGTGTGACCTTGGGCAAGTCACTTAATAATAATAGTAATGATAATGATGGCATTTATTAAGCGCTTACTATGTGCAAAGCACTATTCTAAGCACTGGGGTGGTTACAAGGTGATCAGGTTGTCCCACAGGGGGCTCACAGTCTTCAACCCCATTTTACAGATGAGGTAACTGAGGATCAGAGAAGTGAAGTGACTTACCCAAAGTCACACAGCTCACAACTTATGGAACCGGGATTTGAACCCCTAATCTCTGACTCCAAAGCCTGTGCTCTTTCCACTTAACTTCTCTGTGCCTCAGTTACCTCATCTGTAAAATGGGGATGAAGATTGTGAGGCCCCCCCGTGGGACAACCTGATCACCTTGTAACCTCCCCAGTGCTTAGAACAGTGCTTTGTACATAGTAAGCGCTTGATAAATGCCATCATTATTATTATTATTATCTTTATGCCGGCACAGAGTGGTGACTGTCCAGGAGGGTGTCCTGCTGGTCCTTCTCCCTGGTAGGGGCCAGTGAATGAGACAGGAAAGCAACTGCAATTAGTAGCTTTTCAAAATAACTGGCCCTAATACACTACTAGCACAAAGTGGAACTCTGCTTTTTCTATTTTTTGGTGCCAACTTTGTTCTTGAGGAAAAAAATGTGATTTTATTTGGTTAAAGATGGAGTCGAAACCGAAGATCCATACTGCAGGCACGTTTGGACCATCCAGGGAATGCAGGATTAAGCCAGGGAAGATTTCCCAGGAGGTGGAAAGGATAGTTAGCATCACAGCCCAGTGGGAAGAGCATAGGCCTGAGAGTCAGAGGGCCTGGGTTCTAATCCTGGCTCTGTACTTGCCTGGACAAGTCACTTCTTTATATTTATTCAATCAAGTCATATTTATTGAGCACTTACTGTGTGCAGAGCCCTCTACTAAGCACATGGAAAGTACAATTCGGCAACATATAGAGACAGTCCCTACCCAACAACGGGCTCACAGTCTCACTTCTTCATCTGAAAAATAATAATAATAATAATAATAATGGAATTTGTAAAGCACTTACTATGTGCCAAGCACTGTTCTAAACTCTATGAAGGTAATCAGCTAGTCCCACCTGGGGCTCACAGTCATAATCCCCATTTTACAGATGAGGCAATTGAGGCCCAGAGAAGTTAAGTGACTTGCCCAAAGTCACACAGCAGACATGCGGCAGAACTGGGATTAGAACCCACAACCTCTGACTCCCAAACCCGGGCTCTTTCCACTAAGCCACGCTGCTTCCCTAAAGCCACGCTGCTTATACCAGTTCTTCCTCTTGTTTAGACACTGACCCCCATGTGAGACAGGGACTTGTATCCAACCTGATTATCTTGCACCATCTCTAGCCCTTAGAACAGTATTTGGCATAAAGTAAATGCTTAACAAATGTCATTATTATTTCCATTTACAGCTGCTTGCTTGGCATATAGTGAGCACTTTTTAAGACCACTATTGTTATTATTAAGAATAATACTTTCCATTAATAGCCGCTTGCCTGTCCTATTAGACAGTGCTTATGTCAGAGACTGCGTTTTACACATCATCTGCATGTTCCCAAGTGCCTCATCCAAAACTCCACACCCAAAAGCTGCTGGATTAATACCGCTGACGGTCAGAGTGATGTTGCTAATGACCCTTGCTTCTCTTTTTTCTCTCTCAGTTTGCTTGCCTTTTGACGCTTTCACTGTTTTGGGACATCTCCAGTCAATCAGTCAATCGATCAATCAACCGATCATATTTTTTGAGCATCTATTTTGTGCACTTCACTGTAACACATCTCCCCACCTAGTCTCATCCCTCTAGACTTACAATCTCCTACCCTTGGGTAGTCACTCCCATTCCCTCACTTAGGTACAAATTGCAGTAAGTGCTCAAAAAATACGATTGATTGTTGGGTTTTTTTAGTGCTATTTTTTAGAACTTACTACGTGGCAGGCACTGTACTAGATACAAGTTAATCAGGTTGGACGCTGTCCATGTTGCACATGGGGCTCACAATCTTCATTCCCATTTTACAGATGAGGTAATTGAGGCACAGAGAAGTGAATGACTTGCCCAGGGTCACCCAGCAGGCAAATGGTGGAGCGAGATTAGAACCCAGGTCCTTTTGATTCCCAGGCCCGTGTTCTATCCACTAAGCCACACGAAAAGCTCTTTGAGGACAGGGATCTTGCCTACTGACACTTATATTCTCCCAAGAGCTTAGTATGGAGCTCTGCCCAGCATGCCTGATGCAAATTTGAAAATTAGATTGACTGGAAATTTGAGATCTCTTTTGCCCCTATGCCAGAGCCCACTGTTGGGTAGGGACTGTCTCTATATGTTGCCAACTTGTACTTCCCAAGCGCTTAGTACAGTGCTCTGCACACAGTAAGTGCTCAATAAATACGACTGATAATGATGATGATATGCTTCCCCATCTGATTTCTCAGCTTCCAACCAGAGAGAGTGGGCTAAAGAAAAAAGAACCAGATTTTAGATCTTGAGAGAGCTTCTATGTATTTTTAGCACATTTTAGGTGGACTAAACAAAGCTCAAGAAAATGGCACTGACTTTAGCATTCTGTCTGAAGGGAAAGGAGTTGAGCCTTCTATAGTTTCAATCCCATCCTCTCATTTACTTTTTGTGAAAATGCAAGCACAGGACACTGAGTCCTCCTGAGAATGTAGATTCTTTCCCCCAGAGTACCCTTTGTGGAGGGAAGAGCGCTTTGGTATCATATTTGTTTCACGGTGTGGTCAGTCAGTCAATAAAGCAGTGTGGCTTAGTGGAAAGTGCCCGGGCTTGGGAGTCAGAGGTCATAGGTTCTAATCCCGGCTCCGCCACTTATCAGCTGTGTGACTTTGGGCAAGTTACTTCACTTCTCTGTGCCTCAGTTACCTCATCTGTAAAATAGGGATTAAGACTGTGAGCCCCACGACAACCTGATTACCTTGTATCTACCCCAGCACTTAGAACAGTGCTTGGCACATAGTAAGCACTTAACAAATACCATCATTATCATTATTTACTGAGCACTCACTATGTTCATAGCACTGTATTAAGCACTTGGGAGAGTCCAATACAACAGAGTTGGTGGAAACATTCCCAGCCCAAGGTGAGTTTACGGTCTATCATCATCATCAATTGTATTTATTGAGCGCTTACTGTGTGCAGAGCACTGTACTAAGCGGTTGGGAAGTACAAGTTGGCAACATATGGAGGGGGAAGAGCGTTCTTAGTGAAAGGGCAAAGGATTGGAAATCAGACGACCTGGGTTCTAATCCCAGCTCTGCCAGTTGTTTGCTGTGTGACCTTGGCAAAGTCACTTCACTTCTGCATGACCTTGGGCAAGCCACTTAACTTCTCTGTGCCTCAGTTACCTCATCTGCAAAATGGGGATTAAGACTGTGAGCCCCACATGGGACAACCTGATTACTTTGTATTTACCCCAACACTTAGAACAGTGCTTGCACACAATAAGCACTTAACAAATACCATAATAATAATTATTTTTATTCTATGTTCTTGCATATCCTCATTTGTAAAATAGGGAATAAGCGACTGTCCTTCCTTTCCCTTAGACTGGGAGCCCTGTGTGGGACACAGATGGTGTCTGATCTAATTAACCTGTACCTACCCTAGCACAGGGCTCGGCACATAATAAAGGCTTAACAATTAGTAGTAGTATTAGCATCGTGTCATAATGCTTAGCACATTCTATTTGTTCTCATGACTTGACACCTGTCCACATGTTTTGTTTTGTTGTCTGTCTCCCCCTTCTAGACTGTGAGCCCATTGTTGGGTAGGGACCGTCTCTATATGTGGCCAACTTGTACTTTCCAAGCACTTAGTACAGTGCTCTGCACACAGTAAGCGCTCAATAAATATGATTGAATGAATGAATGAATAATAAGGGCCTAACAATTATTATTAGTATTAGTACTATGTCATAATGCTTGGCACATAATAAGGGCCTAACAATTATTATTAGTAGTAGTATTATGTCATACTGCTTGGCACATAATGAGTACCTAACAATTATTATTAGTATTAGTACTATGTCATACTGCTTGGCACATAATGAGGGCCTAACAATTATTATTAGTATTAGTACTGTGTCATACTGCTTGGCACATAATAAGGGCCTAACAATTATTATTAGTATTAGTACTATGTCATACTGCTTGGCACATAATAAGGGCCTAACAATTAGTATTAGTACTGTGTCATAGTACTTGGTACATAATAAGGGCCTAACAATTATGATTAGTGTTAGTACTATGTCATACTGCTTGGCACATAATGAGGGCCTAACAATTATTATTAGTATTAGTACTATGTCATACTGCTTGGCACATAATGAGGGCCTAACAATCATGATTAGTATTAGTACTGTGTCATAGTACTTGGAACATAAGAAGGGCCTAACAATTATGATTAGTGTTAGTACTATGTCATACTGCTTGGCACATAATGAGGGCCTAACAATTATTATTAGTATTAGTGCTGTGTCATAGTGCTTGGCACATAATGAGGGCCTAACAATTATTATTAGTATTAGTGCTGTGTCATAGTGCTTGGTACATAATATGGGTCTAACATAGTATTAATACTATGTCATTGAACAAGGGGTCTTCCTAAAGGAGATTATTAAGGGACTCATGAATCAGTCTGCTGCAGTGAAAACAAGTTTCTGTTTGCAGAGCGGACCGCAGAGAACAGACAACATATAAGGGAATTCCCAAAGGTCTAGGGAAGAGAGTTTTCCAGAGGTCCGGTATCCTGATCCCCAAGATGTCCCGGAGATCCAGCTGGGGCGCTTGGAAGCCGTTTGCTCCCGGGTTGGTCACTCGTTTCCAACAGCAGGTGGCGCTGGAGCCCAGAGTAAAGCAGCAAAGTGAATAGTAACAATAATAATAATAATAATAATAATAATAATAATAATGAGCTTACTATGTGCAAAGCACTGTTCTAAACGCTGGGGAGGTTACAAGGTGATCAGTTTGTCCCACGGGGGGGCTCACAGTCTTCATCCCCACTTTACAGATGAGGGAACTCAGGCACAGAGAAGCAACTTGCCCATAGTAATTATGGTATTTATTAAGCGCTTACTACGTGACAGACATGGTACTAAGCGCCGGGGTAGATCCAGAGCTTAATCCCTCATTTTACAGATGAGGGAACTGAGGCACAGAGAAGCAACTTGCCCATAGGAATTATGGTATTTATTAAGCGCTTACTACGTGCCAGACACGGTACTAAGCGCTGGGGTAGATCCAGAGCTTAATCCCTCATTTTACAGATGAGGGAACTGAGGCACAGAGAAGTGACTTGCCCATAGGAATTATGGTATTTATTAAGCGCTTACTACGTGCCAGACACGGTACTAAGCGCTGGGGTAGATCCAGAGCAAGGGTCTGGGTGGGGGGGGGTCAGAAAGTCCTGGGTTCTAATTCTGGCTCCACCGCATGTCTGCTGTGTGACCTTGGGCAAGTCGCTTCACTTCTCTGGGCCTCAGTTACTTCATCTGTTAAATGGGGATTAAGAGTGTGAGCCCCATTTGGGACGGGGACTGTCATTCATTCAATCATATTTATTGAGCACCTACTGTGTGCAGAGCACTGCACAAAGTGCTTGGGAAGTACAAATCGGCAACATAGAGAGACGGTCCCTACCCAACAACGGGCTCACAGTCTAGAAGACTGTGTCCAACCTACTTAACCTGTATCAATCCCAGTACTTAGAACAGAACTTGGCAGATAGTAAGTGCTCAAAAAGTACCGTTATTATTCCCTGGAAAAGCCACTCACAGGGAGTGGGACAATTCTGGGATCCATTCCTGCCTTCAGAGTCACCTTGAGCCTCCTGCCTCACTCACTGCAGAAATTGGAGCTGGATTCCAGATGCCCCTTGAGTGAAGTCCCTGGACTCACCTTCGCTGAATTAGGCTCCTTTCCTTGCACAGATTTACTAAAAATGTGTTCTCCCTAGTTCAGTCCTAGGGCAGAAGCCAAGCTGGTTTTTTGACATGTAGATGGCAGACGTTAAGCCACCCATATAATAATAATAATAATGGCATTTATTAAGTGCTTACTATGTGCAAAGCACTATTCTAAGCACTGGGGAGGTTACAAGGTGATCAGGTTATCTCACAGGGGGCTCACAGTCTTAATCCCCATTTTACAGATGAGGTAACTGAGGCATAGAGAAGTCAAGTGACTTGCCCAAAGTCACACAGCCGACAATTGGCAGAGCTAGGATTTGAACCCATGACCTCTGACTCCAAAGCCCACGCTCTTTCCACTGAGCCACAAATATGGAAGTCTGTAATGACCTGGTGTTTTAATTGTGCTTATTTTTGCCTTTATGTTCTTATGCTGTGTTTGGTCTCAAAGGACTAACCCACATAGTCACTCTGTAAAAAATCATGTTGGTTCAACCATCACAACATCACTACAATCCACTCTTTCCTCTCCATCCAAACCAATACCACATTAATCCAAGCATTTATCTTATCCCACCTTGGTCGCTGCATCATCATCCTTGATGACCTCCCTGCCTCCTGTCCTGTCTCTTCCCCATTCCAGTCCATACTTCTTCCCTCTTCTGCTCGGATCATTTTTCTAAAAAAAATCATTCAGTCCATGTTTCTCTGCTCCTCAAGAACCTCCGGTGGTTGTCCATTCACCTCCGCATCAAACAGAATCTCTTAACCATCAGCTTTAAAGCACTTAATCACCTTGGCCCCTCCTACCTCACCTCCCTGATTTCCTATTGCAATCCAGCCTACACACTTTGCTCCTCTAATGCAACCTACTCGTACCTCAGTCTCTCAGCTGATTCCTCTCCCATGATTTGCCTCTGCCCTGGAACGCCCTCCCTCTTCATATTTCATTCAATCGTATTTATTGAGCACTTACTGTGTGCAGAGCACACAGTATTAAGTGCTTGGGAAGTACAAGTTGGCAACATATAGAGACGGTCCCTACCCAACAACGGGCTCACAGTCTAGAAGGGGGAGACAGACAACAAATAAAGCTAGATGCACATCATTAACAAAATAAATAGAATAGTAAATATGTACAAGTAAAATAGAGTAATAAATCTGTACAAGTTTATATACAGGAGCTGTGGGGAGGGGAAGGAGGTAGGGCGGGGGGGATCAGGAGGAGGAGAGGAAAAGGGGGGCTCAGTCTGGGAAGGCCTCCTGGGGGAGGTGAGCTCTCAGTAGGGCTTTGAAGGGAGGAAGAGAGCTAGCTTGGCAGATGTGCAGAGGGAGGCCATTCCGGGCCAGGGGAGGACGTGGGCCGGGGGTCGATGACAGGACAGACGAGAATGAGGCACAGTGAGGAGGTTAGTGGCAAAGGAATGGAGGGTGCGGGCTGGGCTGGAGAAGGAAAGAAGAGAGGTGAGGTAGGAGGGGGCAAGGTGATGGACAGCCTTGAAGCTGAGAGTGAGGAGTTTTTGCTTGATGCGTAAATTGACAGACAATGACTCTACCCACCTTCAAAGCCTTATTAAAATCACAGTTCTTCCAAGAGGCCTTCCCTAAATCCTCATTTCCTCTTTTCCCCCTCCCTCCTGTGTCACCCTTGCACTTCGATTTGCACCTTTTATTCACCTCTCTCTCAGCCCCACAGCACTTACATACCCATGATTTATTTATTTGTATTAATGTCTGTTTCCCCCTCTAGACTGTAAGCTCGTTGTGGACAGGGAATGTGTCTACCAACTCTGTTCCATTGTACTCTCTCAAGCACTCAGTGCAGTGCTCTGCACATGATAAGTGCTCAATAAATATGACTGATTGATTGATTAATTAATTCATTCATTCATGCAATCGTATTTATTGAGCACTTACTGTGTACAGAGCACTGTATTAAGCGCTTGGGAAGTACAACTTGGCAACATATAGAGACAGTCCTCACCCAACAGTGGGCTCACAGTCTAATTGACTAGATCCCTCCTTTTGTGCCCATCCCTGGTCTCCCAGACCTTCTTTTAGCTGTATTCTTCCTCAAAGCGTAAGACAATGTTTTGCTCACAATAGACACTCAATAAATAGTTGCTCATTGGATGGATGAAATGGCTGCCAAGCCCCCGGGTGTCCGGACAGCACGCAGCATGTAGCTTGCAAGGTGCAGCCTGCAGGGAGGAGACTTTCAGGACACAGTGAGCCATTAGTCTGCCCAGCTGACTAAAGTCAGAAGGTAGGCTGCATCTCAAACCATCTTAGCTCGGGGATCTCTGGGCTCAAAGGGGGAAATTTCTATTTCACTTCTCCTCCGACCACAGGATCCCCCGACAAGACCCTTTAAAGGCCCCGCTGGGAAGCCTCGAAGAGTGGTGGTGGGGGGCTTCCTCTAGTCACTGCCTTTCTCGGAACTACAGAGGGACGTTATGACTCACAGGAAACAGCAGGTTGCAAAGTTTCAGGCAAGTACCAGCACCGGCAGAAGAACACGCAGGGCTCCGCTGCCACCATTTCTTCAGGCCTGACAGTTCCTGTCCGGACAACGGGACAGGATGTGAATTTCCAGACCGCCATCGAGTCCACCTTGAGAGGCAAAGAGGAAGAGTAGCTTTGCACAATCTGGTTCAATTTCTATTTCTCAATCACTCGCTAACGGACGCTCTTGCTTAGCTAAGGTTGATCACAACCCCGCCTCTCACGTGCATTCATGCATGTACACACACACACAGATTACGGGCCCATTTGTACACTCAGTGGAACCTGCCAGAAATCAAGGCTTGCAAAGCCACTCATGGGATAATCAACCTAGAGAGGCCACAGTCATACCTTGATGCCACAATAATCAATCTATCATTGTGAGATGCTACAAACTTCTGTCTGTCTGTCTGACAGAGTTCTGTACTAACTCAGAGTTCTGTACTAACTGTGCCTCAGTTTCCTCATCAGTAAAATGAGAATTAAATAGCTGTTCTCCCTCCTGCTTAGAATGTGAGCCCTGTGTGGGAAAGGAACAGTGTCTGAACTGATTATCTTGTAACTTTCCCCAGCACTTAGTACAGACAGTTCTGTCTGTCTGTGGTCTGTCTGTCACCAGCTAAATCTGGGGGTTAAAAAGTCAACCAGACTGTAAAATTCTTATCAATCAATCAATCAATGGTGTTTATTGAGCAGATAATCTGTTTGCAGCATACTGTATTAAGCACTTGGGAGAGTACAGTACAACAGAGTTGGTAGAACATTCCCTGGTCAAAGGGAGCTCTTGAGAGTAGGGAATATTCCTACCAACTTGACTATATTGTAGAGTCAAGCGTTTAGTACAGGGGTCTACACGCAGTAAGCCCTCACTAAATACCACTGATTGATTGATTACATTGATTTTAAAGAAAGCAGATAATAATAATAATGATGGTATTTGTTAAGCGCTCACAATGTGCAATGAATGCACTGTTCTAAGCGCTGGGGTAGGTACAAGGTTATCAGGTTGTCCCATGTGGAGCTCACAGCCTTAGTCCCCATTTCCCAGATGAGGTAACTGAGGGCCAGAGAAGTTAAGTGAGTTTCCCAAAGTCACACAGCTAAGTGGCAGATGAATTTATAAAAATGATTCCAGAAATCCCTAACGAAGAGAGGAGTTCACATGTTCAAAAAGTTGTTCAGGAGGAGTTAGCCTATTGTAAGGTACTTCATGAAGACAAGAAGGTACTTTACGAAGGCAAGAAGAAGGCTGTTATTTCATCTGTTGGACAAATTATTCACTTCACCTGAAAAACCACAACCACAGTTAGCCAAATACAGCTTCTCCAGCTTCCTGAAAACATTCATAATCGTGCTATATCTCCTTTTTTAGTTGGTCCTTATAATACTGGTCCTGTGCTTCAAATGTAACATGATATAACATGTACAGGAACTTCATATTATGTTTCCAGAGGTTTGGGAGCAGATCCTAATCCTATGAGAAGCTGCGTGGCCTAGTGGCTAGAGCACAGGCCTGGGCGTCTGAGGACCTGGGTTCGAATCCCCAGTCTCTGCCACTTGCCTGCTGATCTCCCTTGAGCAAATCACTCAATTCCTCTGTGCCTCAGTTTCCTCATCAGTAAAATGAGAATTAAATACCTGTTCTCCCTCCTGCTTAGAATGTGAGCCCTGTGTGGGAAAGGAACAGTGTCTGAACTGATTACCTTGCAACTTTCCCCAACACTTAGTACATTGCTTGGCATGGAGTAAGTGTTTTGCAAGTCCCATTATTATTATTTAGATTTTGAGCTTTTACATGGTCCAGTAACCTGTCTAATTTATCCTTCAATTCTCTTCCCTAGCTCATAGTTCACTTATAACTGACAGAAATGTGTGTGTCATTCAAACAGATTATCTCTTTACACACCAGAATGTGGTTGCTAATGTTTGATAACTGGTCAAATACCCCAATCTCCTTCCCTCCCTCCTCCTCCCTGGACTGTAAGCTCAATGTGGGCAGGGAATATGTCTGCTTTTTGTTGTATTGTATTCTCCCAAGGGCTTAGTACAGTGCTCTGCACACAGTAAGCGCTCTATAAATATAATCGACTGACTGACTGACTGCAAGCTTCTGGGATTCTGCTGGGACTTCAAGTCTCAGCACGCCGCTTGTTCCCACACAGGATCGGGTTTGGAGTAGGGAGGTCTTGGTGGGAAAGGACTCTTGGCCTCAGGGTTTCAGCCCCTGCAGTTTAGACTCCTGGGCTGGGAGAATGTCCCACCAACCCTCCCGCACAAACAGCACACAGAAGGATCTGCATTCGTTCATTCATTCATTCAATCATATTTCTTGAGCTCTTACTGTGTGCAGAGCACTGTACTAAGTGCTTGGAAAGTACAGTTCAACAACAAAGAGAAAATCCCTGCCCACAGTGGGCTCACAGTCTAGAAGGCAGCGGGACAGACAGACATCAAAACAAGTAAACAGGCATCAATAGCATCAATAAAAATAAGTGGTCTTTGGAAGGACAAAAGACTCGACTTAGATGAGCATATTTTGGACACACAATCAGGAGGACTAATTCTCTGGAGAAGACACTAATGCCAGGAAAAGTCCAGGGAAAACATGGAAGAGGCAGACTGGCAGCTAGATAGATAGAGACCATAACAACAAGAATGGAAGAACCATTAGAAAGGCTGCGGATTATGGAAGAGGACAGGACGTTCTGGAGAAAGTATATCCTTCTAGTAGCTATGAATTTCATTCATTCATTCATTCATTCAATCGTTTTTATTGAGCACTTACTGTGTGCAGAGCACTGTACTAAGCGCTTGGGAAGTACAAGTTGGCAACATATAGAGATGGTCCCTACCCAACAGCGGGCTCACAATCTAGAAGGGGGAGACAGACAACGAAATAAAACATATTAACAAAATAAAATAAATAGAATAAATATGTACAAGTAAAATAAATAAATGAATAGAGTAATAAATACGTACAAACATATATACATATATACAGGTGCTGTGGTGAGGGGAAGGAGGTAAGGTGGGGGAGATGGGGAGGGGGAGGAGGGGGAGAGGAAGGAGGGGGCTCAGTGTGGGAAGGCCTCCTGGAGGAGGTGAGCTCTCAGTAGGGCTTTGAAGGGAAGAAGAGAGCTAGCTTGGCGGATGTGCAGAGGGAGGGCATTCCAGGCCAGGGGGAGGACGTGGGCCGGGGGTCGACGGCGGGATGGGCGAGAACGAGGTACGGTGAGGAGGTTAGTGGCGGCAGAGGAGCGGAGGGTGCGGGCTGGGCTGGAGAAGGAGAGAAGGGAGGTGAGGTAGGAGGGGGCGAGGTGATGGACAGCCTTGAAGCCCAGGGTGAGGCGTTTTTGCCTGAATCGGAAATGACTCAACGGCACAAAATAATAATAATAATACACATCAGAACAAGTAAAACAGGTATTAATATAAATAAATAGAATTATAGATGTGTACATATATACACGAGTGCTGTGGGGCGGGGAGGGGGATAGAGCAAAGGGAGCGAGTTGGGGCAAGGTGGGGGAGGAGGGGGAGCTGAGGAAAGGGGGGCGTGATTTAGTCATGAGTCTGAGACCCCAGATTCATTCATTCAATCGTATTTATTGAGCACTTACTGTGTGCAGAGTACTGTATTAAGCGCTTGGGATGTTCAAGTCAGCAACATATAGAGACGGTCCCTACCCAACAATGGGCTCACAATCTAGAAGGGGGAGACAGACAACAAAACAAAACATGTAGACAGGTGTCAAAATCGTCAGAACAAATAGAATTATAGCTATATGCACATCATTAACAAAATAAATAGAAGAGTAAATATGTACAAGTAAAATAAATAGAGTAATACATCTGTACTTGTGGGGAGGAATATACCTCCTTCCCCATATTCAGGGGAAGGTTGAGTCATTAATGGTGAAAGTGCTCTAGAAAACATACAGAGCTAGTGGAGCAACAACAGGAAACCCAGCTGATGATGCAAACAATTTCTTTTTGGGAGAAATTATAGTGTGCCGGCACCTATTGCCCAAAGAAGAAGTAGAGAGTTGCCTGCTTGGTGGATGGACTCAAGTGACTCATGGAAATAGAGGGATGACAGGGATCACGTCTACCGACTCTGTATTGTATTCGCCCAAGTGTTTGAGGTGTTTGAGAAGCAGTGCAGCCTAATGGATAGAGCCTGGGCCTAAGAGTCAGAAGGACCTGGGCTCTAATTTGTGACCTTAGGCAAGTCTTGTCACCTTGAGCAAGTCACTTCACTTTTCTGGGCCTGAGTTACCTAATATGTAAAATGGGGATTAAGACTGCAAGCCCCAGGTGGGACAGGGAACGTGCCCAAAACGATTAGCTTGTATCCACCCCAGCATTTAGAACAGTGCTTGACACATAGTAAGTGCATTACAAATAAAACTATTATTATTTAATACAGTGTTCTGCACTCAGTTAGCCCTTAATAAATGCCATGGATGGATGGATGGATCGGTTGATTGATGAAGATTCCAAATCACTTTCACCCCTGTAAATCAGTGGTTCTTGGAGCCTGCAAGACTCCTGTAATGTCTTCCTGCCAGCCACACCTGAAAATCCTTCTCTAACCCAAGGGTGCTGATGCCTACGCTTCTCCCAAATCTGTGACAAGCATCCATCTGTGCCTGGAAGTGAAGGAGCCCAGGGGGTCACTCTGTCCTGGTCAGAAATTCTTTGTAAAGGACAATTTTCCCATTTACCCAGGAGAATCAATCCGGTAATAATAATAATGATGATGGTATTTGTTAAGCGCTTACTATGTGCCAAGCACCGTCCTAAGTGCTGGGGTAGAGACAAGGTGATCAGGTTGTCCGACGTGGGGCTCACAGTCTTAATCCCCATTTACAGATGAGGTAACTGAGGCACAGAGAAGTTAAGTGACTTGCCCAAAGTCACACAGCTGAAAAGTGGCAGAGCCAGGATTAGAACCAGTGACCTCTGACTCCCAAGCCCGGGCTCTTTCCACTAAGCCACGCTGCACAATCAGCTTGGGTCTCCACCCTCGACTTTCTACCATGCCACTGCTGTCCACCACTGGTGAGTTTTGACTTGGGGCAGATTGCCTGCCACTTGTTAGCCACTGTCGAAGCTGGGAATGGAGTGGGTTGGCCTCTTCTTGACTCTCCCTCCCATAGCTGAGACTGGCAGTGGACTGGAAACTCTCCAGGTTTCCCTTCGGTCCCCAACTGCCCCTTCCCTTAGCTGGAGCAGGCTACTTTCAGCCCACTTTATGCCCCTATCTTGGAACTGCAGGGGTGTAGCCATAATAGAGGCAGAAAGTAGCTATGAGTCAGAGACAACACGAGAGCACAGGACAAGACAAGACGCTGGTGAGCACTCCGAGATCAGAAAAAGGACCCAAGCTCGCTCTCACCCTCTGTGGTCTGGTTCCTAGCAGGAGAGAGCTCCATACTAGGGCTTGAATCAATAGGTGGTATTTATTGAGTGCTTAGTACGTGCAGCAGAGCACTGCACTAAGGGCAAGAGTGAACTAAAATTCCCTCTTCAAGCAGTCTTAGTACATGCACACACACACACACACACACACACACACACACATATTCAGGATTAAAGGTAGGGAAGCCAATTATTTGCTCAGGGTCTACTGACACAGTGTAACCTCGAACGACCTGTTTCCTCTTCCAGGCCTCATCCCTGTGAGGATTCTGTCTCCTGCAAATGGTTTCCTGGCAGGAGGTCCGCTGGGCTGGTGAGATGAATCCAGGACTGTTAGAATCTGCCTTCCCCTGACAGATATGAAGACACTTGGCTTTTCCATTCAGTCTGCCGAGACATGCTTCGAGCCACTGATCTTGCCACCTTCCACCAGGGCCACGTCCACTTAGCTCCTCTGGACCTCAATTTCTTCATCTGTAAAATGGGAGGATTCAATACCGATTCTCCTTTCCCCTAAAATGGTGAGCCCCGTGTGGGATAGGGACTGTGTCTGATCTGATTGTATTGTATCTACCCCAGTCCTTAGCTTAGCTTGGCTTGGCACATAGTAAATGCACAACATAGGCTGGGAATGTATCTACTATATTGTACTCTCCCAAGAGCTTAGTACAGTGCTCTGCAGACAGTAAGTGCTCAATAAATATGATTGATTGATTGAAATACTATTATTATCATCCTCACCATCACCTCCACCGCAAGCACTCTACTATAGCAGTCACACCCATATCCTAGAGAGACTCATTTTTGTTATGGTATTTGTTAAGTACTTACTCTGTGCCAGGCATTGTACAAAGCACTGGGGTAGATCAATCAATCAATCAATCATATTTATTGAGCACTTACTGTGTGCAGAGCACTGTACTAAGCGCTGGGGAAGTACAAGTTGGCAACATATAGAGACAGTCCCTACCCAACAGTGGGCTCACAGTCTAAAAGGTGGCTAATCAGATTGGACACAGTCCCTGTCCCACATGGGGCTCAAGGTCTTAATCTCCATTTTACAGATGAGGTAACTGAGGCCCAGAGAACTGAAGTGATGTGCCCGAGGTCACCCAGCAGACAAGAGTGGTGGAGCCAGGATTAGATCCCAGTCCTTCTGACTCCTATGGGCCTTCTGGCCCATGCTCTATCCACTAGACCACACTGCTTCCCTCCTTCCCTGCTTCTGGGGTGTACTTTCCTCCTCCAGTTGAGGTGACCCAAGTCTACACGGTAGGCTGTGTCCGTAACTCCATATTTGTTATCCTCCCATTGGCTGAGAGAACATGTGAGAATACCTTCTCTACCTTCCTGCTGGGCACAAACCATGTCTGAGCCCAGAAAATGAGAACTCAAAAACTCTACGTGGTGTCCGCGGTGTTCATTCATTCCTTCATTCAATCGTATTTATTGAACGCTTACTGTGTGCAGAGCACTGTACTAAGCACTTGGGAAGTACAAGTTGGCAACATTATAGAGACGGTCCCTACCCAACAACGGGCTCGCAGTCTAGAAGGGGGAGACAGACAACAAAACAGAACATGTGGACAGGTGTCAAGTCATCAGAATAAATAGAAATAAAAGCTAGATGCACATCATTACCAAAATAAATAGAATAGTAAATGTGTATAAGTAAAATTGAGTAATAAATCTGTACAAACATATATACAGGTGCTGTGGGGAGGGGAAGGAGGCAGGGCTGGGGGGATGGGGAGGAGGAGATGAAAAAGGGGGGCTCAATCTGGGAAGGCCTCCTGGAGGAGGTGAGCTCTCAGTAGGGCTTTGAAGGGAGGAAGAGAGCTAACTTGGCAGATGTGCAGAGGGAGGGCATTCCAGGCCAGGGGGAGGATGAAAATGGTGGCTTGATTGCTAGTTCCACCTTCCAATGATTTGCAAGATTATTGTTGTATTGTACCATCCCAAATGCTTAGTACAATGCTCTGCACACAATAGGTACTCAATAAATATGCTGAATGAATGAATGATGCCTTCCTGATTTCAAAAGGGGTTTTCTGCATTTTGTCCTGAGTCCAGTATGTTGGGAATTACAGTATCCCAACAGCACTCTGTATACAGTAAGCTCTCAATAAATACCACTGACTGATTAACTTCTGAATTTAATAGCCGATTGTTCAACACCATTTTTTCACAGGTACTCAAAGATTGTGGTTGTACATTAGCGTCCATATTTGATGTCTTCATTGAATCTAGCCTTTTGAGAAAAAGCTCCCAGGGCTGAGAAATGCTGATCTTTTGCTTGTAAACTGCCATTAGCCACTGATCAGTGAGGGCCTATTAAATTCACACAAATAAAATCACCTAAACCTTGGCTGCCAAGAGTTGTTTTTGTACTAGGCTATTATTATTAAATTTATAATTTACATTTGGGAACCTTTATACTTGATGTTCTAACTTGTAATTCTCAATCTTTTTTATTGCCCTATAGGAACAGTGAAAAGGTCCCTCCTGAAGCTAATGTAACACTTATAAATCCCCATGATTGCAATGCAAAATGCAAGGCTTAGCTGAAAGTGTAAATATAGCTAAATAGTAAAACATTAAAAGCTCTAGCCAGTCTTTTATAGAGGTGATTTGGGATTCATTCTTTCCACTTGTGTGAGCAGATCTGGTTCCTAACAGATTTGTCCCTTGATTTTTTGGATTTTAAGCGGTCAAACAGGACAAGCCAGCATGGGTTGCCCGTTTGAAAAGTCAACTGGGAAATGGATGGTGGTGGTATTTGTTAACTAATAATTATGGTACTTATTAAACACTTACTATGTTTCAAGCACTGTTCTAAGCACTGAGATAGATGCAAGTTAATCAGGTTGGACACAGTCCCTGTCCCACATGGGGCTCACACTCTTATCCCCATTTTAGAAGCAGTGTGGCTCAGTGGAAAGAGCACAGGCCTGGGAATCAGAGGTCATGGGTTCTAATCCCGACTCTGCCACTTGTCAGCTGTGTGACTTTGGGCCAGTCACTTAACTTCTCTGTGACTCAGTTCCCTCATCTGTGAAATGGGGATTAAGTCTATGAGCCCCACGTAGTACAACCTGACACCCTTGTATCTATCCCAGCGCTTAGAAGAGTGCTTGGCACATAGTAAACACTTAACAAATGCCATTATTACTATTATTTTACAAATGATAAGTGTTTATTAATGTGTCAAGCACTCTACTAAGCACTGGGGTCGCTTCAAGATAATCAAGTCTAATCTGCCCCACACTGGGCTCCCAATCAAAGAGGGAGGGAGAATGGGTATTGAATCCCCATTTTACAGATCAGGAAACTGAGGCAGGAGAATGGGTATTGAATCCCCATTTTACAGATCATGGAAAAGTTAAGTTACTTGCCCAAGGTCACACAATGGGTAAGTGGCAGAGGTGGGCTTAGAATGCAGGCCAGTGCTCTTTCCACTAAGTCATACTGCTTCCTACTAATGACTGCCACCATTCACTCATTCAATTCAATCATTTATTGAGTGCTTACTGTGCGCCAAACACTGTTCTAAGCACTGGGGTAAATAGAAGGCATTCAGGTTGTCCCACGTTGGGCTCACAGTCTTAATTCCCATTTTATAGATGAGGCAGCTGAGGCACAGAGAAGTTAAGTGGCTTGCCCAAGGTCAAACAGCAGACAAGTGGAAGAGCCGGGATTAGAACCCACATCCTCTGACTCCCAAACCTGTGATCTTTCCACTGAGCCACGCTGCTTCCCCATAAAATATAACAAAGTTGGTAGGCACTTTCCCTGCCCACAATGTACTTATGGTCTAGAAGATGAGGCAGAATAAATTACAGGTAAATATCTGAGTCCTGTAAGGCTGAGGGAGGGGTAAATAAGTGGTATAAATCCACTTGCAAGCACAATGCAGAAGGGAGTGGGGGAAGAGGAAATGAGGGTTTAGGCAGAGAGGCCTCTTGGAGGAGATACACCTTCAGTGTGGCTTTGAAGGTGGGGAGAGTGATTGTCTGTCAGAAATAAAGAGGGAGGGCATTCCAGACCAGAGACAGAATTTAGGCTAGAGGTCAGAGGCAAGATAGATGAGATCAAGGTACAGTGAGTAGGTTGGTTAGAGGAGCAAACAGCAAAATGTGCAGGCTGGGTTGCAGTAGAAAAGCAGTGAGGTAAGGCAAGAGGGAAGGCAAGGTGATTAAAGCTTGTGGTAAGGAGTTTCTGTTTGATGTGGAGGCGGATGGGCAACCGTTGACGGTTCTTGAGGAGTGAGAAAACATGAACTGAACATTTTTGTAGAGATATGATCTGAGCAGCAGAGCGAAGTATGGACTGGAGTGGGGAGAGACAGGAGCCAGAGAGGTCAGCAAGAAGGCTGAGGCAGTAATCAAGGTGGGATAGGAGAAATGCTTGGATTAACATGGTAGCAGTTTGAATGGAGAGGAAAGGGTGGACATTAGTGATGTTGTTAAGGTTGAACTGCCGGGATTTGGTGACAGATTAAATAAGTGGGTTGAATGAGAGAGATGAGCCGAGAATAAAGCCAAGGTTATGGACTTCTGAGAGAGGGAGCATGGTGGTGCTATCTGAAGTGATTGGAGAGTGAAGGGGAGGACAGGATTTGGGTGGGAAGATAAGGAGTTCTGTTTGAGATGTTGGTGCGACATCCAAGTAGAGTTGTCCTGAAGGTAGGAGGAAATGTGAGACTTCAGAGAGGGAGAGAAATCCAGGCTGGAGATGTAGATTTGGGAATCAACCGCACGGAGGTGGTAGTTGAAGCCGTGGGAGCAAATGAGTTCTCCAAGGGAGGGGTTGTAGATGGAGAATAGAAGGGGACCCAGAACTGGGCCTTGAGGGACCCCCACATTTAGGGGGTGGGAGGCAGAGAAGGAGGCCGCAAAAGAGACTGAGAATGAGCAGTCAGACAGATAGAAGAGGACAGTACTTTCCCAAGCACTTAGCACAGACCTCTGCACCCAGTAAGCACCCAATAAATACACTGATTGACTGAGTGGGTAATCAACCGATGCTTTAAACTTGGTCATCATCCTCCTGCTACTCACTGCCCATAGTTGAGAGTTGTTCCTTCACAGCTGTGGAGACGCAGAAGTGATTCCAGTCCCTTTTATCATGATTCCAGCCCTGTCACTAGGCTTCTCTTTGCCCGACAATGATTGTTTTCGAAGGGACAAGAGGAACTGAGGCGCAGCCCCTAATGCAATATTGATTGAGAGAACAAGGGAAATGCCCTCCCTCTTCATATCTGACAATTATTCTCTCCATATTCAAAGTCTTATTGAAGGCACATATCCCCCAAGAAGCCTTCCCTAAGCTCTCATTTCTTCTTCTCCCCTTTCCTTCTCCGTCACCTTGATTTGCTCCCTTTCCCCCCACCTCAGCCCCACAACACTTATGTGTGAATCCATAATTTATTCATTGATATTAATATCTTGTTTCCCCCTCTAGACTGTAAACTAGCTGTGGGCAGGGAATGGGTCCATTATATTGTTATATTGTACTCTCCCAAGTACTTAGTTCAGCGCTCTGTACATCGTAAGCACTTGATAAATATGATCAATTAATTGATTGACTGATTGATTTAAGTGGAGGGGATCAGGATGAATGGGAACCGCAGCTGGTCTTGGGGGTTCCAAAAATTGGCAGGTTCATCCATTCATTTAATCGTATTTATTGAGCACTTACTGTGTGCATAGCGCTGTACTAAGCGCTTGAGAGAATATAATATAATAATAAACAGACACACTCCTTGCCCACAATGAGCTTGCCACATCCTGCACCAATGATGTTGATGATTGAGGTGTTGGTTAAGCGCTTGCTATATGTGAAGCACTGTTCTACGTACTAGGGTAGATACAATCCCTGTCCCACATGGGGCTCCCAGTCTTAATTCCCACTTTGCAGAGGAGGGAACTGAGGCACAGAAAAGTGAAATGACTTGCCCAGGGTCACCCAGCAGACGTGGCAGGACCGGAATTAGAACCCACATCCTCTGCCTCCCGGGCTTCTGCAATTTCCACTAGAACATTTTGCTTCCCAGCCTCCTCCTCTCCCTCCCTCCCCCATCCCAATTCACACCGATCCCCTTATTCTTTGATAATGAGGAAAAATCACTGGATATCTTTTGTCTTTCCCTGCGAGATTCCTATCATCCTCCTCACTGAGCCCTCCTGCTTCTTGTTCTTGTGTAAGCTAGTGTTTTCCCACTGGAAAGAAGCTGTTCAGTCCTTTCTTGGCAGGGTTGGAAGTCTTTGAAGAAGGTAATTCATTGCAGCTTTGCCTGTTCCCCCGCCTCCCACCCCAGCCCCTGTCTGGAGGAGAGCCGCTGTCATCCCAGGAGACAGGACAGAGGGGTCACTTGTTCAGCTCCTCTTTCTGGCACCTCCTCTCTCCCTCTCCCCTGGCTCACGCTCCTCCTCGCTGGAGTGTTTAAAAAGATACCTCGACAAGGAAGGCAAAAGGGGAGAGAAGCAGAAGAAAGCGAGGAAACAGGTACGTTTGTCCTTTCACCCAAACTCTGTCTTGCTTTTTGCTCTGTCTGGCTTGTTTGAGGCCCGGTGGGAAAGTGCTGACCGGCTCAAAGCGGAGAGTGAAGAGAAACTATTTTGAGAGGAGGGAGTGCACTGTGGAAAGAAGCAGTTTCCCAGGATTAATGATAAGGACTAAGAGGCGGTGGCGGGGGAGTAGACACAGCGGGAAGGGAAAGTCTTTCTATCTGAGGCAGAACGTTGTGACTCAGAGCTGAAGCGCTGATAACTTGGGAACATTCTGCATATACCCTCCTCCTCCTCCTTCTAGCAGACAGAAATATTTTGGAACCACCGAGTTGATATTTGGAGAATAATCTCATGAGTTGATGTCATCTGTATATATGTGTATCTGCAGTGGATTGGTGTTTACTAGGTCTATCTGCAATGGATTACTGTCTTTAATGTGAAATCCTCATTCCTGGAAAGAAAACCGGTATTCATTGATGACACAAGGAGGTAATTGACTGAATTCATCTTTGGAGGGGACTCTCTGGTGTCTTTATTGAGGCTCAGTATACTGGCTGTTTAGTCAGCATGAAGGGGAGGTTTATCCTCTGAGGTCCAGAAATGTTCTTCAGAATTCCTTGCCCTAAAAACGCTTTCAGGTACCAGGCTCTAATAATAATGATGATATTGGTTAAGCGCTTACTATTTGCCAGGCACTGTACTAAGCGCGGGATGGTTACAAGCAAGTTGTGTTGGACACACTGTGAGCCCACTGTTGGGTGGGGACTGTCTCTATATGTTGCCAATTTGTACTTCCCAAGCGCTTAGTACAGTGCTCTGCACATAGTAAGCGCTCAATAAATACGATTGATGATGATGATGACACACAGTCCCTGTCCCATGTGGGGCTCAAAGTCTCGATCCCCATGATGATGATGATGATGGCATTCATTAAGCGCTTACTATGTGCCAGGCACTGTACTAAGCGCTGCACAGTTACAAGCAAACCAAGTTGGACACACAGTCCCTGTGCTATGTGGGGCTCAGAGTCTCAATTCCCATGTTACAGAAGAGGGAACTGAGGCACAGAGAAGTGAAGTGGCTTTCCCCAGGTCACACAGCAGACAAGTGGAGGAACCAGTAATAGAACCCAGGTCCTTCTGACTCCCAGTACTGTGCTCGATCCACTTAACCGTGCTACCAGGGTTTCTACTAGCCTGCTCTCCTGCGACAATTTATGAGAGGAGGACAACAGTGCTTGGGGAGATGCATAAGAGACTAACAGCCACCCCAATCCAGCCTGGGAGAAAGATTGGGTGCCATGGCTGCCGGAGGGGGGGGACCAGGCAAAGCCAGAGGTCACCTTCAGGGCTACCCCCGCTGTAGCTCCCCTGAGCCTTTTGGCTTCTACCCCTCTAATAATAATAATAATAATAATGGCATTTATTAAGCACTTACTATGTGCAAAGCACTGTACTAAGCGCTGGGGAGGTTACAAGGTGATCAGGTTGTCCCTTGGGGGGACTCACAGTCTTAATCCCCATTTTACAGATGCGGTAACTGAGTCCCAGAGAAGTGAAGTGACGTGCCCAAAGTCACACAGCTGACAATTGGTGGAGCCGGGATTTGAACCCATGACCTGTGACTCCAAAGCCCGAGCTCTTTCCATTGCGCCACGCTGCTTCTCTGACCATAAACTCATTGTGTCTGTTTACTGTTCTATTGAACTCCCTCAAGAGCTTAGTAGAGTGCTCTGCACACAGTAAACTCTCAATAAATATGATTGAATGAATGATGAACAGCCCTGCTGCTCTCCTCTGTGCTTTAAACTTGGGGCGTCCAAATTCAGCGCCCCTCACTCACTGGCTGGTGAGGCCCCTATCAAACAGTGGAGCAGGAAAGCAGAGGCAGCTGACTGCAATTCTCCTTTCCAGGAAAGATTTCCCAGGATGGGAGAATCTGGAATGTCTGAACTGGGATTTTTTTCCCTCCTCTCTCCTTTTTCCTTTTTTCGGTGGCATTTGTTAAGTGCTTACCATGCCAGGTGCTGTTCTAAGCACTGGGACAGATATGCACTTACGTACATACCTGTAATTTATTTATTTATATTAATGTCTGGGCCCCCTGCTCTAGACTGTAAGTTCACTGTGGGCAGGGAATGTGTCGGTTTATTGTTGTATTGTAGTCTCCCAAGCACTTAATACAGGGCTCTGCGCTCAGTAAGCGCTCAATAAATATGATTGAATGAATGAATAAAAGATACAAGGTAATCAGGTTGGACACAGTCCATGTCTCTCATGAGGCTCACAGTCTTAATTAAGTCTGCAGAAGCAGTGTGGCTCAGTTGAAAGAGCCCGGGCTTGGGAGTCAGAGGTCGTGGGTTCTAATCCCACCTCCGCCACTTGTCAGTTGTGTGACTTTGGGCAAGTCACTTAACTTCTCTGAGCCTCAGTTCCCTCATCTGCAAAATGGGGATGAAGACTGTGAGCCCCCTGTGGGGCAACCTGATTACCTTGTAACCTCCCCAGCACTTAGAACAAGTGCTTGGCACATAGTAAGCACTTAACAAATGCCATTATTATCATTATTATTAATTCCCATTTTATAGATGAGGTAACTGAGGCCCAGAGAAGTTAAGTGACTTGCCCAAGGTCACCCAGCAGACAAGAGGTGAAGCAGGAATTAGAACCCAGGTCCTTCTGATTCCCAGGCCTGCTGCTTCTCCACTGCTTCTCCACTTCTGCATCTGATTTCACTTCTCCCACCACGAGAATCCGGGTTCTCCTCTTTCCAGCCCTCCTGGTGCCCACTCCAGAGAAAACCCAAGCAATTCGGTGGCTTTCTCATTAACTACCTCACCCATTCCATCTTCCTGCCCCAGCTCAAGGCAGCGCCCAGGACTTACATTCATTCATTCATTCAATCTTATGCAGCGTGGCTCAATGGAAGGAGCCCAGGCTTGGGAGTCAGAGGTCATGGGTTCAAATCCCGGCTCCGCCAATTGTCAGCTGTGTGACTTTGGGCAAGTCACTTCACTTCTCTGTGCCTGTTACCTCATCCGTAAAATGAGGGTGAAGACTGTAAGCCCCACGTGGGACAACCTCATCACCTTTTCACTCATTCATTCATTCAATCGCATTTATTGAGCGCTTACTGCATGCAGAGCACTGTACTGAGCACTTGGGAAGTACAAGTCGGCAACATATAGAGACGGTTCCTACCCAACAACAGGCTCACAGTCTAGAAGGGGGAGACAGACAACAATACCAAACATGTGGACGGGTGTCAAATCATCAGAATAAACAGAAATAAAGCTAGATGCACATCATTAAGAAAATAAGTAGAATAGTAAATATGTACAAGTATTAGAACAGTGCTTTGCACATAGTAAGCGCTTAACAAAAGCCATTATTATCATTATTATTATTTATAGAGCGCTTACTGTGTGCAGAACACTGTACTAAACCTCGGTTAGGTCAACAACCTGGAGAGTTCCCAGGGGCTCAACTCTGCTGCTTTTGACCATGGCGCCCAAAGTTTTCCCTTCTTCACTCTGAGAAGCATCGTGGCTCAGTGGATAGAGCATGGGAGTAGGAAATAGAAGGATCTGGGTTCTAATCCCGACTCCGCCACATGTCTGCTGGGTGACCTTGGGCAAGTCACTTAACTTGTCTGGCCTCAGTTACCTCATTTGTAAAATGAGGATTAGGAGGAGCAGCCCCATGTGAGACAGGGACTGTGTCCAGCCTGAGTAACTTGTATCTACCTCAGTGCTTAGAACAGTGCGTGGCACATAGTAAGTGCTTAACAAGTACCATTATTATTATTATTGCTTAACAAGTACAGTAATAATAACAATCATAATATTCAACCTCCCTGGGACCCAGCCATTACAAATTACAGGGGGAAACCAAAGGCACCTCAGCCAGGAATGCAGAAAGGGAGAGAAGAAATGCCCTGCCAATATACAATGATTCCTGATTGATGGGGCCATCTGACCATTACACTGCATTTTTTTTCATCATCATCATCATCAATCGTATTTATTGAGCACTTACTATGTGCAGAGCACTGTACTAAGCGCTTGGGAAGTACAAATTGGCAACATATAGAGACAGTCCCTACCCAACAGTGGGCTCACAGTCTAAAAGGGGGAGACAGAGAACAAAGCCAAACATACTAACAAAATAAAATAAATAGAATAGCTATGTACAAGTAAAATAAATAAATAAATAAATAGAGTAATAAATATGTACAAACATATATACATATATACAGGTGCTGTGGGGAAGGGAAGGAGGTAAGATGGGGGGGATGGAGAGGGGGACACAAAAATATAAAGCCACATAAATATAAGGGTCTAAGTAAATAAGCCCAATTGCCTTCAAATAACACCATTAGGCTATTTATTAAGTGCTTACAATGTGCTAAACACAAGAGCTGGAAGAAGTAGATGATAATCAGATGAGACACTATTCCTGTCATACATGGGGTTTACAGCCTAAGAGAGAGGGAGAACAAGTGTTGAATCCCCGTTTTACAGATTAAGAAACTGAAAACACAACAAAGTTAAGGGATTTGCCCAAATTCCCAAAGCCGGCACTTGGCAGGGCCGGGATTAGAATCCAAGTCTCCTGACTCCCTGTCCTGTGCCCTTTCCAACCATTCATTCATGCATTCACTCATTCAATTGTATTTATTGAGTGCTTACTGTGTGTAGAGCACTGTACTAAGCGCTTGGGAAGTACAAATCAGCAACATACAGAGACGGTCCCTACCCAACAACCAGGCACAAGGAACTTCTCGGGTCACCAGCTGGCAAAAAACAACTCAAGTGTATTTACACCAAGCGGTGGGCTTTCGGAGAATTAAAGCCGGGACCGACTCTTGGTGACGAAACTAGTTGAGGCCTCAGAATCATACCTGCCCAGACATTTTCCCATTGGCTGGGTAACTGTCAACCTCAGTCTTCTGCTGTTTGGAATGGAGGAGGAGAAAGAGGAGGAGGAGGAGGCTTTCAAGCCAGGAATTTATAAAGTGTGAATGACAAGTGGCTGGGCGGGCCTGGCCTGCTGTGGAACTTTCCACCTTTGAAATGGACTGCAGCAGCGGTAGAAATTGGCAGAAATGCTGGCCTGTTCCCTGGCAGAGACCCGAGAAGCCCTCCAATTTGCACGTCCTTCCACAGGCTCTCAGCCCCCAGCTTTCTGGCCCCTTCTAGAGCCCCAGTGGGACACTGGTCATCTTTTAGCATATTCCCCGTTCCCAATCAATCAATCAATCAATCAATCTTATTTATTGAGCGCTTACTATGTGCAGAGCACCATACTAAGCACTTGGGAAGTACAAATTGGCAACATATAGAGACAGTCCCTACCCAACATTGGGCTCACAGTCTAAAAGGGGGAGAGTTCCCGGTCCCTAGTCCTGCTACAGTAAATGGGGAGGTGCTGGATGGAGAAACAGCGAGGCCTAGTGGAAAGAGACCTGGTCTGGGAATCAGAGGACCTGGCTTCTAATCCCACCTCTGTCAAGTGTCTGCTGTGTGACCTTGGACAAGTCACTTCGCATCTCTGTGCCGCAGTTTCCTCAACTGTAAAATGGGGATTCAATCAATCAATCAATCGTATTTATTGAGCGCTTACTGTGTGCAGAGCACTGTACTAAGCGCTTGGGAAGTACAAGTTGGCAACATATAGAGACAGTCCCTACCCAACAGTGGGCTCACAGTCTCAAAGACTGTGATTCTTTCAGGATTCGAAAGAATCCTCTCCTACTAAGACTGTTCAGTGCCAGACACAAAGTAAGTGCTTAACAAGTGCCATCATAATAATAACTGGCTGATTTCTATACTTTTTATCCTAAGGAGTTCTATTCGACAGTCCTACAGTTCTAGGAGTTCTACAGTCTAGAGACTGTGAGCTCGTTGTGGGCAGGGAATGTGTTTGTTCTTATATTCTACTCTCCTAAGCGCTTAGTACAGTGCTTTGCACACAGTGAGTGCTCAATAAATACGGCTGAATGAAATGAATACTCTCTTCATTTTCCTAATATACCCATTTTGTAGCTAGGAAACTGAGGCTTTGGAGAGGTGCATATAAAGACTCAAGCATAGACAGGGAAAGAGCCCAGCTCTCCTGATTCAAGCCTGCCCCCTCCTCACCATTAACTTGTCTCTACTGGCCTTTAAAATGAAAAAGTTTATCAATCAATTCAATAGACTTTATTGAGTACTTACTGCATGTAGAGCATTCCACTACTAAGTGCTCATGGGGGGTATGATCAAATCAAAATGGGATTTAGATTATTTTGAAAGTTTATGAACTAGAAAGAGCTCCTGGAGGTTTCTTTAAAAATTGAAACAAAGTTATGATTATTTTAAAACGTCACGTGTGAAAAAGCAGCATGGCTCAGCGGAAAGAGCCTGGGCTTCAGACTCAGAGGTCATGGGTTCGAATCCCAGCTCTGCCACATGTCTGCTGTGTGACCTTGGGCAAGTCACTTAACTTCTCTGAGCTTCAGTTACCTCATCTGTAAAATGGGGATTAAGACTGTGAGCCCCAGGTGGGACAACTTGATCACTTAGTATCCCCCCCAGCGCTTAGAACAGTGCTTTGCATATAGTAAGTGCTTAACAAATGCCACCATTATTATTATTATTAAAAAGGTGGAAAAAACTACTGGAGATTTCAGGACAAATGACGCAGAAGAAAAAAAAATAAAGTAGTCCTAGGGATGGTTGTGGGGGGAGGGTGGGTGTGTGGCATTTGCAAGGCATTTGCAAGTATACCACAGTAGCCATTTCTTAGTGCCAAAAGACATGCTTATAAGAGAGTTTACTGTTAGTGAAATTCAGCATTCAGAACTTCTGTTTTATTGGGATGTGAGGTGATGGACCTCAACCTTCCATGCTGTGTTTCTCCATCTTGTGTGTGTGAGAGAGAGAGAGAGAGAGAAGGAGAGAGAGACACGCTGGGAAGGCTGAAGATGGGGTGGACGGAGAAGCCGGAGGCAGAAAATCCTGCAAGGAAACCGATCCAAAAGTCTAGTCACACTTTGACAACTGCTTGGACAAAGATGGCAGCAGTCTGGATGGAGAGGAATGGTGGATGTGGGAAATGTTAGATTCAGATGAGGAAACAGACACAGAGAGATTAGGCGCTTCAAGATCAAGCAATAGACCATTGACACCTGGGGACTAGAATGAACACCTAATCAATCACTGGTATTTATTGGAAGCTTAATGTGTAAGTGCTTATTGTGTGCTCTATTTATTTATTTATTTTACTTGTACATATCTATTCTATTTATTTTACTTTGTTAGTATGTTTGGTTTTGTTCTCTGTCTCCCCCTTTTAGACTGTGAGCCCACTGTTGGGTAGGGACTGTATGTGTTGCCAACTTGCACTTCCCAAGCGCTTAGTACAGTGCTCTGCACACAGAGCGCTTAATAACTACGATTGATGATGATGATGATGATGCTCTTTCCCCTGGACAGTCCGGCTTTAGAGTAGTTGCAAAAAGAAGTAGAAGCAGTGTGGCTCAGTGAAAAAGAGCACGGGCTTTGGAGTCAGAGGTCATGGGTTCAAATTCCTGCTCAGCCAATTGTCAGCTGTGTGACATTGGGGAAGTCACTTAACTTCTCTGTGCCTCAGTTCCCTCATCTGTAAAATGGGGATTAAAACTGTGAGCCCCCCGTGGGACAACCTGATCACCTTGTAACCTCCCCAGCACTTAGAACAGTGCTTTGCATGTAGTAAACACTTAACAAATGCCATCATTATTATTATTAGTATTAATAAACAGCCCAAGCAGGAAAGCAAACCCCTAATCTAAGAAAGGTAAGCGCAGGGGAGAAGGTTTTTCTTATTTTTCAAGAGCCACCTCTCCGCTGCCACCTTAAACACCTGTCAGATCACAACCCAAGGACTTGTATTTTACTTTCCCAAGTTACCAAGAAAAAATCTATGGATATGCTACCAGAACAATTGCAGATGGAAGCGGGACATTCTGGGAGAGATGAGTCTATGGCCTCACTATGGGTCAGACACGACTCAACATCCTAGGATAACAATAACAACAACTACTTAGTACAGTGCTTTGCACACAGTAAATGCGCAATAAATACCTTGATTGACTGATTGATTTGCTCTTTTCTCTTTTCTTTCTTTTCTTCTCCTCCACGATGTTCTTCCAGATAGAGAACTGGAAGACAATCACTTCCAGCCTCATAGCCTTTATCGCAATTTTCCAAGTGTGTAGTAGATTGCTTCATAGATTCTGATGAAAGTAAGACTCAATTGTCCACATTAAATTCATTAGAACACTCAAGGGCTTAATCATCTGAGAAACTGGGACAGAGAGTGTCTTTGAAAACCAAAACTGTGGTTAAGATTAGATCTGCAGGCAGGTCACTGTGTTTGAAGTTAAAGGTAGTCACTGAAGTCTTACAATGTTGCATTCACTGGTCATTTTTGGCCGTTCTTCCCTTTAACTTTCCTGCGAACATTTTTTTCAGAATAATCCAAAAATTCAGATAATTGAGGCTCCAAGATGACCATGCAAAACTCCCCTTACCATGTCCTTCAGACCTTCCCAGGATTTTTTTTTTTTTATGGTACTTGTTCATTCATTCATTCAATCGTATTTATTTAGCGCTTACTGTGTGCAGAACACTGTACTAAGCGCTTGGGAAGTTTATGTGTTTATTATGTGCCAGGCACTTTTCTAAGCGCTGGAGTAGATACAAGGTCATCAAGTTGGACATAGTCCATGTCCCACCTGGGACTCACAGTCTTAATTCCCATTTTCAAATGAGGTAACTGAGGCACAAAGAAGCTAAGTGACTTGTTCAAAGTCACACGGCAAACAAGTGGCAGAACTGGGATTAAGAACAGAGGCCTTGACTTGTTCAAAGTCACACAGCAAACAAGTGGCAGAACTGGGATTGAGAACAGAGGTCTTTCTGAGTCCCAAGCCCATGCTCTATCCATTAAACCACACTGCTTCAGAAACAAAGTGAATGACAGCATTGCCTAATGGATAGAGCAGGGGCCTGAGAATCGGGTGGTCATGGGTTCTAATCCCGGCTCCGCCACTTGACTGCTGTGTGATCTTGGGCAAGGCACTTCAAGTCTCTGGGCCTCCGTTTCCTCATCTGTAAAATGTGGATTGACTGTGAGAAACCAGGTGGGTCAGGGACTGTGTCCAACCCAATTATCTTGTATCAACCTCAGAGCTTAGAACAGTGACTGGCACATATAGTAAATTCTTAACGAATACTGTAATTATTATTATTATTATCCCTCCCCATAACGGGAGATAAGTTACCATTTTCAGGGCGTAGTGGAAAGAACAAGCGAGTGGGAGTCAGAGGACCCTCTCCGAATGTTGAAACCAGACCGAGAGCAGAAAGTGCCGATTGGGCAGGAGTTTTGTGTATTGTATAGTAGAAAATGGTGAGGGCCCCTGAGTGTCAATCAGTCAAGTATTTATTGAACGCTTACTGTGTGAAGGGCACTGTACTAAGTGCATGGAAGGTACAATTAAGTAGAGCTGGTAGACTCACTCCCTGCCCGCAAGAAACTTACAGTCTACAGGGGAGGCCCTGTGGCCTAATGGACAGGCCTGGGAGTTAGAAGGCCCTGGGCTCTAATCCCTGTCCTGCCACTTGTCTGCCTTGTGACTTTGGGCAAGTCACTTTCGTGCCTTTGTTGCTTCATCTCTAAAATGTGGATTAGGACTGTGAGTAGGATGCGGGACGTGGACTGAGTCCAACCTGATCAGCTCGTATCTACACCAGCGCTTAGTAAAGTGCCTGGCACATAGTAAGCACTTAACGGATACCATTAAAAAAGGGATGGGGAGTAGGGGACAGACTTTAAAATAGATTAAGGATTGGGGAAATAGTAGAGTTGACTGATTCTTATTCTGGCTTTTCCCAGAGGCCTGTGTGCCTTCGTGCATGCCATATGTCTACATGTTTTGTTTTGTTTTGTTGTCTGTCCCCCCCCTTCTAGACTGTGAGCCCGTTGTTGGGGAGGGACCGTCTCTATATGTTGCCAACTTGTACTTCCCAAGTGCTTAGTACAGTGCTCTGCACACAGTAAGTGCTCAATAAATACGATTGAATGAATGAATGAATAATCCCAGCTCCATCCCTTGTCTGTTGTGTGTGCCATTTAACTTCTCTGTCTCAATTTCCTCATCTGTAAATTGTGGATTAAATACCTGCTCTCCCTCCTATTTAGACTTGAAGCCCCTTGTGGGTCAGGGGTCGTGTCCAATATGACCATCCTGTATTTACCCTACAGTTTATTAGTACAATGCTTGGCACGTAGTATGTGCTTAACCAAAACCACAATTATTATAAAATCCTTTGCTTTTGCATTTCCTCTTTTGGGAATGATATCTGTATCATTAATGCTCCTGAATTAGCGGAGCTTTAAAAGACATTTTGAACAGAGTTATACACTCACGTACAAGAGGAAGGAATAAAAGAACCACCTTCACCAACTGACTTCATTAAAATGACCTAAATCCATAACTACTTAATAATCAGCAATGTTATTTCCAGTTTCAGGCTGTCACAAAATGAGCTACGTATCCCAGCATCAGGAACTTTGTATAAAGAACAAGACCAATTTTTCCCCTTCCCCAAAATATTTTCTCCACCCATTCTTTGTGTGGATTTGCGACATAGGAAGATCATTTCTACATTCAACGCGTTTGTGTTGATTCAAGAGAAATAAAATCTGAGCCACGGCCAAGGAAAAAAGGATCTTTCCACTCTTAGAAGAGCAGTTTGGTGTGTTTACTCAGTCACTGTATCACTTCCTAAAATAAGCCACCTCAGAGCTGAGTCCCAGGATGGAAAATTTCAGTCTAAAAATAATTTCATCTGAAAGTTTCTGCGTGAAAATGGAGTAAAAGTATTTATTTTTTAATTTCTGTATTTATTTTTTTGAATCTTTATTTATAGTAATCCTCTTATTTTCCATCTTCTCCTTTTCCCAACCCTACTGGGGCAGGAGGCTGGGAACTTGAGTTTCAGCTCTGTAATATTGAAAGTCACTTAACTTCTCTGTGCCTGTTACCTCATCTGTAAAATGGGGATTAAATCCTGCTCCCCCCTACTTAGACTGTGAGCTCCAACCTAATTAACTTGTAACTACTCCAGCGCTTAGTGCTTGACCCAAAGTAATAACAACACAGAAAATACTTGACAAATATTAAAACCCTACTCCTCCCTCAGACCGTGAGCTGCTGAGGTACCAGGATTGAGCCCAGTGTGATTATCTTGCCCAAGCACTTGGCTCATACTAATAATGATGGTATTTGTTAAGCACTTACAATGTGCAAAGCACTGTTCTAAGTGCTGGGGAGGTTACAAGGTGATCAGGTTGTCCCATAGGGGGTTCACAGTTTTAATCCCCATTTTACAGATGAGGGAACTGATGCACAGAGAAGTTACGTGACTTGTCCAAAGTCACATAGCTGACAGTTGGCGGAGCCGGGATTTGAACCCATGACCTCTGACTCCAAAGCCAGTGCTCTTTCCACTGAGCCACGCTGCTTCATAGTAAGCACTTAACACATACCACCACAGCCATCATTTTTTGGTGTTTTTTTTTTTGTTTTTATGGCATTTATTAAGGCTTCCTATGTGCCAGGCCTTATACTAAGCACTGCGGTAGGTACAAGTTAATCAAGATCGGACACAGTCCCTGTCCCACACGGCGCTCACAGTCTCAATCCCCATTTAACAGATGAGGCCCAGAGAAGTGAAGTGACTTGCTTAAGGTCACACAGCTGACAAGTGGCAGAGCCAGGATTAGAACTCAGATTCCCAAGCCCAGGCTCTCTCCACGAGGCCACGCTGCTTCTCAATCCCTCTCTCCAGAGGTGACAATGTCTTTCCTGTCTTCCCCAGAAGCGGTGTCTAAGATGGAGACGAAGATCCTGATGACGGCCCTCCTGCTGGGCTCGCTCTGTGGGGCCGAGGCTCTGCCGTCCGCTCGCCTGTCTTGCTACAGGAAGATGCTGGCAGGCCACAACTGCCACAGTGTCCCCGCGGGCACATCCAGTCTCCGGCGGGTAGACGGTGGAAACCTGCAGGATCACTTCTGGGAAGGCAAGGGCTGTGAGATGATCTGCTACTGTAATTTCAGCGAGTTACTCTGCTGCCCAAAGTAAGGAAATCTCACGCCTCACGTTGCTGTGCACAGACCTCAGGGTGCCGGCGAACCCAACTAAGGGCCTCACGCACATAATCATTATTAATAATAACAATAAAAACAATATTTGTTAAGCGCTTACTCCGTGCCGAGCACCGGGATGGCTACATGATAATCATACGCCCAAGCGCTTAGTACAGTGCTCTTGCACACAGTAAATATGATTGAATGAATGAATGAATATTGGACACAGTCCCTGTCCCGCATGGGGCACACAGTCTAAGTAGAAGGGAGAACAGGTATTGCATCCCCATTTTAAAGATGATGAAATTGAGGCACAAAGAACTTGAGTGATTTGCCCAAGGTCACACAGCAGACAGGCGGCAGATCCAGGATTAGAACCGGGATCTTCTGACGCTCAGGCCTGCGCACTTTTCTGCTGGGCCACGCTGTTTCTCTAATTTCCTAGAGGTATAATAATAATGATGGCATTTGTTAAGCACTTACTATGTGCAAAGCACTGTTCTGAGCGCTGGGGGGGATACAAGGTGATCAGGTTGTCCCACATGGGGTTCACAGTCTTAATCCCCATTTTACAGATGAAGTAACGGAGGCTCAGAGAGGTTAAGTGCCTTGTCCAAGGTCACACAGCAGACATGTGGCAGAGCTGGGATTAGAACCCTTGGCCTCTGGCTCCCAAGCCCGTGCTATTTCCACTGAGCCACGCTGCTTCTCAAGCCAGCCCTCAAGCCTGCCAGCCAGGTAGCAAGCCATCAATCAATCAATCAATCGTATTTATTGAAAGCTTACTATGTGCAAAGCGCTGTACTAAGGGTTTGGGAGAGTACAATACGTAGAATTAGTAAACACATTCTCTGGCCATAACACGCTTACAATCTAGAGGGGGAAGAATCTCAGAGGTAGAATCCTGGTGGACTATAGGCTCAACCCAGAACAACAGAGTTTATTAAATATTAATAATAATAATGGTATTAAGCGCTTACTACGTGCTAAGTACTGTTCTATGAAAACAGGATTCTCAGGGAGGCTCAGAGTTAGAACTGATGGCCCAAGGTTCCAGAAACTTTAATTCTGTTCTTCCAAGCCCAACCTTCTGGTTGTCCCCACCACAGACTCGGGCCAAAAAATGGGGGTTTCTTCAGGAAAAAGATCTTCAAAATGATCACTGGCCCATGGCGGTCTGATTGTTGAATTCCATTTCCATTTTTGTCACCTAATTAAGAGCGGAGGAATTGAGACTGTAGAGCCTAGAAGATGTAAGATTGGCCTAAAGAGGTGGGGATTATACCCAGTTTGGCCAGAGCCCATGTTTTCAATGTGAATTTTGACTAGAACGTGACTTGAATTGGGGAATGTCCTTCCGACCGAAGGAGCCCATTTTGGGGTTGGCCTCCTGAGGGTGTGAGACGATAGAACCGTTGTTCAGTGCTGTGGTGAGATGTTCTCAGAGCCTGATCCCACTGTTTAGTATAGTGCCTGGCACACAGTAAGCACTTAACAAATACAATTATTATTACTCTAGAACGATCGGGCATCATGGCCCTCAGTTCAGTATATAGGGCTTGGGAAGGGGACGGGTGTTTGCTGTTTCCCCTGGCCGCGAATGGACCAGATCTGAGACCAAAATCCTGGCCTGAGGCCCAGATTGTGCGTCTAACAAACCTCACTATCTTCTCCAGTCAGAATTTCCCACTGTGTTCAACTGGCCTCTGGGTTTCTTTTTCCAGGGACATCTTCTTTGGGCCAAAGATCTCTTTTGTGATCCCTTGTAATGTTCAGTGAGGCTCATCGCACGTCCGCCAGCCGGAAATCACACCACCACCACCCAAAGGTGCCAACGGTTCCAAGAGAAATGGCTTCTTTTCAGCATCAAGTGCGGCTCATCACTGCCCAGAACAAGACACAAAGCACCTGATTCCATTTACTTTCATTCTGTTTGGAGGCTTATGACAGGCTGGTAAAAATAATAATAATAATAATAATAATAATAATAATAATGGCAGGCTGGTAAATGTTCTGGACTTGTTCGTGAGGCTGTTTGCCACGGCCTGGACAATAACTCTTCCCTTTCACCAATAGCTGAAACTCTGATTAAGAGGATTTTGACAAGTCCACATCTATCTTTGTAGCTAAAAGTGATTGCATTATCTTAGTAGAAAGGGTCTAGCAGCAGTATTTGAAAGTCAACTTTGGTTGCTCTTTTGTATGAAGTGCCCAGTTGCAAGATTACCAGTTCCCAACTGCCATGTGCATTCCTTTGATAGTTTGAAAAGCTTCTCATGAATCAAATGCATATTTGAAAGGCAGTGTGACCTAGTGGGAAAACAAGAGACATGGGTTCTAATCCCAGCTCTAACACCTGCCTCCTGCGTGACCCTGGGGCAAGTCACTTAAGTTCTTCGTGCCTCGGTTTATTCATCTGTAAAATGGGAATTAAATATCTGTTCTCCCTCCCCCTTAGACTGTGAGCCCCACGTGAGAGAGGGATGGGGTTTAATTGGATTGGTTTGGTTTTTTTGGAACCTGTTAAGTGCTTCCTATATGCCAGACACTGTACTAAGTGCTGAGGTGGATACAAGATAATCAGGTCAGACATGGTCACGTCTCACATGGGGCTCACAGTCTAAGTTAGAGGGACAACAGGTATTTAGTCCATTTTACAGATGAGGTAACTGAGGCCTAGAGAAGTGTAATGACTTGCCCAAGGTCACGCAGCAGACAAGTGGCAGAGCCATGATTAGAACCCAAGTCTTCTGATTCCCAGGCCTGTGCTTTTTCCACTCACCATGTTGCCTTCCTAGGTTGCACTGAATTTACCCCATGCTTTGCACGTAGTAAGCACCTAACAAATACCACACAATTATCATTATTATTATCATCATATAAACCAACCCAATTTGACATATGGAAGTCTACCGTCACAAGGGAATTCCGGGGAAGTCCCAGCTCTTTCTCTGGCTGATGTGCTATATCGTCTCCAGGTCACTTACTGGATCCTCTCTTCCAAATAGCAATGGGCGTTTTTAATTTGCAATACAAAAATGCCTCAAGGGCTCCCTAAAATTTCCTCGGCAAAACACATTTTGCAGGGCGATTCAGATTCAGTGTGTTTGGAACAAGGTGTTTCCAGAATTGCACAGACTGTCACAAAGGGGTAGAGCCCTTAGGGCAAAATGCCTTCTTTACCAACCCATAACAGCATGCAGTGAGTGCTTACTCTGTGTCAAGCACTGTACAAGGTGCTTGGGAGAATACCATAGTTTTAGTAGCTCTCTCTTTTCTCCGTCTCCAAGGGTGACGTTGGCCCTAAGACAACGGGAAGGGCATGCGCTAAATCTTGCTTATTCTCATCTTAGTTTTGTGCCAATTTGAGTGAAATGGCATTTGGAAGACTGAAAGGCTGTTTTGTAATATGGAAATTCCTTAGCGCTACTGGATTACTGAGTACCAACTGTGAGACGGCAAAAGAAAAAAATAATTCTTGTTTACATATCTCACCTGTGCTGTCGATGGAAATTAATGTTCATTTTCTCTTAACATAAGGCTCCCCCAAACTCAAATGTTGTTTTCTCATTCCTCATGAATACTGTTTAAACTATGTATATTATTTTTTTTAAAGTAACTTGTCAACTACACTCTGAGGGATTATATTCTTCCTTTTGATCAAACTTTCTAATAAAGCAAAGAATATTTTGCTCCTGTGCCTTAAATAAAACTCCAATGAACCGCTGCTGTGTCTCCTGATTTAATTAATAGCGGATTTGATCACAACTTCTAGTTGTACTATCAAAAAAGTCCTTTGATTCCCCTAATTTCATTTCGTACTTCATGATCAATTTAAGACTGGCACAGTTTTATGTCCTCCCTGCCGCTACCCATCCATATGGCTACATCTTCTTTTTTTTATGGTATTTGTTAAGCATTTACTATGTGCCAGGCACCATACTAGGCACTACGGTAGATACAAGCTAACTAGGTTGAACGCAGTCCATGTTCCACACTTGCGCTCACAAGTCTGTTCCCCTTCAACAGCATGGAATAGTAGATAGAGCACGGGCCCGGGAGTTAGAAGGTCATGGGTTTGATGGCTGAATGAATGAATGAATGAATGTGTGACCTTGGGCAAGTCACTTCACTTCTCTGTGCATCAGTTACCTCATCTGTAAAATGGGGACTGAGACTGTGAGCCCCATGTGGGCTCATGTGGGTGACAATCATTGTCTCCCCTTTCTAGACTGTGAGCTGTTGTTGGGTAGGGACCGTCTCTATACGTGGCCAACTTGTTCTTCCCAAGCGCTTAGTACAGTGCTCTGCACACAGTAAGCGCTCAATAAATATGACTGAATGAATGAATGCGGGACAGGGACTGTGCCTAACTTGATTTGCTTGTATCCACCCCAGGGCTTAGTACAGTAAGCGCTGAATTCCATAATTATTATGAATTATCATTGTTATTTGACAGGGGAGGTACCTGAGGCCCAGAGAAGTCAAATGACTTGCCCGAGGTCACACAGCAGACAAGGGACAAAGCTGGAATTAGAAGGCAGGTCCTTCTGACTCTCAGGCCTGTGCTCTATTTACTAGACCCTGCGGCTCCTCTTTATTAGTTGCGTTTTGGCTGTGCCACACTCTCTTCCTCCTCCTCCACTTGTCCATAAACCTGCTCCATCCCTCCTCACGGAGTCACTGCCTGTTTCTGAAGTCAGAAAGGGTCACAAGTCTTGGCCAAGTGGTATTCCCAGTGCTTAATAAATGCCATTGTTATTATTATTAGTAGTAGTAATTGCTTAACAAATGCCATTATTATCATTATTATCATTATTATTATCATTATTATCTGAGGAGGGAGGGCGTACCAGGCCAGAGTTAGGATGCGGGCGAAAGATGTGTACTTACTTGTACATATCTATTCTATTTATTTTATTTTGTTAATATGTTTTGTTCTCTGTCTCCCCCTTCTAGACTGTGAGCCCACTGTTGGGTAGGGACCGTCTCTATGTGTTGCCAACTTGTACTTCCCAAGCGCTTAGTACAGTGCTCTGCACACAGTAAGCGCTCAATAAATATGATTGATTGATTGATTCCCCACGGTCAATCATTGACTTTCCATCATTCCCAATGGACAAGCGCAGTGAGAGGGTTTCGGGTGGGGCTTCGAAGAACTGACTCCGAAATTTCATTTTGATTCCGATTGCCCCTGCCATCTCTGTACCTCCACCCTGGGTTCGGGATTGTAATAACTGTGGTATTTTGCAAAGTGCCTACTATATGCCAAAACTGTGCTACGCACTGGAGCAAATATAATAAGATTATACACTCAGTCCTTGCCCCATATTGGTGCTCACATCTAAGAAGGAGGGAGAATGGGTATTTAATCCCCGTTTTACAGGTGAGGAAATTGGGGCACTGCCAAGTTAAGGGACTGGTCACCCAACAGACAAGTGGGAGGGCTGGGATTAGGACAATCTCCTGAAGCTCGATCCCGTGCTCTTTCCACTGGGCTCCTCCTAGAGATGCGCCCTTCCTACTTTGATCCCATGATTTCTCTTTCATTCATTCATTCATTCATTCAATCGTATTTATTGAGCGCTTACTGTGTGCAGAGCACTGTACTAAGCGCTTGGGAAGCACAAGTCGGCAACAGATAGAGACGGTCCCCACCCAACAACTGGCTCACAGACTAGAAGGGGGAGACTGACAACAAAACCAAACATGTGGACGGGTGTCAGGTCATCAGAATAAATAGAAGTAAAGCTGGATGCACATCATTAACAAAATAAATAGAACAGTAAATATGTACAAGTAAAGTAAATAGAGTCATAAATCTGTACAAACATATATACAGGTGCTGTGGGGAGGGGAAGGAGGTAGGGTGGGTCTCTTGTCTATACAAGCTTCTGCCTGCCTTCTCTGCTAATCTGGTTACTGCCTGTTTTACAGCACAAAGAGGAGTCATTCATTCATTCATTATTCAATCGTATTTATTGAGCACTTACTGTGTGCGGAGCACTGTACTAAGCGCTTGAGAAGTACAAGTTGGCAAATATAGAGATGGTCCCTACTCAACAGTGGGCTCACAGTCTAGAAGGGGGAGACAGAGTCAGCAGTAGTGACTTTCCAGTTTACAGTCTGAATGTGCCTACCAACTGTTATAGCGTACTCTCCCCTAAGCGTTTAGTTCAGTGCTCTGTACCCAGTAAGTGCTCAGTAAATATGATTGATTGCTCCTCGCAGTGCCCAACAAGGAAGGCAGATAATAATAATGATGGTATTTGTTAAGCGCTGACTGTGTGCCAGGCACTGTACTAAGGACTTATTCATTGATTCATTCATTCAATCGTATTTATTGAGCGCTTACCGTGTGCAGAGCACTGTACTAAGCGCTTGAGAAGTACAAGTTGGCAACATATAAAGACGGTCCCTACCCAACAGCAGGCTCACAGTCTAGAAGGGGCAGACAGAGTCAGCACTTAGTCGTGCCTTTCCAGTTTACAGTCTGAATGTGCCTACCAACTGTTACAGCGTACTCTCCCCTAAGCGTTTCGTTCAGTGCTCTGTACGCGGTAAGTGCTCAGTAAATATCATCATCATCATCATCAATCGTATTTATTGAGCGCTTACTATGTGCAGAGCACTGTACTAAGCGCTTGGGAAGTACAAATTGGCAACACATAGAGACAGTCCCTACCCAACAGTGGGCTCACAGTCTAAAAGGGGGAGACAGAGAACAAAACCAAACATACTAACAAAATAAAATAGAATAGATATGTAGAAATAAATTAAATAAATAAATAAATAGATATAAAATAAATAAATAAATATGATTGATTGCTCCTCGCAGTGCTCAACAGGGAAGACAGATAATAATAACGATGGTATTTGTTAAGCGCTGACTGTGTGCCAGGCACTGTACTAAGGACTTATTCATTGATTCATTCATTCAATCGTATTTATTGAGTGCTTACTGTGTGCAGAGCACTGTACTAGGCGCTTGGGAAGTACAAGTTGGCAACATATAGAGACGGTCCCTACCCAACAACGGGCTCACAGTCTAGAAGGGGGAGGCAGACAACAAAACGAAACAAGACTTATGTGATAATGTTGAAAGCTTTATACTAGCACTTTATATAAATGTACACAACAGCTGACATTACAAAAAGGTAGGTTCTCCCCATGTTCCACTTTTCTAACATGCTGGCTCTAAATTTGACTAACCAGAGTCCCTCTGGACCAGCTATTAAAGAACAGTTTTGGTCACCCACTCACAGAATTGCAAGGAGCTTCAGACCGAAATTTAGCACGGAAAGACCTGAACTTGGCAGGTCATCAGATAGAAGCGCAAGAAACAACAGGGGAAGCAGCATGGCCTAGTGGAAAGAACCCAGGCCTATTATTATTTAATAATAATAATAATAATGGCATTTGTTAAGCACTTACTATGTGCAAAGCACTGTTCTAAGCGCTGGGGGGATAGAAGGTGATCAGGTTGTCCCACGGGGGGCTTACAGTCTTAATCCCCATTTTACAGATGAGGGAACTGGGGCTGTCTGCTCTGGGTTCTTCTCTTGGCTCTGCCACTCGTCAGCTGCGTGACCCTAGACAAGTCCCTTAACTTCTCTGTGCCTCAGTTACCTCATCTGTAAAATGAGGATTAAACCTGGGAGCCCCATGTGGGACAGGAACTGTTTCCAACCTGATGACCTTGTATCTATCCCAGTGCCTAGTAATAATAATAATAATAATAATAATAATAATAATGATGATGATGATGATGGCATTTGTTAAGTGCTTACTATGTGCAAAGCACTGTTCTAAGCGCTGGGAAGGCTACAAGGTGATCAGGTTGTCCCACAGGGGGCCTCACAGTCTTGCTCCCCATTTTCCAGATGAGGCAACTGAGGCCCAGAGAAGTGAAGTAACTTGCCCAAAGTCACACAGCTGACAATTGGTGGAGCCGGGATTCGAACCCATGACCTCTGACTCCAAAGCCCGGGCTCTTGCCACTGAGCCACGCATTTGTTAAGCACTTAATAGGTGCCAAGCACTGTTCTAAGTGCTGGGGGGATACAAGGTGATCAGGTTGTCTCACGTGGGGCTCAGTCTTCATTCCCATTTTACAGATGAGGGAACTGAGGCTCAGAGAAGTGACTTCCCCAACATCACACAGCAGACGTGTGGTGGAGCCGGGATTCGAACCCATGACCTCTGACTCCAAAGCCCGTGTTCTTTCCACTGAGCCATGCTTGGCACATAGTACAGTCTCCCCTTCTAGACTGTGAGCTCACTGTGGGCAGGGAATGAGCCCACCAACTGTCTCATTGTTTTATTGAATTCTCCCAAGAGTTTATAGTGCACACAGTAAGCACTCAATAAATGTGATTGATTGATAGTAAGTGCTTAACAAATAGCGCTTTTTTAAAAGGCAGAAGACACACCAAGGCATCTATAAAGCTCTCACAGACCTTGCAAAATCACCTGACACATTCAGTGGATTTGGGCTCTGGTAATCAAGTGACTACCAAGAAGAGTTTACGGAGATTCTGAGAAGCAGCATGGCCAAGTGGCAAGAGCATGGGCTTGGGGGTCTGAGGACATGGGTTCTAATTCTGGCTCCGCCACTTAATAATAATAATAATGGTATTTGTTAAGCGCTTACTATGTGCAAAGCACTGTTCTAAGCGCTGGGGGGATACAAGGTGATCAGGTTGTCCCACGGGGGGCTCACAGTCTTAATCCCCATTTTACAGATGAGGGAACTGAGGCTGTCTGCTGTGTGACCTAGGACAAGTCACTTCACTTCTCTGTGCCTCAGTTCCCTCATCTGTAAAATGGGGATGAAGACTGTGAGCCCCCGGTGGGACAACCTAATCACCTTGTAACCTCCCCAATCAAACACCTCACTTCACTTCTCTGGGCCTCAGTTCCCTCATCTGTAAAATGGGGACTAAGACTGTGAGCCCCACGTGGGACAACCTGATTACTTTGTATCTATCCCAGCGTTTAGAACAGTACTTGGCACATAGTAAGCGCTTAACACTATAATTATAATGATTATTATTACTCCACATTTCCCATCTTGTCAGAGTTGCCTGATCCATTACCCCTTGCCAACAGAGTAAAGCAGGGGTTTGTGCTAGGCCACCAGTAGAACTGGTATGTATGGAGCAGAAGCAGCGTGGCTCAGTGGGAAGAGCCCGGGCTTTGGAGTCAGAGGTCATGGGTTCAAATCCCAGCTCCGCCACTTGTCAGCTGTGTGACTTTGGGCAAGTCACTTGACTTCTCTGTGCCTCAGTTCCCTCATCTGGAAAATGGGGATTAAGACTGTGAGCCCCCGGAGGGACAACCTGATCACCTTGTATCCTCCCCAGCGCTTAGAACAGTGCTTTGCACATAGTAAGCGCTTAATAAATGCCATTATTATTATTATTATTATATGGAGATTGCAGCTAGACTATGAATTCCTCAAAGACAGAGAGCCTACAGCTCTACTGCACTCTCCCAAACACTTAGTAGAGCGTTCTGCACACTGGGAGCACTCAATAAATACAGAAGCAGCGTGGCTCAGTGGAAAAGAGCACGGGCTTTGGAGTCAGAGGTCATGGGTTCAAATCCCAGCTCCGCCACTTGTCAGCTGTGTGACTTTGGGCAAGTCACTTAACTTCTCGGTGCCTCAGTTACCTCATCTGGAAAATGGGGATTAAGACTGTGAGCCCCCCGAGGGACAACCTGATCACCTTGTAACCTCCCCAGCGCTTAGAACAGTGCTTTGCACATAGTAAGCGCTTAATAAATGCCATTATTATTATTATTATTATTATTATATGGAGATTGCAGCTAGACTATGAATTCCTCAAAGACAGAGAGTCTACAGCTCTACTGCACTCTCCCAAACACTTAGTAGAGCGCTCTGCACACTGGGAGCACTCAATAAGTACAGAAGCAGCGTGGCTCAGTGGAAAAGAGCACGGGCTTTGGAGTCAGAGGTCATGGGTTCAAATCCCAGCTCCGCCACTTGTCAGCTGTGTGACTTTGGGCAAGTCACTTGACTTCTCTGTGCCTCAGTTCCCTCATCTGTAAAAATGGGGATGAAGACTGTGAGTCCCCCATGGGACAACCTGATCACCTTGTAACCTCCCCACTGCTTAGAACATAGTAAGCGCTTGATAAATGCCATCATTATTATTATTATAATAAATAGCACTGATGGATTGGTGAAGAACCCTCTGGGTGCACTGTACTAAGTGCTAGGAAAAGTACAAGATAAGCACAAGACCCACAGGAAGCTTACACTTCTACACTTCTGTTAGAGAAGTAGCATGGCTCAGTGGAATTTATTTATTTCCCTTTATTATTTATTTATTTATTTAATATTTGATATTAAATAATAAACAAATAAATATTTATTTATTTTACTTGTACATATCTACTCTATTTTATTTTGTTAGTATGTTTGGTTTTGTTCTCCGTCTCCCCCTTTTAGACTGTGAGCCCACTGTTGGGTAGGGACTGTCTCTATATGTTGCCAACTTGTACTTCCCAAGCGCTTAGTACAGTGCTCTGCACACAGTAAGCGCTCAATAAATATGATTGACTGATTGATTGATTGGAAAGAGCCCCGGCTTGGGAGTCAGAAGTCATGGGTTCTAATCCCCGCCCTGCCACTTGTCTGCTGTGTGACTTTGGGCAAGTCACTTAGCTTCTCTATGCCTCAGTTCCCTCCTCCGTAAAATGGGGATGAAGACTGTGAGCCCTATCTATGTCATCATCATCATCATCATCAATCGTATTTATTGAGCGCTCACTATGTGCAGAGCACTGTACTAAGCGCTTGGGAAGTACAAACTGGCAACATATGTGGGACAACCTGATTTCCTTATATCACCCCCAAGTGCTTAGAACAATGCTCAGCACATAGTAAGCACTTAACAAATACCATTATTATTATTATTCTGTTCGATGTGTTCTAATCCACCATCTGCAAGATGCAACAAGGGATCTGGGTGTTCAGGTGAGAAACACTTCGCTCAGAAACTCTTCCAACACAAGCACAGAAGCGTCACTCAAGGGTTTGTTCATTCAATCGTATTTTTTGAGCGCTTACTGTGTGCAGAGCGCTGTACTAAGCGCTTGGGAAGGGTTGTCGTGAGGAGGCTGAAATCTGCCCTTGTAGCTACAGTGCATTACTGAGCTTTGGTTTTTCTTTCTTCATGTTGCCTTAGTGTTTTGTTTCATCTCTCCTTATATCACCAGTGCCTTCTCCCCCTTTTTATTTTTAGACTGTCAGCCCCTTGAGGGACAGAGAGCATATCTAATTCCCACCTGTATTTTCTTTCCCCACATTTAGCCCCATGCTCTGCACACAAGTGCTTAAAAAATACTAGTGCTACTCCTAAAATTAGAATTTTCACCCCATTTTTTTCTATTTGCCCATCAGATATGTGGCATGCATAAGTTCTCAAGGCACATTAAAGTAGCTAACGTACAAAGTGGTTATAGCTTACAAAGCTATAATGCTATAAAGCGCTCAATAAATACGATTGATTGATTGATTAAAGTAGTTACAAAAAGTGATCTCAGCTGCACTTCAAAAAATGAAATAAAACACGTTTCAAATGTTTTGTTCCTTCTTCATTCATTCACTCATTCATTCGGTCCTATTTATTGAGCACTTACTGTGTGCAGAGCACTGTACTAAGCGCTTGGGAAGTACAAGTTGGAGAAGCAGCGTGGCTAGAGAAGCAGCGTGGCTCAGTGGAAAGAGCCCGGGCTTGGGAGTCACAGGTCATGGGTTCGAATCCCGGCTCTGCCACATGTCTGCTGTGTGACCTTGAGCAAGTCACTTAACTTCTCTGAGCCTCTGTTCCCTCATCTGTAAAATGGGGATTAAGACTGTGAGCCCCACGTGGGACAACCTGATCACCTTGTATCCCCCCCCAGCGCTTAGAACAGTGCTTTGCACATAGTAAGCGCTTAACAAATGCCATTATTACATATTTATAGAAGCAGCGTGGTTTAGTGGCAAGAGCCCGGGCTTTGGAGTCAGAGGTCATGGGTTCAAATCCCGGCTCTGCCAGTTGCCAGCTGTGTAACTTTGGGCGAGTCGCTTCACTTCTCTGGGCCTCAGTTCCCTCATCTGTAAAATGGGATGAAGACTGTGAGCCCCCCGTGGGACAATCTGATCACCTTGTAACCTCCCCAGCGCTTAGAACAGTGCTTTGCACGTAGTAAGCGCTTAATAAATGCCATTATTATTCAATGCCATTATTATTATTACAAGTTGGCAACATATAGAGACGGTCCCTACCCAACAGTGGGCTCACGGCCTAGAAAGCTATTTTTGAAAATCCTTCACCTCAGTTGAATAACCCTGTTGTGTCCTAATGTTCGCTGTCCTTGTAACCACATATTTTTCAATGTTCTCTCATGCAGTTTAGAAGGGGTAGTAAAGGCAGTGTTTTGGTGTTTTAAAACTGCACAGTGGAAAGTCCATTCAGCTCTTTGCTACAGGCCTGTACTGCAGCAATTAGCTACTCCAAGGTGTCAGCAACAAATCAATCAATGAATGGTATTTATTGAGCACTTACTGCAGGCACAGCACAGTTCTAAGTGCTTATGGGTGATGATCATCATCATCAATCGTATTTATTGAGCGCTTACTATGTGCAGAGCACTGTACTAAGCGTTTGGGAAGTACAAACTGGCAACATATAGAGACAGTCCCTACCCAACAGTGGGCTCACAGTCTAAAAGGGGGAGACAGAGAACAAAACCAAACGTACTAACAAAATAAAATAAATAGAATAGCTATGTACAAGTAAAATAAATAAATAAATAAATAGGGTAATAAATATGTACAAACATATAGACATATATACAGGTGCTGTGGGGAAGGGAAGGAGGTAAGATGGGGGGATGGAGAGGGGGATGAGGGGGAGAGGAAGGAAGGGGCTCAGTCTGGGAAGGCCTCCTGGAGGAGGTGAGCTCTCAGCAGGGCCTTGAAGGGATCAGAGCAACTAGGAAATGGTTAGGAAATAAATTTCTTTACCAGCTGGATCAGATACTTGTAAATTTCACAACTTTACCCCTAAGCGCTTAGTATAGTGCTCTGCACACAGTAAGCGCTTCATAAATACGACTGAATGAATGAATTACAACTACCAACATGTAATGACTTTCTTTTCCAGTAAAAACATTAAACGGTAAATTGGGATAAGTGTTTTAAAAACATCATTAAATCTCCACGATTTAATCTGACATGGTTCACCCCAATTTTCATAAAGCGGACAAAAGTGACAATCCCGGCGCTACCACTTGCCTGCTGTGTGACCTTGGGCAAGTCACTATAACTTCTCTGTGCCTCAGTTTTCTCATCTGTAAAATGGGGACTTAACAACCGCTGTTCCTCCTAGTTAGACTGTAAGCCCCATGTGGAACAGGGACCGTGTCCAACCTGATTATCCTGCAATAATAAGTATTTAAGTAATAATAATAATGATGGTATTTGTTAAACGCTTACTAGGTGCAAAGCACTGTTCTAAGCGCTGGGGAGGTTACAAGGTGATCAAGTTGCCCCATGGGGGGCTCACAGTTTTAATCCCCATTTTACAGGTGGGGGAACTGAGGCACAGAGAAGTTAAGTGACTTGTCCAAAGTCACCAAGCTGACAGTTGGCAGAGCTGGGATTTGAACCCATGACTTCAGACTCCAAAGCCCGGGCTGTTTCCACTGAGCCACGCTGCTTCAAGTACTCAGAATGTGCCAAACACTGCACTAAGTGCTGGGGTACATATAAGGTAATCAGGTCCCACAAGGGGCTTACATTCTAAATAGGATAGTTACACTAATGAAAATTAGGAAGATTAAAATAACGATATTTTTTAAACCCTTATATTGTGTCAAGCACTGTACTGAGCGCTGGGATTGACACAAGATGATCAGCTCAAACCTAGTCCCTGTTCCACATGGGGTACACAGTATAAAACGGAGAGGAAGTATCTTATCCTATTTTACAGATGAGGAAATTAAGGCACAGAGAGGTTAAAAACTTCCTCAAGGGCACACAGCAGCCCAGGGGCAGAGCTAGAACTAGAACCCAGGACACCTGACACACCCAGAACCATGCTCTTTTCACTAGGACGCGTAGCCTCCCCTTTCAAAGCTACACTCTACGAGAAAAGTACTGATGGAGCTAAAGCATTTTAGCTCCCAAACCAGTCTTCGCCAGTTAATCCAGCAAAAAATCAATTGCACTGCAGAAACCTGACTCTGAATTCTGGTAGGCAAAACAAAGATGATCAGAGACTGCTGCCTTGAAAGAATATTGCTTTTCCCTTGAAATCCCACTCATTTTCGGAGCTGAAAACAGAAAAATAAATACAAATGTAGGGGCCTAAATACAGTCAGAAGAATATGAAAGACACGTATGCTTAGGATTAGAAGAAATAAAGCTGGAAAAAGTTGATGATGAGGGATTCGACCTCAGGCCCCACAATTCTGAAACACTTCAAAAATTCTTTCGTCATACATTCATTTAGAAGGAAGGAATGCTAGTACCGTATTTCTTTTTTTATATACTAAACAGCTGTTCTCTACGCTTTGTATTAACTCTATCAATTGCATCTACCCCATAATTTGGCACGAAGCTTGACACACAAGTAAGCTCATTGTGGTCAGGGAATGTGTCTGCTTATCGTTTATACTGTACTCTCCCAAGTGCTTAGTAATAATAATAATGATGGCATTTGTTAAGCGCTTACTATGTTCCAAGCACTGTTCTAAGCGCTGGGGTAGATACAAGGTGATCAGGTTGGGGGGCTCACAGTCTTAATCCCCATTTTTATAGATGAAGTGAGGCACAGAGAAGTTAAGTGACTTGCCCGAAGTCACACAGCTGACAAAGGCGGAGCCGGGATTAGGACAGTGCTCTGCACACAGGAAGCGCTCAATATACACAATTGAATGAATGAAATACTATCATCACCATCGGCTTTCCAATGACCCTTCCTTCCTCTCCCCCTCGTCCCCGTCTCCATCCCCCTCATCTTACCTCCTTCCCTTCCCCACAGCACCTGTATATATGTATATATGTTTGTACATATTTATTACTCTATTTATTTTACTTGTACATATCTATTCTATTTATTTTGTATGTTTGGTTTTGTTCTGTTTCCCCCTTTTTAGACTGTGAGCCCACTGTTGGGTAGGGACCGTCTCTATATGTTGCCAACTTGTACTTCCCAAGCGCTTAGTACAGTGCTCTGCACACAGTAAGCACTCAATAAATACGATTGATTGATTGCCTCCTTCCCCACTACTTTCAAACATACCCATGTATCCCCTATTCTAAAGAAACCCTCCGGTTATCGTCCAATATCCCTCCTACCTTCCTCTCCAAACTCGATTAAGTTGTCTACACCGCCTGTCTTAAGTTCCTCTCCTCCGGTTCTTTCCTTCACCCTCTCCGGTCTGGCTTTGGCTCCCTCGCTCCATGGAAACTGCCCTCCCGAAAGTCATCAATAACGTTGTTCTTGCCAAATCCTGTATACATGTATAAACCTGTATATATGTATATATGTTTGTACATATTTATTACTCTATTTTACTTGTATATATCTACTCATTTTATTTTGTTAGTATGTTTGGTTTGTTCTCTGTCTCCCCCTTTAAGACTGTGAGCCCACTGTTGGGTAGGGACTGTCTCTATATGTTGCCAGTTTGTACTTCCCAAACGCTTAGTACAGTGCTCTGCACATAGTAAGCGCTCAATAAATACGATTGATGATGATGATGATCTATTCTATTTATTTTATTTTGTTAGTATGTTTGGTTTGTTCTCTGTCTCCCCCTTTTAGACTGTGAGCCCACTGTTGGGTAGGGACTGTCTCTATATGTTGCCAATTTGTACTTCCCAAGCGCTTAGTACAGTGCTCTGCACATAGTAAGTGCTCAATAAATACGATTGATGATGATGATGATGATGATGAAATCCAATGCCCTTTACTTCATCTCAATCCACATTGACTTTTCAGCTGCCTTCAACACCGTGGATCACTCCCTTCTCTTGGAAACGTTATCTAACCTTGGCTTCACTGTCACTGTCCTCTCTCGGTTCGTATCCTAGCTTTCCGTCTGCTCTTTTGCGGTCTCTTTTACCGACTTCTCCTCTGCCTCCCACCCTCTAACTGTGGGTGGGCCGCAAGGGTCATTCCTGGGTCCCCTTCCATTTTCCATCTACCTCCAATCTCTTGGAGAACTCATTCACCCCCACAGCCTCAATTAGCTATAGAAGCAGCTTGGCCTAATGGAAACAAAACAGGCCTCAGAGTCAGATGACCTGGGTTCTAATTCCACTGTGGGCGAGTCACTTCACTTCTCTGTGCCTCAGTTCTCTCACCTGCAAAATGGGGATTCAGTACCTGTACTTCCTTCTCCTTAAGCTACTACTAAACTACTTCTACTTGAGCCCCACGTGGGACAACCTAATCACTTTTTATCCTCCCCAGCGCTTAGAACAGTGCTTTGCACGTAGTAAGCGCTTAATAAATGCTATTATTATTATTATTATTATTAAACTGTCAGCCCCATTATCTGACACCTGCTCCAGTGCTCAGTACGGTGCTTAGTAAGTGCTTAACAAATACCACAATTATTTTGCCAATGATTCCCACATCTACCTCTCCAGCCCTGACCTCTCAGTCAGTCAGTTGTATTTATTGAGCGCTTACTGTGTGCAGACGTGCTTGGGAGAGTACAGTGCTTGGCACATAGTAAGCACTTAACAAATGCCATCATTATTATTAACACATCCCCTGCCCACAGTGAGCTTAGTTTAGAGGGGGAGACGGACATTAATACAAATAAAAAATAAAAGACAGATCTGTATCCAAGTAATGGGGGGCTGGGTGGGAGGATGAATAAAGGGAACAAGCCAGGGCGATGCAGAAGGGAGTGGGAGAAGAGCAAAGGAGGGTTTAAGTCAGGGACAACGTCCAGGAGATGTGCCTGCGCTTTGAAGGAGGAGAGAGTAATTAGCCAGTTATACACTGAACCTGGACTAGAACCCAGGTGTCCTGATTCCTAGAACTGTGCCCTTTCCACTGGGCCAACAGTAGGGCTTGGTGAATCTTTAAACACAGACCAGCAAGAGATTAACCTTTTCTCTTTACTTTGCTGACCATTCTACCCCCCAGCCCATTCGGTTGAGACTGCGACACTGTGGCGGGTTAGCAGCCAAGTCAAGGGAAGGGGAAAGTTGGGGAGGTCCCGGAAGGGATGCACATTTTTGCAGGGTTTTTGTAAATTCAAGTGACTTCTAAATTTTCTGAACTCCCGGGGCAGCAGTTCCAAGGGGGAAAATCCCCAAGAAACAACTTCGGCTTTGACAAAATCCAATCACAGAACCTTGCAGGAGCCTGTACTTCCCAAGCGCTTAGTCCAGTGCTCTGCACACAGTAAGCGCTCAATAAATACGACTGTTGATGATGAGAAGCAGCGTGGCTCACTGGAAAGAGCACGGGCTTTGGAGTCAGAGGTCATGGGTTCGAATCCCGATTCCGCCACATGTCCGCTGTGTGACCTTGGGCAAGTCACTTAACTTCTCTGAGCCTCAGTTCCCTCATCCGTAAAATGGGGATTAAGACTGTGAGCCCCACATGGGACAACTTGATCACCTTGTATCCTCCCCAGGGCTTAGAACAGTGCTCTGCACATAGTAAGCGCTTAACAAATGCCATTATTATTATTATTATGAGGCTCTCCTGATCCAACACTGGCCTGGAACAAGGAAGAACAGACTGTCCTCCCAGTGAGACATACAATAAGTAGGGGGATGCGGGGGGGGGAAGCACTCTGGCCAATGGAGAGGGGTCCTCTCAAATGAAAAAATGTCTTTTCTTTTTAGCTCTAGCGATGCCCACGGCTAAATCTGGCTGTCTGAGGCAGCCGTGTCTCAGCCAAGGGTAAGGGAAGTTGGTGTTTTTTCCACAACAAGTCACAGGAGGACCCCCCCTTTCCTTAAGCGATACCATCCCCTAAAGGTGTGTGCAGTGGTGGCCTGAAAGGGTGGAGGAAATGTACTTAGAATTGGGCAACGGGAAGGGTGGTTCCTTCTAATGAAGGGCCACTCACCACGGAGCCACGAGAGGTGTATTTGCATTCCTGACTTGTGAATAATGAAAGAAAACGGGCCGACAGGGCAGGAAAAGACAGAACGGGATCAGCCCGGAGGATGTTATTCCATTCTACCTTTTGCATCAAAAGCCTGTAGAACTAAGTCTCCCCTTAGGACTTATGTCAAATCTACCAGCGTTTACGAAATGCAATTCCTCCTTTTCAACCATCTCTATTTTTAAGTAAGTACAATTACTTCAGGAGGGAAAGAAATTTCATCAGAATGTTCTTCCGCTTTGGCAAGTTCATTATGACAGTGTGGCTTTACTTAATCACGTGTTCTAACTTTACAACGCGGGCTTTTCCGTTCTATAAACGCCTGCGTTATCAAAACGGAGGGTCACCTTGAAAGGGAAAAAAGGCCACATGCCACATATGCTTACCAGGCTCTGCTTTTTTCAGACCTGCTATCGGATTAAAGGCGCTAATGCGTTCAAAAGCAAATTAAGAGGTCAGTGTTCCAGGGAGACCCAATGTGCTGGGGAATGGGGGAGGAGAAGGGAAAGAGGAGAATGAGGGAGCAATTCTTCTCATCCATCCACCCCATTTACTCAGGACAAGGGCAATTCCCCTGATGTGGCCCTCAAGGGCTGACCTTTTTGGGACCCCAGGAAATGGGAGATAGAACTACGAAGAAGATGAACACGGCTAACCCACTCGACAGGAAATCCCCCAAGTTTCAGGCTCTAAACTCAATGAAGTAACTACAATATCAATATCATTTATTTAAAATATTTGATCTAGGAGCACTCATTTCACATGAGTGCTTCCAACTAATTTCCAAGACCAAAAATAAAGCCAGAGATCAGTCCTCTGTGGAAAAAAAAAAAATACAAAGAAAAGTTTCTGCATGTCAGAAACAGTCTTAATATCTGTACATCCAAACAGTAGTTCTGGATACATCTCTAATGAACGCCACTCTCAAGCTTTAGATCCGGCTTATTCTTGTCATTCTTCACAGAGTAGATGAAATACGTTAGGGTGTCCTTTTCATTCACCGGAATTGACCTAAAGTGGCAACCAATTATCTACAAAGAAAGAAAATGCAAGGCAATTAACCGAAGTTAACAACATGACCAATCTACAAAGACCAAAAAAAAAAAAGGACAGAGAGTGAGATCTCAGCCAAAGAAAGCTAGGTAAATACTATACGGCATATTTCCTTTTCCTTTTTTTAAGGAAAATGAAAAGAATTAAGACAGGATTCAACAAGCAAAAGCCATTGGGGCTAAAGGTGAAACAGAAGCAGGCTAACCGAGAGGGATAAGATGGACAAAATCGCAAAGATGGCAAACGTACAAGAACAAACTTTATGCGGCACTCCACCTATTTGATCATCTAATAGTCATGCCCAGATGAGATGCGGTTACTTTCATTTTCAAACTTGCAATCTGGAATCGGGAACAATAGAAGGGAATCTGCTACACTTGGGTCTAATAAAGCACCATCTGCAATCTTCTGCATCACATCTGCAGTGACCTAGAAAAACTCCCCTATTCAAGGTGGACAATTTGAAAAGAGAGAGCAGCCAAACCAGGAAACCTCTCGTAAGTGCTCTTCATTACAGTGGCCCTAAATCAAATACCCTTGATTGGGAGCTGGAAGCCGGCAGTAGACAACTCCCATTTTCGTCTAGCTCTGAAAGGAACTACTGACCAGAGGTTAATAGCTTAGGTCAGGGCTGCTCAAAATGTTATTTTCCAAGTAACTGGCAGAAATATCAAACGTAAGCACTCTGGACCCTTGCTGAGCAGCCAGCCGAGTCTAGAATTACTCCTAGAAGGCTGAATTTTTGTATCTGGCAATTTGGCAAGATGGACCACAGATGAAACTTGCACAGAGATATCTACAAATTATGCAAGCCCACATCCATCTCTGGCTATTGGTAAGATACAGAATTTGAGATTTTTGAAATTTCTGCCTTTGAATTAAGTAGCAGTTTTTGATCCTCACAACTTGGTGTACTGGGTACAACTTCCGACGACCTCAAACTGACCAAAGTTGGCTTTTATATTACCCTATAAACTGACTGGTGCTCCTGGGGAGGAAAGTGATGCAAAAGTAGAAACATTAATTGGAGGGGTCATCCATTAGTGGTATTTACCGAGCACTTACTATGTGCAGAGCACAGTACTAAACTCTTGGGAGAGTACAATACAAGAGAATTAGCAGTCACGTTCCCTGCCTATAACACGCTTACAGTCTAGAGGTAGAGACAGAGATTCATATAAATAAATTGTTTATAATATACAATGTAAATAATACATAATCATCAGATATGACGTGTCTTCGATAATGTAAATCCATTCATCTCAGGGGTCTGATTTGGTCAAGTCTCATAATGGGATAGAAATTAGGGACAAACTGCAAACCTGTCAGAACCTATCTGGACCTACTATAAAGATTCACTATAGATTTTCATGCAGGTAATATCCTGCTTTCCAAAATTCCTTAAGATTCTTGGATTGAATCCACATTAACTAAGGAAAAATGAGCAAGAAATATTGGCTGAAACATTACCACTATGTTAATATAACAAACCATACTTCCAATGTTGCATTTTTCTGAAGCATTACTCTAATAAGGATCCACTAAAGGTTACTGTATCCTAGGAATATTCAATAGTTAACCTTCCCCCAGCCAAAGCAAATTAATCTCATGATAAATTAATCTTATGAGAAATCTACGGAATACCCACTCTCTGGCTTTACAGAACACATTCTTTGAGATGTGGAACTGCACAATTGCCAGTCAACTGTTCAAAACACACTGAAGACCTGAGTAACGGAGAAGCAGGGAAGCAGCATGGACTGGGTACTCGTTAACTTAGAAGCAGGTTAACACATGCTAAACATTATAATTTGAGTCAGGACATGAGAATTTAGTTTTAGAATTGATGGAACTCAAGCTGTTCGATCTAAAATACTCTAAACATATGTGACTTTCAAAAATATCCTAGATATGTATTTGTTACAGCTGGAGATGCATTCTAAATTAAAAAAAAAACTGCTGTGAATTCTGATGGACTTGGAAGATTAATGCTCTTGGGTTGTTTTTTTTTTTTTGAAGGCAAATAAAGGTTAAAAAAAAAAGCAACAATTATTTTTCACAGAGAGTGTGTCAGAAATCTCGGTTTCACAATAAGCTTCCTATCATCGCTTCGGCTGGTCCCCAAAAAGTGCTTATTAAGTTTCCCCTCTTCGGTCCCCGTATTTAAAGAGAATCGCCAAAAGTCTAACCTGTGATTAATAAAAAAAGTCAATGCTGGAATTCAATTATAAGACAGAGAGAAATACAAGGACACACCTGGGAGATCACATGACACCGTGAATAAACCCTGGTTTCAAGAAACAAGACTTTCAAAGAAACCTCCCTCATTTTCATCAAACACTACAGCACGCATACGGTATTACTGTACCTCAACAAGCTGTGCTTTGTTAAGTCCTGGTCTGGTCTGTAACTTGAAGTGTCTTTTGTACCGCCTAAGAGTGTTTACTTGTAACTGATATAAATCAACCTAGGTAAAAGAAGGAAATAGCTATTAGTGTACATCTGCGCATTTTTAAAAGAGTGAAAAAAAAAAACGGACCTGCATTTCTAAAATACATTAAAGATTTGGCACTAGAAGAAGAAACGATCAAAATCTTCTCAGCAAAGTTCTTAATGAAATAAAGGAACATGGTGGGGAGAAGAAACGAAGGGAGAGGTGAACAGATACAAGTCACATGAAAGACCTACAAGTGCTCGGAGCATTTCCTTTAAAGTTAAATAGCAACTTAAATCATCTGTTCCACAATCACTGGGATTCTGCTCTGTTGAAACCCCGACGTGCCAGTTTAAGCGTGCAAACATTTAAAAGTATTTTTAATACGCTGCAGTGAAAGCCTCAAAACGGAAACTGTTTAAAGCAAAGAGGTACCCGGATTCGAGAGACTAATAAAATCTGCATCTACCTCTGGAGTATCAATATCCTGCACAGGCGAATCACCTCCGTCATCATCGCTCCCTTTCCTCTTTCTTCGGTTCCGCACACTCTGAATTAAGTTTTTGTGAAAATCACAGATATAAAGATGCCTTGCCTGAAAAAACAAGTTTTACACAAAGATCACTACTGTTCCCCCCGCCCCGCGCCCCCGTCCCCCGAATGGGGTTCCTAAAGCCGACGTGCTGCAGGGATGTACACTGGGTAGGGGGGAGCGATCCAGAAAAACCACCGACACGGCCGCGTCCTACGGGCCTGTTGAAACTGCTTTTTTTTTGTGGGGAGGAGCCACCATGGAAGGCATCAGAGTCGTTGACCCATGCGGTGACTCCGATCCATTACGGGATTTGCTCTTAACTGCAGAACGGGGCTCTTTTCGGCCCTTTCGGTTTTGTCAGCAAAAAATGCCATAAGACGGAAATGGGGCCGTCGTCCTTCTAGACTCGCAAGAGGAAGATTGTTTCCCCACGGAGCTCTGGGGCTACTCTGCACTCCCAAAGGTCCCGCCGTGCACAGTGTAATGCACGCACATGCTCTTGAAACGCTGTGTGCCGTCTACACGGTGGATAACCTGAATTTCCATGACCTGCAGGAACTAAAGGGGGTTTTTCTGGTCTGTTGTGTGCGTGTGTGGGGATTTGGGGTTTGCTTTAGAAGCTCCTCGGATCGTGAGCCAAGTCGAAAGGCCCCAACGGGCCGAGGGGAGCTTTTCCTAAAATATTCTTGGGCATCGTGCTCCGGCCCGTGTGCTTGGAGCCTTTTCTCTGACGGAGCCGGAGCTGGCTCTGCAGGCCTGCTGCTACGCTAGGGTTTTGTTTCCCCCGCGCCATCCCGCTCCGAGGGCCAAAAGCTTGGAGATGGGGCATGCCGGTGGTCGCCAGAGAGAAGGAAAAAGGGCACGGGGGCACCTGGGCTGGCCCCCTAAGTCCCGGGGGGCGGGCACAGGCCGGGCAAGGCTGAGCCCTCTCCCTCCCCTGCCGCAGGAGGAGGAGGAAGGGGAGGAGAGGACTGGTGCCAGGAGGAGAGGCAGGCATGCGGGCGCATTGGGCACCGGGGGGGAAGCGGAGCCCCGGGAACAGGAGCCCCCACAAAGGCGGCTTTTCCACTGCGGCTGGGAAGAAAAGAAAAGAAGACAAAACAGAAACCCCAGGATCCCGCCCCCTCCTCTCTCCCACCTTCACCCCGGGCCTCACAGGGGCCACAAAACAACTCTTTGTCTCCTCTCCCCTCTGGACCAGATTTGGGGGGTGGGGGCTGGTGTGGTGGGGAGAAGGAGGAGAAGGAAGAGAAACAGGAGGAGGAGGAGGAGGAAGAGAAGGAAGAGAAGGAGGAGGAGCGGGAGCTGGAAGGACTTTGTCGTCCGCTCCCCGCCGCAGCTCACTCCTTCATTCAGTCGTATTGATCGAACGCTTCCCGCGTGCAGAGCGCTGCGCTAAGCGCTCAGAAAGTCCACCTTGGCCCCAGAGAGAGCCAGGCCCTGCCCACAGCGAGCGGGGCGGCCGGGCAGAGAAAGGGCCCGATGTTCCTCTGGGGCGATCGGAATCCTTAGCACGGTATTTGTTGAGCGCTTCCTAGGTGCCGAGCCCTGTTCTAAGCGCCGGGGTGGCCCGTTGTTGGGTAGGGGACCGTCTCTATCTGTTGCCGATTTGTACTCTCCCAAGCGCTTAGTACAGTGTTCTGCACGCAGTCAGCGCTCAATAAATACGACTGAATGAATGAATGAATGAACAAGGTAATCGGGTGGTCCCGCGTGGGCTCACAGTCTCCATCCCCACTTTACAGATGCTGTAACTGAGGGGTGGAAGAGTGAAGTGACTTGCCCAAGGTCACCCAGCGGACAAGCGGCGGGGCCGGGATTAGAACCCACGTCCTCTGACTCCGGGCCCGGGCTCTTGCCACTAGGCCATGCTGCTTTGTACTCTCCCAAGCGCTTAGTACAGTACTTTGCATACAGTAGGCGCTCAGTAAATGTGATTAATAATAATACTCCCTCTTCTAGACTGTGAGGTCGTTGTGGACAAGGATTGTCAGTCTTTATGGCTGTATTGTACTTTCCCAAATGCTTAGTCCAGTGCTCTGCACCCAGTAAGCTCCCAACAAATCAATCAATCGTATTTATTGAGCGCCTACTGTGTGCAGAGCACTGTACTAAGAGCTTGGGAAGTACAAGTTGGCAACATATAGAGACGGTCCCTACCCAACAGTGGGCTCACAGTCTAAAAGGGGGAGACAGAGAACAAAACCAAACATACTAACAAAATAAAATAAATAGAATAGATATCATCATCATCATCATCATCAATCGTATTTATTGAGCGCTTACTATGTGCAGAGCACTGTACTAAGCGCTTGGGAAGTACAAATTGGCAACATATAGAGACAGTCCCTACCCAACAGTGGGCTCACAGTCTAAAAGGGGGAGACAGAGAACAAAACCAAACATACTAACAAAATAAAATAAATAGGATAGATATGTACAAGTAAAATAAATAGAGTAATAAATATGTACACACATATATACATATATATAGGTGCTGTGGGGAAGGGAAGGAGGTAAGATGGGGGGATGGAGAGGGGGACGAATGAATGCTCTCCCGGGCGCTTAGTCCAGTGCTCTGCACCCAGTAAACGCTCATAAATACGACTGGATGAATGCTTTCCTGAGTGCTTAGTCCAGGGCTCTGCACCCCGTAAGCGCCCAATAAATACGACCGAATGACTACTGAATGAATGATACTCTCCCAGGCGATTAGTTCAGTGCTCTGCCCCCAGTAAAGCGCCCAATACGACTGAATGAAGGCTCTCCCCAGCGCTTAGTCCAGGGCTCTGCACCCAGTCAGGGCCCAATAAATACGATTTGAATGAATGGACTTTCCCGAGCGCTTAGTCCAGTGCTGTGCACCCAGTAAGCGCCCCCTAAATACGACTGAATGAAGGAAAGCTCTCCCGAGCGACCAGTCCAGTGCTCTGCACCCAATCAGGGCCCAATAAATATGATTTGAATGAATAAACTTTCCCAAGCTTCCCCTCCAATGCTCTGCACCCAATAAGTATCTCCTAAATGCGACTGAATGAATGAAGGCTCTCCCGAGCGCTTAGTCCAGTGCTCTGCACCCTGTAAGCGCCCCGTAAATACGACTGAAGGAAACCTCTCCCGAGCGCTCAGTCCAGTGCTGTGCACCCAGTAAGCGCCCCCTAAATATGACTAAAGGAAGGCTCTCCCGAGCGCTTAGTCCAGTGCTGTGCACCCAGTAAGCGCCCCCTAAATATGACCGAATGAAGGAAAGCTCTCCCGAGCGACCAGTCCAGTGCTCTGCACCCAATCAGGGCCCAATAAATATGATCTGAATGAATAAACTTTCCCAAGCGCCCAGTCCAATGCTCTGCACCCAATAAGTATCTCCTAAATACGACAATGAATGAAGGCTCTCCCGAGCGCTTAGTCCAGTGCTCTGCACCCTGTAAGCGCCCCGTAAACACGACAGAATGAAGGAAACCTCTCCCGAGCGCTCAGTCCAGTGCTGTGCACCCAAAAAGCTCCCCCTAAATACGACTGAATGAAGGCTCTCCCGAGCGCTTAGTCCAGTGCTCTGCATCCAATCGGGGCCCAATAAATACGATTTGAATGAATGAACTTTCCCGAGCGCTCAGTCCAGTGCTGTGCACCCAATAAGCTCCCCCTAAATACGACTGAACGAAGGCTCTCCCCAGCGCTTAGTCCAGAGCTCTGCATCCAATCGGGGCCCAATAAATACGATTTGAATGAATGAACTTTCCCGAGCACTCAGTCCAACGCTCTGCACCCAAGTAAGCACCCCCTCAATAAGACCGAAGGGAAGTTGTCCCAAGCGCTTAGTCCAGCGCTGTGCACCCAATAGGCGCCCTTTAAATACGACTGAATGACTGAAACGTCTTCCGAGCGCTTAGTCCAGTACTCTGCTCCCAACGGGAGCCCAATAAATACGATTTGAATGAACTTTCCCGAGGGCATAGTCCAATGCTCTGCACCAAGTAAGTTCCCTCTAAATACGACTGAATAAAGGAAGGCTTTCCTGAGTGCTCAGTCCAGTGCTGTGCATGCAATAAGCGCCTCCTAAACACGACTGAATGAAGGAAGGCTCTCCCGAGCGCTTAGTCCAGTGCTGTGCACCCAATAAGCGCCTCCTAAATACGACTGAACGCTCGGTCCAGGGTCGTGCGGCCAGTACGGGCTCAAGAGGCTGGCATGGCGCCTGAGCATCGCTTAGTCCAGTGCTTTGCACACAGTAGGCGCTCAATCAATATGACTGAATGAATGAGCACTGTTGTAAGCACCGGGCAGCGCTTAGTCCAGTGCTCAGCACCCAGTAAGCGCTGAGCAATCAATCCGATTGAAGGAATGAATGAGTGGGCATTGTTGTAAGCGCCGAGCAGTGCTTAGTCCAGTGCTCTGCACACAGTAGGCGCTCAATAAATACAACTGAATGAAGGAATGAATGAGTACTGTTCTAAGCGCCGAGCAGCGCCCAGTCCAGTGCTATGCACCCAGTAAGCACTGAGCAATTCATTCAATTGTATTTATTGAGCGCTTACTGTGTGCAGAGCACTGTACTAAGCGCTTGGGAAGTACAAGTTGGCAACAGATAGACACGGTCCCTACCCAACAGCGGGCTCACAGCAATCAATCCGATTGAATGAATGAATGAGTGGGCACTGTTGTAAGCACCGAGTAGCGCTTACTCCGGTGCTCTGCACGCCGTAAGCGCTCACTCAATACGACTGAATGAGTGAGCACTGTTATAAGCGCCGCGCAGCGCATAGTCCAGTGCTCTGCACACATTAAGCGCTCAATCAATACAACTGAATGAATGAACAAATGCCACCGTCATTCCCAGCCTTCCCAGACTGAGCCTCCTCCTTCCTCTCCCCCTCGTCTCCCTCTCCATCACCCCCCCCGTCTTTTTTTTTTTTGGCATTTATTAAGTGCTTACTATGTGCAAAACACTGTTCTAAGCGCTAGGGAGGTTACAAAGTGATCCGGTTGTCCCACGGGGGGCTCACAGTCTTAATCCCCATTTTACAGATGAGGGAACTGAGGCCCAGAGAAGTGAAGTGACTTGCCCAAAGTCACACAGCTGACAATCGGCAGAGCCGGGATTTGAACCCATGACCTCTGACTCCAAAGCCCGGGCTCTTTCCAGTGAGCCACACTGCTGCTCTAACCTCCTTCCCTTCCCCACAGCACCTGTATATATGTATATATGTTTGCACATATTTATTACTCTATTTATTTATTTTACTTGTACTTATCTATTGTATTTATTTTATTTTGTTAATATGTTTGGTTTTGTTCTCTGTCTCCACCTTCCAGACTGTGAACCCACTGTTGGGTAGGGACCATCTCTATACGTTGCCAACTTGTACTTCAATCAATCAATCGTATTTATTGAGCGCTTACTGTGTGCAGAGCACCGTACTAAGTGCTTGGGAAGTACAAGTTGGCAACACAGAGAGACAGTCGATCAATCAATCGTATTTATTGAGCGCTTACTGTGTGCAGAGCACTGTACTAAGCGCTTGGGAAGTCCAAGTTGGCAACATATAGACACAGTCGCTACCCAACAGTGGGCTCACAGTCTAGAAGGGGGAGACAGAGAACAAAACCAAACATATTAACCAAATAAAATACATAGAATAGATATGTACAAGTAAAATAAATAGAGTAATAAATCTGTACAAACATATATACAGGCGCTGTGGGGAAGGGAAGGAGGTAAGACGGGGGGATGGAGAGGGATGAATAAATGAATAATAAATATGTACAGACATATCTACAGGTGCTGTGGGGAAGGGAAGGAGGTAAGATGGGGGGGATGGAGAGGGGGACGAGGGGGAGAGGAAGGAAGGGGCTCCGTCTGGGAAGGCCTCCTGGAGGAGGTGAGCTCCCAGTAGGGCCTTGAAGGGAGGAAGAGAGTCCCTACCCAACAGTGGGCTCACAGTCTAGAAGGGGGAGACAGAGAACAAAACCAAACATATTAACCAAATAAAATAAATAGAATAGATGTGTACAAGTAAAATAAATAAATCTGTCCAAACATATCTACAGGTGCTGTGGGGAGGGGAAGGAGGTAGTGCTCTGCACACAGTAAGCGCTCCCAGCCTTCCCGGACTGAGCCCCTTCCTTCCTCTCCCCCTCATCCCCCCTCCATCCCCCCATCTTACCTCCTTCCCCACAGCACCTGTATATATGTTTCTACATATTTATTACTCTATTTATCTCGCTTGTACATATCTATTCTATTCATTTTATTTTGTTAGTATGTTTGGTTTTGTTCTCTGTCTCCCCCTTCTAGACTGTGAGCCCGCTGTTGGGTAGGGACTGTCTCTATATGTTGCCAACTTGTACTCCCCAGGCGCTTAGTACAGTGCTCTGCACACAGTAAGCGCTCAATAAATATGATTGATTGATACTTCCTTCCTCTCCCTCTCCTCCCCCCGCACCTTACCTCCTTCCCTTCCACACAGCACCTGTATATATGTATGTACATATTTATTACTCTATTTATTTACTTGTACATATCCATTCTGTTTATTTTATTTTGTTAATATGTTTGGTTTTGTTCTCTGTCTCCCCCTTCTAGACTGTGAGCCCGCTGTTGGGTCGGGACCGTCTCTATATGTTGCCAACTTGTACTTCCCAGGCGCTTAGTCCAGTGCTCTGCACACAGTAAGCGCTCAATAAATACGACTGATTGATCATCCTTAGCGTAATTATGAGAAGCATCGTGGCTCATTGGAAAGAGCCCGGGCTTTGGAGTCGGAGGTCATGGGTTCAAATCCCGGCTCCGCCAATTGTCAGCTGTGTGTGACTTTGGGCGAGTCACTTCACTTCTTCGGGCCTCAGTTCCCTCCTCTGTAAAATGGGGATGAAGACTGCAAGCCCCAAGTGGGACAACCTGATCACCTTGTATCCTCCCCAGCGCTTAGAACATAGTAAGCGCTCGATAAATACGATAGATTGATCATCATTAGCGTAATTATGAGAGGCAGCATGGCTCATTGGAAAGAGCCCGGGCTTTGGAGTCAGAGGTCATGAGTTCAAATTCCAGCTCCGCCAATTGTCAGCTGTGTGACTTTGGGCGAGTCACTTCACTTCTTCGGGCCTCAGTGACCTCATCTGTAAAATGGGGATGAAGACTGTGAGCCCCAAGTGGGCCAACCCGATCACCTTGTATCCTCCTCGGCGCTTAGACTATAGTAAGCGCTTAACGAGTCATTCACTTCTCTGTGCCTCAGCGACCTCCTCTGTAAAATGGGGATGAAGACTGTGAGCCCCAAGTGGGCCAACCCGATCACCTTGTATCCTCCCTGGCGCTTAGAACGTAGTAAGCGCTTAATCAATCAATCAATCGTATTTATTGAGCGCTTACTGTGTGCAGAGCACTGTACTAAGCACTTGGGAAGTACAAGTCGGCAACATAGAGAGACGGTCCCTACCCAACAGCGGGCTCACAGTCTAGAAGGGGGAGACAGAGAACAAAACCAAACACACTAACAAAATAAAATAAATAAAATAGATAGGTACAAGTAAAATAAATAAATAAAAATAGAGTAATAGATATGTACAAACATATATACATATATCCAGGTGCTGTGGGGAAGGGAAGGAGGTAAGATGCCGGGGGTGGAGAGAGGGACGAGAGGGAGGGCCTCAGTGACCTCATCTGTAAAATGGGGATGAAGACTGTGAGCCCCAAGTGGGCCAACCCGATCACCTTGTATCCTCCCCGGCGCTTAGAATAGAGGAGCAGCGTGGCTCAGTGGAAAGAGCCCGGGCTTTGGAGTCAGAGGTCATGGGTTCGAATCCCTACTCCCCCACATGTCTGCTGTGTGACCTTGGGCAAGTCACTTAACTTCTCTGAGCCTCAGTTACCTCATCTGTAAAAATGGGGATTAAGACTGTGAGCCCCACGTGGGGCAACTTGATCACCTTGTAGCCCCCCCAGCGCTCAGAACAGTGCTCTGCGCATAGTAAGCGCTTAACAAATGCCATGATTATTATTATTAACAAGTCACTTCACTTCTCTGCGCCTCAGTGACCTCCTCTGTAAAACGGGGATGAAGACTGTGAGCCCCAAGTGGGCCAACCCGATCACCTTGTATCCTCCCCGGCGCTTAACGAGTCACTTCACTGCGCCTCAGCTCCCTCCTCTGTAAAATGGGGATGAAGACTGTGAGCCCCAAGCCCGATCACCTTGTATACTCCCCAGCGCTTAACGAGTCACTTCACTTCTCTGCGCCTCAGCGACCTCCTCTGTAAAATGGGGATGAAGACTGTGAGCCCCAAGTGGGCCAACCCGATCACCTTGTATCCTCCCCAGCGCTTGGAATATAGTAAGCGCTTAACGAGTCACTTCACTGTGCCTCAGCGACCTCCTCTGTAAAACGGGGATGAAGACTGTGAGCCCCACGTGGGCCAACCCGATCACCTTGTATACTCCCCAGCGCTTAACGAGTCACTTCACTTCTCTGAGCCTCAGTGACCTCCTCTGTAAAATGGGGATGAAGCCTGTGAGCCCCAAGTGGGCCAACCCGATCACCTTGCATCCTCCCCAGCGCCTAACGAGTCATTTCACTTCTCTGCGCCTCAGCGACCTCCTCTGTAAAACGGGGATGAAGCCTGTGAGCCCCAAGTTAGAAGCAGCGTGGCGCAGTGGCAAGAGCCCGGGCTTTGGAGTCAGGGGTCACGGGTTCAAATCCCGGCTCCGCCACTTGTCAGCCGTGTGACTCTGGGCAAGTCACTTCACTTCTCTAGGCCTCAGTTCCCTCGTCTGTAAAATGGGGATGAAGACTGTGAGCCCCCTGTGGGACAACCTCATCACCCTGTACCCTCCCCAGTGCTTAGAACAGTGCTTTGTGCATAGTAAGCGCTTAATAAATGCCATTATTAATAAATGCCCCTCTCCATCCCCCCATCTTACCTCCTTCCCTTCCCCACAGCACCTGTATATATGTATATATGTTTGTACATATTTATTACTCTATTTATTTTACTTGTACATATCTATTCTATTCATTTTATTTTGTTAGTATGTTTGGTTTTGTTCTCCATCTCCCCCTTCTAGACCGCGAGCCCACTGGTGGGTAGGGACTGTCTCTCTATGTTGCCAGTTTGTACTTCCCAAGCGCTTAGTCCAGTGCTCTGCACATGGGAAGCGCTCAATAAATACAATTGGTGATGATGCTGATTTATTTATTTATTTGACTTGTACCTATCTATTCTACTTATTTTATTTGGTCAGTATGTTTGGTTTTGTCCTCCGTCTCCCCCTTCTAGACTGCGAGCCCACTGCTGGGTAGGGACCGTCTACGTTGCCAGTTTGTACTTCCCAAGCGCTTAGTCCAGTGCTCGGCACACGGGAAGCGCTCACTCAATACGATCGATGATGATTTATTTATTTATTTGACTTGTACCTATCTATTTATTTTATTTTGTCAGCATGTTTGGTTTTGTCCTCCGTCTCCCCCTTCTAGACATGCGAGCCCGCTGGTGGGTAGGGACTGTCTCTCTAGGTTGCCAACTTGGACTTCCCAAGCGCTTCGTCCAGTGCTCTGCACACGGGAAGCGCTCACTCAATACGATCGATGATGATTTATTTATTTATTTGACTTGTACCTATCTATTTATTTTATTTTGTCAGCATGCTTGGTTTTGTCGTCCGTCTCCCCCTTCTAGACTGCGAGCCCACTGCTGGGTAGGGACCGTCTACGTTGCCAGTTTGTACTTCCCAAGCGCTTAGTCCAGTGCTCGGCACACGGGAAGCGCTCACTCAATACGATCGACGATGATTTATTTATTTATTTGACTTGTACCTATCTATTTATTTTATTTTGTCAGCATGCTTGGTTTTGTCCTCCGTCTCCCCCTTCTAGACTGCGAGCCCACTGCTGGGTAGGGACCGTCTACGTTGCCAGTTTGTACTTCCCAAGCGCTTAGTCCAGTGCTCGGCACACGGGAAGCGCTCACTCAATACGATCGACGATGATTTATTTATTTATTTGACTTGTACCTATCTATTTATTTTATTTTGTCAGCATGCTTGGTTTTGTCGTCCGTCTCCCCCTTCTAGACTGCGAGCCCACTGCTGGGTAGGGACCGTCTACGTTGCCAGTTTGTACTTCCCAAGCGCTTAGTCCAGTGCTCTGCACACGGGAAGCGCTCACTAAATACGATCGATGATGATTTATTTATTTGACTTGTACCTATCTATTTATTTTATTTTGTCAGCATGCTTGGTTTTGTCGTCCGTCTCCCCCTTCTAGACATGCGAGCCCGCTGGTGGGTAGGGACTGTCTCTCTAGGTTGCCAACTTGGACTTCCCAAGCGCTTCGTCCAGTGCTCTGCACACGGGAAGCGCTCACTCAATACGATCGACGATGATTTATTTATTTATTTGACTTGTACCTATCTATTTATTTTATTTTGTCAGCATGCTTGGTTTTGTCGTCCGTCTCCCCCTTCTAGACTGCGAGGCCACCGGTGGGTAGGGACTACGTTGCCAACTTGGACTTCCCGAGCGCTTCGCCCGGTGCTCTGCACCTGGGAAGCGCTCACTCAATACGACTGATGATGATGAGGATGAGGATGAGGATGCAGCCACTCACGGTCTTGTCCAGGTCGATCTTGACCTTCTTCTGCGAGATGCTCTTCTGGATCCTCTTGCTGAAGCTGGCGTTGCCCGCGGCGCGGCCGCAGCGCTCGCCGTCCTCCCGGAGGCAGCACAGCTGGCCGGGGCCGGGGCCTGGGGCGGACACCACCACCACACCGCCTCCCCCTCCTCCTCCTCCTCCTCCGCCTCCTCCTCCGGGAAGGCCTCCCGGTGGCCCCGGCGCGGCCGGCGGCGCCCCCTCCGCGGGCAGCCCGGGGTCGGCGGCCCGCTCCTCCGCCGGGAACCCGTTCATCAAGCCCTCCGTCGGCTACCGCGGACGACCTGTCCCGCCCCGGGCGCTCAGTACACTGCTCCGCGCGCACTGGGCGCTCAGTACATACGACCAGAAGCAGCCGCTCCTGACGCTGCGTGCGCGCCCCCGCGCGCTCGCGCATGCGCACGATGAACAGAGGCTTGAGCCCCTTCTTTCCTCTCCATCCCTTCCCCACAGCACCTGTCTATACGGTTGTACATATTTATTACTCTGTTTATTTATTTTACTTGTACATTTCTATCCCACTTATTTTGCGTTGGTACGTTCGGTTCTGTTCCCTGTCTCCCCCTTTTAGACTGGGAGCCCACTGTTGGGTAGGGACTGTCTCTATGGGATGCCAATTTGGACTTCCCAAGCGCTTAGTACAGTGCTCTGCACAGAGTAAGCGCTCAATAAATAATAATAGCATTTATTAAGCGCTTACTCTGTGCAAAGCACTGTTCTAAGCACTGGGGAGGTTACAAGGAGATCAGGTTGTCCCACGGGGGGCTCACAGTCTTAATCCCCATTTTACAGATGAGGGAACTGAAGCCCAGAGAAGTTAAGTGACTTGCCCAAAGTCACACAGCTGACAATGGGCGGAGCTGGGATTTGAACCCATGACCTCTGACTCCAAAGCCCACGCTCTTTCCACTGAGCCACGCTGCTTCTAAATACGATTGACTGATTGATTGATTAATTTCGCAGCTCCTCCGGCTTTGTCGTTTCTCTCCGCCAGACAGGCGCTACGTTGATAACGTTATAAACTGAGAAGCCTTTTCGAGCGCAGCGGGACGTGCTTCGGTGGTGTCTGCGTCCGCTCCATATTTAAGTTATAGAATATGGAGGTCAAGAGGAGGATCATGGAAATGATTTGGAAAATTTACCTTAGAGCTGTGCTGCGGGTCAGAGCGTCCACTGTGAATGGGAGAGTTTCCCTTTTGGCATAGAATTCACGATTCCCTACTTTGTTTCAGAGCCAAGGGAGGGGGGGGGGGGGGGGGGGGGGGGCGCGCGCAGCCTCACGGGAGCTGTAGTCCGCCGCCCGGGCCACGCGGGACTACGACTCCCGGCGTGCACCGCGAGCTCGCCTCACGCCTCCATTCGGTCATCCTCAATCGTACTTATTGAGCGCTCACTGTGGGCGGGGCACCGTACTAAGCGCTTGGGAAGTCCAAGTCGGCCGCATAGAGAGACGGCCCCGACCCCACAGCGGGCTCACAGTCTAAGAGGGGGAGACGGAGGACAAAACCAAACATACTAACAAAATAAAATCAATAGAATGGATATCATCAATCGTATTTATTGAGCGCTTACTATGCGCAGAGCGCTGTACTAAGCGCTTGGGAAGTACAAATTGGCAACATATAGAGACAGTCCCTACCCAACAGTGGGCTCACAGTCTAAAAGGGGAAGTAAATAAATAGAGTAATAAATATGTACAGACATATATACATCTATACAGGTGCTGTGGGGAAGGGAATCAATCAGTCAATCAATCGTATTTATTGAGCGCTTACTGTGTTTATCAATCAGTTAATCAATCATCTGATCGTATTGTTTGAGCGCTCACTGTGGGCAGAGCACCGTACTAAGCGCTTGGGAAGTCCAAGTCGGCCACATAGAGAGACGGTCCCGACCCCACAGTGGGCTCACAGTCTAGAAGGGGGAGACGGAGGACAAAACCAAACATACTAACGAAATAAAATCAATAGAATAGATAGGTACAAGTAAAGTAAATAAATAAAGAAATAGAGTAATAAATATGTACAGACATATATACATATATACAGGTGCTGTGGGGAAGGGAATCAATCAATCAATCAATCAATCAATCGTATTTATTGAGCGCTTACTGTGTTTATCAATCAATCAATCATCTGATCGTACTTATTGAGCGCTCACTGTGGGCGGAGCACCGTACTAAGCACTTGGGAAGTCCAAGTCGGCCACATAGAGAGACGGTCCCGACCCCACAGCGGGCTCACAGTCTAAGAGGGGGAGACGGAGGACAAAACCAAACATACTAACGAAATAAAATCAATAGAATGGATAGGTACAAGTAAAATAAATAAAGAAAGAAATAATAGAGTAATAAATATGTACAGACATATATACATATATACAGTGTATAAATTGGCACTTACTGTGTTTATCAATCAATCGTATTTATTGAGCGTTTCCTGTGGGCGGAGCACCGTACTAAGCGCTTGGGAAGTCCAAGTTGGCCACATAGAGAGACGGTCCCGACCCAACAGTGGGCTCGCAGTCTAAAAGTGCTTACTGTGTTTATCAATCAGTCAATCAATCATCAATCGTATTTATTGAGCGTTTCCTGTGGGCGGAGCACCGTACTAAGCGCTTGGGAAGTCCAAGTTGGCCACATAGAGAGACGGTCCCTACCAAACAGTGGGCTCGCAGTCTAAAAGCACTTACTGTGTTTATCAATCAGTCAGTCAATCAGTCGATCGTATTTATTGAGCGCTTCCTGTGGGCAGAGCACCGTACTAAGCGCTTGGGAAGTCCAAGTTGGCCACATAGAGAGACGGTCCAGACCCAACAGTGGGCTCACAGTCTAGAAGGGGGAGACGGAGGACAAAACCAAACATACTAACAAAATAAAATCAATAGAATAGATAGGTACAAGTAAAGTAAATAAATAAAGAAATAGAGTAATAAATATGTACAGACATATATACATATATACAGGTGCTGTGGGGAAGGGAATCAATCAATCAGTCATCGTATTTATTGAGTGCTTACTGTGTTTATCAATCAGTCAATCAATCGATCGTATTTATTGAGCGCTTGCTGTGTTTATCAATCAGTCAATCAATCAATCGATCGTATTTATTGAGCGCTTCCTGCGGGCGGAGCACCATATTAAGCACTTGGGAAGTCCAAGTTGGCCACATAGAGATACGGTCCCGACCCCACAGTGGGCTCACAGTCTAAGAGGGGGAGACGGAGGACAAAACCAAACATACTAACAAAATAAAATCAATAGAATGGATAGGTACAAGTAAAATAAATAAATAAAGAGAGTCATAAATATGTACAGACATATATACATATATACAGGTGCTGTGGGGAAGGGAATCAATCAGTCAATCAATCGTATTTATTGAGCGCTTACTGTGTTTATCGATCAGTTAATCAATCATCTGATCGTATTTATTGAGCGCTCACTGTGGGCAGAGCACCGTACTAAGTGCTTGGGAAGTCCAAGTCGGCCACATAGAGAGACGGTCCCGACCCCACAGCGGGCTCACAGTCTAAGAGGGGGAGACGGAGGACAAAACCAAACATACTAACAAAATAAAATCAAATAAATAGAGTAATAAATAGGTACAGACATATATACATATATACAGGTGCTGTGGGGAAGGGAATCAATCAGTCAATCAATCGTATTTATTGAGCGCTTACTGTGTTTATCGATCAGTTAATCAATCATCTGATCGTATTTATTGAGCGCTCACTGTGGGCAGAGCACCGTACTAAGTGCTTGGGAAGTCCAAGTCGGCCACATAGAGAGACGGTCCCGACCCCACAGCGGGCTCACAGCCTAAGAGGGGGAGACGGAGGACAAAACCAAACATACTAACAAAATAAAATCAAATAAATAGAGTAATAAATAGGTACAGACATATATACATATATACAGGTGCTGTGGGGAAGGGAATCAATCACTCAATCGTATTTATTGAGCACTTACTGTGTTTATCATCATCATCAATCGTATTTATAGAGCGCTTCCTGTGGGCGGAGCACCGTACTAAGCGCTTGGGAAGTCCAAGTTGGCAACGTAGAGAGACGGTCCCTACCCAACAGTGGGCTCACAGTCTAAGAGGGGGAGACGGAGGACAAAACCAAACATACCAACAAAATAAAATCAAATAAATAGAGTAATAAATATGTACAGACATATATACATATAAACAGGTGCTGTGGGGAAGGGAATCAATCAATCAATCAATCGTATTTATTGAGCGCTTACTGTGTTTATCAGTCAATCAATCAATCAATCGTATTTATTGAGCGCATCCTGTGGGCGGAGCACCGTACTAAGCACTTGGGAAGTCCAAATTGGCAACATAGAGAGACAGTCCCAACCCAACAGTGGGCTCACAGTCTAAAAGGGGGAGACGGAGAACAAAACCAAACATACTAACAAAATAAAATCAATAGAATAGATAGGTACAAGTAAAGTAAATAAAAAAATAAATAGAGTAATAAATATGTACAGACATATATACACATATGCGGGTGCTGTGGGGAAGGGAAGGAGGTAAGACGGGGGGGATGGAGGGGGCTCAGTCTGGGAAGGCCTCCTGGAGGAGGTGAGCTCTCAGTAGGGCTGAGAAGACCATTCAGCCTTATCAATCAATCAATCGTATTTATGGAGCGCTTACTGTGTTTACCAATCAGTCAATCAATCAATCAATCGTATTTATTGAGCGCTTACTGTGTGCGGAGCACCGTACTAAACGCTTGGGAAGTCCAAGTTGGCAACATCTAGAGACGGTCCCGATCCAACAGTGGGCTCACAGTCTAGAAGGGGCAGGCAGAGAACAAAACCAAACATATTAAGAAAATAAAATAAATGGAATAGATATGTACAAGTAAAATAGGGTAATAAATCTGTACAAACATATATACAGGTGCTGTGGGGAAGGGAAGGAGGTAAGACGGGGGGGATGGAGAGGGGGACGAGAGGAAGGAGGGGGCTGAGTGTGGGAAGGCCTCCTGGAGGAGGTGAGCTCTCAGTAGGGCCTTGAAGGGAGGAAGAGGGTCATCCCCATTTTACGGGGGGCGGGGGGACGGGACCCCGTCCCCAGCTCAGTCCCCAGTCTTATCAATCAATCGTATTGAGCGCCTACTGTGTGCAGAGCACCGTACTAAGCGCTTGGGAAGTCCAAGTCGGCCACATATAGAGAAGGTCCCTACCCAACAGCGGGCTCACAGTCTACTTAATAATAATAATAATAATAATAATGTTGGCGCTTGTTAAGCGCTTACTATGTGCAAAGCACTGTTCTAAGTGCTTGGGGGGATACAAAGTGATCAGGTTGTCCCACAATCTTCACCCCCATTTTACAGATGAGGGAACTGAGGCTCAAAGTAAAGTGACTCACCCAAGGTCACACAGCAGACATGGGGAGGAGCGGGGATTCGAACCCACGGCCTCGGACTCCAAAGCCCGGGCTCTTTCCACTGAGCCACGCTGCTTCTCTGCTTATTGAGCGCCGACTGTGTGCAGAGCACTGGACTAAGCGCTTGGGAAGTCCAAGTTGGCAACACCTAGAGACGGTCCCTGCCCAACAGCGGGCTCACAGTCTACTTAATAATAATAATAATGTTGGCATTTGTTAAGCGCTTACTATGTGCAAAGCACTGTTCTAAGCGCTGGGGGGGGGGGATACAAAGTGATCAGGTTGTCCCACGTGGGGTTCACAGTCTTCATCCCCATTTTACAGATGAGGGAACTGGGGCTCAGAAAAGTGAAGTGACTCGCCCAGGGTCACACAGCAGACATGTGGCGGAGCTGGGATTCGAACCCACAGCCTCGGACTCCAAAGCCTGGGCTCTTTCCACTGAGCCACGCTGCTTCTCTGCTTATTGGGCACCGACTGTGTGCAGAGCACTGGACTAAGCGCTTGGCAAGTCCAAGTCGGCAACATCTAGAGACGGTCCCTACTCAATAGTGGGCTCACAGTGCTTATCGAGCGCTTACTGTATAAGCTGCTTACTGGAGAAGCAGCGTGACTCAACGGAAAGAGCCCGGGCTTTGGAGTCGGAGGTCATGGGTTCAAATCCCTGCTCTGCCCAACTGTCAGCTGTGTGACTTTGGGCGAGTCACTTCACTTCTCTGGGCCTCAGTTACCTCATCTGTAAAATGGGGATGGAGACTGTGAGCCCCCCGTGGGACAACCTGATCACCTTGTAACCTCCCCAGTGCTTAGAACACTGCTTTGCACATAGTAAGCGCTTAATAAATGACATTATTATTGTTATTATGTTTGTACATATTTATTACTCTTATTTGTACATATTTATTTTATTTATTTTATTTTGTTAAAGTGTTTCGTTTTGTTCTCTTGTCTCCCCCTTCTAGACCGTGAGCCCACTGTTGGGTAGGGACCGTCTCTCTATTATTTGTATATATTTATTCTATTTTATTTTATTTTATTTTGTTAATAGGTTTTGTTTTGTTCTCATGTCTCCCACTTCTAGACCGTGAGCCCAAGCTTAGAACAGTGGTTCGCACATAAGTAAGCGCTTAACAAATACCATTATTATTATTATTAGGGACCGTCTCTATATGTTGCCAACTTGTACTTCCCAAGCGCTCAGTCCAATGCTCTGCACACAGTAAGTGCTCAATAAATACGATTGAATGAATGAATGAATGAATTCTGTGTTTCATTCATTCGTTCAGTCAGTCATGCAGTCGTGCTTATTGAGCGCTTACTGTGTTTCATTCATTCATGCAGTCGTGCTTATTGAGCCCTTACTGTATTTCATTCATTCATTCAGTCAGTCAGTCATTCAGTCGTACTTATTGTATGTAATGGCATTTATTAAGCGCTTACTATGTGTAGAGTACTGTTCTTTATTGAGCGCTTACTGTCTCATTCATTCATTCAGTCAGTCAGACATTCAGTCGTGCTTATTGAGCGCTTACTGTTTCATTCATTCATTCATTCAGTCGTGCTTATTGAGCGCTTACTGTGTTTAGCACATAATAAGCGCTTAATAAATGCCATTATTATTATTCATTCACTCAGTCACTCAGTCATGCAGTCGTGCTTATTGAGCGCTTACTGTGTTTCATTCATTCATTCAGTCAGTCATGCAGTTGTGCTTATTGAGCGCTTACTGTGTTTCATTCAGTCATTCATTCAGTCATGCAGTCGTGCTTATTGAGCGCTTACTGTTTCATTCATTCATTCGAGTCTTGCTTATTGAGCGCTTACTGTGTTTAGCACATAAGCGCTTAATAAATGCCATTATTATTATTATTATTCATTCACTCAGTCATTCAGTCATTCATTGGTGCTTATTGAGCGCTTACTGTGTTTCATTCATTAGTTCAGTCAGTCAGTCATGCAGTCGTGCTTATTGAGCGCTTACTGTGTTTCATTCATTCAGTCAGTCAGTGAGTCATTCAGTCATGCTTATTGTATGTAATGGCAGACTGTGAGCCCACTGTTGGGTAGGGACTGTCTCTATATGTTGCCAATTTGTACTACCCAAGCGCTTAGTACAGTGCTCTGCACATAGTAAGCGCTCAATAAATACGATTGATGATGACTGATGATTAAGCGCTTATAAATGTAGAGCACTGTTCTTTATTGAGCGCTCACTGTGTCTCCATGCATTCATTCATTCAGTCAGTCAGTCAGTCATTCATTCAGTCGTGCTTATTGAGCTCTTACTGTTTCATTCATTCATTCATCCAGTCGTGCTTATTGAGCGCTTACTGTGTTTAGCACATAATAAGCGCTTAATAAATGCCATTATTATTATTCATTCACTCAGTCAGTCATGCAGTCGTGCTTATTGAGCGCTTACTGTGTTTCATTCATTCAGTCAGTCAGTCATGCAGTCGTGCTTATTGAGCGCTTACTGTGTTTCATTCATTCATTCAGTCAGTCAGTCGTGCTTATTGAGCGCTTACTGTGTTTCATTCATTCATGCAGTCGTGCTTATTGAGCCCTTACTGTATTTCATTCATTCAGTCAGTCAGTCAGTCATTCAGTCGTACGTATTGTATGTAATGGCATTTATTAAGCGCTTACTATGTGTAGAGTACTGTTCTTTATTGAGCGCTTACTGTCTCATTCATTCATTCAGTCAGTCAGACATTCAGTCGTGCTTATTGAGCACTTACTGTTTCATTCATTCATTCATTCAGCCGTGCTTATTGAGCGCTTACTGTGTTTAGCACATAATAAGCGCCTAATAAATGCCATTATTATTATTATTATTATTCATTCACTCAGTCATTCAGTCATGCAGTCGTGCTTATTGAGCGCTTACTGTGTTTCATTCATTCATTCAGTCAGTCATGCAGTTGTGCTTATTGAGCGCTTACTGTGTTTCATTCAGTCATTCATTCAGTCATGCAGTCGTGCTTATTGAGCGCTTACTGTTTCATTCATTCATTCGAGTCTTGCTTATTGAGCGCTTACTGTGTTTAGCACATAAGCGCTTAATAAATGCCATTATTATTATTATTATTCATTCACTCAGTCATTCAGTCATTCATTGGTGCTTATTGAGCGCTTACTGTGTTTCATTCATTAGTTCAGTCAGTCAGTCATGCAGTCGTGCTTATTGAGCGCTTACTGTGTTTCATTCATTCAGTCAGTCAGTGAGTCATTCAGTCATGCTTATTGTATGTAATGGCAGACTGTGAGCCCACTGTTGGGTAGGGACTGTCTCTATATGTTGCCAATTTGTACTACCCAAGCGCTTAGTACAGTGCTCTGCACATAGTAAGCGCTCAATAAATACGATTGATGATGACTGATGATTAAGCGCTTATAAAGGTAGAGCACTGTTCTTTATTGAGCGCTCACTGTGTCTCCATGCATTCATTCATTCATTCAGTCAGTCAGTCATTCATTCAGTCGTGCTTATTGAGCTCTTACTGTTTCATTCATTCATTCATCCAGTCGTGCTTATTGAGCGCTTACTGTGTTTAGCACATAATAAGCGCTTAATAAATGCCATTATTATTATTCATTCACTCAGTCAGTCATGCAGTCGTGCTTATTGAGCGCTTACTGTGTTTCATTCATTCAGTCAGTCAGTCATGCAGTCGTGCTTATTGAGCGCTTACTGTGTTTCATTCATTCATTCAGTCAGTCGTGCTTATTGAGCGCTTACTGTGTTTCATTCATTCATGCAGTCGTGCTTATTGAGCCCTTACTGTATTTCATTCATTCAGTCAGTCAGTCAGTCATTCAGTCGTACTTATTGTATGTAATGGCATTTATTAAGCGCTTACTATGTGTAGAGTACTGTTCTTTATTGAGCGCTTACTGTCTCATTCATTCATTCATTCAGTCAGACATTCAGTCGTGCTTATTGAGCACTTACTGTTTCATTCATTCATTCATTCAGCCGTGCTTATTGAGCGCTTACTGTGTTTAGCACATAATAAGCGCCTAATAAATGCCATTATTATTATTATTATTCATTCACTCAGTCATTCAGTCATGCAGTCGTGCTTATTGAGCGCTTACTGTGTTTCATTCATTCATTCAGTCAGTCATGCAGTTGTGCTTATTGAGCGCTTACTGTGTTTCATTCAGTCATTCATTCAGTCATGCAGTCGTGCTTATTGAGCGCTTACTGTTTCATTCATTCATTCGAGTCTTGCTTATTGAGCGCTTACTGTGTTTAGCACATAAGCGCTTAATAAATCCCATTATTATTATTATTATTCATTCACTCAGTCATTCAGTCATTCATTGGTGCTTATTGAGCGCTTACTGTGTTTCATTCATTCGTTCAGTCAGTCAGTCATGCAGTCGTGCTTATTGAGCGCTTACTGTGTTTCATTCAGTCAGTCAGTGAGTCATTCAGTCATGCTTATTGTATGTAATGGCAGACTGTGAGCCCACTGTTGGGTAGGGACTGTCTCTATATGTTGCCAATTTGTACTACCCAAGCGCTTAGTACAGTGCTCTGCACATAGTAAGCACTCAATAAATACGATTGATGATGACTGATGATTAAGCGCTTATAAATGTAGAGCACTGTTCTTTATTGAGCGCTCACTGTGTCTCCATGCATTCATTCATTCAGTCAGTCAGTCATTCATTCAGTCGTGCTTATTGAGCTCTTACTGTTTCATTCATTCATTCATGCAGTCGTGCTTATTGAGCGCTTACTGTGTTTAGCACATAATAAGCGCTTAATAAATGCCATTATTATTATTCATTCACTCAGTCAGTCATGCAGTCGTGCTTATTGAGCGCTTACTGTTTCATTCATTCAGTCAGTCAGTCATGCAGTCGTGCTTATTGAGCGCTTACTGTGTTTCATTCATTCATTCAGTCAGTCAGTCGTGCTTATTGAGCGCTTACTGTGTTTCATTCATTCATGCAGTCGTGCTTATTGAGCCCTTACTGTATTTCATTCATTCAGTCAGTCAGTCAGTCATTCAGTCGTACTTATTGTATGTAATGGCATTTATTAAGCGCTTACTATGTGTAGAGTACTGTTCTTTATTGAGCGCTTACTGTCTCATTCATTCATTCATTCAGTCAGACATTCAGTCGTGCTTATTGAGCGCTTACTGTTTCATTCATTCATTCATTCAGCCGTGCTTATTGAGCGCTTACTGTGTTTAGCACATAATAAGCGCTTAATAAATGCCATTATTATTATTCATTCACTCAGTCACTCAGTCATGCAGTCGTGCTTATTGAGCGCTTACTGTGTGTAGAGTACTGTTCTTTATTGAGCGCTTACTGTCTCATTCATTCATTCAGTCAGTCAGACATTCAGTCGTGCTTATTGAGCACTTACTGTTTCATTCATTCATTCATTCAGCCGTGCTTATTGAGCGCTTACTGTGTTTAGCACATAATAAGCGCCTAATAAATGCCATTATTATTATTATTATTATTCATTCACTCAGTCATTCAGTCATGCAGTCGTGCTTATTGAGCGCTTACTGTGTTTCATTCAGTCAGTCAGTCAGTGAGTCATTCAGTCATGCTTATTGTATGTAATGGCATTTATTAAGCGCTTACTAAGTGTAGAGCACTGTTCTTTATTGAGCGCTTACTGTGTCTCATTCATTCATTCATTCAGTCAGTCAGTCAGTCAGTCATTCAGTCGTGCTTATTGAGCGCTTACTGTGTTTCATTCAGTCAGTCATTCAGTCGTGCTTATTGAGCGCTTACTGTGTTTCATTCATTCATTCAGTCAGTCAGTTATTGTTGTGCTTATTGAGATGTTACTGTGTTTCATTCATTCAGTCATTCAGTCAGTTATTCAGTCGTGCTTATTGAGCGCTTACTTTGTTTCATTCAGTCATTCAGTCATTCAGTCATGCAGTCGTGCTTGTTGAGTGCTTACTGTGTTTCATTCATTCAGTTATTCAGTCGTGCTTATTGAGCGCTTACAGTGTGCAGAGCACTGTACTAAGCGCTGGGGAAGGACAAGAGAAGCAGCATGGCTGGGTGGAAAGAGCCCACGCTTTGGAGTCAGAGGTCATGGATTCAAATCCCAGCTCCACCAACTTCACTTCTCTGGGCCTCAGTGACCCCACCTGGAAAATGGGGATTAAGACTGTGAGCCCCCCGTGGGACAACTCATCACCTTGTAACCTCCCCAGTGCTTAGAACAGTGCTTTGCACATAGTAAGCGCTTAACAAATGCCATTATTGTTATTATTACAAGTTGGCAACAGATAGAGACGGTCCCTACCCAACTTCACTTCTCTCGGCTTCAGTCACCTCATCTGGAAAATTCATTCAATCGTATTCATTCGTTCATTCAATCATAGTCATTCATTCAATCGTATTCATTCATTCAATCGTATTTATTGAGCGCTTACTGTGTGCAGAGCACTGGACTAAGCGGTTGGAAAGTAAAATTCATTCATTCAATAGTATTTATTGAGCGCTTACTGTGTGCAGAGCACTGGACTAAGCACTGGGGAAGTACAAGTCGGCAACAGATAGAGACGGTCCCTACCCAACAATGGGCTCACAGTCTAGAAGGGGGAGACATACAACAAAACAAAACAGGTAGACAGGTGTCAATACCATCAGAATAAATAGAATTATAGCTAGATACACATCATTATTCATTCAATCGTATTTATTGAGCGCTTACTGTGTGCAGAGCACTGGACTAAGCACTTGGGAAGCACAATTCATTCATTCATTCAATCGTATTTATTGAGCGTTTACTGTGTGCAGAACACTGGACTAAGCACTTGGGTAGTACAAGTCGGCAACAGATAGAGACGGTTCCTACCCAACTTCACTTCTCTCGGCCTCAGTCACCTCATCTGGAAAATTCATTCATTCATTCATTCAATCGTATTTATTCATTCATTCAATCGTATTTATTGAGCGCTTACTGTGTGCAGAGCACTGGACTAAGCACTCCCCACAGCACCTGTACATATGTTTGTACAGATTTATTACTCTATTTTACTTGTACATATTTACTACTCTATTGATTTTGTTAATGATGTGCATCTAGATTTATATATATTTTATTCTGACGACTTGACACCTGTCCACGTGTTTTGTCTTGCTGTCTGTCTCCCCCTTCTAGATTGTGAGCCCGCTGTTGGGTAGGGACTGTCTCTGGATGTTGCCGACTTGTACTTCCCAAGCGCTTAGAACAGTGCTCTGCACACAGTAAGCGCTCAATAAATACGATTGAATGAATGAATGAATGAATGAATAAATGAATGGAGTGGCCTTGAGAGATGAGTGGGAGGCCAACTGGCCTTCCTGCAAGGTGGTGATAAGGATGGTGAGGGATGGGTTAGAACTAGGGTTGAGGGGGAAGGAAAGGAGGCTGCTCTGGATGCGAGGAGGAGGGGGATTCCTTTCCCAGTGTCCTCCCGGAAACCACCGGACCGCTGTGCCCAGCTCCTCGGAGACCCTCCCGTGCTTGCTCTTGTTCCCCCCCTTTGCCAACTTGTACTTCCTGCCAACTTGTACTTCCCAAGCGCTTAGTACAGTGCTCTGCGCACAGTAAGCGCTCAATAAATACGATTGATTGATTGATTGATTTTGGACTGCCAATCCTGCCCCTTCCCGGAGGAGGTGTTTCTGAAAGTCGCCAGCCAAGGTGGGCTGGGGGCAGCCCCTCTCCCTACCCCGCAAACCCAGGGCCGGGCAACCTGCCCAGGAGCCGCGTCTCCCGTGCCTGGACCGGCCAGAAAACCCAGCGCTTAGTACAGGATTGGCACATGGTAAGCGCTTAACAAATACCATCATTATTATTCATTATTAAAACAGACGACAGTGGCGATCGGGTGGAGAGACGATTTTAAGTGTTAAGTCCGCTGTTCATTTTGATCGCCTCGCCCTTGGGCCTTGGAACCGAAGAAGGATTCCTCCTCTTTCCCATGTTGTACAGTTTCTTCTCACGTTTTGAAACAGACTCGATTGTCATGCAAACGGGGTCACCGCCACCAGAACAAATTCCATCCCTCCTTCTCCTGCCGACCGATTCATTGTCCCGAAGTTGGAGCCACGCTGGAATTTCTGGCCCGGACCCCGGATAACAGAGCCAAAGGCCGAGGATATTGGAGCCTGGAGGACAAAAATCGTTATCGAGAGAGGCTAAACTGAAGAAAGCGCTCTGTGGCCCAACACTCGCTACACGGCTCCGCACACCATAGTTGCTGTATAGATACAACTGATTGATGGGCGAGTTTCTCGGGCGGTTTAGTTCTTTGAAGAGGGGAGGGGATGACAGAGGTCGCAGGACCCTAATACAGATGTCACTCAGATGTCACTTTCTGCATTGATCGACTACCGTTCCGAGCTCATAAGGTGGTGCTTTTAGCCAGGGTACCAAACTTCTACTTTCACACTATTGGAAAAATGTTAAATAATTTGGAGAACCATGAGCCTGTCCCTCTGGAAAACATTGGACCTTCAGAATTCAGAGCATTTTTACACCCAGCCCGCACCCTCCGCTCCTCCGCCGCTGATCTCCTCCCCGTGCCTCGTTCTCGCCTGTCCCGCCATCGACCCCCGGCCCACGTCATCCCCCGGGCCTGGAATGCCCCCAATCCCTCTGCCCATCCGCCAAGCTCGCTCTCTTCCTCCCTTCAAGGCCCTGCTGAGAGCTCACCTCCTCCAGGAGGCCTTCCCAGACTGAGCCCCTTCCTTCCTCCCCCCCTCGTCCCCCTCTCCATCCCCCCCATCTTACCTCCTTCCCTTCCCCACAGCACCTGTATATATGTATATATGGTTGAACATATTTATTACTCTATTTATTTTCCTTGTACATACCTATCCTATTTATTTGATTTTGTTAGTATGTTTGGTTTTGTTCTCTGTCTCCCCCTTTTAGACTGTGAGCCCACTGTTGGGTAGGGACTGTCTCTATGTGTTGCCAATTTGTACTTCCCAAGCGCTTAGTACAGTGCTCTGCACGTAGTAAGCGCTCAATAAATACGATTGATGATGATGATGATGATGTCACCCCTGTCCTGAATCTTTTGCTGTCCACTTTACCATAAATGAAGCCGGCTGGTGCTCTCCTTCTGTCCCCACCACAAGCCCTCTCCGCTGTCTGCCTTGCCAGCCTCTTCCTGGCTCTCCCCCTTACTTTCTTTCCTAGGAAGAGCCAGGAATGACTGTTCTTCCCTCCCTTCTTTTCCTTCTCAGCTCTCAGCTTCTTCTCCCTCCCCTTTCTTCCATCAGTCAGCCTGTAAAAGCACTTTTCCAGCTTGCCCGTACTAGCCCGTCACCAGCCTGATCACCGGGTTACAGACAGTCCCCAGATTTACCTACGCAGCTGGTACTTCTGAAAACCATGAAGGTGAAGCCTAAGTAGGAACCAATTATCCCTTAGGGACAGGGTTAGGAGTGAGGGATTTGTTCCTGAACCAAGGTTGGATAAGCTCATTTTGACCATTTATCCAGAATCGTGTATTCAGTCAAATAGAGCTGACTAAGAGAGCTACATTCATACATCTATACCGAGTCAGAGACATTTTACGGTAGGGTTGCTGATTTTGACTTTATCAGAAGCAAAATGACTGTATCCATCTCTTCTGGTTGCAGACTCCTAGTGAACGGGTAAATTCCCCCTCTTACTCCCTCCCCTCTTCTCCCCCACTGCAGCTTTTAAAATGAGTTCCCCATTTTCTCTTGGCTTCCTTCACCACCATATTATCAATCATCATCATCATCAATCGTATTTATTGAGCGCTTACTATGTGCAGAGCACTGTATAAGCGCTTGGGAAGTACAAATTGGCAACATATAGAGACAGTCCCTACCCAACAGTGGGCTCACAGTCTAAAAGGGCTCACAGTCTAAAAGATGGCCTTGAGATAGATGTGAATTTAGCAGAGGAGCATTAGGGACGGTGCCACTGCTGCACAGTCTAAAAATCAATCAATCAGTCATTCAATCACGCTGCCAGACTAGGCCAAAACTCGAGAAGCGGCGTGGCTCAGTGGAAAGAGCACGGGCGTTGGAGTCGGAGGTCATGGGTTCAAATCCCGGCTCCACCAACTGTCCGCTGTATGACTTTGGGCAAGTCGCTTAACTTCTCCGGGCCTCAGTTACCTCATCTGTAAAATGGGGATGAAGACGGTGAGCCCCCCCGTGGGACAACCTGATCACCTTGTAACCTCCCCAGCGCTTAGACAGTGCTTTGCACATAGTAAGCGCTTAACAAATACCATCATTATAATTATTATTAAAGAGCCATAGGCAGCATTTCACCTTAGTACCCTACGGTATCCCCTCTCAAGGATCACACCTGGACAGTTTCCAGTACTCGGCCAGTCTCGACTACCGGGGGGAGAGTCAAGCAGAGGTGAATCCATTCCCGTTCCTAGCTTGGGCAGTGGCTAGCGAGTGGAAGGCAATCTGCTACAAGTCAAAACTCACCCGTGCTGGGCAGCAGCAGCACGGGAGAGAGCTGAGGGTGGTGACTCGAGTTTACTGCGCAGAAGGAGGCAATGGTAAACCGCTTCTGTAATTTCGTCAAGAAAACTCTGCAGATCCATTCCCAGAATGATTGCAGATGGAGGTGGGGCGTTCTGGGAGAGCTGTGTCCACGGCGTCGCTATGAGTCGGAGACGACAGCATAATACAAGACCCTCAGGTAAATTCATTTATTCATTCATTCGATCGTATTTATTGAGTGCTTACTGTGTGCAGAGCACTACACCGAGCACTCGGGAGAGCACAATTCAACGATAAACAGACACCTTCCCTGCCCACCACGATCTTACAGCCTAGAGGAGCTTAAATGAAACCAAAAGTTTTAGTTCTGAAAGGCAGGGCAGTAGAGGCAATGATAAGGACGTGAGGAGTTGTGAAAAATGTTAGCTTGTTGGTGCGTGTGTTAGTGTCAGTTGCAGACCTCCCATTCTATTAATCAATCACTGGTATTTATTAAGCCCCTTACTGGATGCAGAACACTGGACTAAGCGTTTGGGAAAGTACAGTGCAATAAAGTTGGTCGGTGTGATCGTGGCCCAAAAGGAGTTTGCAGTCTACAGGGGGAGACAGGCACTAAAATATATCCCAGATGGAGGAAATGGCAGAGTAAAAGATATTTACTTAAGTGCTATGGGACTAGGGTATCAAAATGTTTGAAGAGTACACAGCCAAATGCACAGGTCATGGTGAGGAGAGAGTGGATAGGAGACCTGTGAGCTCCCTCTAAGCTGTCTAATAATTAAACTCACTCTACTTAAAAACCTTTCTTGAACACTGAGAGGCCTACTACTTGAAAGACATTGTCAGGCCTTGAAGAAAGGAGTTGTGAGATAGTAAAGATGGGAGATACAAGTGGGGCTCACAGTCTTAACTCCCATTTTACAGATGAGGCAACTGAGGCACCGAGAAGTGAAGTGACTTGCCCAAAGTCACTATCCCTTCTGTTTGAGTTTTTTATAAAACTCAAACAGAAACTCCTCACTCCAGGCTTTAAAGCACTCAATCACCTTGCCCCCTCCTGCCTTACTTTCCTGGTTTTCTTCTACTAATCTAGGCCGTAAGCTCGTTGTGGGCAGAGAAAAAAAAAAGATGGTATTTGTTAAGCGCTTACCGTGTGCCAAGCACTGTTCTAAACGCTGGGGGAGATACAAGGTAATCAGATTGTCCCACGTGGGGCTCACAGTCTAAACTCCCATTTTACAGATGAGGCAACTGAGGCACCGAGAGGTGAAGTGACTTGCCCAAAGTCACCCAGCTGCTAAGTGGCAGAGTCGGTATTCGAACCCACGACCTCTGACTCCCAAGCCTGTGCTCTTTCCACTGAGCCACGCTGCTTCTCCAGAGAAAGTACCTATCAACTCTGTTAAATTAATCATAATAATGATGGTATTTGTTAAGCGATTACTATGTTCTGTTCTAAGCGCTGGGTAGATACAAGGTAATCAGGTTGTCCCATGTGGGGCTCACAATCTCAATTCCCATTTAACAGATGAGGTAACTGAGGCACAGAAACGCCCAAGAACGTACACTGAGTTGGTAGACACTGTATTTATTGAGCACTTACTGTGTGCAGAGCACTGTACTAAGCATATGAGAGAGTACAATACAATAGTTAGTAGACCCATTCTCTCCTTGTAACAAGCTTACAGTCTAGAGGGGGAAACAGACATTAATGTAAACGTCTGTTTGTTTAATATAAATGTCTAAATGTTTGTTCCGACGACACCTGTCCGCGTGTTTTGTTTTAATAATGATGATGGCATTTATTAAGCGCTTACTATGTGCAAAGCACTGTTCTAAGCGCTGGGGAGGTTACAAGATGATCAGGTTGTCCCATGGGGGAGGGCTCACAGTTTTAAGCCCATTTTACAGATGAGGTAACTGAGGCACAGAGAAGTGAAGTGACTTGTCCAAAGTCACCCAGCTGACAATTGGCGGAGCCGGGGATTTGAACTCATGACCTCTGACTCCAAAGCCCGGGCTCTTCCACTGAGTCACGCTGCTTTTCTGTCTGTCTCTCCCTTCTAGACTGTGAGCCCGCTGCTGGGTAGGGACCGTCTCTATATGTTGCCAACTTGTACTTCCCATAGTGCTTCGTCCAGTGCTCTGCGCACAGTAAGCGCTCAATAAATACGATTGAATGAATGAATGAACTGTGGGAAACAGAGCTATCCTGGGCCTATCAAGGAAGAAACCCTAATGCAGTGCTTTGCACTAGTTGATTCATTCATTTCATTCATTCAACCGTATTTGTTGAGTGCTTACTGTGTGCAGAGCACTGTACTAAGCGCTTGGGAAGTACAAGTTGGCAACATCTAGAGACAGTCCCTACCCAACAGTGGGCTCACAGGTCTAGAAGGGGGAGACAGAGAACAAAACAAAACATGTTAACAAAATAAAATAAATAGAATAAATATGTACAAGTAAAATAAATAAATAAATAGAGTAATAAATACGTACAAACATATATACATATATACAGGTGCTGTGGGGAAGGGAAGGAGGTAAGGCGGGGGGGGGGGATTGAGAGGGGGAGGAGGTCATTGTCCCACGTGGGGCTTACAGTCTTAATCCCCATTTTACAGATGAGGGAACTGAGGCTCAGAGAAGTGAAGTGACTTGCCCAAGGTCACACAGCAGACATGTGGCAGCGCCGGGATAAGAACCCATGACCTCCGACTCCCAAACCAGTGCTCTTCCCACTGAGCCACGCTGCTTCCCAGCGCGAGGGAGGACACAGGGTTGTCCCACGTGGGGCTCAGTCGCTGACTAGGTTTAGGACCTGCAGTTTATGCACAAATATACTTGAGTCTTCACCCCCTAAGCATTTCAGTTCCTACCCTACTCCCCACCCCTGTCATACTTACAAAGTCGATATGGTGTGGTGTGGTATTTGTTTAGCACTCACTATATTTGGGAAGCACCGTACTAAGTCCTGGGGTACATACAAGTTAATCAGGACGGACAAGTTCCCCGTCGCAAATGGGGCTCATAGTCTAACCCGGAAGGAGAACAGGTAATGAATTCCCCTTTTACAGTTGAGGAAACCATTCATTTCTCCAGAAGAGGTCATTTATATTATTCATTCATTCAATTGTATTTATTGAGCGCTTACTGTGTGCAGAGCACTGTACTGAGCGCTTGGGAAGCACAAGTTGGCAACATCTAGAGACGGTCCCTACCCAACAGCGGGCTCACAGTCTAGAAGGGGGAGACAGACAACAGAACAAAGCATATTAACAAAATAAAATAAATAGAATAGCAAGGGCTTAACAAATACCATACAAAAACAGACTTTCCTCCTCCTTCAGGAGAAATGTGGTTCTGTGGCATGAGACGGTGAAGGTCAGAAATCCACGGTATAATTTCAAAGCAAACGCAGACTACAGGCTCGGATCATTTTCCTAGCAGTTATTTGTCACGGTCACACATCTGTGGCTGCATCAGTACTTGCGAGGACAAAACTTTCCGCTTGTGTCTGCTTCTTTCCACCAGTAGCCTTGGGAAACCAACGAAGATCTATAGGATAGATATCATCTGGAAGCTTGACTACTAGAATGGTCTCATTAGTTAACATTAGTTAATGCACTCTAACCCAAGTCATTTGCCTAAATTAAAGTTTCTCTCTCACTCCTTCCTGCACCTTCGTTTTGAACGGTTGTAAAATATTCACGGAGCTGATTTTGAGGCTCCAATGAGCTTGAAGCGTAGGTTACTATTATTTCCTTTCAAATTGGCGATGCTTGTAAACAGGATAATGTATCCATGCTACCCACCGCTGACTACTTTTTTTATAGGACGAAAGATTGCTCTGTTACCATCAGTTCTCCAGGAAGTCACAAGATGTACTGCCTGCATTCATTTTCCTACCGAAGGTTGGACATTCTGCTTTCGTGTTTCAGGAAATGGTTTATATAATGAAGCGCTCTTTCCAAGGCACACCCAAATGTTATTCTAAGTCGTAAAGTGCCTCGGCCTCCAAAGAGAGTATATAATAGAATTGAGCAATCATGCATTCCTCTGGCAATATAGAGAAACTTCAAAGCGAAGTGATGTTTTAAAGATACGGTAATGGGGAGGAAACAGTTCTGGCAAGGGAGTCCGGAGACCCAGGTTCTAGTCACAGCTCTGCCACTTGCTTGCTGTGTGACCTTGGGAATATCATACCAATTCTCCGCACCTCCACTTCCTCATCTGTAAAATGGGGGTAAAACACCCGTGCTCCCTTCCTCCCGCCTCTAGACTGCGAGCTCGTTGTGGGCAGGGATTGTCACTCTTTACTGTTGCACTGTGCTTTCCCCAGCGCTTAATACAGTGCTCTGCACACAGTAAGCGCTTGATTGTATGAATCCTGCATTCATTCATTCAATCGTATTTATTGAGCTCTTCCTGTGTGCAGAGCACTGTAGTAAGCGCTTGGGAAGTACAAGTCGGCAACATAGAGAGGCGTTCCCTACCCAACAACGGGCTCATAGTCTAGAAGGGGGAGGCGGGCAATAAAATAAAACACGTAGACAGGTGTCAAAATCGTCCGAACAAATAGAATTATAGCTATAATGCACATCATTAACAAAATAAATAGAATAGAAAATACGTACAAGTAAAATAAAGAGTAACAAATCTGTACAAATATATACAAGTGCTGTGGGGAGGGGAAGGAGGTAGGACGGGGGGGATGGGGAGGAGGAGAGGAAAAAGGGGGCTCAGTCTGGGAAGGCCTCCTGGAGGAGGTGAGCTCTCAGTAGGGCTTTGAAGGGGGGAAGAGAGCTAGCTTGGCGGATGTGCGGAGGGAGGGCACTCCAGGCCAGTATTTATTGAGTGCTTACTGTGTGCAGAGCACTGTACTAAGCGCTTGGGAAGTACAAGTCGGCAACATAGAGAGGAGGTCCCTACCCAACAACGGGCTCATAGTCTAGAAGGGGGAGACGGGCAATAAAATAAAACACGTAGACAGGTGCCAAAATCGTCCGACAAATAGAATTATAGCTATAATGCACATCATTAACAAAATAAATAGAATAGAACATATGTACAAGTAAAATAAAGAGTAATAAATCTGTACAAATATATACAAGTGCCGTGGGGAGGGGAAGGAGGTAGGACGGGGCGGGGGGGGGGGAGGAGAGGAAGGGAAAGCGCTTAATAAATGCCTTTATTATTCATTCATTCAATCGTATTTATTGAGCACTTACTGTGTGCGGAGCACTGTACTAAGCGCTTGGGAAGTACAAGTCGGCAACATATAGAGACGGTCCCTACCCAACAACGGGCTCCCAGTCGAGATTATTATTATTCTATTTGGGTCCAGCATGTTGCTTTTGGGCATTATTCCGGGATAAATATGTTCCTGGGTTTCGTTTCTCAGAGACACTGGGCCAGTGTCTGCTGGGGCCTTATTATCTTTTCGAGTGGGCTGCTCTCCCCATCTCCTCTCTTTTTCTCTCTCCCCCCTCCTCCCCACCCCCACGAGTCCATCCCCAAGCTCGGCGGACAGCGGGGGTTGAAGATCGGCGGGGAAAGCTTTCTTAGCCTGTGGGAAAGGGCAAGGGAAGGCGGACTCACGAACTCAATTCTTCTCCTTTCCCTCCTGCGGAGAATCGCAAACTACTCCCTGCGAAACCTTCTTCCCTCATGCCCCGCTCTACACTCATCTACCCTTTTTAAATGCTTCCTGTCCCTTTTGATTGAATTTCTATAGCCATTTGCATACATTGACATCCATCAATTAGACTTAAGTATTTTTCCCGAGGCATGAGCGCTTAAAACTTTGTTTTTTCGTGGTGGTTTTCTCCTCTCCCTCTCTCTTTCGGTCCCTTCTCTACCCTCTGCCCACTTCAATTCCCCCTGCTCCTTCTCCCTGGCTGGAGTCTGGGGCCTTATTTGGGGGGGCAGCCTTTCAGTGGTGTTTCAGGGGAAACCATTCAAATCCCTCTGGGAGATTGTCTGTGTTCCCTACTTGTTTACAAAGGGTTGGCAGTCACGCCTCGCCCTTTCCAACCGCGTCTGAGCCCAGGGATTAAATGCACAGTCAGAAATGTCCTTCTGAATGGCTCTGCTTCTCAGCCCAGTGAGCTCTCTCCAGCTCTGCCCCAGCTCTCCTCCCCTCTAAACACGCCCACGGTTAGGGAATGAATCACGAATCGCGGCTTAAAAAAATACAAATTCTACCCTAGCCTCTCTCCTTTTCTCCCCGAAGACCTACGATGAGTTCAAAAGCATGACAAATAAGGGTTAACGAAACACAACTGTTGCTCCGTTTCAAAATATTAGGTAACTCTTGCCTTTGTTAAGCTTACTAGGTGCCAAGCATTGCACTAAGTGCTTGGGTAAATACGAGATCATCAGGTCAGGCATAGTTTCCTTTTCACTTGGGGCTCAGAAACTATGGGGGAGGGAGAACAGACTCTTAATTCCCATTTTACAGATGAGGGAACTGAGGTCCAGGTAAATTGTGACTTGTCCCAGGTCACACTGCACATATGTGGTGGAGCCAAGATTAGAAACGATGACCTTCTGATTTCCAGGCCCATGTGCTGTCCACTTCGCCATGCTGCTTCCCTAGAGACCAAAGTACAACGCTTAGTACAGTGCTCTGCACCTAGTAAGCATTCAATAAACAGGATGGATTCCTTCCTTCCTCCAGGAGAAGCAGTGTGGCTTAGTGGACAGAGCCCGGGCTTTGGAGTCAGAATTCACGGCTTCCAATCCCAACTCCGCCAACTGTCAGCTGTGTGACTTTGGGCAAGTCACTTAACTTCTCTGGGCCTCAGTTCCCTCATCTGTCAAATGGGGATTAAAACTGTGAGCCCCCCATGGCACAACCTGATCACCTTGTAACCTCCCCAGCGCTTAGAACAGTGCTTTGCACATATTAAGTGCTTAATAAATGCGATTATTATTATTATTATTCATTTACTTAGCGCTTAGTCCAGTGCTCTGCACACAGTAAGCGCTCAATAAATATGAATGAATGAATACAAGGTAATGAGGTTGTCCCACATGGGGCTCACAGTCTTCATGTCCATTTTGCAGATGAGGGAACTGAGACATGGAGCAGTTGTGACTTGCCCAAAGTCACACAGCTGACAAGTGGTGGAGTCGGGATTAGAACCCATGACCTCTGACTCCCAAGCCCGTGCTCTTTCCATCCCCCCTCCATCCCCCCCACCTTACCTCCTTCCCTTCCCCACAGCACCTGCATATAAATAAATAAATAAATAGAGTAATAAATCCGTACAAACATATATATATATATATATATATATATATATATGTTTGTACGGATTTATTACTCTATTTATTTATTTTACTTGTACATATGTATTTATTTTATTTTGTTAATACGTTTGGCTTTGTTCTCTGTCTCCCCCTTCTAGACTGTGAGCCCACTGTTGGGTAGGGACCGTCTCTATATGTCGCCAACTTGGACTTCCCAAGCGCTTAGTACAGTGCTCTGCACACAGTAAGCGCTCCATAAATATGACTGATGGATTGATTGATTGATTTCCACTGAGCCACGCTGCTTCTCTAACGTAAAGGGATGTAAAGTGGGGCTATGAGAGGCTAACTGGGGAAGACACACAGTAAGCGCTCAATAAATACGATTGATTGATTGATTGACTGATGGAAGAGCTTCTGGGTTTGGAGGCTACCAAATTCATCATCATCAATCGCATTTATTGAGCGCTTACTGTGTGCAGAGCACTATGCTAAGCGCTCGGGAAGTACAAAATTCAATAGTACAAAATTCAATAGTGCAAAATTCAATAGAAAGGAATTGATAGAAGCCACAGGCAGACTCAGGCAGAGAGGCAGGGCTTGGGGGGCTGTAACCGGGAACAAGTGTGCACTCCCTCCTGGAAGGGAAACGGACCCTGACAATAAAATAAGGATAAGCTAACTAGCAAGTTGTGAATGGGTTTTCTGGGTTTAGCTAAAAACCGCCTCCTTTGTTCTGGTATTGTGAGCGAGGCAGGTGGAGTGGCCTAGGGGAATAGGCATGGAAGTGGAAATCAGGACCCCTGGGTTCTAATAATAATAATAATAATGATGATGGCATTTATTAAGCGCTTACTATAATAATAATAATAATAATGGCATTTATTAAGCGCTTACTATGTGCAAAGCACTGTTCTAAGCGCTGGTGAGGTTACAAGGTGATCAGGTTGTCCCCCGTGGGGCCCACAGTCAATCCCCATTTTACAGATGAGGTAACTGAGGCACGGGGAAGTTAAGTGACTTGCCCAAGGTCACACAGCTGACAATTAGTGGAGGCGGGAAGCGCTGGGGAATTTACAAGGTGATCAGCTGCTGAGAGCTCACCTCCTCCAGGAGGCCTTCCCAGACTGAGCCCCTTCCTTCCTCTCCCCCTCGTCCCCTCTCCATCCCCCCCATCTTACCTCCTTCCCTTCCCCACAGCACCTGTATATATGTATATATGTTTGTACATATTTTTTACTCTATTTATTTATTTATTTTATTTGTACATATCTATTCTATTTATTTTATTTTGTTAGTACGTTTGGTTTTGTTCTCTGTCTCCCCCTTTTAGACTGTGAGCCCACTGTTGGGTAGGGACTGTCTCTACATGTTGCCAATTTGTACTTCCCAAGCGCTTGTACAGTGCTCTGCACAGTAAGCGCTCAATAAATACGATTGATGATGATCAGGCTGTCCCACGTGGGGCTCACGGTCTTAATCCCCATTTTACAGAGGAGGTAACTGAGGCCCAGAGAAGTGAAGTGACTTGCCCAAGGCCACACAGGTGACAAGCGGTGGAGCGGGATTTGAACCCCTGACGTCCGACTCCAAAGCCCGGGCTCTTGCCACTGAACCACACTGCTTCTCTATACTGTACTATACTATAATGTTATATACTATCCTATTACCAAGCGCTTAGTACAGTGCTCTCCACACAGTAAGCGCTCAATAAATACAGTCGAATGAATGAAATCCCACCAAAGGCACTGGCTGGCTGAGGGACCTTGGGCAAATCACTTGACCTCTCTGGGACTCAGGTCCCTCTCCTCACCTCTTACCCTGTGAGAGCCCCACGGGAGTCAGGGACCGTGGCTTGTTTGATTACTTTTCTTCTACCCTCCTCCGTCCCCCACGCTTGGCATGGAGCGTCTACTAAACCTAATTTAAAAATCACTGGGAACCAATCCTTTTAGAAAAACACGGCAATAGCTGTGTTATTCGTTCAGTGTTTAGTAGATAATAATAATAATAATGATGGCATTTATTAAGCGCTTATTAAGATCAATCAATCATATTTATTGAGCGCTTACTATGTGCAGAGCACTGTACTAAGCGCTTGGGAAGTACAAATTGGCAACATATAGAGACAGTCCCTACCCAACATCGGGCTCACAGTCTAAGATGCCAAACACTGCGCTAAGTGCTCGGGTACATGCAAGATAATCGGATCGGACGTGGTCCCTGAGACTGTTCCAGATAATAGTCGTGCAAAACCGATGTTTTTAAGGGATCCTAAAGACCAATTTCCAGCACTTTTTCAGGAGAGGCCTGGAGCTTGAGGAAAAATAGAGGGAAGTTTTTCAATTAATGAAGCAACTACTTTCCTATTGTACAGAACAACAAATATTCGATTTAACTGCGGGCCAACACTTATAATCGAGAGCAGCTGGCACGCCTAAATTTAACAACTAGTAACCAAGATAGGCGTGTAGTACAGCAGTCGTTTCCTATCATATGACCACCGCAGTTTCACTCTCCGCTCCGCAGCTGTCTAAGGTAAATTGATGCAGTGCTCGCGGTGGAAAAAATAAAAACACACTGACTTTTCAGATTGAAGTCACGTCCGGAAGGTCCCATTAGGTTGGCGTTAGGAAGCGTCTGAAAATGTAAGAGGAACATTAGCTAGCAGGCTACCAAGAGTCACATACTAAGTACACCTAGGACTCCTCTATTAGAGCGTAACTTTCACGTCTGAAGCTAAAAGAGACCATTTAGGGTCGACGGGATATTCAAAGTGAAAGATTTATATTGTCTATGTGACCGCATTCGTTCACTTGAAAAATGATCTGTTATCCTGAAGGCACCGGATTTTTTTCAACACAAATCCAGCCCTTGAGAAAAACAATTCCAATCTATATAGGGTACCGTTTGACACAACGTGCACTCTAAAATATAATGGTTTTCACAAGTTCCTTTGACTCCTCTTCCATTCTTATTATTAATAATAATGATAATGGCATTCATTAAGCACCTACTATGTGCAAAGCGCTGTTCTAAGTGCTGGGGGGATACAAGGTGATCAGGTGGTCCCACGGGGGGCTCACAGTCTTAATCCCCATTTTCCAGATGAGGTAACTGAGGCACAGAGAAGGTAAGCAACTTGCCCAAAGTCACACAGCTGACAAGCGGCGGAGCCGGGATTTGAACCCATGACCTCTGACTCCAAAGCCCATGCTTTTTCCACTGAGCCACGCTGCTTCTCTAATAATTATGATAATACACTGGTTAAGTATTTACTAGGTACTAAGCACTGAGGTACGTATAAGGCTATCAGACCCAACACAATCCCTTGTGCATGGCATAGTGGATAGAGCCCAGGCCTGGGAGCTGGAAGGACCTGAGTTCTAATCCTGGCCCGCCACATGTCTACTGTGTGACCTTGGGCAAGTCATTTCACTTCTCCATGCCTCAGTTACCTCACCCGTAAAATGGGGATTGAGAGGTCGGGGGTTCTAATCCCGGCTCCACCACTTGTCTGCTGTGTGACTTTGGGCAAGTCACTTAACTTCTCCATGCCTCAGTGACCTCATCTGTAAAATGGGGATTAAGGCTGTGAGACACATATGGGACAATAACCTGATTAACTTGTATCCCCCCAGAGCTTAGAACAGTGCTTTGCACATAGTAAGCACTTAACAAATGCCATTATTATTATTATTGTTATGTGGGACAGGAATTGTGTCCAACCTGATTTGCTTTTATCCCCCCCAGAGCTTAGTACAGTGCCTGGTATGTAGTAAGTGCTTTTAACAAATACTATTTTTTTGAAAAAAAAGGGCATTTGAGTCACAGCACAGTGAGATCAGAATGAGAAATTAGGCTGGGCTCATGTAGAGTAGGCATGGTTTGCCATGGGATTATTGTTATCATCATAATCATCATTATTATTATTCATAATTATTATTATTATTGTGGAATTCCGGCATAATACCTGCATGATGATGATGGCATTTATTAAGCGCTTACTATGTGCAAAGCACCGTTCTAAGCACTGGGAAGGTTACAAGGCGATCAGGTTGTCCCACGGGGGGCTCACAGTCTTCATCCCCATTTTATTCATTCATTCATTCAATCGTATTTATTGAGCGCTTACTATGTGCAGAGCACTGTACTAAGCGCTTGGGAAGTACAAGTTTGTAACACACAGAGATGGTCCCTACCCAACAGCGGGCTCACGGTCTAGAAGGTAATAATAGTATTTGTTAAGCACTTACTATGTGCGAAGCACTGTTCTAAGCGCTGGGGGGGGGGGGAATACAAGGTGATCAGGTTGTCCCACGTGGGGCTCACAGTCTTAATCCCCATTTTACAGAGATGAGGTCACTGAGGCACAGAGAAGTTAAATGACTTGATAATAATAGTAATAATAATGGCACTTGTTAAAGCACTTTTCTAAGTGCTGGGGGGGATACAATAATAATAATAATGTTGGCATTTGTTAAGCGCTTACTATGTGCAAAGCACTGTTCTAAGCACTGGGGGGGCTACAAAATGATCAGGTTGTCCCACATGGAGCTCACAGTCTTAATCCCCATTTTACAGATGAGGTAACTGAGGCTCAGAGAAGTTAAGTGACTTGCCCAAGGCCACACATCAGACATGTGGTGGAGCCGGAATTCGAACCCATGACGACTAACTCCAAAGCCTGTGCTCTTCCCACTGAGGCACGCTGCTTCTCTCTGGGATCGAGTTGTCCCACGTGGGGCTCACGGTCTTAATCCCCATTTGACAGATGAGGGGTAACAGGCTCAGAGAAGTTAAGTGACTTGCCCGAGGTCACACAGCAGACATGTAGTGGAGCCGGGATTCGAACCCGTGCCCTCCATCTCAAAGCCCGTGTTCTTTCCACCGAGCTACGCTGCTTCAAGTCACCCAGCTGACAGTTGGCGGAGCGGGATTTGAACCCATGCCCTCTGACTCCAAAGCCCGGGCTCTTCCCACTGAGCCACGCTGCTGCCTGCATATGGCCAGGAGGCCTGGGGTCGTCTTCCCAATTGACAGCTGCTGCCAAAGGATTCAAAAACTCATCATCATCATCATCATCATCATCATCATCAATAGTATTTATTGAGCGCTTACTCTGTGCAGAGCACTGTACTAAGCGTTTGGGAAGTACAAATTGGCAACATAGAGACAGTCCCTACCCAACAGTGGGCTCACAGTCTAAAAGGGGGAGACGGAGTACAAAACCAAACGTACTAACAAAATAAAATAAATAGAATAGATATGTACAAGTAAAACAAATAAATAAATGAATAAAGTAATAAATATGTACAAACATATATACAAATATACAGGTGCTGTGGGGAAGGGAAGGAGGTAAGATGGGGGGATGAAGAGGGGGACGACGGGGAGAGGAGGGAAGGGGCTCAGGGGTAGACATGTAGACAGGGGTCAAAATCGTCAGAACAAATTGAATTAGAGCTCTATGCACATCATTAACAAAATAAAAAGAATAGTAAATATGTACTAAACGTTTTCCAATGGCTGCAAACACCATCCAAATATTTCCTACCATAGTGTTGTGATCACCCAGCCAAAAGGAAAAAGCCTCAATTTTGTCACACGCTCCTCTTCCAAGTGCTTACTACAGTGCTCTGCCCACAGGATGAGCTCAATAAATACAACTGAGTGATCATATATGTCCAAACACAAGGCAGATACGCACACGTACACACGATTGTATTGACTGAGAGCCCACTGAGCGCAGAGCACGATTGATTGATTGATGGGAGCAGGCACGGGCGCTCACTTCATCATCAATCATATTTATTGAGCGCTTACTATGTGCAGAGCACTGTACTAAGCGTTTGGGAAGTACAAATTGGCAACATATAGAGACAGTCCCTACCCAACAGTGGGCTCACAGTCTAAAAGGGGGAGACAGAGAACAAAACCAAACATATTAACAAAATAAAATAAATAGAATAGATACGTACAAGTAAAATAAATAAATAAATGAATAGAGTAATAAATATGTACAAACATATATACATATATACAGGTGCTGTGGGGAAGGGAAGGAGGTAAGATGGGGGGGATGAAGAGGGGGACGAGGGGGAGAGGAGGGAAGGGGCTCAGGGGTAGACATGTAGACAGGGGTCAAAATCGTCAGAATAAATTGAATTAGAGCTCTATGCACGTCATTAACAAAATAAAAAGAATAGTAAATATGTACTAAACGTTTTCCAATGGCTGTAAACACTGCCCAAATATTTCCTACCATAGTGTTGTGATCACCCAGCCGAGAGGAAAAAGCCTCAATTGTAGGCAATTGTGTGCAGAGCACGATTGATTGATTGATGGGAGCAGGCATGGGCGCTCACTTCATCAATCAATCATATTTATTGAGCGCTTACTATGTGCAGAGCACCGTACTAAGCGCTTGGGCAGTACAAATTGGCAACATATAGAGACGGTCCCTACCCAACAGTGGGCTCACAGTCTAAAAGGGGAAGCTCACTTGCAGCTACAGGCTCCTCGTAAGGCGTTCGCTTCCAGACATCACATCTCCTACAATCATCGCTCAAAACAAAGGCGGCAGCGGTGTTTAGTCCACAGTCGAACAAGAAAAATGAACACGTCTAAAGATAATTGCTTGCTTTGTACGGAGAGCTTAACTGGGCTAAATAAAAATCTCCCGCCCCTTGCCTAGTTTTCCGAGAAGACGTTCATTACCGCATTACCGATCCTCCTTCTCCTCTTTGGAGCGTGTGCCAGTCGAGGCTCGGTGGCCAGATGTTTTTCCAGATGTAGAGCGTAATGCTTGTCGAGGGCTGGTGATTTCTTCTCCCTTTTTTTTTTTAAATCATCAATTGTATTTATTGAGTGCTTACTATGTGCAGTGCACTGTACTAAGCGCTTGGGAAGTACAAAATGGCAACATAGAGAGACAGTCCCTACCCAACAGCGGGCTCACAGTCTAAAAGGGGGAGACGGAGAACAGAACCAAACATACTGACAAAATAAAATAAATAGGATAGATGTGTACAAATAAAATAAATAAATAATGATGCGGAAGTTGAAGAAGCAGGGAGGCAGCAAGGCCTAGCGGGAAGAGAAGAGAGGGTTTGACTAGTTCCCACCTGGGTAAAAGCACCCAGGCCGTTGAGGGCAGAATTGGGCACTTGCTAGCTTTCAAGAGATGACAATGGCTTTAAATTTGAATCGATCCATCAATCAATCAATCAATCAATCGTATTTATTGAGCGCTTACTGTGTGCAGAGCACTGTACTAAGCGCTTGGGAAGTACAAGATGGCAACATATAGAGACGGTCCCTACCCAACAGTGGGCTCACAGTCTAGAAGGGGGAGACAGAGAACAAAACCAAACATACTAACAAAATAAAATAAATAGAATAGGTAGGTACAAGCCAAATAAATAAATAAATATTTATAAAATATTTATAAAATATATTTATATTTATATATTATAAACAAAATAAATACCAATATAAATAAATACCATCGATGGTATCTATCGAGCACTTACTGTGTGCAGAGCACTGTACTAACTGCTTTGGAGACTTCAGTAGAGTTGGTTGACCTGATTATAAACTGTGTGACTTTAGGCAAGTCACTTAACTTCTCTGTGCCTCAGTTACCTCATCTGTAAAATGGGGAGCCTCCTGTGGGACAATCTAATCACCTTGGAACCTCCCCAGCACATAGAACAGTGCTTTGCACATAGTAAGCACTTAACAAATGCCGTTATTACTCTATTTATTTATTCATTTTACTTGTACCTATCTATTCTATTTATTTTATTTTGTTAGTATGTTTGGTTTCGTTCTCTGTCTCCCCCTTTTAGACTGTGAGCCCCCTGTTGGGTAGGGACTGTCTCTATATCATCATCAATCGTATTTATTGAGCGCTTACTGTGTGCAGAGCACGGTACTAAGCGCTTGGGAAGTACAAATTGGCAACGTATAGAGACAGTCCCTACCCAACAGTGGGCTCACAGTCTAAAAGGGGGAGACGGAGAACAAAACCAAACATACTGACAAAATAAAATAAATAGAATAGATATGTACAAGTAAAATAAATAAATAAATAAATAGAGTAATAAATATGTACAAACATATAAATATGTACAAACATATTTATATGTGTAAACATATAAATATGTACAAACTTTTAGACTGTGAGCCCACTGCTGGGTAGGGACTGTCTCTATATGTTGCCAATTTGTGCTCTGCACACAGTAAGCGTTCAATAAATACGATTGATTGATTGATTATAAAGTCACTTAACTTACCTGTGCCTCAGTTATCTCCTCCGCAAAAGGGGGTGAAAATCCCTGTTTTCCCCTCTCCCTTAGATTGCGAGCTCCGGGCGGGATAGGGACTGTGTTCGCTCTGCCTACAATCATGAATATATTCAGGACTTATTCCCCACCCCTCAAAAAACTCCCGTGGCTGTCCATCCACCTCCGCGTCGAAGAGAAACTCTTCAGCGTCGGCTTTAAAACCCTCCATCACCTTGCCTCCTCCTACCGAGCCCGGAAACTTCGCTCATTAGACTGTAAGCTCCTCGTGGACAGGAATCATGTCCAACTCCACTGTGTTGTCCTCTAGACTGTAACAGTTTGACTGGAGGGCAGAAACAAGACTCCTTGAAGCAGTGAAGCAGCGGTGAAGCAGAGAAGCCGTGTTTTCTAGTGGATACTGCGCAAGCCTCGGAGTCTGCTGTATAACCTTGGGCAAGTCACTTCACTTTTCCGTGCCTCAGTTTCCTCACCTGCAAAATGGGGATTAAGACTGTGAGCCCCGTGTGAGACATGTCCAACCTGATTAGGCTGTATCAACACTAGTGCTTAGCATAGTGCCTCACCTCCTCCAGGAGGCCTTCCCAGACTGAGCCCCTTCCTTCCTCTCCCCCTCGTCCCCCCTCCATCCCCCCATCTTACCTCCCTCCCTTCCCCACAGCACCTGTATATATGTATATATGGTTGTACATATTTATTGCTCTATTTATTTATTTATTTATTTTACTTGTACATATCTATCCTATTTATTTTATTTTGTCAGTATGTTTGGTTTTGTTCTCTGTCTCCCTCTTTTAGATTGTGAGCCCACTGTTGGGTAGGGACTGTCTCTATATGTTGCCAATTTGTACTTGCCAAGTGCTTAGTACAGTGGTCTGCACATAGTAAGCGCTCAATAAATGCGATTGATGATGATGATGATTTAATTTAGTGATTCCATCTCTTCCAAGTTATCCATTTGGCCTGCTTAGTTTGGCCACACTGTGACCCTTTCATACTCTCCCAAGTGCCCAGTACAGTACCCTGCACTAAGTGTTCAGTACATATTGTTGATTGGTCTGTGGGGCAACACATGGAATATATGTGAGCCCCTTCCCTCCTCTCCCCCTCGTCACCCTCTCCATCCCCCACCATCTTACCTCCTTCCCTTCCACACAGCACCTGTATATATGTATATATGTGTGTACATATTTATTACCCTATTTATTTATTTTACTTGTACATATCTATTCTATTTATTTTATTTTGTTAGTATGTTTGGTTTTGTTCTCTGTCTCCCCCTTTTAGACTGTGAGCCCACTGTTGGGTTGGGGCTGTCTCTATGTGTTGCCAACTTGTACTTCCCAAGCGCTTAGTACAGTGCTCTGCACATAGTAAGCGCTCAATACGATTGATGATGATGATGATGTGGTGTCAAAACAGGATGAACCCCTCACGGTCTTTTGAAAGGTATGTGCTTCTACCGCTAACCTCCTCACCGTGCCTCGTTCTCGCCCGTCCCGCCATGGAGCCCGGGCCCACGTCCTCCCCCTGGCCTGGAATGCCCCCAATCCCTCCGCACATCTGCCAAACTAGCTCTCTTCCTCCCTTTCAAGCCCTACTGAGAACTCACCTCCTCCAGGAGGCCTTCCCAGACTGAGCCCCCTTTTTCCTCTCCTCCTCCCCATCCCCCCGCCCTACCTCCTTCCCCTCCCCACAGCACCTGTTTATGTTTGTACAGGTTTACTACTCTATTTATTTTACTTGTACATATTTACTCTTCTATTTATTTTATTAATGATGTGCATCTAGCTTTACCTCTATTTGTTTTACTACTCTATTTATTTTACTTGTACATATTGACTATTCTATTTATTTTATTAATGATGTGCATCTAGCTTTACCTCTATTTGTTCTGATGACTTGACACCTGTCCACATGTTTTGTTGTCTGTCTCCCCCTTCTAGACTGTGAGCCCGTTGTTGGGTAGGGACCATCTCTATATATTGCCAACTTGTACTTCCCAAGCGCTTAGTACAGTGCTCTGCACACAGGAAGCGCTCAATAAATACGATTGAATGAATGAATGAATCTAGCTTTATCTCTATTTGTTCTGATGACTTGACACCTGTCCACGTTTTGTTTTGTTGTCTGTCTCCCCCTTCTAGACTGTGAGCCCGTTGTTGGGTAGGGACCGTCTCTATATGTTGCCAACTTGTACTTCCCAAACGCTTAGTACAGTGCTCTGCACACAGGAAGCGCTCAATAAATACGATTGAATGAATGAATGAATCTAGCTTTATCTCTATTTGTTCTGATCACTCGACATCTGTACACATGTTTTGTTTTGTTGTCTGTCTCCTCCTTCTAGACTGTGAGCCTGTTGTTGGATAGGGACCGTCTCTATATGTTGCCAATTTGTACTTCCCAAGCGTTTAGAACAGTGCTCTGCACACAGTAAGCGCTCAAGAAATACAATTGAATGAATGAATGAATGGTTGGGAATAAATGGCTTTTTCTAAAGTCTGGGTGGCTCCCTGCTCGACACAGGGCAGCAGGAACTGAGAGCTCCATTCGACCCCAGCACTTAGTACAGTGCCTGGCACAGAGTGAGTACTTGTTGGGTAGGGACTGTCTCTATATGTTGCCAACTTTTACTTCCCAAGTGCTTAGTACAATCAATCAATCAATCAATCAATCGTATTTATTGAGCGCTTACTATGTGCAGAGCACTGTACTAAGCGCTTGGGAAGTACAAATTGGCATCACATAGAGACAGTCCCTACCCAACAGTGGGCTCACAGTCTAAAAGGGGGAGACAGAGAACAGAACCAAACATACCAACAAAATAAAATAAGTAGTATAGAAATGTACAAGTAAAATAAATAAATAAATAAATAAACAGAGTAATAAATATGTACAACCATATATACATATATACAGGTGCTGTGGGGAAGGGAAGGAGGTAAGACGGGGATGGAGAGGGGGACGAGGGGGAGAGGAAAGAAGGGGCTCAGTCTGGGAAGGCCTCCTGGAGGAGGTGAGCTCTCAGCAGGGCCTTGAAGGGAGGAAGAGAGCTAGCTTGGCAGATGGGCAGAGGGAGGGCATTCCAGGCCCGGGGGATGACGTGGGCCGGGGGTCGATGGCGGGACAGGCGAGAGCGAGGTACGGTGAGGAGATTAGTGGTGGAGGAGCGGAGGGTGCGGGCTGGGCTGGAGAAGGAGAGAAGGGAGGTGAGGTAGGAGGGGGCCAGGGGATGGACAGCCTGGAAGCCCAGGGTGAGGAGTTTCTGCCTGATGCGCCGATTGATCGGTAGCCACTGGAGGTTTTTGAGGAGGGGAGTAATATGTCCAGAGCGTTTCTGGACAAAGATAATCCGGGCAGCAGCATGAAGTATGGATTGAAGTGGAGAGAGACACGAGGATGGGAGATCAGAGAGAAGGCCAGTGCAGTAGTCCAGACGGGATAGGATGAGAGCTTGAATGAGCAGGGTAGCGGTTTGGATGGAGAGGAAAGGGCGGATCTTGGCAATGTTGCGGAGCTGAGACCGGCAGGTTTTGGTCACGGCTTGGATGTGAGGGGTGAATGAGAGAGCGGAGTCGAGGATGACATCAAGGTTGCGGGCTTGTGAGATGGGAAGCATGGTAGTGCCGTCAACAGAGATGGGAAAGTCAGGGAGAGGACAAGGTTTGGGAGGGAAGACAAGGAGCTCAGTCTTCGACATGTTGAGCTTTAGGTGGCGGGCGGACATCCAGATGGAGATGTCCTGAAGGCAGGAGGAGATGCGAGCCTGGAGGGAGGGGGAGAGAGCAGGGGCAGAGATGGAGATCTGGGTGTCATCAGCGTAGAGGTGATAGTTGAAGCCGTGGGAGCGAATGAGGTCACCAAGGGAGTGAGTGTAGATTGAGAACAGAAGGGGACCAAGCACTGAACCTTGGGGAACCCCCACAGTAAGAGGATGGGAGGTGGAGGAGGAGCCTGCAAAAGAGACTGAGAATGAACGACCGGAGAGATAAGAGGAGAACCAGGAGAGGACGGAGTCTGTGAAGCCAAGGTCAGATAACGTACAGTGCTCTGCACATAGTAAGCGCTCAATAAAAACGATTGAATGAATGAATGAATGAACAGATGCCATAAAGAAAAACAAAATGTGGTGGAGCCAGGATTAGAATCTCGGTCCCCTGCCTCTCAGCCCTGAACTCTTTCCTCTAGGCCAAGCAGTTTGGAGAAAAATAGGCAATCTCAGCTTGTTGCTCCACGGGCAGGACGAGACACAACTTTTTTTCATCATCATCATCAATCGTATTTATTGAGCACTTACTATGTGCAGAGCACTGTACTAAGCGCTTGGGAAGTACAAATTATAGAGACAGTCCCTACCCAACAGTGGGCTCAAAGAGAGCTCACCTCCTCCAGGAGGCCTTCCCAGACTGAGCCCCCTTTTTCCTCTCTTCCTCCCCATCCCCTCCGCCCTACCTCCTTCCCCTCCCCACAGCACCTGTATATATATATTTGTACAGATTTATTACTCTATTCATTACTCGTACATATTTACTATTTATTTTGTTAATGATGTGCATATAGCTTTAATTCTATTTGTTCTGACGACTTAGACACCTGTCTCCATGTTTTGTTTAGTCTGTCTCCCCCTTCTAGACTGTGAGCCCGTTGTTGGGTAGGGACCGTCTCTAGATGTTGCTGACTTGTACTTCCCAAGCGCTTAGTTCAGTGCTCTGCACACTGTAAGCGTTCAATAAATGCGATTGAATGAATAAATGGAGAGAAATGGAATTATTGATCCTGTTGGAATATCCATTCCAATAGGATCAATCCATCCATTTCCCTTCTAGACTGTGAGCCCACTGTTGGGTACGGACCGTCTCTAGATGTTGCCAACTTGTACTTCCCAAGCGCTTAGTACAGTGCTCTGCACACTGTAAGCGCTCAATAAATATGATTGAATGAACAAATAGAGGGAGAGAAATGGGATTATTGATCCTGTTGGAATATCCATTCCAACAGGATCAATCCATCCATTTCCCTTCTAGATTGTGAGCCCACTGTTGGGTACGGACCGTCTCTAGATGTTGCCGACTTGTACTTCCCAAGCGCTTAGTACAGTGCTCTGCACACAGTAAGTGCTCAATAAATACAATTAAATGAATGAATCAATCGTATTTATTACTTATTGAGTGTGTGTGCCCAAGTTGGTGAGTGTGTGAGGTGGGGTGGAGCAAGAGGTCATCGGAGTAAAGGAGTGAGAGGATCATCGGGGCCATCCGCAGGAATATAGGAAAGTCCCCAAGGATCAATGTAAGGATGGAGAAGGACAGAGGGACAAATGTAGAGAAGCAGCATGGCAGAGCACAGGCCTGGGCGTCAGAAGGTCATGGGTTCTAATCCCGGCTCCACCACTTGTCTGCTGTGTGACCTTGGGCAAGTCACTTCACTTCTCTGGGCCTCAGTTACCTCATACTTCATTAGACTGTGAGCCCACTGTTGGGTAGGGACTGTCTCTATATGTTGCCAACTTGAACTTCCCAAGCACTTAGTACAGTGCTCTGCACACAGGAAGCGCTCAATAAATATGATTGATTGATTTGTAATAATAATAATAATGATGGCATTTATTAAGCGCTTACTATGTGCAAAGCACGGTTCTAAGCGCTGGGGAGGTTACAAGGTGATCAGGTTGTCCCCCGGGGTGGGCTCAGTCAATCCCCTTTTGACAGATGAGGTAACTGAGGCCCAGAGAAGTTAAGTGACTTGCCCAAAGTCACACAGCTGACAGTTGGCGGAGTTGGGATTGGAACAAATACCATAATAATAGTAATAATAACAATAATTAATAATGATAATGCAGACGAAGTGGTCGAGGGGGAGAAAAGTAAAAATCATCCCCTCCCTCGTCCCCTCAGAGACGCAGCTAAGGGGGGGGGGGGGAGGAGGGGATCATGCGCATGCGCATAAACCTTCCGTCCCCCCCCCCCCACGGGGGCAGATGCGCTGGGCCGCCCCCTCTCCCTGGGGGCGGGATCGGTGCGCATGCGCATAAACGTTACCCCCCCCCCCCCCCCCCCCGGTCAGATGCGCCAGGCCGCCCCCTCTCCCTGGGGGCAGGATCGCGCGCATGCGCGTATAAGTTTCAGTCATTCATTCAATCGTGTTTATTGAGCGCTTACTGTGTGCAGAGCACTGTACTAAGCGCTTGGGAAGTACAAGTTGGCAACATATAGAGACGGTCCCTACCCAACAGTGGGCTCAATCAATCAATCAATCGTATTTATTGAGCGCTTACTTTGTGCAGAGCACTGTACTAAGCGCTTGGGAAGTAGAAGAAGCAGCAGCGTGGCTCAGTGGAAAGAGCACGGGCTTTGGAGTCAGAGGTCATGGGTTCAAATCCCGGCTCCGCCAATTGTCAGCTGTGTGACTTTGGGCAAGTAACTTAACTTCTCTGTGCCTCAGTTACCACATCTGTAAAATGGGGATTAACACTGTGAGCCCCACGTGGGACAACCTGATCACCCTGTAACCTTCCCAGCGCTTAGAACAGTGCTTTGCACATAGTAAGCGCTTAATAAATGTCATTATTATTTTATTATAATTATTGTTACAAGCCGGCATCATATAGAGACGGTCCCTACCCAACAGTGGGCTCACAGTCTAGAAGGGGGAGACAGAGAACAAAACCAAACATACTAACAAAATAAAATAAATAGAATAGATATGTACAAGTAAAATAAATAAATAGAGTAATAAATATGTACAAACATATATACATATATACAGGTGCTGTGGGGAAGGGAAGGAGGTAAGATGGGGGGGATGGAGAGGGGGACGAGGGGGAGAGGAAGGAAGGGGCTCAGTCTGGGAAGGCCTCCTGGAGGAGGTGAGCTCTCAGTAGGGCCTTAGTCTAAAAGGGGGAGACGGAGAACAAAACCAAACATCCTAACAAAACAAAATAAATAGAATAGATCGTGGCTCAGTGGAAAGAGCCCGGGCTTTGGAGTCAGAGGTCATGGGTTCGAATCCCGGCTTCGCCAATTGTCAGCTGGGTGACTTTGGGCAAGTCACTGCACTTCCCTGGGCCTCTGTTCCCTCGTCTGTAAAATGGGGATGAAGACTGGGAGCCCCATGTGGGACAACCCGATCACCTTGTAACCTCCCCGGCTCTTAGAACAGTGCTTTGCACATAGTAAGCGCTCAATAAAAGCCATCATTATTATTATGTACAAGTAAAATAAATAGAGTAATAAATATGTACAAACATATATACAGTCTAGAAGGGGGAGACAGACAACAAAACATATTAAGAAAACAAATTAAATAGAATATATTTTGGGGCGGGGCCAACAACCCGGCGGAGGCCCCGTCCTTTCTCTTCCCCACAACCGCCTCACCCCGTCCTGGTCGTTTTTAAATCTCGCCGCCCCGTCCACCACCAGCCAATCCCCGTCGGCCGCGGCCGGCGGCAGCCAATCACAGTCGGGCCCGCCACTTTCTTTTCAAACCCGCCCCGCCTTCCACCCCAACCGCCAATGAGAGTCCGAATTCTTGTTTCACCGCCCCCCCCGACCAGTTCGAACGAGCGGGAGGAGTCAACCGAACCTGCTAGGCGGCGGCGGGCGCGCGCGCGGGGGAACCCGACCTATGAGGGCCCGGGGGAGGAAGGGCCGGGTGGGCGGGGCCCGGCCGCCGCCGGAGCCAATCAGGGCGCTCGGGGGGCGGGGCCCGCCGCGCGACCCAGCAAGTTGCGGTGACCGGGGCGCGGGGGGGGGGTCGAAGTGGGGAAAACAAGAGTCTGGGGAGCGGGCCGGCTGGACGGCAGTTCGCTGCAGGAGCCCCCCGGGACGAGTCGCGAGGCCGTCGGACGCCGGGAGGAGCCGCCGCCCGTTCGCTCTTCCCTTTCAGGCAAGAGGAGCTAACTCTCCTGCGACTCGTCCCACGACCGCCGACATGGCCGGGGGTTGGGGGAAGGGGCGCCCCCCTCAGGATCCCGCTGGGGAGGCTCCGTTCCCCGCGGGAAGGAGGGAGCGGAGGCGACGGCGGACTCCCGTAGACCCTGGGGTGGGGGGGGGGGGGCTGAGGCCGGCCCGAGTTACTGCTCCAACGGAGGGCTGGGGAGGGGCCGGGCCGCCTGTTTACCCCATCTTGCGGGGGAGGGAGGGAGGAAGGAAAGGAGGGAGTGGGGGAGGGAGTGGGGGAGGGAGTGGGGGAGGCCCCGCCCCGGATGGGCTGTCACGCGCCATCGTCGGGCGTGGCCTGCGTAAGGGGCGTGATCGACCCGCGGGGGGCGTGGCCGCCTTACGGAAGGGGTGAGTGCCCTGCGTAAGGGGCGTGGCCTCTATGTAAGGAAGGTGTGATCAGCCTGCGTAGGGGGCGTGGCCGACTAACGTAAGGGGGGATCGGCTTACGTAAGGGGAGTGCTCGGCCTGCGTAGGGGGCGTGGCCCCCGTACGTAAGGGGGTGATTGGCTTGTGTATGGGGCATGGCCGGCTTACGTAAGGGTAGTGCTCGGCCTGCGTAGGGGGCGTGGCCGCCTTGCGTAAGGGTGATCGGCCTGCGTAGGGGCGTGGCCACCATACGGGAGGGAGGGAGGGAGGAAGTGGGGGAGGCCCCGCCTCGGATCATCATCATCATCACCATCAGTCGTATTTATTGAGCGCTTACTATGTGCAGAGCACTGTACTAAGCGCTTGGGAAGTACAAATTGGCAACATATAGAGACAGTCCCTACCCAACAGTGGGCTCACAGTCTAAAACCTTACGGAAGGGGGGGTGATTGCCCTGCGTAAGGGGCGTGGCCGCCTTACCCAAGGGGGGTGTGATCAGCCTGCGTAGGGGGCGTGGCCGCCGTACGTAAGGGTGATCGGCCTGCGTAGGGGCGTGGCCACCATACGTAAGGGGGGGTCGCCCTGCGTAGGGGGCGTGGCCGCCTTACGTCAGGGACGTGACAGACCTACGTGGGGGCGTGGTCGGCGTATGGGGGGGTGGCCGGCCTGCGTGATGGGCGTGGCCGTGTATCGTAGGGGGCGTGGCAAGCCTAAGTAGGGGTCATGACACCCGTCCCGCATGTTTTGTTTTGTTGTCCATCTTCCCCTTCTCGACTGTGAGCCCGTTGTTGGGTAGGGACCGCTATATGTTACCGACTTGTCCTTCCCCAGCGCTTAGTACAGTGCTCATCGCACGGTAAGCTGTCAATAAATACGCCCGAATAAATGAAGCAGCGTGGCTCAATGGAAAGAGCACGGGCTTGGTTGGCAGAGGTCATGGGTTCAAATCCCGCCTCTGCCAACTATCAGCCGTGTGACCTTGGGCAAGTCACTTAACTCCTCTGCCTCTCAGTTACCTCATCTGTATAATGGGGGTGAAGATTAGACTGTGAGCCCACTGTTGGGTAGGGACTGTCGTCTCCATATGTTGCCAATTTGTACTTCCCAAGCGCTTAGTACAGTGCTCTGCACATAGTAAGCGCTCAATAAATACGATTGATGATTGTGGGGCAACCTGATCACCTTGTATCCCCCTCCAGCGCTTAAAGCAGTGCTTTGCACATAGTAAGCGCTTAACAAATGCCGTTATCATTATTAATACTAACGAATGAACGACCGGCCTGCGTAGGGGGTGTGCCCGGATTTTATTTTAATGGCATTTATTAAAGGCTTACTATGTGCAAAGCACTGTAGGAAGCCCTGGGGGGCGGAGGGATACAAGGTGCTCGGGTTGTACCACGTGGGGCGCAGTCTTCATCCCCATTTTACAGATTAGGTAACTGAGGCCCAGTGAAGTGACATACCCAAAGTCACACAGCTGACAATTGGCGGAGTCGTGATTCCAACCCATGACCTCTGACTCCAAAGCCCGGGCTCTTTGCACTGAGCCGCGCTGCTTCTCTTGCGTAATGGGGGCGAACGGCCTGCGCGGGGGGCGTGGTCGGCCTACGTAAGAGGCGTGGTCGACCTTCTGGCGGGCGCTAGCGGTTGCCGTAGGGGGCGTGGCCGGCGTGCGTGGGGGCGTGGCCGGCCTGCGTAATGGGGGAAAGGCCTGCGTAGGGGGCGTGATCGGCTGCTTAGGGGGCGTGGTCGGCGCGCGGGGGGCGTGGCCTGCCTGTATAGGGGGCGTGGCCGGCGCGAACGGCCTGCGTGGGGGGCGAGGCCGGCTTGCGTAATGGAAAGGCCTGCGTAGGGGGCGTGATCGGCCTGTGGCGGGCGCTGTCGGCTGCCTAGGGGGCGTGGTCGGCATGCGGGGGGCGTGGCCGGCGCGAGCGGCCTGCGTGGGGGACGAGGCCGGATTGCGCAATGGAGGCGTGGTCGGCGTGGCAGGCCTGCCTAGGGGGCGTGGCCGACGCGAAGGGCCCGCGTAGGGGCGTGGCCGGATTGCGTAATAGGGACGCGGTCGGCTTGCGCAAGGGGCGTGCCCGGATTGCGTAATGGGGGCGTGGCCGTCTCGCGTAAGGGGCGTGGTCGGCGCGAAGGGCCGGCGTAAGGGGCGCGGTCGGGCGGGCCGGCGCCTGAGGGGCCGCCTCTCCTCTCCTCTCCTCCGCTCTCTCGTCCTCTGCTCTCCTCAGCTCCCCCGTGCCGTCCGGTCCGGTCCGGTCCGGTCCGGTCCGGTCCGGTCCCGTCCGGTCCTCAGGGCCCCGCCGGCCCCCGCCATGGGCAAGGGCGACCCCAGCAAGCCCCGGGGGAAGATGTCCTCCTACGCCTTCTTCGTGCAGACCTGCCGGGAGGAGCACAAGAAGAAGCACCCGGACTCGCTCGTCAACTTCGCCGAGTTCTCCAAGAAGTGCTCCGAGCGCTGGAAGGTCAGCGGGGGGGGCCCGGACCCCCGGCCCCCGGACCCCCGGCCCCCCGGCCCGGACCGACCGTGGACTGAGCGCCTCCCCTTCGGCGCCGTCCCCCCTCGACGTGTGGCCAGCTAAGCTTGGTGCCGTGCTCTGCGCACAGTAAGCGCTCAATAAATACGACTGAGGGGATGGATGAATGAATGATAATCATTCATTCATCCATCCCATCGTCATCATCATCATCAATCGTATTTATTGAGCGCTTACTCTGTGGAGAGCGCTGTACTAAGCGCTTGGGAAGTACAAGTTGGCAACACGTAGAGGCGGTCCCTACCCCACAGCGGGCTCACAGTCTAGAAGGGGGAGACAGAGAAGAAAACCAAACATACTGACAAAATAAAATAAATAGAATAGATAGGTACAAGTAAAATAAATGAATAAATGGAGTAATAAATATGTACAAACATATATACATATATACGGGTGCTGCGGAGAAGGGAAGGAGGTGAGAAGGGGGCATGGATGGATCCCTTCCTCATCCTCATCCTCACTGTGGTTCGTTCTCGCCTGTCCCGGAATGCCCTCCCTCCGCCCATCCGCCAGGCTAGCTCTCTTCCTCCCTTCAAAGCCCTACTGAGAGCTCACCTCCTCCAGGAGGCCTTCCCACACTCAGCCCCCTCCTTCCTCTCTCCCCTTCTCCCCCTCGCCTTACCTCCATCCCCTCCCCACAGCCCCTCTACATATGTATGTTTGTGCAGATTTAGTACTCTTATTTGTACATATTCTATCTATTTTATTTTGTTAATACGTTTTGTCTTGCCGTCTGTCTCCCCCTTCTAGACTGGGAACCCACTGTTGGGTAGGGACCGTCTCTATATGTTGCCGACTTGTACTTCCCAAGCGTTTAGTTCAGTGCTCTGCACACAGTAAGCGCTCAATGAACTGTGAGCCCACAGTTGGGTAGGGACCGTCTCTATAGGTTGCCGACTTGTACTTCCCAAGCGTTTAGTTCAGTGCTCTGCACACAGTAAGCGCTCAATGAACTGTGAGCCCACCGTTGGGTAGGGACCGTCTCTATAGGTTGCCGACTTGTACTTCCCAAGCGCTTAGTACAGTGCTCTGCATATAGTAAGCACTAAATAAATACAACTGAACAAATGAATAATGATGGCGTTTGGTAAGCGCTTACTATGGGCAGGGCCCCGTTCTAAGCACTGGGGGAGATGCAAGGTCATCGAGTTGTCGCACATGAGGCTCACAGTCCTCATCCCCATTTTACAGATAAGGGAACTGAGGCCCAGTGAAGGGACTTGCCCAAGGTCACACAGCAGACAGGTGGCAGGGTCGGGGTTAATTAATTGTGGTATTTGCTAAGCGCTTACTATGTGCCAAGCACCATTCTTAGCGCTGGGGAGAGACAAGGTGATCGGTTGTCCCACGTGGGGCTCACAGTCCTCATCCCCATTTTACGGATGAAGTCACTGAGGCCCAGTGAAGTGACTTGCCCAAGGTCCCACAGCACACAAGGGGCAAAGTCGGGATTAATGATTAATTGTGGTATTTAAGCGCTTATTATGCGCCAAGCACTGTTCTAAGCACTGGGGGGAGACAAGGTAAACAGGGTGTCCCACAAGGTGCTCACAGTCTTAATCCCCATGAGGCAACCGAGGCCCAGAGAAGTGAAGCGGCTTGCCCAATGTCACACAGATGACAAGTGGCGGAGCCGGGATTAGAACCCACGACCTCCATCTCCCAAGCCCGGGCTCCTTCCGCTAAGCCACGCTGCTCCTCTGCTTACTGCGTGTAGAGCACTGTGCTGAGCGCTCGGGTAGGGACCGTCCACATGTCGCCGACCTGCGCTTCCCAACGACGGGCTCGGCTCCCCGCCGGGCCCCGCCCCGCCCTCACTCCCCCCCTCTCCCTCCGCAGACCATGGCCCCCAAGGAGAAGGCCAAGTTCGAGGATCTGGCCAAGGGCGACAAAGCCCGCTACGACCGTGAGATGAAAAACTACGTCCCGCCCAAGGGGGAGAAGAAGGGCAAGAAGAAGGACCCCAACGCCCCCAAGAGACCACCGTAAGTTTCGGCCGACCCCCGCGGCCTGGTCCGCCATGGCTTCCGTAAGGGCTGTCCATTTGACGGTCGCCCGGCTGATCGGGATTGGTTTTGTCCCCAGGTCGGCCTTCTTCCTGTTCTGCTCGGAACAGCGTCCCAAGATCAAGAGCGAACACCCGGGCCTGTCCATCGGGGACACCGCCAAGAAGCTGGGGGAGCTGTGGTCCGAGCAGTCGGCCAAGGACAAGCTGCCCTACGAGCAGAAGGCGGCCAAGCTAAAGGAGAAATACGAAAAGGTGAGGTCGGAGTGCACCGTGCTTCAGTGGGAATAATAATCACCTCCTCCAGGAGGCCTTCCCAGACTGAGCCCCTTCCTTCCTCTCCCCCTCGTCCCCCTCTCCATCCCCCCATCTTACCTCCCTCCCTTCCCCACAGCACCTGTATATATGTCTATATGTTTGTACATATTTTTTTTTAACTCTATTTATTTAATTTATTTGTACATATCTACTCTATTTTATTTTGTTAGTATGTTTGGTCTCTGTCTCCCCCTTTTAGACTGTGAGCCCACTGTTGGGTAGGGACTGCCTCTGTATGTTGCCAATTTGTACTTCTTTTAGACTGTGAGCCCACTGTTGGGCAGGGACTGTCTCTATGTGATGCCAATTTGTACTTCCCAAGCGCTTAGTACAGTCCTCTGCACATAGTAAGCGCTCAATAAATACGATTGATTGATTGATTCCCAAGCGCTTAGTACAGTGCTCCGCACATAGTAAGCGCTCAATAAACACGATTGATGATGATGATGATGATAATAATTGACGCCTGTCTACTTGTTTTGTTTGTCTCCCCCCTCTAGACTGTGAGCCCGTTGTTGGGTAGGGATTGTCTCTACCTGTTGCCGAATTGTACTTTCTAAGCACTTAGTACAGTGCTCTATTTATTTATTTATTTTATTTGTGCATATCTATTCTATTTTATTTTGTTAGTATGTTTGGTTTTGTTCTCCGTCTCCCCCTTCTAGACTGTGAGCCCACTGTTGGGTAGGGACCGTCTCTATATGTTGCCAATTTGTACTTCCCAAGCGCTTAGTACAGCGCTCTGCACAGAGTAAGCGCTCAATAAATACGATTGATGTTGATGATGATGCTCTGCTAACAGTAAGTGCTCAATAAATACGATTGAATAAAAGAATAGCGATTGTCTTTGTGAAGCGCTTACTATGTGCCAAGCGCTGTTCTAAGCGCTGGGGTAGATACAAGGTGATCAGGTTGTCCCACGTGGGGCTCCCAGTCTTCACCCCCATTTTACAGGTGCGGTAAGTGAGGCGCAGAAAAGTTAAGTGACTTGCCCCGTGTCACACGGCTGACAAGTGGAAGAGGTGGGATTAGAACCCGTGACCTTTGACTCCCAAGCCCGTGCACTTTCCACTAAGCCAAGGTGCTTGGGAATCGGAGGACGTGCGTTCTAATCCCGGCTCTGCCACTAGACTGCTGGGTGACCCTGGGCAAGTCGCTTGACTTCTCTGGGCCTCAGTGACCTCATTTGGAAGATGGGGATTGACTGTGGGACAACCTGATTACCGTGCAGTGCTTGGCACATAGTAAGCGCTTAACAAGTACCACAATTAATTAATAATTAATCCCGATAATACCATCATTATTGGCTGGGCCCGAAAGGAAGCCCCGCTTCAGGGGGTTGCGGGGGGGGGCTCAGTTCGGACCCTGGTCTGCATTTTCCCTCCGGTTCCTTAGCCAGGGGAGACCTGTTTACCCGCTGGTTTTCGTCGTTGAGCAATGACGCCGGATGCCGAAAGACGTTTTTAACTTTTCAGGATATTGCGGCATATCGCGCCAAGGGCAAGGGTGATCTGGGGAAGAAGGGCCCCGGCCGGCCAACGGGATCCAAGAAGAAGGCGGAACCCGAAGAGGATGAAGACGAGGATGACGACGACGAGGAGGACGAGGACGAGGATGAAGAGTAAATGGATGACCTGCTGTAAAGATTTTTTGTGTGTGCGTGTGTATGTGTGTTGGTGCGTGTGTGCGCGCGCGCTCTAAAGTCCATTTTTTCGCTAAGAATGTGAACTCAAGTGCAGCTCATTGTTAGCTTAAGTATCAAAACTGTACAGACTTGTGTATAGGTAAACGTGATTCTTTGTAGGGAGAACTTATATTTTTTAATGTAAGTAGTAGCTGTTGAGGGGCCACCACAGTTATTTTCCAGCTTCTGAGATTGAGTGCTTCTGCGTATTTAATGGTTTTCCTGAATTCCTCGACTAAGCCTCCTGTAGCACAGTAAAAATCTTAAAATCTTAAAATAGCAGGCCTTAAGGTTTTTGTAGGATGTTGCATTTTTCCCTTTAAATAATTTTATAATAAAATTATGTACATTATTTGGTGTTTTCCTAATTTCTTGGCTTTTGTCTTTTTTTTAAAAAAAAACTTTGGCCTGCATAAAAGTCAGGCATTCGTCAAAAGAGCTTTAATCGTGTACTCAGTGCTTGGAAACACTGTCCATTCATTATGTGTCTTAAAATGCTACCGAATAATGCGTGGGCATACTCAGCTCAGTGTGAAGTGGGGCTTTCAGAACACCAGAAAGGAACTCTGGGAACATGAATGTCATCTAAGATCTTAATCTTTCCCTTAAGAAGATACTTTGACTTATTTTTCCAGGCAAAATCTGGTAACCGGGGCCCTGGAATACCATTGATTAAAGTAGCTGGACACTGAAGGCAGGCTGACTTCCTCCCCACCCCGCAAGTATTTTTAGGTCTGTTTTTTTTGAACCACCTGCGGGTGTAGACCCATGCTCAGGGAGGATTTGAAATGATTATAGGTGTAACATTTTTTTTGGAAAATAGATTTCTCAGAATTACGAGGTCGAGTGCTGTTTTAGAAAAGTTGCCTCTTCCTGAACAGTTGTTTAAACAGAAGGTCCTTTCTTAAAAGGAAATGGGATATTTTGCTACTAAGGGGAGAACCCGGCTAGAGAAACCAGGTTTTTGCAGGGCAAATATTTAATGTGCTTTACCACAATCAAAAAGCCCCTAGGCGTTCTTTGTATCATCCCAAATTTTCAGTTTACGAAAGCCAGCGTTCACTATTACCCACACTCATTCAGGAGGCTTGTGAAATCAAGTCAGCATCTAAATCAGGGCGACAGCTAGCTAAGAGCTTTTCCCACTCTGAAAAATTGCTGATAAATATGGTTACTCTAGTGGCCCGGTGTTAAAAACAAAGCGAAAGGGAAGGTCTGTGACCCACTTTGGTGTAGTTAGGTAACCTCTTTGTGACCCCCACCTATTGGTAAGTAATGGAGACCAGTCCCAGGTTTTGTTGGAGGAAAGCGCTTGCCGAGTACCTTTCTTCACCTCCTTCAAAAGAGGTGTAGAAGGTGGCTTTTAAAAGTTCATTTTTCTCTCCCAGTGCTGCTTGAAGCAGTCAAGGTTAAACAGAGCCTAGCTTTCACTTGATTCGCCAAAGTTTCATTTTTGTAATGCCTCCTTTAAGGTAAGATGGATGAATGCCCAATAGAAATAACTTGGTAGTCCAACACTGTACTCAGGTTAGGTGCCCGTTCCTCTTTAAATAAGATTTTAACATGTTTGTCATTGCTGCTAATACGTTGCGGGAGTAGAGGGTGGGTGTTGTCCCGAAAAGCAAACTTCAGGCAAGGCTGTTTAAGTTTTTCCACCAGCTGTTCCAGCAGTTGTGTGTTGTGTTGTTTTTGCTGAATTCTTTTTCTGGTATTAAGCACTTACTATATGGGAGGCACTGTAGTACACGCTGGGGTAGAAATGAGGCAATCAGGTTGGACACAGTCCATATCCCACATGGGGCTCACAGTCATAATCCGTATTTTACAGATAAGTAATGGAGGCCCTGAGAAGTGAAGTGACCAGCCCAAGGTCACACAGAAGACAAGTGGTGGAGCTGGGGTTCATTCATTCATTCATTCAATCATATTTATTGAGCGCTTACTGGGTGCAGAGCACTGTACTAAGCGCTTGGGAAGTACAAGTTGGCAACATATAGAGACGGTCCCTAACCAACAGTGGGCTCACAGTCTAGAAAGGGGAGACAGACAACAAAACAAAACATTAACAAAATAAATAGAATAAATATGTACAAGTAAAATAGAGTAAATAAATATGTACATATATAGAGGTGCTGTGGGGAGGGGAAGGAGGTAAGGCGGGGGGGATAGGGGGAGGAGGGGGACAGGAAGGAGTGGGCTCAGTCTGGGAAGGCCTCATTCATTCATTCAATCGTATTTATTGAGCGCTTACTGTGTGCAGAGCACTGTACTAAGTGCTTGGGAAGTACAAGTTGGCAACATATAGAGATGGTCCCTACCCAACAGCGGGCTCACAGTCTACAAGGGGGAGACAGACAACAAAACATATAAACAAAATAAATAGAATAAATATGTACAATTAAAATAGAGTAATATGTACAAACATATATACATATATACAGGTGCTGTGGGTAGGGGAAGGAGGTAAGGTGGGGAGGAGGGGGAGAGGAAGGAGGGGGCTCAGTCTGGGAAGGCCTCATTCATTCATTCAATCGTATTTATTGAGCGCTTACTGTGTGCAGAGCACTGTGCTAAGTGCTTGGGAAGTACAAGTTGGCAACATATAGAGACGGTCCCTACCCAACAGCGGGCTCACAGTCTAGAAGGGGGAGACAGAGAACAGGTGTATACATATATAGAGACAGTCTATATATATATATAGACTCTCTCGCTCTCTCTCTCTCCCTATATATACATCTATCTCTATCTGTAGGGACCCAACAACGGGCTCACAGTCAAGAAGGGGGAACCCAAGCCTGTATTCTTTCCACTAGGCAACGTTATTCAAGTTGCTTCACTTCTTTGTTCCTCAGTTACCTCGTCTGTAAAATGGGGATTAAGATGGTGAGCCCCATGCGGGACAGGGACTGTCCAAATTTGCTCGTATCCACCCTAGCACTTAATACAGTGCCTGACTCATAGTAAGCACTTTAACAAATACCACAACTATTATGGTGGGAAGCAGCATGCCATAATTGATAGGGTGACCTGGGTTCTAATCCCGACTCTGCCCCTTGTCAGCCCTGTGGCCTTGGGTGAGTCACTTCACTTCTCTCTGCCTCATTTCCCTCATCTGTAAAATGGGGATTAAGACTGAGCCCCAAGCGGGACTGGGACTGTGTCCAACCCGATTTGCTTGTAATAATAATAATGATGATGGCATTTATTAAGCGCTTACTATAAACAAAGCACTGTTCTAAGCGCTGGGGAGGTTACAAGGTGGTTAGGTTGTCCCACGGGGGGCTCACAGTTTTAATCCCCATTTTACAGATGAGGGAACTGAGGCCCAGAGAAGTGAAGTGGCTTGCCCAAAGTCACACAGCTGACAATTGGCGGAGCTGGAATTTGAACCCATGACCTCTGACTCCAAAGCCCGGGCTCTTTCCACTGAGCTACGCGCTTATTACAGTGCGTGGCACAGAGTAAGCACAATTATTATTACTATAATTATTCTCAATTTATCATTTATTTCCCTGGGTGTTCCTTCCTCCCTCCCTCCCTCCTGCTTTGTAACAATAAATACATACTTATTAGTTGCCTTGCATGGAAGTAGATCTAAGATTGTTATTCATTCAATCATTTATATATGTATATATGTTTGTACATATTTATTACTCTATTTATTTTACTTGTACATATCTATTCTATTTATTTTATTTTGTTAGTATGTTTGGTTTTGTTCTCCGTCTCCCCCTTTTAGACTGTGAGCCCACTGTTGGGTAGGGACTGTCTCTATATGTTGCCAACTTGTACTTCCCAAGCACTTAGCACAGTGCTCTGCACACAGTAAGCGCTCAATAAATACGATTGATTGATTGATTGATTGATTTCGGAAGATAAGAAAAGGACCCTCAAGAAGGTTGAGGCCTCCCTAGCGTTAATCAGCCACCAACTGACCTGGATGATTTAGGTATGGAGTTGCCTGGAGGCAGGGGACTGGACCGGATGACCTCAAGGTCCCATACAACTCCGTGATTCCCTGACAAAAGAAAAGAAAAATGGTTGAGCATTCCAAGCCTGTTGAAGAGCAATTCTACTCTTGAGTCGAGCAGCTAGCCCGTCATTTTACACGCACCGCGTCGGGATGGTATTCAAAATAATAATGATAACAATAAGAGTAATAATAACATTGTGGTATTTAAGTGCTCACTGGGTCGAACTCTATACTAAGCACCGGGAAAGAGTGGAAGGAGCACGGATTTGGGAGTCAGAGGACCTGAGGTCTAATTCCAGCTCTGCCACCTGCCTGCTGTAAGACTGTGAATAAAATGACAACTTTTCTAAGCCTCAGTTTACTCATCTGTAAAATAAGGATTGCGTGTCTGTTCTCCTTCCTCTAGAGACCGAGGTCCATGCGGGACAAGGATGGTGCCCACCCTGGTTATTTTGTATCTAACCCAGCACCTGGTACGGAGTTGGACAAAGTGCTTCCATACACCACAAATATTATTAGTATTGTTATTACAAGCAGCAGATGAGATGTCCCACACATTCTTTTTCTTGGGAAATACCTGTTTCAGCTAAATCTCCTTGGGATGAATCGATTCCTCGATGGCTGATATTTGTGCGGAAACTTCCACGCCGATGAGGGTTTCAGGACGATACATCAGGCCATCCTCCTGTTTGACAGGTAGTATTTAGGACTTCTCATTCACTCATTCATTCATTCAATCGTATTTATTGAGCGCTTACTGTGTGCGGAGCACTGTACTAAGCGCTTGGGAAGTACAAGTTAGCAACATGGAGAGACGGTCCCTACCCAACAGTGGTCCCTGACTTCCTGAGAGTCTTCACAACTGCCCCTCGAACGGCGTGGCCTAGTGGAAAGAGCACGGTTCTGGGTTCTAATCCTGGTTTTGCCAATTGTTGGCTGCACGGCCTTGGGAAAGTCACTTAACTTCTCGGTGCCTCGGTTTCCTCACCTGTAAAATGGGGATTAAATCCTACTCCTTCCTGCTAAGACTGTGAGAGCCCCATGTGGGACAGGGACTGTGTCCAACCTGATTACCTTGTATCTACCGCAGCGCTTAGGACAGTGCCTGACACATAGTAAGCGCTTAACAAATACCTTAAAAAAACAACAGCCCAGGCTGTCCCTCTCTCCACTCCCCTTCAGAGAGGAAAACAGTGCCACAATCATACAGCCATTTGAAACTCCTTGATGACAGAGATCATTTCTTCTAACTCCATTGGATATTCTCCCAAGTGTTCGATACAGTGTTCCGCACGTAGTAAGCGCTCAATAAATTCTATTAGTTGATGGACTGAAATAAAAACTGGTCGAAAATCCCTTTGCTGGATTCCAAATTCATTCATTCATTCAATCGTATTTATTGAGCGCTTACTGTGTGCAGAGCACTGTACTAAGCGCTGGGGAATGAGGCGGCAACTGTTGTGGCATTAAAAAAAGTATATTTAGGGCTCTTCTTTCAATCTGCATACACCTCAGATTACAAATAAATTACAGATACTATTTTGTAGTGATGATGATGATGATGGCATTTATTAAGCGCTTACTATGTGCAAAGCACTATTCTAAGCGCTGGGGAGGTTATAAGGTGATTGGGTTGTCCCTCGGGGGGCTCACAATCTTAACCCCCATTTTACAGATGAGGGAACTGAGGCCCGGAGAAGTCAAGTGACTTGCCCAAAGTCACACAGCTAAGTGGCAGAGCCAGAATTTGAACCCAGGACCTCCGACTCCAAAGCCCGGGCTCTTTCCACTGAGCCACGCTGCTTCTCTAGTGGTTGGAAACAGGTGATCTGGAAATCAATCAATCAATCAATCATATTTATTGAGCGCTTACTGTGTGCAGAGCACTGTACTAAGCGCTTGGGAAGTACAAGTTAGTCAAACTATATGCACTGAATTAAGTAGCTTCAAACACGTAGCGTTTTTTAAATACAACTACCAAATTCCACTCGTTAAAATACAATATTATTTTATTTCACCTAAAAAACAAGCAACCCAGATGTACATAAGCTCCCCAAATTTATCTCTAATAAAACTTCTGAATATTTATACAATTTCTACAGAAACTTACAGTGTATCAAAATCTGCATAAATCAAATTTATAAAATGTGTAGAAATGCATAGTGATATTATCAACTTACAAAGCAAGAATATGGGATTTATTGTTTCCAGAGCAGGCTACAGTAGAAAAGAGTCATTACGGCAATAGCTTCTGATGTTTTCGTGTTTTACCAGATTTGCAGTCTCAGGATACAGAATCATATTCACACGGAGGATCAGCTTTTAATGAATTGCACAAAATTCCCCATTTAAAACAGCTGCACCGCCTGTGCCACCTCACTTACGCTGATGCATAGTAACATGATTAAATTAATCGATTCAACACAGAAGATAGAGTCAGTTTTCATACACATGAGCCACGAAAGTACCTACTTCTTCCAGTTTCTTCCTTGACTTGCTTGCAAATTCACAAGTATATAAATATATCCTTTTCTCAATGTCATACAACGTGAGCACAAGAGTCAAAATGTTGAAGATCCCAGATCAGTAGCAAAATACAAGTACAGAATTCAAAATGATAAAATAAGCCCGTACTGTTCAGAATGCTTTGAGCGTGATCGACCCATGCGTTTTTCATGTCAAAAGTGGAAGATAATCGGAAGAAAGTCGGATTTACAAAATTTTCTTGAAAAAGGTAAACTCCTGTAAGTCTGGGAAAGAAACCTTCAACATAAACCTATTAAAAATCTCTTCCTATGTCACACAGAGTAGGGTAACCCTACTATTGTGTCAGAATGAAAAAGTTTCATATTTGTGATTTTCCTGTTCACCACGAAGACCATGCAGAGACCGACAGAAATGAAGAGTCTAACGGACCCCCCCCATCTAACATTAGATTCTCCTGGAGTACAAAGCGGTCTGAATTTGCAATATTGGAAAGGAAACTAAGGACCTTTTCACAGAAATTGGTTATAATAAAACAAAACAAAAACCCCCAGAACAGTTCAGGTGTGGAAAAAACTCCTTCAAAAGACATCCTAAACCTCATCCGACGTGATTCTGACTTATTGACGATTTGTGGCCTTAAGCAACTTTTCATTAAAAAAGTTTCAATTCACCTTCAAGCGAGTTCCATGGCTAACGAAGGCGGAAACGAAGAGCGTTAGATCATTCTCGGCTTCGTGACTTGTGCAGTTTTACCTTATAATAACACACAGGAGTTTCGTAAGGCTTGATCTAACTCGGACTCGGAAGTTTTCCGTGGAGTTCAGAAGGAGCGGTGACTCTCGTCCCAGTAGCGCTAAACTGAAACTGGTTTGGGAAGTTACAAATCAGAGAAATGTCGATAGCTGCCCCGCTCTTTATCGCTTCTTCGTCCCGAGCCCCACCTCTCTTCAGTTTTGACCGCATCCAGGAGGATCGTGGCTACTCCGGGATGGCAGGAGGCAACGGCAGGGCCAGTCACGGATGGAGTCACCATATTTTGAGGTACCACGCGTGGCCCGGTTGGTGGAGGGGTAGGGAAAGCGGTGTTCCTGTACCTTAGTCTCTTCATCGGAGTAAACTGTCCAGGTTTCACCCAACGCCTTTACAAGTCCTCGCCTAAGCAGGTGACAATTCCCACACAATCACCCCGCGCCTTCATCAGATGCTCTCGAGAACAAACCGGAAAAATGAAAGAGGCACTAAAGAGGTTGATATTCACTTTTCCCCCCAAAGCAGCAAGACTGTGAAAGAAGGCCACCTCGGCTAATAACCTGCGGCAGTGCTTCCGAAAAAGATGTAAAAATTAAATAAAGATACGACAGGCTGATAATCACCAAGTCACAGAGGAAAAATCTGGTTACTCCAACTTTTTTTTTTCCTTTTCTTCGAGTAAAAAGCAAAACTGCCTTCAGACCCCTGAGTGTAATCCCAAAGAAGACAAGTGCACCTTTTAACCCCATTCCAGTCAAACAGAGCTAAACAGGGCCTCAAGTTACCATCATCTGAACACAAACGACGAACAAAAGAGGATGTAAACATCTACAGAGTTTAAGGTAAAAGCAGTTTTGTAAACATCAACTGCCGAGGAGAACGCTATTGTTGAGTCCCAGTTCATCTCTCCGTTCCTTCAAACCCACCAGGAGGTCCGGGTTCGGAAGGTTTGGAGCCGTCGGCCGGGAATACGAAGTGCAGCAGGGTTCAGGCTATTTTCCGACCCGTACCGGGTAACGTGTCAGTAGGTAGGTCTGTGGGTTCGCCGGAGCCGATCTAGACGCTGAGGATGTTGTTCATTTCCCACTTCTGCGTCGCTTTGCCGGAGTCGCACTCGGACAGGAACACTTGGTGCAGGATCTCGGAGCGGTCTAAGCACTTCCCCGTAAGGCTGTGGGTAAACCTGTGCAGGTTCTGGGGAAAAACAACCGGGGAGAGTTAGCTGAAGCGAAGCCCTTCTGTCCCTGCCAATCAATCAATCAATCATATTTATTGAGCGCTTACTATGTGCAGAGCACTGTACTAAGCGCTTGGGAAGTACAAATTGGCAACATATAGAGACAGTTCCTACCCAACATTGGGCTCACAGTCTAATGCCACTGAGAGCAACGACCCTTTTGTCCACTGCTAGATAACCACTCACCCTAGACATTTGTTCAAGGCTCTGCTAATGGTAAGGGTAACCTGTCTCCTTAATAATAATAATAATAATAATAATAATGATGACGGTATTTGTTAAGCGCTTTGTTAAGGGTAACCTGGTAACCTGTCTCCTTAATAATAATAATGACGGTATTTGTTAAGCGCTTACTATGTGCAAAGCACTGTTCTAAGCGCTGGGGAGGTTACAAGGTGATCCGGTTGTCCCACGGGGAGGCTCATAGTCTTAATCCCCATTTTACAGATGAGGGAACTGAGGCACAGAGAAATTAAGTGACTTGCCCGAAGTCACACAGCTGACAAGTGGCGGAGCCGAGATTTGAACCAGTGACCTCTGACTCCAAAGCCCGGGCTCTTTCCACTAAGCCACGCTGCTTCTGGCTTCAATCGCTGCTTCAATCGTATTTCCTTTTGTCCACTGCTAGACACCCACCACCCTAGACATTTGTTCGTGGCTCTGCTAATGGTAAGGGCTCCACCTGTCTCCTTAATAATAATAATAATAATAATAATAATAATGATGGTTTTTGTTAAGTGCTTACTATGTGCAAAGCAGTGTTCTAAGTGCTGGGGAGATACAAGGGGATCAGGTTGTCCCACGGGGGGCTCACAGTCTTAATCCCCATTTTACAGACGAGGGAACTGAGGCACAGAGAAGTTAAGTGACTTGCCCAAAGTCACACAGCTGACAAGTGGCAGAGTCGGGATTTGAACCCATGACCTCTGACTCCAAAGCCCGGGCTCTTTCCACTGAGCCACGCTGCTTCTGTTTTGCTGTCTGCCTCCCCCTTCTACACTGTGAGCCCATTGTCGGGTAGGGACCGTCTCTATATGTTGCTGAATTGCACTATCCAACCGCTCAGTACACTGCTCTCTGCACATAGTAAGCGCTCAATAAATACGACTGAATTGAATGAATGAATGAATGGTGGTGGTGGCATTTGTTAAATGCTTACTCTGTGCCAGGCACTGTACTAAACCCTAGAGTGGATATGACTAAATCAGGTTGAACATAGTTCCTGTCTCGTGGGGAGGTGGGGGGAGGTCACAGTCTCAATCCCCATTTTCAAGATGAGGTAACTGAGGCCCAGAGAAGTGAGGTGATTTGCCTGAGGTCACACAGCAGACATGTGGCGGAGCTGGGATTAGAACTCAGGTCCCTCCTGATTCCCAGCTCCGTGCTCTATCCACTAGCTTCACTCTCCCAAGGGTTTAGTACAGTGCTCTGCACAGTCAGTGCTCAATAAATACAATTGACTGACTGACTCCTGAATCCTAATAATAATAATAATAATTATGGTATTTGTTAAGCGCTTACTATGTGTCGAGCACTGTTCTAAGCGCTGGGGAAGATAACAAAGTAATCAGGTTGTCCCAAGTGGGGCTCACGGTTTTAATCCCCATTTTACAGATGAGGCAGCTGAGGCCCAGAGAAGTTAAGTGACTCGCCTGAAGTCACGCAGCAGACGAGTGGTGGAGCCGGGATTAGAACCCACGTCCTTTGACTCCCAAGCCCGGGCTCTTCCCACTAGACCATGCTGCTTTTCTAACCCAATCCAGCTGCCATTTGGCTCTTGGGTGTCTCTGCTCAGCGCTCAGCCCGGGCTGGGCTGCTTTGGAGTGCTCTGCAAACAGTAAGCGCTCAATAAATACGATTGATTGACTGATTGATTGATTGATTGATTCTTCGTCTCCTACTACAATCCAACTGAGCCACTTCACTCCTGTAAAGCCACCTCTATTTATTTTATTTTGTTAGTATGTTTGGTTTTGTTCTCTGTCTCCCCCTTCTAGACTGTGAGCCCGCTGTTGGGTAGGGACCGTCGCTATGTGTTGCCGGCTTGTACTTCCCAAGCGCTTAGTACAGTGCTCTGCACACAGTAAGCGCTCAATAAATACGATTGATTGATTGATTGATTGATTCTTCGTCTCCTACTACAATCCAACTGAGCCACTTCACTCCTGTAAAGCCACCTCTATTTATTTTATTTTGTTAGTATGTTTGGTTTTGTTCTCTGTCTCCCCCTTCTAGACTGTGAGCCCGCTGTTGGGTAGGGACCGTCTCTATGTGTTGCCGGCTTGTACTTCCCAAGCGCTTAGTACAGTGTTCTGCACACAGTAAGCGCTCAATAAATATGATTGATTGATTGATTGATTGATTCTTCGTCTCCTACTACAATCCAACTGAGCCACTTCACTCCTGTAAAGCCACCTCTATTTATTTTATTTTGTTAGTATGTTTGGTTTTGTTCTCTGTCTCCCCCTTCTAGACTGTGAGCCCACTGTTGGGTAGGGACTGTCTCTATGTGTACTTCCCAAGCGCTTAGTACAGTGCTCTGCACACAGTAAGCGCTCAATAAATACGATTGATTGATTTGGAGAAGTGGTTTGGGCCCCTCTGCCCACGGGGCCTGTGCTTGAAATTCTTGGGTCAAGGAGAACACGTCTTTGTCTGAGAGAGCCTGAGAGGGTTTGAGATTCATTCACTCATTCAGTCGCATTTACTGAGCGCTGAACTCTGTGCAGAGCACTGTACTAAGCGCTTGGAAAGTACAATTCGATAACAAATAGAGACAATCCCTTCCCAACAACGGGCTCACAGTGTAGGTGGTCCTCCCCTCCGGAATTTAATTGTGCGCAGGCTCCGTGAACAAGCCTGGGGAATCTGGGCTTCCTTCAGCCCTAAAATGGCTTCTGGGTGGAAGTGTTGGTGGCAGTTCGGCTGAATTAATTAATTAATTCATTCAATCGTATTTATTAAGCGCTTACTGTGAGCAGAGCACTGTACTAAGCGCTTGGGAAGTCCAAGCTGGCAACATAGAGAGACGGTCCCTACCCAACAGCGGGCTCAGCATGGGCTTTGGAGTCAGAGGTCATGGGTTCCAATCCCGGCTCTGCCACGTGTCTGCTGTGTGACCTTGGGCAAGTCACTTAACTTCTCTGAGCCTCAGTTACCTCATCTGTAAAATGGGGATTGACTGTGAGCCCCATGTGGGACAACCTGATCACGTTGTATCCCCCCCCGCAGAGCTTAGAACAGTGCTTTGCACATAGGAAGCGCTTAACAAATGCCATTATTATTATTATTAGAAGGGGGAGACAGACAACAAAATAAAACATATTAACAAAGTAAAATAAATAGAATAGTAAATATGTACAAGTACAATAAATAGAGTAATAAATATGTACAAACATATATACAGGTGCTGTTGGGAGGGGAAGGAGGTAGGGCGGGAGGGATGGGGAGGGGAGGGATTAATGAGGGAGAGCATTGTCTGTCCAGGAATCTCGGGGGGAAAGAAGCCCCTGTATATATGTATATATGTTTGTACTTCCCAAGCGCTTAGTACAGTGCTCTGCACATAGTAAGCGCTCAATAAATACGATTGATTGATTGATTGATTGTACAGATTTATTACTTTATTTATTTATTTATTTATTTATTTTACTTGTACACATCTATTCTATTTTATTTTGTTAGTATGTTTGGCTTTGTTCTCTGTCTCCCCCTTTTAGACTGTGAGCCCACTGTTGGGTAGGGACTGTCTCTATATGTTGCCAATTTGTACTTCCCAAGCGCTTAGTACAGTGCTCTGCACATAGTAAGCGCTCGATAAATACGATTGATGATGATGAAAGGAGCCCCAGTTCTCCAGGACTCTCGCACTCTCTCGCTGGCTAACTGGCCGGACTAACTCGTTCTCGCCTGCCAGCCTGTCTGCCTCTTGGATCTGCCCTACCTCACAGCGTGGCTCAGTGGAAAGAGCTCGGGCTTTGGAGTCAGAGGTCATGGGTTCAAATCCTGGCTCCGCCAACTGTCAGCTGTGTGACTTTGAGCAAGTCACTTCACTTCTCTGGGCCTCAGTTCCCTCATCTGTAAAATGGGGATTAAGACCGTGAGCCCCCCGGATCAGGACAACCTGATCGCCTTGTAACCTCCCCATCATCAATCGTATTTATTGAGCGCTTACTGTGTGCAGAGCACTGTACTAAGCGCTTAGAACAGTGCTTTGCACATAGTAAGCGCTTAATAAATGCCATCATCATCATAAAAAAAAATAAAAATAATAATGGCATTTGTTAAGCGCTTACTATGTGCAGAGCACTGTTCTAAGCGCTGGTGAGGATACAAGGTGATCAGGTTGTCCCACGTGGGGCTCACAGTCTTAATCCCCATTTTACAGATGAGGGAACTGAGGCTCAGAGAAGTTAAGGGACTTGCCCAAGGTCACACAGCAGACATGTGGTGGAGCGGGATTCGAACCCATGACCTCTGACTCCAAAGCCCGGGCTCTTTCCACTGAGCCACGCTGCCATCATCTCCGTGAGCCCACTGTTGGGTAGGGACTGTCTCTATATGTTGCCAATTTGCACTTCCCAAGCGCTTAGTACAGTGCTCTGCACATAGTAAGCGCTCAATAAATACGATTGATGATGATGATAGTAAGTGCTCAATAAATACGATTGATGATGATGATGATGATGAGGCGATCCAGGTTTTACCAGCCTGCCCGAAACTGCGATTTCCCTCTTCGCCTCTCCAATTTAGTACTCTTAATTTGGTAGGCCACACAGTGTGGCCCAATGAATAGAGCACGGGCCTGGGAATCAGAGGACTTGGGTTCTAATCCTGACACCACCACTTGTCTGCTGTGGAACCTTGGGCAAGTCACTTCTCTTTTCTGTGCCTAAATTTCCTCATCTGTCAAATGGGGATTAAGACTGTGAGTCCCATGTAGGACAGGCACTATAATAATAATAATAATAATAATGATGGCATTTGTTAAGCGCTTACTATGTGCAAAGCACTGTTCTAAGCGCTGGGGAGGATACAAGGTGACTATGTCTAACCCCGATTATCTTGTATCTACCCCTGCGCTTAGTACAGTGTCTGGCACATAGTAAGCGTTTAACAAATGCCACCACCGCCACTTACCATTAGCAAAGCCACGAACCGATGTCTAAGGTGGTGGGTGTCTAGCAATGGACAAAAGAAGCAGCATGGTTTAGTGGAAAGACCACGAGTTTGGGAGTCAGAGGTCATGGGTTCTAATCCCGGCTCCGCTACCTGTCAGCTGTGTGACTTTGGGCAAGTCACTTCACTTCTCTGGGCCTCAGTTCCCTCATCTGAAAAATGGGGATTAAGACTGTGAGCCCCACATGGGACAAACGGATAACTTTATCTATCCCAGTGCTTAGAACAGTGCTCGACACATAGTGAGCAGTTAATAAATATCATTATTATTATTATTATTATTATTATTATTATTAAAAGGACTTTCAGTCCCGAGGAAAGAAGTGTTACTGGGACAGGTGAGGGAGCACGTTACAAAAGGAAGCCAGAAGAGCAGCAACTTAATTATTTATGACATTTGTTAAGCGCTTACTATGTGCCAGGCACTGTACTAAGCCCTGAGCACTATTTGTTTTGGATTGGAACAATTTGTGCTCCAGTTTCCAGGTCAAAAAATTAGTGGCCTCAAGGTTATGGGCCTGGCTGTCAGAGGATCTGGGTTCTAATTCCAGCTCTGCAACTTGTTTTGTATGGGATCTTTGGTAAGTGACTTAGCTTTTTTGTGCCTCAGTTTTCACATCTGTCAAACAGATTAAATCTTACTCCCTCCTACTTAGACTGTGAGCCCCATATTCATTCATTCATTCATTCAATCAATCGTATTTATTGAGCGCTTACTGTGTGCACAGCACTGTACTAAGCGCTTGGGAAGTACAAGTTGGCAACATCTAGAGACGGTCCCTACCCGACAGTGGGCTCACAGTCTAGAAGGGGGAGACAGGATGAAGACTGCAAGTCCCCTGTGGGACGACCTGATCACCTTGTATCCTCCCCAGTGCTTAGAACAGTGCTTGGCACCTAGACTGTGAGCCCACTGTTGGGTAAGGACCGTCTATGTTGCCAACTTGTACTTCCCAAGTGCTTAGTACAGTGCTCTGCACACAGTAAGAGCTCAATGAATAGAAGTGACTTTCATTCATTCATTCAATCATTCATTGAGCGCTTACAATGTGCAGAGCACCGTACTAAGCACTTGGGAAGTACAATCAATCAATCGTATTTATTGAGCACTTACTCTGTGCAGAGCACTGTACTAAGCGCTTGGGAAGTACAAGTTGGCAACATCTAGAGACGGTCCCTACCCGACAGTGGGCTCACAGTCTAGAAGGGGGAGACAGTGAACAAAACAAAACATATTAACAAAATAAAGTAGAATAAAAATGTACAAGTAAAATAAATAGAGTAATAAATGCGTACAAACATATATACATATATACAGGTGCTGTGGGGAAGGGAAGGAGGTAAGGCGGAGGGGCCTTTGGGCAAGTCACTTCACTTCCCTGGGCCTCAGTGACCTTATCTGTAAAATGGGGATTAAGTCTGTGATCCCCACGTGGGACAACTTGATCACCTTGTATCAATCAATCAATCGTATTTATTGAGCGCTTACTGTGTGCAGAGCACTGTACCAAGCGCTTGGGAAGTCCAAGTTGGCAACATGGCACAGGGACTGTGTCCAACCTGATTATCTTGTCTCTGCCCTGGACTTTGTACAAGGCTTGGGACATGGGAAGTGCTTAGCAAGTACCGTAATAATATTTATTATTAGTTGTAAGAGCAAGGGGCTGGGAATCAAGAGACTACGGTTCTAATCCCTGCTCTCTCACTGGCCTGTTGTGCGACCTTGAGTCCTTAATCTCTCTGGGCCTCATTTTCCTCATCTGTAAAATGGGGGAAAAATATCTGCATTCCCTCTGTTTTAGACTAGGAATTCCATGGGACAGGAACTGCTTCCGATCTGATTATCTCATATTTACCCCCTTGATTAGCACAGTGCTAAATCTCCAGACTGGAAACTCATTGTGGGCAGGGAATGTCTCTATCAACTCTGTTGAATTGTACTCTTCCAAGTGCTTAGTATAGTGCTCTGCACACAATAAGTGCTAAATAAATATTGTGAATTGACTGGCACATAGTAAGTGCTGAATTTTATAATCATTCATTACTCATTATTCATTAGAGAAGCAGTGTGGCTCAGTGGAAAGAGCACAGGCTTTGGAGTCAGTGGTCATGGGTTCAAATCCTGGCTTTGCCAATTGTCAGCTGCGTGACTTTGGGCAAGTCGCTTAACTTCTCTGTGTCTCAGTTACCTCATCTGTAAAATGGGGATTGACTGCGAACCCCCCGTGGGACAACCTGATCACCCTGTAACCTCCCCAGCACTTAGAACAGTGCTTTGCACATAGTAAGTGCTTAATAAATGCCATAATAATAATAACTATTATTATTATTACTCGGCAATCTTGGGCCCTGGTAGCGTTTGGATAAGAGTCAACTGGAAAGCTTCCTGTAGGACTGTAAGCTCATTGTGGGCAGGGAATGTATCTGTTATACTGTTATATAGTACTACCCAAGCATTTAGTACAATACTCTGCACACGTTCAATAAATAAGTAAGTAAATAAATAAGTAAGCGTTCAATAAATACCACTGATGGATTGATTGAAACCCAAGTAGAGTCAATCGCCCTGCCTGCAGGAGGGATTGGGCTAGATGGTCTCTTCATTCGGACATTCACTCAGTTGTATTTATTGAGCGCTTACGGGGTGCAGAACACTGAACTAAGGGCTTGGGACAGTATAATCCAACATATACAATATGCCAATTTGTACTTCCCAAGCGCTTAGTACAGTGCTCTGCACATAGTAAGCGCTCAATAAATACGATTGATTGATTGATTGATATACAGACACAACTTCCATCCTTCTCTGGGACCCTCAGGTTCGGAGTCTAACCAGTGAGTCAGTTGTATTTCCAGGAGTCCCAGGTGTCCAAGTCCCAGATGTCTATTTATAATTCTATTTCTTTATATTGATGCCTGTTTATTTGTTTTGATGCCCGTCTCTCCTCCCCTCCAGACTGTAAACCCTAGACTCTAGACGTGAGCCCCACGTGGGACAACCTGAGCACCTTGTACCCCCCCAACCCCCGGCGCTTAAAACAGTGCTTCACACATAGTAAGTGCTTAACAAATGCCATCATCATTATTATTATTATTATTATTATTAAACCGGAGTGGGCAGGGATTGTTTCTCTTTATTGCTGAATCGTCCTTTCCAAGCTCTTAGTACAGTGCCCTGCACACAGTAAACCCTCAATAAATGTGACTGAATTAATGAATGCAAGAATGTCTGAATTTAGCATACCAAAGCCCACTGTTGGGTAGGGACTGTCTCTATATGTTGCCAACTTGTACTTCCCAAGCGCTTAGAACAGTGCTTTGCACACAGTAAGCACTTAACAAATGCCATCATTATTATTAAATACAATTGATTGACTAAGACAGTATTTTCCACCTGTTGCAGAGTGGAAAAACCTAGAGGGCAACAGACCGTACACTCGCTGTGGGCAGAGAATGTGTCTGTTTATTGTTAAATTGTACACTGTACTCTCCCAAGCGCTTAGTACAGTGCTCTGCATATAGTAAGTGCTCAATAAATACGATTTGACCAAGGGAAAACAGCAGGACCTAAAATCCGGGGCTCCTCTACATGTTTTGTTTCGTTGTCTGTCTCCCCCTTCTAGACTGTGAGCCCGCTGTTGGGTCGGGACCGCCTCTATATGTTGCCGACTTGTACGTCCCAAGCGCTTAGTACAGTGCTCTGCACACAGTAAGCGCTCAGTAAATACGATTGAATGAATGAATGAATGAATGAATGAGGAGTCTCTATCATCATCTGCTGGAAGACAGGAATATTAAGTAGATTCAGCATTAGGACAAGATGAACTCCACCTTTTTTCCCAGTTAATCAATCAATCAATCAATCACTGTATTTACTGAGTGCTTACCATATGCAGAACACTGTACTAAACGCTTGGGAGAGTACAACAGAGTTGGTAAACATGTTCTCTGCCCACAAGTTCATACCCTATCCAAGAAAAGCAGCGAGGCTTAGTGGAAAGAGCATAGGCGTGGAATAATGATAATATGATGGCATTTATTAAGCGCTTACTATGTGCAAAGTACTGTTCGAAGACCTGGGTTCTAATAATAACGATGGCATTTGTTATGCGCTTACTACTTGCAAAGCACTGTTCTAAGTGCTGGGGAGGATACGAGGTGATCAGGTTGTCCCACATGGGGCTCACAGTCTTAATCACCATTTTACAGATGAGGGAACTGAGGCTCAGAGAAGCGAAGTGACTTGCCCCAAAGTCACTCAGCTGACAAGCGGCGGAGCCAGGATTAGAACCCACGACCTCTGACTCCCAAGTCCGGGCTCTTTCCACTGAGCCACGCTGCTTCTAATCCCACCTCCACCATTTCACCAACGGCACTGAGCGCTTACTGTGTGTAGAGTACTTTACAAGGCCACTTGCCTGCTTGTGTGACCTTGGGCTAGTCACTTTACTTCTCTGGGGCTCAGTTCCCTCATCTGCAAAATGGGGATTAAATACCTCTTCTCCGTCAATTTACAATATAAGCCCCTTATGGGACCTGATGAACTCGTACCTACTTGTATCTTGAATCTGCCCCAGCATTTACACATAGTAAGCACTTCACAAGCACCACAATTATTATCCAGGTGAAAAGAAGGCATCTTTAATTTGTATGATCGATGGCACGACAGGATGCCACCAATAAAGGGGGAAATTTCCTGACAACAGGATAACTGTAGCTGAATAGGCAGCTAAATCATCATACAACAAAGAAGCTTCTAAGGCCAACAGTACAGACCCAAGTGGGAGAACTGTTTTTTGAATTTTACATAACTAGGCTTTATACTTTGGGAGCCTACTGAAATGTAGAATATTTTAGCAAGAGTATAAAATAAAATGAGCTGCATTCTAAAATAAAAGAAATCCACATGCTATTTATTTATTTATAATGGTATTTGTTAAGCGCTTATTATGTGCCAGGTACTTTGCTAAGTGCCGGGGCAGACACAGGATAATCAGGCTGGGCACAGTCCCTGAACCACAGAAGGCTCGCAGTCTTACACCCTGATTCTTAATCCCCATTTTACAGATGCGGTAACTGAGGCACAGAGAAGTTAGGTGGCTTGCTCAGGGTCACAGAGCAGACAAGTGGCATTAAAACCCAGCTTTGATTCCCAGGCCCGTACTCTATCCACTAGATCACGCTGCTTCATAGATTTATTTATTTCCAGACTGACGCACAAGTTTAATGCTGCTATTCATTTTTAGCGGATGAAATGCCAAGGGATGTACCTTAAAATATTGCCATTCCTTGTATTCATTCAGATTACAGTGCGTAATCATGACTTTTGAGCCATCAGAGCCTTTTGTCAAACACTGGTCATACTGCATGAGTTGGTTTGCTTCATTGATCCGGAAAAGCTAACAAGAAAAGGAAAACATTAAAAATTACACGGCCCTCGTTCCTGTCAGTACAAGATAGATAACAAAGAGCAAACTAGCAATGTAGCTGAACTGTGAACAGAAACGTATCAATTTTCCTGTCTGTGTGTGTTCGGTAAAGCTTAATGTTGTACGGAGACGGAAGTCACACGTATTTTTTCCTAATACAGTGCTGCACTCGACGATGGCACTCACATTACCTCTTTACGTTTTGAGAAACAGAAATACTCACTGGCCAAACACAAATGAGTGAGATCAAAGCCAGTCACAGGTCCCGTCTCTTGGAGGACTCAAATAAGAGACTCCTAGAATAACAATAATCCCTGTGGTGTTCGTTAAGTGCTTGGGTAGATTCAATATAAGGTTTGACGCAGTTCCTGTCCCAGATGGGGTTCACAGTCTAAGCAGAAGGGAGAACAGGAAGCTCATCTACCAACTCTGTTACCCTGTACTCTCCCAAGAGCTTAATATAGTGCTCTATATAGAGAAGCAGTCAATAAATACAGTTGATTGACTGATCGAATTCGCATTTTAGAGATGAGGAAACTGAGGCACTTAGAAGTGTCATGCCCGCGGTCACACAGCAGGCAAGTGACAGAGCCAGGATTAGAATTCAGGTGCTGGAGAATGTGAAGGGGGAAAAGTAAGTGAAGTTTGCTCTATGGCACGTCCTTAAGGACGAGGATGGATGGTTGGGGGTGGGGGGCAACCAACCAATCAATCAATCGCATTTATTGAGTGCTTACTGTGTGCAGAGCACTGTACTAGGCGCTTGGGAAGCACAAGTTGGCAACATCTAGAGACAGTCCCTACCCAACAGTGGGTTCACAGTCCATCATCATCATCATCAATCGTATTTATTGAGCGCTTACTATGTGCTGAGCACTGTACTAACAGCTTGGGAAGTACAAATTGGCAACATATAGAGACAGTCCCTACCCAACAGTGGGCTCACAGTCTAAAAGGGGGAGACAGAGAACAAAACCAAACATACTAACAAAATAAAACCAGTCCACACCTGGTTGGTCCCATCATCCCGTTGGATGAACCATGGCCCGGCCCCGAAAGGGCAGTGCTTACAGTTCCCCCCTTTTAGACTGTGAGCCCACTGTTGGGTAGGGACTGTCTCTATGTGATGCCAATTTGTACTTCCCAAGCGCTTAGTACAGTGCTCTGCACATAGTAAGCGCTCAATAAATACGATTGATTGATTGATTGATTGATTCCCTGTGACTAGTCTTTCTGGTCAATATCTGCCTTGGCCCGGCCTTTCCCCGCTCGAAGCAACGCTCCTCACCTGGTTTCCACCCATCCGATGGCAAGGTCCCAACTCCACCACGCCGCCGTTGGTGTGTCCCATGCTGTCGATGCAGTAGGCGGTGTCGACGCCTCGAATCTGAAAATATAAATTTTTTTTTTTTAAAAAAACAACCCACATAAACAACTGTGTTAGGGCTCAGCTTGGCCAGAACCCTAGCTGGCCCCTGGATTCAGGCAGACCCTGAAATTTGTGGCAAAGGAAAGGGATCTCGTGGTTCTGCTTTCACACTGAGGTTTGTGGAGGGCCAGCTGCGTCTGAGGCCCTTTGCGAGGGCCTGTGAGCCTAATGCTTCCTTTAGTAGAAACAGGGGCTTATTCAGGGGTTGAAAGGCCCTCAAGGCCTTCCAAATACTAGAGTAAGCATGAAACACTAGTCCTTGGAGAACGTGGAAAAGTACCAAAATGTAGTTTTTCGTAGTTAATAATAATAATAATAATAATAATGGCATTTGTTAAGCACTTACTATGTGCAGAGCACTGTTCTAAGCGCTGATGAGGATACAAGGTGATCAAGTTGTCCCACGTGGGGCTCACGGTCTTAATCCCCATTTTACAGATGAGGTAACCGAGGTTCAGAGAAGTTAAGTGACTTGCCCAAGGTCACACGGCAGACATGTGGCGGAGTCGGGTTTCGAACCCATGACTTCTGACTCCAAAGCCCGGGCTCTTTCCACTGAGCCACGCTGCCATCATAATGATGGCATTTGTTACACACTTACTATGTGCCAAGCACTGAACTAAGCCCATCGAGTTGGACACAGTCCCTGTCCCTGGTGGGGTTCAGTCTCAATCCCCATTTTACAGATGAGGGAACTGAGGCACAGAAAAATGAAGTGACCTGCCCAGCAGACAAGTGGTGGAGCTGGGATTAGAACTCATGACCTTCTGAATCCTAGGACGGGGCTCTATCCGTTATATCACGCTGCTTCTCTAATCCAACCCAGGGAACTTTCTGTCCAGGGCCCATGATTTAAGAGTTAAGCAAGACCACCTCTCTGGCAAAGTCCACTGGAAAGAGTATGGAACCGGGAGCCAGGAAACCTGGGTTCAAATCCCAGCTCTGCCACTGGTCTGCTGTGTGACCTTGGGCAAATCACCGAGCCTCTCTGGTCTCGGTATCCTCATCTGAAAAAAACGAGGACAATATATCTGTTCTTCCCTTTTACACTGGGAAACTGGGTGGGACAGGGATTGTGCATGATCTGATTATTCTAAATCGCCCCCAGTGCTTAACACAGAGTAAGCGCTTAATAGTTACCATCTTGCCCAACTCCATAAGCCAATCCCAAACTTTTCCAATGAGCCAGCTTTCTTACCTCTCCCCATTCCACATTTTTAGGCGGCAGGGGGTAGTGCGAGGTGATGTCATAGGCTATTTCTTCCATGAACCACTTGAAACTCTTGCAGTTGTGATCTTCTCGGAACTTTTTCAGCTCGGATATGTCCCCGTAGGGCAGGGCCTTCGTCTCCGGCCGGCTGGCGTAGAAATAGTCTTTGTACTCGTCCCACCAAACCTCCACGACGCGGACGTAATTCTGTGGTCGAGAAAGAGAACCACCGTGGCCCGATGAAAGAGGGATTCGGAAACCCAGGTCTAATTTCTAGACTGTGAGCCCGTTGTTGGGTAGGGACCGTCTCTATATGTCCTCAACTTGTACGTCCCAAGCGCTTAGTACAGTGCTCTGCACAAAGTAAGTGCTCAATGAATATGATTGAATGAATGAATCAACCATTTTCAGGGGCCTCCGGTGGTACCAGAGAAGCAGCGTGGCTCAGTGGAAAGAGCACGGGCTTTGGAGTCAGAAGTCATGGGTTCAAATCCCGGCTCCGCCACTTGTCAGCTGTGTGACTTTGGGCAAGTCACTTCACTTCTCTGTGCCTCAGTTACCTCATCTGTAAAACGGGGATTAAGACTGTGAGCCCGCTGTGGGACAACCTGATTACCTTGTAACCTCCCCAGCGCTTAGAACTGTGCTTTGCACATAGTAAGCGCTTAATAAATGCCATCATTATTATTATTATTATTATTATTACCAAGAGCTGGGGTAGACATAAGATAATCAGGGTGGACGCAGTCCCTGTCCCGCACGGGGCTCGTAGTCTAATGGGGAAGGAGAACAGACACTTGATTTGCATTTTACAGATGACGAAACTGGAGCGGAGAAGTTAAGTGCCTTGCTCATGGCTGCAAAGCGGTAAGTAGCAGAGCCAGGATCGGAAGCCAGATCCCCCGACTCCGAGGCCTACGTGCCTTCCACTAGGCCAGGCTGCTTCAGGGATGGGGGAAGGAGAATGCTCCTCCGGGAGAAAGGTCAAATGACAGCCCAGTCTACCCCCAAAATGGGGGCTGCCCCTCCAGGACTCACCTTTAGCGTGGGGGAAGACCCCACATACACCGGGGGTGGGTTTCCTTGCCAGCCGTGGAGACGGTAGATGTGACCAACGCGAGAACAGGGGACGAACAACAGTTTGCCTCCGCACTGCCAGATCTTGAAAGCAAAGAGCGACACTGGCGTTATTCAGGAAGTAGCAGCAGCAGCCCAGGGGAGCCTTTGAGCATGAAAGGCTCAAAGAAAGGCTCAAGAAATTCCCAGGATTGAGTCGTGGGCTGAAGTGAATCTCTCCCGTCACAGGGGGCTGGTTCTAGGTCAGAGAGAAGGCAGACTGGAGGTGGGGAGAAGATGACAGGGGTGGTGAAGAGGCCCCGGTGATTCAGTCAGGGTCCTGGCCATGAGGGAAACTGGGAAATCAGACCAGCGCAACTAGAAAAAGGAAAACAGATTCACTAGCCACTGATAGTACACTGTTGGGTAGGGACTGTCTCTATATGTTGCCAATTTGTACTTCCCAAGCACTTAGTACAGTGCTCTGCACATAGTAAGCGCTCAATAAATACGATTGATGATGATGATGATGATGATGATAGTAACTTTTTGTTTTGAGTCTGAGGATGGTGGGGGGACTGAGCAGATGGGAAAGGGCATCGGAGAGGCAGGCAGGCCCTACTGAGCTGCTGGTTCCGAGAAACCCGCATTTGGGTCTTTTCGGCCCGGCTCAGAGACCCTTAAGCTCTGCAGCTTTATCGAGAAGCTCCCAGGACTTGTTGGCCCAGCGTGGAGAACCGTGGGTAGGAACGAACTCAGGGCAGTTGTGTGGACGGGAAGCCCTCCCTTACCTTGTACGAAATCTCGAAGTTTTCACCACCCCAAATCTGAAGACCCGGGTCGTAGAGACCCAGTTCGAAGAAGAAGTCCCGTTCGATGGCAAATAACCCGCCGGCCATGGCAGGGGACCTAAGAGACACAACCGCGTCAACGGCCGGATTGAGCCAACCCCCATGACAGCTGCCCACCCCCTTTTGCATCCAACCTGAAGGGCTTAATCTTGGCATGAAAAAGCAGGCTAGTGGCAACACATTCAGAAATTATGAAGGATGCTGCATGTTTGCAACACATATCCGAACTACCCCCATAAATTCGAGTGAATTATTTGCAGATTTTATAATAATAATGATAATAATTGTGGTATTAAGTGCGTACTATGGGCCAGGTACTGTACTAAGCGCTGGGACAGATACAACCTATCAGGTTGGGCACCATCCCTGTCCCACATGGGGCTCCCAGCCTTAAGCAGCGTGGCTCAGTGGTAAGAGCACAGGCTTTGGAGTCAGAGGTCATGGGTTCAAATTCTGGCTCCGCCGCTTGTCAGCTGTGTGATTTTGGGCAAGTCACTTCTCTGGGCCTCAGTTCCCTCATCTGTAAAATGGGGATTAAGACTGTGAGCCCCCTGTGGGACAATCTAATCACACTGTAACCTCCCCAGCGCTTAGAACAGTGCTTGGCACATCGTAAGTGCTTAATAAATGCCATCATCATTATTATTATTATTAATCCCCATTTCACAGATGAGGTAACTGAGGCACAGGGAAGTAAAATGACTTGCTGACAGTCACCCAGCAGACGAGTGGTGGAACTGGGATTAGAACCCAGGCCAGTGCTCTAACCACTAGGCTCGCTGCTTCTCTATGAGAGAGCTGATTCAACTGGACGGTAGAAGGAGCCTGCACACCAAAATCCTTTTCCATGGCCAAGCCAGGGGATTTAAATGCGGCCCCCAAAGAAATGGAGCTTCGCTTTTGGCTGAATAAGAAAATTTATAACTTTTTTTTGGCATTTATTAAGCACTTACTATGTGCAAAGCACTGTTCTAAGTGCTGGGGAGGTTACAAGGTGATCAGGTTGTCCCACGGGGGGCTCACAATCTTAATCCCCATTTTACAGTTGAGGTAACTGAGGCCCAGAGAAGCGAAGTGACTTGCCCCAAGTCACACAGCTGACAATTGGCGGAGCCGGGATTCGAACCCATGAACTCTGACTCCAAAGCCCGGGCTCTTTCCACTGAGCCACGCTGCTTCCACCCGAACAGCCGAGTGGCCCTGCTGCTGTGAGGCTGGCTAAAAGCTAGTCTAGCTCTGACACTTCCTGGGATGAAGGAAACTACCCACTGTGAAAGGAATCACTGTTCATTCATTCATTCACATTTATTGAGCACTTACTGTGTGCAGGGCACTGTATTAAGCGCTTAGGAAGTACAAGTTGGCAACATATACCGTTGTCTTTTTAACCGTAGAGCGCTAGGCCCCGACGGGTGAGGGAAGGGGGGATTCGGCCCAAGGGAGCCTGACCTGGCTGTTTCCTGAGAAAACGGGGCCAGGACCTGACTGGGATGTCCCACACTCCTCGCCCACATCCTGTTTCTGGCTTGGAACTCCCTTCCCCTTTTTATCTGACGGACCATTTCTCTCCCCACCTTCAAAGCCTCACTAAAATCACATCTCCTTCAAAAGCGATCTCACATCTTCCCTAGCAGGGGCTACCCGCGGGTGAGAGGAGTGTGGCTTAGTGATAGACACTGGCTTGGGAGTCAGAAGGACCTGGGTTCTAATCGTGGCTCTCATTTGTCTGCGCTGTGACCTTGGGCAAGTCGCCTCACTTCGCTGTACCTCAGTTAGCTCATTAAATGGGGATTAGAGACTGTGAGCCCCATGTGGGACAGGGACTGTGTCCAACCTGATTAAATAACCCCAGGGCTTAGTAAAGTGCCTGGCACATAGTAAGCACTTAACAAATACCGTAACAAACAAGAGACCTTCTCTAAGTCCTCATTTCCCCTACCTTGTTGCCCTTGAAATTGGATTGTTGCCCTTGAAATTTCTAGACTGTGAGCCCACTGTTGGGTAGGGACAGTCTCTATATGTTGCCAACTTGTACTTCCCAAGCACTTAGTACAGTGCTCTGCACACAGTAAGCGCTCAATAAATATGATTGATGATTGATTGATTGGCACCCTTTATTCATCTCAGCCTCACAGCACTTATGTACATACCCATAATTTATTTTAGTGTCTGCTTCCCCCTCTAGATAGTAAGCTCCTTGTGGACAGGGAACATGCCTGCCAACTCTTATATTGTACTCTCCCAGTGCTCTGCACACATTTAAGTGCTCACTAAATACGACTGATTGATTAACTGACAGAGGAAAAGACACGAGACACGTACATGTGTGTGTGTGGTGGGGGGGCCAGTAGTGGCTGCCATTATCTGGCTTCCAGACCATTCTCACCTGGGCAGTTTTTATTCAAATTCCTAATCCATGACAGGAGACCCAATTAGTAATAAGTGGTATTTATTGGGCACCTAGTGAGTGCAGTACACTGTACTGGGGGCTGGGGAAATACACAGTGGTAGGGAAGCCGTGACGGGGACCAGGTGTTTCCCAGTGAATTTATCTTGGGGAAAGAAATTCACTTTCAAATCCTTGCAGGATTATATTTGTTCCTTCCTTGCAAAACGGCATGTTTCCTTTTCCCCTTCTAAAACCACATCATCATGAAGGAGTCAAAATGCCTCAGCTTATATTAAGTAAAAAACAAATCATATTTCTTGGAAATTTCAATTAGGCATATATTCTCTCATCTCATATTTTACATATCACAATTCTTATATAAAGTGAACAGAGGCTGGACATTTTTGCGTACATCTTTACATACTCCTTGAGACCTCCATTCGTTTTTTTTAAATTAAAAAAACCTCAACCCATTCTCCTCAAGGAAGGATTCTGGTATCGAGGGAATGAGCCTAGTCTTTTTTCCTGCTCGCCCAAGGCAAGCGAGTGAGGGAGAGGATTGTTTCCCAGGCTGAAAGAAAACCAACATCCAACATTTTTTGTATCAAAAGATATCCAACAAAAACCCAAAGCTCCATAATTTCCTTCTGTTTGCCACTTAGCCAAGAGAAACATAAACTGCAGCTCTTAGTTCAACAGAACACTGCAGCCTGCCCCCACTCTTCTCCCAAGCCATTTACAGCAACCTTCAAAGATTTTTATCTGGAACATCGGACACAGACAGAGGAAACCTCCCCAATAAGCAGAATCAAACATTCCCTACGAGCTGAAGAAAGATCCTAACGCATTCTGGGAAAGACCAAAAGGAAAAAAAGAAAGCCCACCACACCAAAGGTTTGAGCAGAAATTCCATTTTGGGTTTTATTCCCAACACAACAACACACACACACACTTGGAAAAGCCAGAGGGCGAGGATGGGATAAACTATGCCGTTTGGGGGGAAAAAGAGGGAATGAAATTTTGAGTTGGCGCTCGTTTTTGGAAGAGATGTCTCTTTTTCCATTAAGTGAACTGCCAAGAGCGGAGGAGAGCAAGTGGGCATTGTATAATATTTTCCAAAGCCATGCATATTTTTAAGAATCAGCTGGGGTGGGGGGAGAGAGGGAGGGAGGAAGAGAAAGAGAGAGAGCATGCACATGCACAGAGAACTGATCAACTCATTCAGCCGCGCACCCTCTCATCCTTTAGCGTTATTTTCACTACAGCACTAAAGGAGAGGAGGCAACGGATCCATCTGTGCTTCTCCCAGGAAGCTCATCGTACTCTGGATCCCGAATGTATTTAATAATTATGATACTTGTTAAGCGCTTATTATGTGCCAAGCACTGTTCCGAGTGCTGGGGGAGATCTGAGACCCAGAGAAGTGAAGTAATAATAATAACAATAATGGTATTTGTTGAGTGCTTACTATGTGCCAAGCACTAGCGTGGCTCAGTGGAAAGAGCCCAGGCTTTGGAGTCAGAGGTCATGGGTTCGAATCCCGACTCCACCACATGTCTGCTGTGTGATCTTGGGCAAGTCACTTAACTTCTCTGGGCCTCAGTTACCTCACCTGTAAAATGGGGATTAAGACTGTGAGCCCCCACGTGGGATAACCTGATCACCCTGTATCCTCCCCAGCGCTTAGAACAGTGCTTTGCACATAGTAAGCTCTTAACAAATGCCAATTATTATTATTATTCTAAGTGCTGGGGTAGATACAAGGCAATCAGGTTGGACACAGTTCCTGTCCCATAGGGGCTCACACTCAATTCCCATTTTACAGATGAGGCAACTGAGGCCCAGAGAAGTGAAGTAATAATAATAAGAAGAACAAAAATGCTATTTGTTGAGCGCTTACTACATGCCAAGCACTGTTCTAATCGCTGGGGAATATACAACGCAACCAGGTTGGACACAGTCCCTGTCCCACATGGGGCTCACAGTCTCAATCCCCATTTTACAGATGAGGTAACTGAGGCCCAGAGAAGCCCGAGGTCACACAGCGGCGTGGCTCAGTGGAAAGAGTATGGGCTTTGGAGTCAGAGGTCAGGGGTTCAAATCCCGGCTCCGCCAATTGTCAGTTTTGTGACTTTGGGCAAGTCACTTCACTTCTCTATGCCTCAGTTACCTCATCTGTAAAATGGGGATTAAGACTGTGAGCCCCCTGTGGGACAACCTGATCACCTTGTAACCTCCCCAGCGCTTAGAACAGTGCTTTGCACATAGTAAGTGCTTAACAAATGCCATCATCATCATCATTATGTGGCAGAGCCAGGATTAGAACCCAGGTCCTTCTGATTCCCAGGCCTGTGCTCTGCCCACTAAGCTGTCATTCTCCGAGGATTAGAGGTGCAGCTGCGAAGTACTTACCCCCACCACCCTTCAACCCTGGCCATCCCCTGGGCGGGCGGGGAATCGGAGAGGAGCAGCTCGGGAGAGAAGCAGAAGGAAGGCGGGATGCGGAGCGCGGGAGCCCCGAAGAACGCGGCAAGTGGCATCGCAGGCAGGTGTTAGTGGCAGGACCCCCCCGATTCCCCCTCCCCAGCCCCCGACCCCCACCCCCAGATAACGGCCCCAGGTAGTCAGGTTAGTCCAGAACAGAGATGACCGGGTAAGTGATTTAGTGATTACCGATACGGCTCAGTTTTGGTCTTTCTTAGGGTCTTCTCTCGCTGGGTCAGAGGTACCCGCTTCCAAAGCATGCTCCAGTCCCACGCTCCACGGGCGTACCCGTCTTCATCCCCACCCCCTTGGGGCACAATGTTAAAATCGTTGCCGCTTATGACATCAATAAGCGGCACTGTGCACACCGTCCTGCCCGGGAAGGCAAGGTGGTGGGCGACAGTGAGAGGACGCACGGACGTGGGTTCGTGAGGGAGGAAACATGAAACGAAAACAGGAACAAAAACAAAAAACACAAAAACAAAAAACACAGAGGCAACTTAGAAAAACATTCACTCCACTTCATGAGTAAAGCGTCGCTCTTTACCGATAAGGCTCGGTTTTATGGGTTCTTTTGGCCTTTTCCTTGTGGCTTAGTGGGATTCGTTTCCAGAGTAAACTCCAGTCCCAGGCTCCTCTGGCAAAACCGTCTTCATCCCCACCCTGCTGGGGCTCAATGGAGTAGTCATTCCCATCTATGTAATCTATTAGAGGCACAGTACATGTAGTTCTGAAACATTTACAGAAAATGGAAAGAGCATTTTAAATTTTACAACAGAAAGCGGTCTTTTGCCTAGCCAGTCCAACCCGAGTCAGCCTTTGGCTTCACTAGGGAATTTCCTACCGAGTGGCAAGCTGTCGGTCTGGGATGGAGAAAGGTCCCCTTCTGGGTGGACGGAGAAGAGACACAGGGGTCAAGAGGGTGGTGGATCCTAGGAGATGGAACCGATACCAACTCACAGGGGAAGGGCGGAAGCAGCTGTCTGGACTAAACAAACCCTCTTATAACAAAATGAGAGGTGAGGGTAGAGAGAGCATGGGATAGAGGGAGGGAAAGAGGGAGACTGAAAAGAGAAAAAGACGGGAGGAAGAGAGAGGGAGGGCCAGAGGGAGAAGAGAGGGTGGTGGGAAAGAGATGGAGACCGGGATTGAAAAGGACAGATGGAGAGAGGGAGGGGAGCAAAAAGGGAGGGAAGAAAGAGAAGGTGGAATTGAAGGCAAGAAGAAAGGGGAGAGAGAGTGAGAGGGAGGGAAAGAGACTGGAGGGAGAGAGGGAAGAGAGAGGGAGGCAGAGGGTTTGAGAAGGACAGATGGAGAGAGGGAGGGAAAGAGAGTTGGAGAGAGGGATTGAGGACAGATGGGGAGAGAGAGGAAGGGAGGAAACAGGGAGGGATGAAAGGGAAGGTGGAAGTGGGGGAGAGAAGGAAAGGGAGAGGAAGGGAGAGCTTTTGAGAAGGACAGATGGAAAGAGAGTTGGAGAGAGGGATTGAGAAGGAGAGAGGGAGGAAGAGAGGAAGAAAAGGGAAGGAGGGAGTAAGGAAAAGAAGGAAATAAGAAAGGGAGGGGGGAAGACAGGGAGGAGGAAGAGGTCAAGCTAGTTCTGGTCCAGTCTCAAAAGTTCCTTCAATTTTTTCATTGGTTCTAGCACATCAGAGTAGCCTCCTCTCTTCTTCCTGCCAATGGCTTTCCCTGCCGTTGGACTCAGTGGGTGTGTTTTGGGTTCTGGACATCTAGCAGGGCTTTTGGACCCGAGACTCCATTCAGGACAATCTGATGTGCAGTTTGGCATATAAGGGGCTGAGCCGGGACCCCTGAGCTTCTTCGCTGATGGGTGCTTTCAGAAAGGCTTATTGCTGAAGTATGTCCAGAAAGGACATCAGGACATTTCTCAGGGGGGCATGGTTAGCCTTGGCAGGCAAGGTCTGCCCTCTGTGTGTGCATTTGTGTGTGTGTGTGTGTGCTGGGGGCAGGGGGGTCCATTACCAGATTTTAAGGTTTCAGCCCAGGCATTCATTCAATCGTATTTATTGAGCACTTACTGTGTGCGGAGCACTGTACTAAGCGCTTGGGAGGTACAAGTTGGCAACATATAGAGATGGTCCCTACCCAACAACGGGCTCACAGTCTGGAGAAGGATGCTGCCTAGAACCCAGAATCAGCTGGAAATCAGGGCTGGAGGCCCCTCTGGAGGGACCCGGGGCAATGGGGCTCCAATGGCCAAACTGTAGCTTTTCCCATCTAAACAGTTGAAATGGTGGGGGGGCGGGGAAGAGAAGGAGAAACCTAAGGGGGGCACAGTGGGAGGCCCAAACAATTGGAGCCTGTTAGTTTTGGTTTTGTGACCGTCAAACTGGGCTGACTGGATGGATTTTCCCTCCTCTGGTCTCCTGGAAGAGTCTGAGGACACATTCAGGATGTCCCACTGCGCATTTCCCCACCAGAACTTGGGGTTTTCATTCCCATCTTTGGAGAATTTACGTTCAGCTAACTGTTTCTTCACCCCCATGTTCCTATCCCCCAAATGGTAACTGCTTGACCTCATGAGGTTCCTTGCTTCTGAGGGGCTTTTGGCATGATTGTGGGAGACCCCCGAGATTTAAGGAGGCTTCTTCAAGGCCCTGAGGGGCTCCAGTTGCTTCGCAAAAGCTCAATTCCTGGACACACAAATGTTTTTAGAGACATTCAGGCACAGAGTGCCTCTGAGAATGTTCAGATTTCCATCTTTCCGAATGGAAGTCTGCACACTGGGAGCATAAGCACTTCAAATGCATATGCTCTAGGCCCAGATTGACCAAACCCAGGAACCCATGGGACTTTTGCCAGCCCCGCTCACAGTTACCTCCCATCTCCGTCTCATGGGAAGAAGAGAGGAAGCTCACTGTGGGCGGGGAACATGTCTACCAACTCTGTTATGCTGTACTCTCCCAAGCACTTAGTATGAACACTTATTTATTTCTATTAACATCTGTCCCGCTCTCTAGACTGTAAGCTTGTTGTGGGCAGGGAATGTGTGTTTACTGTTGTATTATGTGAAGCAGTGTAGCTCAGTGGAAAGAGCACGGGCTTTGGAGTCAGAGGTCATGGGTTCGAATCCCGGCACTACCACATGTCTGCTGTATGAGCTTGGGCAAGTCACTTCACTTCTCTGAGCCTGTTACCTCATCTGTAAAATGGGGATTAAGACTGTGAGCCCCACGTGGGACAACCTGATCACCTTGTATCCCCCCCAGCGCTTAGAACAGTGCTTTGCACATAGTAAGCGCTTAACAAATGCCATTATTATTATTATTATATTTCCAAGCGCTTAGTACAGGGCTCTGCACACAATAAATTCTCAACAAATACCACTGACTGACTGACTGACAATTCCCTGTACACCATAAGCCCTCAATTAATACTATGGAGGATAATGAAAGGTCCTCACTAGAAATCTCTGCCTTGGGGCTCTGAGGCAACTTTTTGTTGGCCTCAAAGCCATAGAGAGAGGGGGAGATTGGGGGGCAGAAGGGAAAATCCAGGTTTCAGAGAGAGAGAGAGGAAGAACTAGGGCCAGACTGTCTCTACCACATTAAAGCTCAAGGCTGAAGTCTAAATACAAATCTTTTGTAATCACTAGGATTCGCCAGGAGATTGAGACTGATAATTTCCTCAGGTGTCCTAAATACCCCATCTCAAAGGTTTGAAGCAAAGTCTCAAAAGAATCAGCATTTCTATTTTTGCATACAAAGCACTCCTTTTACTGCAACAGCATATTTCAATAAACATGATTATAGTTTCGGAAAAATCAAGTACTACGTCTCTTCTATAATTACTGCATTAAGGACAAGTTCTTAGGCAGAGCAAGCTTTACCAAAATTTCTCCCAACATTGCATGTTTTGAGCAATTCCACTGATTTTTTGCTTGCTATTGTTTACTTATAAGAATTTCAACAGTTCTCTCTGCTTACAAGGGATTTAAGCATGTCATTTTTCTTATCGAATTTCTGGTTCTGTGCATCCTGATGGCCTCAAGACTTTTTAAAAAAGAAATGCAATTTTCCATTCCAAATGTGGCAGGGAAATCAAAGTCAAATATAATGCCCGTAGTTTGAAAACAATAATTGGAAGAAATACCCTCCCAGAGTGAGAGGGTAATGGGTGTAGGGGGGAATAAAGTGTCACTCCAAATAGAAGCCAATAATAGACAAAAACATGTTAGTTACTGACTTTCTATATCCTCCCCCAGTCTATAAGAAGGCAAATTATGTTGTTATTTAACTTTGACAACAGCCTGATACATCAGCAGGGGTGAGAGGAGGGAGAGGAAGAGAAAGTGGGATAAGTAAGGACTGTTGCCCTTTTTGGAGGCAGCTTACTCTGAATGCCAGGAGGGACTGTGATTGGAAATTTGCTGCTCTTCTCTCCCCGCTACTACCCAACCACTGCAGCTCAGTATCTGGCCGGGTCTCTGGGCTGTCTTCATCTTTGATTCGCCTCATCAACTCCGAGAGCCTAGATTATTGGACTCAAAGCAATCTGGGAAACTCACAAGGCCACCCAGTTTGGTTTTCACCTTGACTGGTGAGGCAGTGTGGCCTAGCGGAAGGAGCACAGGGCTGGGAGTCAGGACACCGGGGTTCAAGTCCTGGCTCTGCCACTAGACTGCTGTATGACTTTGGGCAAGTCCTTTAACTTATCTGGGCCTCAGTTTCCTCATATGTAAAACGGGGACGTCCCCAGCGCTTAGAACAGTGCTTTGCACATAGTAAGCGCTTAATAAATGCCATTATTATTGTTGTTATTATTAGAAGCGACTGCTTCCACAGCTGCCAGTTGAAGCCTCCCACTCTGAGGTCTGGGAAGGTGCCGCTGGGTGTAATTTCCCAACTACCTGGCATATGAGCAGGCTACCCTTTATGGAAAATGGATGTTTCAAGTGGAAACTAGAAACTCAAAAACCAGGCTCTGATGTGTGTCCTTTAAAATCTTGAGGTCAGGTCATCTCTGCGTTAGGCTGAGAAGGGCTACCTAGCCAAAGTGGCTTAGTCTCGGTAGCGATTTCCCCTCAGGCTGGTCTGTCGGCCCAGAGCTTATCTCTGTGCTGAAATAAGGCCGGGCGAGATTTCTCCTGAACAAACCCCTCCAAGGTTTGGGTGAAGGGAAACAAACTCCCCAGCGGAATGTACTGTGTGATTTGCTACAATCAACTGTCTCCCTCGTCTGTCTCTCCCTTCTAGACTGTGAGCCCGCTGTTGGGTAGGAACCGTCTCTATATGTTGCAAGCTTGTACTTTCCAAGCGCTTAGTACAGTGCTCTGCACACAGTAAGCGCTCAATAAATACGACTGAAGGAATGAAGGAAGGATAAAATACCCGTTCTCCCTCTTCGACTGTGAGTCCCACGTGGGACTGGGACACCGTCCGATCTGATGGCCTTAAGTCTACCCTGGTGCTTAGCCCAGTGCGTGGCACATAGTAAGTGTCTAATAAATAGCACCATTAAGGGACCATCATACAGGGAGCACCCAAACTCTCTTCAGTGTAGAATGGCTGGGTTGTTCCTAGAGGGGAGGGAGTCTGGAGCAAGTCACCTGACATCTTGGTTCTGGGGTGATGGATCGGAAGGAGGAGAAGAAGGAGGCGCTTGTAGGGGCAGAACTACTTGCCGGTGTTGCAATTTCTGCCTCTACACCAAGCTCCCACCCCTGGAAACCACACCCCTGGAACCACCATTTCCAGAGATTTGGTCCCTGTCCCCTCCCCTCCGAGGGGCCTGCCTCCTGCTGGGAAGGACAGGATCCCTGAGGCTTGGAGTTCCGGAGGCCGACCCAATCTGTCACATCCTAGACAGCCTGGCTAAACTGACCAATCTCAGGAGGATATCTGAGTTCTGAGGAAATGCTTCCACTCACCGCATCCTCTGGTGCCTACCCCAAGAAAAATCAGAGAGCCCATCACCTCACCTCTGATTCAAAGACGGCTTCGTAGGAAATGCAAAAAGTCAAAGGTCCACTGTGGCCCTCGGGCTCTGCCTCGTCCTTTCCCCAACTGAAAGGGGCATTTTTCCAAAGAAGACAAAGGTGGATTCTTCCTTTCCTCTACACTGAAAGCTCACTGTGGGCAGGGAACGTGTCTACCAACTCCTGTTGTATTGTACTCCCCCAAGTGCTTAGTACAGTGCTCTGCACACAGTAAGCACACAGTAATGGACTGATTTATTGATCGACTACTGTACAATGGAGCCTAATCTTACTACGAGGGCCCAAACCCTCATACCACTACCAAACTCCCAACACAACGAGGAGCCTAACCCTGGTCACGTGACCCCTCAGAAACAGAAAGACGATCACTTCGCTGGACATCCTATGAGGTCAAACAAAACGAAACAGAAAAAACGGAAAAAAGCGGGATCGTGTTACCTGTCCTTAGATATGGGAGCTACGAGCGGTGCATACCAGTTCACTGCCACTTCACAGTGGGCATCAAGGTATATCAAAACCTTTGAAAAGAAAGAGGCAGGGTGATAGAAGCTATACATCTCCATTCAGCCGCATCTACACATGCAGTTCTGGGGTAAAGTTATCACTCGTTGCAAAGTTAATGATGGGGGTGGCTAGATTGTCACAACTAGTCATGTCAAAGCAGCAAGGTATTTACATCAAAGATACCCAGGGAGAAAAGTCATTTTTTAGAAAAAAGCACTTTCCGCTTCACGGTCGAGAACATATATTACATCGCCAGTGATGAATGATATCTCTACCTGTCCGAGCTTCGCCTTCTGGGCCCCAATGCTCCGGGCTTGAATTAAACCTTCTCTCCTCTCGTTTCGAAAGACTTTCACCAGACCGTTCCACTGCTTGATGTAGTCATCCAGCCTGTCCTTTAAGTGTGCTGTTAAAATACACAGACAAGCACGTGTGAGCAAATGGTCTCTCCATAATTGGGTTCTGCATTTATAAACCGATTTAAATTTCACTTTTTTGGTACAATCAATCAATCATATTTATTGAGCACTTACTGTGTGCAGAGCACTGTACTAAGCGCTTGGGAAGTACAAATGGCTAACCCCCAGAAATCTCAGTAAGCTCCTTTCGGGGGTGGGGATAATGGCTACAAACTCTATCATACAGTGTTCTGCAGAGCGTACATGCTCAATGCATACCACTAGTGATTGATTGATTTTAGTCCGGAAAAGTCTTGGACTACTGTTAGACACAGTGGGGTAAGGAAATTCAAGCTATATCTCAAAGTTATTTCCTGGTCAACTGGAAAGAGTCAGAGTAGAAATGTGACACCAACCAATAAAAGGTATTTATTGAGTGCTTACTTTGTGCAGAACACTGTATTAAGCATAAATTATTTATATATATATATATATCACAGCAAGCAGCATGGTTTGTTTAGTGGATAGAACTTGGGAATGAGAGTCAGAAGGTCATGAGTTCTAATTCCGGCTCTTCTACTTGTCTGCTATGTGACTCTGGGCAAGTCACTTCACTTCTCTGGGCCTTAGTTACCTCATCTGTAAAATGGGGACTGAAGCTGTGAGTCCCACGTGGGACAGGGACTGTGTCCAACCAGATATGCTCCTATCTCCCCGTCCCCCCCCCACCAAGTGCTTAGTACAGTGCCTGGTACATACTAAGCACTTAACAAATACCATAATAATCATCATTATATAAGTATATGTATATATATATGCATTTATTTATAATGGCATTTGTTAAGTGCTTCCTGTGTGCCAGGCACACCACCACTACTACTACTACTACGACTACAACTACTACTACTACTACTGGCATTTTTAAGTGCTTACTATGTGCAAAGCACTGCTCTAAGCGCTGGGGAGGATACAAGGTAATCAGGTTGTCCCATGTGGGGCTCACAATCTTAATCCCCATTTTACAAATGAGGGAACTGAGGCCCAGAGAAGTGAAGTGACTTGCCCAAAGTCACACAGCTGACAAGTGGTAGAGCCGGAATTAGAACCCATGACCTCTGACTCCCAAGCCCGGGCTCTTTCCATTGAGCCACGCTGCTTCTCTGCTAAACAATGGAGTAGATATAAGCTAATCAGGTTGGTCACAGTCTGTGTGGGCAAGGAACATGCATACCAACTCTGTTATATTGTAGTCTCCCAAGAGCTTAGTACAGTGCTCTGCATACAGTAATTGCTCAAAAAATCCCATTGATTGATTGATTATATAACCATATGGCCTTCTGTGAGCAAAAGTAGCCTGGCCTAGTGGAAAGCGCATGGGCTTGTGAACCACAGGATCTGGGTTCCAATTCTGGCTCTATCACTTGCCTGCTGTGTGACCTTGGGTGAGTCACTTGACTTCTCTAGTGGAGATCAAACACCTGTTCTACCTCCCTCTTAGACCGTGAGCTTCATGTAGGATAAGGACTCTGCTCTGATAGTACTGTATTTACCCCATTGCTCACCACACAGTAGGCACTTAACAAATACCACTATTACTATTAATAAGAGTAGTAGAGAACTGAGAGTTGTGTAAAGAAAAGCAGTGTGGCTCAGTGGAAGGAGCACGAGCTTTGGAGTCAGAGGTTATGGCTCAAATCCCGGCTCCGACAATTGTCAGCTGTGTGACTCTGGGCAAGTCACTTAACTTCTCTGAGCCTCAGTTCCCTCATCTGTAAAAATGAGGATTAAAACTGTGAGCTCCCCGTGGGACAAGCTGATCACCTTGTAACCTCCCCAGCACTTAGAACAGTGCTTTGCACCTAGTAAGCACTTAATAAATGCCATCATTATTATAATTATTATTAAATATCCACAGCTTGTGATATGGCACTTGTGAGCCAGCTTTGACAAAGGCTGCTAGAAATATGTCCCCACTTTCTGTGCTTACCAGCAACTTAGTTAATGGGTCCAGAAATCTGTTTTACTTTCCATGAGCCAATTTGCTTGGGCACTTCGCTGCATAAATAAAAATGTTTTTGTTTTTTTTTTCCAGGGGAAGTTAGGACTGAAACCATAGCCTGAAGTGAACCAGTTATGCTTCCCAGTGGATAAAATTTCCTCCACCATAGAAAGCTCAGTAATTGCTTTGGTGCTTATAGCGCCACGGAGATTTGCCCTTATTTGTATCTGTTAACGAGGATCTGTTAAACAGGGAAAGGGACTGTGAAAATTGTGTCAGGCAATGTTCTATGGGCTGGGGCAGATATGAGGTAATCTGATCATTCACAGTCTCAGTCCTAAGTGGGGCTCGCATTCTATGCGAGAAGGAGCACAGATATTTACTTAATTCCCTTTTACAGAGGAGGAGACTGTGTGAGCTGTTCCTCCCCTCAGAGAGCTTTGGGGAAGGAAAAATGCAAAGAGCCCCTCTGAAGGAAAACCCCACAGAAAACACGAAAAGTCTACATGAAAATAATCAGAATTCAGGTCACGAAGGCAACCCGATAACTCAGTAATTAACAGTTTACTTAACAGCTGATGAGGCGTTTCCGATTTTAAAGTCCCCGTCGAATGGGAAAACTAGAATTTCAGATGCTTCTCAATGAAGGCCGCAGTTAGGACTGAGTTTAGTCGAAATTCACTCCCGGCCCTCTGTTGGTGTCTACAGATCCCAAAGGAGGTAGCTGGCAAATTTATTTGGATTTGGTAAAATATGTCTAAAATGTTTTACACCCCAAAAAATCATGTGATAGGTTACTATCAAAACAGACAATTCCTTGAAAGCAGGGACCATGCCTACTAACTCTGTGATGTTCTTTCAAGTATTTAGTGCAGTGCTTTGCACAAAGTAGGAGCTCAGTGATTGACTGATTGACATGGCCCTGAACGGTTTGCTTTCCTCACTTCATTTGGTGGTCCGTTTTTCCTATCAGGATGGTCCAAGCATCTGCATTTTCAAAACTGAAAGAGACCCTTCAGCTGTCTCAATTTCCGTATCTGTGAAATGGGGTTAAATACTTAGTACAGTGCTTAGTACAGTGCTTGGTATGGGTTCTAATCTCAGCTCCGCCACTTGTCAGCTGTGTGACTTTGGGCAAGTCACTTAACTTCTCTGTGCCTCAGTTCCCTCATCTGCAAAATGGGGATTAAGATTGTGAGCCCCACATGGGACAACCTTGAGTACCTTGTATCCCCCCAGTGCTTAGAACGGTGCTTGGCACATAGTAAGCGCTTAACAAATACCAACATTATTATTATTATAATAAGTGCTTAACAAAATTACTATTATTACTATTATCGTCCACATAATAAATACTTCACAAATACGACAATTACTGTTTCAGTTCATTCATTTGTTGAGCACTTACTGTGGGCAGAGCACTGTACTAAGTGCCATTCAGTTTTCTCCAATTCTATAACCCAGAATTACTGGTTAGAGGAAGTCTGCATTTTTGGAGGCTACTTTTCCCCTGCTTTCTGGTTGAAGTTGCAGCCACGCCAGTCTCAGACATCTTATCTTACAATGAGGGACCATGATGACACCCCTAAAAGCCAGCAATCGTTTCATTCCAAAAAAGAAATCCCAAGTTCAAATTTTTATTACTGAAGTTCTGGAGGTGGACCCAGAAAAATTCTTGCCAAATAGGCATGGAAAGGTTATTTCTGAACTTCCTCAGCCATGTCTCTTGAGAGTGAGATCAAGGCTCTGACCATTTCCATGAGAAGCAGCGTGGCTCAATGGAAAGAGCCCGGGCTTGGGAGTGAGAGGTCATGGGTTCAAATCCTGGCTCCACCAATAGGCAGCTGTGCGACCTTGGGCAAGTCACTTAACTTCTCTGGGCCTCAGTTCCCTCATCTGTAAAATGGGGATGGAGACTGTGATCCCCAAGTGGGATAACCTGATCACCTTGTATCCTCCCCAGCGCTTACAGCAGTGCTTTGCACATAGTAAGCGCTTAACAAATGCCATCATTGTTATTATTATTATTATTACTATCTGCCACTCCCTGACCAAGTTCCATTTCAGGGGGGAAGGAGTGTAAAATGGGTTAGAGGTACCTAGAGCTACTTAATTTAAGCGACTTGTTTAGTCTTTCCGGGGCTCTGTCTCAACTCACATGTTCTGTCCATGATTTGAAACTGTATTAAGTCGTATCCCACTTTGTGGACCGAGAAACAAAACACGCACATGGAAGGAGTGCCTTTCGGAACGAGTTGGCCAAAGAAAAAAAAAAATCTACGTACAGTAAAGCTATAACATTTCAATACTATCACGTGGGCTAAGCATTCTGGCTATTCTCCAGAGAGTCCCATTTAATTTCAGTGACAGACATAAACTTAGGGTTTTTTGGAGGCCTAAGATTAATAATTTTATGTTTGTCTCATCTGATGGGCTGATGTGAGTTCAGAGCTGTAGTGGTTTCAATTTTCTTGATATTTACTGTGTTTGGCATTCAAATTCTTCCACAGATTTATGAACAAGGATATTTGCTTACAGAAACAAATTAATTTCAGATGAAAAAAACCTTGAAAAAAAATCAATTTCTCTTTTCAAAGTAGAACCAAGACCAACCAGCACTTCTTCACCGCTACACTTACAGCTGTTATAGATGTTCTTTCATAAAAAAAACCTCTATAAAAAAAGACAGTAGACGTTTTCATTTTATCTGGGAGCTTAAATCAAGCTTAGAACAAAATGAGGTTTGAGAGAAGCACCTCCATACAAAGAGGCTCTATCTTTCCTGTCAAATTTTGCTCCGATATCATCACCCAAGTGTGTGAAACACCTTGCTAAGGAGCTCATGGTCTCTGGCCTGGTGGTTATTGATGGCGCCCCGTGTAGTTCGCTCTGCTGGAGACATCATCTTTAAGTCTGCCGATAAATACTCTAACAGAAACTGCTCAAACCCAAGGCGAGAAACGTGAAGCGGAACTGAAGAGCCCACTTCCCAGTCCTCCCCAAATAGATCTACTTAAGTCAACTATTACAAATTCTATTGTGTAAAGTTGGGTGTGGCTGTGTGGCCTCATTTAATTATTACGGCATTTTGTGTTTAGCTGGGATGGTTCTGGATTTCTTGTAGACTTTCTCGGGCAATGTCAGAAAATACATAAAAGTCCCCAAATTGGGATTTTTCTATCTAGGCTGGATGAGTTCTCTTGCACCAAGCCCGACCTGCTCTTGCTCACTTGGGCCAGAGCATTCTAGGACTTGTCCAACGGGCAACCCATGGCGCCGGGGGATTTAATCTCACACTTTCCTCCACCGGCCACAACTGTCGAGACAGAAGGGGAAAGCAACCAAGCTAGGGCTGGTTCTCCAGTAAATAGTACTGTCTGTGCACAACACGGAACTAAGCGCTCAGGAGAGAACAATAGGATTAGTAAACAATAGGATCCATGATCCCTGTCTTCAAGGAGTTTAGGATGTAACATCTCATTTTTCAACAAAACAATGCGGCTTGACCATGGGTAGCTTACAGAAATGCTGAGACCACTGTTTGCATTGATCAAAAATCTTTTTGTCTTTTACTAAGAAACAATGTAGCCCAGTGGAAAAAGCACAGGCTTGGGAGTCAAGACACCTGGGTTCTAATCGCATCTCCACCACTTGCCAACTATGTGATCTTGGGCAATTCACTTCTCTCACTCTCTTCTGTGTCGTCCTGACTTATTCCCTGTATCCATCCCCTCTCCCAGTCCCAAAGAACTTGCGTACATATCTGTAATTTATTTATACTGATGTCTGTCTCTCCCTCTACACCATAAGTTTGTTGTGGGCAGGGAATGTGTCCATTTACTGTTATATTGTACAGTGCTGCGCACATAGTAAGCTCTTAACAAACACGACTGACAGACTGACAACTTCTCTGTGTCTCATCTGTAAAATGGGGATTAAATACCTCCCCTTCAGACTGTGAGCTCCGGTCGGGACGGAGTATGCCTGCCCTGACTGTAACTGTATCTACCCCAGGGCTTAGCACATAGAAAGAGCTAACCAAATACCATAATTCTTATTACCATTCACGTAAACCAAGTAAGCAGGCTAATAAAATCTGACAGTCGCAGTTCTGAAATTGCTCGAACCATCAAGTTCGGTGTTAATTCTAGAAACATTTACCTTTGTTGCTGAAATCATCAATCAGTACAATTTCTGCCAAGTATCTCCTTGGTGTCCTTTTAATGACACTGTGAACGGTTCTCATGAGAGTTGACCATCCTTCATTATGGAAGACAATAACAACACTGGAAGTGAGGAGGTTTTCATCATAATGCCAATACTTGCATCTGAAAGAGATTTTAATAGGGTTATTGAGAAGCAGCTTGGCTCAGCGGATAAAGCACTAGTTCTGGCTCTGTCATGTGTCTGCTGTGTGACTTTGGCAAGTCACCTCACTTCTCTGGACCTCAGTTACCTCATCTGTAAAACAAGGATTGATAGTGTAAGCCCCACGTGGGAAAGGGGTGGTGCCCAACCTGATTACCTTGTATAATAATGATGGCATTTATTAAGCGCTACGTGCAAAACACTGTTCTAAGCGCTGGGGAGGTTACAAGGTGATCAGGTTGTCCCATGGGGGGCTCACAGTCTTAATCGCCATTTTACAGATGAGGTAACTGAGGCACAGAGAAGTTGAGTGACTCACCCAAAGTCACACAGCTGACAACTGGCGGAGCAGGGATTTGAACCCCTGACCTCTGACTCCAAAGCCCGTCCTCTTTCCACTGAACCACGCTGCTTCCTTAGCATCTTGGAACAGTGCTTGGCACATACGTAAGCACTTTAACAAGTACCATAATTAGTATTATTATTATTATTATTGTTGGGCAGAAACGAGCAGGATATGGAACACCCAGTTTCCCAGATACAACATTCCCCATGGTTCACTCATTCGTTCAATCATTGAATCATATTTATTGAGTGCTTACAGTGTGTGGAGCACTGTATTAAGCAGCCTACAATAAACAGACACATTCCCTGCCCACAGTGAGCTTACAGTTCCGCTAGTCTCCTTCCTGTCTGTCCGCCCAATACAACAATACAAGCTGCATTCATTCATTCAATCGTATTTATTGAGCGCTTACTGTGTGCACAGCACTGTACTAAGCACTTGGGAAGTACAAGTTGGCAACATATAGGGACGGTCCCTACCCAACAACGGTCACGGTCTAGAAGGGGGAGACAGACAACGAAACAAAACATGTGGACAGGTGTCAAGTCGTCAGAACAAATAGAATTAAACAAAGCCAGCCCCTCTCCAGAATCGGGGGAGAAACTGAGTTAAACACGTTGGAGTTCTCCAATTAATGGGCTATACCTCCTTTAAATGCCAGAACAAACGGCACGGCTGCTCAGGATACCGAAGGATGCATGGGACTGTATAGACTGTGAACCCCATATAGATTGTGTTTAACCTAATTCACTTGAATCTACCCCATTGCTTAGAAGAGTGTTTGGAACATAGAAAGCGCTTAACAAACACCACTTAAAAAAAAAACCAAAAAGAGAAGACCAGTGTGACCTAGTGGAAAGAGCAGGGCTCTGAGACCCGGGTTCTAATCCCGGCTCCGCTGCTTGTCTGCTGTGTGACCTTGGGCACTTCCCTTCTCTGTAGTTCAGTTACCTCATCTATAAAGTGGGGATTAGGACTGTGAGCCCCACGTGAACCACTGGCTGCGTCCAACCTGATTATCAGCGCTTGGAACAGTCCCTCGCACATAGTAAGCACCTAAGAAACACCATTAAAGAAAAAAAAAAGAGGGAAACTCGAGGAACATCTGTACATATACATCCAGATGACGGCATACAGAGTGTGATCCCAAGCCTGCTCTCCAGATGGAAGAGGGGAGCTTCGAGCCAGGGTCGCTTCCTGACAAGCCAGTAGCTTCTCCAGGTCAAGAAACTCTGGCTTGGGAATTGGCTTTTCCCAACGACTCTCCGGGTGATTCAGAGAAAAGGAATTGCCCAACGCTCACTTCTTCCACAGGCTGCGGGGAGGCCCTAATTTTCTCCTGATGGGCTTTCTGGTTTGAACTCATCTGGGTCAGAAGCCTGACACCTGCAAGAAAAGAGTTCCCATGCTCTGCTTCAGGCATTTGATCAGACTCATCATTTGGAAGAGTTTTTAACTCTGACTCTTGAATCCGAGGAGATGCTTTCAAGCTGTGGTTTGACCAATTAATCAATGCCATTTATTGAGCACTCACTGGACTAAGCACTTGGTACAGTACAACATAATTAGCTGACAAGTTCCCTGCCCATAATGGGTTTAGTCAGTCAGTCAGTCGTATTTATTGAGAAGAACTGTCAGAGAAGCAGCTGTGGCTCTGTTGAAAGATCATGGGCTTTGGAGTCAGAGGTCATGGGTTCGAATCCCAGCTCTGTCACTTGTCAGCTGTGTGACTTTGGGCAAGTCACTTAACTTCTCTGGGTCTCAGTTCCCACATCTGTAAAATGGGGACTAAGACTGTGAGCCCCATGTGGGACAACCTGATAACCTTGTATCTTCCCCAGTGCTTAGAACAGTGCTTTGCACATAGTAAGTGCTTAACAAATACCATTATTATTATTATTATTATTATTATTTATTGGAGGCTTATTGTGTGCCGAGCACTGTCCTAAGCACTTGGTACAGTACAATATAAAAGTAGAACAGCCCATTCTGCACCCATGAGTTTACAATCTAGAACGGGTTACAGTTTACAGTCTGTTTCTCTCCTTCTAGGGAATGACGGTAGAGAAGACAGTGGAGGGGAGGAAAAAATTGTGAAAAAGAAGGCACATTTAAGGTCCCACATTCATTAATTAACTCATTCAATCGTATTTATTGAGTGCTTACTGTGTGCAGAGCACTGTACTAAGCGCTTGGAAAGTACAATTTGGCAACAAAGACAATCACTACCCAACAACAGGCTCACAGTCTAGAAGCGGGGAGACCCAAACCAAGTACATAGGCATCAATAGCATCAATATAAATAAATAGAATTATAGATACGTACACATCTTTAATAAAATAAATAGAATAATAAATATGTACATATATCCACAAGTGTTGTGGGGCAGGGAAGGGGAAGAGCAGAGGGAGGGAGTCGGGGTGTTGTGGAGGGGAGGAGGAGCAGAGGAAAAGGTGGGCTCAGTTTGGGAAAGCCTCCTGGAGGAGGTGAGCTTTCAATGCTCAGGAGAAGCAGTGTAGTCTAGTGAAAAGAGAACAGGATTGAGAGTCCGGGACCTGGGTTCTAATCCCGGCTCTGCTACTTGCTTACTGTGTGACTCTGGGCAAGTCACTTAAGGTTCCTCATCTAAAGAATGGGGATCCAATACCTGCTGTCTGCGCTCCCTTAGAATGGGATCCCATGTGGGACAGGAACTGTGTCCAACCTGCTTATCTTTAATCTACTTCAGTGCTTAGGACAGAGCTCGTCACAAAGTAAACACTTAAATACTATATTTTCATTATTTCATTTCATTATCTCACACTGCTAGAAGCAGCTTATCTAGCTGGGCAGGGCTACCTAGCATCTTGGTGTCCAGGGGCAACCGGCGCTTAGAACAGTGCTTTGCACATAGTAAGCGCTTAACAAATGCCATTATTATTATTATTATTGTTCATTCAATTGTATTTATTGAGTGCTTACTGAGGGCAGAGCACTGTACTGAGCACTTGGGAGAGTACAATATAACAATAAAAGGACACATTCCTTGCCCACAACGAGCTTAGAGTCTAGAGGGGGAGACAGATATCAATATAAATGGTAATTTATATTAACACTCTGGAGAATCTGGAGAGCAGATTTATCGCAGTGCCAAGAAGGCCATCACTTCATCCTTAACATCCCTTCCTTCCCTAGAGAAGCAGTGTGGCCTAGAAGAACGAGCATAATAATAATAATGATAATAATAATAATAATAATAATGGCATTTATTAAGCGCTTACTGTGTGCAAAGCACTGTTCTAAGCCTTGGGGAGGTTACAAGGTGCTCAGGTTGTCCCACGTGGGGCTCACAGTCTTAATCCCCATTTTACAGATGAGGTAACTGAGGCACAGAGAAGTTAAGTGACTTGCCCAAAGTCACACAGCTGACAAGTGGCGGAGCCGGAATTTGAACCCTTGACCTCTGACTCCAAAGCCCGTGCTCTTTCCACTGAGCTATGATGGCATTTGTTAAGCGCTTACTATGTGCCAGGTACTGTTCTAAGCGTTGAGCATGGGACTGGGAATCAGAGGACCTGTGTTCTAATCCTGGCTCTGCCATTTAATAACTATAAAAATAATTATGGTATTTGTTAAGCACCTACTATGTGCCGAACACTGTTCTAAGAGCTGGGGTAGATACAAGGTAATCAGATTGTCCCACATGGGGCTCACAGTCTTCATCCCCATTTTACAGATGAGGTAACTGAGGCACAGAGAAGTTAAGTGACTTGCCCAAAGGCACACAGCAGACAAGTGGAGGAGCCGGGATTAGAACTCACATCCTCTGACTCCCAAGCCCATGTTCTTACCACTAAGCCATGCTGCTTCTCAATTATTTTTATCATCATCAATCGTATTTATTGAGCATTTACTATGTGCAGAGCACTGTACTATTATTATTATCACTATTATCACTATTATGTACTATTGTATTATTATCACGGTATTTGTTAAGCGCTTACTATGTGCCAAGCACTGTTCTAAGCGCTGGGGTAGATACAAGGTAATCACTTTGTCCCACGTGGGGCTCACAGTCTTAATCCCCATTTTACAGATGAGGTAACTGGGGCACAGAGAAGTGAAGTGGCTTGCCCAAGGTCACACAGCAGACAAGTGGCGGAGTCAGGACTAGAACTCACGTCCTCTGACTCCCAAGCCTGGGCTCTTTCCACTAAGCCAGGCTGCTTCCCACGGATTGATTTCTTTTAGGTGCAGTGTCTTCCCACCCCAGTCTGCAGCCTGTTGGCCTGCTGACAAAACAGCCTCTACCAATATTCATTCATTCATTCAATCAATCGTATTTATTGAGCACTTACTGTGTGCAGAGCACTGTACTAAGCGCTTGGGAAGTACAAATCGGCAACATATAGGACCATTATTAACAAGGTGGCACCACTGTAAAGCACTTTGAGCTGCTTTTGAGAATGGGGGGAGACACTTGGATCCTTTGATTCCTAGACCCATAATCTCTCCATCTCAATTACCTTCCCAGTTACGTGGACTCTATACTGGGCGGGGGTGGGTGGGTGATATTTTTATGTAGTCTATTCTCAAGAAACACCTTCAAGCTTAAGATTTTCGCTTTATTACCATACTGAGAATAGACTACATAAAAATATCACCCACCCTCTATTCTCAAGAAACGCTTTCAGGCTTAAGACTTTCGCTTTATTACCATATTGAGAATAGACTACATAAAAATATCACCCACCCACCCCCAATATGTGGCATGGCAAGAGGTGGTCTACTCAAAGCTGGGCTCTTCCACCACGAACCGCCACCCACTGTCCCCCGCAGGCCTCGGGAAAACCTGAGAATCGATGACAATAAATACGATTGATGACAAGATCCTTTCTGTCCTGCAACTGCGGCTGAACACATCTCCTCCTCTAGAATTTCTCAGCTCGTTGGGCGATTCAGATTGGCTGCTACCCTGGGCGCTCATCAGACCGGGCAAACGGGTCCGCTTAGGAAAATCCCAGCCCCAGTGCCTTACTAATAATAATAATAATAATAATAATAATAATAATAATAATGGCATTTATTAAGTGCTTACTCTGTGCAAAGCACTGTTCTAAGCGCTGGAGAGGTTACAAGGTGATCAGGTTGTCCCACTCGGGGCTCACAGTCTTAATCCCCATTTTACCGATGAGGTAACTGAAGCACAGAGAAGTGAAGTGACTTGCCCCAAGTCACACAGCTGACAGTTGGGGGAGCCGGGATTTGAACCCATGACCTCTGACTCCAAAGCCCGGGCTCTTTCCACTGAGCCACGCTTGGTGGCTCTTCCTTGGCCAGGAGCTCGGGGGCAGCGCCCAAGCCTACGGAAGGAGTGCGTACGTGGTTTCCTATTGAGCTTTTAACCAGCTCTTAGCTGGCAGGGTTTCTCTCCACCCCACCACACAATCTGTAGTAATAATAATAATAATAATAATGACATTTATTAAGCGCTTACTATGTGCAAAGCACTGATCTAAGCGCTGGAGAGGTTACAAGGTGATCAGGTTGTCCCACGGGGGGCTCACAGTCTTAACCCCCATTTTACAGATGAGGCATAGAGAAGTTAACTGACTTGCCCAAAGTCACACAGCTGACAATTGGCAGGGCCGGGATTTGAACCCATGACCTCTGACTCCAAAGCCCGGGCTCTTTCTACTGAGCCACGCTACTTCTCTGTAGTGAAGTGAACGCTAAAATGCCACGCCAGCTGGAACTCAATCAAGAATCCGAAGGCTTTTGCGGGGGCGGCCGGAGGGAGGAAGAAGCGGGGGCTGGGGGAGGAAGGAAGGAAAAGATGGGTACCACTGGGGTACAGATTTATGGTAAACTTCTGTTTGTCGGTATTTGCCCTTTCAAAATCCTACAGCATCTTGTGAGCTGCTCTTTTGTGGCGCTCTCACATCGAGGATATCAGAAATATTCATTCAATCGTATTTATTGAGCGCTTACTGTGTGCAGAGCACTGTACTAAGCACTTGGGAGTCAGAGGTCATGGGTTCTAATCCTGGCTCCTCCACCTGTCAGCTATGCACCTTTGGGCAAGTCACAACTTCTCTGTACCTCAGTTACCTCATCTGTAAAATGGGGATGAAGACTGTGAGCCCCACATGGGACAACCTGATAACCTTGTATCTACCCCAGCGCTTGGAACAGTGCTTGGCACATAGTAAGCACTTCACAAATACCATCATCATTATTATTATTACAGTGCTCTGAACACAGTAAGCACTCAATAAATACGATTGCATGAATAGAGTTTTGAAAAAAGCTTGAGTCTCTTCTGCCCTCCACGGAAAATCCTTTATTATAATACTAATAATGATGGTATTGAAGAGAAGCAGCGTGGCTCAGTGGAAAGAGCACAGGCTTGGGAGTCAGAGGTCATGGGTTCTAATTCCGGCTCCGCCATTTATCGGCGGTGTGCCTTTGGGCAAGTCACTTCACTTCTCTGGGCCTCAGTTACCTCATCTGTAAAATGGGGATTAAGACTGTGAGCCCCACATGGGACAACCTGATCACCTTGTATCCCCCCAGCGCTTAGAACAGTGCTTTGCACATAGTAAGTGCTTAACAAATACCATCATCACCATTATTATTATTTGTTAAGCACGTACTATGTGTCAAGCACTGTTCTAAGCGCTAGGGTAGATCCAAGCTAATCAGGTTGGACACAGTCCCTGTCCCTCATGGGGCTCACAGTCTGAATCCCCATTTTACAGATGAGGTCACTGAGGCAGAGAGAAGTTAAGTGACTTGTCCAAGGTAATCAGTAGACAAGTGGCAGAGCCAGGATTAGGATCCAGGTCCTTCCGATTCCCAGGTCCAGGCTCTATCCACTAAGCCACTCTGCTTCTTGAAGCGTGGTTGGTATCTCATCGTCCCCACCCACGCCATCCCTCCCCACAAAAATCAAGCCCGCCGGTTACATATAATAATAATAATGATGATGATGGTATTCATTAAGCACTTACTATGTGCCAAGCACTGTTCTAAGCACTGGGGTAGATACAAAGTTATCATGTTGGATGCAGTCCCTGTCCCACCTGGGGCTCACAGTCTTAATCCCCATTTTACAGATGAGGTAACTGAGGCACAAGGAAGTGAAGTGACTTGCCTAAGGTCACACAGCAGACATATATAACAGTCACGTGATTAGCAATAGCTTCATCCTTATTTTAAGTGTAAATTTCCTGTTTGTGTTTCTGTGGCAGTTCTGAGAGGCAGGATGTTGTGGACGCTCAAATGCAAAGATCAAGATTTCACTTCTAAAACAGCCTTAAAATCGTCAAAAAAAAAACAACCCTGAGTTTACAAAACACCCTCGAGTCATCAAGCAGTGTTCTCCTACCTTAAAGCTGGCTCTAATTCTATCACCTCTGAATTGGACACAAAACCACCACGTATCCAGATTCTGGGCTGCAAATCTAATTTCTGCCAATGTAACCTCCTTTAGCCTTCCCATTTCTAAACCGCAAGTCACTGCTGCCTAAATATGCTCTCGAGGTACCCTGCAACAGTCGGAATAATATATAGGGGCTGAGATAGTCCTAATAAATCCAAACACCTTCTCCTCTGAGAGGCTTCACCTCATTTCAGGGACACTCTATACTGGGAGACTGGTAATAAAACAAACCATTGCGCGCTGCTGGGTTGCAATATGGTAACTTAAAACACTCTGGTTCTTTCCCCACAGTTCTACGTTGTCATTTGTTTGACGGATGGGCACATTCCCAACGACCTTTAGCGTTTGCAGAAAATCAGGAGCCTTGAACGACAAAGCATAGTCTTCCAAATTGAATAAAGAAGGGTCTGAACTTTAAAGCAGCACCTCCCCTCTCCCCATTCCTCCTCTGCTTAGTTCCAACCGATAAACAATGCAGGGGAAAAAAAGAAATATTTACACCCTACGTGGAATTGTGCTGACATCAAGTGGCCAGATAAATCGGCACAGGACAAAATTTACAGCAACATTCAGATGCTGTTCACAATTTACATCGGCTTTCAGACCCAGCAATTCTTTACCTGCGTTATCGAGTTGAGGCAAGTGAGAATGGGCTACCCGGGAGAGAATCTGCTAGCCTTGGAAGGCCAAAGATGGCCCAGCTTGCCTGCTTTAGAGGTTATTCATTCATTCAATCGTATTTATGAATAATAATAATAACGATGGCATTTATTAAGCACTTACTATCTGCAAAACACTGTACTAAGCGCTGGGGAGGTTACAAGGTGATCAGGTTGTCCCATGGGGGGCCCCTCACAGTCAATCTGGAATGCCCTCCCTCTGCCCATCCGCCAAGCTAGCTCTCTTCCTCCCTTCAAGGCCCTGCTGAGAGCTCACCCCCTCCAGGAGGCCTTCCCAGACTGAGCCCCTTCTTTCCTCTCCCCCTCGTCCCCCTCTCCATCCCCCCGTCTTACCTCCTTCCCTTCCCCACAGCACCTGTATATATGTATATATGTATATATGGTTGTACATATTTATTACTCTATTTATTTATTTATTTATTTATTTATTTATTTTACTTGTACATTTCTATCCTACTTATTTTATTTTGTTGGTATGTTTGGTTCTGTTCTCTGTCTCCCCCTTTTAGACTGTGAGCCCACTGTTGGGTAGGGACTGTTTCTATGTGATGCCAATTTGTACTTCCCAAGCGCTTAGTACAGTGCTCTGCACATAGTAAGCGCTCAATAAATACGATTGATTGATTGATTGATTAATCCCCATTTTACAGATGCGGTAACTGAGGCCCAGAGAAGTGAAGTGACTTGCCCAAAGTCACACAGCTGGCAATTGGTGGAGCCGGAATTTGAACCCATGACCTCTGGGTCCAAAGCCCGAGCTCTCTCCACTGCGCCACGCTGCTTCTCTTATTAAGTGCTTACTGTGTGCAAAGCACTGTACTAAGCACTTGGGAGAGTGCAAAATAAAAATAAACAGACATTCCCCGCCCTCAGTGAGTTCATAGTCTAGAGGGGGAGACAGACATTAATATAGAGAAACAGCGTGGCTCAGTGGAAAAGATCCCGGGCTTTGGAGTCAGAGGTCATGGGTTCAAACCCCGGCTCCGCCAATTGTCAGCTGTGTGACTTTGGGCAAGTCACTTAACTTCTCTGTGCCTCATTTACCTCATCTGTAAAGTGGGGATTAAGACTGTGAGCCCCACGTGGGGCAACCTGATCACCTTGCAACCTCCCCAGCGCTTAGAACAGTGCTTTGCACATAGTAAGCGCTTAATAAATGCCATCGTTACTATTATTATTATCAATCAATAAAAAATTACAGATTTATACAGATAAATACATATAATAATGATGGTATTTGTTAAGCGCTTACTATGTGCCAAGCACTGTTCTAAGCACTGACACTGTTCTAAGCGCTGATGTGCTGTGGGGATTGGAGGGAGGATGAATGAAGGAGCAAGCAGAGCAGCTTGGAAGGGAGTAGAAGAGGAGAGGAGGGCTTATTTTAAGTGTAAATATAAGGTCACCTTAGCCTCTAACTGTCCAGTAGAGGACAATTTTAAGGTTCTTGATCACTCCTTTGCCCTGCCAATCAGTCAATAGTATTTATTGAGTATCTGCTGTATACAAAGCACTGTAATAAGCACTTGGGAGAGGGCCTCCTCTCTGATCTCCCATCCTTCTGTCTCTCCCCACTTCAGTCTATACTTCACGCTGCTGCCCGGATCATCTTTGTGCGAAAATGCTCTGGGCATGTTACTCCCCTCCTCAAAAATCTCCAATGGCTACCAATCAATCTGCGCATCAGGCAGAAACTCCTCACCCTGGGCTTCAAGGCTGTCCATCACCTCGCCCCCCTCCTACCTCACCACCTTTCTCTTCTTCTCCAGCCCAGCCCACACCCTCCGCTCCTCTGCCGCTAATTTCCTCACCGTGCCTCGTTCTCGCCTGTCCCGCCGTAGGCCTCCGGCCCACGTCATCCCCCGGGCCTGGAATGCCCTCCCTCTGCCCATCCGCCAACCTAGCTCTCTTCCTCTCTTCAAAGCCCTACTGAGAGCTCACCTCCTCCAGGAGGCCTTCCCACACTGAGCCCCCTCCTTCCTCTCCCCCTCCCCACCCCCCACCCTACCTCATTCCCCTCCCCACGGCACCTTTGTACAGCTTTATTACTCTATTTATTTTACTTGTACATATTTACTATCCTATTTATTTTGTTAATGACATGCATCTAGCTTTACTTCTATTTATTCTGATAACTTGACACCTGTCCACATGTTTTGTGTTGTTGTCTGTCTCCCCCCCTTTAGATTGTGAGCCCGTTGTTGGGTAGGGACTGTCTCTATATGTTGCCAAACTTGTACTTCCCAAGCGCTTAGTACAGTGCTCTGCACATAGTAAGAACTCAATAAATACGATTGAATGAATGAATGAATGAATGAATACAGCATGCAGCTTTTTGTATGGGTGTGTGGCCCCAAGGGCAGTGGTAATGCTTACTACATAGTGAACGCTGAAATAGCACAATTGTTAAAGAAGTGATATGTTCCCTGCCCACAAGGAGTTTTCATTAACAGGGGAAAGTGACATTCATTCATTCAATCATATTTATTGAGCGCGTACTGTTTTCAGAGCACTGTACTAAACGCGTGGAAAGTACAGACTGGCAACATATAGAGACGGCCCCTACTCAACAACAGGCTCACAGTCCATAAATGAACCATGTGGCATTGGCAGACCCGAGGTTTGCAGAGGAGATGGGCCCAAAGGACAGCGATCAAGAGGGGAGTCACAGGAGAAAGAGCCTGCTAAACAAAATACTTCTTTCTCTGCAGCCCCCTCCTCACCACCAAGGATTTACCAGACATGGATTCTTCAACTCTTATTAATGAAAAAGCCAGGAGGTGAGAACAGGGGAAAAATAATCAGGAATATTCAGTCCTCAACTACTGCTCAGACAATGAACCCTGGAAGGGACAGAGATTGGGTCTTGATCCAATTATCCTTATACCTACTGTGGTGCTTCACATAGTGTTTTGGCAACAACAACTATAACGATAACAACTGTGGTGTTTGTTAAGGGCTTACTTTGTGCCAGACACTGTACTAAGTGCTGGGGTGGATACAGGCAAATCTGGTAGGACACAGTCCCTGTACTCCATGGGGCTCAGAGTCTTAATCCTCAGTTACAGATGATGTAACAGAGGTACAGAGAAGTGAAGTCACTCGCCCAAGGTCACACAGCAGACCAGTGGCAGAGCTGGGATTAGAACCCAGGTCCTCCTAACTCTCAGGCCTGTGCTCTCTCCAGTAGGCTATGCTGATTCTCAGCAATCAACACTAAATTGAAAAAGAAATATACAGGTTAAAAAATCTTCTCTGAATAGTGTAGACATTATAACTCCATTTCTGGATAAAGCCCTTGGTACAGTGCTTTGCACACTGTATGTGTTCAATAAATACAACTGAATGAATGAAGAAAATTGTAAACCTCTCCTCTAGACTGCAAGCTCCTTGTGGGCAAGGGACCGTGTCTATTAGCTCAATAGTACTGTACATTCCCAAGTGCTTAGAGCAATGCTCTGCACACAGCAAGGGCTCAACAAATATCATTGATTGACTGACTGATTCAAGGACAAAATATTATAGCCATGGAGAGTTTGGACAATAAAGGTTTTTAGGATATCAAGGGTCTGGGGAGGAAGTTGGAGGAAAGGCAGAAAAAGATACATTGATGACCACTAGGACTGTGACCTAATTAAACCTAAACTGGAATCATAGCAGACTTTGTTCATTTCTTTCAGCTGTTTCTACCTGCTGAATAATCAAATCAATCAATCGATGGCATTTATTGAGCACTCACTGTATGCAGAACATTGTACTAAGCACTTGGGAGAGTGCAACCTAACAGAGTTGGTAGATACAGCCCCTGCCCACAAGGAGCTTACAGTTTAGAAAACTGAATAAGGGGAGAGGGCGCAATCATCCTGCTTCCCAACTCAGTGTTTTTGAGATAGCCGGTGTTCTGATATTTCTGTTGTGCTCTCCCAAGCACTTAGTACAGTGCTCCGTACATGCTAAGCGCTCAATAGATATGATTGATTGATCTGAAGCAGGAAGAAACAAATTTAAAAAAATCCAGTACGTATATCTAGCTGTCTTGTGTTCAGACGTGACACTCCCATTAATGGGATCTATCCACATGTGCGGGAAGCTAGGAAGAACTCTGTCCAATATATTTCACACTGTGAGCACATGAAGATAGTTCTTTGCGGGGTTAATGCATTTGTTTTTAGTGCCTGCTATTTTCAAATCTGCCTTGGGGTTTCCTTTGCCTGAAGGCTTGTCCGTCTGCCCTGAAGTCTCCTGTATCATAAGGACACTGAACTTCACTGGATCTTTAAAATATCTGTTCTGTCCTCCCTGACTGCATATGCCCCATTCAGTTCACCATGGAGCAGTTTCTGAAATCAGTCAATGGTATCTTAAATCACTCTTCTAAGCTGAAGACCTCTAGACCATAAGCTCATCCCTCTAGACTCCAAGTTTGTTGAGGTCAGGGAATGTATTTGTTATATTGTTCTCTCCCAAGCGCTTAGTACAGTGCTCTGCGCAGGGTAAGTACTGGATACGTACGAATGACTGACTGAGAGCTTGGAAGAGTGCAATACAACAGAGTGGGTAGACACATTCCCTGTCCAAAAGAAAACAATAATAGTAACAATAATAACAATGAAAGTTGCATTTGTTAATCAATCAATCTTATTTATTGAGCACTTACTTTGTGCAGAGCACTGTACTAAGTGCTTGGGAAGTACAAGTTGGCAACATATAGAGACAGTCCCTACCCAACAGTGGGCTCACAGTCTAAAATGGGGAGACAGAGAACAAAACCAAACATACTAACAAAATAAAACAAATAGAATAGATATGTACAAGTAAAATAAATACATAGAGTAATAAATATGTACAAACATATATACATATATACAGCTGCTGTGGGGAAGGGAAGAAGGTAAGATGGGGGGATGGAGAGGGAGATGAGGGGGAGAGGAAGGAAGGGGCTCAGTCTGGGAAGGCCTCCTGGAGGAGGTATTAAGTGCTTACTATTCGCCAAACATCATCATCATCATCCATGGTACTTACTGATTTCTTACTATGCATACTAAGCGCTTGAGTACATTAAAACAAACAGCAAGTACATTCCCTGCTCAAAATGAGTTTACAGTCTAGAAAAGTTGTGTGACTTGCCCAAGGTCACACAGTAGGCAAGTAGCAGAGCTGGGATTAGAACCCAGGTCCTCTGACACCCAGGCTGGAGCTCTTTCCACTAGGCCAGACTGCTTCTAGGATCACCTCCTATCACCTTTTCACCTCCAAAGTCCCAAAACAGGGAAGCGGTCAAGCTTGCCTCAATAATGATATTTAAGTGCTTATCATGGGCCAGACACTGTACTAAACACTGGGCAGATATAGGCTAATCCGTTAGGACACAGTCCTTTTCCCACACGAGGCTCATGGTATTAATTCCCATTTTACGAATGAGGTAACTGAGATTCAGAGGAGAGAAGTGAGTTGCCCAAGGTCACCCAGCTGATATGCGGCAGAGCAGGGATTATCATCATCATCAATCGTATTTATTGAGCGCTTACTGCGTGCAGAGCACTGTACTAAGCGCTTGGGAAGTACAAGTTGGCAACATATAGAGACAGTCCCTACCCAACAGTGGGCTCACAGTCTAAAAGGGATTAGAACCCAGGTCCTTCTAGCTCCCAGGCCCCTGCTCTCTCCATGAAGCCGTGCCACTTCTCCGCAATTCCAATTCCAGCCTTCACTGCTGATGCCACTTCTCCGCAATCCAGCCTTCACTGCTGGATGCCGTTTTGGTTTTTCCCTCTTGGTGGCAAGATTTTCCTCTAAACCTCTCCTCTACCACAGGGACTCGCTTCTAGTTATTCCAAATCAAGCTGTTCGGTCTTCTGCTGCTACTAGGGGTTCCCACCTCTGCCAACCTTATTTGAGGTTGTTGCTCATCGTGTCTCTAAGCTGGCACAGTTCTGGGCCTCCTTGTTAACCCTGACTTATCGCTGGTGTGGCTAGTAGGTGACACTGGTGAAACTGCTCAAAAACCCAGATTTCCTCCTGGAAGACCTCAGGTTTCAACAACGCCTACAGGGTCGGACACCCGGCAAAGCTTTCCCTCAGGTGGGTTGGATGCTTGACGGTCTTTGGGGGCTGCGATGGGCATGGTATGTTAATGGTTAAAATAGATGGGATCAGGATCAGACCGATGATTCTGTGATGACCAAGTGGGAGAGAGACCGTTAGGGGCAGGTTGGGGGGTGGGGGAAGAGATAGTGCGTGGATCAATATATGTGGGAATCGCCACACCTGCTGTGCGACCTTTTCTATGGTATTTATTAAGTCCTTACTGTGTGCCAGGCACTGTACTAGGCGCTGGGTAGGGACCGTCTCTTTAGCCTTTTACTAAAGCAGCATGGCTCAGTGGAAGGAGCCCGGGCTTTGGAGTCAGACGTCATGGGTTCAAATCCCAGCTCCGCCAACTGTCAGCTGTGTGACTTTGGGCAAGCCATTTAACTTCTCTGTGCCTCAGTTCCCTCATCTGTAAAATGGGGATTAAGACTGTGAGCCCCACATGGGGCAACCTGATCACCTTGTATCCCCCCCAGCGCTTAGAACAGTGCTTTGCACATAGTAGGCACTTAACAAATACCATTATTATTATTATTCAATTGTATTTATTGTGCGCTTGCTGGTGGAAAGCACTGTATTAAGCACTTGGGAGAGTACAATACAACAACAAACAGACAAATTCCCTGCCCACAGTGAGGTCACAGTCTCATCGCCAAAGACTTGTCTGCCTTGCTGTGCGTTGCTGGAGATCTGGTCTAGGGGAAAGATCACGGGCCTTTAGTGGGGGAACAGACCTTAAAACAAATTACAGGTAGAGAAACAGTGTGGCCTAGTGGATAGAGCATGGGCCTGGGAGTTGGAAGGACCTTCTAGACTGTAAGCCCACTGCTGGGTAGGGACCATCTCTATATGTTGCCACTTGTACTTCCCAAGCGCTTAGTACAGTGCTCTGCACACAGTAAGCACTCAATAAATACGATTGATTGATTGATTGATTGACCTAAATTCTAATCCCGGCTCCGCCACTTGTCTGCTGTGTGGCCTTAGGCAAGTCCCTTCACTTCTCTGCGCCTCAGTTATCTCACCTGCAAAATGGGGATTAAGACCGTGAGCCTCACGTGGGACAAGGACTGTAGCCACCACTATTTCCTTGTAATAACAATAATAATAATTATGGTATTTGTTAAGTGCTTACTATGTGCCAGGCACTGTGTCCACCCCAGTGCTTAGTTCAGTGCCCAGCACTGTCACAATTTAGTAAATGCTAAATTGAGTAAGCGCTCAATAAATACGATTGAATGAATGAATGAATGAATTTACCATTGCTGCAGGGAGAGGGTTCAGATGCACAGTGGGGATGGGAAATAGGGTGGGGAGATGAGAGATGATTCATGGAAGGCTTTCCAGGAGATGCAAACCTTCAGAAGGGCTTTGAAGGTTGGGAGGACAGTGGTCTGCCAGCTGTGAAGTGGGAAGGTGTGAGAAAGGTTGGGAGGGGAGAGGAACGAGAGTGAGGCATGGTGACTTGGCAGTAGAATTTTGTGACAGCGTTTAGTTCTTTGTTACTACTGAAAACTCTTCGTGGGAGGGCTTTTAGGGTGTAGGACAGCAACATAATCTCAGTTTTCAGAGGCAGGTCACAGCTCTGAGGACTACTGGGACTTTACATTTGTTCAGGTATTTGTTTTTAGTGAAATAATAATAATAATGATAATTATGGCACTTGCTAAGTGCTTACTATCTGCCAAGCACTTTTCTAAGTGCTGGAATAGCTACAAGTTAATGAGGTTGGACACAGTCCCTGTCTCACATAGGGCTCATACTCTTACTCCCCATTTTACATGTGAGGTAACTGAGGCCTAGAGAAGTGAAGTGACCTGCCCAAGGTCACAGAGCAGACATGAGGCAGAACCAGGATTAGAACCCAGGTCCTTCGGACTTCCAGGCCTGCACTCTATCCACTAAGCCAGGCTGCTTTTCTATGACAATCCAGTCCTTAACTAGAGTTCTCATTTTACCCGGCACAATTTCCCTTTTTTAAAGAAGAAACCTGGAAAAAGCCAAGATTTGATTCAACTGGTGATGAACAGATTTAGAATTTGGACGACACCAACCTTACAAAGCCAGAACACTTCTCAGCTTGTTGAACTCCTCCCAGAAGAAACTAGGTAGACGCCTGCGATGCAGGCAGTCTGTAGCCCCCTTGGATGCCTTGTGTTAAAAATGCAGGGAAAATAGGGTTGGCTAAGGCTGCAGTCAGGGTTTTATTGACCTACATTCAAAATTAGAGCTGTTTGGGGAAACACAATTTGGGAGCCCTTTGCTCATAAGTACTACTTTTCTTACTGAGCAGAAGGGCATTGAATTAAGTCTGCAAAGTTACGGTCATAATACGGTAATAGGAAATGCTACTTTGGAACTACTGCATTGGGAAATGAAGCTTGGAGATTTCTAAACTCAGGGCATAAAACATCGATGCATTCATTTCGAGGCCGGCCCCTTCTGGTGTTAGCCTAGAGTGTGAGCCCCTTGGGGGACAGGGACTGTATCCAACCTGATTAACTTGTACCTACCCCAGCGCTTAGAAAAGTGCTTGGTACATACTAGGCACTTAACCATACTTATACTTAACCATACTGTTAGTTTTATTATTATTACTTCCAGTTTTGTAGCAAGCATCTTAGAAAGTGGTATTAACTTTGGGCTACTGAGAAAGGGATCTGGAAGGACCCAGGCATAGGCTCCGTTAATCAATTGGTGGTATTTCATGGAGCCCCCTACCCTCACCCCTTTGAAACTAATAATAATAATGGCATTTATTAAGCGCTTACTATGTGCAAAGCACTCTTCTAAGCAATGGGGAGGTTACAAAGTGATCCGGTTGTCCCACGGGGGGCTCACAGTCTTAATCCCCATGTGGGACATGGACTATGTCTAACACACTAAGCTTGCTCAAGTGCTTAGTACAGTGCTCTGCACACAGTAAGTGCTCAATAAATACGATTGAATGAATGAATGAATCTACCCCAGAGTTTAGTACAGTACCTGGCACAAGGTAAGCAATTAACAAATACCACAATTATTATTATTATTATTAATAATCTGACTGGGTATGGGTTCCCAAGTTTCTTATTAATCAATGGTAATAAGTGCACTATACTAAGTGGTTGGGAGAATACATGGTAACAGCAGCGTGGCTCAGTGGAAAGAGCCCGGGCTTGGGAGTCAGAGGTCATGGGTTCTAATCCCAGTTCCACCACTTGTCAGCTGTGTGACTTTAGGCAAGTCACTTAACTTCTCTGTGCCTCAGTTACCTCACTGTAAAATGGGGATTAAGACTGTGAGCCGCATGTGGGACAACCTGATTGCCTTGTATCCCCCCAGCGTTTAGAACAGTGCTTGGCACACAGTAAGCGCTTAACAAACACCATCATTATTATCCCATGCACATAGTAAACGCTCAATAAATACAATTAATGGATTGACTGACTTGTCTGCAAACATGAGTCAACCCCTCCTGAATCAAAACTCAACTTTGGGCAGGTAAGACGCACCCTTCCTCTTCCAAGCCCCTACCTCAAGAACACGGGTGCTGATTTTGTGCCCTCGAAGGGCTGCTTTTAGAACTGGCTGGTGCCACCTGACCCCATCCATGAGGAAATGGGGTGCTCTCTTGGCTTAGTTGTTGGGAGATAATAATAATAACAATAATAACTGGGCTATTTGTTAAATGCTTACTATGTGCCAAGAACTATTCTAAGCGCTGGGGTACATATGAATTAATCGGACTGGACACTGTCCACATCCCACATGGGGCTCACAGTCTTAATCCCCACTTTACAGATGAGGTAATCGAGGCCCAGAGAAGTGACAAGGTCACACAGCAGACATGTGGCAGAGCCGGGATTAGAGCCCATGTCCTCAAACTCCCAGTATCCACGAGGCCACGATGCTGCCCGACGAAGAGTTGTGTTGGCGGTGGAAGTTGCTTTTGGCCGAACGGCATGCTGAGTCTTCTGCCCCTGGTTATTGGAATAGCCCAGGAGAATCCCAGTTCATCCGTCTCCAGGGTGACCTTGAGCCTGGAGACTTCTGGAGATTGGACTGGAGTCAGGGGAGCTGGCCAGGGCAGGCTCTGAAGGGGCCTCATTTATTCAATCACTCAATCATACTTATCACAGACCTGCTGCGAAGTGAGCAGAATGAGCCCTTCTCCCATTCATCTGAGCCCTGGCCTGGGAGTAGGGGGGACCGGAGTTCTAAAACTGACTCTGCCACTTGCCTGCTGTGGGACCTAAGTCATTTAACTTGTCTTTGCCTCAGTTTCCTCTCCTATAAAATAGGGATTAAATATCTGTTCTCTCTCCCCTTTAGACTGTGAGTCCCATGTGGGACGGAGACTGTGACTGGATTATCTTCAATCATTCATTCATTCAATCGTATTTATTGAGCGCTTACTGTGTGCACAGCACTGTACTAAGTGCTTGGGAAGTACAAGTTGGCAACATACAGAGACGGTCCCTACCCAGCAGTGGGCTCACAGTCTAGAAGGAGGAGACAGAGAACAAAAGAAAACATATTAACAAAATAAAATAAGTAGAATAAATATGTACAAGTAAAATAGAGTAATAAATATGTACAAACATATATACATATATACAGGTGCTGTGGGGAAGGGAAGGAGGTAAGGCGGGGCGATGGAAGGAGGTAAGGCGGGGCAATCGATCACTGGCATTTATTGAGCACTTACTGTGTGCGGAGCACTGAACTACGTGCTTGGGAAAGTACAATACAACAGAATTGGTAGACAGGTTTCCTGCCCAAAAAGACGTTACAGTCTAGAGGGTGAGACAGCCATTAATATAAGTTACAGATATGTGCAGAAGTGCCGTGGGGCCGAGGGTGAGGTGAACATCCCAAGCGCTTAGTACAGTGCTCTGCACAATAAATACAATTGAATGAATGAACATCAAGTGTCCAAATGGTAGAGATCCAAATGCAGCATATTACTTCTGTTCTTTCATTTCTCCACTACCTTCTTGTTCTTAATACAATGCTTGGCATAGAGTGAGCCCTTAGTAAGTACCACAGTTACTAGCTCTGGTTGGCTTTCAACCAAGGCCAAGCTTGGGCCCTGGGGGCTACTCTAGCTCATCACTCCTCTGGGTTATCTTCTGTTCAACAGCATTTGTAAAGTACTTACTATATGCCACGCTCTGTACTAGGTACTGGACAGATACAAGATTATCAGGTTGACAAAGTGCCAATAATAATAATAATAATAATAATAATAATAATAATGACGACGGTATTTGTTAAGTGCTTACTATGGGCCAAGACCAGTTCTAAGCACTGGGATAGATGCAAGGTCATCAGGTTGTCCCACGTGGGGCTCACAGTCTTAATCCCCATTTTACAGATAAGGTAACTGAGGCACAGAGAAGCTAAATGACTTGCCCAAGGTCACAAAGCAGACAAGTGTCACAGCCAGGATTAGAACCCAGGTCCTTCTGACTCCCAAGCCAATGCTCTATCCACCAGGCCATCCTGCTTCTGAGGTTATTCTTTGCTTGTTCAAAACCATAAACAGTAGGAAGGAGGCGGAAGTTGCTTTTATGTTCTTCCAATATGGACCTTCGCTCTGCCTGCCTTTCTAGAACCCGAGAGGCTCTTAAAATAAACACTGGGCAGTTGGGAGTGGGCGAGCAGAGATCAAGGAAGAAAACCACATTTAGCAAATGGAATAAAAGTTGTATTTTTTTTTTAAAAAAACAAAAAACCTTTAAACTTTTAGTACTCCAAATACCCACTGTCAAAACTCACAGGGCTGCCAATCCTCTTCTAGCGCTCTGTAGTTTGCCTGCAAAGATGCCGCTGGTTATACAGCACCTGGATTTCCTAGAGTTTGCATCTTTTTATATATAGTCTCTGCCGGATTCCCTATTTTGATTCCATCATCGCTCACTAGCACCTCTCCCCAGAGGGAGGGGAGCAGAAGGAACAAGCAGAACAATAAGTTTCTTGTGAGCCAGGATCGTAGCTACCAGAGAAGCAGCGTGGCTCAGTGGAAGGAGCCCGGGCTTTGGAGTCAGAGGTTATGGGTTCAAGTCCCGGCTCAGGAAATTGTCAGCTGTGTGACTTTGGGCAAGTCACTTCACTTCTCTGGGCCTCAGTTACCTCATCTGTAAAATGGGGATTAAGATTGTGAGCCCCACGTGGGACAACCTGATCACCTTGTATCCCCCCCCAGCGCTTAGAACAGTGCTTTGCACATAGTAGGTGCTTAACAAATACCATCATTGTTATTATTACCAACTTTATTGTACAGTACTCTCCCAAGCATCATGGTCTAGTGGATAGAGCATGGGCCTGGGAGACAGAAGGATTGGGGTTCTAATCCCAGCCCCAACACTTGTCTGCGGCTGTGTGACCTTGGGCAGGTCACTTCACTTCTCTGTACCTCAGTTACCTCATCTGTAAAACGGGTATTCAGAATGTGAGCCCCAAATGGGATGGGGACTGTGTCCAAACCTATTTGCTTGTATCCATTCCAATGCTTAGTACAGTGCCTGGCACACAGTAAGTGCTTAATAAGTACATAATAATAATAATAATAATGATGGCATTTATTAAGCACTTACTATGTGCAAAGCACTGTTCTAAGTGCCGGGGAGGTTACAAGATGATCAGGTTGTCCCATGGGGGGCTCACAGTCTTCATCCCCATTTTACAGATGAGGGAACTGAGGGACGGAGAAGTGAAGTGACTTGCCCAAAATCACACAGCTGACAATTGGTGGAGCCAGGATTTGAACCCATGACCTCTGACTCCAAAGCCCGGGCTCATTTCCACTGAGCCACGCTGCTTCTCTATTATTATTATTATTATTAAATGCTTAGTAGAGTGCTAACACCCAGTAAGCGCTCAATAAACACCACTGATTGATTGACTGCATATAATTCAAGGCCACTCAGTTTCTTGCTGGAGCCAAGCCCCATAAAAAAAAAGTTTTCTGAAAAGAGGAGAGTAAACAATTGACTCTTTCAATTATCTAGACTCTCCATAGTTCCCCTTTCCACGGAAAAACGAACATGGAAGGTCCTGCCAATTTTGAAGTCTTGAAAATAAGGGGTTGTATGGCCTAGCCACAAGGCTATTTTTTCTACATATTTGAGCAACCCAATTCGATTTAAGGGAGATTGGAAGAGGGGCTGTTGTTGTCTCCTCAGTAGGGATTATGGATATGTACATAACCGCTATAGGGCTGAGGAGGGGCAGGTGAATAAAGGGTGCAAAATCAAGTGACGCAGAAGGAAGTGGGAGAAGAAGAACTGAGGAGTTGTGGCTCCAATAAGGCTTTGACGGTGGGGAGAGTCATTGTCTGTTGGATATGAAGAGGGAGGGCGTCCAGGACAGAGGTCGGTGGTGAGATAGATGAGATTGAGCCCCTTCCTTCCTCTCCCCCTCGTCCCCCTCTCCACCCCCACCATCTTAGCTCCTTCCCTCCCCCACAGCACCTGTATATATGTATATATGTTTGTACATATTTGTTACTCTATTTATTTATTTATTTTACTTGTACATATCTATTCTATTTATTTTATTTTGTTAGTATGTTTGGTTTTGTTCTGTCTCCCCTTTAGACTGTGAGCCCACTGTTGGGTAGGGACTGTCTCTATATGTTGCCAACTTGTACTTCCCAAGCGCTTAGTACAGTGCTCTGCACACAGTAAGCGCTCAATAAATACGATTGATGATGATGATGATGATGATGATGATTGAGGTACAGTGAGTAAGGCAGCATTTGAGGAGTAAAGTGTGAGGGCTGGGTTTTAGTAAGAAAGTAGTGAGGTAAGGTAGGAGGGAGCAAGGGGATTGGGGAAGGCATCAGTGCTAAGAGCCCCGTGAGACACTTGGTTAGGAGACACAAGGCAGGAATTGTACTAAGCACTGGGGTGGATAAAAGATAATCACGTCAGGAAGAAGCCCGTTGTTGGGTAGGGATTGTGTCTATTTGTTGTTGAATTGTACTTTCCAAGCGCTTAGTACAGTGCTCTGCACACATTAAGCGCTCAATAAATACGACTGAATGAAAAAATCAGACTGAATGAATGGGGCTCATAGTTTAAGCAGGAAGGAGTAGGATTAATTACAAGGGAGGTAACTGAGTCCCTCAGAGAAGTGAATTGACTTGCCCAAGGTCACTTAGTGGACAGGTGGTGGAACCGGGATTAGAATTCAGGTCCTCTGACTCCAGGCCTGTATTTCATCCATCACGCCGCGCTGCTCTCAGCGTGGCTCAGTGGAAAGAGTCCGGGCTTTGGAGTCAGAGGTCATGGGTTCAAATCCCGGCTCTGCCAATTGTCAGCTGTGTGACTTGGGCAAGTCACTTAACTTCTTTGTGCCTCAGTTACCTCATCTGGAAAATGGGGATTAAGACTGTGAGCCCCACGTGGGACAACCTGATCACCTTGTAACCTCCCCAGCGCTTAGAACAGTGCTCTGCACATAGTAAGCGCTTAATAAATGCCATCATCATTATTATTATTCAGGCTGTAGCCGGAGTCACAGCAGATACAAGGCCTAGTGGGAGACAGGAAGCCAGTTATTTCCCTGGAGTGGTTACAACTCTTCTTTTTAAACCAGTTCCCCCCTCCAGGTGCTTCTCCCACCGAGATTTCCCTTCTATATATTTAATCACCATACTGGATAAATGCTTTTTCTAAGGGAAAGAGGCTGAGCCTGGGAGTTAGAGGACCTGGATTGCATGACATAATGGGTAAAGCCTGGGCCTTGAAGTCAGAAGGTCGTGGGTTCTAATCTTGGCTCTGCCACATTAGTATTATCATGGTATTTGTTAAGCGCTTACTATGTGCCGAGCACTGTTCTAAGCACTGGGGCAGCTGTGTGACTTTGGGCAAGTCGCTTAACTTCTCTGTGCCTCAGTTACCTCATCTGTAAAATGGGGATTAAGACTGTGAGCCCCCCAAGGGACAACCTGATCACCTTGTAACATTCCCAGTGCTTAGAACAGTGCTTTGCACATAGTAAGCGCTTAATAAATGCCATCAATATTACAAGGTAATCAGGCTGTCCCAAGGGGGGCTCGTGGTTTTAATCCCCATTTTACAGATCAGGTAACAGGCACAGAGAAGCTAAGCAGCTTGCCCAAAATCACACAGCAGAAAAGTGTCAGCTGGTGTGACTGGGCAACTTCTCTGTGCCTCAGTTACCTCATCTGTAAAATGGGGATTAAGACTGCGAGCCCCACGTGGGACAACCTGATCACCTTGTAACCTCCCCAGCGCTTAGAACAGTGCTTTGCACATAGTAAGCGCTTAATAAATGCCATCATCATTATTATTATAAGTGGCAGGGCCAGGATTAGAACCTATATCCTCTGATTCCCAAGTCCATGCTCCTTCCACTAAGCCACGCTGCTTCCCCACTCATGTCTGCTGTGTGGCCTTGGGCAAGTCATTTCACTTCTCTTAGCCTCAGTTACCTCATAAGGAAAATGGGGATTGAGACTGTGAGCCCCACAGGGGCCAGGGACTGTGTTCAACTTGTATCCACCCAGCGCTTAGTACAGTACCTGGCACACAGTAAGCACTTAACAATTATGATCGTTATTAATTCCAGCTCTGCCACTTGTCTGCTGTGTGACCTTAGGCGAGTCACTTAACCTCTCTGTCGCTTAGTTTCTCCTGTCTGCACAATGGGGAATTCAATACCTTTTCTCCCTCCTACTTAGACTGTGAGCCCCAGAGGGACCTAATTATCTACCCCAGTGTTTCATACCATACTTGACACACAGTAAGCCCTTAACAAACACTTTTTAAAATTATTATTGTATTCCCCGGGGGCTGCCACATGACCCAAAGCTGCTTTCCAAAGATCCAGAGAAGCCAGAAGCGAAGTGAAATCACTGAAATGTACTGCTTTAAACAACTAGCACACGCGTAATTGCCGGGGATATAATTAAGCAGCAATCTTCACATTCCAAATGAATGTCTTAAGGTTTGGAGTCAGCCCTTTTGGAATGAGTTTTGCTTTAGCAACTGTAGGACTGACGGGGAAGCAAGCAGATTTCCAACATATTAAATGCATGCTGTGTCTTCTGAACAGATAAGCTTCTCTTCCCAACTGGGCAGTCAAACCTGAGGAACTTGGTTTATAATAAACAACTTAAATCGAAATCTCACCTTTGTTAACTGGAGAAAAGAAAGGCTCTACAAAGGGATGGTGTAGTCAAAGAATGCAAGTGAATAGAGTACTAAACGATGTTCAAACTGGAAAATAATATGTAAAAATCAATATTAGCACTGGAATTAGGTTGGGTCTGTAACAAAGACAGGCTCAGATGGGAATTTGGAAATTAAAGTGGTCTAAATAAAGACTTCTTATCTCTCTGAGAATTCCAAGAAACAAGCTGTTTTAATGAATACAATGAAGACAGCTTTCTTCAGAGCAGAAAATGCAGAAGATGAGTGGGTGGAAAGGAAAGGTTAAGAATTAGAAGCAGAGGAATTTTCACTGAACAAGTCATAATGTTTTGTTCTTTTTTTTCCAAAACAAAAAGATTGGGAGTGTATACAGCCAATTGTGTGCCTTCCCGGGTGGAGAAAGGGCGAGACAAATCTTGAGCTGTGTCAACGGCAGCTGTTCATGTTAAAAAAGAAAAGAAGAGAAAAGAAAGGAATAGTCCTGTAGCCTGCTGGAATGAACCAAATAACCTATCTGGAGAAATCAGGTAAGAAGCTGAGTGGGTTTATTTTTTGCAATCAAGCCTATGAGCAGACCTAGACACGCAGTTCTTTCAGGATGAGTTTCTCCCGCTGAGCAAGCATGGACAACTGGTCAATTACTCAGGGCCTGCAATTCAGAGTCACAACACACACCAGTATGAGTCAAGCAGACGCTGGGCTATGCTGCTGCAGTTCGTCAGGGTGGAGAACACAAATAAATAATAATAATCATCATTATATTTGGTAAGCCCATGCTATGCGCCGAGCACTGTACTAAATGCTGGGCTAATAATAATAAGAACAATAGTAATTATTATTATTATTGCGGCATTTGTTAAGCACTTACTATGTGCCAGGCACTGTACTAAGAGCTGGGGTGGATACAAGCAAATAGGGTTGGACGCATTCCCTGTTCCACATTCATTCATTCAATTGTATTTATTGAGCGCTCACTGTGTGCACAGCACTGTACTAAGCGCTTGGGAAGTACAAGTTGGCAACATATAAAGACAGTCCCTACCCAACAACGGACTCACAGTGTAGAAGAGGGGAGACAGACAGCAAAACAAAACATGTAGACAGGTGTCAAGTTGTCAGAACAAATAGAATTAAAGCTAAATGCAAATCATTAACAAAATAAATAGAATAGCAAATATGTACAAGTAAAATAGAGTGATAAACATGGGGCTCACACTCAATCTCCTTTTTACAGATGAGGTAAATGAGGCACAGAGAAGTGAAGTGACTTGCCCAAGGTCACACAACAGCTACTCGGTGGAGCTAGGATTAGAACTCAGGCCCTTCTGACTCCCAGGCTCGTGCTATATCCACAGGTATTTATTTCCCATTTTACAGATGAGGAAAACGGACGCCCAGAGAAATCAAGTGACTTTCTCAAGGTCATTCAGCAGGCAAGTGGCAGAGCCAAGATTAGAGTCCAGGTCCCCTAGCTCCCATTCATTCATTCATTCATTCATTCAATCGTATTTATTGAGCACTTACTGTGTGCAGAGCACTGTACTAACCGCTTGGGAAGTACAAGTTGGCAACATATAGAGATGGTCCCGACCCAACAACGGGCTTACAGTCTAGAAGGGGGAGACAGACAACAAAACAAAACATGCAGACAGGTGTCAAAACCGTCAAACTCCCAGGCCTGTTTTCTTTCCTCTAGGCCACGCTGTTTCTCCAAAGGCATCAGTACAAGCGCTTAGTACAGTGCTCTGCACACAGTAAGCGCTCAATAAATACGACTGAATGAATCAGTATGGGTTCCAGAAACATGGACGTCGACCTTGCGGTCCGGTACCTTAGCCGGTGAAACAACCTAGGGTTGCTATGAGCGGTCAGGCCCTGGCCAGAATGGTCTCTATCTTTATATGACAGAGTGTTGGCTCTGAATAAACACACACCACAATCTTCCTCAGTTGGGGCTCTTAATTCTGAAGGCCCACAAGGTCCCCAACCTCGGGAGGAGGGGTGGTAGCAAGAAGATTCCCATGGGTGGCCTTAAATGATTCCCTGCCGCCCCCCAATACAATCGCAGAATGGAGGAGGATTGAGATGTATGTAGAGTATATCTGGGGAGGGATCTCCATGAACCCTTTGTAGTGGGTTGGAATTCTGTCGCAGCGACGTGCTGCGTCGCCTCTACCCAGAGTCAGGGACGCCCGCCCGCTCTGTCAGCGTGGTGCCAAGTGACTGATCGGATCTTCTCGCTGGGACAAGGAGAAGTGAGTATCTCCCTTGGGGAGGGAGCGCGAATGTCGGGGGATTTGAAAGGTAGCCCCTGGATGATTTGAAAAGTAGCCCTGGAGACTTGATGGCTGGGTGATTTGAAAGGTAGCCTCTGGAGACAACCAGTGTCTCCTTCCCAATCCCACCAGCTGGTAGAAGTTGGGGACTGTGCTGGCCCCTTAGGTTCATTCCTCGCCAATGGTAAGTGTTTGTGCGGTGGGATCTAGGTGCTTCACCATGTCCGCATAACTAAATAAGTGTATTCCTCCTGAAAGGGAAGCTGCAGATTGCCACAGATAATCAATCTTGCACGGCTCAGCCTTTCTGATCCCAGTGTCTCCCTCTGGCCAAGCCAATCCTCGAAGCCATTCCCACGCGACGGGTGACAGTTGCCCATCTCCTCTTTGGTGACAGCGAGGAAAAAGTTGACTGGGCTCCAGCTAGCAACTAAAGCAAGGTCAGACTGCTATTCATGAAACAGGCCTCCTTGATCAAGGGTATTGGTATTTATTAAGTACTTACTGTGTGCAGAACCCTGTATTAAGCATCCCTCCTTCTCCTCCAAGAGGCTTTCCCTAAGCCCTCATTTCCTTTTCTCCCATTCCCTTCTGCGTCACCCTGATTTGCTCCCTTTATCCACTGTCCCTCTCAGTCACAAAGCATTTCTGTATATATCTGTAAATTATTTATTTCTATTAATGCCTGTGTTCTCCTCTGGACTGTAAGCTCGCTGTGGTCAGGGATGGTGTCTGATATATTGTACTCTCCAAAATGTTTTGTACAGTGCTTTGGACACAATAAGCGCTCAATAAATATGATTGATTACAATAGAGTAAGTAGGTGTGATCCCGATTGGTCCATAATAATAATTATGGTACTTGTTAAGAACTTACTATGTGTGAACCACTGTTTTAAGGTCTGGGAAAGATATAAGGTAATCAGATTGGACACAGTCCCTGTCCCATTTGGGGCTCAAACTCTTAATCCCCATTTTACTGATGAGGTAACTGAGGCACAGAGAAGTGAAGTGACTTGCCCTAGGTCACATAGCAGACATGTTGCAGAGCCAGAATTAGAACCCAGGTCCTTCTGACTCCCAGGCTCGTGCTCTAGCCACTAAGCCATGCTGCTTCTCTTAACAATGATGATGGCATTTGTTAAGTGCTTACTATGTGCAAAGCACTGTTCTAAGCGCTGGGGGTATACAAGGTGATCACGTTGTGCCACGTGGGGCTCACAGTCTTAATCCCCATTTTCCAGATGAGGTAACTGAGGCTCAAAGAAGTGTCAAACACTATTTTAAGCACTGGGGATGATACAGGATGATCAGGTCAGACACAGTCTCTGTCCCATGGAGGACTCACAATCAGTCAATCAATCAATCGTATTTATTGAGCACATACTGTGTGCAGAGCACTGTACTAAGCACTTGGGAAGCACAAGTTGGCAACATATAGAGATAGTCCCTACCCAACAGTGGGCTCACAGTCTAGAAGAACTTAAGTAGGAGGGGCAACAAGTATTGAATCCCCAATACTCCCCAGATGAGGTAACAAGCACAGAGAAGCTAAGTAACTTGTCTGAGGTCACACAGAACACAATCGGTGGAGCCGAGATTAGAACCCAGGTCCTCTGACTCCCAGGCTCACGTCCTTTCCACTAAGCTATGTTGCTCCTCTATATTCACCTTCGGCACAGCTGTGCATATATTTCTCCAGTGTTTTATATAATTTAGAGAGTGAGCCCCTTGAGGACAGGGAATGTTGTCACTTGGTTTTATTTTTCCCAAGCACAGCACTGTGCACTGCACCTACAGGGCTCTCAGTAAGTGTTATTACTGCTACTTTAGAACGATATTTTGGAAAAATATATTTTTTATAAAAATACCAACCATCCAGAACCAGCTCAATCTTTTTGTATCCCTCTGCATGTTACCCACCTCTCAAAAATAACATTTATCGAGCAGCTCAGTGAATCACACAGTACCTCTCTTTTGATTTTTGCTACATCTCTCATTTGTAAAATTGAAACTATTCTCATCTTTATACTGTGTCCAATAACCAAGTAAATTAATTTAGCCCTCAAATAACTGGAATTTAACATCTTTCCTTCCCCTACCAAGAGAGCCCCTTCACCTCAGACTTCACACAGAAAAAGCTGAACCTTAAGGACATATCAAACCCAAAAGTATCATAATAGCAGCAGCAATTTGTTCTGAAGAAGTGTTTCTTCAATCTCTGACGAGATTCAGGATCCAAATCTAGTCAGCCTTGCCAAGAGCTTGCAAGCATGAAGTCACTTCCTATCACCTCCCAGGGAAGTCTACCTAAACAGTGGCTAGTGAAGACAAGCAAATTCATCCTCCTTCTCTTCCCGACTCGCTTTCTTTGCTCTCTCGCCAAAAGGAAAAAAACCTAAAGCAGTTATGAGAGAGAAAATCAGGGGTACAATTAGTTCCCCTATAACCTGGGGAGCATTCTTGCAGAGCTCCAATTAGGATAACTCACTCATCCTGTATCTGATGCCACACAACTGTTCTTCCATCGCATCATGCAGTACCTGGATGCTTCCTGTCGGGAGAACGTTCCCTATGTCTGCCGTCATGATCTATCAAAACACCTAGTGCAACCACGTGCCCTGGCAGAACTAACTGCATTCTAAAGATGAAGGATAAATGATCAGTCAAATCTGTCAGTCTCCTCTCACCCTGACTTTGAAGGGTATCTTCATGTGCTTGCTTTTTACCTAACCCCACACAGAAACAATGTTGCCACCCTGTAATTTTTCCTCAGTGTGAGAGGCCCGGGGGAAAAAAAGCCAGGATTAAATATGGCTACCAAGATCGTATGAAAACCTAGAGTGGGCTGCCCAACTGACCCATTAAGCTTTGCAAAAAAAATGAACCGAACACAGCAACAGATGTTGAAACTACCACAGATGTTGGTGAACATAACCATCGCTGGAAGCAACCCTCTTTAGGTAAAACGAAGAAAAAAGTTCACCCTGGAAAAGTGGGAGAGTGAATATGGATATTTCAAGGAATCACAGCTGTACCATGTGCATTCCCTCATGTGGGAGAGGGGCATTAAAAAATTAGAAAAGAGTCCTCTTCTTCAGAGAACAAGTTTGACCCCAGAAGACCCACCCTCTCTTTGAAATAGACAAAATTTAAAAAATGATCCTTTCTCGCTAGAAAGCTTAAAAGGAAAGGTCCCAACCACCTCTTAAAAGAACAACCCCAGAAAAAATAAGAGCGGCGGCTTACTCTTCCTGGCGCAAGTCACTGATGCTTCGGTCGAGGGAGATCATATCGCTCGCCACCATGTTAAATCCGAACTCCTTGATGCTGGCCTGGATGGAAACCTTGTAGTCTGGCCCCAAAACGTATGGCTTGGCTTCCTCCCCGGGTCCGCCCATGACACCTTGCGGCTCAGGTTCTTTGGGCTCGAAGTTCCCCAGTATTCCCGGCTGGAGGATGGGATCCCGGTAGCTCAGGGTCTGCGGCTTAAACGTGAGATACTGCCTCTGCATTATTTTCTGCTGGTTCTCATTCCCAGCTTGATACTCTTGTTCATTTTTGGCCTTGTTTTTCCTTCGGATCGACTCCAAGTCCACTTCTACTCCCTCCACATGAGGCCAAGGTACCACAGGTTTGAATCTGTCATTCCCCAGAGCTGGTCCATTTCCAGCTTTGTTAGGGCCTGGATTATTGTCATCTCTTTCTTCCTGTATGGGGGAGAGGAATGCCAGGGGAGGAAAAAACAAAAAACAAAAACATAAGTACATCATCTCAAGCCATCATGGCAGAATTTATGAAACTAATTTTCTTATACGAAAAGGCTCAGGCAATGATAAAGCGGCTTAAAGCCCGAACAAGAAAGAGGCTATTAATCAAAACCATTCCAGGGGAAGGCAGTCTTCAAGAGAAGAAAATACCAAGGAACAGACTCCTTGATTTCCCCTCTCCACTGAGGGAAAAGTTGTTCCTGGCTCCTCTTCAGAACAGCCCTAGGTCCTGTCCTCCTAGTGGATTTCACAAGTGGAAGGATTATTAACAGTTCCATCATCTTGGACTGAGCACCGCTGATTAAAAATGAAAACCGAATGGGTCAGGACTGACAGGATATGGCTTGAGCAATGGCCACCCCGGGACAAATACAACTTTCTTAGGCGACAAGTCAGTGTGGGGAAGCTGGGTTGGGTTTCATCCATCACTGGGTAGTCCTGGGGCCTGAGGAGGGAGATATAAAAACAGCACTCCAGGGGCCCAGTTCTATAGTTCCTACTGAGGTTTTGTCTGCGGGGCAGCTATAAAATATTTTATATAAATATAAATAAATATGAAATATTTTATATCAAATATAAAACTAAGAAACTGTAGACTGCTTAGTTGGAAGACTGGCTCAAACACTGCTAGCTTAGGCCCTTCAGGGGAGTGAGGTACAACAGGGGGGCAAGGTCCCTCTGCCTCTTAAACATCAAGTGGAGCAGTGTGACCTAACAAAAAGAGCCCAGACTTGGGAGTCAAAGGTCCTGGGTTCTAATCCCACCTCTGCCAATTGGGAACTATTGCACTATTTTGGGCAAGTCACTTAGCTTTTTTCTACCTCAGTTTCCTCATCAGTAACATGGGGATTAAATACCTGTTTACCCTCCTACTCAGACTGTGAGCCCTAAGTGGGATCGAGACGGCGTCTGACCTGATTAATTTATACCTACTCCTGTACTTAGAATAGAGCTTGACACATCATAAGCACTTAAAAAATGCCATAATATTTTTGAGTCCTGGTTGGAATGGAGTTGTCAACAGTGTCTTCTGTGGTTTCCTGATCCTCCTCTTCCTCCTCCATTGCCCAGACCGTTTCTCCTCCTGACCTTCCATCCGATGCTTCCCAGCTGTCAAAACCTTGCGGATCTGTTCATCACTGCGGTTTGACTTCAGGCTGGGGTTGGGCGAGCTCATTATGGGCAGGGAAGGTGTCCGCTAATTCAATTGTATTGTCCTCTCTCAAGCGCTAAGGGCAGTGCCTTGCACTTAATGAGTGCTCAATAAATACCACTGATTGATTTATTCTCTGGTGGCTAACATGAATTCCAAATTTGGAATTGCGGAATTCAATACAAATTGACCCTGAAAACGTTCAGAATCAGCTTCATCCCAGTGAACTGTACGGCCAATGAAAAGCATGGGGCTGGTGTGAGAGAATGCCAAGCTGGCAGAGAAAGCACCACAGGTGGCATCCAGCCAGGAACCCAGGTGTCCTGGTCGCAGCTCCACCCGCCCGCCCCAGCCTCACCTGTCCTCCGTGGCAGCTTTTTTTTTTTTTGCGTTACCTGTTTAGGCACTTACAATGTGTCAAGCACTGTTCTGACCGCTGAAGTAGATACAAATGAATTCAGATGGATACAGTCCCTATCCTACATGGGCTTCGCAGTCCAAGTAGGAGGGAGAACAGGACTACTGAGGCACAGAGAAGTTAAGTGGCTTGCCCAAGATTACATAGCAAGTATTTGGCCGAGGCAGGATTAGAAACCAGATCCTCTGACTCCCATGCCGGTGTTCTCTCCACTAGGCCGCCTCACCTGTGGCCACACCCATTTAGAGAGGGCTCTCCCTTGCTGTTTCATGGACTCAAAATCTGAGAACTCAATCAATCAATGGTGTTTATACAGTACTTGCTGAATGCAGAGCACTTTGCTAAACCTTTGTGAGGGTGCAACAGAGTATGTAGATACAATTCCTGCCCTCAAGGAACTTACAACCTCCCTTTCAATCTAGCAGGAGAAGCTAATCAATCAATCGATCATATTTATTGAGCACTTACTGTGTGCAGAGCACTGTACTAATAGCCTGGGAAAGTATAATGATTTGTTTTGTTGTCTGTCTCCCCCATTCTAGACTGTGAGTCTGTTGTTGGGTAGGGACCATCTCTATATGTTGCAAATTTGTGCTTCCCAAGCGCTTAGTACAGTGCACTGAGCACAGTAAGCGCTCAATAAATATGATTGAATGAATGAATAATATAACAGAATTGGTAGATAAATTCCCTACCCACAAGGAGTTTTGAAGGAACATGGTTTTAAATATTAATAACAATAATAAAGTAAGCAATTATTATTATTATTATTATTATTATTATTATTATTATTATGTGCCAAGCACAGTACTAAGTGCTGAGGTACATGCAAGATAATCAGCTTGGACACATTCCCAGTTCCAAAGGGGGCTCACAATCTAGGAGGGAGAACAGGTTTTTAATTTCCATTCAGAGATGAGAAAGCTGAGGCACAAGGAAGCTAAGTGACCCAAGGTCACAAAGCAGATAAGTGGGAGAGTCGAGATTAGAATCCGGGTCCTCTGACACCCAAGCCCAAGCTCTTCCCACTAGGCCATGCTAGTTTAAAATTCTTTTAGTTACTAATGAGCTCAGGACAGTCGCTGCTAGTGACTTGCCTCTAAGGAGTAGAGGAGGCAAAATGTGACAGGAGACTGTTTCTAGTGGGTGGGAATAATAATAATAATGGCATTTATTAAGCGCTTACTATGTGCAAAGCACTGTTCTGAGCGCTGGAAATCTGGGGAGAGGGGTGGTTTGCCCCCACCATACTTATAACCTTGAATTTGTAGTGGACTTTTTACTTTTCTAAAACGGCTTTTCCTCTTATTCACCTCATTTTATTTTCACACCATCCCCAAGAAGCAGGGAGGTGCAAGTGTTATTAGCGTCATTTTACAGAGGAGGCAATTCAGACCCAATGAGGTCCAGTGACTTGCCCTAGGTCACACAGCAGATCTGGAACTGGAACAAAGTAGAGAAGCAGCATTGCCTTGTGGAAAGCACAAAGTCCTGGGAGTCACAGGACCTGGATTTGAATCCCGGCTCTGCCAACTGTCTGCTGTGTGACCTTGGGTAGGTCACTTAACTTTCCTGTGCCTCAGTTTCCACATCTGTAAAATGCTAGACCATGCTCCATCCTGCTGGCACCCACAAACTGGGGTGAGATTTGCCCATCTGACTTGAGACGCTCCCTCAGAAAAGTAACTCCACTCCCTTTCCTCCATTCGGAGCATACCAAGAAACCTAATGCTCTTGACAAAATATTTTGGTAGGGCTTGAGTCATAAGGAGTTTGTCAACACAGCTGGCTTGGCCCTGTTTGAGAAGGCTCCGCTCAGGAAATCTGGGTAAGGAGGGACGCTAATGAAACTGGCAGGGCTGAGCTCCACCTGCCCACAGCTGATGTAAAGAAAAAGAATCTCTCTCCGCTGGCCTGGCAGCTCAGGTCTGTTAATAGTCAGGCTTCTGGAGGGGCTGGGAGTCTGAGCTACAAGCATCAGCCTGCTTGTTAGGAGTACGAAAAGTTGTCTGGAGAAGAGTGATGATGAGGGAATTACGACTCTCTTTTCTCTACAGATGCGTTAAAAAAATCAGTTTGAGATTTTCTTGGAGGTAGTTAAGCATTCTAAAGTCTCTGCTCAAGGTCATAAGGGAGGAGAAGAGAGAGAAGAAACAGACTTATGTGTGAATATCCAGATTCATGTGGCGAATGTAGGTCTAGGGGGGATGCTAAACGAAAAGTCTGTTTCCCCCTGACGTAGGGATACAGTGAGGGGAAGCTTGCCTGTGACAATCTGGGCTGGAGGCAAAATTTTCTTTTGAAAGATTCTCCATTTTCCCACACGTTCACAGCCAATGTGTACCTTGAAGGAAACCAAGTCATGCTACTTGCTTAGGAGCCAAACTTTATTAAAGAAGGGTTGACGGGTCAAAAAAAAATAGACTCTGTTCGCCAAGCATGACCTAGTGGATAGACCACTGGCCTGAGAGTCAGAAGGGCCTGAGTACTAATCCTAGCTCCACTTCTCTGCTGTGTGACCTTGGGCAAGTCACTTCACCTCTCTGTGCCTCAGTTACCTCATCTGTAAAATGGGGATTAAGACTGTGGGCCCCATGTGGGACATGGACTATGTCCAACCTGATTAAGCTTGGATCTATTACAGCGCTGAGAACAGTGCCTGGCACATAGAAAGTACTTAATAAATACCATAAAAAATGTTGTCTTTGCAAGTTTCTTTCCTAAACTAAACTCAAACCAAACCAGGTGGGGTTATTCTGCCAAGGTGCATGGGTTTTTAAAGGAGCAACAGGACTGCAGAATGGTTTCCAAAAATGGTCCTTCGTGGTTAAGTACTGCTGTCTAATGAGATTTAGGGCAGTAAGCAGGAAGCCAAGGTGCTACACAGAAGCCGGACTGAGACCACAAATAAAGCTGCAGTTACCTGTCATGAATCGGGGAATGAATTATTCAGCTTTTTTTTATTATTATTATAAACAGCCACCGCTGTCTAATATAGCTTCCATGTCCTCTAGCTTATAACCTTGGTTTGGTATAATTTATGCAAGATCCTCCAGTTATCTGATCCCGGGCATTAATAAAAAATGGGAATGAAGAGCACTTTCATTGACAAACCAGTAAGCCCAGGAGGGCAGAAGTTTGGGTGGAATCCTAAAGCTGTGGGGGGAGGAGGGGTGGGCGGGGGTGGAGCTGGAAATCAATCAATGGTATTTACTGAGCGCTTACTGTGTGCAGAGCACTGGATTAAGCGCTTGGGAGGGTAAAATATAACGGAGATCGAAGACACATTCCGGCCCACAAGGGGTTTACAGTCTAGAGGGGGAAGGCCGGCAGGCAAGGTCTGGGTAAGTTGCAGGTTACCATGCAAAGGTGGGGGTAGGGTGTGTGTGTGGTAAGAAGGGAAGTTAAGGATGAAGACATGGACTTCTTTGTACTGGGATACGTCTATAATAATAATAATTATTATTATGGTATTTGTTAAGTGCTTACTATGTGCCAGGAACTGTTCTAAGAGCTGGGGTAGATATAAGGTAATCAGGTTGTCCCACGTGGGGCTCACAGTCTTAATCCTCATTTTACAGATGAGGGAACTGAGGCACAGAGAAGATAAGTTACCCCACATTCCCAGTTCATTCATTCATTCAATCGTATTTATTGAGCGCTTACTGTGTGCAGAGCACTGTACTAAGCGCTTGGGAAGTACAAGTTGGCAACATATAGAGACGGTCCCTACCCAACAGTGGGCTCACAGTCTAGAAGACACTGATCCAGGGCCTCCAACTAGGTGGCCACAACCAGTTACAAAGTCCAACCAGTTCTGTGATCTAGGTCAGAACTTAAGGGTCTTAGTAAAACTGAGGAAGAGGAAGCCCATAAGGAACAACTCTCTGTTTCTTTCAAGCAAAGGAGATGCTGAAAACTGCTTTTACATGGCTGGGGGCGGGGAGGGGGGAAGTATTGCTTAGTAGCAGTAGTAATGGTATTTACTGAGCACCTTCTGAGGGCAGAGTACTGTACTAAACGTTTGGGAAATACAACCGAAGCACAGAATGCATTCCCTGCCCGCGACGAGCTTACACTCAAATGGACATGACCATCCAACTGAAAAATGCAGAATGAACAACGAGTATGTTGTGCCCAGCTTTGCTGCAGGTTTTGGCCAGGCCAGGCTGAGACTATGTCCCCTGAAATATTGGAGGCATATTGTATTTACTCTCATAAAAGAGCCCACCACTTAATTCTCCCCCAACTCCGATTTTTGAGGATGAAATAAAAGATCATTTTTGTTAGCAGTGACAGTGACATAAGCTGGGCTAGGAAGAAGAGGAAGTCAGAATGAGATAATCAATCAATCATATTTATTGAGTGCTTACTGAGTGCAGAGCACTGTACTAAGCGCTTGGGAAGTACAGAGATATAGATTTGGGCCTGGGGGCTGCTTTCAATTATGGAGTAGGAAGGGGTAAAGAGAGGGTTAATTCACAGAGTGTCTATTTTACGCGGCACTTGGAGAATAATAATGATTGCATTTGTTAAGCGCTTACTATGTGCAAAGCACTGTTCTAAGCACTGAGGAGGATACAAGGTGATCAGGTTGTCCCACGTGGGGCTCACAGTCTTAATCCCCATTTTACAGATGAGGTAACTGAGGCACAGAGAAGTTAAGTGACTTGCCCAAAGTCACACAGCAGACAAGAGGCAGAGCCGGGATTAGACCCATGACCTCTGACTGACTCCCAAGCCAATGCTCTTTCCACTGAGCCACGCTGCTTCCCTACTCCCTGCTTAGAGAATGCAATAGAAGATACATAGTCACAAGCCCCTCATATCTTTCTCTTCTTTCTCCCCTATCTCTTGCTCCTGATTGCTAAGATTAATTATTACATGACCCCTAGAAATAGCCCCTTGCAAAACTTATGCCAAAAAAGTGGGGCAATTATGCAAGTAAATATGGTATTTCTGTTGGCAGAGACTCCCCCCCACCACAACCCCAGGCAATCTCCCATCTTCAATTCTTCTACTCGGTGGAACTTATTTCCTGAAAGCCACCCGTAGAGCAAAGAGCAAGGAAAAAAAAATGAATGCAGGCACGGGAATAATGATGTTAATCCATTAAGAGAACATGCTTGAGTTTAAATTCACTCAGATAAATAAGAAAAATCCATTAAGAGGAAGAGAGATGAAAGTTATTAATAGAGGTCAAACCTCAAGAAAAATGCAGTTTATAAAGTCAAAGCTCATTGTCAGAGGTGAGTTTGAAATGAACACTTTCTTTTGCAGGGAATGCTAGAAGGGCAAAATGAGAACGATCTAATAATAGTAATTGTGGTATTTGTTTAGTACTTACTTTGTGCCATTCATTCATTCAATCATATTTATTGAGCGCTTACTGTGTGCAGAGCACTGTACTAAGCGCTTGGAAAGCACAAGCTGGCAACATATCGAGACGCCCCTACCCAGCAACGGGCTCACAGTCTGCAAGCACTGGGGATGATACAAGCAAATCCCGTTGAACACAGCCTCATCCCCATTTTACAGATGAGGTAACTGAGGCCCAGAGAAGTGAAGGTGTCTCTCATCCAAGTATTAACCAGGCCGGACCCTGATTAGCTTCAGAGATCAGAGGAGCTCAGGCACGTTCAACTACGGCATGAGCTAGCAGAGTGTCTTGGGGATGGAAGAGAAGCCTTGAACTCACCTCCTCTGTTCCCAGTTTCTCCATCGCCCCACCCCTTTAGACTGTTCGCTCGTAATGGGCAGAGAATGTATCCGTTTTATTGTACTCTCCTAAGTGCTTAGTATAGTGTTCTGCACACAGTGAGCACTCAGTAAATGCGACTGACTTACCCCAATAAAATGTGTTTTGTGCAAGCGCTTAGTACAGTGCTCTGCACACAGTAAGCACTTAATAAATACGATTGATGATGATGATGAAGCGACTCACCCAAAGTCACAAAGCAGACAAATGGCAGAGCTGGGATTAGAAGCCATGACCTTCTGAATTCCAGGCTCCTGCTCTATCTGCTACGCCATCTATTTAATAATAACATGAGTTTAAACTCTCCGACTGACTCGGGCCAAAAATCTACCTGCCCCGAGGCCCATCCTTCTTTCTTCCTCTTATCCCACAGGATTTCGACATGCTTCTGCTGCCTCATGTCTATAGGGAACCTGTGACAGCTGGCTTTTACCGGTAAGAGTTTCCAGACCACTACCAGATTCTGTGTACTTTGGACCACATGCACCTGCCACCTCCAAAGATAAATGAGCTTAGGTCAACTTTCCATGACCTGTTATTTCAGCAGCTCCTTTTCTTCAGCCCCATCACAGACACATTCTGTATTGGATGCTGTGCATTGCTGGAACTTTTTATTCTCTCTAATCGGGACCGAAAAACAGGAAACATCATGGTTTAGTAAAAAGACTACATCAATCGCTTAGTACAGTGCTCTGCATAGAGTAAGCGCTCAATAAATATGATTGAATGAATGAATGAATGACTGGGAGTGAGAGGACCTGGGTTCAAATACTAACTGCCAGCTTTGTGACCTAGGGCAAGTCACTTAACTTCTCAGTGCCTCAGTTACCTCATTGGTAAAATGGGGATTGAATACCTGTTTTCCCTCCTACTTGGACTTTAAGCCTCATGAAGGACAGGGACTGCGCCCCACTTGATTGACTTCTATCTATCCCAGTTCTTAGAAAAATGTTTGACACATAATAAGTGCTTAACAAATACCATATAAAAAAGGGCAGGGACTGCTCTGTAGAGTCTCTGTTTGGTAAAGCGAGTCCTTCCTTCGGCGACATCACACCAGTTCATACGGCAAGAAATATCTGACTTTTAGAGCTCTCAAAATCAGCTATCCATAAAGAAGTCTCAGTTATACACACATTTTAAGAGGATCTCACACAGGTTAAGTATTTAGGCTTCACCGCTTCTTATCAGGAGACAAATTTACTTGAGTCAAACCTCAGTGTGAGCTTTTGAATAGGGAGAAAAAAAAATCACAGATCAATCAATACGGAGCACTGCACTAACTGCTTGGGAGAGTACAACAGAATTAACAGACGTGATCCCTTTCCTAATGGATCTTACAATCTAGGTGGGGAAACTGACACTAAGATAAATTACAGATGTTTCTGTACAGATTACATACATAATGCTTTGGGAGGATTGTGTGTGCTCACTACAAGCCAGGCTGAACACTTCGATTCTCTAATGCCAACCTACTCACCGCTGTACCTCAATCTTGTCTATCTCGCTATTGACCCCTAGACCACATCTTTTCTCAGGCCTGGAATTCCCTCCCCCTTCACTCTCCCCACGTTCAAAACTCTCCTAAAATCACATCTCCTCAAGATGGCATCCCAGAAGGTGTCATCCCAGACTAAGCTCTTTTTTTCCCCCTATGTCTGCATCAACTATGCTCGTGGCTGTGCATCCCCTTACGCACTTGGATACACAACACAGCCCCAAAGAACTTACGTATACATTCTAATTTGTTAAAAGTCATTCAAATTATAAATATAGTTTATTTATATTAAATGTCTTTCTCCCTCTCTAAGCTTCAAACATGCTGTGGGCAGGGAATGTGCCTACCTACTCTATTGTATTGTACTTTCCCAGGCACTTATTACAGTACACTGCACTTAGTAAGCACTCAATAAATTCCCTTGCATGGTTCTTTGATTGAAGTGAATATTAAAGTTATAAGTATAATTTTATATTTCCTCGGCCTGTAATTTATTTTAATGATTTTCTCCTCCTGTAATAATAATAATGGCATTTGTTAAGCACTTACTATGTGTGAAGCACTGTTCTAAGCACTGAAATAAAACACTGTTCTAAGCGCTGGGGGGATACAGGGTGATCAGGTTGTTCCACATGGGGCTCACAGTCTTAATCCCCATTTTAAAGATGAGGGAACTGAGGCACAGAGAAGCTAAGTGACTTGCCCAAAGTCACACAGCTGACAGTTGGCGGAGCCAGGATTTGAACCCACATCCTCTGACTCCAAAGCCCGGGCTCTTTCCACTGAGCCATGCTGCTTCTCTAAAGCTCCTTGTGAGCAGGGATCATGTCTATCAACTCTATTATATGATACTTTTCCAAGCACTAAATACAGTGCTCTTTACACAGTAAACCTTAATAAAAACCACTGATTGATTGATACTTAAGGGCTAATGTGGTACAGAAATCCTGAAAAGGCAAACTTAACTCCTGCTCAAGATCTTGCTAATAAACTGCTGATTTTCACCACAGGTATTAAGACGAAATAAGGTCATCGAAGTCTGAGGCCAAAAAAAAAAAAAAGATAAAAAGCTTTCAATTTTCAACATTCCAATTTAAAGCGGAACTGGGAAAATATTTAAATAGGTTTGTGTAAAAAAAGTCCTTCCCAGTAGGATCACCAGGATCATAAGTTTCTAGTGGAAGAATGTTTAACGAGCAGCTGCCGTTAACTTTACTAAAGCTCAAGCCAATGGCTTCCTTGAATACATGAGAATTTCTGTAGATTATTACAAAACTGGAAAGATTTACCATCAGCAGCAAATACCCAATGATGCGGCCAACAAAAAGAACATTTAGTTGCCTGCCATCTATTGTTGGTTTTCCAGCACTGCAATGGAAATTAACTTAGGTCACCTCATAATTTGTTACTGATATTTCTGAAGACAAGAGGAAAGACAGAAGATAATCGATCTGTTAGAACTTTTCTACGAAAGCTATAGCTGTAAATCCTTTCCATGACTGCAAATTCCCTGTTAGGCTGTGAACCCCTTTAGGGTAAGGATCATTTCTTCTTACTGTTGTACTCTCCCATGTGCTTAGTAATGTGTCTATTGTTATACTGTAATAATAATAATGGCATTTGTTAAGCAATTATTATTATTATTATTATTATTATTACTATGTGCCAAGCACTGTTCTAAGCTCTGGGGTAGATACAAGGTAATCAGGTTGTCCCACATGGGGCTCACAGTCTTAATCCCCATTTTACAGATGAGGTAACTGAGGCACAGAGAAGTCAAGTGACTTGCCCCAAGTCACACGGTAGACAAGTGGCGGAGCCGGGATTAGAACCCACGACCTCTGACTACCAAGCCTGGGCTCTTTCCACTGAGCCACGCTGCTCTTAGTACCATGCTCTGCACAGAGTAAGTGCTCAATAAGTACGATTGAATGACTACAGTGTTCTGCACAGAATAGGCACTCAGCAAGTAGTACTGTTGGCTGATTTGGCATTCTCTATGTGTACCTGGTATTCAAGGGAAATGATCAACTTGTACTTCCCAAGTGCTTAGTACAGTGCTCTGCACACAGTAAGCGCTCAATAAACACGATTGAATTAATGAATGAATGATTAATCTAACAAAGGTATTTATTGAGGTGCTTACTGCATGCAGAGCACTGAACTAAGCGCTTGGGAGGGTCCAGTGCAATGGAGTTGGTAGATGTGATCCCGGCTCACAAGGAACTTTCATTTACAGGGAGTTTGCAGAAAGAGATAAGTTCTCATTGTCCCTAGGGAGTTAATGAATTTGTGATCTTGGAAAGCAGCACAAACGTTCTGCCTTCGCTTCATCTACAGAAGGAAGATCACACAACAATGTTTTAAAGCTTTTAGTGTACCCTGGGAGTCAATCAATCAATCGTATTTATTGAGCGCTTACTGTGTGCAGAGCACTGTACCTAGGTCAGAGGACCTAGGTTCTCATGCTGGCTCCATTTGTCCGCTGTGTGACCTTGGGCAAATCACTTTTCTGTGCCTCAGTTCCCTCATCTGTAAAATGGGGATCAAATACCTGTCCCTCCTACTTACAACGTGAGCTCCAAGTGGGATCTGATTACCTTGTATCTACCCCAGAGCTTAGTACAATGCTTGGCACATGGTTAAGTGTTTAACAAATACTGTTAGTATTATTATTATTACCACAAAGAACTCTATAGTGCCAGGCATAGGGAGAACTGAGAGGGGTATCAAGGAAAAAAACCTTGTGGACTATACTCAGGAGGCACTTTCAGGGTACAGTACCAACCAATTAAGAGGGACTCACGAAAAAGCAAACCAATCAATGGTATTTATTAAGTGCTTACTATGTGCCCGGCACTGTTCTAAGCACTGGGGTAGATACACGCTGATCAGGTGGGACACAGTCCACATCCCACTTAGGGCTCACAGTATTAATCCCCGTTTTACAGATGAGGTAACAGGCACAGAGCAGTTACGTGACTTGCCCAAAGTCACACAGCAGACAAGTGGCAGAGCTGGGATTAGAACCCAGGTCCTTCTGACTCCAACTGCCCATGTTATGACCACTAGGCCGTGCTTCTTTTCATGGGAGAGTACAATAGAGTAGACACACCACCAGGCTTCAGAGGGTTTACAATCTAGAGAAACTGGTCTTTTAAAAGGCATAAAATAAAATCTCAAAATAAAGCCAGACTAAGTGGCAGTTTAGCTCCTCCTCTAGACTGTAAGATTTTTTTTTTAATAGTACTTGTTAAGCGCTTATTATCTGGTAGGCATTATACTAAGTGCTGGGGTAGATACACAAGATTATCAAGTTGGTGACAGTCCCTGTCCCACATGAGACTTACAGTCTAAGCAGGCAGGAGGAAGTTTTAATTTCCATTTTACAAATGAGGTAACAGGCACAGGGGGCAAGGTCACAAGGCAGATCATTCCGGGCGGGGATTGTGCCTACCAACTTTACTGAATTGTACTTTCCCAAGTGCTTGGTACAGTGTTCAGCTCCCAGTAAGCGCTCAATAAATGCCACAGATAGACTGATAAAAGTTTGCTATCCAGTATGCTGGAGAAATTGGAGGTGTTGGTTGGTCAGGATTTCCACTTAGCTATGAGATAGGACCTCGCTTGATTAGAGGTGAGGAAGGGGTAGGGTTCACACAGTCAAGCACAGAACGAGTGACAGTTTCAAAATTAGGAATAAAGTCCCTACTGAGGCCACAGTGGGGAGAGGGTGTTCACTGGTAAGGTGAACACTTCTTAGAGAAGCAGCGTGGCTCAGTGGAAAGAGCACAAGCTTCGGAGTCAGAGGTCATGGGTTCAAATCCCGGCTCTGTGGGATTTGGGCAAGTCACTTAACTTCTCTGTGCCTCAGTTACCTCATCTGTAAAATGGGGATTAGGACTGTGGGACAACCTGATCACCTTGTAACCTCCCCAGTGCTTAGAACAGTGCTTTGCACATAGTAAGCGCTTGATAAATACCATTAAAAAAAATCAAAAACACTGACTTGGGCAAACTGTGGCATTTGTTCTAAGCACCGTAATAAGTACTGGTGTACATACAAGATGGGCAGATAGGTCACAGTCTCTGTTCCACATGGGGCTCACAGTCTCAATAGAACAGATTCCCCACAATTTTACATGTGAGGAACCTGAGGCACAGAGAAGTTAAGTGACAGGAAGCAGTATGGCCTAGTGGATAGAGCAGGGCCTGGGAGTTAGAAGATCCTGGGAGCTAATCCCAGCTCCACTGCCTGTCTGCTGTGCGATAATGGGCAAGTCACTGTGCCTGCTACATCATCTGTAAAATGGGATTAGCTCCATGTGAGACATGGGCTGTGTTCCAACCTGATTACCTTGTATTTACTCCGGTGCTGAGAACAGTGCCTGGCATAGAGTGAGCGCTTAAGAAATACCAGGAAAAAAAAATTGCCTAAGGTCATACAGCAGACAAGAGGCAGAGCTGGGACTGGAACTCAGGTCTTCTGACTCCCGGTCCCAAGTTTTTTCCATTCGGCCACACTGCTTTCCCGATATCATGATGGTGATATTATAATCCTTAAATATTTATTTATGTTTAGGGAAGTATTAGGCTGCAAAGGACGGGTTCTTTACATTCCTGGAAATCTGCTGGTGGCCACTCTAAAGCTTTCTCCCGATACTGAGACTGAATTTTCATGCAACGTTCTCTCCCAATATGGCTACCAAATTTTGGGGCTGCTTTTTTCTTACCAGCTCTCTCACTTTGAGATAAACTATACTAGACAGTTTATCTAGGTTTAAACACTTCCCTTCTTCCCTTCTTCTTACAAGCTCAATCTTCTCCCAATCTCAACCTTCTCCTCAACTTGACTTGAATAGTAATGATGGTATTTGTTAAGTGATTACTTTGTGTTAAGCACTGTTCTAAGCGCTGGAGTAAATACAAGGTAATTGGGTTGGACACACTCCCTGTTCCACATGGGACTCACAGTCTCAATCCCCATTTTACAGATGAGGGACCTGAGGCCCAGAGATGTTTATGCAAGTTGGAAAAGAAAACAGTAGTTACACATATACTTATAAAAAAAAAAAATCCCCAATTCAAAATATTTTATGAGTATTTATTTTCATTACTATTTTAACAACTTTAAAAACATATTTGCTGATCCCTTGTTTTGCATCTTGGGAATTAATTAATGCACTTTACAATTATTCCTGTGGAAAACTAGACTTGGTTTAGCACTCTTTGGCTTTAGTCCTCTTTTCATGGAACCAATTAAGAGCCTTAACTAGGGTAGAACGGCATTGGCCTTTAGAGTCAATGTGAACCGGCAGGACATTCTGTCTTAATTAAAATTCCATAAGTAAATTTCAACGGATGTTCTCCTAAGACTTGCTAAATTAACAACCCAACAAGCACTACTTTTGGTCCCCAGAATGAATCCTCTTAGGGACTAGTACTGGAAAAGGGAGGGCATGGGAAGAGAAGTAATAGGGAATAGCAAGAGAGGGAGGGTGTAAATTGCATTTAAAATTTAAAACCAGATCTGTGAAGCTGATTTTCTCCATGAATAATTCATTTACGCTCATCTATCATGTATGCATATGGATAGGTGATGGCTACATTTTGAAATTAATAGTTTGGGAGGGGAGTGTTGGAGGGGAGGAGGCTCTGAATAAATGCAGTTGGTTAATAAAAAAAAAATTAACACTACCATTTCCATCTGGAGATTACAATGAGAACATTGACAGGCTTCCCAAATCCTCCTGAAGTTGTATAGGACACAGGAAATCCTGGCACTCCTGGCTTTATCAGGGTTGGTGATGACAGGAAAATTGGAGAAGGAAAAATTTTTATAGAGTGACAGCAGATTGGGGTCAAAGATGACCTGAGGGTGTATTCTGTAACCTCCTTTTTAAAACTTGAAAAAGCTACCTTCTATTATCCCTTTAGGGGAAAAGTATGAGAGGACAGCAATTCCACATGAACCATTACTACTCTTTGCAGCTAGAAATGCAAAAAAAGTCTTTTGAACTGTTGCTTCCTTGATTCGCCCTAAAGCCTGCCTTTCATAGCAATCAATCACATTTATTGAGCGCTTACTATGTGCAGATCACTGTACTAACTGCTTGGGAGAGTACTAAATAACAGAATTGGTAGACATGTTCCCTGCTTACAATAAGGAGCTCAGACTGCAAAGGAAGGCAACATTGGGATGACCGGAAGCACGCAGGGCATGAAAATCATTTTCTCTGGCAACTTGAAAAATTGCCTTAAAAATAGTCAGTTTTAAATTCAGCCATGGGAACAGATTAATTTGGAGAGCTGGGGCAAGAACAGTGAAGAGAGAGGAGGAGGGGGAAGCTCAGGGCTTAACACTGGGGCAGGGTGATCTAAGCAGCTTAGTCTACAAGAAATCAGGAGACCTGGGTTTTGCCTGAGGCCTGCTGAGTGACCTTGGGCAAGTCACTTCAACCCTCAGGACTACTCATCTATAAAATGGGAACAATAACGCTTGCCTCTCAGGGACGTTGTGGGGATTGGATGAGATAACTGATGTGAGAGGGTTTGGCAAAACTGGAAGTGCTATACAATAAAACAAACAGTGTGCCCTACTGTCAAGAGTATGGGACTGGGACTTCGAGAACCTGGGTTCTAATCCCAGCTCCACCTCTTATCTGCTGCATGATCTTGACCAAGTTACTTAACCTCTCTGTGCCTCAGGTAGATCATCTGTAAAATTGGGATTAAATCCTAATCCCTTTGAGCTCCATGTGGGACAGAGACTGTGTCCAACCTGATTAACTTGTATCTACCTCAGTGCTTAGAACAGTGCTTGGCACACAGTAAGCGCTTAACAAGTACCAATGAGGGGAGGGAGTGGAGGACCCAACAGTTAAGGCAAAAGAGGGAGGGAATGTGGTTTGGTAAAGTTGAGATTTAATTTAAATGCTACCTTTGGGTAAAATCTAAACATAATGGGGCTTTTCTCTAGAAGCAAGGATCTACAGTCACCTGTAATTTCGACAAAAATGTCTCTTCATCATCTGTATCTTCAATTTATTTATTTATATTAATGTCTGTCTCCACTTCTAGACTATAAGCTCATTGTGGGCAGGGAATGTGTCTCTTTATTGCTATACTGTACTCTTCCAAGAGCTTAGCACAGTACTCTACACACAGTAAGCACTCAATATGTACGACTGACTGACCACCCCAGCCTACAGTTCTCCAATTTCCTGCTTCTTCAGGTATTTTCAGTGAGACACAGTCAGTTCCCTGCAGCATAAAGTTACCCAACTCTGATAGATCAAGATCAAAGATAATATAATAAAAATGGCATTTATTAAGCGCTTACTATGTGCAAAGCACTGTTCTTATCTGTGTTGGGACAACCATTCTTTTTTTAGATCTTTACATCGGTTTGACTAGCTCAGCTGGGTTTTATCTGAACTGGAGCCCACAATTTTAACCTTTCTTTTCTCTTAACAAAGACCTATTTCAGCCCAGAATTTTAACCTTACTTTTCCCTTAACAAAGGCCCATTTCATCTTCCATCGTGTAAGTGAAATTAATCGGGTGGGGGAGGGGGTGGGAAAAGAAAGCCCATGGCAGAAGACTTATCCATAAGTGTAAAAGCCGATTTTCTAGGACGTGTGTGGATGTTCACTAGAGTAGGGGGCAGAATTAAGTGCTTGGATGTCAAGATACTGCTTTAATATTTTAGAAGTACTGAACATAATGCAGGAAGCTTTCCTTATTCAATCTTTCTCAGAAACTAAGCAGATTTACTGTGCAGCATAGAAAGAGATTATATTGTATTTTAGAACATTAAAAATATATAACACAGCTCACTTAAAGATGGCTTTCAATTCTTTACTGTTCCCATCTATTATTATTAACCATCTCCTTCTAGACATTAGGATCACATCTCTAATTTTATTGCGGCAATTCTCTTGGCACTTATCTTGCACTTTTCTGCCTCGAACACTTTACAAACTATTAGAGGGATCATTTCACTCTCCAGTAAATTTCTGCCACTTTGAGGGGAGTGGAACGCAACCGCTGTTTAGCCACCCGATCAATTAGCTGAGGGGAGCGGGAGAGAGCGCTCAGACCAATTCAATCAGCCAGATTCTTTCAGCCCTCTCCCACAACCCCGCTGAGCTGAAGCACTCTTGTAACGAGCGACGGACGGTTCTGGTTCAGATTCTCCTCAGGAGAAACTGCATTATTCCTCGAGGCCCAGATTTTTTCTGTCTTTCTGCCTAGAAGATCAACTGGAAACATACAGTAGGATCATTAAGTGAGGTTCCGAAGGAATAGGTCACAGCAGTCACCACTTCTTCTATATTACTCTATTTATTTTATTAGTGATGTGTATATATCTATAATTCTATCTATTTTAATGGTATTGACACTTGTCTACTTGTTCTGTTTTGCTATCTCCCCCGTCCAGACTGTGAGCCCGTTGTTGGGTAGGGACTGTCTCTATATGTTGCCTAGTTATACTTTCCAAGCTCTTAGTACAGTGCTCTGCACACAGTAAGCACTCAATAAATATGACTGAATGAATGAATGATCTACCTGGAATATTTTAGTGTCTCTGGCATCTGTAGGTCTCAGGCCAGCCCTGTTTAACTTGAGGAATGTGACAGGGTCACAGCAGCCTTGGGCTTTTGGGGTCCTTGGGGGCTGTGAAATACCTACAGGCCCGACCCACTCAGGTCTGGCAGGGGACCTCTCCTGGCTTGTGGAGACGGAGGAGGCCCGAACAAGAGAGTCCCATTAAAATTAGCAGCCTTTGGAAACCACCCATCTTGCCCACCCCCTAAACTGAGAGAGCTCAGTGAAAGAAAGATATCTAAGGTCCCCTCAAAGGATCTTCATCCTTTACTGTGCAGAGACCAGTTTTTCCGATTCCTTCAAGGTAGGTCAGTGTGGGGTTGGTTGTGGGGGTCAAATATTACCCTCAGGGACTACCATATTCATCAGTGGACCCTCAAGTCCAAGAAGCCAACTACTGAAGGAGGGCTCTTGCCTGAAGTGAATCATACACCTTTACGGGTCTCTCACCACAATGCAAGGGAAACAGTGTGGCACCGTGGAAAGTGCACAGGCCTGGGACTCGTAGCATCTGGGCTCCAATCCTGACACCACCACCTGCCTGCTGTGCGACCTTGGGCAAGCCATTTTACTTCTCTGTGCCCCAGTTTCCTCATCTCTGAAATGGGGGGTTCAATATCTGTTCTCCCTTGTATTTAGCTGGTGAGCCCCATGTAGGACAGAGACTGTGTTTGACTTGGTTATATTGTATCTACCCCAGTGCTTACTAGTACTTGGAATATAGTAAATGGCATTAAAAAAATTCGAATGAAGAGGTGAGGGCCCTGAATCACTGGAATGGATCAAGATATTCAGGAATCTGGGGCTCTTCTCTCAGGGTTCATACAAGAGACAGATGGGAAACAGACAGAGAGACTCAGTGGCTTTCTTAATCATAGACTCGTCCAACCAGGAGACTTCCATTAGGTGTCACGGAGGATGACTGACTCAAAACCTCGTCCTGATCCGAGATCAGGAGCAAAATCCTTCCTCAGCCTCTGAAAGAGTCTGGAGTTACCAAGTCTTGTGGAGTTTCCTGAGCCAAACTGGGCTATTTCTGAAGAGGAAGGATTTTGCCTCTTAAGGTTTGAAAAAGGAAAACAAACCACCAAGACCACACACGCTTGTGAACGACTGTATTTCTACCAATCCCCATTTTACAAATGAGGGAACTGAGGCCCAGGGAAGTGAAGTGACCAGCCCAAGGTCACACAGCAGACAAGTGGTGGAGCTGCCTATCAACCTTCGCATGAAGGAAAAACTCCTCACTACTGGCTTCAAAGCTGTCCATCCTGTTGCCCCCTCGTACTTCACCTCCCTTCTCTCCTTCTACAGCCCAGCCCGCCCACTCCGCTCCTCTGCCGCTAACCTCCTCACTGTGTCTCGTTCTCACCTGTCCTGCCGTCGACCCCAGCCCACATCCTACCTCTGGCCTGGAATGCCCTCCCTCCTCACATCTGCCAAACTAGCTCTCTTCCCCACTTCAAAGCCCTACTGAGAGCTCACCTCCTCCAGTAGGCCTTCCCAGACTGAGCTCCCCTTTTCCTCTGCTCCTCCTCCCCTCCCCATAGCCCCGACTCCCTCTCTCTGCTCTACCCCCTTCCCCACCCCACAGCACTTGTGTATATTTGTACATAATTATTATTCTATTTTTTATTAATGATGTTTATACACCTATAATTCTATTTATTTTGATGTTACTGATGTCTGTCTACTTGTTTTGTTTTGCTGTCTGCCTTCCCCTTCTAGACTGTGAGCTTGTTGTTGGGGAGGCATTGTCTCTATCTGTTGCCGAATTGTACTTTCCAAGCTCTTAGTGCAGTGCTCTGCACACAGTAAGCGCTCAATAAATACAACTGAATGAATAATAATAATAATAATAGTACTTATTAAATGCTTACTATGTGCCTAGCACTGTTCTAAGCGCTGGATGAATGAATGGGATTAGAATCCAGGTCTTTCTAACTTCCAGGCCCGTGCTCTATTAGGCCACGCTGTTTCTCATACTTGTCACAGGGAAGTAAATTGCCCGGGTCACACAGCAAATAAGTGACAGAACTGGGATTAGAGTCCAGACATGCTGAATCCATTAGGCCTGAGAGTTTTAAGCAATGATATAACACCAGAGTCCACCAACCTAGCTGTCAGAGCTTCCACAGTCCCTGCAGAACAATTCTGGGGGCTCTTGCAGAAAGACCCAGTCATTAATTCTACTGTCACCCCTAAATTCCCCAGACCCTGTCCCCCCTCCCCAGTAACCTTCCCACGTCAGGCAGGGACACAATGAAAGGAAGAGCTACATTGCTTCACCAGAATAGACAAGATTTACTGTGCTGTTATAAGCCAATTACTTCAGAGAAGGAACAGACTTGTTTCTTACCAGAGTCTCTGACACTGGGAGCCATGTACGAGTCTACAGGTCAAAGTAATTTGGAGGTGGAAACCCAGCTCAGAAGTCTTCATTTGCTCATTTTCCAAAACCATTTCATTTTTATAAAGGAAAAAAAAATCTAATGTCCTTAAAATCAATGGTGAAGGGCATGTCTGGATATTCTCCAATTTCACGCCCTTAATTCCACTATTAGGATATATTTGGGTCAGGGTTTTTTTCCCAATTTTCCTGTCTGCACAACCTAGAGTGGTTTAGCTTTACTTGGGGTCACACCCTCCATCATCAATCGTATTTACTGAGCGCTTACTATGTGCAGAGCACTGTACTAAGTGCTTGGGAAGTACAAATTGGCAACATATAGAGACAGTCCCTACCCAACAGTGGGCTCACACCCTCCACTCTGCTTGTTCTACAGTCCTGCATGGGCTGGGGTGGGCGACTCCCTGCCCCATCCCCACAGCCCCCAAACCTCAAGACCACTGGGTGGGAGCCCCCTCACTTCAACCTGGGGGTAGTAGGGGGAGAAGGGGAGCAGCATGTCTTAGTAGCAAGAGCACGGACTTGGGAGTCTTTGGTCATGGGTTCTAATCTCGGCTCCACCACTCAAGAATAATAATAATAATGGTGTTTGTTAAGCGCTTGCTATGTGCCAAGCACTGTTCTAAGCACTGGAGTAGATACAAGGGAATCACAAGTTGTCCTACGTGGGGCTCACAGTCTTAATCCCCATTTTACGGATGAGGTGACTGAGGCCCAGAGAAATTATGCGGCTTGCCCAAGGTCACACAGCAGACAGGTGGTGGAGTTGGGATTAGAACCCACGTCCTCTGACTCCCAAGCCCATGCTCTTCCCACTAAGCCACGCCACTTGTCAGCTGTGTGACTTTGGGCAAGTTATTTCACTTCTCTGGGTCTCAGTTGCCTCATCTGTAAAATGGGGATGAAGACTGTGAGTCCCACGTGGGACAACCTGATTACCTTGTATCTCCTCCAGTGCTGAGAACAGTGCTTGGCACATAGTAAGCGCTTAACAAATACCATTATTATTATTATTACTATTCTTCTTATTAGGGAAATGAGAAGGATGAGGGCAGGGCATTTGTTAAGCACTTACTGAGTGCCAGACACCGTGTTAAGCGCTGGGGTAGATATGAGGTTGTCCTGTTGGACACAGTCTTAATCCCCATTTTACAGATGACCTAACTGAGGCACAAAGGCGTGAAGTCACTTCCCTTCGTGTGCCTCAGTTCCCTCATCTGTAAAATGGGGATTAAGACCACGTGCCCTTTGCAGGACAGGGACGGCATCCAACCCGATTTGCTTGTATCCTCCCCAGCGCTTAGTACAGTGCCTGGCACATAGCAAGTGCTTAAAAATTCTATTAAAAAAGGGTAGATACAAATTAATCAGATTGGACACAGCCCATGTCCCACATGGGGCTCGGTCTGAATCCCCATTTTCCAGAAGAGGCAATAGAGGCCTACAGAAGTGAAGTAATAATAACAACGATGGTATTTGTTAAGCGCTTACTATGTGTCAAGCACTGTTCTAAGCGCTGGGGGAGATACAAGGTAGCTAGGTTGTCCCGCGTGGGGCTCACAGTCTTCATCCCCATTTCACAGATGAGGTAACTGAGGCACAGAGAAGTTAAGTGGCTTGCCCAAGGTCACACAGCAGACAAGTGGAGGTAACTGAGGCACAGAGAAGTTAAGTGGCTTGCCCAAGGTCACACAGCAGACAAGTGGTGGAGCCGGAATTTGAACCCTTGACCTTTGACTCCCAAGCCCGTGCTCTTTCCACTGAGCCACGCTGCTAGAGCACGGGCCTGGGAATCAGAAGGACCTGGTTCTAATCCTGGCTCCTCCACTTGTCTGCTGTGAGACCTTGGGCAAGTCACTAGAGAAGCAGCGTAGCTCTGAAGAAAGACTCCCGCGCTTAGAAGTCAGAGGTCATGGGTTCTAATGCCAACTCTGCCACTTGTCTGCTGTGTGACCTTGGGCAAGCCACTTAACTTCTCTGTGCCTCAGTTACCTCATCTGTAAAATGGGGATGAAGACTGTGAGCCCCACGTGTATCCCCCCAGCGCTTAGAACTGTGCTTTGCATGTAGTAAGCGCTTAACAAATGCCATTATTATTATTATTATTATTATCCACTAGGCCATGCTACTTTCTTAAACACTGTGCTAAACACGGGTGGATGTGAGGTACTCAAACTGGACACGGTCCTGATCATAGGTGAGGCTCGTAATCTAAGCAGGAGGGAGTCCGGAAATCTCATCCCCGCTTTCAGATGAAGGAGATTGAGGCTCAGAGAAGTCGAGTAACTTGTCCAAGGTCACTAGTAGCAAGCAAGTTTTGCAACTTGGACTGAAACTCAGGCCTCACTCCCAATCCTGGGCTCTTTCCACTAGACAACTCTGCCTCCTGATGTTTACAGTAATGCATTTTGCCTAGTGCATCTATTACTGCTCCTCCTACTAACATATGGCTCTGTGTTTATGTATTTTTGATAAGGGGTGGTAGCTTCTTACCCAATCTCCCCACCTCACATTCCTCACTGCTTCTTTGCTCTTTGGGACTTCCACACCGGCTAAACAGCTAAACACGAGCTAGAGTGTGTATATATATATATATATATATATATATATATACTCTAACTCATGTATGTAAATATATGTTATATATATATCTATATCTATACACACACACAAGAATATATAACCCAAGTATGTGTGTGTGTGTGTGTATATATATATATGTACTCTAACCGATAAACTTGGCATTATCCTCAACTCATCTCTCTCATTCAACCCACATATTCAATCTGTCACCAAATTCCGTCAGTTCTATCTTCACAACATTGCTAAAATCCACCGTTTTCTCTCCAACCAAACTGCTACTACACTTATCCAAGCGGTTATCCTATCCCGCCTTGTCTACTGCATCAGCCTCCTTGCTGACCTCCTTGCCTCCTGCTCTCTCTGTTCTAGTCTATATTTCATTCTGCTGGCCAGATCATTTTTCTCCAAAAAAGAAAAAATATTCAGTCCATGTTTTGCCACTCCTCGAGAAGCGTTAGTGGTTGTACATCCACCTCTGCATCAAACCGAAACTTCTTACCTTTGGCTTTAAAGCACTCAATTACTTTTCCCTCTCCCATGTTACCTCACTGATTTCCTACTACTGCCCAGTTCGCTCACTTCCCTCCTCTAAAACCAATCTACTCACTGTACTTGATCTCGTCTCCCTCGCCATCAACCCCTCACTCATAGCCACTTTCTGGCTTGGGACTCCCTCCCACTTCATATCCAACAGACCATCATTGTTCCTGTCTTCAAAGCCTTATTTCAATCACATCTCCTCCCAGATTCCCAGATTCAGCCCTCATTTCCCCCATTCCCTCTCCCTTCTACATCACCTTTACAGTTGGATTTGCACCATTTCTTCACCCCTCCCTCAGCCCCACAGCACTTCTGCACATATCTGTAGCTTATTTTAATGTCTATCTCCCCCTCTAAATTTTAAGCTTCTTGAAAGCACGGGAAATATCTGTCAACTCTGCTATATTGCATTCTCCCAAGCACTTAGTACAGTGTTCTGCCCACAGTAAACACTCAATGAATTCGACTGATTGGTATTCTACTACTTCCTCCTATTTGTCACTTATGCAAATGTCTGTCTTCCCCACTAAACCACAAGCACCTTAAGGGCAAGGATCATGTAAGTTTGTCCTCTAGACTGTACACTCGTTATGGGCAGGGAACATGTCTGCTAATTCTGTTGCATTATACTCTCCCAAGTGCTTAGTACAGTGCTCTTCACATAGTAAGCACTCAATAAATACCATTGATCAACGCATACTAATTTCTGTTCTATTTTCCTAAACACTTAGTACTGTGGTTTGCTCAAAGGGCTTAGTGAAGTCTACTGATTGACAGATGTGCCCTAGGTTTCAGAAGTTCATTCAGGAGAACTGGAGAGACAACGAGCCAGAAAAACTATTTTGAAATTTCCACTGGGCGTTTTACTCATAAAGTGTAGTATTTAAGTGTCTACTCTGTGCTAAGCACTGGGGTAAATACAAAAGGATCAGACGCTGTCCCTGGTCCACATCTGAGAGCAACATTTTCTAGGCCACAGCCTGCACCCAACCAAGGGAAAAATGACTTTTACAAACAGCAAATACATTCAAGTACCAAACTATGCACTAAAGAGTTACTCCCAGGCTCCATTCCTGCTGACCTAGCTTAAGTCAGTCAGGCTGAAATCAAATCTGTCTCCAAACATCAGCTGAATGAGCTTGGAAAGAGAGTGACGGCACAGAGGGTGGGTGAGTGAACAAAAAAATTCCTAGCCCTTTCTATCGTCTAAGGACTGAGCAGACATCAGTGGATCTATCCACCACATTAGCCTGGTGAGGTAAGCATTGATGAGCCCAACTCTTGGAGGGAGATCCGTCTCAGGGGACCCATCCAGTGTCCAGGAAAACACGAGACAAAATCTGGGTTTATGATGCTGCATTTTGGGTTTTTTATTTTTTTTAGTGGTATTTGTTAAGAGCTTACTATGTGACAGGCACTGTACTGAGTGCTGGGTTAGATACAAGATCATCAAGTCAGACACAGTCCCTGTCCCCTATGGGGATCATAGTCTAAGTAGGAGGGACCCCGTTGTTGCTGAATTGTACTTTCCAAGTGCTTAGTACAGTGCTCTGCACACAGTAAGCACTCAATTAATATGACTGAATGTATGAATTAATGAGGGAGAACAGGGATCGAATCCCCAATTTAGAGATGAAGAAACTGAGGTCCAGAGAAGTGAAGAGACTTGTCCAAGGTCCCCCAGCAGACAAGTAGCAGAGCCGGAATTAGAACCCAGGTCAACTGACACCCAGGTATGGGGTTTTGCCACGAGGGAGTCACTCCTTCCTGTGGTCTCTTCCTCTCCAGCATTCATTCAATCATATTTATTGAGTGCTTACTGTGTGCAGAGCACTGTACTAAGCACTTGGGAAGTACAAGTTGGCAACATATACCCGCCGCCCCCCTTCCCAAGGTTACTGGTTCTCATTTTGAGTCCATTTTTCCTCTGTTCTAAATGCTTAAGGAGAGCTAAAATAATTCATGTCTATTCAGGACATTATTGTATAAATCTGCACAAGACAAATGACGGAGCTTGGCTGGCTTCTGCAAACCGGTGCCCTCTGAGCTGGGGCTCTGAAACATTGATTTTCGAGGGAGGTTTGGAGTCGTCCTGGAATCTCAATGAGGCTCCTTAAAACGGCAAGGCAAAACGAAGAGAAGCAGCGTGGCCTAACAGAGAGAGCACCTGGGTTCTAATTCTGGCTCTGCCAATTGCTTCTTGCGTGACCTTGGCCAGGCCACTTCCTTTCTCTCTGCCTCAACTTCCTCAACCTCAAAATGGGGATACCCATTCTCCCTCCTACTTAGCCTGTGATCAACTTAATTATCTTGTAATAATAATAATGATGATGATGATGGTATTTGTTAAGCACTTACAATGTGCAAAGCACTGTTCTAAATGTTGGGGGGGATACAAGGTGATTAGATTGTCCCACGTGGGACTCACAGTCTTAATCCCCATTTTCCAGATGAGGTAACTGAGGCACAGAGAAGTTAAGTGATTACTGCAGCACATAGAACAGTGTTTGACACACACTAAGCAGTGAACAAATACCAGAAAAAAGCAAAAAGGGGCAAGCAGCTACCAGATGGAGCTCCTGTTCCATCCCTTGGTGATCTCCAGTGACTGGGATTTGTTTGAACATTGGCCCCGTTTTCATTGCTTGTGTCTCGGATGGGATCCCAGGTGAATGCTGAGGGAATGGCCAGGGTTTACATGGACTTCCACTTATCTGCTGTGTGACCTTGGCAAGCCACTTTTCTTTGGGCTTCTGTTGCCTCATCTGTAAAATGGGGATTAAGAGTGTGATTCCCATGTGGGACCAGAACCGTGTCCAACCAAGCTGTCTAGTATCTAATTCAGTGCTTAGAACTATGCTTGGCACCTTCTAAGAGCTTCATAAGTATCCTAATTATTATTGTTATTATTATTACTACTTGAGGGAGGGGCACCAAGAGATTATCATTAGACCAAATCTTCCCTTTGGGAGGTTCTGCTAAGATGTTTGTATGCAAGGAAATGATGGAAACACTCAGCGGTGTGGTCTGGTGGAAAAAGCGCAATACTGGAAGCCAGGAGATCAGGGTTCTAATCCTGGCTCTGCCACTTGCCTAATGATGATGATGATTGAGGGATTTGGTAAGCACTTACTATATGCCAGGCACTATACTAAGTGCTGGGGTGGATACAAGCAGGTTAATGTCTCTGTGCCTCAATTTCCTCAACTGTAAAATGGGGCTGAGATCTGACCCCATTATTTCTACCTATGCTTAATACTGTTCTCATCCCTTCACTCATTCAATCATATTTATTGAGTGTTTACTGTGCTCAAAGCACTGTACTAAGTGCTTGGAAGAGTACAATATAACAACAGACACAATCCTGCCCACAACGAGTTCACAATCTCGAGGGGGAGATATTAATATAAATAAATAGATAAATAAATAAATTACAGATCTATATATATGTGCTGTGGGGATGGGAGGGTGGGTGAATGAAGGAGCAAGTAAGAATGGTGCAGAAAGGAGTGGGAGAAGAGGGCTTAGTCAGGGAAGGCTTCTTGGAGGAGATGTGCCTTCAATAAGGCTTTGAAGTGGGGGAGAGCAATTATCTGTCTGACAATTCTCGGCACATAGTAAGTGCTCAAATACCACAATTATTACCATTATTATTCTTGCTCTCCCTCCTCCGCTAGACCATGAGCCCCATGTAGGACAGGGCCTGTGCCTGATTTTTTTTTTTTTTATGGTATTTGTTAAGCGCTTACTATGTGCCAGGCATCGTACTAAGCACCAGGGTAGATACAAACTAACCAGATTGGACACCGTCCATATCCCACATGGGTCTCACAGTCTTAATCCCCACTTTACAGATGAGGTGAATGAGGCACAGATAATTTAAGTGCCTAACCCAGGCTATCCAGCAGACAAGAGGCAGAGTAGGGATTAGAACCCAGGTCCTTCTGAATCCCAGTTCTGTGCTATCTATCCACTAGGCCAAGCTGCTTCTCCCACTGTATTGTGTATGACCGTATTGTCTACCTCAATGCCTGACACACAGTAAGCACTTAATAGAACAATTATTATTACTCTTGGCTGCTGCTTCTTGGATTTTACTTTATTGGGGTCTCTACCACACTAAGTAGCCCTCCACCCAGAAAAATAATGTCCAAACGGAAAGACATAAAAGGTTTCACAATCTTAGAATCTCAGAGATGGAGTGAACTTTCAGTGCATCGCCAACGGCGTTGGTGAGGATGAAATTTCCTCGGAACCACCCTCCACGAAACAGAGGACTGAATGTAGTTGCCACAGCAAAGATAACAAAATAGTCTGAGTGCTTACTGAGTGCTTACTGTGTGTAGAACACTGTACTAAGCGCTTGGGAAGTACAAGTTGGCAATGTATAGAGATGGTCCCTACCCAACAATGGGCTCACAGTCTAGAAGGGGGGAGACAGACAACAAAACAAAATATGTGGACAGGTGTCAAGGCGTCAGAACAAACAGAATTAAAGCTAAATGCACATCATTAACAAAATAAATAGAATAGTAAATATGGACATTGTACATATATGTAAATATGTAAATCATATGCAAATATTGTATTCTCCTAAGTGCTTAGTTTGGCACTCTGCATTCATTCAATTGTATTTACTGAGCACTTACTGTGTGCTAAGCACTCTACTAAGCACTTGTGAGAGTACACTATGACAACATACTCCCCTCCCCAGAGAGCTCATAGTCCAGATGGGGAGAAAGACATTAATACAAGTGCTTAGTACAGTGCTCTGCACACAGTAAGCGCTCAATAAATACGATTGAATGAATGAATATATAAATAAATTAGATATATTACAGATATATGCATACACAGAGTACACACAGTAAGCGCTCCATAAATCCCATCGATAGATCTTCTGTTTACGTTATCTGTCGCCAGTTCCCTTTCCCCACTTTTAAATTTAGACTGTAGTGAGCCCCTTGGGGCAGACCAGGGATTACGTCTGATTCCCACCCAGATACTCTTTCCCACCGTTTAGTACAGTGCTTTGCCCACAGTAGGTCCTCAGTGAACAGTATCACTATTCCTACTATTTGAAGGAAGTTATGAAATTGTCAGGCTTTATCATTTTTCCATGCTTCCCACTGAGCTCATTCAAGCCCATCTAACGATCAACTAGAATTCGAGAGGAATCCATCTTCTAACCCCGTCCCCAGAAGCCTCGGAGAGATTTAATGAAGCAATTCAATCAGAGAAGTTAAGGTCATTATGCAACTTAATCAGGGAAAAATCTCTGGAGCCTGATGTCTTAACGATGGCATTTTATAAACTGCAGCCAGCACCTTTGGCTCTCTTCCCTTTCAAGGGAATGCCTTGTTTGAGTCGAACCTCTGCAAACTGCAGGTAAAGGACAGAGGGTACCACATCATATCACCCCATCTTCCCTAATGGAGAGACCAAAGTCGGGCCATTAAATATTCATGCAGCCGTCAGTAAGTCTCGACAGACTGCACAGCCAGACGAAATTTGGTCTCTGCTCAGTGTCGCCAGAGTTTTGTCTAAATAAGAAGTGTTGAAGGTTGGAGAACGCATTAAACCACCCCCTTGTTTCACTTTCACTTCAACAAAAAGTGAGGGAGGAATGCAGGGCCTATTAAGACTATTCAACGAGAATTTCTTTCTAGAGGAAGTGCGGGTACTAAACAAAGTTTAAATGGGGAAGGCTAGGTGGAGCATTGATTTTCATGGAAGAAATGTTCTTTCGAAGATAAGAGCTGTACTTTCCCCTCACTGTTTTGCTGGGCCCCAAAGGCAGTTCTGTAGGGGAATTATAGCTCGGTGCCACTTAACTAATCAGATTCCACAAAGCTAGATTTGAGAAGGCAGTTGATGACATTACTCAGCTCTGGGTTTTCAAGGACACTAGGAGCCCTCTACATTTACATTCTGTACTTCTATTTTAGGGTGCTCAACACATGACAGTTACTGATCCGAAACATGTCAACAGCACCCCCGGCAACATTACCACTTTTCTTTCAGTGGTATTTAAGCACTACGTGTCAAAAACACTGCTCTAGGCGCTGGGATAAGTTCAGGTCAATTAGGTCGGACACAATCCCTATCCTGTACAATAATAATGGCATTTATTAAGCGCTTACTATATGCAAAGCACTGTTCTAAGCGCTGGTGAGGTTACAAGATGATCAGGTTGTCCCACGGGGGGGGGCTCACAGTCTTCAGCCCCATTTTACAGATGAGGTAACTGAGGCCCAGAGAAGTGAAGTGACTTGCCCACAGTCACACAGCTGACAATTGGCGGAGCCGGGATTTGAACCCATGACCTTTGACTCCAAAGCCCGTGCTCTTTCCACTGAGCCACGCTGCATGGGGCTCATGGTCTAAGTAACTGAATTCCTATTTTACAGTTGAAGAAACTGAAGCACAGAGAGCTCAAATGACTTGCCCGAGGTCACACTGTAAGCATTTGGCAGAGTTGGGATTAGAACCCAGGTCCTCTGACTCTAAGGCCCGTGCTCCTTCCACTCTGCCAAAACTTCACAAACCAAAACCTCTGCTATTTCCCTGGCCCAGGCTTCTACAGGAAGGAGAAGCTGGGCTGAAGTAACAACCACAAGCATACAAAGAATAACTGGCATTTGTTAAGAGTTCTCTAAGGGTCAAGCACTGTACTGGGGAAGATCCAATACAATCTGGTTGAACACAGATCTTAAACCAGATGAGGCTGACAAAGTAGGAGAGAACACATATTATTATTTGAAGAATTTAGGCACACAGAAGTTAAGGGAATTGCCCAAGGTCACAGAGCAGGCAAGTGGCAAAACCAGGATTAAAACTCAGGTACTCTTCCAGGCCCGTGCTCTTTCCACTAGGCCACCCTGCTTCCCAAGTTATGTATTTATTCATTCATTCAATCGTAGTTATTGAGCACTTACTGTGTGCAGAGCACTGTACTAAGCGCTTGGGAGAGTACAATATTGCAACAAACAGACACATTCCTGCCCACATTGAGCTCACAGTCTAGAGGGGGAAACAGACTTTAATATAAATATATAGTTAAATAAATACATTGTATGAGGGGGTCAATGGTGGCTAAGGCTATAAGCTCCTTGAGGGCAGGGATTGAGTATAAGTACACTCCCAAGTGCTTAGTACAGTTCCCTGCATATAGCAAGTGCCCAATGTATATATATCGATTGAACACTCAAAACACTGCCTGAGACACAAAAACATTTCTCCACTATTGCTAAGGGGTTGGCAAGAGTGGAATCAATACTAGGAAGTAGTATTTATTGAGCACTTTGTGCAGAACACTGTACTAAGTGCTTGGGAAAGTATGATACGACCGAGTTGGTAGACGATTCTTGCCAACAAGGAGAGATAGGATGCAGGAAGGTCAGTGAAGAGGACAACGAAATAGTCGAGGTGGGATAGAATAAGTGCCGGGATACCCCCGGTTCCCCCGCCCACAACCGACTGTGACCTCATTGTACGTAGGAAATATGTCTACCAACTCTGCTATGTTGTACTCTCCCAAGTGCCTAGGACAATGTTCTACGTACAGGAAGTGCTCCATAAATACACTTGATTGATTGATCAGCATGGTAGCTCCTCGGATGGAGAGGAACGGGTAGATTATAGAGATGTTGTGAAGGTAGAAGGTAAAACCAACAAGATCTTTTGACGATCTGCCTCCCCCTGTTAACTATAAGCTCCTTGTGGGTAGAGATAGCATCTACCAACTCTGTTTTCCCAAGAGTTTACTAAAGTGCTCTGAACACCGTGAGCACTCAATAAATACCACTGACTCACTGAGAATACCACTTGGGATCAATAAATACCACTGACTGACTGAGTACTTACCGAGAATACCACTTGGGAGAATACCACAGATTTGGTAGACAAGTTCCCTGCCCACAGGGAGCTTATAATCTAGAAGGGGAGCTTACAGTCTAGATGGACTGATTGAATGAGAGAGATGAGTGGAAGATAATGCTAGGGTTACAGGCTTGTGAGATAGGGAGGCTGGCAGTGTTGTCTACGCTGACAGAAAAGTCATGGGGAGGGCAGGATTTGGGTGGCAAGATGAAGAGTTCCATTTTAGACATGTTAAGTGTAAAATGCAGACAGGATTTCCAAGTGGAGATGTCCTAAAGGCAGGGCATCGATGCCGAACAATACTTTTGGAAAGTAGGGCATCCTATTCTTAGTCTCAGGATTCCCAGGCTACCGTTGCTCTGATCCTGCCCCCAGAGACAACCCCACTTGTGCAAATGTTTTAGAGGCTCATGGTGAGGAAAGTACAAATGCCATGTCTGTGGTTTGCTGATTTCCAGACTTTGTAGTGGTATTCCAAGGTCTTCCGGTCACTCCGGAAACGAAAGGGGAAAACCTCGGCAAAATGTGATTCTCCAGGAAGTTTGCCAGGGTGACGGAAGGTTTCTGAAGCAGTTAGAGACCAGGACAGAGGAATGGAACAGCCTCCATCTATCATGTAGCCACCATGGTGGGGAGGGGTGTCCTGGGGGCTGTCACTTAAGAAGAATCACTGGTTAATCTGATCACAAGACCAAAGTGGGATAAGGAAAGCTTTGCATCACAGGTTGGGGTTTTGATGGTGGCACAAAGCTAATATTCTCAGGCTTCAGATTCCATCCTCCTGCCCTTCTCTGAACTTTTTTCTAGCTGGCAGATTGATTTCTTTAAACCTTAGGTGCTTATTTGAATCCCAGGCTGCTCTCTAGAGAGCCCATTAACCTACTTAAACCAGTGGGGAAGATTGTCTCAAGCTTCTCTTCAGCCTGTATCACAACAGGTGTTTCTAGTAAGAGGAGGTAAGAGGAGCTTGGTCACCCTTCGCCTTGCTGGCTGATTCTGGGCAAACTGCAAAGCTGCACCCGTTGTAGTGTTAATATTTACTGAGGACCCACTGGGTCCAAGGCACTGATCTAAGTGCTTGAGAATTACAAAACAGCAAATGACACGTTCCCTACCCAAATGAGCTCACGATCTATTAGGGGAGAGACAGACATGAAAATATTTACAAACAGCAAAGTAACTGAATGCATATAGACATAAATGTTGATGGTGGGTGTAAATAAATGAGAAGCGGCATGGCCTAGTGGAAAGAGCATAGGCTTGGAAGTCAGAGGACCCGGGTTCTAATTTTGGCTCTGCCATTTGCCTGCTGTGTGGCCTTGGGCAAGTCATTTAACTTCTCTGTGCCTCAGTTTCCTCATCTATAAAATGGGGACTCATTACTTGGTCTCGCTTCCACTTAGAGTGTGAGGCCCATATGGGACAGAGACTGTGTCCAACCTGATTGTATTGTATCGACCCAAACTTTTCAAAAAATGTTGGCCCAGTGTGAGCACTTAATAAACACAATTATTAATATTACCCTTAGGAAGGCACCTTGTGAACCCCTGCTTCTCCATACTGCGATTGTGAGGCACTCTGGAAACTCTTCATCTCATGCCTTTCATCCCAAGTTGTCTTATTTAATGGAAGTGACCTTTCAGCTTTAGCCACAGTTTCAAGATAAAAAAAGGACTAGGCTGTTTAATGGCAATACTGCCAGTTCTGCTTCGCAGCAGCAAAGTGAAAAAATAAAATTAGGTCACCGTTTACTTCTAGATGGTACCTGTCTATTCTTCTTAAAACAAGAGAGACTTTGAGATTTATCAAGTTTGCCTGGAGGGAAGAGGATTTGACACTGAAGCTTACGTAAGTCAGCAAGAGGAGAGGATTTCCCCGATTCAGGAATTACAAATGAGCATCAACCGTGCACTGTTGTAACGACACTTCAAGATGTGTCGGTGAACAACTCTCTTGGAATACAAAGTCTCATTATTAAAATTGTCAGCTGTGTGACCTTGGGCAAGTCACTTAACTTCTCTGTGCCTCAATTACCTCATCTGTAAAATGGGGATTAAGATTGTGAGCCCCACATGGGACAACCTGATCACCTTGTATCCTCCCCAGTACTTAGAACAGTGCTTTGCATATAGTAAACACTTAACAAATACCAAAATTATTATTATTATTATTATAAAAATTGACTCAGAAGGGGAATCCAGTAAGGTCTAGTAGAAAGATTATGGGCCTAGGAATCAGAGGACCTAATCCTGGCTCTGACACTAGCTGCTGTGTGGCCCTAGGTGAGTCATTTTACTTCTCTGTGTCTCGCTTCTCTTTTTGGTAAAATGAGGCATCAATACGCCTACTCCCTCCCCCTAACGCTGTAAACCCCAAGTGGGCTGGGGACTGTGTCCGACTCGATTGCCTCATATCTACCCAATGCTTAGTACAGTGCTTGGCACACATAAGTGCTTAACAAATACCATAGTAATTGGTATTGTACCTTGTACTCACTAAATGACCACAATAATCATTGCGATTAGGTACTATTGAGAAAGGAAGACAAAAGTGGTAGCACAATTGAAATTGGGCTCTAGGAGGAAAGAGGATTCTACAATATTATATTTTATGCAAGCCTGGGGGGCAAAAGGCCAAGGAAAGACAGAAATGAATCACACTGGTCTTGCTGTCTGCAAGAAGACTTCACTTTTCTGGTGTGCTGAGTCAGTAAGACAATCTTTGAGGCCAGAGGCCTGGAAAATGTGAGGCCTAGTGGATACAGCACTGGCCTGGGAATCAGAAGGACCTGGGTTCTAATCCTGACTCCACCACTTGTCTGCTGTGTGATCCTGGGCATGTCACTTTACTTCTCTATGCCTTAGTTACTCCCTGTTTAAAATGGGGATGAAGACTGTGAATCCCACATGGGACACGGGCTGTGACCAGCAGGATTATTTTGAATCATTCATTCAGTCAATCATATTTTTTGAGGCTTACTGTGTGCAAGCACTGTACTAAGTGTTTGGGAAGTACAAGTTGGCAACATATAGAGATGGTCCCTACCCAACAACGGGTTCACAGTCTAGAAGGGGGGAGACAGACAACAAAACAAAACATGTGGACAGTTGTCAAGTCATTAGAATAAATAGAAATAAAGCTTGATGCACATCACTAACAAAGTAAATCTGTACAAGTAAAATAGAGTAATAAATCTCTACAAACATATATACAGGTGCTGTGGGGAGGGGAAGGAGGTAGGGCGGGGGGATGGGGAGGAGGAGGAAAAAGGGGGCTCAGTCTGGGAAGGCCTCCTGGAGGAGGTGAGCTCTCAGTGGGGCTTTGAAGGGAGGAAGAGAGCTAGGTTGGCGGATGTGCGGAGGGAGGGCATTCCAGACCAGGCAAATCCTTTCGCCTATAAACTCGTTATGGACAAAGAACGTGTCTGCCAATTTTGCTATACTGTATTCTCCCAAGCACTTAGAACAGTGCTTTGCAAATAGCAAGCACTCAGTAAATACACTGATTGACTGACTGATTGATACACCCCAGTGCTTAGTACAATGCCTGGCACTTAGGAAGCACTTAAATACCACAGGAATAAAGAACAAAACCCCAAAAATGTGGCAAGTGCTTTTTGTCTCCACCACCCATCAATCAATCATGTTTATTAAGCACTTACTATATGTATACAAAGAGCTCGGGAGAGTATAATATAACAAATTTGGCAAACGCATTCTATGTCCACAAGGAGAAGCAGCGTGGCTCAATGGAAAGAGCACGGGCTTTGGAGTCAGAGGTCATGGGTTCAAATCTTGCTCTGCCAAGTGTCAGCTGTGTGACTTCGGGCAAATCACTTAACTTCTCTGTGCCTCAGTTACCTCATCTGTAAAATAGGAATTAAGATTGTGAGCCCCCTGTGGGACAACCTGATCACCTCTTAACCTCCTCAGCACTTAGAACAGTGCTTTGCACATAGTAAGCACTTAATAAATGCCATTATTATTATTATTATTATGAAGGAGCTTACAGTCCAGAGGAGGAACTTACAGTCTCCAGTCTCCAAACTGACAAGGAATTCAAGATTCAATACATTCCTACCATTTTCTGGTTCTCTCAAAACAGCCACTTATTTGGTCTGAAACATCTATCTGTGCCTCTCGTTTAACCATAAAATAAATTTTTGAAAAACCCAGAGTTCTTCATGTCCACTCCAGTTTGTCAGAACTTTAGAAGAGATGTTGTTGACTGCCTTGTGGAGTTTGGAATTTCAGGAGCTGGCAAAATCAAGTTGCCACTCCATAAAGCCTACAGGGAACCAAATAGGAACAATTTACAAAATTACTATCGAACTGTCAAGATTGTATAAACAAAAGCACACACCTAGCTCCTAAGGACCTAGAAGGGTCCTTGTTTGGCATTTTTAGAAAGTATACTTTGCGGGGAAGTGCTATCCATTCTCACTAAAACCCCGTGACCCAAACAGGTAATTTTTTTCACATCCGCAAAGAAGAAATTGAGTAAAAGAGGTCAAATTACTTTAAATCCCACAGGAGGAGAAATGCGTACTCTCTGGATTTTGGTTTTCGGTTCTGGATTATTCCTGGGCATTAAAACTGGGCTCAAACGTTTTGTGCTATTATTCACCAACCATCCTCTTGACATAAATCCACCCCAGTGCTTAGTACAGTGCTTGCTTTTTTTTTTTAATGGTATGTGTTAAGCGCTTACTATGTGCCAGACACTGTACTAAGCGCAGGAGTAGATACAAAATAATAACGATGGACACAGTCCAAGCCCCATCTGGGCATCACAGTCTTAATCCTCACTTTACTGATAAGGTACGTGAGGCAGAGAGAAGTGACTTGCCCAAGCTTACAGAGCAGACAAGTGGCAGATCCGGGACTAGAACCCAGGTCTTCTGCCCTTCTGCCCACGTGAATATTTTTCTACAGCAATTTAATTTTCTGGTTGACTGCCAGAAGAGCATGAGTCCCAGGCCCATGCTCTTCCCTCTTGACCATGCTGCTTTGCACACAGTGGGCACTCAGCAAATACCACAATTATTATTATTATTCTCAATTAGAAATCAATATTGTTTCTCAAGGTGAAACAGGCAGCAACCACTGACGGGTTAACATGTTTCTAAGTGACTTACAGCAGGTAGAACAGATGGAAAGACCTGTCAGGCTTTGTTTCTGGGCTGCAGGATGGAGTTTTGAGATGGTTCCTTGCTCTTTTAAAGCATGACATCTTGGAGAAAGAGCAGAAGGGACTAGACTTCTCCCTCCAGATTTGCAGGTTCATGACAATTCCAGAAGAAACCCAAAAGGGCATTTAGAAAACAAGATGAGCCTAGCTGGGGTTTGCCAAGAGCACGCTTTGAAAAGCAACAAGGCCTAGTGGAAAGAGCTTGAGCCCGGGAGTCAGAAGGACCTGGGTTCTAATCTCAGCTTTCCCACTTGCCCGCTGCGTGACCTTGGACAAGTCACTGCGCTTCAGTTTCCTCATTTTTTAAATGGGGATTAAAACTGTGAGCCCCGTGTGGGACATGGATTGGGTCTAACCTGATTAGCTTTTATCTACCCCAATGCTTAGAACAGTGCCTGACACAGAATAAGTGCTTTAGGAAATACTATGGAAAAAAAAATGTGCCTTCTCTAATGTCCCTTTCCCTTCTGCCCACACGAATATTTTTCTACAGCAATTTAATTTTCTGGTTAACTGCCAGAATGACAATTCTGTGCTGTGGTTAATTGTTGATGCCACTTAAGGGGTTTTCCATGTCCGTTGTGGTGGAAACAATAAAAAAAGTATTTTGCAATTTCAGGCCTGGCACGCCACTGGGTGAATTGTCTTTTGAAGAAATACATTTTTCACAAAACTACTTAATGCAAGTGGTACTACAGTGGACTTAGAGCAAGACAGATAGGAAGCACTCGGCCAGAAATATAACTAACCGCACGGGCAGCGGGCTTATTGTGCTTTGCTGATAAGCAGAGTTGATTTATCTCGGTATATATTTAATCATTCTATTATTGCAGACCACTGAGTGGACTGTGTCCACACGCTAACATTTCAAATACTCTCCAGAGGCAGAGACTTGTCAAATCCATTGCTCTCAGGTCTTTATAACCACCTGGACTGCCAGAGTGAACTCTTATCTCCCTACCGGGGTTTTAAGGACCCCTTACTTTTCTTTACCTTCTACTCCCCTCCAACAGGTGTTCTGGGGACCCACATGCCCTGCTATTCCCCTATTTTCTATGGCCATGCCTAAGGTTTGTATATACAGAGGAAGTTTGATTTTTGTTACACTACAGATAAAAGACAGAGCGTCGGCTGGTTGTTTTATTCCTTCAAACAGTAAAATGATAGAATTGCTTCTCTCGGGCATTTCTTCGCAGACACAGCTCTTGCATTACCTCTGGTTGACCCTATCGAGATATATTGTCTCTCATGAACTCCTTCTGGGCCCTCCCTTCTAGAGGCAGGAGGAGAAAGGAGCACTGGCGTCAACCATCTGTCTGGTGAAATCCCACAAAGGTCTGGCCTGGGTGAGTCTTGACGACCCACTTAAATGAAAGTCACCTGGCCACGTCAGGCCTCAGCACTGCCCCAAACTGCTTATTTATTTCATTCATTCGTTGACTGGCAGTGTCAATCAGTCGATCGTATTTATTGAGCACTTTTTAAGCGCTTGGGAGACGTCAACAGTAAATAGACACATTCACATCCTCTGGTCACAGTGAGCTGACAGTCTACAGGACCCCGGAAACAAAAAGACGGTAGCAAAAACAGATTCCTCCAGTGCAGGACATAGTCACACATGCTTTCTTCACCCTTCAACTGATTGTCCCAGCCTCCAAATATAAAATTCCCATACTGGGAAGCAGCAAGATCTAGTGGAAAGAACGTGGGCTTGGGAGTCAGAGGACTTGGGTTCTAATCCTGGCTCTGCCACTTAACATTCATTCATACAATCGTATTTACTCAGCACTTACTGTGTGCAGAGCACTGTGCTTGGGAAGTACAAGTTGGCAACATTTAGAGACGGTCCCTACCCAACAATGGGCTCAGAGTCTAGAAGGGGGAGACAGACAACAAAACAAGCTGCATGACCTTGGGTAAATCGTTTAATTTCTCTGTACCTCCATTCCCTCATCAGCAAAATGAGGACTCCATACCTGTTCTACTTCCTACTTAGACTCTGAGCCCCATGTGGGGACCTGATTAGATTGTATCTACCCCAGTGTTGAATATAGTGCTTGGCACGTATTAAACACTTAACTACCACAATTATTATTATTGATCTAAAATCCTTCTCCCCCAAGACGCACAAGTCTCAATCCAGGATAAACACCTAGGGGTGATCCTTTTTTGTCTGCCCCTCCCATTCCCTCCTCACCCCATAGTAATACTGGGATCAATCGGGTGTTCTCCGGAAATAAAGTGCTTGGGAAAGTAGAACAGACACACATAAGGAATGCTCCTTGCCCACAAGAAGGTTACACTCTAAAGAGGAAGAAGCCTCTGCTTTTCACATCTCCCCCATTTGATTACCAGCTGCAGGTGGGTGGGGTACTCCCAAGTGCTTAGCGCAGTGTGCTACAGCCAGTAAATATCATTACTGCTGCTGAGGAAGAGAAGAAGGAAACACTGGTACCTCTTCTTCCTCCTCTTCAAGCCTGGCCCAATTAGTCAGTCAGTTAATATTATCACTGAGAAGCAGCATGACTCATTGGAAAGAGCACGGGCTTTAGAGTCAAATGTCATGGGTTCAAATCCCGGCCCTGCCAATTGTCAGCTGTGTGACTTTGGGCAAGTCACTTAACTTCTCTGCGCCTCAGTTGCCTCATCTGTAAAATGGCGATTAAGACTGTGAGCCCCCCGTGGGACAACTTGATCACCTTGTAACCTCCCCAGTGCTTAGAACAGTGCTTTGCACATAGTAAGGGCTTAATAAATGCCATCATCATTGACCACTTACTGTATGCAGAGCACTATACTAAATGCTTGGGAGAGTACAATATAACAATAATCAGACACATTTCCGGCCTTTCAGTCTACAGCGATCCTTGACTTCTTCCTCTTCTCCAAAAGCTGATTTTGAATCAGCCCTCTTTAGCTTTAGGGTATCCAGTAATCCAGTATCATTAGTTATTAATAATAATAATAATAATAATAATAAAGTTTTTAGGCACTTATGTGGTAAGTACTGTTATGAGCTTAGTGTACAAACATGATAACCAGATCGGGCACCGTTCTTGTCCCACACGGGGCTCACAGTCTAAGTGGGAAGAGAGAACAGGTATTGAATCCCCATGAGGATGAGGAAACTTGCCAGAGCCGGGATCAGAACCCAGGGCCTCTGATTCCCAGGCTTATGCTCTTTCCCCTAGATCATGCTGTTTCTTGTGGCCACACCAGTTTTACAGTGCCCACTGTAGTTTTCATCAGACCTGTACAATATTCTGCATGCATGGAACGGGCCAGAGGATAAGGAGGGGAAAGTGAGGGGAGGTTTCTCGTACTGAGTGCCACACTGCTTTCTCAGTGGCTACCCTAATATCTAGCCTCTCCAGTCCTCCCTCTCCACAGGGCATGTGTTGCTCAGGTAAAAGCATTCGGGAGAGTAAACAGATCGAACAGCTAGTTTATAAGCAGTTAAGAAAAATATTGAGAGAAGAAAAATCCATTCTTTGTTTAGGAGCCCAAATTCCCCATTTAGAATGTCTCAGATCTTCTCATACTGATACTCTATTGTTCACAAAAAGTGAAATGTAAAGACAGGCTTCTGGTGTGCTTTTACATCTTCACAACGGCTAATGATAGAGGTGAAAAAATTGATTTTTTTTTAAAGGTTGCTCAGTTTTTCTCCTCTCAAGCTGCATAACTTTATCTGAAAGGGACATCATCGGAGCTGCCGGTGGAAAGAGATACAGTGACTTTATGGCATTTTCTGAGTCACTTTTGTCATGGTACCTAAAGGCGGATTGGCATTTGGTGCCCCTTTATGCAAAGTCCCTTGGCATAACTTTGATGTTCTTTTTCCTCTGTCAAACTTTTCTCACGCTTTCCACCTCATTTGAACAGACTGAACTTCACTTCCTCTTCCTTCCCTGGCCCCACCTACAGTGGAGAAATGGAAGAGGAAAGGGCAGAGAACAGGAGGGGATTGAGAAGGGCAGGGTGAAGGGGGAGATTCTTGGGGCCACTGTGGTGGATCCCCAAGGACTCAGGGGCAGCTGTCCATTTCACTTCCCAGGACAAAAGGAACAAGGCACACAGGAAGTGCTTTTTTTACCCTCCAGATCTCTCCTCTGCGAAAGTCTTTATTGCCAAAACCAGTCATTTATGTATGTGTTTTTAGAGAATAGAGGAAGGATAAAAGGTTAGGAAGAAAGGAGAGGCAGAGGGAACTATACACCACAGGGGAGCCACTGAAATGGTGTTTGCGGGCCAAAAAAACCCAAAAAACAACCCACACTATCACACCTGGAAACATTTTTTCCAGCTCACATCCTGATGAAAAGTACCCTAAAGTCTCCTTCAAAGTCAGCAGCCTAGGGTCCTGGGAATTTTGTGCCTGGAAAGGCAGCAAAACGTCTTCAAATCAGGAAGTCTCTTGCACAGGGTAAATAGTTGAAACCGTGTTTGCATATTGTATGCTACAGCAGTGAGCTATTGTAGGAAAGATTGTTTTGTGGGAGGGAAGCTGGGGTTTAGCGGGGTGGGGAAAAGAAAAAGACTTAGGAGACATTCAACAGGATAGTCAAGATGTTAGACGCAAAGATTTACCCAACTCCCAGAGCATGCTCTTAAACCACTTCATTTTAATAACCAGAGCTGTCATGAACCCAAATAGCCTTCGATAAGTTTGTATAAAGAACTAGAAAATACAGAACTGCACAAGAAAGGAATCCTTGTGAATAAATGACCACGGGGCCATCAGGAAATCTATCAAAAAAGCAAGAATTAAAAAACAAACCCAAAAAAAAATCACACCAACTCCTTTTTCTCGAAAGGATTAATTTTAGACTGGAGAGAGAGGGGATCGGTTAATAAACAAAAGCCTAGCATGTAAGACAGGATGTGTCTAAGCTTGGAACAAAGCAAAGAGTATTCAAATATCTTGCATTAGCCATCAGAAGGGAAAACAAAAAGTAAGAGCTGGAAAAATATCAATGGCATTTATTTAGCCCTTACTGTGTGTGGAGCACTGTACTAAGCACTTGGAAAAGAACAATATAATAGAGCTTTTAGATGCAATCCCTTCCCCAAAGGAACTTACATTTTATAGGGGGAAACTGACATGAAAATAAATTACAGATAAAGGGAAATAGTAGAGTATAAGAATATTTACGTAAGTGTTGTGAGGCTGGGGTGAGTAACAAAGTGCTTTATGGGGTACAGTTGAACTGTGTGATGCAAGTACCCATATGTAGCAGAGGAATGGAAAACTGAAAATCCTAGTTTAGGACTCTTTGGTTTTAGGGAAAGGAATTAAGCTGGGTCTAACTCATCTAACAGCATAATTACATTTACAGATGACAGAAGGGTGGATGGAGGTAGACAGACACTCCATTCCTTTATACGCTCAATTGATCTCAGTTATTCAAGAGTACAAACAATTTGGGGCCAACGAATGTCTTTTGCATCTCTTCCCACAGCAAATAGACAACTTATACAGACCCCCTTTCCTCACTGTCTTTTTCCAACCCAAGAATTTATTCATATTAATGTCTGTCTCCCCCTCTAGACTGTAAGCTTACTGTGGGCAGGGAATGTGTCTGTTTACTGTCCATTCCTTCAATCATATTTATTGAGCACTTACTGTATGTAGAGCACTGTACCAAGCACTTGGGAGAATACAATACTATAAACAGGCATATTCCCTGCCCAAGGTGAGCTTACAATCTGTGTGTGTGGAAGACAGACAGCAATAAAAATAAATTACAAATAATTGTTGTACTGTATTCTCCCAAGCGCTTAGTACAGTGCTCTGCACACAGTAAGTGCTCAATAAATACAAATGACTGACATTGCCAATGAAGATTAGCCCTCTTTGATTCTAAATTCCAGTTTATAAAATATGACCATTTTTTCGGCCCCAGATTTAGGAGAGTTGTAGTAGAAGTAGTATTTACTAAGTTGCCGTTTGCTGAGTACTAAGTGTTGTACAAAAATACACGTGAGAATTGGACAATAACTAGGATGTTTAAGTTCTCACTATATAATCAGATCAGACACAATCCATGCCCCATAGGGTGCTCAGAGACTAAGGGGAAGAGAAAATAGGTATTTAATTCCCATTTTACTGATGTGGAAACTGAGGCACAGAGAAATTAAGTGACTTGACCAAATTCACACAACAGGATTAGAGTCCAAATCTCCTGACCCCCCCAGACCTGTGCTCTTTCCACTAGGTCCACTGACATGTTCTCTGGACTTTAAGGTGCCTGGCTGCTGCCAGGGCCTAAGTAGAGAAGAGGTACAGACGTAGGAGAAGTACTGGAAGAGGCCACACGCTAAGGCGCTGGAGACGGCACCTGCCTGGCCTAGGGAGGCGACACAATTAAGTACCCCATAAGTAACATTAATTGATTGACCGATTAAGGAGTGAGCCTCCTGGACAGACAATCACTTCTCAATTGTCAAAGTGCATCTTCAATCACTTCAAATTCTCTCTTTTCTACCCCAAACAAGGCCTGTTCCAGGCCGACCCAGTCCCCAAAGCTCAAGTTTCCTAACACATTTCCTGTAAGGAAATTAGCAGTCTCTCTCTCTCCCCCAGTACACTATGGGAAATTACTCTTAAAATACCCCAGGCTCGCTTCTGCCAAATAACTGGGTGTAAGCTAAATTCTAAGACGCAGTAAATCCCGATTACTATACTGGCCAAACAAATCCCCCAAGATTCAAGTGGAAAAAGCCCTAGTCTCCAAACTCCTTAACTCTCCAACTCCAAACAGCAACCGCCTTCAGTTGGGCTGGTAGAGAGGGTGGGGGTACAGATATGTCCTGTCTGTCCCAAGGTATGCTATCTTGCACTGCAGACTGCAGACCACATTAGGGCAACTGACAGGGCTTGGGCGAGCCAACAAAAACAAATCTCTATGCCTGGAAAAATTTCTTAGAGCACATCCTGACGATAGAGTTCCTCTAGTCTTCTACAAAGTCGGCAGCAATAAACTACAATCAATCAATCAATCGTATTTATTGAGCGCTTACTGTGTGCAGAGCACTGTACTAAGCGCTTGGGAAGTACAAGTTGGCAACATTTAGAGACAGTCTCTACCCAACAGTGGGCTCAGCTCCCAGGTGTCAGAACAGAACTCTGTTTTGACTTGCCCTGTTCTTAACAGTAATAACAATAATGATAATTTGAAGTATTTGTTAAGCGTTTAGAAGGTGCCTTGCATTTTGCTAAGTAGGGTATACAATACATTCACACCACAGAGTTTGTCCCATAGGGCTCACAGTCGAAGAATCAATCAATTAATGATACTTATTGAGTACTTGCAGTATGCAGGGCACTGTACTAAGTACTTGTGAGAGCATAGCATGGCTTAGTGAGTAGAGTGCTTAGAACAGTGCTTGGCACATAGTAAGTGCTTAACAAATACCATTATTATTATTATTATTATTACAGCACTGGCCTGGGAGTCAGAAGGTCATGGGTTTTAATCCTGGCTCTGCCACATGTCTGCTATGTGACCTTGGGCTAATCACTTCACTTCTCTGGGCCTCAGTTCCCTCATCTGAAAAATGGGGATTAAGAGTGTGAGCCCTATGTGGGACAGGGACTGTGTCCAACCTAACTCGCATCTACCTCAGTGCTTAGAACACTTCTTGGCAGATAGTAAGCACTTAGTAAGTACCATAATTATTATTATTACAACATAACAGAGTTGGTAGGCACATTCCATAGGGTTATTGTCTAAAAGGGGAGAGAGAACAGGTACTTAAGCACCATTTTACAAATGGGAAAACTGAAGCCCGCAGAGAGGTTACGTGACTTGCCCAAGGTCACACAGCATGCGCTGGGCAGAGCCGGGAAAGACTCCAGGTTCCCTGACTCCCAGGTTTGAGCTTTTTCCACTAAGCCACACGGCTTCTGAATCACTCAAAATAGCTGAAAGAATATGGTCATGAGGAGGAAGTTTTCACATAGGATGAAAAGAGTTCAAAGCTCTAGTTTTGATTTTCTAGTTCGGATTCCTGAGAATGAAACAGGATTAAGAAACATACTTCCTTTGTTTTTTAAATAAGATGGAGCGGTGAGGCATAGGTTCCCAGAATGCTAATAAATAAAGCCTTTGGTGAGAGTGAAATAGACTCAGAACACGGCAGGGTAGTTGTAAATTGCACACCAAGCTAGCGATAACAAATGTGAAAGTCCGATCTGACAGGCTTCTTTCACAGGTAGAAAATGCATCACAAAGGAACGTGGCTGAAATAAAGGCGCTGCCATTTTAACGCCTGCAAAAAATAATCTTCTGACACTTGGCGCAAATGACTCGACAGAATGTATAGAGACGAATTCCAAATAGTTACCAGGGAAAGTTACGGGAGGGGTCCCAGAGGTGAGAAATAAGAACTTCCCAATTCCTTCTAGGTATTACAGAGGCAGTGCTAGGGGCTGGCTTGTCGACTAAGACAAATCTTGAATTCCTGTGAGCAATTCCCTCTGAATTTCCCAAGAATGAGACGGGTTCTCCCTGTAAGTGCTTAGTACAGTGTTCTGCACACAGTAAGTGCTCAATAAATACAACTGAATGAATGAATGTACACTGTAAGCTCCTAGTAGGGAGGGGATGTGTCTGTTACATTGTACTCTCCCGAGCACTTAATACAGTGCTCTGTACACAGTAAGCGCTGAATAAATATGACTGACTGACCAAGAAGGCTGTGGCCAGCCCATCTGTGAAGACAGAAGAGACAGTTTATTCTACAGCTGCTTGGTCCCATCTTTCCAGCTACTTTTCCTCCCTTGCTTTTTCATACCTCCTTACCCTACCTCAATCAATTAACGAGTGCCTGGAAGAGTACATTACAATATCTGGTAGACATAATCCCTGTGGGGAGATATACATTAATATAAATAAATAAATAAATTACAGAATTGTACTTTAGTGCTGTGGGGCTGAGAAGGGGGATGAATAAAGGGAGCAAGTCAGGGTGACGCAGAAGGGAGTGGGAGAAGAGAAAAGGGGGGATTCAACACGGTCCTTTAAACCTCAGGAGTATCGGGAGGGTAGGCTAATGCTTACAAAGCCCCTGGGAATCCTTGGACAAAGCAATATTCTGTTTGCACTGTTATTACAGATGGACCCAACTGGTCTGCTCCCATTGTTTTGCGGCCAAATGGGAACGCTGGCTTCGGATTACAGTGACAATACACACAAGGTCTCATTCACTTGGACTGGCTCACTTCACCTCAAAATGCTTTATAACAATACTCTCAACTGTGCTTCCTGCGACAAAGGGTCACTTGACCTCGGGAACCAGATGAGGGTGAGGGGAGGTGGCACCCCCATTTGCAGGCTAGAACAAGTGTGGGGTAGGACACGTGAGGCTCTGCTGTTCTGGCCAGGAGAAATGAAATCGATTCATCCATTCAATCGTATTCATTTAGCACTTCTTGTGTGCAGAGCACTGTACCAAGCACTTGGGAGAGTGTGATATAACAATAAACAACGAGCATACACTCTGGAGGGAGACAGACATTAATATAACTAAATGAATTACAGATATGTACATAAGTGCTGTGGGGGATGAATAAAGGGAGCAAGTCAGGGTGACGCAGAAGGGAGTGGGAAAAGAGTAAAGGAGGGCTTAGTTCAATAAGGCTTTGAAGGGAGGGAGAATATATTTTCTGTCAGATAATAACAGGGTTATTTGTTAATCACTTACTGTCTGCCAAGCACTGTACTAAGAGCTGGGATAGAGACAAGATAATTGCCAGTTCCTGTCCCACACAGGGCTCACTGCCCAAGAGGGAGGGTGTAGGATTTAATCCCTATTTTACAAATGAGGTAACTGGGGCAGAGAGAAGTTACGTGACTTGCCCAATGTCACACAGCAGGGAAGTGGCAATGCCGGGATAAGAACCCAGGTCTTTCGACTCCCAGGCCTTTGCTCTTTCCATGAGTCCACAGTAATAATAATAACAATAATAAAAATAATGATGGTATTTACATTGTGCCAAGCACTGATCTAAGTGCTAGGGTAAATACAATTTAATCAGGTTGGACACAGTCCCTGTCCCACATGGGACTCACGCTCTTAATCCCCATTTTACAGATGAGGTAACTGAGGTGCAGAGAAGTGTAGTGACTTGCTCAAGGTTACACGGCAGACGTGGTGGAGCCAGAATCAGAACCCAAGTCCATGCTCTATCCACTAAGCCACACTGTTTCTACAGGCATTTGTCCTTTAGAACAAGAGGGGGCTTTCGCTGCTGGTCTGATCCTCTCTCACCCTAAGAGATTCCAGGTACCACCGTACACCATCTGCCCTTTGGATACCACCACATTCAAAATAAAGAACTTAAGGCCATCTCTGTGCCTCCGTTTCCTCATCCGCAAAGTGGGAATTAAATATCTGGTCCCCATCTCCCACCCTCTCAGACTATAAGCCTCGTGAGGGACAGGAACTGAGTCTGATCTGATTACCAGTGTCTGCCTCAGCAAATAGTAAGTACAAATACCACAATTATTATGAGAGTATTAGTCCCTAGAATTATGCCCTTGGGAGGAATTAAACTGTACTGATATATACACCACATTCTACGCCTGTACTACAACAGCCCTTTCAACAACCCCCTCCTGAGGGTTCTGGGAATCGGAATTCTTTCGCCTTACAACCTAAATCTCTTCAGTGGGCAGGGAATGTGTCCACCAACTCTGTTACGTTGTACTCTCCCAAACACTTGGTACAGTGCTCTGCACAAGTAAGCGCTCAATAAATACCACTGACTGACTGCTTGATTCCCTCTGCTCCTTCATCTTGCACAGTGCTGTATTGGAAGGGATTCTGACCCAAGGAGGCTATTTACTCCAAAATCTGGCCAACTGCACTCACTGCTCTGGGAGGGGAAGACTAAGTTTGGCAGCAAGTCAAACAAGCAGAAATTGCCAGAGAGTATTAAGTCATGAGCCCTAGAAAGTGGGCTAGTGGATAGAGAACGGGCCTGCAAGGCAGAAGGGTCTGGGTTCGGAATCTGAGCCCGCCACTTATCTTGCTGTGTGACCTTGGGCAAGTGACTTAACTTCTCTGTGCCCAGTTACCACCATCTGTAAAATGCGGATTAAGACTGTGACGCCTGTGGGACACGGACTGTGTCCAACCTAAGTATCTTGTATCTATCCCAGCATTTAGAACAGTGCCTGGTACATAGTAAGCACTTAGATAGTGTTTTTTTTTTTAAAAAAAAAGAGAATTAGAGCTGATTTAGATGCTTTATATGGCTTTAAATTGAGCTACCACCTGAATTTTTTATGGTCTTTGTTAAATGCTTACTACATGCCAGACACTGTACTAATCACTCAGTCAATCAATCGTATTTATTGAGTGCTTACTGTGTGCAGAGCACTGTACTAAGCGCTTGGGAAGTACAAGTTGGCAGCATACTAAGCCCTTCTTACTACGTGCCAGACACTTTACTAAGCCCTGGGCAGGTTCAAAATGATCACGTTGGACACAGTCCATGTCCCGCTTGGGGCTCACAATCTTAATCCCTATTTTACGGATTAGAAAGTGAGGCACAGAGAAGTCAAGCGACTTGCCCAAGGTCACACAGCAGACAAAAGGCAGAGCTAGGATTAAGGATCTGCATTTTTCATTTTGGGATTCATTCATTCAATCGTATTTATTGAGCACTTACTGTGTGCAGAGCATTGTACTAAGCGCTTGGGAAGTACAAATCGGCAACATATAGAGATGGTCCCTACTCAACAACGGGCTCACAGTCTAGAAGGGGGAGACAGACAACAAAACAAGTAGACAGGCATCAGTACCATGAGAATAAATGGAATTATGGCTATATACACACCATTAATAAAATAGAGTAATAAGTATGTACAAATAAGAGTAATAAATATGTACAAATATATACAAGTGCTGTGGGGAAGGGGGTAGGGCAGAGGGAGGGAAGGGAGGCAATGGGGAGGGGAGGAGGAGAGGAAAAACGGGGGACTCAGTCTGGGAAGGCCTCCTGGAGGAGGTGAGCTCTCAGTAGGGCTTTGAAGGGAGGAAGAAAGCTAGTTTGGCGGATGTGTGGAGGGAGGGCATTCCAGGCCAGAGGTAGGACGTGGGTCAAGGGTCGACGGCGGGACAGGTGAGAACGAGGCCCAGTGAGGAGGTGAATGGCAGAGGAGCGGAGGGTGCAGGCTGGGCTGTAGAAGGACAGAAGGAAGTTGAGGTAGGAGGGGGCGAGGGGATGGACAGCCTTGAAGATGAGTGTGAGGAATTTTTGCTTGATTCGAAGGTTGACAGGCAACCACTGGAGATTTTGAGGAGGGGAGTGATATGCCCAGAGTGTTTCTGTACAAAGATAATCCAGGCAGCAGAGTGAAGTTTGGACTTCACAGATGAGGATGAAATCAAGGGGGCCCTTTTTGGCTCCCAATTTAAAATTGGGTAAGATCAAAAGCTGAATTGATGATGGTGAGTTTCACTGAGAGAGTCTACGGAATGGCTAGTGGAACGACGCCAGTTGGCCGCTGGTCCGAGCCGGATGAGAAAAACTGAGGTAAGGGAATTTGGACTTAGACTCAGTTTCTCAAATCCCTTCAGAGAGGGCCCAACCAGTTCAAAAGCATGCAGTTGCAGAGCCCCAAAGCCTGAGCTTGGACACAGATCTATGGAGGCAGGCTACAGATGGTAAGCATTTAACCAAACACTGGGAGAAGCAGCTTGGCTTACTGGATAGATAACAGACCCTGGAGTCAGAGAATGCAAGCTCATTGCAGGCCAGGAATGGGTCTACCAACCCTGTTATATTGTATTCTCCCAAGAGCTCGGAACACAGCGTTCTGCATATAGTAAGCTCTCAGTTAATAAGATTGATTGATTGAAGGATCTGGGTTCCAATCCCGGCTCTGCCACTTGTCCGCTGTATGATCCTGGACAAGTCATTTTACTTCTGGGCCTCCGTTTCCTCATCTGTAAAGTGGGGACTAAGAGCGTGAGCCCCATGTGGGACATGGATCGTGAGCCCCATGTGGGACCTGGATCGTGTCCATCCTGATTAGCTTGTATCTACCCCATCGCTTAGGTCAGTGCCTGGTCTATAGTAAATGCTTAACAAATACCATATAAAAAACACAAATACCACAATTACTACTATTTGGCCCTGGGTTCCACGAGGGCATGAGAGGCATGCAGTCCTGTTCCTGTTATTAGTATCTGTCTAAAATCTGCAAATAACCACCTCTTCCTTGTTCCTCAACATATTGAGTTTCTGAATTTACTTCAAAGCTGTGGAGTATTTCCATGAATGTGAAAATTTTGGCAACAACAATTCAGAACAGTCTTCCCAAAACTAAAAAAAAAAAAAATGCAATGTGTCGTACACTGAGCCTTAGGCAATGAGACAGACTTCAAGTTGATACACAAACACACAACTAAATAGCATGTGATACCACCTCCTTCAAAAATAAATTGTAAAGAGCACGTGCAAAAAACCAGTATCCACAAGATCCGGTATTTGTAAAATGCTTTGCAATTTTTTTGTGAAACGCTAGATAAAAGCTGGAGAGTAATATTCCTAATTAGACTGCATCATTAATCTCTGTACCCATCCATTATCACTTAATGAACTCCACTCTTTACAATGCTAGGTTGTTCCAAAACAACTGAAGAATGAAGACGTGAAGTGCAATTTGTTCAACAGGTAAGAAAGCCTTTTAATTAATTTCCGAATTCCAACAACTACCAGCAAAACCTCAAAGCCATTTACAAGTGGGAGAATTAACTATTTAAAACCTAATTGCTTTACTGTAGGCCTACAAACTGTATGCTTAAAACTTCATTTTATTTTCCCAGAGCCCTGGAGTACATTCTGCATGATGCACTAGTAGAATGAAAACTGGATTCACCATTCAGCTTTCTCTGCACCATAAACAGCCTATAATTTCCAGATTTTCATCTTTCCTGAAAAACACCCAGGCATTTATCTATCCATCCAATGACAGATTTCTTTTAAATTCATTAAATTACTGTTTCTAGAAGGCTAGCTTAAAATAGTACTTTTTTCTTCAGTGAGTTTACAGATGAAAGCAATTTAAAACTTTTGAGGTGCTTGGTTAAGGCAGAGACTCTAATTATGATAAATGAACATTTCCTGAATCCTTCTTTAGGCAAAAGATTCTCAACTCGTGCCTAACTAAATCCTACTTACCAGCCTGAGTATCTTTCTCCTCCCCTTCATAACTCACCAGAACTGTTCTTTAGACTATGAGCCTCATGTGGGACAAGGATTATCTGATGCACTTTTATTGCATCTAACCCAGTGTTTACTATGGATGAAGCACTTAAATACCACAATTATTATCATTATTTCCTGCAAATGGCCTCTCACTCCTCTCCCATAGCCCACAGTCCTCTCCCCATTTTATAATGGCATTTATTAAGCACTTACTATAGGCCAAGCACTGTACTAAATGCTGGGATAAATACAAGATTCAAAAAAAGTCAGTGTTTCACACAGGGCTCACAGTCAGTTTTTCACATGGGACTCACAATCTTAGAGGGATGGAAAGGAGGCATTTTATCCCCATTTTACAGATGAGGAAACTGAGGCACAGAGAAGTTAAATGGCTTGTCCAAGGTCACAAAGTAAGCATGTGAGAGAGCTGGGATTAGAAGCCAGGTCCTCAGATTCCCAGGCGCATGCCTTTTCCCCTAGGCCATACTGCTAAATACACTTACATTTTCATTCATATTTATTTTCTTTTTCTTTCTCTCTCTCTCTCTCTCTCTTTTTCCCCCCACATCCCCAACCCCCCTCTCTCTGAAGATATGTTCCCAGAGGGAAACTTTGTGCTGGGCACTGCTGTCATAGTATTTATTAAAACACCTACTGTGTGCAGAACACTATAATAGCTGCTGAGCACTGTATTAAATGCTCTACAGAGTGCATGTGAGTATACAGAAATGAAGGCTTTGTATTCAGAGTTGACACGAGTAAGATTAAGTACAATTTAAGGTGCCCAGAATCCTGCCTAAACTCAATACTCCCCTAAAAAAACTAATAACCCAAAGCTATAATAAACCCAAATTCAGCAGTGCTGCATTAGCACTCAACAAATATGACAATGAATGAATGAATTTGAGAGTCTACTTGGTGTGATTCACTGTACTATGGCTTGGGCAGAACACTACAACAAAGCGATCTCTGTCCACAAGGAGCTTCCATCCTCATGGTGTAATTATTTTTTCAGCCTTGAATCCTGACAAGACAGAATGAAGTTCTGAAGCTGCAGTGGGTTGCCTGATTATTTGGGGCAGGTCAAAGGTTAAACAGAGAGTCACCAATGTACAGTATTTTCATTATTCTTCCCCAGTCTGCCAGGAGAGAGGGATGCTGCCTTCTAAGTGGGACTATCTGGAAACAGACAAAATGAGATTTCAAGTCACGTACTTATGTTATAAATTGTTTCTTTATATTGTCTGTCTCCCCCTCCAGACTGTAGGCTTATTGGGGACAGGGAACAGATCTACCAACTCTGTTATATTGTACTCTCCCAAGTGCTTGGCAGTTGCTCTGCACACAGTAAGTGCTCAATAAATAGCATTGACTGACTGACACAATATTTCAGTCTGAAAGCAGCTGGACGACTTTCATATTGCTCCTCCTTCCAGGGTCTCCCTACCACATCCTATCTGTCCTTTGCCCTCTCCTCTCTCCTTCCCTCACCCCCAACATTCCCCTTGGGCTGAGGCTGTCTCTCAGCACAAAATGTCATTTTTGGATGAAGCTACTGGGTTGTCTCGAAAGTGTCACACAACTTAAGCACTAATAAACAGCTTTGCCTAACAGATTTTGAATCACTTTCCATTAAGGTTCTATCAGAATTGAAGAGGTTGGGGGGCAGAGGAAAGAGTGCATAGTTAACATAATCGTACTTGTGAAATTAGGATTAGAAATACCCATCTAGACTGTAAGCCCACTTTTAGACTGTGAGCCCACTTTCTAGACTGTGAGCCCACTGTTGGGTAAGGACCATCTCTATATGTTGCCAACTTGTACTTCCCAAGCACTTAGTACAGTGCTCTGCACACAGTAAGTGCGCAATAAATACGATTGATTGATTGATCTAGATAATGAAGATTTCTGTCAGCCGTACACCCAAAATGCCAAATTCACTTTTGGGCACCCTCTCAACTGACGGATATAGACTAATTAGAGAATTCAGACTAAATGGAAAGCAATAAGGATAATTAAAGGGTTGGAGAAAATGATTTATGCGGCTAGATTAACAAAAAACCCCATTTAAATATTTAGAGCTTGACTAGGCAATAGCTAAAGAGTCAGAGTACAATCTAAGTTAAATACACATACCAACCACCACTTGTCAGTTGTGTGACTTTGGGCAAGTCACTTAACTTCTCTGTGCCTCAGTTAACTCATCTGTAAAATGGGGATTAAGACTGTGAGCCCCACCTGGGATAACCTGATAACCTTGAATCTACCCCAGCACTTAGAACAGTTCTTGGCACATAGTAAGTGCTTAACAAATACCTCATTAATATTATTATTACCAAACCAATGGGGCTGGAAAAAAGATTTCAGCCAACCAACCTGAAAGCAGCTAAGGGACAGAAGCCACAAGAAGTTATTTGTCACAATATGAGGAGATAACGAGGGATTCTGAGTTATAAAGAAGAAAAGTAGTTTGGGACAAAACCCCAGGTTACACTTCTTGGCAGTGGGATCTAGCAGGTCAGAGGTTTTCAGTCATGCGGGGAAAGTTCTCGTTCCTGGGGTCTCCAGGTTTCCCCTGAGACAAACACCTAGTTCCCACAACAGGCTCAGGCGTGTGCACGTGTGTACACACACACACACACACTCTCCCTCCCCCCCCTGCATGCTTCCCCCTCTGGGGTCCCCAAAAGCAGCCACTGCCTGAACTTGTGGTGTGCTATATTCCCTACAGTTTTCTGGTGTACCCCTCTCCCCCAAAACACTTCTTCACTGGGCTTGGAGACAGATTATCTCCTTCAGTCAATTAATGGTATTTACTGAGCACTTAGTACAGTGCTCTGCACATAGTAAACCCTTGGGAGAGTACAACGCAGCAGAATGAGAGACATATTTCCTGCCCACAATGAGCTTACAGTCTACAGAATGAGCTGTTTAGAGACCCTAGTTTATTAACTAACCTCTCATTTCCCCACCTTATTCGCCCTCCTTCCTGCATCACCTATGCACTTGGCTGTTTATCCCGTAAGCACTTTCACACTAAACCCATCCCCACAATTCTTATGTACATATGCTTATACTCTGCCTCTTCCCTATCTATACTTTATTTTAATGTCTGTCTCCCCCCAACCACCCCACAACTAGATTGTCAGATTCTTGAGGGCAGAGATCATTATACTGTACTCTACCAAGCACAAGCACCAAATAAATACCATCAAAGTAATTGAGGCCCAATACTAAGTGCTTGGGAGAGTACGATAGATGCCAAAAGACACAATCCCTGCCTCAAGGTGTTTACAGACTGACACGGAAATATTTAGCGGACAGAAGATGAGAAAGGAAAACCACAGACTTGGTGCAAACATTTCTCAATATATGGACTTTGCAATAATGCACTCCAGCAGGATAGGGGAACTGGATATATTAAAATCCTTTCTTAGTACCTTTAAATCTACCAAATAAAAAGACAGCCCCAAAACAGATCACCTACCGACCCTCCTCTGGGTACCAGTGTAATAGTATAATACTTAATGAAATCCATGCTCTCTTGCAAGACATAGAGGGAGTACAGTGCTCTGCACACAGTAAGCACTCAATAAACACCATTGATTCGCATAGAGCAAGTGAATCAAGTGCTCAAGAGCTTAGAATAGTGCTCTTCACAGAGTAAGTACTCAGCATCCTCGATAGGTTGTCTGCAGGCCTGATAAAGAATTCTCGATGGATTAAAAATTGAACCGGTTGGGTCAGAAGATGGGTAGGGGTGGGAGGAGGGAGAGTCAAGAAAAACCTTTCAATACTAATGAATTAATCAATAGTATCTATTGAGTTCTTACTAAGGGCAAAGCTTGGGAGAGTACAATGCAACAGAATTACTGGACATGTACCTTGCCCATAACGAGCTTACACTAAATCCAAACCATTAGAGAAGCAGTGTGGCTCAGTGGAAAGAGCACGGGCTTGCGAGTCAGAGGTCACGGGTTCTAATCCCAGCTCCCCCACGTCTGCTGTGTGACCTTGGGCAAGTCACTTACCTTCTCTCTGAGCCTCAACTACCTCATCTGTAAAATGGGGATTAAGACTGTGAGCCCCACATGGGACAATGTGATCACCTTGTATATAATAATGATAATAATGATTGCATTTATTAAGCGCTTACTATGTACAAAGCACTGTTCTAAACACTGCGGAGGTTACAAGGTGATCAGGTTGCCCCACAGGGGGCTCACAGTCTTAATCCCCATTTTACAGATGAGGTAACTGAGGCACAGAGAAGTGAAGTGACTTGCCCAAAGTCACACAGCTGACAATTGGCAGAGTCTGGATTTGAACCTGCGACCTCTGACTCCAAAGCCCATGCTCTTCCCACTGAGCCATGCTGCTTCCCCCCCAGCGCTTAGAACAGTGCTTAGAACAGTGCTTTGCACATAGTAAGCACTTAGCAAATGCTATTATTATTATTATTATTATTATTATTATTATTCTGACACTGTATGGCACTAAGCTAACAACCACACTTCTCCTCTGGGCACTTTTATAGACGTTTTTATTTGTCAAACCAAAATATTTTTCCTGAAGTTTCAGGGATGTCACCATCAACTTTGACAAGCTTTGCCAGGAAGCATCCCAGGCTTAGCCGCTGTTTGGGCTTCGCAGATACAAACATTTCGAGGAATTTTACAAAGAATTTTACTGAACAGCCATGAGATGACCCCACAAAATGGAAGTCCTGTCAGTCGCCCCAGAGCCAGGGAGTCTCAGCAATTTCTACGCATGGTGATTATTTGGTTCCCCCTCTGGCCTGGATGGTCCAGGGATTCTGGAAGGCTTGCAGAATTACCACACTGATTAATAAAAATTAAAAGAAAACCTTTTCTGGGTAACGTTTGACTCCACCCCCATGGGAGCTTTTAAGTTTAATGGGTTGCTTGTTTAGGAAAAGCCCCAAGAAATTTGTGGCGTGTGTGCTCAGCTCAGTTTCAAATTCATTCAATCATATTTGGGTGCTTAATGTGTGCACAGCACTGTACTAAGCACTTGGCAGAGTACCATACAACATTAAACAGATATTTCCTGCCCACAACAGGTTTACAATCTAGCTAGTCTATAACTTGAGAGATGGAGCTACGAAGCAGATTAGTTTTTTCTGTGCTTTATTTCAAAACAGCCATCACACAGATGTTTCTAAAAGTCAAGGAACTTGGGGATGGGGGGGCAGTGGATGGAGAGGATAAAGTAATTTTTGTAAATAACCTGAGGAAAAGACGTCCTGGAGCTTATATACCAACTTCATGCCTTGCTTTTATCTTTAAGAATCACTGCATTCCAAGGTTCATGTGGGCTGCCGTGAACACATCAACATGGAGCACTTCTGGAAGCTTCTTGACTTCAATCTGCTGTCCTCTTTAGACCGTAAGCTCACTGTGTGCAGGGAATGTGCCCATAAGCTCCGTTATAATACACTCTCTCAAGTGCTTAATACGGTGCTCTACATCCAGGAAGCACTCAATGATTGATACTACAGTGCTCTGCACACAATAAGCACTCAATATGTATCACTGCTTGACTGACTGCTGGCTCCAAGTGGCACTCAATTTGCCTGGGACAAGCAGGGAAAGGCCTGGAACCAATTAAGAAAGCTGCACAGCAGATGGACAAAAAGATTGTCTGCTTCTCAACCCCCCTCTTTTTTTTTTAAGCTATGTGCCAAGCACTGATCTAAGCACTGGGGTAAATACAAGATAATCATTCATCCAATAGTATTTATTAAGCACTTACAGTGTGCACAGCACTGTACTAAGCGTTTGGGAAAGTTCAATGCAACAATAAGCAGTGATAATCCCTGCCCACAGTAAGCTCACAGTCTAGAGGCGGGGTGACAGAGATCAATATAAATAAATAAAACTACAGATATAGGTCCTCTGGCCCACGCTTTATCCACTAGGACACATGCTTCTTCCTCCAGGACTTCCCAGAAAAGATTTAAAGCCCTTCAAGCTCTGTCTCTTCTCTCCCAGTCACTTCCTGTACATAATAACAACAACAATAATAGTCATATTTATTAAGCACTTATTATGCACCAAGCACTGTTCTAAGTGCTAGGAAAGATACAAGATAATAAGGTCAGGCACGGTCCCTGTCCCACATAGGGGTCAAAATCTAAATTGGAGGGCAAACAGGTAGTAAATCCCCACTTTACAAATGAGGTAACTGAGGCACATATAAGTTAAGTGACTTGCCCAAGGCCACACAGCAGGTACATGGTGGAGCCGGAATTAGAACCCAGGTTATCTGACTCCCAGGATTGTACTCTTTCCCCTAGGTCACAATGCTCCTCTAATAATAATAATAGTAATAACAACAATAATAATCATATTTGTTAAGCATTTAACTACGTGCCAAGCACTGTACTAAGCACCACAGTAGATACAATATAATCGGGATGGCTATAGTGATGCTTTGAGTTTTTTATTTTTTGCCTTGTCAGATACTAGCTGAGTGAATTTCAATGTTCCTCCTCAAGTCAAGGATGAAAATAAGCAATCACCTATGGACCCAGGGTTAAAAGAAGCCAGCACAGGAGAATCTAGTCACTAGCTTAATGAGACATGGAATAAACTTTGCCTTTTTTGTTGTCGTTGTTGCCTTAAAATTTTCATGACATCTTTTGCTGCTGGAGGGGCTTCAATTGCGTTTGAAGCAAAGATAATTTTTTTGTTTGTTTTTTAGCTTATTGGTAATGGAGCAGGAGGCAGTGGTAATGGGGAGAGCAGAAGATGGAATTTTAAATGAAAATAGGACTGATGCAAATTTGCAAGGCTAAATAAAATCTGCAGCTTTCATTCAGTTTCACCATGCTTCTCCTTATGTTGCCAACTTGTACTTCCCAAGCGCTTAGTACAGTGCTCTGCACACAGTAAGCACTCAATAAATACGATTGATTGATTGATTCTCCTCCTCTAGACTGTAAGCCTGTTGCAGGGCAGAGAATGTGTCTGTTTATTGCTGAATTGAACTCTGCCAAGCGCTTAGTACAGTACTCTGCACACAGTAGTACTCAATAAATATGACTGGTTGACTAGAACGCCGTTTGGAAATTCAGGAACATTCTTCTGAAAGTGTGAGCTTGCTGTCTCCTTGGAAGAAACTGCTTGCACATGACCTCGAAGCAGTTTTACAAAATAGCGTGAGTTTTCTTTAATAGGAGGTTTTGGAACACATGCAACTCTTGCATAGTATGACTCCTAGTTGCATTTTAAAAAAAGTGTAGGGCACATTTGCAAAACAGCTAAATTGAGGTGGGTAGCCCCATTCTAATTTAATTTCAAGAGGGCTCAATTGGTCTTGATGTAGAGGACACCACCCTCTTAGATTTCTATTCCTTTAAAGAAGCACTTTCACATTTAATCTTTCCCCAAACCCTTGTGAGACAGGGAGGAGTAGGTGGTAGCAACACTATGTATTTGGTAGTGGGGAAATGGAAGCACAGATTACTTAAAGTGATTGCTCTTTTCTGGCTACAGAGAAGCAACGCGGCCTAGTGGATAAGGGCATGAGCTGGGAATCAGAAGGACCTGGGTTCTAATCCGGGCTCCGCCACTTGTCTGCTGTATTACTTTGGGCAAGTCACTTCACGTCTCTGTGCCTCAGTTCCCTCAACTGTAAAATGGGGATTAAAATTGTGAGTCCCATGTGGACTGTGTCCAACCTGATTTGCTTGTATCCACTCCAGCGCTTAGCACAGTGTCTGGCTTGGCAAGTTGCTTAACTTCTCTGTGCCTCAATTACCTCATTTGTAAAATGGGGATGAAGACTATGAACCCCACATGGGACATGGACTGCATCCAACATGATTACCTTGTATCTACCCCAGCACTTAACAGCGCCTGGCAGATACGAAGCACTTAAATACCATTTCTTAAAAAAAAGTAAGTGCTTAACAAATGCCACAATTATTATTATTATTTATTATTACACTGCCTCCACCCTCCCATCTTCCAACCCAATACTCTTTCCGCCAGACTATCCCAAGTTGTCCTTCTAGAGGAGGAACCAATTTTAAAAGGAGGCAACTCCTATCCACTAGAAGCTCCACTCTGGTAGCCAAAACCAGGGCTTGCCTTGCCCTCAAACCCCGTGGGTCCAAGTTCTTTCTTTCTTCCCTCAACCAAAAAATAAGATTTGATGTGGGAGATGTGGGCACTGCAATCACAGGTTTCCCTCAATCAATCTGGTCTACACTAACCACCTCACAGCAACAAACAGAAACTGGGATTGTCTGGGCCTGGGAAAGGGGAAGGAAGAAGACTTTAAGCAGTGATACAATGTATGTCATAGCAGAAGTCCGTGCCTGCCATTTTTAAAAACAAATTATTTCCCCTTTACTACATGGTCGCCTACCTACGGATACTGATTTAGGAAGACTAAAAATTCTCCAACCCGCTTTGATCTGATTCGCTTTCATTACAAAAGCACAGGCCCATTTTGAGAAAATTCAGCTATATCGGTTTGGAAATTCTGCAGCAGGCAATCTCTGCTCTCCGGAGGCATCAAACTTCTTGGCCAAATGGCGGGGGTGGTTTCTGTAGCAACCTGCTAAACAAACGGTCCTGATGGCTCTGACCTTGAAAGAAGTCAACGTTGACATCCAACACCACCGAGAGTCTCCCCTCCTCCCCCACCCCGCAATGGTGGCCTTCATCCAGGAAGGAGGGAAGAGGTGTCTGTCGAGAAATTGGGAAGGGGCTTTCCTGATCTTAAAATGGCAAAGATTCATTCATTCATTCAATCGTACTTACTGAGCGCTTCCTGTGCTGCAAAGGAAGAGGGGAAATCAGGGAGGCTTCTGCATTTGTTTAGAAAACAAGCACAAAACTATTTGGCTTGGCCAGGAGTGTTTATAACTCGCACCCTGAATGGCTCATTGCTGGTTCTTAAGGCTTATCATTATCAATGATAAGTTCAATAATAGCAAAGAGGGAGTTAATGAATTCCTTGGCACTCTCACCTGCTTTCCATTAGGTATTATTTAAGCATTTCCTAAGACTGTCTAGGAAATGGCCGAGGCACTCAACATCTGCTTTCAGATGGACTACTTAAGCAACTGGAAACAGTACATGCAAATTGAAATATGTGATGCAAACCATCCCTTTATCTTTTGGAAGAGATTTCTGAAAAGGGCTGAGCCCAGATTTTAGCATTCACTTTTTCCACTACTACCACTTAGTGGAGGAGATGTCAGATACAATGATTGCCCTTTCTGAAACATGTGTGCACCATTGTGAAACATCTGTATTTCCCAGAGACACATTGCTATTTACTTCAATTTAAAATCACAGGGGTAGTTTGCCTGGATAGTTGTATTTGGCATTCTTCTGCCAGGAGTAACTCTTGGAAAGCACAAAGGAAGCAGGCAATTAAAACTGTCCTCAAATCTTCAAACACTCAAGGAGAGGGTATTTAAAAAAACCAAACCCTAAACCTGGACATCTAACTAAAAATTTAATTTATCCCATCTCAGTCAATACCCAAAATTCTTACCCTGGGTTAAACAAATATGAGAGTGTAGCAGGAGGACAATTTGCCAAACCCTAATTTAGCTGTAGACAGTTACATCACACTGCTTTGGATTAAATTTTTTTTAAAAAATAAATACTCCTGATCTTGAAAGTGTTTGTATTAAAAACAAACCTAGATACACTTTGAATATTTGTCAGAGTACCTTCTATCTTATTTCCACAACTGATCCTCTTTGTAGAGTTTACAGATTTTTTTTCAAGGGATCAGATTTTTAGCCTTCTGCCCCAGAACGTTCGTTTTGTTGAAAAAACTAAACATGTCACTGCAGCAGAAAAAAATGTGCACATGTGAAGCAATAAAATTTCGGTCATTTCCATTCCATTACGCTAAAAACCATTTTGTAGTCATTTATTCTGCACCATAATTGAGAGAGTGGAACGAGAGTTTCATTTGCCAAAAATCTAATGGATTTTTTATTCATTTTAAATCAGCCTGGCAAGAGCTTGCATAGACCTGAAGAGGGATTTTTTAAATGCTCACTTTCAAAGGAAAAGATTTAATGCCATGAAAACAGATTGCAGAGGTAACAAAATGCTACCTAGCATGTGATATCCCCAGCTGTATTTGAGACTAAAAGCATGATTCTTTGGGATTATTTAATTTTGAAAAAGTATAATCATTAAAATCCTCTAATGGGCAAGTGTAGCTAAATGCTGTGTGAAAGGCAGAAAAATTTAGGGGTAGAGAACTAAGAATATTGAAGCAAGCATAATCAAAATCAATCCTCAGCATGTCAAAAGTCTGTGAAACCGAAGAATACAACTACACTTTCCAAAAGGCTGTTCAGAATATCTTGCGGTGCTTAGATGCTGGACTGATGGTAGGTTAAAGCATATTTCTGTAAGACGTCTTATAGCTCCCAAAGGAGCTCAAGAAGAAGGAGCAGAAAAGACCACAAATTTTTCTAGCTATAAGGGATCTAGGAGTGGAAAAAAAAAAACCCAACTTTTCGGAGTCATGTTTTTTCTAAAACTGTGCAGATGTGTCCAATTTGATTTCCCTGAATCCCATTTCTGAAGACTTTATAGAATGGATTTATCAAATACAATTGTGGGAAGGAAGCAACAAAATATTTAAGCCCCTGAGAAAGTGTAGGTATCACAGGGTTCTCCCACACACTTAATATAGTGCTCCGCACGGAGCATGTGCTCAATAAACATTATGGATTGATTTTCCAGACATCTCTAGTACTTTCCAATTAAATTGACAGCACACAACACTACCATTAATGATGCTTAAAGCACTTAGAGAACGGGTTTGCAAAAATCAAATTACACCACGACAATTAGAAACTTCCAAGTCTCTACTTTAAACTTTAACCAGATATGAAGTGAAATAATAATTCGGGAACGAGAGCTGTACACAGCATTTCAATGACTAACATGCATACCTAACGTACATCATGCACAGTTGAGACATTTCTGTACCTCTATGCTTTCCTTCTGTCTTCCACCGTATTTCACTGTTCATGAATTTACCAAAAAGGAATTCTCACAGAAGCATGAGACATTCCATTATGTTGTTACAAACTCAGTGCACAGGAAACTTGTTACCAGTCTTCCATTACCACACTGAAAAATTGTTCAAAAATGCCTCTCATGGTACATTAACATTCAGGGGCTACTGTTTCACTTCAATAGCTAGAGTCAATGGGGTGGCTTTAGATTTCGAGTTCCGGTGGGGTTGAGTCTTTCATACAATGAAACTTTCTGAGCGGTGTTTATTAGACTGGTGCACATCTGTAATTACTGCTCATACACCTTGCTCACATTAGAGATTGCCAATGAAATAAGAAATTAGATTTCAGATTTCACTCCAGAACATATATTTCAGAGGAGCTCCTGAAGGTAGGGAAAGAAAGCAAAAAGTAAGCTCTTTCTTTTTTTTTTTCTTAGTGACATTTGTTAGGCACTTGCTTCATGCCAGGCACTGAACTAGGCTAATTGGGTTGGACACATTTCGTGTCCCATATGGGACTCACAGACTTAATCTCCATTTTTACAGATGAGGTAACTGAGGCCCAGAGAAGCAAAGTGACTTGCCCAAGGTCACACAGTAGACAACTGGCAGAGCCCGTGATTAGAACCCAGGTCCTCTGACTCTCAGCCCCATGCCCTTTCCACTAAGCCACACTGCTGCTTCCCAAAAGTCCCAGAGTTGACTTTTAACACAGCCGTGCTGACACACCCCCACCGCCAAAATTCCTAAAATTTTGGATCACAAAAGGTTCTAAAACAAGATTCTTCCTGAAGAGCAAACCTGTTTCTCAGGGCTTTATATTTTGTGGTGACCTTGTTTTTGGACACTAATCCTTACATGGCTTCCTACCTCAACCTCTAATTTGAAGTCGGCCAATGAGAAATCTTGACAACCCTCAGACACCACACAGGTTACAAAAATCAAAAGCCAGGATAAATCAATTAATGGTATTCACTGAGCGCTTACTGTGTGCAGAGCATTCACTCATGCAATCATATTTACTGAGCGCTGTGAGCAAAGCATTGTACTAAGTGCTTGGGAGAGTACAATATAACAACAGACACATTCCAGCCCACAACAAGCTCATATTCTAGGGAATAATAATAATAATAATTGTGGTATTTGTTAAGCGCTTACTACGTGTAAAGCACTGTTCTAAGCGCTGGGGAGGATACAAGGTGATCAGGTTGTCCCATGTGGGGCTCACAATCTTAATCCCCCTTTTATGGATGAGGTAACTGAGGCACAGAGAAGTTAAGTGACTTGCCCAAAGTCACACTGCTGACAAGCAGCGGAGCCAGGATTTGAACCCATGACTGAACTAAGCGCTTGGGAAAGTACAATACCACAGTGCTGGCATGTATGTTCACGGTCCACATGGATCTCACAGTCTAGAGGGGAAGACAGACAAAATATAAATAAATCAAAGCTACGTACATAAGTGCTGTGGGGCTAAGGATGGGGTGGATATCGAGTGCAAGGGTGTTGTGGAAGGGAGAGATAGTAGGGGGAAAATGAACTTAGTCTGGGAATGCCTCAGAGGACATGTGATTTTAGGAGGGTTTTGAAGGTAGGTAGACTGCTTGCCTGCCGTATTATAGAGGGAGAGGGAGTTCCAGGCTAAAGGCAGGATGTGGGCAGGGGGTCAGCGGCAAGATGGACAGAATCGAAACACAGTGAGCCAGCTGGTGCTAGAGGAGTGAAGTGTGCACGTTGGACTGTAGCAGAAAAATCAGCAAGGTACGGTAGGAGGGGGCAAGGTGATTAAGTGCATTAAAGCCTACAGAAGTAGTTTCTGTTTGATGTGGAGGTGGATGGGCAACCACTGGAAGTTCTTGAAGAGCAGAGAAACATGGACTGAATGGCTTGGTAGAAAAACGGTCCGAGCAGCAGGGTGAAGTATGGACTGAAGTGGGAAGAGACAGGAAGGTCTGCAAGGAGGCCAATGCAGTAGTGAAGGAAGGATTGGATACGTGTTTGGAGCAGCATAATAGTAGTTTGGATGCAGAGGAAAGGGTGAATTGCAGCAATGTTGTGAAGGTGGAATCTTACTTCTATTTATTCTGATGAATTGACACCTGTCCACATGTTTTGTTTTGTTGTCTGTCTCCCTCTTCTAAACTGTGAGCCCGTTGTTGGGTAGGGACCGTCTCTATATGTTGCCAACTTGTACTTCCCAAGTGCTTAGTACAGTGCTCTGCACACAGTAAGCGCTCAATAAATACGATTGAATGAATGAATGAACAGGATTTAGAGACAGATTGAGCACGTGGGGTGAAAGAGATGAGTCGAGGATAATGCCAAGGTTACGGGCTTGTGAGATAGGGAGCCTAACGGTGTTGTCTAAAGTGAAGGGAAGGACAGGGTTTGGGTGGGAAGATAAGGAGTTCTGTTTTGCTCATATTAAGTTTGAGGTGTCAGCAGGACATCCAGGTAGAGATGTCCCGAAGGCAGGAGGAAGTGCGAGACTGCGGAGATGGAAAGCGATCAGGGCTGGAGAGGTAAATTTGGGAATCTCCACATACAGCTGGTAGTTGAAGCCACGGGAGTGAATGAGTTCTCCAAGGGAGTGGGTGTAAGTGGAGAATAGAAGGATAGCTAAAACTACATCAAATCCAAACGCTCGCCAATTCTAAATGCCTAACGCCTGGCAAACTAAGCTGATGAGATAACTCTCTTGGGATCAGTAGTCCACCTTTTCCAGCTTTCACTTCTGTTCAGCTCCAGGTTTACGATCAGCTCATCCAATTCATTCACATTCAGAATCTCTGTGCTCTCTGGTCCAATTCTTCCCGTTTTAAATATCCCTGGCAACTGCACGATCCCATTCCTTCGCTTTAATTTTGAAGCTGATTCTTCCTTCCGTATTTGGAAAACAGAGGCACTTCTGCAACAGCTCCCCAAACCTCTTTTGGTAACGGGCAGTTCAATTTTTCTCTCCTTCCCATTCTTTCATTCACTGAACTGAACTGGGTCTTGCCACTGGCAGGCTTAAAAATGCTTTCTCAGGAGTCTTCCTTGAGAGCAGCACAAGGACTGGGGAACCCAGAAGGGAATCTGTAATAGGACATTTCTCATCTCCAAAATATTCTGGAATTCTTAGTAAATGAAGCATTTGCACAGGTTCTTTCCATTTTAACAAGATTTCAGCCCCAGGTTGCTGCAGTTTCTCCCAATGCACTTTGCCGAGAAAAAAACCTTTACTATAATTAAGCATGAGATCTCATTAAAAAAAAATTAGATTACCTGCACGCTGAATGGGCAGGTTTGCTATCATCTCTTTTCCCCTAAAGCCACACACCGTATAAATTAAATACTGCCTACTATTCTGCAGGAGAAAGTTCTCTCAACCTCAAATATGGAAGCTTTTTTTTCTTTTTTCTTTCTTTCCTCGTTCATGTGATTACAAGCCTCCGGGCACCAACAAAACAAAGTAGCCACACAAAATGACACGCACGCAACACATACACCCACCCCTTTTCAACTCATTATTATAGGATCTGTAAACCATGACAAGTGGTCCAAATGCAGTTATCTGTCAGTCAACAAATATTTGCTGAATGTTGCCTGGATGCACAGCACTTCAGTACTACTACTACTACTAATAATAATAATGGCATTTATTAAGCACTTACTATGTGCAAAACACTGTTCTAAGTGCTGGGGAGGTTACAAGGTGATCAGGTTGTCCCACGGAGGGGTTACAGTCTTAATCCCCATTTTACAGATGAGGTAACTGAGGCCCAGAGAAGTGAAGTGACTTGCCCAAAGTCACACAGCTGACAAGTGGCAGAGCCGACATTTGAACCCATGACCTCTGATTCCAAAGCCCGGGCTCTTTCCACTGAGCCATGCTGCTTCACAGGCCAATTTAATTTAACGCCAAGAAATTCCATTCCGGCTGGTATCTTTGGTTGGGGGAGCTGGCAGGGAGGGGGACAGGAGGCAAGATCGGTGGGGGGACGAGACCAGGATCTAGGGAACCATGGGGAGGTCAGTTTGACTTCCCTCTCTGCCTGCATCTTTCCGGCTGTTCTTAATTCACTGGATGAACAGATGCTCATTTTGGGGGGCAGGAGGTAGTGGAGGGCATTTCTGTGACATTTATACAATAAATCCTTGCTAACACTCACCCGAAACCCCGCAATCCCTAAATGGATGATACACCTGAAAGAAGATTCCTCAGCAAGCGCAGAGCTCGCATCAGCAAGCCCTCCCCTCTTAATTTTTCCATGCCTCAGCTTAATTTACTTCTCGGTTTGGGCGAGTCGCCAGAATAGGTACTCCTCTCAAGGCCCAGTGTGAGATTAAAAAATAAATAGATAAAATAGGATTTTTCAGGTTGTAGTGAGGCCTGACTCCATCACAGTCATTCTTTCCTTCCCGAGTTCCCAAAATAACCTTGAAGCAGGCCAGGACCTATCTGTCTTTCGGGCTGCAAACAACTCAGACTCATGTTCATTCGGTTTTAAAGGCTAAGTGATTTTTTTTCTTTATGAGCCTGAAACCAGTGTAATAGGCATTGGGTGAACAAGCCTGGAAGATAAAATATCCCTAAAAACCCTTCAGAAACCAATCAACTAAGATGCAGAGATCCAGCTGGTTAGAGAGGGTTTTTTTTTTGTTATGTTTGGGGTCTCAGTGACATAATAATAATAACAATAAATATGGTATTTATTAAGCGCTTGCTATGTGCCAGGCACTGTTCTAAACACTGGGGTTAGACACAGTCCCTGTCCCACACAGGGCTCACAGTCAGTCCCCATTTTACAAATGAGGGAACTGAGGCACAGAGAAGTGAAGTGACTTGCGGACAAGAGGCAGAGAGGGGATTAGAGAGGGATAAGGAGACACTTCTCCCTATTCCAAATAGCTTCGATCTGAGACTCCACTTGAAATGAAACTGATGGTCAAGGTAAATCAGACACTTTTTCAGGTTATAAATAGATAGTAAAGTATAATTCTATTAGAGCTATAATTCAATTTATTCTGATGGTATTGACGCCTATCTACTTGTTTTGTTCTGTTGTCTATTTCCCCCTTCTAGACTGTGAGCCCATTGTTGGGGAGGGACCATCTCTATATGTTGACGATTTGTACTTCCCAAGCACTTAGCACAGTGCCCTGCACGCAGTAAGCGCTCAATAAATACACTGAATGAATGAATACGATTCAATGAATGAATAAATAGTACAATCAATCAATCGTATTTATTGAGCGCTTACTGTGTGCAGAGCACTGTACTAAGCGCTTGGGAAGTACAAGTTGGCAACATATAGAGACGGTCCCTACCCAACTGTGGGCTCACAGTCTAGAAGGGGGAGACAGAGAACAAAACAAAACATATTAACAAAATAAAATAAATAGAATAGATATGTACAAGTAAAATAAATAAAGACAAAGGGACCGTGAAAAGCTGAACTTGCATGGATAATCACGACAGTGACAGTCTTAGAGCGATGACTTGTCCTCATTAGGGTATTATTCATTTGAAACCTGCTCCAACTTGCTTCATATGAAGTAAATAAATAAATCTTCAACTAGGAGGGGTGACCGAATTAGTTCCAGGCCCACTATCTCCAAATCTAGCTGGCTTGAATGAAGTAAGAATTGCACAAGCAGGGAAATAGTAGCTATCAGACAGTTTCTTCCCAATACTCAATTTATTAGAACAGACTGGCTAAAGGTCCGTCGGCATTTCCAGCATCAACCTTTCAGTTCTGGGGCTTTTAACTCAAGCGGAATAATTCACTCCCGGCTAACACCTGGCATTCCAGGATGCCAACCCAGGAATGTTTATTTATTTTATAATTTTAGGGGAATCCGGTGTGCTTTCGAGAGACACCGCAGAGCCTCGCCGGGAGTTCTCTCTCTATGGGAACTGAAGAGTGATTTTGTCCAAAACAAACTAGGGCTACACCTCATCTTGGAAGAAGAAAAACATCCTAACTGCAGTAATTTCTATCTGAGTTCCTTGGGAGTCTAATCTTGAGACTTCTGCCAGGCCCGCAAACGCAAAGAGCAGCTGGTAGTTTAAACAGCTGGCATTTTTTTTTAACCAACTAACCTACAAAAGAGGGAACCTATTATCCTCTTGAGTGAAGACACTGCAATGCCACACATGATTTAAGAAAAAAAAGAAAATGTGGCTACTACTTTTCAGGCTGCTCCCTGCCTGGTAGAGTCAACAGACGGATTTCAGCCTCCACATTTCACCTGTACAATTTCTCCACGAACAACATTTGGAATGCAGTCAGGGTCTTGGGAAAGATGGTGATGTGTTGAAATTGTACCTTGACTCCATAGACCGACATGCCAACGGTCACCTTTTAACTGTTCAACAGCAGCCTGTGGCACAGCACTTGCGGGTGTGAAAAGGCTGAGAAGTGGTTTTGCAAGAAACCGTTTTGCAAGCTCAGACCAGGCTCAAATCAGACTACCTCTAGAAGGAGGTAGAGTGCAGAAGGGGAAAACATTTGAAAATTTTTCACATCTTCCCTTCCTTATTAGCAAAATGGAGAGCTTATAATAATAATAATTAATAGGGTATTTGTTAAATACTTACTAGGTGCCAAGCACTGTTCTAAACACAGGGATAGGTAATCAGGTCATCAAGGTAATCAGGTTGTCCCACGGCCTTAATCCCTACTGTACGGATAAGGTAACTGAGGCACAGAGAAGTGAAGCGGCTTGCCCAAGGTCACACAGCAGATAAGTAGGGGGAACCGGGATTAGAACCTACATCCTCTGACTCTCAAGCCTGGGCTCTTGTCCCCTAAGCCATGGAAATTCCAACCCCCGAAAACTTGGCTCTCAATCCCTCAGGCCTAAAAACGTGGTAAGAGGAAGAAACAAGCTCATCACCTTCCACATCCTTTAGGTTCCTCCAGCCTGGACCCAAACCCGTCAAGAATTCACTTCGGGGATGGGGGTCAGGTTGAGTTCCCACTCTGTTCACCCACCCGGACAGTTTCTAGGACCAGGAGAGAGGGTGGGAATGCTCCAAAATTGCTGTAGACACTGGGGAGAGGGAAAGGATGAGGCTAAATTGGAGGAGGGAGTGAGGGGCTCATCTTGCCCACGCGGTTTTCACTTAAAAAGGATTTTGCCAAGAGGGAATGACCAGGCTGGTCTTGAGCCTCGATGGCCACCGAGCAGCTCAGTTTTGGTGTCCATTCTTCCACCTGCTCCACTTACCCTTGACCCCAACTTTTCTATAGACTCACAGACGCGGGGAAAGGCAGCGTGGGCCAAGCGAGTGAGTACCTCGGGAGATTGCCAAGGGATCTTCCCTCTCCCCTTTTCCCCCTCAGATGTTGGAGAAGGAAATCGAGGAGCAAGCCGAGGGGACGATGAGCTCGATCAATCGATGGTATTTATCGAGCGCTTACTATGTGCACAGCATTGTTCTAAGGGCTTATGGAGGAGAACCGGGGGACCTTCAGGACAGAAGGTGCAGAGCATCTCTAGTTGCCGGGGCCACGGCCTCCCGTGTAGCTGCCCAAGGAACAGAGCTGGGGGGTCTGCAGGGTGGGCACCTAGCTGGATGCCTGGGGGTCCGCGGGGTGGGCACTGAGCTGGATGCCCGGGGGGCGGTGTCTGTGGTAGGGGCACCGAGCTGGATGCCTGAGGGGGAGTGTCTGTGGTATGGGCACCGAGCTGGATGCCCGAGGGGGGTCTGTGGAGTGGGCCCTGCGCTGGATGCCTAGGTGGTCTGTGGGATGGGCGCCGAGCTGGATGCCTGGGGGGTCTGCGGGATGGGCAATGAGCTGGATACCTGGCGGTTCTGTGGGATGGGCACTGAGCTGGATACCCAGGGGTTCTGCGGGGTGGGCACTGAGCTGGATACCCAGGGGTTCTGCGGGGTGGGCACTGAGCTGGATACCCAGGGGTTCTGCGGGGTGGGCACTGAGCTGGATACCCGGGGGTTCTGCGGGGTGGGCACTGAGCTGGATACCCGGGGGTTCTGCGGGGTGGGCACTGAGCTGGATACCCGGGGGTTCTGCGGGGTGGGCACTGAGCTGGATGCCCGGGGGTTCTGCGGGGTGGGCACTGAGCTGGATACCCGGGGGTTCTGCGGGGTGGGCACTGAGTTGGATGCCCGGGGGTTCTGCGGGGTGGGCACTGAGCTGGATGTCCGGGGGTTCTGAGGGGTGGGCACTGAGCTGGATGCCCGGGGGTTCTGCGGGGTGGGCACTGAGCTGGATGCCCGGGGGGTTCTGCGGGGTGGGCACTGAGCTGGATGCCCGGGGGGTCTGCGGGATGGGCAATGAAGTGGATGCCCGGGAGGTCTGCGGGATGGGCAATGAAGTGGATGCCCGGGGGTTCTGCGGGGTGGGCACTGAGCTGGATGCCCGGGGGTTCTGCGGGGTGGGCACTGAGCTGGATGCCCGGGGGTTCTGCGGGGTGGGCACTGAGTTGGATGCCCGGGGGTTCTGCGGGGTGGGCACTGAGCTGGATGCCCAGGGGTTCTGAGGGGTGGGCACTGAGCTGGATGCCCGGGGGTTCTGCGGGGTGGGCACTGAGCTGGATGCCCGGGGGTTCTGCGGGGTGGGCACTGAGCTGGATACCCGGGGGGTCTGCGGGATGGGCAATGAAGTGGATGCCCGGGGGGTCTGCGGGATGGGCAATGAACTGGATGCCCGGGGGGTCTGCGGGATGGGCAATGAACTGGATGCCCGGGGGGTCTGCGGGATGGGCAATGAAGTGGATGCCCGGGGGGTCTGCGGGATGGGCAATGAAGTGGATGCCCGGGGGGTCTGCGGGATGGGCAATGAAGTGGATGCCCGGGGGGGTCTGCGGGATGGGCAATGAACTGGATGCCCGGGGGGTCTGCGGGATGGGCAATGAACTGGATGCCCGGGGGGTCTGCGGGATGGGCAATGAAGTGGATGCCCGGGGGGTCTGCGGGATGGGCAATGAAGTGGATGCCCGGGGGGTCTGCGGGATGGGCAATGAAGTGGATGCCCGGGGGGGTCTGCGGGATGGGCAATGAACTGGATGCCCGGGGGGGTCTGCGGGATGGGCAATGAACTGGATGCCCGGGGGGGTCTGCGGGATGGGCAATGAAGTGGATGCCCGGGGGGTCTGCGGGAGGGGCACTGAACTGGATGCCCGGGGGGTCTGCGGGATGGGCAATGAAGTGGATGCCCGGGGGGGTCTGCGGGATGGGCAATGAAGTGGATGCCCGGGGGGTCTGCGGGATGGGCAATGAAGTGGATGCCCGGGGGGTCTGCGGGATGGGCAATGAAGTGGATGCCCGGGGGGGTCTGCGGGATGGGCAATGAAGTGGATGCCCGGGGGGTCTGCGGGATGGGCAATGAACTGGATGCCCGGGGGGTCTGCGGGATGGGCAATGAAGTGGATGCCCGGGGGGTCTGCGGGATGGGCAATGAAGTGGATGCCCGGGGGGTCTGCGGGATGGGCAATGAAGTGGATGCCCGGGGGGGTCTGCGGGATGGGCAATGAAGTGGATGCCCGGGGGGGTCTGCGGGATGGGCAATGAACTGGATGCCCGGGGGGTCTGCGGGATGGGCAATGAACTGGATGCCCGGGGGGGTCTGCGGGATGGGCAATGAAGTGGATGCCCGGGGGGGTCTGCGGGATGGGCAATGAACTGGATGCCCGGGGGGGTCTGCGGGATGGGCAATGAACTGGATGCCCGGGGGGTCTGCGGGATGGGCAATGAAGTGGATGCCCGGGGGGTCTGCGGGATGGGCAATGAAGTGGATGCCCGGGGGGTCTGCGGGATGGGCAATGAACTGGATGCCCGGGGGGTCTGCGGGATGGGCAATGAAGTGGATGCCCGGGGGGGTCTGCGGGATGGGCAATGAAGTGGATGCCCGGGGGGTCTGCGGGATGGGCAATGAAGTGGATGCCCGGGGGGGTCTGCGGGATGGGCAATGAAGTGGATGCCCGGGGGGTCTGCGGGATGGGCAATGAAGTGGATGCCCGGGGGGGTCTGCGGGATGGGCAATGAACTGGATGCCCGGGGGGTCTGCGGGATGGGCAATGAACTGGATGCCCGGGGGGTCTGCGGGATGGGCAATGAAGTGGATGCCCGGGGGGTCTGCGGGATGGGCAATGAACTGGATGCCCGGGGGGTCTGCGGGATGGGCAATGAACTGGATGCCCGGGGGGTCTGCGGGATGGGCAATGAAGGGGATGCGCGGGGGGGTCTGCGGGATGGGCAATGAAGTGGATGCCCGGGGGGTCTGCGGGATGGGCAATGAACTGGATGCCCGGGGGGTCTGCGGGATGGGCAATGAACTGGATGCCCGGGGGGTCTGCGGGATGGGCAATGAACTGGATGCCCGGGGGGTCTGCGGGATGGGCAATGAACTGGATGCCCGGGAGGGCTTGTGGGGTGGGCACTGAGCAGGATGCCCTGGGGGAGGTCTATGGGATGGGTACCGTACCGAGCAGGATGCCCTGGGGGAGGTCTATGGGATGGGTACCGAGCTGGATGCCTGGGGTTCTGTGGGGTGGGCACTGAGGGCACTGAGCTGGATGCCGGGGGGGGGGGGGGGGGGGGCGGGTGGTCAGTGGGCTGGGTACTGAAGCCGGATGGCCGGGCGGGTGGGCCGCGGGGGGGGGGGGGGGGGATGAGCTGGGTGGTCGGGCGGCCGGGGTTCTGGGCTGCTGCACCCCCCAGGAGCCCTTCTCTTCCTCCCCCCCCCCTCCCCGGGGGCACCGCACCCCCGGCCCTCCCGCCGAACCGCCTCGGGCGGGGACTGGGGGGAAACTCCCCGGGGCTTGGGGGAGGGAGGAGGGGGAGACGAGAGGGACAGAAGGGGCAGGGGGAGGAGGAGGAGGAGGAGGAGGAGCAGGGGAGGAGGGAGAGGAGGAGCAGGGGGAGGAGGAGGAGGAGGAACAGGGGGAAGTGTGGGAGGAAGGAGAAGTGGAAGAGGAGGAGCAGGGGGAGAAGGAGGAATCAATCAATCGTATTTATTGAGCGCTTACTGTGTGCAGAGCACTGTACTAAGCGCTTGGGAAGTACAAGTTGGCAACAGAGGGAGACGGTCCCTACCCAACAGTGGGCTCACAGTCTAAAAGGAAGAGGAGCAGGGGGAGGAAGAGGAAGAAGAACAGGGGAAGGAGGAGGGGGAGGAGGAGCAGGGGGAGGGCAGGAGCAGGGGGAGAAGGAGGAAGAGGTGCAAGGAGGAGGAAGGGGGGCGGGGAGGAGGGGGAAAAAGAGGAGGGAGAGGAGCGGGGGGGAGGAGGGAGAGGAGCGGGGGGAGGAAGAAGAGGAGGGAGAGGAGCAGGGGAAGGAAGAAGAGAAGGAGGAGGACGAGGTGCAAGGGGAGGAGGGAGAAGTGCGGGAGGGGGAGGAGGAGGAGGAGGAGGAAGAAAAGGGTGATGGGGGGAGCGGAGCCGGGAAGGGGAGGAGACTGTTTGTCCCCGTCCGGCCCCGCTAGGCGGCCCGGGCGCGGACCTCCAGCCCAACGCTCCCGATCAACCCTCCCGGGGATCCCGGGACCCCGACGGGGCCAGCCGGAGCCCGGCCCACCATGCACGCACGCACACACACGCACACACACACACACACGCACACACACACACACACACGCAGACCCCCCCGCCCCCCTCCCCGCAGTCCGAAGTTTGGGGGTGGGGTGGGTTGGGGATGGCTGACCGTTTGGGGCCCGAGCGGGCCGTGTCCTCCGTCCGGGCGGGGGGCCAGCGACGACCAGAGCAGCAGCAGCCCCAGGAAGCCGCCCAGCACCACCAAACTGCGTAACAGGAGCCCGGCCTTCAGCCGCATCGTCCCAAACACACACACGGGCCGGGCACCGCCGGGCCGGGCACCGCCGGGCCGGGCCGGGCCGGACCGCACCGCCGGGCACCCCCGGGCACCCCGGGAACCGGAGCGGAGCGGAGCGCCGCCGAGCTGAGCCGAGCCGAGCTCCGCCGAGCCGAGCCGAGCCGCAGCTCACACACGATCCGCCGCCGCTGCTGCTCCTGCTGCTGCTGCAGCCGCTGCTTCTCCCGCCTCCTCCTCCTCCTCCTCCTCCTCCTCCTCCTCCTCCTCCCCCCACCGCCTCCGCGCCCTGCCCTTTCAGCTCCCAACACTCACTGCCCTCTCCCTCCTCCCCCTGCTCCTCTTCTTCCTCCTCTTCCTCCTCCTCTTCCTCTCCCGTGCTCTTCTTCCTCCTCCTCCCCTTGCTCCTCCTCCTTCCCCCCTTGCTCCTCTTCCACCCCCTCCTCCTCCTTCCCCCCTTGCTCCTCTTCCCCCCCCCTCCTCCTTCCCCCCTTGCTCCTCTTCCACCCCCTCCTTCCTCCCCCTGGTATTCTTCTTCCTCCCCCCTCCTCCTTCTTCCCTGCTCTTCTTCTTCCTCCCCTCCTCTTCCTTCCCCCCTTGCCCCTTTTCCACCCCCTCCTCCCCCTGCTCTTCTTCTTCCTCCCCCTTCTCCTCTTTCCTCCCCCTCCTCTTGCTCCTCTTCTTCCCCCCTGCTCTTCTTTTTCCTCCCCACCTCCTCCTCCCCTGCTCTTCTTCTTCCTCCCCCCCTTGCTCCTCTTCCACCCCCTCCTCCTCCCCCTGCTCTTCTTCTTCCTCCCCCTTCTCCTCTTTTCTCCCCCTCCTCTTGCTCCTCTTCTACCTCCTGCTCTTCTTCTTCCTCCCCTCCTCCTCCTTCTCCCCTGCTCTTCTTCTTCCTCCCCTCCTCTTCCTTCCCCCTTGCTCCTCTTCCACCCTCCTCCCCCGCCCGCTCTTCTTCTTCCTCCCCCTTCTCCTCTTTCCTCCCCCTCCTCTTGCTCCTCTTCTTCTTCCTCCCCCTCCTCTCCCCACGCTCTCTGCACCCTGCTCTTTCAGCTCCCAACACCCACTGGCCTCTTCCCCCTCCTCTTCTTCCTCACTCTCCTCTTCTTCCTCACTCTCCTCTTCTTCCTCACTCTCCTCCTCCCCCCAGGACCCTCCCCCCCAAGTGCAGCCAATTGCACTTCCCAGCCCCAGGCTGCCCCCCTCGAATCCCTGGCACCGTGGCTTAGTGCCAAGAGCCCGGGCTTGGGAGTTGGAGGTCGTGGGTTCGAATTCCGGCTCTGCCACTTGTCTGCTGTGTGACCTTGGGCCAGCCACTTGACTTTTCTGGGCCCCAGTTTCCTCATCTGTAAAATGGGGTTTTAGATTGAGCCCCACGTGGGGCAACCTGATCACCTTGTATCTACCCAAGTGTTTGGCACATAGTAAGCGCTTAACAAATACTATTATTACTATTATAATTATTATTATACCACCTCCCCTCCCCATTCTTCTTTCTGCCTTGCACCTCTCTATTTTTCAGAGTCTAGGTCTTTCCTGCTCCTACTCCTCTTTCCTGGCTGGCTGTGCCCGTCCACCCCACCAAAAAAATAAATTCCCCGTCCCCCTTGCCAACTCAGCTGTGCCCTGCAGGCCAGTCCGGCAGAGGCACCAACTTTTTTTCCCTCCCTTCCCTGCCTTGCCCCTTGGGGTGGCATCCCGCCTTCACCCGTTGAATAATAATAATAACGATGGCATTTATTAAGCGCTCACTATGTACAAAGCACTGTTCTAAACGCTGGGGAGGTTTCAAGGTGATCAGGTTGTCTCACGGGAGGCTCACAGTCTTAATCCCTATTTTCCAGATGAGGTAACTGAGGCCCAGAGAAGTTAGGTGACTTGCCCAAAGTCACACAGCTGACAGTTGGCAGAACCGGGATTTGCATAATAATAATAATGATGGCATTTATTAAGCGCTTACTACGTGCAAAGCACTGTTCTAAGCGCTGGGGAGGTTACAAGGTGATCAGGTTGTCCCGCAGGGAACTCACAGTCTTCATCCTCATTTTCCAGATGAGGTCACTGAGGCCCAGAGAAGTTAAGTGACTTGCTCAAAGTCACACAGCTGACAATTGGCAGAGCTGGGATTTGAACCCATGACCTCAGACTCCACAGCCCGTGCTATTTCCACCAAAAGCCAGGGCCCTTCTGGCCGGTTGTGCTGCCTTTTCCTCCCCCATTCCCTTGCCTCTCCAAGGGCTGAGCTGGAGGAGGAGGTGGCAGAAACCAGGAAGTGGCAGCAGCAGCAGCAGCTCCACGTGGCCGATTTGTAGCCCGGAGGATCTTTCTTATTGATCGCCCATCTTTTTCACACGTCTCCTTAAGGAGGTGGATTTGTAACCGAAAGGACCAGGTGGCTTGTGTAAATATGCCAGCCGTGCCCGGGCAGCTGCAGCTGCAGAGCCTGCCATTGCACTTTCTCCACTTTCCCTTAGCTCTCACAAGATCCTAAATCCTGCCCTTCCACCCGACGACTAAGACAGAGAGGGTCAAACTTTTTAGGGTGTTTTTAAGCAGTGGACAGTGTGCTAATAATTAATGATAATTAATAATAATTACAGCATTTGGTAAGCGCTTACTATGTGCCGAACACTACAGTGATCTGCACGTAATAAATGCTCGGTAAATAATGAAGGCACTGTTCTGAGCACTGGGGTGGATACGCTTGGAACAGTGCTCTTCACATAGTAAGCGCTAGACTGTGAACCCGCTGTGGGGTAGGGACCGTCTCTGTATGTTGCCAACTTGTACTTCCCAAGCGCTTAGTACAGTGCTCTGCACACAGTAAGCGCTCACTAAATACGGTTGAATGAATGAATGACTGAACAAATACCATCATTATTACAAAGTAATCGGGTTATCCCACGTGAGGCTCACAGTCTTAATCCCCGTTTTACAGATGCGGTCACTGGTCCAGAGAAAAGTGAAGTAATAATAATAATTAATAATAATGATAATGATGGTCTTTGTTAAGCGCTTACTATGGTCCGAGCATTGTTCTAAGCACTGGGGTAGATACAGGTAATCAGGTTGCGCCACGTGGGGCTCACAGTCATCATTCCCATTTTACAGATGAGCTAACTGAGGCACAGAGAAGTTAAGTGACTTGCCCAAAGTCCCACAGCAAACAAGTGGTGGAGCAGGGATTAGAACCCACAACCTCTGACTCCCAAGCCCGGACTCCTTCCACTAAGCCACTTTGCTTCCCCTTGACCCACCCCCCAGCACTTATATATATACAATTCTGTTTTTATTGATGCCTGTTTACTTGTTTTGATGTCTGTCCCCCTCTAGACTGTAAACCTGTTGTGCACAGGAATTGTCTCTATTGCTGTATTGTACTTTCCCAAGCGCTTAGTACAGGGTTCTGCACACAGCACTCAATAAATACGATTGAATTGAATGAATAGACTGTAAACACGTTGTGGGTAGGGAGTGTGTCTATTGTTGCACTGTGGTCTCCCAAGTGCTTAGTACAGTGCTCTGCACACAGTAAGCACTCAAGAAATACGAATGAATGAATACTAAGCGCCAGGGTAGATACAAGATAATCAGGTTGGACATGGCCCCTGTCTCACCAAGCAGTGTGGCTCAGTGGAAAGAGCACGGGCTTTGGAGTCAGAGGTCATGGGTTCAAATCCCGGCTCCGCCAATTGTCAGCTGTGACTTTGGGCAAGTAACTTCTCTGTGCCTCAGTTCCCTCATCTGTAAAATGGGGATTAAGACTGTGAGCCCCCCATGGGACAACCTGATCACCTGGTAACCTCCCCAGTGCTTAGAACAGTGCTTTGTACATAGTAAGCGCTTAATAAATGCCATTATTATTAGGGCTCACAGTCTTAGTCCCCCTTTTACAGATGAGGTGACTGCGACCCAGAGAAGTGAAGTGACTTGCCCAAGGTCACACAGGAGACCTGAGGCTGAGCTGAGATTAGAACCCAAGTCCTTCTGACTCCCAGGCATCTCCATGACGAATGGGTTCATGCAGTTTGGATGGGGGTGCTGTCAGTTTTACTAATTTGCCGTGCTGGGTTCTTTTCAGAAAACATTTATTCCACCTACAGTCATTGCCAGGCCTACTTCGAGGGGGCGGGGGGAATCTAGACTTTTATACCCTCTTTACAATACCCAACCCCTAGATTAAATAACATTAAATCAGGGCCCCACCCGCACTAAAGAATTCCACGCCTCCTTTTCTTCTACCCTTTCTGTCACCCATAGAACAGAATGTAGAAAATTGCAGCATTCCTCGTGAACGGGGCTGTAAAACACGGGTAGAAACATGGGGGAAACAGACAACTTGGAGAGACTAATTTCTCCCTTTCCATGCTCGGTTCTGCTCATTTTACTCCGAACAGATAGCTTGCAATGTCAGCCTCGGTTGTTTAAGGAGACTGATGGTGGTGGGGGCAGATGAAGATTATCTAGCTGGGTCTGACACTTAAAATCTGTGAATCGGGGAACGAGTTGCATATGCAATCCCTTTTTTTGTGTGTGACAAGCTTACATTACTATAGTTTTTCAGGAAAATGCTAGGGTTCGTGGTGTATCTTGGAAATTAAGACCCTTCTCTGGGCTGCTTGGCCACTTTAATTTGTACCAGGACTAAAGCTCTCATCGAGGTGAAGATTTAAGGGACAGTGAATAAAAATAATATCGATATTTATTGAGCACGTATGTGCCAAGCACTGTGCTGAGGGCTGAGGTAGATATGAGATAATCAGATCTGTCAGTTCTGTCCACACAGGATCTACAGTCTTTAAGAGGGAGAATAGGTATTTTATCCCTATTTTACAGATGAAGAAACTGAGGCACAGAGAAGAAAAGTGACTTGCCATAAACCACGCAGCAGGCAAGCGGCCGAGTCAGGATTAGAACCCAGATCCTTTGATTCCCAGTCCCATGCTCTGGTGAGGTTAAAATATAATTTGATCAGAATTTGTTTTTTATATGCGGGCATATAAATGGCCAGGTTGGGTTGTGAAAGCGGAGAGTTATTTCTGGTTGTACAAACAACAGTAAGCGCTCAGTAAGTACGATTGAATGAATAAATACGATTGAATACAAGCAGTTATTCTGGGCTTCAATTGTTACAGTTAAAACGAACAGAATCAGTGAAGGAATCATCTTTTTACTAACCACTTTTTAAAATAGTATCTGTTAAGTACTTGCTACCAATCAGTGGTACTTATTGAGTACGATTGATGATGAGTACCATGTGCAGAGCGCTGTACTAAGTGCTTGGGGGAGTAGACTACAGCAGAATAGCAGACAAATTTCTTGCCCATAATGAGCTACCAGTCTAGAGGACGATTTTACTATGTGCCAGGCACTGTACTAACCGCTGGGATAGTTACAAGCTAATCAGGTTGGACACAGTCCTTGTCCGACATGGGGCTCACGGTCATAATTCCCATTGTACAGGTGAGGTAACTGAGTCAGGTACAGAGAAGTGAAGTGACTTGCCCAAGGTCACGCAGCAGACATCTGGTGGAGCCGAAACTAGGAACCCAGGTCCTCTGATTCCCAGACCTGTGCTCTTTCCAGTAGACCACATTGCTTCTCACTTCTGATTTTACTATATTCAGAATCCGTCCAGTCTCAGCACTTTACCTCAATTGGGTATCAACCAAGATGCTCTCTGGGGTGGCCTTTTCCCAAAGGGAACCAGAACTTCCAACCAGCAATCACGGTGTTACTGGCTTCAATCAATCAATCAATCGTATTTATTGAGCGCTTACTGTGTGCAGAGCACTGTACTAAGCGCTTGGGATGTACAAGCTGGGAACATGTAGAGACAGTCCCTACCCAACAGTGGGCTCACAGTCTAGAAGGGGGAGACAGAGAACAAAACCAAACATACTAACAAAATAAAATAAATAGAATAGATAGGTACAAGGTAAATAAATAAATAGAGTAATAAATATGTACAAACATATATACATATATACAGGTGCTGTGGGTCATTCCTTCAGTCATTCCTCGGTGGGTGGAATTGAACCAGAGCCCTTTAAATGAAAGGTTTAGTATCCCATTACCAATCTCCTAAACCATTTAATCTCCTCCCTTTAGAGAGGATTTGGAGACGCATGTCTGTAGCAAGAGTTGTATGTTTTTTTTAATGGCAACATTGACATTGGTTTGCCCCACAACCTAATAGAACCCTTACATTTTATGTCGACGGAATTTAATGTACGTTTTTGATCTTAATGAATTTATTTCCTTATTAAAAGCAAGAGAAATATTCATGAGAGAACAGCATCTAGAAAGCAATTTAAACTTGCCTGTTGATTGTCATCATCTCAGCAGGCTTGGAGTTTCTCCACTTCGAAAATTTTAGTTCTTTACATATCTAGCGGAAAACACTTCTCTGCCTCAGATGCCTCATCTGTAAAATGGAGATTAAGACCGTGAGCCCCATGAAGGACAGGGACTGTGTCCAACCCGATTTCCTTCTATCTACCCCAGCACTTAGTACAGTGCCTGGCACATAGCGCTTAACAAACACCAAAAAAAAAAAAACCTCCCAAAAACTACCAAACCAAAAAACCACTTTCATACTAGTAATGATCTTTTGAATTTGTATGGTGGTTTTATTTTTCCCAAAACACTTTCACATTGGAGAAGCAGCATGATCCAGTGGGAAGAGGAAGAGCTTGGGAGTCAGGAGACCTGGGATCTAATCCTATCACTGCCACTTGCCTGCTCTGTGACCTTGGGGAAGTCACTTCTTTGTGCCTCCATTTTCTTGTCTGCAAAATGGGGATTAAATACGTCCCTTCCATGGCCTGTGAGCCCCAAGAGGGACAAGGACTGTGTGTCTTAGACTAAGCCCTGCTTTTCCTCAGCTCCCCCTCCCTTCCCTGTCACCACGACTCACTCTCTTTGCTCTTCCCCCCCACCCCTGCCCCATATGTTGCTGATTTGTACTTCCCAAGCGCTTAGTACAGTGCTCTGCACACAGTAAGCACTTAAGAAATACGATTGAATGAATGAATATATGTATAGATCTACAATTCTATTTATATTGATGCCTGCTTACTGGTATTGATCTGTCTCCCCACCAGACTGTGAGCCTGTTGGGGGCAGGGATTGTCTCTCTTTATTGCTGTATTGTACTTTCCAAGTGCTTAGTACCGTGCTCTGTGCACAGTAAGCAATCAATAAATACAATTGAATGAATGAATTATTTATCAGATTATCTTATTAATAATAATAATAATGGTATTTGTTAAGCCCTCACTATATGCCAAGCACTGCTCTAAGCGCTGGGGTAGATACAAGCTAATCAGGTTGTCCCACATGGGGCTCACATTTTACAGATGAGGTAACTGAGGCACAGAGCAGTTAAGTGACTTGCCCAAACTCACACAGCTGATAAGTGGCAGAGCCACTTATTCCTGCTCCAGTGCTTAGTATAGTGCTTAGCACGCAAGTGCTTAACAGGTGCCACTATTTTCATTTTCATTAATTACCAATAATTCAGTAGTATTTATTGAGTGCCTACTGTATGCAGAGCACACTTCCAAGTATTTGGGAGAGGGAACATGTCTAATTCCCACCTTTGTATTCTTTCCCAGAATTTAATACAGTGCTCTTTACACAGTGAGTGCTTAATATTAGGGAAGCACCATGGTCTAGTGGATAGAGCATGGCCCTGCGAGTCAGAAGGACCTGGGTTCTAGTTCCAGCTCTGTCACTTGTTTGCAGAGTGACCTCGGACAAGTCACTTCACTTCTCTGTGCCTCAGTTACCTCATCTGTAAAATGGGGTTTAAGACTGTGAGCCCCATGTGGGACATGGACTGTGTCCAAACAGACTTGGCTTGTAACTACCCTAGTGCTAAGTACAGTGCCTCGGACATAGTGCTTAACAAATCATCAATCGTATTTACTGAGCTCTTACTGTGTGCAGAGCACTGTACTTGGAAGTACAAAATGGCAACATATAGAGACAGTCCCTACCCAACAGTGGGCTCACAGTCTAAAAATGCCATAAGAATATTATTGTGGTATAGTATTACTACTGCAATGGTTAGAAGACATGAACCTTGCCCTTAAAGAGTGTGCGATCTAGCAAGGAAGACAGACACAAGAGCAATTACAGATCGGAGAACAGACTGGAGAGATGTTTTTGGAGATGACAATGTGATTAAATAGAGAATGGAAATGGAGATGTACAGATATACCGTGGATGGTAGTCGTGCAGAAAGGCAAAGGTTCAGAGGATAGGACCCTGGGAAAATAATAATAATAATAATGATGGTAATAAGCGCTTACTATGTGCCAAGCACTGTTCTAAGTGCTGGGGAGGGGGCAGAATAGAATGTAATCAGGTTGTCCCACGTGGGGCTCACAGTCTTAATCCCCATTTTCCAGATGAGGTAACTGAGGCACAGAGAAGTTAAGTGACTTGCCCAAAGTCACACAGCTAAGTGGCAGAGTCAGGATTAGAACCCATGACCTCTGACTCCCAAGCCCAGGGCCTTTCCACTGAGCCACACTGTTTCTATAATAAAAACTAATCTTGGAAAGCCACCCAATATATCTCATTCTGCCTTCACATTTCCTCTCTGAAGTAGGGAGAGACAGGTAGCATTGTCCCTAATTTACAGAAATGAAAACTAAGGCTCAGAGCAGTTAAGCTATTGAGGCAGTACGAATGGCCTAGTGGAAAGAACATGGGACTGGGAGTCAGGAGGCCTGGGTTCTGCCACTTGCCTCAGTTCTGACCTAGAGCGAGCATTTGACTTTTCTGAGGCTCAGTTTCCTCTTCTGTAAAATGGGCACTGTTACCTGTTCTCCCATGCCTCTTAAAACTGTGAGCCCCATGTCGGATAGGGACTGTGTCCAATCCGATTATCTTGTACCTATCCTAATACTTAGCACAGTGTCTCTCTGGCACATAGTAAGTGCTCAAAAAATTCCATCAACCTTACTGTTGTTTTTTTCAAGGCCACACAGCAGGAAACATTTGAGTCTATATTGCGAATGTGATGAACGATGTTTAGTTAACCTTTGAAAAAGAATAGCTGACAGGGGTTTCTCAGTTATGAACTTAGCCAGGGTCCGATAATTGCGCAGAACTCAAGGCCAGCTAGGATTAGGCTAGAACAAGGGCCTGGAAGCCAGAGGACAAGGGTTCTAATCCCAGTTTGCCATTTACCTGCTGTGTGACCTTGGACAAGTCACTTCTCTGGGCTTCCGTTGCCTCATCTGTAAAATGGCGATTAAGACTGTGAACCCCTTGGGGGACAGGGACTGTGTCTGACCTGATTACCTCGTATCTACCCTAGCGCTTAGAACAGTGCTTAGCATAGAGTAGGTGCTTAACAAATACCATTTAAGAAAAAGACAAAAAACAGTGTGCAGGGACAACTGGGCATGAAAACTTCTATCCAACTGCACAAACCAGGCCCGCAACCAACCAGAAGATAGGGTGTATTCAGAAGAAAGCACACTCCAATGCAGCCTAGTCTCCTACACTTCCAGAAGTTTAAAAAAAAGTTTTTGAAAAAGAAGTGCGAGCACTTGTCCTAAAACAACAGCAATAAAATATTTTTCAAAATATTTCAAACTAGAGGGGATGTTTTTGAGCCCACTGCTCAGTATTCATTCAGTCAGTCAAATTTATTGAGAGCTTACTGTGTGCAGAGCACTGAACTAAGCGCTTGGGAGAGTACAATCTAACAATAAAGACACATTCCCTGCCCATAACGAGCATACAGGCTAGAGGGGGAGACAGATGATATAAATAAATAAATTACCGATATGTACAAAGTTGCTGAGGGGGTAAGAGGAGGGATGAATTAAAGGAGCAAGTCAGGGTGATGCAGAGAGTACTGGGAGAAGAGGAAACGAGGGCTTGGTCAGGGAAGGCCTCTTGGAGGAGATGTGCCTTCAATAAGGTTTTGAAATGGGGGGATGTCTGTCTGATTTGAGGATGGAAGGCGTCCAGGCCAGAGGTAGGATATGGGTGAGAGGTTGGCGGCGAGATGGTTGGGATTGAGATACAGTGAAAAGGTTAACACCAGAGGAACAAAGTGTGCAGGCTGGGTTGGAGTAGTAAAGTAGTGAGGTGTGGCAAGGTGGTTGAGTGTTTTAAAGCCAACGGTGAGGACTTTTTGTTTGTTGTGGAGGTGGATGGGCAACCACCGGAGGTTCTTGAGGAGAAGGGAAACATGACTTTTTGTAGAAAAATCATCCAGGCAGCAAAGTATGGACTGGAATGGAGAAAGACAGGAGACTGGGAGGTCAGCAAGGACGCCGTTTCAGTAATTAAGATGTGGGACAGGGACTGTGTCCAACCTGATTACCTTGTATCTACCCCAGCGCTTAGAACAGTGCCTGGCACATAGTAAGCGCTTTACAAATACCATTTAAAAAACCTAAAAACAAAAACAACAGTGTGCAGGGTCACTGGGCACGAAAGCTTCTTTTACCCAACTGCATAAGCCAAGCCCACAGCCAATCAGAAGAAAGAGTGTCAACTTGGGTCAATCAATCAATCAATCATATTTATTGAGCACTTACTGTGTGCAGAGCACTGGACTAAGCACTTGGGAAGTACAAGTTGGCAACATATAGAGACAGTCCCTACCCAACAGTGGGCTCACAGTCTAGAAGGTGATCAGGTTGTCCCACGTGGGGCTCAAGGTCAATCTCCATTTTACAGATGAGGTAACTGAGGCACAGAGAAGCTAAGTGACTTGCCCAAGGTCACACAGCTGACAATTGGCAGAGCTGGGATTTGAACCCATGACCTCTGACTCTCAAACCCGTGCTCTTTCCGCTGAGCCACACTGCTTCTCGGTCAGCTCACTGGGTCAGCTTCACTGGGTCAGCTCCAGAGTTGTGCAGTGGCCTGAGACTGGCCCATCAATCAATCAATCAATGGAAACAATCAGTCGGGTCACTGTACTAACCTCTTGGGAGAGTAAAATACAACAGAGCTGCTAGTCACTTTCCCGGTTTCCAACAAGCTTACAGCTTAGATGGGGAGGCAGACGTCAATATAAATAAGGTCAGTACTCACCTGGGCAGGATTTGACACTCACTGAGCGTGCCTTCTACTCCAAGGGCAATTTGCCTCATCTTCAGCTGATTCTCCACTCCTGTGACAGTGACTTTTCTGATATTTAAAGCGCTTAAGTACAGCTCGAGCGCTTAGTACAGTGCTTTGCACACAGTGGTCAGTAAATATGATTAATAATAATAATAATTTAAAGTTGGGGTTTATCTCCCTTTCCCAATTGGAGAGTCAAGGCAGGGAGCCTGAAGCTGCGGGAACCATAAAGAAAAGCAGTTTATTTGATTTCCTATTAGCTCCTCTCCTCCAAGTAACGCAAAATACAATTGGTTAAATAAATGCAATTTTGCAGGGCTTTATCTCGTAAAGCGTACCACGATTAATGATATTTTTGTTTACTTGCAGGGGAGTTTTTAGGTCACTGGGCCGTCAAGTACTGGAAATCAAGTTTTGTACCAACTTCACATTTTGAGATTCTGATATTTTTTCAAATGATCCAGTTCTGACTTTTCCTTCATTCGGCGCCTTACCGTGGACACTGACCGTTCATTCTCCTTCACTTTGAGGCTCTTTCTAATCCACAGATCTAGGTTGTAACCACTACTTTAATTATCCATCCGGCTTTCACTGCTTGTATGAATGCTCCTGACACACGATGCAATCCCTCCCTCCTCCTTCTCCTCCCCATCCCTATCACATCTGCAAAGATCGACTCCCAGGCTGTTGGTATTCACGTCGTGTGGGCTATCTGATGGCCTTTCGGTCTTTGTCTAAAAAGTCAAAAAATTACCTTTTGCTGCATCACCTCCAAATTATCCATTCATTTCATTCGTTCAATCATTCAATTTAATCGTACTTACTGAGCGCTTACTGTTTGCAGCGTACTGTACTAAGTCCTGGGGAGAGTCCAGTATAAGAATAAACAGACACATTCCCTGCCCACAACAAGCTCACAGTCTAGAAGGGGAGACAGACACCAATGTAAATGAATTGCAGAAATGTACAGAAGTGCTGTGGGGCTGGGAGTGGGGGATGAATAAAGGGAGAAAGTCAGGACGATGCAGAAGGGAGTGGAAGAAGCGGAAAGGGGGGCTTGGTCAGGGAAGGCCTCTTGGAGGAGATGTGCCTTCAATAAGACCTTGGAGAGGGAGAGAGTTGTTGTCTGTTGGATTTGAGGAGGGAGCACGTTCGGGGCCAGAGGGAGGATGTGTGCGAGGGGTATTTCGCCTACTGCCTGCCATTCCTCTGAAGCCTGCACACCTCAAAGGAAAATGACCTCTCAGTAGCATATTCCAGGGGTCCGGGACAATGAAAAGAAAAATGGCCAAACCGGATTTTTGCCCTTTTCATTCATTCATTCATTCAATTGTATTTATTGAGCGCTTACTGTGTGCAGAGCACTGTACTAAGCGCTTGGGAAGTACAAGTTGGCAACATATAGAGATGGTCCCTACCCAACAGCGGGCTCGCAGTCTAGAAGGGGGAGACAAACAACAGAACATATTAACAAAATAAAATAAATAGAATAAATATGTACAAATAAAATAAATAGAGTAATAAATACGTACAAACATATATACATATATACAGATGCTGTGGGTAGGGGAAGGAGGTAAGGTGGAGGGGATGGGGAGGGGGAGGAGGGGGAGAGGAAGGAGGGGGCTCAGTCTGGGAAGGCCTCCTGGAGGAGGTGAGCTCTCAGTAGGGCTTTGAAGGGAGGAAGAGAGCTAGCTTGGAGGATGTGCAGAGGGGGGGGGCATTCCTTTTGCTTGCCTTGGACCGTTCAGTAGGTTTAGTTCAGGTTGGCGAGCAGATGCTGGTGTCCAATGGCATACAGAGAAGCAGCATGGCTCAGTGGAAAGAGCAGGGGCTTTGGAGTCAGGGGTCATGGGTTCGAATCCCGGCTCTGCCAATTGTCAGCTGTGTGACTTTGGGCAAGTCACTTAACTTCTCTGTGCCTCAGTTTCCTCATCTGTAAAATGAGGATTAAGACTGTGAGCCCACTGTGGGACAACCCAATCTCCTTGTAACCTCTCCAGCACTTAGAACAGTGATTTGCACATAGCACTTACTAAATGACATTATTACTATTATTATTATTATTATTATTATTATTATTATTATTATTATTTATTTTTCACCCGCCTTCCTCAGCTGGGAGATATTTATGCAGCAGTGGCATCCACCTTTCATACTCAATTATTAAGGAGAACTTGTGTCTGTTATGATTTTCAGTTTTAATAGTTGTCAGGACATTCATGCAATTCCATCAATCTCTGGCTTTCCATGGAAGCTCACATTTTGTAACACTGAATGCTCAAGCAGAGGAGGAAGCCAGAGGGGATGGGGACCCTGTCTTAGTCGGATTTTGGAACCCAGAGGGAAGGCATCACTCAAGTACCCCCAGGAGGAAGTGAGGCCTCTTTGAAAAACACTTCATTCAGATCACTAGGAAATAGACTCCTCCTTTGCTTTTTTTCCCCTTTTCTCCTCTCTTTTCCTTTTCTCCCTCTCCTTCCTCCCTGGCCCGCCTTTTCTTTTTCTTCCATTCTCCCTCTCCTCCTTTCCTTATTCCCCTATTCCTTCTTTTCCTTTTCTCCCATTCTCCCTCCCCTCCCTTCCTTTTCCCTCTTTTCCTTTTCTCCCATTCTTCTTTCCCTCCCTTCCTTTCCCCCTTTTTCCTTTTCTTTTTCTCTCATTCTCCCTCCCCTCCCTTCCTTTTTCCTCTTCCTCTTTCTCTTTTCCTTTTCTCCTATTCTCTGTCTCCTCCCTTCTTATTCCTCCTCCTCTCTCCCTCTTCCCCCACCTTTTCTTTTTCTCCCCTTCCTTTCTTCCTCCCAGTCTTCTCTTTTCCCCAGCAAATGAATATCCACCATTCATTAAATACCCACTTGTTAGCTCCCCAAACACCAAATGAACAGTGAAATTAAAGGAAAATTGTAAAGAAATTGCCCATTTTCATTCATTCATTCACTCAATCAAATTTATTGAGCGCTTACTGTGTGCAGAGCACTGTACTGGGTTTTCCTTTTCATTTGGCAAATCCTGGGAAATTAGCAACCGAGCACAAATTAGGACTGTTGATGAGTCTAGAGAATGATGAGAAAAAGGTACATTACCTAACAGTTTTCTGTTTGGCACTGGGCAATTGGTTTATCTATTTGGATCATAGTTAACAGTAATGATATTTATTGAGTGCCTTCTGAGCTATGTATTATAATAAGTTCAACAGAGACACAAAATATGTTCTCTGCCCACAAGGAACTTACGATCAAGTGAGATGTAAGGGAAAGAGCAGTGTTTAAGTGTTGAGAGCTCAGAATTGGTGTCGTGGGCCTTGTTGCTCCACTGACTTTATGACTAAAGTAAGTCTTTGAACACTCTGTTTTTAGACCACTAAAGGGAAGCAAAAATCAGACAATCATTTGTACTTAATGAGAGCTTACTGTAAGCATTGGAGTAAGCTTTTGGGAGAGTACACTGTAACAGAGTTGGTAGACACATTCCCTGCCCACAAGGAGCTTACAGTCTGGAGAGGGAGACAGATATTAAAATAAATTACAGATATGGACAAAAGTGCTGTGGGGTTGAGGGTGGGATGAATAAAGGGCACAAATCCAAATGCAAGGGTGATGCGGAAGGGAGAGGAAGTAGAGGAAATCAGGGCTTATTTGGGATCATTCTAACCACCAACCCAGGCTACTTTTGTTCTGATATCTGCCTTTGCCTAAATTAACGGGATTATTAGATGGTGCCAGTTGATGTTCACAGGGTATTTATAATAACAGTAATAAAAATTATGGCATTTGTTAAGCACTTACTATGTGCAAAGCACTGTTCTAAGCACTGGGGGAGATACAAGATGATCAGGTTGTCCCACGTGGGGCTCACAGTCTTAATCCCCATTTTACAGATGAGGTAACTGAGGCACAGAGAAGTGAAGTGACTTGCCCAAAGACACACAGCTGACAAGTCCCAGAGCCGGGATTAGAACCCATGACCTCTGGCTCCCAAGCCCTGGCTCTTTCCACTGAGCCACGCTTTTACTCAAACAGTGTTGGTACTGCTTGTAACTCTGCTTTCTCACCTTTAGGCTGGAACAAACACTTTAGTTCTTGGGTCACCAGAAGGATGTAAGAGCATGAGTCAATCGGTATGAAGTGTTTCAAGTTCCTGGTTAAAAAAAAAAAAAAATGTATTAGAGTTCTAGACCTCCAGGAACATTGGTCTAGGAATCATGAAAGACTTGGGGATTAAATTTTAATAATTTTGTTAAGAACTAATCCCAGTTCCACCATTTATCTTCTGTCTGACTCCTGGGCAAGTCAATTAACTTCTCTGTGCCTCAGCTCCCTCAACTGCAAAATGGTGATTCATTCATTCATTCAATTGTATTTATTAAGCGCTTGCTGTGTACAGAGCACCGTACTAAGCGCTTGGGAAGTACAAATCGGCAACATATAGAGACGGTCCCTACCCAACAATAGGATCACAGTCTAGAAGGGGGAGACAGACAACAAAACAAAACATGTGGACAGGGGTCAAGTCAGCCTCCTCTCTGATCTCCCATCCTCCTGTCTCTCCCCACTTCAATCTATACTTCACACTGCTGCCTGGACCATCTTTGTGCAGAAACGCTCTGGGCATGTTACTCCCCTCCTCAAAAATCTCCAGTGGCTACCAGTCAACCTACGCATCAGGCAAAAACTCCTCACTCTTGGCTTCAAGGCTGTCCATCACCTCGCCCCCTCCTACCTCACCTCCCTTTTCTTCTCCAGCCCAGCCCGCACCCTCCGCTCCTCTGGCGGCGCTAACCTCCTCACCGGGCCTCGTTCTCGCCTGTCCCGCTGTCGACCCCTGGCCCACTTCCTCCCCCTGGCCTGGAATGCCCTCCCTCCGCACATCTGCCAAGCTAGCTCTCTTCCTGCCTTCAAAACCCTACTGAGAGCTCACCTCCTCCAGGAGGCCTTCCCAGACTGAGCCCCCTCCTTCCTCTCCCCCTCCTCGCCCTCCCCATCCCCCGTCTTACCTCCTTCCCCTCCCCACAGCACCTGTATATATGTTTGTATGTATTTATTACTCTATTTTACTTGTACATATTTGCTATTCTATTCATTTTATTTTGTTAATATGTTTTGTTTTGTTGTCTGTCTACCCCTTCTAGACTGTGAGCCCGCTGTTGGGTAGGGACCGTCTCTATATGTTGCCAACTTGTACTTCCCAAGCACTTAGTACAGTGCTCTGCACACAGTAAGCGCTCAATAAATATGACTGAATGAATGAAAGTCATCTTCTCCCTCCTACTTAGACTGTGAGCCCCATGTGGGGCAGGGACTGTGTCTCACCTTAACTTGTACCAGTGATCCAGTATCCAGTGATTGGCACAAATGCCATTTTTTTAAAAACCCGAAAAGCTACAGAACTAGATTGTCAGTGAGGTTCTCCAAGACAAAGTGATATTAATCTTTCTTAACCTAACTACCATACCTTCTTCAAGTAATGGATTGACCTTAATCCCAGGAGATCTTCCAATCAACTCAAGTTTAACACCCTTAAATGATCCTCCCAAGACTCCATAGTGGGTGTACCCTGGGTGGAGGGTTCTGATTATTTTAATATAATAGAATCTCTTCCCATGAGCAAATTGTCTCCTGGTATAATTGTAATTTTATAGGTCCATCAAAAATGAGTATTTGGTTTTTGAAAGATGTGTCTGTTCCTGTTTCTCAAGGAGATAGTTTAAGGAAACTGGCACATCAAAGCTTTCATAAATTGTTTGATATTGACTAGTAATATTTCTGTCACATGACCTTTCATCAAGTGGGTCATTATAACCAAACAGTCGCCATAATTCTTTCCGGAATTGGCCCAGCTCCGATGGACAGAGCACATCAGCATGGCGTAGTGGATGGAGCACGGGCCTGGGAATTGGAAGGTCAAGGGTTCTAATCCCGGCTCTGCCACCAGTCTGCTGTGTGACCTTGGGCAAGTCGCTTCACTTCTCTGTGCCTCGTTACCTCATCTGTAAAATGGGGATTGAGGCTGTAAATCCCATGTGGGACAGGGATGGTATCCACACTGATTTGCTTGTATCCATCCCAGCGTTTAAAACAGTGCCTAGCACATAGTAAGCACTTAACAAATGCCATAATTATTATTAGTACTAACACATGCTGTTACTGAGAAGAATTGTGGCCTAGTGGATAGAGCACAGACCTAGGAATCAGAAGAAACTGTGTTCTAATCCCACTCCCCCACTTGTCTGCTGTGTGACCTTTGGCAAGTCACTTCACTTCTCCGTGCCTCAGTTCCCTCATCTGTAAAATGGGGATTAAGACTGTGAACGTCATGTGGGGCAGGGGCTGTTTCCAACTTGATTAGCTTATATCTAGGCCAGAGCTTAGTACAGTGCCTGACACGTAGTAAGTACTTTGAAAAAACCATTAAAAACTCCCGCTGTTGATTGAGATTACAATTTGATTATTGATTCTTCCCTCCTCGTCCCAAATAAAGATATGTGGGTCGTGCCTGTCACCTGCAAATTTACATGAGCCCTTCCTGAGGGACCAGAGGATCAACTCTAAACTGGTGTCACTCTAAATGTCACTTTGGGCTCAGAGGCATTTAAACACCCCCCTCCCTGTTTCCAGTGGCATCAATCCAGCTGGAATCCTCTCCTCCTCTGTTTAACAATTATGAACGTTAGGAGGGTTATCTTCACCCTCCAGACACACCTCTGACCCCTCCCTTCATGAGTCCCACCAATTTGTTGCTCGTCTGCCCACTCCACTCCACCTAAACAGAGGTGGGACACCACTCCTCCAGTTTATTTATTTATTTAATGGCATTTAAGTGCTTGGTATGTAACAGGCACTGTACTAGGTGCTGGGATAGATACAAGCTAATCAGGGTGGACTCAGTCCGTGTCCCACATGGGGCTCACACTCTTAATTCCCATTTTACAGTTGAGGTAACTGGGGGACAGAGAAATCATCATCAATCGTATTTATTGAGCGCTTACTGTGTGCAGAGCACTCTACTAAGCGCTTGGGAAGTACAAATTGGCAACATATAGAGACAGTCCCTACCCAACAGTGGGCTCACAGTCTAAAAGGGGGAATGACTGGCCCAAGGTCACACAACAGACAAATGGCAGAGCCAGGATTAGAACCCAGGTCCTTCTGACTGCCAAGTCCAGCTCTAGCCACTAGGCAACACTGCTTTTCAGTTCTCCTAAGGTTCCCCACGGCAGAGTCTACTTCTCCATATTCGGCCTGTCACACAGATTGTTTGGTATCTTTGTTACCCCTCCCACATTTTTGGCCCTTACCTTCCTGTTAAAGTCCCTCCCATTCTGGTTTGGAATCACGTGACCAAGAAACTGGTCAGGGACACCACAGTTAGAACAGTCAATTCAGACTAAAGAAGCAGTGTGGCCCAGTGGAAAGACCACAGATCTGGGAGTCGGAGGACCTGGGTTTTAAGTGACGTCGAGCAAGTCACTTCACTTCTCTTTGCCTCAGATACCTCATTTGTAAAATGGGGATTAAATCTTACTCCCTCCTATTTAGACTGTGAGTCCTATTTGGGACAGGGACTGTAGCCAAACCTGATTATCTTGTATCTACCCCAGCGTTTAGAACAGTGCTTGGCACATAGTAAGAGCTTAACAATCACCGCACAGTGATTGGCAACAAGGCCCACTTGGATCATCAACAGTTTGGATGAATGAAGTGGGTGACAATTTTTTCCCAAGGTACTCTCTTTGAAATGTCTCAAAGTAATTACAGTTTGGAGATTAGACACGTGGATAACCAGCTTTGCAGTGTACTGGACTCTCCAAAGACAAGAAGACACCACATAGGAGGAAGACCGTAGACAAGGAAACAAGTCACCTATACCCTTAGGTCTGTTTCCCTTAAGCGCCTTGATATTCACGCCTCTCCCAGGCCCACAACACTTAAATACATTTCCATAAATGAAGCAGCCTGGCCTAGTGGAAAGAGCCTGGGCCTACGAGTCAGAAGATCTGGGTTCTAATCCTGCCTCTACCACATACCTGCCATGTGAGCTTGGGCAAGTCACTTCTCTGGGTCTCAGTTCTCTGGGTCCGTCTCCCCCTTCTAGACTGTGAGCCTGTTGTTGGGTAGGAACCATCTCTATATGTTGCCAACTTGTACTTTCCAAGCGCTTAGTACAGTGCTCTGTACACAGTAAGTGCTCAATAAATACAATTGAATGAATGAATTAATGTAAAATGGGGTCTGCCTCCCCCTTCTAGACTGTGAGCCCGTTGTTGGGTAGGGACTGTATATGTTGCCGATTTGTACTTCCCAAGCACTTAGTACAGTCCTCTGCACACAGTAAGCACTCAATAAATACGATTGAATGAATGATTAAATCCTTCTCCCTCCTATTTAGACTGTGAGCCCCATGTGGGACAGGGATTGTGTCCAACCTGATTAACTTATATCTACCCCAGCCCTTGGAACATTCATTCATTCATTCATTCAATCGTATTTACTGAGCACTTACTGTGTGCAGAGCATTTTACTAAATGCTTGGGAAAGTAAATACAGTAATAAAGGGAGACAATCCCTGTCCACAAGGAGCTCACAATCTAGAGGGGACAGAGGGGAGGGGGGCGGGGGAGAGAAGAGCACTTGACATATTGTGAGTGTTTAATGAATACCATTATAATTAGTAATAATAAACTGATTTTCATGTCTGTCTCCCCCTCTAGTCTGTAAACTCTTCATGGACAGGGATTGTCTGAATCTACTCTGTTATAGTGTACTCTCCCATGCGCTCATACAGTGCTCTACACATAGTAAACAGCAAATACCATCGATTATTTCAGAAATAGACAATTAAGAAAGTTGTCCCCTTTTTCCCCTTAAATAGTATGGTAGAGAAATGAGCTAACCAAGAGGCCATGGGATTTCTTGTCGTCAAGACAATTTTTTTAAAAAATGATTTTCTGCTAGACTGTTAGCTGCTTCTGTATGTGATTGTCTCTAATAACTCTGTTTGTACCCTCCCGGACACTTAGTACAGCACCCTACACACAGTGGGAGCTCAATAAATGCTGTTGATTGAACAGGAAAGATACCCCAGCTGCTTTGGATAGCATTGGACTGGTTTTGCCTAGAAACAGGGAGCTTTATGTATGGATATGAGAACAGACCTCCCGTAGGCCCCATCTTTCTTCCTCTGCCAATAGTGATTGTGCTGGTAAATGCCAAAGAGCCAAACAATGGGTTGGAATGTGACTTCAGAATAGCTCCTTACCAACAGAGAGAACCGGCATTCACAGTAATATCCTATTGTGTGTGTTCTGCTTGGCCCCGGAACTGGACAATTGTGAAAATTAATGCAAATTTTAAAAAAAATTCCTGTGGAGACATTGCTTTTCTCTAGCAGACATGGAGGCTCCTGGATGTAAAGGAGAGATTCACGTTGTGACACCTAAGAGAATAAAATCATTCTCTGCCACCAGCTGCCAGAATTTTTAAGACCTGTGTGTATATAGGTGTGTGTTTATTATATACTATACAGAAGATCACTCCAAAGCCCCCATTCTATTTTTGTGTGCTAAAATTTAACCCAAGGACTCTCCAATGGCAGACACGTAAGTACAGTAATTGAAAATAATCACATGCTGGCAGCCACCTCCCCCGTGACTGTATATCAAACGACATCGTGAGGAGCAGATTAGTCTAACAACAGTTGGGAGTTCATTAAATTCCCGAAATGGAGTATAGATATGTGTAATTCATGGTTTGATATGGTTTGGTGTCTGAATTCATTTTCAAGCATTTACCTTTCCTTGCACCTTTCATATTTTCACAAATGTTAAGATCTGTTCAAGTGCTTCTCCCAGCAGTAGCTGGAGAGAATGGGCAGCCCTCAGGGACAGCTACAGAAGGCCTGTAAGATAATAATAATAATAATAATAATAATAATAATAATAATAATGGCATTTATTAAGCACTCACTATGTGCAAAGCACTGTTCTAAGCACTGGGGAGGTTACAAGGTGATCAGGTTGTCCCACGGGGGGCTCCCAGTCTTCATCCCCATTTTACAGATTAGGTAACTGAGGCCCAGAGAAGTGAAGTGACTTGCCCAAAGTCACACAGCTGGTAATTGGCAGAGCCGGGATTTGAACCCATGACCTCTGACTCCAAAGCCGATGCTGTTTCCACTGAGCCACACTGCTTCTCTAATCGATAGTCTTGATTGAGGGGCTACTGGATGCAGAGCACTGGATTAAGCCCTGGGGAGGGTACAATAGAGTCAGTAGGCAAGATCCCTGCCCTCACGGAGCTTACAGTCCAGAGGAAGAGACAGACTTTAAAACCATCTACAGAAAGGAGAATGAAGGAAAATAGATATTAGGTGAAGGAGTACTTAAGGAATGAGGTATGTTCAAAGGTGCTACTGATGGTTGTGAGTATATCGGTGTTAAGTAAGTGCATAATAAATGTTTCCAGTCCTCTAGACTGTAAACTCATTGTGGGCAGGGAATGTGTCTGCTTATTGTTGTATTGTACTCTCCCAAGTGCTTCATTCATTCATGCATTCAATCGTATTTATTGAGCACCTACTGTGTGCAGAGCGCTGTACTAAGTGCTTGGGAAATACAAATCGGCAACATATAGAGACGGTCCCTGCCCAACAACGGGCTCACATCTAGAAGGGGGAGACAGACAACAAAACAAGTAAGACAGGTGGTGCTGTCTAGTAGACAAGTGCTTAGTACAGTGCTCTGCACACAGTAAGTGCTCAATAAATACTACTGAATGAATCAATGATAAATATCATCATCCAGCACTTAGAACAGTACTTTGCACATAGTAAATGCTTAATAAATGCCATTATTATTATTATTATCATCAATATTCCATAAGTGTGTGGCAAGCGGGCCTTTGACCCTAACTCTGACTGCCTCCAGCATTCAATAGGGCATACAGTTTGAATTTAATCAATCAATCAGTCAATTTATTGAGCGCTTAGTGTGTGCAGAGCACTGTACTAAGCGCTTGGAAAGTACAAGTTGACAGTACTGATCACTGTATGACTGCTAAGGGGTAATTATTTTAGCAGCTGTTAGCCACTCTACATATGTTGCTCTGTGTAAATTGTTTGGACTGTAAGCTTTTTATGGGCAGGAATGCATCTGCCAACTCTGCTGTATTGTACTTTCCTATTGTACTGAGCATACGGTAAGTGATGAATCAATACCATTGACTGATTGACTGATTGTCTTTTTCTGCAAGCCCGTGACTCAGTCGCCGGGCCCATCGGAAAATCTGAACCAAAAAAAGGCATCACTTGAAGGCAGCATGGTCTAGTGGATAGAGCACAAGCTTGGGAGTCAAAAGGACCTGGGTTCTAATTCCAGCTCTTCCACTTGCCTGTTGTGTGACCTTGGACAAGTCACTTAACTTCTCTGTGCTTCAGTTCTCTCATCTGTAAAATGGGGATTAAGACTGTCAGCCCCATGTGGGACATGGATTGTGTCCAATCTGATTACCTTGCATCTACCCCAGTGTTTAGAACAGTGCCTTGCACATAGTGAGTGCTTAACAAATACTTTAAAATAAACATAAATAAATAAATGGCAGGAAACCTAGCTAGCAACATTTCTTTTTCTTTCTCCACCTTGCCACTGTAAAGAAGGGCTGTAAATTGCTGTTCTTTGCGCCCCATGAGGGAAAGGGACTGTGCCCAACCTGATTTTCTTGCATCTACCCCAGCACTTATACAGAGTTTGGCACACAGTCCGTGCTTAACAAAAACCATCATTAATATTATTATTATTGTTTTGTTTCCAGAGTACAAATATTGATACACACTGCCCCCTTCTAGACTGTGAGCCCACTGTTGGGTAGGGACCGTTCTATATGTTGCCAACTTGTACTTCCCAAGTGCTTAGTACAGTGCTCTGCACACAGTAAGCGCTCAATAAATATGATTGAATGAATGAATAAATGCTCCATCTCTAGTTTATCAGACCCAAGTTTGACTGGCAGAAGGCAAGTCCCCACTGACCTAAGATTTCACTATGTCGACCACAAATAGTTGCTCTTTTCCTTCTCCTTCCTCCTTTTTCCTTCCCCTTCCCCGTCTCCCTCCTCCTCCCCCCTAAGTTATTTAAGAGGGCTAGTTTTCTTTCCTGTTTTAATTTGGAAAGGACACAGGATGCCTCAGCTGGTCTCAGCTAGAGAAAAGGATGACAACTCAGGGCTTTAGAGGCCCAGTTCCTGCTCTACAATTGATTGATGATGTGTTTAACCTTTATTAAATGCCCATTTTCCTCATCGTTGGAGGGAGATAGACAGGGAGGCAGGTTCAACACTTGGCACATGTAGTATAAGTCAAATGATGAATGTGGCTTCCTTGCTTTTGTTGGTGAATTGGCAGGCAGGAATCACAGTCTCACTAAAAGACACTGTTAGGTCGTTTTCCTGGTGCTAAAAGAATGAGGATAAGATTGACAAATAAAAGAAATTGCATTTGGATCTCTACCATTTGGACACTTGATAATAATAATTTTGGCATTTGTTAAGCGTTTACTATGTGCAAAGCACTGTTCAAAGCGCTGGGGAGGATACAAGGTAATCAGGTTGTCCCATGTGAGGCTCACAATCTTAATCCCCATTTTACAGATGAGGTAACTGAGGCACAGAGAAGTTAAGTGACTTGCCCAAAGTCCCACAGCTGATAAGCAGTAGAGCCGGGATCTGAACCCCTGATCTCTGACTCCGAAGCCTGTCCTCTTTCCACTGAGCCATGCTACTTCTCTGATATTTGCCTCACTCAGTCCCACAGCATTTATGTACATATCCATAACTTATTTATAAAATGTCTGTCTCTCTCTCTAGACTGCAAGCTCGTTTTGGGCAGGGAATGTGTCTACCACCTCTGCTGTACTTTCCCATGCACTTAGTATGGTGTTCTCCACGCAATAATTGATTGAATGTGGGTTCCTGACCATTACCTTTAAGGCATTCAACCTCCTCCTGCCTGTCCCTGTTCCTTTCTCACTACACCTAGCTTACACACTTTGTGTCCTCTCATGTCAACCTAGTGACTCTATCTCATTCTTTTCTGTTTCATAACCAACCTCTTGCAGATGCCCTCCTTCCTGCCTGGAACTCTCTCCCATTTCACATCCAGCAGATCACTCTTCTCCCCATCTTCAAGACTCTTCTGAAATCATATCTTCTCCAGGAGGCCTTCCCTGCTTCATCTCTCAGTGTGGCTCAGTGGAAAGAGCCCGGGCTTTGGAGTCAGAGGTCAGGCGTTCAAATCCTGGCCCTGCCAATTGTCAGCGGTGTGACTTTGGGCAAGTCACTTCACTTCTCTGTGCCTCAGTTACCTCATCTGTAAAATGGGGATTAAGACTGTGAGCCCCACGTGGGACAACCTGATCACCTTGTAACCTCCCCAGCGCTTAGAACAGTGCTTTGCACATAGTAAGTGCTTAATAAATGCCATTATTATTATTATTATCTGCACCCTATTCTCTGCCTACCCACATATTTCCACAACTTCCCCCTTCCATTTCTTAGTGCTCACCTTCCCCTCCACCTCACTTCTCGAGGGCAGGGACCATGTCTCCCAACTCTATTGTAATGTATTCTCCCAAACACTTAGTACAGTGCTCAGCACACAGTATGAGCTTAACAAATACCATTGATTGATGGATTTGAGGCCCCCAGTCAATGTCAGGAGAGAGACTAGATTTGCACTCTGTTGACTTCAAGTCCAGGAAGCTATTTTTTTTATTTAATTTTTTAAAAATCATATTTGCTAAGCACTTACTGTGTGCCAGGTACTGTTCTAAGCATTGGGGTAGATATAAGGTAATTACATTGTACCCATCCCCTTTCCCTCATGGGGCTCCCAGGTTTAATCTCTATTTTCGCCCCTTGTGGGCAGGGATTGTCTCTCTTTGTTGCTGAATTGTACTTTCCAAGAGCTTAGTACAGTGCTCTGCACACAGTAAGTGTTCAATAAATATGACTGAATGAATGAGTTTTACAGGTGTGGGAACTAAAGCACAGAGAAGTGAAGAGATTTGTCCAAGGTCACGTAGCAGACATGTGGTGGAGCTAGGACTAGAACCCAGGTCCTTTGGATTCCCTGGCCTGTGCTCTCTCCCTTAGACCATGCTGTTTCACATAGGCCACACCTTACTAACTTTTCCTTGATTTTTCTTGTAATGCTATTTACTGAGCGCCCCTGTTAAGTGCAACACACTGCATTAAGCATTTGCCAGTTCTGCTGTTGGTTGGGAGGATGAAAGACTGCTCTGGGAATCAGGCGACCTGGGTTCTAGTCCTGCTTCTGCCGGTACCTGGCTAATGTGAGATGTCTGCTGTGTGAGAAGCAGCGTGGCTCAGTGGAAAGAGCATGGGCTTTGGAGTCGGAGATCGTGGGTTCAAATCCCGGCTCTGCCACTTGTCAGCTGTGTGACTTTGGGCAAGTCACTTCACTTCTCTGGGCCTCAGTTACCTCAGCTGTAAAATGGGGATTAAGACTGTGAGCCCCACGTGGACAAGCTGATCACCTTGTAGCCTCCCCAGCGCTTAGAACAGTGCTTTGCACATAGTAAGCTCTTAATAAATACCAAAATTATTATTATTATTATCTATATCCAGTCGCACTCCTCCCAGATGAAGGGGTTGATTTATGGCATGCTCACGAGCCACATCCTCTGACTGGCTCCTGCTGGTTGGTTTGGAAGATCTGCCAATCTTCTGACACAGAAATTTCCAAAGTTTGCACTTCCTGAAGCTTTATTAGAATCCCTCCCTTTCCCACATAAGCCTCTGGGGAACAGAGAAGATGTGGAGGGCGGCTTTGGGAGGGGTCGTGTCTTTGCTCTCGCCCCTTCAGAAGACAGAGAGGAGGGGTGAAGCAGAGAAGCAGCTTGGTTTAGTGGGTATCAAGTGCTTAGTACAGTACTCTGCACCTAATAAATGCTCAATAAATACAATTGAATGAATGGATAGAGCATGGGCCTGGGAATCAGAAGGACCTGAGTTCTAATCCCAACTCCACAGCCGATGTCTGCTGTGTGACATTGGGCAAATCACTCAGTTACCTCATCTGAAAAATGGGGATTAAGAGTGTGAGCCCCATGTAGGACAGGGACTGTGACCAATCTGATTAACTTGTACCTTCTTCAGTGCTTAGAACGGTGCTTGGCACATAGTAAGCTTTTAACAAGTACAAGAATTATTATCAGTAGTAGTAATACACCAAACCATTCAGGAGGGGTAAAGCTAGGCTCACCAGTATGGCCCACCCTCCCTCTTCCCTGGCTCTACCCCTTTTCGGTAGGCCACTGACTAATACAGTTTAAAGTACTTAATCAGTGGTTGGGGCATTAAGATACTGAGGCAGTTTATCCTATCATCGTGGAGAACTTGGCCAAATTACAGGGTCATAGTTCATAATGATGATAATCCTTGGGGAACCATGAGACTCCATCATCACTAAGCCGTCGGGAAAAATAAAACAGGAGAGTACACATTTCTTGGTCTCCAGCACCAGAGGCCTAACCTGTGGATCTGCAATGAACTGGCAGAAACCTGAAGACTTGGAGTCACAAAGCCAGAAAAAGACAAAGAATTGGGCCCGGTTCAAAATGGAAAAACTTGTCCCTTGAGGAGCTGAACCAACCCCCAGAATCAATCAAAAGATGGTAGTTATTGAACGGTCACTGTGTGCACAGCATTGTACTAAGCGCATCAGAGGGTACAATACAACAGAGATGGAAGACACGATCCCTGCCTTCAGGAAGCTCACAGTGTAGTGGGGGAAATAGACGTTAAAATCCATGCCGGAAGAATTTGGGAAAGAAGTTCAATTCCACACTCTCCCAAATCTGCCGCCACTGCAGCTTTCCATACCAGTTTCCGGCATCCACTATGCAGAAGTGAAATTGTGAATTTGAAGAAATAATTATATAAAACATTTTTGATAGTCAATTGCCCGCTGTTGGGTAGGGACCGTCTCTATGTGTTGCCGACTTGTACTTCCCAAGTGCTTAGTACGGTGCTCTGCACACAGTAAGCAATCAATAAATAAGATTGAATGAATGAATGAATAAAGCTGGAACAGCTTGCTTTGACTTCAGCATGTGCTAGGATAGGGAGCTCCTCCAAAGTGCTTATTACAGTGCTCTGCATACTGTAAGAACTCAATATATAGCCTTGATAGATTGATGATCTGTGAACCTCTTGCAGGAAAAAGGGGCTTTTATGACTCTGAGGGGAAACTGGGAAGTTTTCTGTGCACTTTTTCCGTGTCACCCCTGTTTCACTTACTTTGGTTACAAATGTAAGAAGAAAGTTAAGCTTCCTGGAGGATTTGTGCCTATTAGCACAGTTTCAGATGGATGAGCAGAACATTTGACACATTCCTGCTTCCTCAATAACGTTCTAAATGTAATAAAATATATTTTGAATAAAGCCAATGTGGGAAAGAGGAAGCTGCCTGGAACCATTTTTATGCTCTAACAATTTAAAGACCTTGAATAATCAGGAGACGGAAGCCATTCTTGAAATGAAACCATTTTTTTTATGGGTTTTCTTTTTCTTGGAGACAATCTTGGGCACATTCTGGCGATTTCCTCTCGGATCCAATCAGAAAGCCTTTCAGGCCACCACCCCCTTAAAAAATAAACCTCTCAAGAGAAATACAGGTTTCCAAAATTCCTTGCCTATTTTCAAATTCCTTTCCCCATTTCTTGCTTTAGTACGTCAAAGGGAATGAAGCAGCTTCCTTTCACATCTGACCCAAATCTCGCTTTTGGTGTCTGAGCAGACAAAGCATGTTTGGCTCTGTTTGCTGTGCACAAGGTGGCTGTGATCTTCCTCATTCAGATATGGGTCACCAGATGGTTTCTAAAGGAGCGAGTTTCCCCCTTAATTGTAAACCCCTTGAATATATTCTTCCCCCTACCCCGATTTAAAGGACAGGGTACTTGTGAGCAGTCCCAGGCATAAAACCGAGGAGGTGGCATTTCTGGTTTTGCTACTTGTAGTTTTGGAAAAACATTCTCTTGCTGTCACTGAACTGTTCTCTAACCGCCCCGGAAAGAGCCAGAGTAGATCAGACCATTGATTCATCACGTCTGGAATGCCACCTCTACAGCCAGCCAACACTGGGTGTTTCAGAAAAAGGCACAAAAAAGCCAAGCCATAATGCACCTGAAGCAAGCTGCACTGGGCTTGAAATGTGTTGAAGAAAAATGGAGTGAAAAGCACTCAGGGGCTGCCAAAGAGTGAACGGGCAAAGACAGAATCACAAGAGAAATCCATAGCTTTTTTTTCCAATTTCAGCTCTACCCAAAGCTATTTCAGTTTAAAATTAGTAGGAAATAAATGTATGAAAATTAAAAGAGCTGTTCAAGTAAGATATATCGGAAGGCAACAGTGATGGACTCAATCTCATTCTGTTTTCAGTCATTAAAAAAAGTTGCAGTCCAGGAAAACACCTAAATGGAACACAAAAATGTCTCAAATTGTTGAATGAGAGTATTTTTTCTACATAAAAAGGGGCCAAAGTAAATTATTCAAGAGCAAAAAACAGCTCCTGAGAGAAGGTGCATGACCTAATGGATAGAGCACAGGCCTGGGAATCAGAAGGACCTGAGTTCAAATCCCAGCCCTGTCACTTGTCTGCTATGTGACCTTGGGCAAGTCATTTAAATTCTCTGTGCCTCAGTTACCTCATCTGTAAAATGGAGATTGAGACTGTGAGCCCCATGTGGGGCATGGACTGTGTCTAACTTGATCAATTTATATCTAACCAGTGCCTGATACAAATTAAGTGCTTAACCAATGCCATTAAAAAATACCTGTTTAAACTGGGTCCTTAATATATCTAAAGTTGTCTATGAATGGCCTTCAGAGTTAATGTTACCTTTGAGGTGATTTATAGCAGTGGATACAATTGTAGCTGATAGAATTGCACAGCCAGTAAGTATAGCTCCTTGTAACACTATTACATTTATTATCCACAGCCCCTGACCCTGTTTACATTCTCCTTCTTGGGGCACCCAAAGAAATCAGTCTTTCAAGGCTATTTATTGATCATTTACTATGTGCAGAGCACTGTACTATGTGCTGGGGAAGAGTACAAAACAATAGGGTTGGTAAACACAATCTCTGCTCTCAAGGAGTTTACAGTCTAGCTTCCACTCCAAGACACTCACTCTATTTTTGATTGCTGTAGGCCACGCTGATGTATCTTTTCATGTTTTGCATCTTTGTGTCTTCATTTGTGTACTATCTTGAACTATTGTGTACTACTTGAGAAGCAGCGTGGCTCAGTGAAAAGAGCACGGGCTTTGGAGTCAGAGGGCACAGGTTCAAATCCCGGTTCTGCCAATTGTCGGCTGTGTGACTTTGGGCAAGTCACTTCACTTCTCTGGGCCTCAGTTCCCTCATCTTTAAGATGGGGATTAAGACTGTGAGCCCCCCGTGGTACAACTTGATCACCTTGTAACCTCCCCAGCGCTTAGAACAGTGCTTTGCACATAGTAAGTGCTTAATAAAGGCCATCATTATTATTATTATTACTAACCACCCGTGGCACTCCTGCATGGGTGTGTGTGTGTGTGTGTGTGTGTGTGTGTGTGTGTGTGCATTTTATGGTATCTGTTAAACATTTACTATGTGCCAGGCACTGTACTGAACACTGGGGTTGTTGTTGTTGTCTTATGCAGAGAAGCAGCGTGGCTCATTGGAAAGAGCCTGGGCTTTGGAGTCAGAGGTCATGGGTTCAAATTCCGGCTCCAGCAATTGTCAGCTGTGTGACTTTGGGCAAGTCACTTAACTTCTCTGTGCCTCAGTTTCCTCAGCTGGAAAATGGGGATTAAGACCGTGAGCCCCCTGTGGGACAACCTGATCACCTGTAACCTCCCCAGCGCTTAGAACAGTGCTTTGCACATAGTAAGCACTTAACAAATGCCATTATTATTATTATTATTATTATGCTGTCGAGTCATGTCCGACCCATAGCGACGCCATGGACACATCTCTTCCAGAACGTCCCACTTTCATCTACAATCGTTCTGGTAGTGGATCCAGAGAGTTTTCTTGGTAAAAATATGGAAATGGTTTACCATTGCCTCCTTCTGCACAGTAAACGAGTCTCTGTCCTAGACTCTCTCCCACTGCTGCCCAGCACGGGTGAGTTTTGACTTGTAGCAGATTGCCTGCAACTTGCTAGCCACTGCCCAAGCTAGGAACAGATTGGGTAGGCTTCTGCTTGACTCTCTCTCCTGTAGTCGAGACTGGTAGAATACTGGAAACTCTCCAGGTGCAACTCTGAGAAGGTGAGCACTGGGGTTAGATGCAAGGTAATCAGGTCAGACACAATCCCTATCCCCTATGGGGCGCACAGTCTTAATCCCCATTTTACAGATGAGGTAACTGAGGCGTAGAGAAGTCAAGTGACTTGCCCACGGTCACAGAGCAGACAAGTGGCAGAGCTGGTATTAGAACCCAGGTCCTCTGTCTCCCAGGCCTGTGCTCATTCCACTAGACCACTACATGTTGACTTACTGTCTTATTCACACACAAACATATATATGTAGCCACTTCTTCTCCCATCAGTAAATCATTTCAGTGCCTTTCTCCTCTGCTGGATTGTAAACTCCTTGAGAATAGGAATTGTGTCTACTAACTTTATTGTACTCTCCCAAGCATTTAGCCCAGTGCTCTGTACACAGTACGAACACTAGCCATTCTATTCATCGACTGGTTGATAATAATAATAATTGTGGCATTTGTTGAGTGCTTACCATGCTTCAGGCACTGTACTAAGTACTGGGGTGGATACAAGAGAAGCAGCATGGCTCAGTGAAAAGAGCCTGGGCTTTGGAGTCAGAGGTCATGGGTTCAAATCCCAGCTCTGCCAATTGACAGCTGTGTGACTTTGGGCAAGTCACTTAACTTCTCTGTGCCTCAGTTTCCTCAGCTGGAAAATGGGGATTAAGACCGTGAGCCCCCTGTGGGACAACTTGATCATCTTGTAACCTCCCCAGTGCTTAGAACAGTGCTTTGCACATAGTAAGCGCTTAATAAATGCCATTATTATTATTATTTATTACAAGGTAATAGCTTTGGACACAGGCCCCTGTCCCACATAGGCCTCACAGCCTTAATTCCTATATTCCATATGAGGTAATTTAGGTAAAGAGAAATGAAATGACTCACCCAAGGTCACACAGCGGACAAGTGTCAGAGCTGGGATTAGAACCCAAGTCCTTGTGACTCCCAGGCACACTTCTATCCATTGTCCAGTCAATTACAATTGCCTTATTTCCATTTACCCTTGAAGAGCTTTTTGGGTATCTAGTTGATGGTCATCCTTGTCAAATGGCCTGCCTAGTGAAGGCTTGAACCTGCAGTGCTTCAGACTTCCTTCCAGGACTTCACTGTTTTTGATCCTATCTTGCCACTTGATATTAAGTATTTAATTCCTATATTCCAGATGAGGTAATTTAGGTAAAGAGAAATGAAGTGACTCACCCAAGGTCACACAGCGGACAAGTGTCAGAGCTGGGATTAGAACCCAAGTCCTTGTGACTCCCAGGCACACCTCTATCCATTGTCCAGCCTATTTACGATTGCCTTATTTCCACTTACCCTTGAAGAGCCTTTTGGGTATCTAGTTGTTGGTCACCTTTGTCAAATGGCCTGCCTAGTGAAGGCTTGAACCTGCAGCGCTTCAGACTTCCTTCCAGGACTTCACTGTTTTTGATCCTATCTTGCCACTTGATATTAAGTATTTAATTTCTATATTCCAGATGAGGTAATACTTCCAGGCACACGCTCTATCCTTTGTCCAGCCTATTTACGATTGCCTTATTTCCACTCACCCATGAAGAGCTTTTTGGGTATCTAGTTGTTGGTCATCCTTGTCAAATGGCCTGCCTAGTGAAGGCTTGAACCTGCAGCGCTTCAGACTTGCTTCAGGACTTCACTAGTTTTGATCCCATCTTGTCACTTGATATTAAGTATTTTATGTAGGTGCCCAGGGTGGGACTCTTCTAGAAGTTCAGTGTGATGTCTTTGGGAGGTGTAAGCTTTACAGTCATAGAGTTACTCACTACCATATGTTCAGTCTGGTCAGAATTCTGACGCCTTACTTCAAGGGCAATGTAACCCAGGTAATTCAGGACGTGATTCAAACTCTGTGTCCTGGTGGAGCTCCTTGATTAGGTGTTTGCCAGGTGTTGGTCTCCTTCTTCTTCAAAGCAGCATGGCTTAGTGGTTAGAGCACAGCCCTGGGAGTCAGAAGGCCATGGGTTCTAATCCCGGCTCTGCCAATGTCTGCTGTGTGACCTTGGGCAAGTCACTTCGCTTCTCTGGGCCTCAGTTCCTTCATCTGTAAAATGGGGATTAAGACTGTGAGCCCCACGTGGGACAATCTGATTACCTTGTATCTACCCCAGCACTTAAAACAGTGCTTGGCACATAGTAAGCGCTTAATACCATCATTATTTTTTTCTGGCTAATTAGCGGACCATAATGGTTCATAGTCATTTGGAGGGATATACTTCTACAGAACAGTCCATTACCACGTGGGAGCCCCTGAGTGGATTATTTAAGAACCTGTCAACCTTTTAACTTAGTGGAAAAAGTATGGGCTTGGGAGTCAGAGGTCGTGGGTTCTAATCCTGGCCCCATCACTTGTCAGCTTTGTGACTTTGGACAAATCACTTCATTTCTCTGTGCTTCAGTTGCCTCATCTGTAAAATGGGGATTAAGACTATGAGCCCCACCTGGGATAACCTGATAACCTTGTATCTCCCCCAGCACTTAGAATAGTGCTTGGCACATAGTAAGCGCTTAACAACTACCATTATCATTATTATGGTATTTAATAAGTGCTTACTACGTACCAGACACTGTACGAAGCACTGGGGTGGATACAAGCAAATTGGGTTGGACAAAGTCCCCGTCCCACGTGGGGCTCACAGTATCAATCCCCGTTTTACAGATGAGGTAACTGAGGCATAGACAAATGAAATGACTAGCCCAAGGTCTCACAGCAGACAAGCGGCAGAGCTGGGATGAGATTGAAAGAGTTTTCCTGTGGACTTGAATCCCATCCTATCAAGCTGACACTGGTTTTCCCATTTTTCCTCTTGGATTTGCACTGTTTACTCACCCCTCCCTCAGCTCTACAGCAGTTATGTACATAACCATAATTTATCTATTTATTTTAATATCTGTCTTTCCCTCTAGACTGTAAGCTTGTCGTGGGGAGGGAATGGGTTTACCAACTCTGTTATATTGTACTCTCCCAAGCGCTTACTACAGTGCTCTGCACACAGAAAGTGCTCGATAAATATGATGAATGAAAGAGGGAGCGGAGTATAGATGTAGGTACTTAAGTGGGATTATGGGAAAGGCTAGTATCAGAGCTTAAAATGGGTATAGAATCAAAGGCATAATCAATGCAGAAGGGAGGGCAGATAGGGGAAATAAGAGGTGAGAGAGGGCAATTAAATAAAAGTGAAGTGAGAGGATGAGAGAGGCTCTTAGGAGGAAGACATGGAAAGAGAAAATAAACAGAGATAAGCACTTTAATAAGTGAGGACCTAATATTTTTGCTAGAAACACAAAAAAATAAATAAATCTATGTTTCTAGGAAAGGAGGCTTAGTCTAAGGCTTCTGCTGGCACTGAGGCTTTTGTTGTTTGTAGCACTCTTCCCTTAATTTTAAAATGGTGTCCTGGAAATCTCAGCCCTTTATAAATCAGAGATTTCCATTACACTTCTCTCTTCTAAATATTCTCCAGTGACAGCTTATTGAATTGCGCTGTATTACATATGTAAATTGTAGTGTGCAGATTGTTTTACTTGATCGTTATGGTTTTCAAGACTGTTGATTACACAGATAGGTGATGCCGTGAATAAAAACTCACACCTGTGTATTAAGTATCCATTTTTAAAATTCTCTCTCATTGGAAGCAGGGCACTGGCAAATACAGTCTTGAGGGGAGCGAAAGAACAATTATGCTACTCCCTGTCAGCAGTGACCATGTGTTGATCTTGGGGTGGAAGCAGTGTGGCCTAGTGAAAAGCGTACGGGCCTGGGAGCCGGAGGTCCTGGGTTCTAATCCTGGCACTCAAGAAGCTTACAATGTAGGGGTTGCCTGCTTCAGGAGGAAATTATCTAATTTCCGGATGTGCAATATTCTTCTCTTGACATTATTTCCTGTGTTTTGAGCCTGCTTTTCAGCTGTCAATCAATTAGGAGCTCTGGGGGAACTTGCAGAAGTATTTCTTAGTAATAAATTGTCTAATCTTTTTTAAATTTTTCTTAAAATTAGGCTTCATTTTTTATTTTCCAGCTGAGCCTGAGCAATCTTGATATCTTTAATTTTATTGTTAGCCATAATAATAATAATAATAATAATAATAATAATAATAATAATAATAACTAGGTATCTTTTAAGCATTTACTATGTGTCAGCCACTGTACTAAGCACTGGGGTGGATACAAGCAAATCATATTGGACATAGTCCCTGTCCTGCATAGGGCTCACAGTCTTTATCCCCATTTTTCAGATGAGATAACTGAGGCACAGACAAGTGAAGTGACTTATCCAAGACCACAGGGCAGTCAAGTGGTGGAGCTGGGAACTTCTGAATCCCAGGCCCGTGCTCTAACCACTATGCGATGCTGCTTCTCAACCACCATGACTTTAACCATTTCCCAAATATACTACAACTGCCTTTACCTCCTTGTTACCAATTTAGTAGTGTTTTTATTTATTTATTTATTTATTTATTTATTTATTTATTTATTTATTTATTTTGCTTGTACATATCTATTCTATTTATTTTATTTTGTTAGTATATTTGGCTTTGTTCTCTGTCTCCCCCTTTTAGACTGTGAGCCCACTGTTGGGTAGGGACTGTCTCTAGATGTTTCCAACTTGTACTTCCCAAGTGCTTAGTACAGTGCTCTGCACACAGTAAGTGCTCAATAAATACGATTGATTGATTGATTGATAGAATCATCAGCTATTGAAAGACAGCTTGACTTAATGAAAGAACATGGAAGTAGTAGCCAAGAGACAAGCGTTCTAGACTCAGCTCTCCTACTGGTCTACTGTCGGAAACTGGGCAAAGTTAACCCCAGTGCCTCAGTTTACTCATCTGTAAAATGGAGAGGAGAACCCCACACTCCATACCTCTTCGACTAAGGGCCAAGTGTTGGTCAGAGGTGAGCCCTGTGACTTTACAACTTTTCTTGTATCCAGCGCTTGACATACAGTGAGCACTTAATAAATACCATAAATTTTTAAGCAAACTCCTTAATGGGTTGTAATGGGTTGTTTTGCAAGATTTTCATACCTGGACCTGCTTTGAAGATTTATCTGTGGAGGGAAAAGAGTTCAGAAGAATTCTCGGGGGTATGTTTTAGCAGAGAGTGAGTTCAGAATGCAAAGTTTCTGCATGGAAAATGGGTGGTTTTTTGCTGTCTGAAGTTCCCCTGGAACTGAGCAGCCTGGACCCAGCATTCAAACAGTTCCTTTTTTTAAAATGTTATTTGTTCTGCTCTTACTATTTGTCAAGCACTGTCCCAAGTGCTGGGATAGATACCAGCTAATCAGTTTGGATATAGTCCATGTCCCATGAGGGGCTCACAGTCTTAATCCCCATTTTACAGATGAGGTAACTGAGGCATAGAGAAGTTAAGCGACTTGTCTAGGGTCACACACTGTACTAAGAACTTGGGCGAGTACAATATAATGAAGTTGATAGACATGATTGCTGTCCACAGGGAGCTTACAGTGTAGAAAGAGACAGACATTAATATAAATTAAAGATGAGGAAATAGTAGAGTATAAGAATATTTATATAAGTTCTATGAGGCTGGAATGAGTATCAAAAGGATTAAGGGGTACACAGTGAAGTGCGGGATGCAGAGGGAAGGATGGAAAGGAGAAATGGGGACTTAGTCACGGAAGGCCTCCTGGAGGAAATGTGATTTTAGGAGAGTTTTGAATGCCTGTCTCTTTTATCTAAGGATGCAAAAATATTTTTTATGGTATTTGTTTAAGCATGTACTATGAGTCAAGTATCATTCCGTGTGCTGGGGTAGATACAAGTTAATCAGGGGGGATACAGTTCCTGTCCCACATGGGGTTCACAGAACAGGCCTTGAATCTCCATTATGTGGTTGATGAAACTGAGGCAGAGAGAAGTTAAGTGACTTTCCCTAGGCCGTACAGCAGGCCTAGTTCCACAGTGGTGGAAGAGGGGTCAGAATCCAGTTCTTCCGACTCCCGGGCCCGTATTATCTCCACAAGACCATGCTGCTTCCCTATTTTTGCCAGGGAACTGTGTAATGACTGTGAAAAGTTAAATGTCATGGTTGCGGGGAAGGATGGATTGCATGCATATTCATGACCACTTTTTTTCAGAAATCATCAGGTTATTTATCCTTTAGAAGCCACCTTAATATCATTGTGAGCAAGTGAGAAAATCTTCCCTCTTTCCTCTAGGCTGTAAGCTCCTTGTGGGCAGGGCGCGGCGAGGTGGATAGAGCATGGGTCTGGGAATCAGAAGGTCATGGGTTTTAATCCTGGCTCTGCCACTTGTCTGATGTGTGGCCTTGGGCAAGTCACTTAATTTCTCTGTACCTCAGTTACCTCATCGGTAAAATGGGAATTGAGACTGTGAGCCCCACATGGAACAGGGACTGTGTCCAACCCAATTTGCTTGTACCCACCCCAGAGCTTAGTACAGTGCCTGGCACATAGTATATGCTTAACAAATGCCACAGTTATTATTATTATTATGATTATTAAGGGACCAGGAAGTGGGGACATATTTCCAGAGTACCAAATAAAGGCCACAGGCAACGTTAAAGAAGACAAGAAGGCCACCTGTTCTCCAAACATGAAGACTCTATAGCTGTTCTATTACTGGAGTGGAATGGAACAGTCAGAGCAAAGGAGATAGCGCCTGGAGAGTAATGCACCTTCACTAGAAGTTGTCAATAGGAAGAAAATGAAAAAAAATCTGGAGTGTGGTCTTTAGAAATGTCAGCGAGTAAGGCCCAAGGAATCAGAGATTGTCTACTAGGAAACACGTAAGTCGCTTTCTTATTTGTGACCCCTGAAAAGTGCAATAATGTAATTACAAAGTGGACCCCAGTTCAATGGAAGTTAAAAAATAAATAAGGTCCCTACCTATCCAGTGCAGTGCTCAGAAGCCGTCAAATGACAAGCCAGCAGATGAACTCACATCATCGTTTGGAAGCTGGAAGGCAATTTCTCTCCAAATTTGGAATTCCTCCAGATGATCATTCTAAATTTCTAATGTTCTGTTTGTTTTTAAAAGTTCACTCAAATGCTCTATTCTCCCACCCTAATTGATTTTCCTCCCCCTCAAGCTTGAGCAGTGCTGGAAGACTGATTTTGCTGTAGCAGAAAGTGATGGGTCAGCTAGGTGGAAACTGTACCATGGCAGCTTGCCAAGCTGTACCTCAGTGGACAGAGAAGTGGGCTGGCTCTTTTTTTTTTAAGATATTTGTGAGAAGCATTATGTCCCAGTAGATACAGCCTGGGAGTCAGAAGGACCTGGGTTGTAATCCCAGCTACTCCATTGTCTGCTGTATAATAATAATAATAATAATGATGATGATGGCATTTATTAAGCACTTACTATGTGCAAAGCACTGTTCTAAGTGCTGGGGAGGTTACAAGGTGATCCGGTTGTCCCACGTGGGGCTCACAGTCTTAATCACCATTTTACAGATGAGTTAACTGAGGCTTAGAGGAGTTAAGTTACTTGCCCAAAGTCACACAGCTGACAAGTGTTGGAGCCGGGATTTGAACCCATGACCTCTGACTCCAAAGCCTGGGCTCTTTCCACTGAGCCACGCTGCTTCTCTGTATAACCTTGGGCAAGTCACTTAACTTATAAATCAGAGATCATAATAATAATAATGATATTTGTTAAGCACTTACTTTGTGCCAGGCACTGTACTAAGTGCTGGAGTGGATACAAGCAAATTGAGTTGGACAAAGTCCCTGTCCCACGGGGGGCTCACAGTTTCAATCCCCATTTTACAAATGAGGTAACTGAGGCACAGAGAAATGAAGTGACTTGCCCAAGGTCGCACAGCAGACAAGTGGTGGAGCCGGTATTAGAACCCATGACCTTCTGACTCTACCCTAGCATTTAATGCAGAGACTGACACACAGTACATGCTTAACAAATACCACTGAAAAGAAGATTCATTCATTCAGTCGTATTTATTGAGCACTTACTGTGTGCAGATCACTGTACTAAGTGTTTGGGAAGTACAAGTTCATTCTTTCATTCATTCATTCAATCGTATTTATTGAGCGCTTACTATGTGCAGAGCACTGTACTAAGCGCTTGGGAAGTACAAGTTGGCAACATATAGAGATGGTCCCTACCCAGCAGCGGGCTCATAGTCTAGAAGGGGGAGACAGGCAACAAAACAAAGCATGTGGACAGCTGGACAAATAGAATTAAAGCTAGATGCACATCATTAACAAAATAAATAGAATAGTAAATATGTACAAGTAAAATAATAATTTCATCTGACTCACTCACTGTCCTGTGTGGTGCTCACAGGCCCTGGCTTCTCACATGGCTGGAGGTGGGATCATGATTGTGTGGTGGGGACATGCGTATGTGGGATAGCCCTCATGTATGCTCGTAACAACTACTACTACTACTACTACTACTACTACTACTACTACTACTGAAGCAGTGTGGCTAAATGGATAGAGCATGGGCCTGGGAATCAGAAGGACCTGGGTTCTAATCCTGAATCTGCCACATGCCTGATACTTGACCTTGTATAAGTCATTTCCCCCTCTCATGGTGGCACCTGGGGGAGTTTCCAGTACTCCACCAGTCTCGGCTACGGCGGGGAGAGTCAAGCAGAGGAATATCCATTCCATTCCTAGCTTGGGCAGTGGCTAGCGAGTGAAAGGCAATCCCTTCAAAGCCCTACTGAGAGCTCACCTCCTTCAGGAGGCCTTCCCACACTGAGCCCCCTTTTCTCTCTCCCCCTCCCTATCCCCCTGCCCTACCTCCTTCCCCACACAGCACCTGTATATATGTTTGTACAGATTTATTATTCTATTTATTTTACTTGTACATAATGATGGCATTTATTGCAAGTACTATGTGCAAAGCACTGTTCTAAGCGCTGGGGAGAATACAAGGTGAACAGGTTGTCCCACGTGGGGCTCACAGTTTCAATCCCCATTTTCCAGATGAGGGAACTGAGGCCCAGAGAAGTGAAGTGACTTGTCCAAAGTCACACAGCTGACAAGTGGCGGAGCCGGCATTTGAACCCATGACCTCTGACTCCAAAGCCCGGGCTCTTTCCACTAAGCCACGCTGCTTACTATTCTATTTATTTTGTCAATGATGTCCATCTAGCTTTACTTGTATTTATTCTGATAACTTGACACCTGACCACGTTTTGTTTTGTTGTCTGTCTCCCCCTTCTAGACTGCGAGCCTGTTGTTGGGTATGGACCGTCTCTATGTGTTGCCAACTTGTACTTCCCAAGCGCTTGGTACAGTGCTCTGCACACAGTAAGTGCTCAATAAATACAATTGAATGAATGAATGAATATATGAATGCTACAAGTCAAAACTCACCCGTACTGGGCAGCAGCGGCATGGAACAGAGTCGAGGGCAGAGACTCAAGGTTACTGTGCGGAAGGAGGCAATGGTAAACCGCTTCTGGATTTTTACCAAGAAAACTCTATAGATACTCTACCAGGACGATTGCAGGTGGAGGTGGGGTGCTCTGGGAGAGATATATCCATGGTGTCGCTCTGGGTGGGAAACAACTCTATGGCATAAGACAAGTCACCACTTCTCTGGGCCTCAGTCACCTCATCTGTAAAATGGAGATTTAGAGTGTGAGTCCCATGTGGGACAGGAACTGTGTCCAATCTTAATAACTTGATTTACCCTGGTGCTTAGAACAGTGCTTGGCAGATAGTAAGTGCTTAACTAGTACCATAATTATTATTATTGTTTTTATTACTAAGTCTCAGCGACTACACAGCAATGGCCACCAATGAAAGGATCTCTCTGGAAGAGAAAGAAGAGATCTGGAATGGTAGAGGGTAGAGTGATTACCCCATCCCAATCTATTTGGGGTTCATAATAATAATAATAATAATAACAATAATAATAATAACTGCGGTATTTGTTAAGGGCTTACTATGTGTCAAGCACTTTTCTAAGCGCTGGGGGAGATACTAGCTAATCAGGTTGGACACAGTCCCTGCCCCTCATGGGGCTCTTAGTCTTAATCCACATTTGAGGTAACTGAGGTCCAGAGAGGTTCGTTCATTCATTCATTCATTCATTTATTCAATCGTATTTAATGAGCGCTTATTGTGTGTATAGCACTGTGCTAAGCTCTTGGGAAGTACAAATCGGCAACATATAGAGACAGTCCCTACCTAACAACAGGCTCACAGTCTACAAGGGGGAGACAGACAACAAAACGAAACAAGTAGACAGGTGTCAATACCATCAGAATAAATAGAATTATAGCTATATACACATCATTAATAGAGTAATAAATATGTACAAATATACACAAGTGCAGTGGGAAGGGGAAGGGGGTAGGGCGGGCGGGGTGATGGGAAGGGGAAGAGGAGGAGGAGAGGAAAAAGGGTGGCTCAGTCTGGGAAGGCCTCCTGGAGGAGGTGAGCTCTCAGTAGGGCTTTGGAGGAAGAGAGCTAGTTTGGCAGATGTGTGGAGGGAGGGCATTCCAGGCCCGAGGTAGGATGTGGGCCAGGGGTTGATGGCACGACAGGCAAGAACGAGGCACAGTGAGGTTAGTGGCAAAGGAGCCAAGTGTTCAGGCTGGGATGGAGAAGGAGAGAAGGGAGGTGAGGTAGGAGGGGGCGAGGTGATGGAGAACTTTGAAGCCGAGAATGAGGAGCTTTTGCTTGATTCGAAGATTGATAGGCAACCACTGGAGATTTTTGAGGAGGGGAGTGACATGCCCAGAGCTTCTCTGTACCAAGATAATCTGGGCAACAGAGTGAAGTATAGATTGAAGCGTGGAGAGACAGGAGGATGGGAGATCAGAAAGGAGGCTGATGCAGTAATCCAGTCAGGATAGGATGAGAGACTGAACCAGTAAGGTAGCGGTTTGGATGGAGAGGAAAGGGTGGATCTTGACAATGTTGCAGAGGTGAGGCCCGCAGGTTTTGGTGACAAATTGAATGTGTGGGGTGAATGAGAGAGCGGAGTTGAGGATGACACCAAGGTTGTGGGCTTGTGAGACAGGAAGGATGGTTGTGCCATCTGCAGTGATGGGAAAGTCTGGGAGAGGACAAGGTTTGGGAGGGAAGACAAGGAGCTCAGTCTTGGACATACTGAGTTTTAGATGGCGGGCAGACATCTAGATGGAGATGCCCTGAAGGCAGGAGGAGATATGAGCCTGGAGGGAGGGAGAGGGAACAGGGGTGGAGATGTAGATTTTGGGTGTCATCAGCATAGAGATGATAGTTGAAGCCGTGGGAGCAAATGAGTTCACCAAGGGAGTGAACAGAAGGGGACCAAGCACTGACCCTTGAGGAACCCCTACATAAGGGGATGGGAGGGAGAGGAGAAGCCCGTGAAGGAGACTGAGAATGAACAGCCAGAGTGACTTGCCCAAGGTCACACAGCAGAGAAGTGGCAGAGCCGATCTTAGAACCCATGACCTTCTGACTCCCGGGTCTGGGTTCTATCCATTGGGCCAGACTTTTCTCAATCTAGATTTCTCTTGCTCTCATTCTGCTCTTGATCTAGGCAAAAATCCCCACCCATTAACAAGCCTGGACCACAGGCACATGAGCCTGGATAGGAGTCTTTCTATTTTCATGTTGACCGTCAATCCCATTGATTTCATTATCATCTTTATTGTTAATTTTTAAAGGTTTTCATGTTTTGAATTAAATTTATCTACAGAAGCTAGTTGAAGTTTATGTACCAGCTCATGGCTTGGACTGAACTGGAGTTTTTTTTCCTCCTTTAAATCCCCTCCTGCCCTATTAATTTCACTTTTCAAATTCCCCACTCCTTCAGTTTCTCGGCAGTAATTACCTGACCTCCAAGCTCTGGGAGCAGCACCTAGGTGACACAATTATGCTCTTGAAGCGAGTCAGCATAATTTTTCTGCTGTGGTTGCCAGCTCCCTGCTTGAATGTGGGGTGGGGGTGGCGTAAGTCGCAAAGACAGAGAGGGAGTGAGACAGAAAGGCTAAAAGTGATCATTAATAATTGAGGTATTTGGTAATCATTTACTAAGTGGCAAGCACTGGAGCAGAAACACTGTAACAGTGCTTGGCACATAGTAAGCGCTAAACAAATACTCTAACTGTTATTACCCAAGTCAGTCACAATCGCCTTTCCATATTGGATTTGCAAGAGCCAAGCAGATTGGATTTCTAATCCCCAATTTACAAATGGGGAAACTGAGGTCCAGAAAAGTTAAGTAACCTGCCCAAGGTCACAGAGCAAACAAGAAGCAGAGCCATGATTAAAACCAAGCCCTCCTGACTCCCAGTCTCATGGTCCCTCCTTTGTCCAACCTGATTGGGTATTTACTCTATGTTCGTACAGTTCTTGGCACCTAGTAAGAGCTTAACAAATATCACCTCTAGACTGTAACTACTCTGTTACCCAGCCCCTTCTTACCTCACTTTCCTTCTCTCCTTCTCCATCCCAGACTGTACACTCTGCTCCTCTGGTGCCACTACCCTTCTCACTGTGCCTCATTCTCTCCTACCTCGCCGTCGACCCCTGGCCCATGTCCTACCATGTTCTTCCTCCTCAAATCTGCCAAATATCACACTTTCCCCCTTCAAAGCCCTACTGAAAGCTCACCTCATCCAGGAGGCCTTCCCAGACTGTCTCCCTTTTCCCCTGCTCCCTATCGCCCCGACTCGCTCCCTTCACTCTACCTCTCTCCCTGCCCCACAGCACTTGTGTATATATGTACATATTTATAATTATAATTCTATTTATTTTTATTAACATGTATATATCTATAATTCTAGTTATTTATAATGATGCTACTGATGCCTGTTTACTTGTTTGATGTCTTGGGGTGTTAGCGTGGCTCAGTGGAAAGAGCCCAGGCTTGGGAGTCAGAGGTCATGGGTTCAAATCCCGGCTCAGCCAATTGTCAGCTGTGTGACTTTGGGCAAGTCACTTCACTTCTCTGTGCCTCAGTGACCTCATCTGTCAAATGGGATGAAGACTGTGAGCCCCACCTGGGGCAACCTGATCACCTTGTATCCTCCCCAGTGCTTAGAACAGTGCTTGGCACATAGTAAGCTCTTACCAAATGCCATCATTATTATTATCCAGCACTTAGAACAGTGCTTTCCACATAGTAAGTGCTTAATAAATACCACCATTAATTAATGTCTGTTTCCCCACTTCTAGACTGTGAGCCCGTTGTGGGCTGGGATTGTCTCTATTTGTTGCTGAATTGCACTTCCCAAGTACTTAGTACAGTGCTCTGCACACAGTAAGCACTCAAAAATAAATATGATTGAATTGACTGAACATAATCTCCCTGTAGGCAAGTATCATGTCTACCGACTCTATTGTATTGTACTCTCCCAAGCACGAATACCACCTATTGCTTATTATTATTATTATTTTCATTATTATTTCATTCATAAGTTCCCTGGACATTCTGCTGATTGACAAGTGTGGTCTGCAGGGGTTTGTACTGACAAAGCTCGTTCTTAGGGTTTGACACATTTTCTATCTTCCAGACTCTAATGTAACTGGAGCCCAAGAAGAGCCCTAGTGAACAAACTCAGCTCAGTGTGTGACATCAGTGTGATTTGGTATTACTGAGCCAGTGTATGCTCCTTGATGAGACGTGAGCAGCATTTTTATTCGTCTCCCCTTCTCTTCCACAATAGTGTTTGAATTCTTCCGAGCTACCTTCCTTCCTGGTTATATTCATTTCAGGTGACATGCTTTCCAAGCCTTCAGGATATATGAACTATCTAGTATCTGCCCGGCTTACTCTATACATCTTCACACTGTTTTAAATGGAACATAATGAAGATGTAGTCAACGACAGAAGAACCCCACGGAAGGAAAAGGGAGGGGAATCCCTCAAAGTCCACCCACAACTTCAGCATGAGACACATTACCGAAGCGCATATGAACTTGAAGGCCTTCCATTATGAAGTCCTGCATGAAAGATCATCTTCAAAAGAAAACAAAGCCCATCCAGTTCACCCCATACATTAAACCAACTCAGGTTATTGTACTATTGAAACAAAATACTTTTGTTCGGGAGTTTGAGGAGAAGAACTAAGTGATTCACAGGTGCCAGATGACCATAATGGGAGATAATTGTCTCTACAAATCAAACTACTTGTCAGTGAAACTCTGTGGGAGCCTCAAAAGTAGACAGACTCTGTCAAACTTCTCATTGAACTAGTCATAAATCTTTCTGATCATTTATGAACCTGGATATAGTCCTGATCTACTTGCAAACTATCAACCGAAGTGAAAACATCTGCCAAATTGAGGTTAGTTTATTTCCACGAGTCAGGTCTTCATTGGGGCTTTCTCTGCCTCCACTTTTGTCTATCTTAAGTTTTGCTAAAAACCAAGACGCTAATACTCTCTGTGCTGAAGAGCATTTTTTGTTTTGAAGTATAACTCCCAATCTCGCTTTCTTCTTTTCAGACTCTTCCAACAAGTTTTCAGACCTCCCTTCCTTACCCCCCTTTTTAAAATGGTATTTGTTAAGCACTTACAATGTGCCAGGCACTACTCAAAGAGTTGGGATAGATACAAGATAATTATACTGGTAATTGTGCTATTTGTTAAGCACTTACTATGTGCCAAGCACTGTACTAAGTGCTGGGGTAGATACAAGGTAATCGGGTCCCATGTGAGACACAGTCTAAATAGGAGGGAGAACAGGTATTGAACACCCATTTTGCAGATGAGGGAACTGAGACACAGATTTTGACCAAGGTCACATAACTGAAAAGTTGAGGAGCCAAAATTAGAACCTCTAAGCCTGATGCCCAGGCCTGTGTCCTATTCATCAAGATAAGACCCTTCCTTAGTTTACAAATCCGAGAAAATAATGAAATTGAAAGTCTAGTGGGGAGTCCTGTGTTCTTTACCTGTCCCTTGCTGTCAGCCTCCTCCTCTCCCTACCTTCAAAGCCTTATTGAAGACACATCTTCTCCAAGACGACTTCCCTGACAAAGCCCTCCTTTCCTCTTCTCCCACTCCCTTCTGCCTCACCCTGACTTGCTCCCTTTATTCATCCCCCTCCCAGCCCCACAGCACTTATGTACAGATCCGTAATTATTTACATTATCGTCTATTTCCCCACTGTAAATTCATTGTGGGCAGGGAATGTGCCTTATGTTGTACTATCCCAAGCGCTTAGTACAGTGCTCTGCACACAGTAAGCCCTCAATACCACTGATTGACTGACTCATTTTGCAATGAGACCCTTTAGCTCTAGGTGAAGCCATGTTTTCGAACATCCAGAGATTAGAAAAAACTGTCAACACCTTGCTAAAAGACAGAGCCAGCCTGTTTTTTTTTTTTTTAACCACCATTACATACAGTGGAAGGACCTGGGTTTAAACCCATACTCTGCCATTTGCTTGTTGTAGGACCTACGGCAAGTCATTAAATCTCTCTGGGTCTCAACTTCTTTCTCTGCAAAATGGGGATTAAATGCCATTTCTCACTTTCCCTTAGACTGTGAGACCCATATAGGACAGGGGCTGTGTTTGATTTGATTGTACTATACCCTACACTTAGTATAGTGCTTGGCATAGAGTGCTTAACCAATAGCGGAATTGGTATGCTTATGTCAACAGTTAGTACATATGAAGTAATGAAAGCAAGAATAAGGCAGGTATATCAGAAAGTATATGATAGTCATTTTCCATTGCCTTACATTTGAATAAATCTCCAAATTATCCTCTAGGAAGGACATGATGATAATAATAATAATGGCATTTGTTAAGTGCTTACTATGTGTGAAGGACTGTTCTAAGCGCTGGGGGAATACAACGTGATCAGGTGGGGTTCACAGTCTTAATCCCCATTTTACTGATGAGGTAACTGAGGCTCAGAGAAGTTAAGTGACTTGCCCAAGGTCACACAGCAGACATGTGGAGGAGCCAGGATTAGAACCCATGACCTCTGACTCCCAAACCCGTGCTCTTGACGCTGAGCCACGCTGCTTCATTACTTTAAATAGATAATGCCCTATCTCAAAATGAATGCCATCTTATGCAATAGTAGTTAGTATGAGTGTTAACTGAGCATTCATTTAATGCAATACCCTGACCTTAGTGCTTGGGAAATAAAAACAAAAGAGAAGAGCCACAATCCACACCCATAAGGAGCTTACACTAACTAGTGAGACAGGCATGAAAATATTTACCGCATAGTCATGATAAATGATTGAAACAAATCTGAAAATGAATGCGGTTGCATCAGGTTAGCATGCTGGAATATGACTTTGAAAGTCTAGCTTTGGATATTTGGTATCCACTCCCCCATCAGCCCTACAGCACTTATGTACAGATCCATAAATTATTTGTATTTATGTCTGTCTCCCCCAGTAAAGCTAATAACGAAAATAATAATATTTGTTTAGCACTTACTATGAACCAGGCACTATTCTAAACCCTAGGTTAGACAAAAGATAATTGGATTGGACACAGTCCCTGTCCCACATAGGGCATATGGTCTTAATCCCCAAATTAAAAATGAGGGAACTGAGGCACAGAGAAGTTAAATGATTTACCCAAGGTCAAACAGCAGCCAAGTGGCAGAACGGGATTAGAGCCCGGGTCGTTCTGACTCCGAAGCCCATGCTCTATCCACTAGACCACACTGCTTCACCGTGGGCAGGAAACGTGTCTAAAAAATTCTGCTGCATTTTACTTTACCAAACTCAGTGCAGTGCTCTGCACAAGTCAATGCTCTTTGACTTTCTGAGGAGACCTTTATTGACTCCCCCTGCCCACGGCCAGGGTGTCAGTTTCTCCATCCATTAAATGGGACTCCGGTCTACACTTACCTGCCTGTCCATTGTGTAGAGAGAAATTATTGAACAACATTTGTAGAGTGCTTCAAAGTACTCTAATTGCAGGCTCAGTACTGCTCAGTGGTTTCACCAGTCAGCTCTGCCATGAGGTCTATCAGCTGCTTTTAAACATCTCTTAGCTTCATTATTCTCCAAGATGTTTTAAAGAAAAATTTTGCCTGAGCCTACCGACCTTGTGAGTGTGTGTGTGTGTGTTTTCCCCCCTTCATTACTTCTCATTTCTACTTTCCCTCCTTTCCCTCCTCTACTGATGGTCGACATTAGATAGTAGTAGGCTGGACTTGATAAATCTCCCGCCCTAAGGTTTTCAAAATTCTTATTGATCTATCGTGCTTTGATATTAAGGGAAAAATTGAAACATCAGGTGTGGGACAAGATAGCTTCTGAGTTTAAGAGACCAGCTGGCCCCGTTAAAAGACTTGGCTATCGTAAGGGTTCCAAAATTTTCCTTTGTAAAGCAAGAGAAATAGATTGTGTGATGTCACTAGCAATAAAAATCCACAGATACTACAGCAGGAGGATAAAGCTGATTATCAGAAAGCATGTAGATACGTTGGTCTCTTGTGGTCATAGTGATCATTCTGGCTTTATTTAATGGTATCCCCACACGATTGGTTGTGATATTTGATGTCAAAAGGTAAAAAGCTATTTTAAGCTACCCACCCCCACCTTCTCCATACTTTGTGAACTCCTTGTGGGTAGGGAATATATCTAATTCTCACCTCACTAGATAGGCACTTAAAAATATCACTACTGTTGCTGCTACTGAAAAAACACCCCAGTGTGGCTAAGTGGAAAGAGCCCGGGCTTGGGAGTCAGAGGTCATGGGTTCAAATCCCGGCTCCGCCAATTGCCAGCTGTGTGACTTTGGGCAAGTCACTTCATTTCTCTGTGCCTCAGTTCTCTCATCTGTAAAATGGGGATTAAGACTGTGAGTCCCACGTGGGACAACCTGATCACCTTGTATCCTCCTCAGCACTTAGAACGGTGCTTTGCACATAGTAAGCGCTTAACAAATGCCATTATTATTATTATTATTCATTAGCTACAACTCCACAGCCCAAATCCACAACCACAGCAGTAGGATTACCTCTCTTCAGCCCTCAGTTGAGGCATTTGGATCTGTAGCACTTAAACACGCGATACTCACCACAGCACTTATGTAAATGTCCTTATACTCTGCTGCTTACCCTATCTGTAATTTAAATGTCCATCTCCCCCACTACATTGTACATTGGTAATGATCCTATGCCCCAAGTTTAGTGTATGGTACTCTTCCAAGGGCATGCAGCAAACTATCAGTCAATGTCATGGATTAATTAAAGGTGTGTGTCTGGAGGGGAGATCAGTTTATCTCAACTACTCTTTAAAAATTACCACTCCAAAAGTTAGTAGATGTAAGCTCAGCGTGGTCAGGGAATGTGTCTTATATTGTACTCTCCCAAGCATTTTGTACAGTACTCTGCACACAGTAAGCACTCAAGTGTGATTGATTGGCCCAGATTAAATCTTTTTATGAGCCTGTTTATCCCCCCCCCACACCCTTTACTTATAAACCGTGAGCCCCTAGGGGACCAGGGACTTCCTATATGTCATCCCTCTACTAGCAAAATCTTTTGCCCAAAGGTGGCACTTAAATTTATTCAATTATATTTATTGAGCACTTACTGTGTGCAACGCACTGTACTAAGATTTGGGAGAGTACACTATAACAACAGACACATTCCCTGCCCATAATGAGTTTAGAGTCACCACTTCCATTCATTGACACTTGGGACAAGGTGGATTTTTGCAGACTATTACCACAAAGAAAGTCAACCACAGTTGGAGCCAAAAAATGTTATTGCCAAATCTCCTGTAGACTGGATAGCTGACCTGGGGTGTTAAAATTGACTCCGTATTCTGGGGGCCTGCGTTTGGGATAATTCATTCATTCAATTGTATTTATTGAACGCTTACTGTGTGCAGAGCACTGTACTAAGAGCTTAATGACCAACAGCTGCAGGGGGAACTGCTAATAGTTGTGAGGTGGATTTGAGCTCCCTGACCCAGCCACTCAGGTAATAACAATAATTGTGGTATTCATTCAATTGTATTTATTGAGCACTTACTGTGTGCAGAGCACTGTACTAAGCGCTTATTTGTAGGCACTCTTGCCAAGTCCTGACATTGGGTCCAGATTCTGTATCCCCCTCTTAGACTGTGAGCCCGTTGTTGGGTAGGGACCGTCTTTATATGTTGCCGACTTGTACTTCCCAAGCACTTAGTACAGTGCTCTGCACATAGTAAGTGCTCAATAAATATGATTGAATGAAGCAGGTTGGACACAGTCCCCATCTCACCTCATCAAGGGCAAGTGAGGAAGGTCAAGACTGGGAGAGGAGAAAGAAGGTGAAATCAAAGCCCTACTGAGAGCTCACCTCCTTCAGGAGGCCTTCCAGACTGAGATCCCCTTTTTCCTCCCCATCATCCCCCCCATCATCCCCACCATCTTCTTCCCCTCCCCACAGCCCTTTAATATATTAATTTCTACACATTTATTACTCTATTTTATTTGTACATATTTACTATATTTTATTAATGATGTGTATATAGATATAATTCTATTTATCCTGATAGTATTGACACCTATCTACTTGTTTTGTTGCCTGTCTCCCCCTTCTAGGCTGTGAGCCCGTTGTTAGGTAGGGACCTTCTCTATATGTTGCCGATTTGTACTTCCCAAGTGCTTAGTACAGTGCTCTGCACACTGTAAGCGCTCAATAAATACGATTGAATGAATAAATGGAGGGAGAGAAATGGGATTATTGATCCTGTTGGAATATCTATTCCAACAGGGTCAATCCACCCATTCCCCTTCTAGACTGTGAGCACACTGTTGCGTAGGGACCGTCTCTATATGTTGCCAACTTGTACTTCCCAAGTGCTTAGTACAGTGCTTTGCACACAGTAAGCGCTCAATAAATACAATTGAATGAATGAATGAATCCATTCACTTCCAAGAGAGAATACTGCTGGAATACTAGGCACCCCTTGGCTATTTTAAAATGTTTCTTGCTTATTTTACATACTGAATGCAAAATACCATACACAATTCATTTTGTAAAACTTTGGCATGTCCTCTTCTCAAGAACAGTGTCCCATCTGCTGGTCCCTAAGAAATACAGAATGATAATTTCCACAAGTCTTAAATGCCTTCTACAATGCACACATGCGAAGTTAGAACCTCCCTTCTTTTGCCCTTTCAAACTAACAGGGAATGCAAAACAGGTGCAGAAATGCTCCTGAAAGCAATTACAACAATGATGACACATCAGTGGTAGGCATAATGACTCGACAATTAGGGTTGAGCTTGAAAACCTTATTAAGACTCCAGAGACTTCTCAGCAATATATCACCGGTAGGATTCTGTAGTGCAATTACATCTCCTTACCTTGTTAGCTTGTTATCCGAAGCTGAGAAAGCCCAGTGCATTCAGGGAACAGTTCACAGGCTGCTCATTTCACCCCCTGACCTGATTATGAAGCCCTGGTAAGTTTTGACCCGACTTCTGCCAACTGACTAGGAATGTTGAGGTATTTTAAAGTCATTAATAATGATTGTGGTCTTCATTAAGTGCTTACTGTGTGCCAAGTATTGTATTCCGTGCCAGGGAAGAGTTAAGATAATCAGATCAGACATAGTCTCTGTTCCACATACAGCTCCCAGAAGGGAGAGCAGGTATTTAAGCTTCATTTTGCAGAAGAGGAAACTGAGGTGCAGAAGATAGTGACTTGTCCAAGGTCCACAGCAGGCAAATGGCAGCGGTGGGATCAGCATTTTGTAAGGTGTTCTGGGCCCAATAAGCACTCCAGAAGTACCACTGATTGGAGTCTGGCTCTCCAGACTTTTATTTCCCCTGATCTTTCCAGGAGCCAAAGCTAGTTTGTATTCAAATAACCATTTGTAGGGTGGGGGGAAGCAGATTTAAGGTTTAAAGGAAGCACTCCCTCCCAGCCCTATTAGACCAAGATGATTTCTCAAGTCAAGAAAGGGGTGTTCAATGCTGCAACCTGGGCTGGCTTCATTTAAGGCAGTATTTTACCTGCACTCCTGAGAAAAGTTGCAATTTGGGCTCATGAATGCTGAGGAGGCTACTTTTAAAGGGCACTGAACCACTCTGCCCACATCCCGTGCCAACAGTCTCAAGAACAGTTGAGGTGACACGTCACCCAAATACGAATATCCCAGATACCATTTCAATCAAATTTGAGTACTTACTGCATGCAGAGCAGTGTACTACACACTCGGGAGAGTACAACAATAAACAGACACGTTCCCTGCCCACAACGAGCTTAGAGTCTGGAGAACAGACTAACAGAGTTGGTAGGTCTGTTGTCTGACCACAATGAGTTTACAGTCTAGAGGGGGAGGTCTCAAAGTTATGTAGCTTTTTTAACACCCTCAGAAGCAATAACACATGTTCCTATTGCTCCTTTTGTTAAAGCCTGTATTTAAAGGGCTTGGTTTGCTCTGACCACAGTTCAAGCCTGGCACAGGATCAGAGCAAAGCCAGTGGAGAACTCCTAAAACCCCATCACAAAACTCTCACCTGGAATGGGGAGCAGGATGGGGAATTTCACTGATCAGCCACCTGTCAAACTGGCCTATGCGTTTTTTCCCAGTCCTATACAATCTTGGAAGCCTACAGGAGTTTTCCCTCATCGTTGTCTTGCAAGCTAATGCAAAATGGATTACAAAAAGATGAAGGACAGCAATTTCACCAAGTGACAAATTCTGCTTATTCCCTATCTTTCCAACCATGAATATGCAGCCATCCCTCCTAGTTCAGAGGGCGGAACTTCTGTTTCTCTAGAGCAGCATTTCCTGGACTATTTGTATTGCCTTCTCTTTTGGTTGTGGTGCTTGAAAGAGATTTATAACCTTGGCTTCCTTTTTTTCCTCTCCCAAATCTAATCTCCTCTTCACCTGGGAGAGGGAGAGAGAAACCATTAACTCTTTCAGAACACTAGCAGTCTGCTGTGCTTTTTCCAGGAGGAATCTAGTTGTGTGGGTGAGATGTCAGTTGTACCTGGGGCTGTTTAGAAGTAACTGCCTTCCCCTTGTCCCCCCCAACCCCCAAATTTTCCCCTGCCCTGAAGGAGAGGTGATGCACTTAAAAGAAGAAGCAGTGTAGCCTAGTGGGAGATCCCAGGCCTGAGAGTCAGAAGGACCTGGGTTCTAATCCTAGATCTGCCAACTGCTTGCTGTGTGACCTTGGGCAAATCACTTAACTTCTCTGGGTCTCAGTTTCTTCAACTGTAAAACAGGGATAACCTGTTCTTCCCTCCTACTTAGACTGCATGCAGAACAGGGACTGTGTCCGACCTAATTAACTTGTATCTACCCCAGTGCCTAAAACAGTGTTTGTTATAGAGTAAGTGCTTAACAAATGCCATAAAAAGGGGAGTGTAGAAATACTGATAATTTTAATTGTCTTTTTGTGTACTTATTGATCAATAGTATTTGACTGCTGCATGCAGAGCAATCACCGTGAAGGATTTATTAAATGCTTATGGCTTGCAGAGTACTGTACTAAGCACTCAGAAGAGTTGTTGCCAACTTGTACTTCCCAAGCGCTTAGTACAGTGCTCTGCACACAGTAAGTGCTCAATAAATGATTGAATGAATGAAGAGTACAATATAAAAATAATGATGATGGCATTTGTTAAGTGCTTAGTACGTGCAAAGCACTGTTCTAAGCGCTGGGGGGTGGAGACAAGGCGATCAGATTGTCCCACGGGGGGCTTAATCCCCATTTTACAGATGAGGGAACTAAGGTTCAGAGATGTTAGGTGACTTGCCCAAGGTCACACAGCAGACATGTGGCGGAGCTGGGATTAGAACCCATGACCTCTGGCTCCCAAGCCCGGGCTTTTTTCACTGAGCCACGCTGCTGCTCTATAATAGAGCTAGTAATAACTTCAGTGATGGTGAGGAGGAGCAGTGATTGGGTCAGGAAAAGGTCATTCAGTGGTATTTATTGTGTGTTACTTTGTGAAGAGGACTGTATTAAGCACTTGGGAGAGTACAGTACAACACAGTTGGTAGATGTGCTCCCTGTTCACGATGTGCTGGATGAAGGGAAGTTTAGGATTGATGGAGTGGTGGGGAGGGTGGGGGGAGGGTCCTACAGGATGCACTTGGCTGTGGTGAAAGTTGTGTGGGGTAGGAAGGGGTTGGATGAGACAGAAGGGCAACACAAGGGGATGAGGGACACTGCTGGGAAAGGAGCATAGGGATGGGGCTGGAGATGATGCGAAGGACGGGGAAGTTTGGATTGGGGATGAACTGAGAGAGGCCCAGCCTGCGGGGGGGTGGGGGGGGTGAGAGGGGGCAGGAGTGAGGTAACCAGGGGGATGAGACAAAGAGGACGTGGCGAGGCTAGGGTTGTTCAAGAAAGGAAATCCAGAGCTTCAGCAGCTCATCTGGAGCACCCAGCGATCAAACATGGGTTTTTTGGGTGGGTAGGGACTCTTCCAAGCACTCAGTGCCATGCTCTGCACTGTACTAGACAAGCAGCATGGCTCAGTGGAAAGGACACAGGCTTGGCAGTCTGAGGATAGGGGTTCTAATTCTGCCTCTGCCACTTGTCTCCTGCGTGACTTTGGGCAAGCCACTGAACTTCTCTGTGCCAGTTACCTCATCTGTAAAATGGGGATTAAGACTGTGAGCCCCAGGTGGTACAACCTGATTACCTTGTATATAATAATAATAATAATAATGGCATTTATTAAGCACTTACTATGTGCAGAGCACTGTTCTAAAGCGCTGGGGGAATTTACAAGGTGATATGTAAGAGAAGTTACGTGGACTTGCCCACTTGCCAAGTTGAGTGACTTTGTATCTACCCCATCGGTTAGAACAGTGCTTTGCACATAGTAAGTGCTTAATAAATGCAATCATTATTTTATTCTTATTACCCCAGTGCTTAGAATGGTGCTTGGCACATAGTAAGCACTTAAATACTATTATTATTATTATTATTATTACTAAGTGGAAGCAATGTAATTTAGTGGATAGAGCACAGGTTTGGGATTCAGGAGGACCTGGGTTCTAATCCTGGCTCTGTCACATGTCTGCTGTGTGACCTTGGCAAGTCACTTCATTTCTCTGTACCTCAGTTACCTCATCTGTAAAATGGGGACTAAGAGTGTGAGCCCCATGTGGGACAGGGGTGGTGGTCCAACCTGATTAGCTTGCAACTACCCCAGCACTTGGTACAGTGCTTGGCACCCAGTAAGGTGCTTAACAAGTACTATAATTATTAATTATTATTATTTAGAAGCACTCAATAAATGGGACTGATCATGGCCGAGCCCCAAGCCAGAAACAGCTCATTTTCAGACAAATTCTATGTTGTTCAGGCTGGGACTACACTTATTTGGGCCAGAAACCCCATATTTGTTTAGATGACTGCTCCCTTCAGCAAGCTGGCCTCATCTTTGGGGTCAAGTCATAACCGTAATTTATTTATATAATGTCTGTCTTCCCATCTAGACTGTGAACTTAATGTTGGCAGGGAATAGATCTACCATCCTCTGTTGTACTCTCCCAATCACTTAGGACAATGGCCTGAACACAACCCTCAGTAAATACAAATCAATTGATTATCTGGGTGAGGGTTCTCTCTTACCGCCTCCCTAATTCTTATAGCAACTCTAACAAATTCATGGAGGAATTCCTATGTTCCCTCGCTAAATTCCTCGGTCATATGGAGTGCCTTAGAAACCTGGCAACCGTCCTCATGTTTTCTCTTAGTTATTGATGGCTAATTACACTTTAACCATATTAAGCCAGGTGGAGAAGACAGGATGTCTGAGGCCTATTGAAGTCGGTTTCTTTTCAACATTTCTTGTTTGTAGTTACCTAGCCGGAATCAAAGAGATAGGTATTTCAAAGAATAAAGCATCAGGTTTAGGGAATGTCAGACATTTGCTTTGAATTCTGAACGCCTTCATGTTCATCCTAAAATTTCTCTTTTCATGTAGATGGTGCGGCTTTGGCCCTACATAAGTTTACTCTGCTTTTGCAGCTTCATTTTTAGTCAGATCTTTACTTGTCATTGCCTCTGAGACCCTTGGCTGTACTAGAGAGGGTCAGCAAAGGAAGATTTTTTTTGCTTTAAAGAGCTACAATTCTCACTGTTGGGTAAGAGGAGGAGAAAGGATTGTCTTTGAGCTCATAAGGGAATATTTGAACGGGGTCAGCTTCTGTGGATTTGCTTAAGGTGGAGGTTTAAACAATTAGATGGAGAAAGTTTTGGGAGACTTTTTCCTGTCTGTGAAACCTTCTTGTCTTTGCTAGCAGGAGAATTTTGTAGGCTAGGTCAGGTGCCTACTGAACTGTTAAACTTCTTTTGATTTTTTTTTTCCTTCCCCAGTATGAGTTCCATAATCATTTCCACAAAAAATATGTCCCTCCATTCTTACATTAATTTGTATGTTATAAATTATTTATTCATATTATTGTCTGTCTCCCCTCTAGATTGCAAAGCTTGTAAGGGGTAATAGAGTGTGTCTGCTGCCTGTGTTGTATTGTACACTCCTAAGGGCTAAGTAGAGTGCTCTGCACATAGTAAGAGCTCAATAAATACTGCTGATTGATGATATCTCAAGAAACTATTTTTCTCTAAAGAAAATAGAATTTGTGTCTCAGGTCTGTCTGACAGCCCCACACCCTGCTTCTTCTCCCCCCAGTATGAATTTTGGCACTAGAAGAATTTGGGGGGAATATAGCATCTCTTCCATATTCTCTGGTCCTTCCCACTGGGAGACTGAAGAAATGGTCATTGCTGGAATCAATCAATCAGTGGTATTAATTGAGCACTTACAGTGTGCAGAGTGCTGTGTTAAGTGCTTGGGAGAGTATTCAATCGTATTTGAGTGCTTGTCTTGTCTTATGCTGCCAAGTCATCTTCTATCCATAGCGACGGCCACGGACACATCTCTTCCCAGAACGCCCCACCTCCACCTGCAATTGTTTTAGTAGTGTAGCCATAGAGTTCTCTCAGTAAAAATACAGAAGTGATTTACCATTGCCTCCTTCCATGCAGGTAAAACTTGAGGCTTCATCCTTGATTCTCTCCATGCTGCTACCTGCCCTACTCTGTGCAAAACACTGTCCTAAGCACTTGGGGAGAGTACAATATATCAATAAGCAGACACATTCCCTGCCCACAGCCAGCTTATAGTCTAGGAGGGGTAGTTAATTCTGTGAAAGGAATACTTTTGCACTGTATGACAATAGTTCTGTTGCTTAGTGAGCCCACTGTTGGGTAGGGACTGTCTATATATATTGCCAACTTGTACTTCCCAAGTGCTTAGTACAGTGCTCTGCACACAGTAAGCGCTCAATAAATATGATTGATTGATTTACTCATCACTGGAATTACAATTGAGGTAATGCCTAGCTAGCCTGCTTTCTCCCATCCCAATTTCTCCACCTTCCCAGCCTCGGGATTGCCTGAAGCCATCCTTGCTGTTATCAGAGGCGACAGCCCTTCAGAGATTGTGTCGTGCCACTTCAAAGGCCTTTGAACTTTTCTAGGCTGCAACTGGGGGAAAAAAGAAGCAAAAACCTTAGCCGTCCAGTGGGTATTTTCCCCAGAAAACCTCCGAGCTGTCTTACTCTTAACTTGGCTGCTTCTGACCTGTTCCTCCTGCCTTTCCTCCAGCTTGGAACGTAATTGTTTCTCTCCTCCTTCAAGTCTTCCTTAAAAAATCCCCTCCTCAGTATATCAATCAATGGATTCATTAAGCTCTTACTCTGTGCAGAGCACTGTACTAAATGTTTGAGGGAGCATAATAGAGTAGATGATACAATCCTCACCCTCAAAGAGCTTAAAATCTAGCTGGGGAGATGAACACTAAAAAATATTACAGGCAGGGGGAAGCAACAAAGCCTTCCCTGACTGATTCTCAACTTCCCAGTCATACTATCCCATCAACTACCAGGGTCCTTAGGTACCTGTTCACTTGGGCCTACTACCTATATCTTTTCCCTCAACTGCGATCCAAACCATCTTTCTTATTAGATTGTCACAGTCAATCCTATTTATTGAGCACTATTGCTGTGTGCTGAGCACTGTTCAAAGCACCTTGGAGAGTATCAGTTGATATTCCAAAGTGCTTGGGTGAGTCCACAATAACAATATAACAGACACATTTCCAGCCCACAATGAGCTTACAATCTATAGGGGGAGACAAACATTAATATAAATAAAATTACATCGACTGTACATAAGTACATTCATTCAATTGAGAAGCAGCGTGGCTCAGTGGGAAAGAGCACGGGCTTTGGAGTTGTTCATTCATTTAATCGTATTTATTGAGTGCTTACTTGTGCAGAGCACTGTACTAAGTGCTTGGGAAGTACAAGTTGGCAACATATAGAGATGGTCCCCTACCCCAACAGTGGGGCTCACAGTCTAGAAGGGGGAAAAGAGAACAAAACAAAACATATTAACAAAATAAAAGGAATAGAATAAATATGTACAAATAAAATAAATAAAGTAATAAATACATACAAACATATATACAGGTGCTGTGGGAGGGGGAAGGAGGTTAAGGCGGGGGGATGGAGGAGGGGGGAGGAGGGGGGAGAGGGGGGGAGTCAGAGGTAAGGGGGTTCAAATCTCCCGGCTCCACCTCTTTGTCAGCTGTGTGACTTTGGGCAAGTCATTTAACTTCTCAGGGCCTCAGTTACCTCATCTGTAAAAATGGGGATTAAGACTGTAAGAGCCCCCCCCGTGGGAAAACCTGATTACCTTGTAACCTCCCCAGTGCTTAGAACAGTGCTTTGCACATAGTAAGCACTTAATAAATGCCATTATTATTATTATTGAGTGCCTACTGTGTGCAGAGCATTGTACTAAAACGTTTAAGATAGTGCAAAATAACAATAAACACATTCCCTGCCCACAATGAGCTTACCAACAAGACAACTATACAGACTAGAGTGCTGTGGGGCTGGAAGGGGGGGGTGATTAAAGGGAGCATGTCAAGGAGATGCAGAAGGGAATGGAGTGCTTTGTACAGTGCTCTGCACACAGTAAGCGCTCAACAAATATTGAATGAATGAAAGAGGAAAGGAGGGCTTAGTGAAGGCCTCTTGGAGGAGATTGGTAAACTCATCGAGGGGCAGGGATTGAGTCTTCTATTTCTTTGGGATGCCCTCCACTTTTAATCGTAGTTATTGAGCACTTATTTTGTGCAAAGCACTGTACTAAGCTCTTTGGGAGAGTATGATATAGCAACAAATAGACTCATTCCTGGCCCACAAAAGAGCTCATAGTCTAGACAATAAGCTAATGCAGTGCCCCTGCACAGTCCATTAACACTGATAACTTACTGAAGGTCACCTGACAGCTGTTTACTTTCCATGGGGAGGGGCGTCGATATTTTCTTCATCATTTGGGTCCCTCCCAGAATAATGCAGTCGGTCTTCAATAACCCACACCAACAGGCTGAGCTGGCAGCTCTGTGGTAGCGAGCAAACGCTCCAAAGTTCTTTTCTTTCCAGAAATGTGAGGGTTTTTTTTTTTTTTAATGTGTGCGTGTGTGTTTTGCTTTGAGCCTTGGAAGTACTTAAATATTGAAAACTCCACCAGAACGGTATTTACAAGCCAAGTTATTCCAACTCCTTGCATGGCAAGCAGAAGCGTTCTTTCTAGCTCCCGGAGCCAAACTCCTCTTCATTCTCTCCAGCTGACTGAGGCAGCTGTCCAGAGCCCGCCGCTTCATGAGCGTTTGCCGGGGGCCGGAGTCGGCCCAAGGAGAGGGACTCTCTTTGGGTCATTCTGCTGTCCTAGTTGCCAGGATGTGGCCACTGAGGCCGGGAGGCCTTCAGTCAGTCGGTCAATAGTATTTATTGAGTGCTTATTGTGCACCGAGCACTGTACTAAGCCCTAGGGAGAGGACAGTATAACTATAATAGACACATTCCCTTCCCCACAAACAAGCATACAGTCTAGAGGGAGGACAGGACGTTAATAAGCATAAATAAATTATAGATATGGACATAAGTACTGTAAGGCTGGGAAGAAGATGAATAAAGGGAGCAAACTTAGGGTGACACAGAAGGGAGTTGAAGAAAAGGAAAAAGAGGGGCTTAGTTGGGGAAGGCCTTTTGGAGGAGAATCATGGGTGTTGGTAGCAATTTCAATATTTTTCCCACCTCAGGGAGGAAAAAATTCTGAAGGCCAATCCCACCTGCTGGCCTTCACTGCCTTTCTAACCTCTCAGCAGGAGGGGAAGTCTAGTCATAGCCCCCACTTCCTCAACCCCTCCTGGAAATTGACCCCCCCTCTTCTAGACTGTGAGCCCACTGTGGTAGTAGGGACCGTCTCTATATTGTTGCCAACTTGTACTTCCCAAGCGCTAGTACAGTGCTCTGCACACAGTAAGCACTCAATAAATACGATTGAATGAATGAATGAATTGAACACTGGCCTTGTCCTGAAGGCAACCATCCATTCCTCTCTTTCCCCCCCTTCCCCCTTCTCATCTTTCCCCTACTCACAGGCCTTTTAATAATACTAATAATAACTATAATAATGGTATTATGTTAAGCACTTACTATATGCCAAGCGCTGTTCTAGATACGAGGTAATCAGGTGTTGTCCCATGTGAGGCTCAGAGTCTTAATCCCCATTTTACAGATGAAGTAACTGAGGCACAGAGAAGTTAAGTAGCTTGCCCATGGTCACACAGAGACAAGTGGCAGAGTCAGGATTAGAACCCACATCCCTTTACTGGCTTCCAGGAGGCAGGCCTCTGCCAGGTGGGAGGGGATTGGATTGATGCACAGGGGCAGGCCAGTGGAGACCTTCTGAGCCTGTCAGAGAACTCAGACACCAGGCTCCTATGGTTTGCTCTCCAGGGAACTAGCTATGATCGAAGTTGGGAAGGGAAGACATGGATGGGGAGAATGAGAGATTCGTTCCCGGCACTCCTGGGAAATGTTAATTATTCCATTTGGGACAGAATGTTCAGTAATATCTAGTTTTCAATAAGACCCAACTGTGAAGTGTCTGTTGCCTCTAGGCAAATATGGGATTTTGAATACGTGGGCTGCCAAGCTCTAGCAGCGCTGAAGCCAATGATTTGCACTCTGATGTTGCCGTTAAAGTTCATTCAATGTCACCCCCCCTGGCTTGGGGAAGTTAGAACTCAGAGAAATGAACTAAATCATATATTTTAACAGTATTTGTTAAGCGCTTATTATGTGCCAGGTTCTTGTGTTAAGCACTGAGGTAGATACAAGCCAATCAGGTTGGACAAAGTCTATGTCCCACATGAGGCTCACAGTCTTTCATTCATTCATTCAATCGTATTTATTGAGTGCTTACTGTTGTGCAGAGCACTGTACGAAGCACTGGGAAGTACAAGTTTGGGCAATATATAGAGACGGTCCCCTACCCAACAGTGGGTCTCATAGTCTAGAAGGGGGAGACAGACAACAAAAACAAAACAATATTAATAAAATAAATAGAATAAATATGTATGAATAAAATAAATATATAGAGTAATAAATACGTGAAAACATATATACATATATACAGGTGCTGTGGAGAGAGGAAGAGGGTAAGGCAGGGAGGGATGGGGAGGGAGGGGGAGAGGAAGGAAGGAGGGGGCTCAGTGTGGGAAGGCCTCCTGGAGGAGGTGAGCTCTCAGCAGGGCTCTTTGGAGGGGGAGGAAGAGAGCTAGCTTGGCGGGATGTGAGGAAGGAGGGCGTTATCCTTCCACCAGATTAAAGTGGGGAAGAGGAGGATTTAGGTTTCTTATACCAATACCGTGTTTACAGGGAGTTACCAGTGTTTAGAAATTATCTTTCACCTATTAGTGAAGATAATCTATTGGTTTACTCCTATTCACCGTATTGGTTTACACAAACCAAGCAGGTGAGTGAGGGGAGGGGGGTAGATTGGCCCCACGGAGTGTTACAGCTTTGGCCTGAGGGTACTTTGAATACTTAATTAATTGGGATATTTGTTAAGCCCGTCCTATGTGCAAGCACTGTGCTAAGGTTCTCGCCTAAGTTCATTCTCACCTGTTCCCGTCATCGACCCCTGGCCACATCCTCCCCCTGGCCTGGAATGGCCCTCCCCTCCGCAACATCTGCCAAGCTAGCTTTCCTCCTCCCTTCAAAGCCCTACTGAGAGCTCACCTCCTCCAGGAGGCCTTCCCACACTCAGCCCACTCTTTCCTCTCCCCCTCCCCATCCCCCCCGCCCTACCTCCTTCCCCTCCCCACAGCACCTGAGGTATATATGTTTGTACAGGTTTATTACCCTATTTATTTTACTTGTACATTTTTACTATTCTATTTATTTTGGTTAATGATGTGCATCTAGTTTCACTTCTGTGTAGTTCTGATGACTTGATCCCTGGGCACATGTTTTGTTTTGTTGTCTGTCTCCCGCTTTCTAGACTGTAAGCCCGTTGTTGGGTAGGGACCATCTATATGTTGTTGCCAACTTGTACTTTCCCAAGTGCTTAGTACAGTGCTCTGCACAAGTAAGTGCTCAATAAATACGATTGTATGAATGAAGTGCTGGGGGTAGGAAGGAGATAATTTGGTCCCACCTGGGGCTTACAATCCTAAATAAAGAGGGAGGGGAGAACAGGAATTGGCTCCCCGTTTTGCAGATGAGGAAACTGAGGTGAGAGTTGTGTGACGTAATTTGCCCGAGGTGACACAACAGCTAATTGTCGGAGTGGGGATTAGAACCCAGTTATTCTTTCTCCCCAGGGTTCCTGCTCCTTCCACTAGGCTACATGGCTTCACGTTGCCTTTGATGGGAGTCTTTTTGGGGGAGGAATTATTCCATCCAAATTTTGTCAGACTCCTTTCCTGTCACCCTGGTTACCAGAAGCAGGGTTGGGAGGGGGTGGAGTTGGAGAGATGTGATCTCCAATATCCCCAGTGTTTCAAGGAATCATGCCATGTTTCACTTCCATTTTACCTTTAATCCTTTCGGAAAGGGTGACCTTGGCAGGAATATCGCTGAGCTATTTCCTCTCAGACTCACAAATGTCCTCCAACCCGGAGCATTTTTCTGGCTCCAGTCCTGCAGTTTCAGAAATTATGTCCCCTTCCTAGACTGAAAGCTCCTCATGGGCAGGGAACAATATGTCTATCATCTCTGTTATAGGGTACTCTCTCCCAAGCCCTTAGTACAGGTACTTTTCACAGAGCTTGTCATAGTCTGGGGAATGTGTCTGCTTGTTGTTGCATTGTGCTATTCCCAAGTGCGTATTACAGTGCTTTGTCATGCAGTAAGCGCTCAATAAATATGATTGAATGAATAGTAAGTGCTCAATAAATATGATTGATTAATTATGAACAGTGAACTCATAGATGGGAGGATTAAGCCAGTCAGAGCCTTCAAATCAACCTATTCCTTTCCTTCTTGAAAGGGGAGAAATCAAGTAGTTAAGTAAGAATGAGGAATGAGGATATATCAGTACATTCATTTCATAACTTGATTTCTTATCAAGGGTTTGAGCAGCCCTGGAAAACATGGGCTCACATTTCTAGTAATGCCTCTAGGGGAGGTTTTTATCACAATCCTCCACCAGGATATGGTAGTCCTTTTTCAATGCCAAACAAAGGAAAAAAATCAGTAACCTCACATTTCCAATGGGGGGTTTCTTCTGAGGCCAAAGTAATAATAATAATGATGGCATTTATTAAGCGCTTACTATGTGCAATGCACTGTTCTAAGTAGCTGGGGAGGTTACAAGGTGATCTGTGTTGTCCCACGGGGGGGCTCACAGTCTTAATCCCCATTTTTACAGATGAGGTAACTGAGGCACAGAGAAGTGAAGTGACTATGTCCAAAGTCACACAATTGGCAGAGCGGGGATTAGACCCCTGACCTCTGACTCCAAAGCCCGGTGCTCTTTCCACTGAGCCACGCACTGCAAAAGGGAGAAGGAATAGGGGAAATGAGGGTTTAAATCAGTGAAGACCTCTTGATGATGTGTGAATAAGGTTATTGAAGGTGGGGGAGAGTGGTGATCGTTTAGGTATGGAAGTGGGAGGGGATTATAGGCCAGAGGGAGGATGGTGGGTGAGGGGTTTATGAGGACAGAAGTCCATCAAGTAGGTTGGCTTTAGAGGGAGGTAGTAGGTTTTTATCCTGGGCTCTGGCCACTTGTCTGCTCTGTGCAACCTTGGTCAAGTCACTTAACTTCCCTGTGCCTCAGTTCTCTCATCTGCAAAATAATAAAATAATAATTTATTAAGTGCTTACTATGTGCAAAAACACTGTTTCTAAGCCTGATTGCATTGGGGATTCAATACCTGTTCCTCCTCCTCCTTAGACAGTAAGCCCCAAGGGGACCTAATTATCTCTTATCTACCCTAGGATTTAGCAAAGTATTTGGCTCATAGTAAAGTACTTAACAAATACTACAATGATTATTATTCATTAATCCAACCCACCAGTCAAGGGTTCAGGCCCGATCCAACTGGCCTCGAGGCTCCCGGGATGGAAAACTGTAAGTCCATTTATTGAAAGCGGCAATAGCTCAATGGAAAGAACCCGGGCTCTGGAGTCAGAGGTGATGGGTTCCAATCCCTGCTCTGCCACTTGTCAGCTGTGTGACTTGGGGGCAAAATCACTTAACTTCTCTGTGCCTCAGTTACCCTCATCTGTAAAATGGGGATTAAGACTGTAAACCACGTGTGGGAAAACCTGATCACCTTTTAAAACCTCCCCAGCACTTTAGAACAGTGCTTCACACATAGTAAGCATTTAATAAATGTCATCATTATTAGGGACTGTCTCTCTATGTTGCTGATTTGTACTTCCCAAGCGTATAGTACAGTGCTCTGCACACAGTAAATTCTCAAAAAATACAATTGAATGAATGATTGAATGAAACAAGGAGTCAAACGTTCAGTTCACTCCCCACAACTCTCCTTGAGGCAATGCTCTCCATCTCTCTTCTTTCTCCTCCCTCTCTTCCTCCTGCTTTTGTTTCTTTAATTGTATTTATTCATTCATTCCATCATATTTATTGAGCGCTTACTGGTGTGCGGGAAGCACTGTACTAAGCGCTTGGGAAGTACAAGTTGGCAACATATTTATTGAGCGCTTACTGTGTGCAGAGCACTGTACTAAGCTCTTGGGAAGTACAAGTTGGCAACATATAGAGATGGTCCTTATCCAACAACGGGCTCACAGTCTAGATGTCAGTTGGGTGGATCATCACGCTGCTAGCTAAGAACCTGAGATCTTTCTGCATTCTCAGGCAATATGTGTTTCACTGCCTTGAAAACAACAACAAAAAATGATTTTAAAGCGGACGCCTAATCTTGTTGCAACTGCCAGTGCGGGGATCATTCGTTTCAATTTTGTCAACCCGGCCCCATTATTAATCTACTATCACTGCCTTTTGAGCATCAGCAACCTTTCCAACTGCTCTTTCTCCCCTTTCCACAGAAATTTTTGTGGCACACCCTCCATCTCCTCAAAAAGGCCATCCAAGACTGAGCCTTCTTTTCCTTCTGAGTCACCCTGACCTGTCCCCTTTATTCATCCCCCTCTCCCAGCCCCACAACACCTATGTACAAATCTGTAATTCATTTATTTACATTAATGCCTGTCTCTCCCTCTAGACTGTAAGCTTGCTGTGGGTCGGGAATGTGCCTGTTATATTCTTATATTGTACTCTCAGTGGAAGTGGCAATTTCCCAGATATGACTAAGGAGGCATTGTCATGATTTCCTTGTTTCAGGCACTTACAGTGCTGTTTTCATGCATTTTTTATTTGGGAAGCTCTACGTGGTTTAGGAAGTTTGCCACTGTCGTCAAGAAACCAAACATATTACTGGTATGCTCCTGGTAGTTGAAGTAATGATGGTTCTGGGAGCTATAATTTGGACTTCCTGGATTTTTCTGGGGTGTGTAAAACAACAATGGATCTGAGATTTTGCCCTAGGGGAGATCTTGATCATTTTTGTTGTTTTTAACATTCTGAATTCATATATTCTACCTCCCTTCACAGTTGATATACCTCCATCTCTCCTTTGAAGAGGACAGAGGTGTGTGGTGGGCTTTCAAAATAAGTCTGGCCAATAGGAACAGCTTAGCATACCCACAAGCCGTCTAAATAGAGCCTAATCACTTTATTTGCCCTATTTTAAATTGAATCCAGCCAATGCCCTTTTCCTTACAGATTACTCCTCCAACAACCATATAAAATGTTCTGCAAAATTTAGGAACACCGACCATATAAGAAGTAAAAGCAGAGGACGTGTGTGATGTCTGCTTACATTTGCCGTGCACTAAGCTATTTTGACTCTGCGGTGTTATTTTAAAGGGCGACTATGACCTCTTCCAAAGAAACACAGTTATGTTTGAAGCCCTGGAAAAGAATGCCGAGCTCAGGTAGCATGATTTGACATTAGACAGACTGCTGGACCCCCACAGTCCAAAGAAAGTAATCCTAATGAATGCACCTTCTGAGAAAATTAATAGGCATTTTTCGCAGTTTAGCCACATGACTGGATTTCTGGTCTGTAATCGTTCGAATCCCGACTCCGCCACATGTCTGCTGTGTGACCTTGGGCAAGTCACTTAACTTCTCTGAGCCTCAGTTACCTCATCTGTAAAATGGGGATTAAGACTGTGAGCCCCACGTGGGACAACTTGATCACCTTGTATCCCCCCAGCGCTTAGAACAGTGCTCTGCACATAGTAAGCGCTTAACAAATGCCATCATCATCATTATTATTATTATTATTAATGAAATACCTGGCCAATTATATTGGAAGCAAGTATTTGAATTGTGTATAAAGCCCTCCATGTTGTGAACTCAGTCCAAAAGCACCAGCTAGGAATAGATGATTGTAAATTCTCTGCGGACATGGATTGTATCTACCTATACTATTTTCTCCCAAGCACTTAGTACAGAGTTCTGCAAAGATTCAGCGATCAGTAGATACCACTGATTAATTGATGTCAATCAGCATGCTGAATCAGAGACCCAACCTTTAAGGTCACGTGACCAGGAATCAGAGATAAGATTAAACCCGGACATCTATCCTGGTAAATTGAAAATTCTCTGGCTCGGTCGAGCAAAAATGGCTTTGTGGCCATTTGGGTAAAGATTAGTGTTTGTCTTGAGGACAATTGCAAATGCAAACAGCTGGTTTTCCAATTAAACATCCTTCCTTGTTCCACGTTGCAACAACAGGAACTGAATCCACGGATTGGAACCATTGTAAATAATGAAACCCCATAGATTAGCCCAGGAATCATCAGTCTCTATTCATTGATTACTTTAGAAAAAGAAAATGATTGTACTGCTTTGCCTCTGACATCTGATTAGTAATCAGGAAAGGCAGGGAACCTTTGGACACTGGGCATTATCAATCAATCAGTGGTAGATATCGACCACTTTCTGTGCGCAGAGCCTTGTACTAAACTCTAGGGAAGGTAGGTGAAATCTGTTTGTTCTTCTAAAAAAACATGATTAAAACAGATGCACTGAGGCCCCCAGATAGAGCTTAACTGAGGTATCCTGGAGCAGATGCTGCTGAAGGATTTGAAGTCTGATAGTAGCAGTAGTTTTTACTGAGCGATTACCGAAGACACCGCACTGAACTTAGCATTTGGGAAAGTGCCCAGGTGTGGTTAGAGCTAAACACAAAAGAGTTTTCAGCGGGGTTTCGGTGGACAAAGTGGATTTGTGTGGAGGAGAGAACTGGAAAATCAGTTTCTCTGGGTCAGAGTAGGGCCCCAAAACAGGCTGAAAATATCCATCAGTCGATGGTATTTATTGAGTGATTACCATATGCATATACCAGTACAATACAACAGAATTACCAGACACCTTCATCTGTAAAATGGGGATTAAGAGTGTGAGCCCCATGTGGGACAGGGACTGTATCCAGTACAATTTGCTTGTATCCATCCCAGTGCTTGTATTCATTCAATTGTATTTTTTGAGCACTTACTACATGCAAAGCATTCATTTCATTCATTCAGTTGTATTTATTGAGCGCTTACTGTGTGCAGAGCACTGTACTAAACTCTTGGGAAGTACAAGTCAGCAACATATAGAGAACTGTACTAAGCGCTTGGAAAATACAATTCGGCAACAGATAGAGACAATCTCTACCCAACAATGGGCTCACAGTGTAGAAGCACACAGCCTGGCACATAGCAAGTGCTTAACAAATACCATAATTATTAATTATTCCCTGCCCTTAAGATTTTGTCAGCTTTTGGAGGGCAGGAAATGGGTGTCAGGCTGCTACTATATTTTTCAAGCGCTTTCCAGCGAGTTGGAACTCAATACCCAGACAGGGATGCAGCTGGCCCTAACTGCATTAGTGGAGGGCAGGGTTATGCTTGCTAGGATGCAGGAACTTAATAATTGTGGTTGATAAACATTTACTATGAGCCAAACACTGAGGTAGACACAAGATAATCAGGTTGGACACAGTCCCTGTGAGCTCACAGTCTAAGTAGGAGGGAGAACAGGTTTGCAATGCCCATTTGCCCAAAGATTAGAACCCATGTCCCTTGTCTCCCATTCCTATAGTAATGTACATCTATATATATATATATATATTGTGTGGCTTAGTGGAAAGAACACTGACTTGGGAGTCAGAAGATGTGGGTTCTAATCCCAGCTCCACCACTTGTCTGCTCTGTGACCTTGGGCAAGCCACGTAACTCTCTGTTTCTCAGTTATCTATAAAATGGGGATGAAGACTGTGAGGCCCATGTGGGACAACCTGATTACCTTGTATATACCCCAGTGCTTGGAACAGTGCTTGGCACATAGTAAGCACTTAACAAATAACATTATTATTATATTGTTATTTGTTAAGTGCTTACTGTGAGCCCACTGTTGGGTAGGGACCGCCTCTATATGTTGCCAACTTGTACTTCCCAAGCGCTTAGTACAGTGCTCTGCACACAGTAAGTGCTCAATAAATTCGATTGAATGAATGTGCCAGACACAGTTCTAAGTGCTGAGGAAGGTAATTGTGTTGGACACAGTTCCTGTCCCACATAGGGCTCCCAGTTTTAATCCTCATTTTACAGATGAGGTAACTGAGGCACAGAGAAGTTAAGTGACTTGCCCAAGGTCACACAACAGACAAGTGGCAGAGCCGGTATTAGAACCCACATCCTTCTGACTCCCAGGCCTGTGCTCTAACCATTAGGCCACAATGTTTCTTGCAGGGTCTAATATTGTTCTGTACAACCTGCGCAAAATCAACTAGAATTAATAGCAAAGATGCCGAGGCTAGCCAATAAAGGGCCAGCCTGAAGAGAAACCTGACAACAGGCCCCACAGCATCCCACCCTATCCCAAATACAGTGACAATTCAGATTTCATTCCTCACAGGAATGTTTTCAGGATGACTGATGATCCATGTAAGGAACAATAGTCAATTTCTTAGAAAATGGCTCCAATGCCCGTTTTCCTATGCGACCTTTTGAAGGAAGTAATCAGGATGGAATTGTTCTCCATAATGGGCAGTGGAAAAGCATCTCAGAGAAATGCACAATCGAGAAGGAGACTCCTCCACTTGTCTGCTGTATGACCTTGGGCGAATCACTTAACTTCTCTGTTCCTTACTTTCTTCATTTCTAAAATGGGGATTCAGTACCTGTTCTCCCTCCTTCATAGACTGTGGATCCCTTCTGGGACAGGGACTGTGCCTGACCTGATTATCTTATTTCTACCCTAGTGTTTAGTACAGTGCTTGGCACACAGTAAGTACTTAACAAATATCACCATTACTATTATTCTTCCTGGATAGGAGCAAGGGAAGGGATATGCTTCTAGGAATAGTTCATCCATTCATTCAGTATTTACACTGAGCACTTGCTGTGTGCAGAACACTGTACTAAGCACTTGGAAAGTACAATTCAGCAAAAAAAGAGAGACAATTCCTGCCCACACTGGGGTTAGTTTGCTCTAAGGTTCACTGGGCAGGGCATGTGTCTGTTACAAGGTTACATTGTACTCTCCCAAAAGCTTAGTACAGTGCTCTGCGCAAATAAACCCTCAATAAATATGATTGATTGAGAAAAGTCCTTTTCCCTGGATTGACCACAGCCCATCCAATGATTTTGCAAAGTGCTAATGCATTTCTTTGTCCTTGCATGTGTGCATTTAAAATCATTTTCTGAAATCCTGATGTTCCCTTTTCCCAGAAGCCAACTGATCTCTAACTGGCATCCTCTACCTCAGGTTTATTTGTGAAGTAGCTTAAGAGAATGCCGTAAACTCTGATAAAGTTAGAATCAAGGCATTTTGTTTTGACAGGGAGCAGTGAAACGTGACTTTTGCTCCCCTTGGCTGCTTATGAAAATTTACTGTTAGATTCATAGATTGAAGAGACTATTGTGTGTGTGTGTGTGTGTGTGTGTGTGTGTGTGTGTGTGTGTGTGTGTGTGTGTGTGTGCGCACGCGTGAGTGGCCAGAAGCACCTGTTTGAGACCCTACTAGGTTGTAAACTTGTGGGCAAGGAATATATCTACTAACTCTCTTATAGTCTTTCAAGTGCTCAGTTCAGTGATCTGTACATAGTAAATGCTCAATAAATATAGATTGACAGGCTGAGCTCGAGCCTGTCCATCTTGGGGAGCCATGCTCTCAATCCTCCGGCTAGTTCATTCATTCATTCAATCATATTTATTGAGGGCTTACTGTGTGCCAGAGCACTGTATTAAGTGCTTGGGAAGTACAAGTTGGCAACATATAAGAGACGGTCCCTACCCAACAGTGGGCTCACAGTCTAGAAGGGGGAGACAGAGAACAAAACAAAACATATTAAAAAAATAAAATAAATAGAATATGTACAAGTTAAATAGGAGTAACAAATATGTACAAACATATATACAGGTGCTAGTGGGGAAGGAAACGGAGGTAAGGCAGGGGGGATGAGGAGGGGGAGAGGAAGGAGGGGTTGCCATGGCCTCTGGTGTCCAGGGCCTGTTCTATGTACCTCACATATTGGGTGACATTTTTAGTGGTCATGATCCTTCCACCCTCAGATTCCCACTGCTCTCCCTGCTCCATGTCTAAATCGCCCTCCTGGTGCAGAACTTTAGTCTTTTCTTCTAATGGTTCTTCTGTTCACCTGCCTTGTTGGAGATCCTGCCTTCACTTCCATTCCACTCCTGCCTCTGCTTCTACTCCACAGCTGCCACTACACCCACTCTGACCGGTACTTGAAAATTTTGCTTCCCGCCGTCTTCCTCAGGCCCTTGGGGGTTGGCTCGAGGGAAGTGGAGCTTCAGGGAATGGCGGTTGGCCATCTGGCCCTCGCTGCCTCCCGAGCAATCCATAGCAATTATTTAGTGCTTACTCTGCAGAGTGCTGGACTAAGGGCTTGGGAGAGCACGATAGAGTTAGTAGACCCCATCCCTGCCCTCAAGATGCGTGCAATCTAACAGGGAAGACAGACACTAAAATAAATTACAGGAAGGAGGATGCTATAGAGCTTCAAGATATGGATATAAGTGCTGTAAGCCCTTCTAGACTGTGAGCCCATTATGGGCAGGGATTGTCTCTATTCATTGCTGAATTGTACTTCCCAAGCGCTTAGCCCAGTGCCCTGCACCCAGTAAGCACTCAATAAATATGATGGAATTAATGAATTAGTAAATGCTATTATTAGATGTAGCTCTGACTCTAGATTGGGCTAATGATTCTTTTTAGCAAATGGATACCAAAGTGGTGTAAGTTAAGTTGACAAAGATCAAATACCATCATTATTATTACTATTATAGGATTGCATCATCCACATCATCAGTTTTGGAAAATGTAGGGCAGCTAAACCTATTCTTGGAGGTAATAATAATAATTATTATTATGATATTTGTTAAGCACTACTATGTGCCAGACACTGCATTAAGCGCTGGGGTGAATACAAGGAAATCAGTTTGACTGCAGCCTCTGTCCTGCATAGGGCTTGCAGTCTAATTCCCCATTTTACAGATGAGGTAATTGAGGCACAGAGAAGTGAAGTGGCTTGCCCTAAGGGTCACATAGCAGACAAGTGGCAGAGCTGGGATTAGAACCCAAGACCTTCTGATTCCTAGGCCCATCCTCTATCCACTACACCATGCTGCTTCCCTAAGGTAAATTGACCTTAGGGTACCTCAGACCTCATTCAAGACACGGAAGGATTATTTACCAAGCAATAATCTCATGCTTCTTCATAAGAAGCACTTCTACTGACGGTTAGTTTTTTGCTTCATAGTGACTTTATTCAACAGAAGTCAGGACTATTGCAAGTATGAGGCCTAATGAACTAGCGTGGTCAATGTTTTTAGCCATAGTTTCTATTCTGAGTCTTTCAGACAGACTAAATCCAGCTAGCCAAGTTCTACTGTAAATCGCATCAAACAAAAACTCCTCACTATTGGCTTGCAAGCAGTCCATCACCTTGTCCCCTCCTACCTCACTTCGCTACTCTTCTTCTACAACCCAGCCCTCTTACTTCACTCCTCTAGTTCTAACCTTCTCACTGTGCCTCGATCTTGCCTAACTTGCCGCGGACCCCTAGCCCACATCCTGTCTCTCGCCTGGAATGCCCTCCCTCCTCAAAATCTACAGACAATTGCTCTTCCCCGCTTCAAAACCGTATTGAAGGCACACCTCCTCCAAGAGGCCTTCCCAGACTAAGCCTCCCCCTCTTTCTTCTTCTCCCACTCCCCTGACTTGCTATAAATATAAAAGAGCACTCTTTGTTCTCTCCCACTCCCAGTCCCACACAGCACTCAAGTACATATCTGTAATTTTATTTATATTGTATTGATGTCTGTTTCCCTGCCTCTAGGCTGTAAACTCCTTGTGGGCAGGAAATGTGTTTGTTTAATGTTGTACTCTCCCAAGCACTTAATACAGTGCTCTGCACGCAGAGAGTGCTCAATAATTATGATTGACTGACCTGAGTGGCAAGATTTAAGAAGTCCACCCAGGTTGAGAACTTGCAGGTCATCTGGTTTGATCAGCACAGAGGAACAGGATTGTTCACTTTCTGCAGTCAGAAGATCAGCCTAAAGTAACTGCTGTCATCAGGACAGATTGATTCCCCATCTGTAGGGCATTCCACCCTTCAAATGTTCTTTTCTTTTAGTGTTGCTTTTTATGTTCCCATTGACATTTGAGGAGCCTTTCCCTAGGGATTTGCATGGTTTACTTCCAACAAAACACTTCTTTTACTTCCCCCTTTTCTATGGGATTGTTAAATAATTGTGGCATTCGTTAAGCACTTACTATTTGCCCGACCCCCTCTCAGGATCACACCTGGAGAGTTTCCAGTAATTTACCAGTAGTTCCCATTGCTGGGAACCAGTAGTTCCCAGCGCTTAGAACATAGTAAGTTCTTAACAAATGCCATTATTATTATTATTATTATTGTTACCAGTCTCAGCTACAGGAGGAGAGTCAAGCCGAGGCAGACCTCATTCCATTTCTAGCTCGGGCAGTGGCTAGAGAGTGGAAGGTCAAAGCTTACCTGTGCTGGGCAGCAACAGCCTGGGAGAGAGTAGAGGGCGGAGAATCAAGTTGACTGTGCAGAAGGCAACAGTAAATCACTTCTGTATTTTTACCAAGAAAAGTTATGCATACACTACCAGAATGATTGCAGATGGATGTGGGGCATTCTGGGAGAGAATCACTATGGGTTGGAGACGACTCAACAGCATAAGACAAGACAGTGTACTGGGCACTGTTCTAAGCACTGGGCTGGGTACAAGCAAATCATGTTATTTGAGAAGAAGGGGAAGAAGGGGAGAAGCAGCGTGGCTCAGTGGAACGAGCACAGGCTTTGGAGTCAGAGGTCAGGGATTCAAATCCCAGCTCCGACAACTGTCAGCTGTGTGACTTTGGGCAAGTCACTTCACTTCTCTGTGCCTCAGTTACCTCATCTGTAAAATAGGGATTAAAAACTGTGAGCCCCCCCGTGGGACAACCTGATCACCTTGTAACCTCCCCAGTGCTTAGAACAGTGCTTTGCACATAGTAAGCGCTTAACAAATACCATTATTATTATTATTATTATTATTATGTTAGACACAGTCCCTGTCCCACAAGGGGCTCACAGTCTCAATCATCATTTTACAGGTGAGGGAACTGAAGGCCAGAGAAGTGAAATGACTAGCCCAAGGTCACACAGCAGACAAGTGGCAGAGCTGGGATTAGAACCCACGACCTTCTGATTTCCTGGCCGCACTCTATCAGCTAAGCCACGCTGCTTCTTTAGATAATGACTTGGTGACTAATTAGTGTTACATCTGACCCCACTGTTGGGTAGGGGCTGTCTCTATATGTTGCCAACTTGTACTTCCCAAGTGCTTAGTACAGTGCTCTGCACACAGTAAGCGCTCAATAAATACGATTGATTGATTGATTAGAAGGTCAATGAGAAGCAGCATAGCCTAGTGGAAAGAGACTGGGCCTGAGAGTCAGAAGGATCTGGGTTCTAATCCTGACTCTGCCACATGTCTGCTGTGTGGCCTTGGGCAAGTCACTTCACTTCTCTGTGCCTCAGTTACCTCATCTGTAAAATGAGGATGGAGACTGCGAGCCCCCCGTGAGACGGGCACTCTGTCCAACCCGATTTGCTTGTATCTACAATAGTGCTTAGCAGAGTGCCTGACATATAGTAGTGTTTAGTAAATACTATAAAAAAGCTTAAGTTCAGTTGCTTACCTGAAATTCTTGCTTCCTCTAATTTATTTTAGTGTTTATCTTCATTTCTAGACTGTAAATTCCCTGAGGGCAAGGATGGTTATTCACTCCACTGTATTCCCCCCAGCACTTAGAACAGAGCTCTGCATAGAGTTAGTAGTCAATAAATACAACTGAGCCATTGACTGATTGCTCAGCCCCATCCTCCACTGCTGGGGGAGTGCTGTTGATCACAGTATCACGTAATTGTGGTATTTAATTCATTCATTCAATCATAATTATTGAGCACTTACTGTGTGCAGAGCACTGTACTAAGTGCTTGGAAAGTACAATTCAGCAACAAATAAAGACAATCCCTACCCAACAACGGGCTCACAGTGTAGAAGGGGGGAGACGTAATAATAATTATGGTTCATGTTAAGTGTTTACTATGTTCATTGAATCGTATTCGTTGAGCGCTTACTGTGTGCAGAGCACAGTATTAAGTGCTGGACAAGCTCATCAGGTCGGACACAGTCCCTGTAACACATAAGACTCCCATTCTAAGTTGGAGGGATAACAGGTATGGAACAGGAATCTCCATTTTACAGATGAGGAAAGTGAGGCCCAGAGAATAATAATAATAATGGTGGTATTTATTAAGTGCTTACTATCAATCAATCAATCATATTTATTGAGCACTTACTGTGTGCACAGCACTGTACTAAGCGCTTGGGAAGTACAAGTTGGCAACATATAGAGACAGTCCCTACCCAACAGTGGGCTCAGTCTAAAAGGGGGAGACAGAGAACAAAACCAAACATACTAACAAAATAAAATAGAATAGATATGTACAAGTAAAATAAATAAATAGAGTAATCAATCAATTATATTTATTGAGCGCTTACTGTGTGCAGAGCACTGTACTAAGCGCTTGGGAAGTACAAGTTGGCAACACATAGAGACAGTCCCTACCCAACAGCGGGCTCACAGTCTAGGGTAATAAATATGTACAAACATATATACATGTGCTGTGGGGAAGGGAAGGAGGTAAGCACTGTTTTAAGCGCTGGGGGGAATACAAGGTAATCAAGGTTGTCCCACATGGGGCTCACAGTCTTCATCCCCATTTTACAGATGAGGGAACTGAGGCCCAGAGAAGTTAAGTGACTTGCCCAAAGTCACACAGCTGACAAGTGGTAGAGCTGGGATTTGAACCCATGACCTCCGATTCCAAATAATAATAATAATAATGGCATTTATTAAGAACTTACTATGTGCAAAGCACTGTTCTAAGCACTGGGGAGGTTACAAGGTGAGCCCGGGCTCTTTCCACTGAGCCACACTGCTTCTCTTGAGAAGCTAAGTGACTTGCCCAGGGTTACATAGCAGTCAAGTGACAGAGTGGGGATTAGAGTCCAGGTGACATTGCCTTGCACTTTTATGTTCACCAAAAATTCTACTTATTCTCCAGGAGTTTCCGTAAGTCGGCCCTCTCCAAGGGTGGGACAGTAATGGTATCAGGTACCAACTCTGTTATATTGTGATATTCCAAACTCTTAGTACAGTGATCTGTACAGTGTAGAGAGCATGAGCTTGGGAGTCAGAGGTCATGGGTTCTAATCCTGGCTGCTCCTCCTGTTGGCTGTGTGACTTTGGGCAAGTCACTTCTCTGTGCCTCATTTACCTCATCTGTAAAATGGGAATTAAGACTGTGAGCCCCATGTGGGACAACCTGATTACCTTGTATCCCCCCAGTACTTAGAACAGTGCTTGGCACATGGTAAGAGCTTAACAAATATCATTATTATTATTATTATTATTATTGTAAGCACTCAATAAATGCCAAAGATGAGGAAACACCTGGATGCTCCAAGAAATGGAATTCCAACAGCAACCTTAATTATCCCTGTTGTTTGAGTGCTTCTCCTTTGACAGTGGGTAATTAAGACCCAATTGTGGTGGGTCCCCCTGGGATTTAAGAAGTTTAGACTTAAAGGTAACCTCTACCTGTTACTTTATGAGAAGCGGCATGACCTAGTAGAAACAGCATGGGCCTGGGATTCAGTAGCCCTGGGTTCTAATTCCGGCTCTGCCACTTGCCTGCTGTGTGACTTCGGGCAAGTCACCTAACTCCTCTGTGCCTTAGTTTGAAAAATCTGTAAAATAGGGTTAAAGTATCTGTTTGCCTACCTCCTTGGACTGTGAACCTCATGTGTCTTCTGTACGACCTCAGGCAAGTCTTCTAGACTGTGAGCTCGCTGTGGGCAGGGACGGTCTCTGTTGCTGAATTGTATTTTCCATGCACTTAGTCCAGTGCTCTGTGCACAGTAAGTGCTCGATAAATATGATTGAATGAACTTCACTTCTCTGTGCCTCAGTTACCTCATCTGTAAAATGGGGATTTAGACTGTGCACCTCATGTGGGGCAGGGACTGTGTCCAACCTGATTAGCTTGTATCTACCTCAGGGCTTAGAACAGCGTTTGACATGTAATAAGCATTTAACAAACACCATTGTTATGGAACACGGAGAAGAGGACAGTGTACCATCTGCATTTTCAATCTACCCCAGTGCTTACTACAATGCTTGGAACATAGCAAGTACTTAAAAACACCATAGTTATTGCCATTGTTATTGGTAAAAGCATTCCTTCTTTAAATTTCATTCTCCAGAAAATAATCATAACGTTTTTATAAAGTGCTTACTCCATGCTAAGCATTGGAAAAGATACAGATTATCAGATTGGATTCCCTGTCTCATCCGGAGTTGGTTTTTTTTTTTATGGATTTGTTAAGCACTTACTATGTGCCAGGCACTGTACTGAACACTGGGGTAGATATAAGCTAGTCAGATTGGACACAGTTCATGTCCTCTGTGGGGTTCACAGTGTTAAACCCCATTTTACAGATGAGGTAACTGAGGCACAGAGAAGGGAAGTGACTTGCCTAAGGTCACAGAGCAGACAAATGGCAGAGTTGAGATTAGAACTCGGGTCCTCTGAGTCCCAGGCCCGTGCTCTTTCCACTAGACCACACTGCATCCCAACATATATCTCCTCCCCATTTTACAGATGAGTCAACTGAGACTCAGAGAGGGGAAAGTCACTTACCGAGGCAGAGTTGGGATTTTCTAGGCCAGGATTCCTGACTCCAAGTTCTGGGCTGTTTCCAACGGACTGAGCGAAACCTTCAAAACCCCCATCCCATCTCAATAATTGACTTAGCATGTTCTTTTATGGCTTTCAGAAAAAAAAAAAATAGGGATGAAACAGCAGTTTTTGCAATAAAGAAAGAATCCAGTCCAGAATACACCAAGTGGGTGGAGGTGTAACAAGCAGTCTCTCACCTTTTGGATTTCTTTATTTCAGCGGCTGTTTATAGATTTTTTTTTTTGAAATTTTTGCAGGTTTCTCTCTGGAAAAAAGAGGATTTGGCTGGAGATTTTAGAGAGGGGAAGACCGAACAGGGCACTAGACACGTAAAACAGGGTAGACACGTAAAAACAAAGTTCTAATTCTGGCCTCGGTCGCATCTCTCTACCCAACGACACCAATCGCTTAGTACAGTATTCTGCACATAGTAAGTGTTCAATAAATATGATTGATTGAACGATTGATTGATGCCTTGCTCATGTTCTCCCTGAAGGCTGGAACTAGCTCCTGCTTCACATCTGACAGATCCCCACGCTCTCCTCTTTTCAAAACCCTAGTAAAAGTCATGTCTCCTCCAAGAAGCCTTCCCTGACTAACCACTCTTCTCTCCATGACTATTCACTGGGCTCCTTACCCCCTAAGCACTTTGATACTCACTTTTGAACTCCAATTTTTAGCCCATTAATGTGATTACCATATTGATTTTTGAGGAATGTCTGCTTTCTTGAGCCAGGGTTTAGGAATTCATAGAGAGATGGGTTGTGGAGGTCTAGAGTAGCTCAACCTCTCTGTAGATGGGGTCAGGGGGTCCCAGTTATTTGGGAAATATCATCCACATGAATTAATCCTTAGTATTTATTGAGCATCTACTGTGCACAGAGCACTGTACTAAGCACTTGAGAAAGTACAATAGGAAGAGTAGACACTATTCCTGCTCTCAAGGAGTTTACAGTCTAGGGAAGGAGAGAGATACTAAAATAAATTACAGACTGTAAACTCCATGTGGGCAGGGACTGTGCCTATCAACTCTGTTGTACTTAAACGCTTAGTACAGTGCTCTGTATGCAGTAAACACTCAATAAATACCACTGATTGATAGACAGGGGAAGCAACAGAATATAAAAATAGGGACTTTACCCAGTTCATGCAGAAGCTGCATGATCCACATACTGATTGACCAATATCTTGTTGGGGCTGGTGGAGTCGGTCCCCTCCAGAATAACAGAAATAATAATAATAACGATGGCATTTGTTAAGTGCTTATGATGTGCCAGGAACTGTACTAAGTGCTAGGCTGGATACCAGCATATTGAGTTGGACACAGTCCCTATCCACGTGGGGCTCACAGTCTCAATCCTCATTTTACAGATGAGGTAACTGAGGCACAGAGAAGTGAAGTGGCTTGCCCAAGGTCTCACAGCAGACAAGTAGCAGAGCTGGGATTAGAACTCATGACCTTCTGACCTCCAGGCCCGTGCTCTATCCATCATGCCATGCTGCGTCTTGGAACCCAGAAGGAAGCAGGGTGACCCCTGACCCATTGAGGCACCGTTATGCTGGACAATACAGGAGGAAAAATAATCTAATCAACCCCATTACCTCATCTGCAAAATGGGGATTAAGACTGTGAGCCCCACATGGGACAACTTGATCACCTTGTATCCCCCCAGTGCTTAGAACAGTGCTCTGCACATAGTAAGTGCTTAATAAATGCCATCATCATCATCACTGGGTAAAGACATGTAAAGCTCTCCAAACTAGCTCTTGATTCTTTCAGAAGCTCGGTGGCCATTGGTGTTCTCTTCCACACTTGTCACCCTGAAGGAGAGGAAGTGAGCCTGGTGGTTAGAGCAAAAAAAAATCCAAATGACCACAAATATTTAAATGTTTATCAGATCAAAGGATAGCAGGGGGGCCTACTGGGATGCGTTGATAGGAGGGTAATAGTAATAGTTCATCCAAGAGTGTGATTTGGAAAGATGTTCAGATAGGTTAAGTTTTCCAGAAGGAAGTTTTCCTTTATGATTCTCAGACTGAATACAATAGGTAAAGTTGACTTAGTGTCAGCAAGACACCCAGAGAAACAGCATGGCCTAGTGGATAGAGCATGGGTTTGGGAGTCATCATCATCAATTGTATTTATTGAGCGCTTACTGTGTGCAGAGCACTGTACTAAGCGCTTGGGAAGTACAAATTGGCAACATATAGAGACAGTCCCTACCCAACAGAGGGCTCACAGTCTAAAAGACCTGGGTTCTAATACTGGCTGAGTCAGAAGGACCTGGGTTCTAATACTGGCTCCACCACTTGTCTTCCATGAGAATTTGGGCATCCCATCACTTCTCTGTGCCTGTTACCTCATTGTGCAAAATGGGGATTAAGACTCTGAGCCTCATTTGGGACATGGACCTTGTCCACCTAGGTTATCTTGAAGTTCTTAACATATGCCATAACACACACAAAAAAGGTTTGCATCCCTTAGAAGGGTGTTCCTTTCCTGAATAATTGATAGACAACTCAGAGGAGATTTGTCTTTGTAGAGAACCTTGGGCTTGTGTCTCTGATAAGTCTCAGAAAGAACTCCTGTAATAAAAATAATAATGATGCCATTTATTAAGCGCTTACTATGTGTAAAGCACTGTTCTAAGCACTGGGGAGGCCACAAGGTGATCAGGTTGTCTCACAGGGGGTGCTCACAGTCTTAATCCTCATTTTACAGATGAGGTAACTGAGGCACAGAGAAGCTGAGTGACTTGCCCAAGGTCACACAGCTGACAATTGGCAGAGCTGGGATTTGAACCCATGACCTCTGACTCCAAAGCCCAGGCTCTTTCCACTGAGCCACACTGCTTCTGCTTCTCTTGTCTTTAATCATCTCACCCAGTTCAACTTCAGGTCAAGTTACTTTAAAATTGAGAGTTAATTACTTTATGAAAGATCTAAAGTGGTTTATTAGCCTTTTAATAATCATCACTCTTGTGTTCCCAGTAATTCTCTATCCGAAGGAAGACCCCCATGATCTCACCTAGTCCGACCTCCTCCGGGATCCCATGTTAATTTCTGCAGCTGGTTTTATGTCCCAGCAGCCTCCCGCCTTTGACTGGTAACTGGTTGTTCAGGATTTCTATCAAGTTCCACCGTGATTAACTAACTCCTCAAGACAGACGACTTACTAATTGGTTTGGTTGAAGTGATAATTTCGATCATCTTTCATCACCTCTCTCTCTCCCCTCCCCTCCTGACTGCTGGCAATTTTAGTTAGGATTTGAGTCCAGGGACATTTTTGACTGTGGAGAAAAATGGCAGCAAGCCCTTTAATAGGAATATGGAACACTTCTTTCAGAAAAGGAACTTGAAGCCAAAGGATGAATAATTGACATTTATTCAGGCAAGGGTTTCTGTCTAAGAAATGCCACCACAATGGGTTATCCCTGCCGAGTCCTGCAGTTTGGAGAGTGGGCACGTCACACCTTGAGTTGGATTTAGTACAGTTCTCTGCACACAGTAAGTGCTCAATAAATACGATTGAAAGAATGAATGAATGAATTTCACAAGCCCTTACTGGAGGGAATTGGGATTCTGTTTGTTGACCTAGCCGCCTTGGATGGCCACTAAGCAAAAGTCTACAATATGGACACCTTTTGTGTTTCAAAGATGAAATTTGGCTTAGGTTTTTATGGCCTAGTGGATAGGGCACGGACTTGGGAGTCAGAAGGATCTGGGTTCTAATCCAGCTCTGCCACTTGTCTGCTGTGTGACCTCGGGCAAGTCACTTCACGTCACTGGGCCTCAGTTCCCTCATCTGTGAAATGGGGATTAAAACTGTGAGCCCTATGTGGGACATGGATTGGGTCCAACTTGATTTGCTTGTATCCACCCCAGAGCTTAGTACAGTTCCTGGGACAAAGTAAGTACCTAATAAATACCACAATTATTATTACTATTTCACTCTTCCATTGAAAAGTAATTCAAAGCAGGAAGTTGGACAGCTGATGCCATCCAGGGATGGGACAGCTCTCTCTGCCCACAGGGGTGAAAATCTGGAAAAATCCTCATGCTCAGCATGCTTTTCATCTGGTTTCCAGCCAGTCTGTCCCGAGTCTGGTACTGATCTGTTGCTGGGTGCCTTTATATCAATGTCTCCATTTGAATCACCTAGTCTCCCTATGCAGAGGAACATCGTGGCTTAGTGGTTAGAGCTTGGGTCCAGGAGTTGGAAGGATCCGGGTTCTAATTCCAGCTCCACCACGTCTGCTGTGTGACCTTGGGCAAGTCACTTCACTTCTCGCTGCCTCAGTCACTTCGGACTCCAAAGCCCGGGCTCTTTCCACTGAGCCACACTGCTTCAGTGCTAAGTAAAGATACTTAGAGTAATGGATTTCATAATAATTCATTTTCTTAGATCCATCGTCCAGGATGGAGTCTCTTTCCTTGAGATTTTCAGTCTGCTTTCTACCCTTTTAAGGAACTTTTTATTCAAAACTCAGTTTTTATTTTAGGCAGATCTAAGTAGAATTTGAGTCAATGAAACAAGTACTTCTGCCTAAAAAAAAAAAAAACATGGGGACAAGCAGGTTGGTTGGTAAGGGTGCCTTGGTACAATGGTAGGTACAGGCTGTGGTAAATGCAGGTCAGCGTAGTTTCTTCTCAGGAACTGACTGGCATTATGAATCCTGGAAAAGGGTATTATCCTTCTTGAACTATGTGTATGAACTTGAAATGTAATACAACCACTCTGACTTTTTTCTCTCCCTTCTAAGTCCAGTCCGGTCCAGGCTTGTTAATGATGTGCATTTAGGCTTTATTTCTATTTGTTCTGATGACTTGACACCTGTCCACAAGTTTTGTTTTGTTGTCTGTCTCCCCCTTCTAGACTGTGAGCCCATTGTTGGGTAGGGACTGTCGATCTATGTTGCCGACTTGTACTTCCCAAGTGCTTAGTACAGTGCTCTGCACACAGTAAGTGCTCAATAAATACAATTGAATGAATGAATGAATCTGTAAAAAATGGGGATTAAGAATGTGAGCCCAATGTGGGACAAGGACTTTGTCTAGCCTGATTAACTTGTATCTACCCCAGTGTTTAGAACAGTGCTTGGCACATAGTAAGCACTTTATGAGTACTGGAATTCTTCTTATTATTACTTGGTTGGATGTACTACGAGCATTTATCATTGTTTTGATTTTTTAACTTTTAGCCTCTTATTTTTTCCCCCATTGGGGTTTTCCTCATGCTCTGACCTACTTGTGTGCTCAGGACTGTCTAAAACAATATCAGTGTCTTTTCCCTAGTGCTTACTACAGTGAGCAGCAGAGTGTAAGAGTAATAATGATAATTATGGCATAAAGTGCTTATGGTATTAAGGTTTAAAGTTACTCTAAACACTGGGGTAGACAGTGTGGCTTAGTGGAGAGAGCATGGGACTAGGAGTCAGGAAAGCTGAGTTCCAGTTTCTGCTCTCCCTGCTGGATGACCTTGGGAAAGTTATCTAATTTTTCTGTGCCTCAGTTTCCTCCCTGTTAGACTGTGAGCTCCACCTGGGACAGTATGAGTGAGTATCTGATCTGAGGAACTTGTATTTATCCCAGGGCTTTGCACAGTGCTTGGCACATAGCAACAACCTAATAAATACCATTATTATCATTCTCATGAAATCATCAGATCAGAAACAGATACTGTCCCTCATGGAGTTCACAATCAGACAATTATTATTATTATCATTAATCTTACAAATAATAAAACCCACCAATAATAATAATGAAGGTATTCATTAAGCAGTTACGATGTGACAGGAAATCACCGTGCTATGCATTAGGGTAGTTATTAAATAATCAGATTAGACCCAATTCCCATCCCATTTGGGTCTCCCAGGCTAACAAGGAAGGAGAACAGGTTTCTTTTAATCCCCATTTTGTAAAAGAGAAAATTGAGGCCCAGAAAGATTAAATGAGAAGAAGGGCGGCATAGTGGAGCACAAGCTTGGGGGCGGGGGTCAGTGGACCTAGGTTCTAATCCCCACTTCAGCATTCGCTTACTATGTGTGACCTTGGATAAGTCATTTAACTTCTCTGTGACTCAATTTCCTCATTGGGGATTAAATATCTATACTCCCTTCCCCTTGGACTGGGAAGACCAAACAGGACCAAGATTATGTCTAACCTGATTATCTTGTATCTAACCAATGCTTAGTACCGTGTTTAGCACATAGTTGGTGCTTAAATTCCACAATTACTCAAAATGATTTGTCCAAGGTAACACAGCAAGCCAGTGGCAGAGCTGGGACTAGAACCCAGGACTCCTGACTCCAAGACCTGTGCTCTTTCCTCTTGGCGCCACTGCCTTTCAGTTTAATGAATATTTTCACTGATGAATAAGAGCTCCATTTGGGTATGTTTCCACCTTTTGCTCAGCAGATTTTTTCACTCCACGGTCAGAACTGAAATTCCACCATTCTCTTCCCTCATTTAGAGGATTACTGGAGCTTCTTGCTATAAGTGAGCTATAGAAGTCACAAGGAGAAAAAATTGCCAGTTTATAGGGCAATTCAGAAAACCTGATAGGTTTTGCTGGGTATTCAATTTAAGCTGATAAAGTGAAATCCTTTTTGTTTTTTCTTCTTTAGACAGTCCTGTTCATAGTGCTTGTAATTTGTGTCAAATTAGGTTATCTGACATTGAAAAAACATCCCGAATGTTCCCCAGAAATGCAATGCCCATTTGCTGTCATGAAATGGTGTTCTGGGAGAGCAGCACATGAATGCTAATTTGTCAGATCAGAAATGGCTGGAAGTAGGCAGGTACTACATGCAACATTGTGTAGCTGTGGCTTGGACAAGCTTTCTTTTGTGCAAGTTGGCCATTAAAGCCAAAAGAAGGAAAGGCTGAAGGTGAGGCAGAGTGGAGTGTCTTAGACCACCTTAGTGGCTCTTTATCCCGGTGCCATATGTAGTCCTAGGATTTTTGTCTCAAGCTTCAGGTTTTGCTTCCTTTATTTTGCTTTATAATTAGTTTTGGAAATGAATGATGTTCCTTCGCGGAGTTCTTTCTGACCACCGATTCTAGCATCCAGGTGGGATGGGGAAGCAGCGTGGCTCAGTGGAAAGAGCCCAGGCTTTGGAGTCAGAGACCATGGGTTCAAATCCCAGCTCCACCAATTGTCAGCTGGGTGACTTTGGGCAAGTCACTTAACTTCTCTGGGCCTCAGTTCCCTCATCTGTAAAATGGGGATGAAGACTGTGAGTCCCCCGTGGGACAACCTTGTATCCGCCTGAGTGCTTAGAACAGTGCTTTGCACATAGTAAGCACTTAATAAATGCTATCATTATTATTATTATTATGGAAGCTGGATGGAATTATTTCACTCCTAAACTTTTATCCTCTGAATGATAATAATAATAATGGTATCCCCCTGGCCTGGAAAGCCCTCCCTCCGCACATCCACCAAGCTAGCTCTCTTCCTCCCTTCAAGGCCCTCCCTTCAAGGCCCTCCTCCAGGAGGCCTTCCCAGACTGAGCCCCCTCTTTCCTCTCCCCATCCCCCCGCCTTACCTCCTTCCCCTCCCCACAGCAACTGTATATATGTATATATGTTTGTACGTATTTATTACTCTATATTTTATTCGTACATATTTATTCTATTTATTTTATTTTGTTAATATGTTTTGTTTTGTTGTCTGTCTCCCCCTTCTAGACTGTGAGCCCACTGTTGGGTAGGGACCATCTGTATATGTTGCCAACTTGTACTTCCCAAGCACTTAGTACAGTGCTCTGCACACAGTAAGTGCTCAATAAATATGATTGAATGAGCGAATGAATGAATTTGTTAAGCACTTACTATGTATCAGACACTGTACTAAACACTGGGGTGTATGTTTGTGTGTGTGGGGGGGGGATACAAGCAATTTGGGTTGGACACAGCAGTCCCTGTCCCACATGGGGCTCACAGTCTTAATCTCCATTTTACAGATGAGGTAACTGAGGCACAGAGAAATGAAGGGACTTACCCAAGGTCAGACAGCAGAGTCAGGATTAGAACCCTGGTCCTTCTGACTCCCAGGCCTGGGCTTTATCGACTAGGCCACGATGCAGAGCAAACTCAGCGTCCCCTGGAGGGTCGAGGGCCGGGGTGGTGATGGGAAAGAGGACCCTCTATTTCTGGAAAAACTGAATGGCTGTAGGCGACAGGAATAAAGCTTATGTCTCTCTTACAGCTATTGCTTACCTGTAATCTCGAGGTAAATGGTCTCCAGAATTGGGTCCAAGATTAAATTTGTATATTAAGCTGGCTTCTCTCTTTCTTTAATCCTAACATGGTAACATTTGAATTGATTAAACCTTTTAGAGGAAAACCTACTTACAAGGCAAATGTGGTTGAACTGTGAAGAAACTCCTATTGTTGTTTTAATAATTCTGAGTTCTCTTGGTGTCTAAAGTTACTCCCTGGAAAACAACATTTCAGACCACCAGGGAAAGGTTTAGTGCATTGTTGCTTTAATTGTGCATCCAACTGCAGGGCACTGAATGGTCCCTTTGTGGTCTGGAAGAGGTAGCGCTTCTCTCTATGTACTAACACTGTCCAGGAGCAATTAGACCCTGAAATAATTGGGTTGCCTCCCTTTATCCTCCCAGTTAATCCTCAGGGAATCATTCTGAGGATTTTTTTAATATCCTATGTCTTTCTAAAATGACTTGTCTTAGAAATCTCACCCTAAACGTTATAAGGTTATCGGTATGAAATTCACATTGGGCAGAAAATTGTCTGTCTCTCCCTTCCTCCCTCCAGGATCAAGGGCTTAAAAACATACTAATTTGTGTAGAAGCAGAATGAAAAAAGATGCTAAACCTAACCATTTTTAAATATGAAAACAACAAAAAAATCCATTGAATTTTGAGATTTCAAAGTAGTCCTACAATTACTCTTCAACGGGGAGCATTTGTTACACTACACTTGAAAGACAAATCTTACCTTTAGGTCAATAGTGGTTGCTGTTAGGAATACAGTCAGTTTTTGGTTTCATCACACAGATTGGGCCTACCATGATGGAAAAATTAGGGGAGGTTCTTCCCACGAGGTGAGGCTCTTCTGGTGTAAAGTGATCCACAAGTTGTGTCAGGTAGTTTAATACAGGGAGAGACAGGTTGTAGATATGTGGTATCGGTCCTGGTTGCTACAGTTTCCAGTCTCTGTCTCAGTGAACTGCACCATATAGTAATTTGTGTTTGGCACTTAAGTGCTGAGAATGGATGTAAATGCATGTGTATGTAGATTCAATTATTTTCTCCCAATTTTCCCCAAACTGCTCTTGAATGATATGTCTCTTTCTTGACCCCGCCCAGCTTTACTAAACCACATCAATCTCTATTTTTTTCTTTATGGCATTCGCTAAATGCTTAGTATGTGCCAGTCCCTGTCTCACATTAGGCTCATAGTCTTAATCCCCAATTTACAGGTGAGGTAACAAGCACAGAGAAGTGAAGTAACTTGCACAAGGTCACACAGCAAACAATAAATATGATTGAATGAATGAAACAAGTGGAGGAGCCAGGTTTTAACCAAGGTCCTTCTGACACCCGGGCCCGTGCACTATCCTCTAAGCCATTCTGCTTTTCAACTCTTCCTAAAAAGGCATCCCCTCAAGAAGACATTCCCTGATTCAACCTCCTACCATCCTGGACGCGTCTGACTACTAACCCCGTAAATACTCTTGTATTTATTCATTCATTCAATCATATTTATTGAGCGCTTACTGTGTGCAGAGTACTGTACTAAGCGCTTGGCAAGTACAAGTCAGCAACAGAGACGGTCCCTACCCAACAATGGGCTCACAGTCTAGAAGGGGGAGACAGACAACAAAACAAAACTTGTAGACAGCTGTCAAAATAGTCAGAACAAATGGAATTATAGCTATGTGCACATCATTAACAAAATAAATAGAAAAGTAAATATGTACAAGTAAAATAGAGTAATAAATCTGTACAAATATATACAAGTGCTGTGGGGAGGGGAAGGAGATAGGGCAGGGGGATGGGGAGGAGGAGAGGAAAAAGGGGGCTCAGTCTGGGAAGGCCTCCTGGAGGAGGTGAGCTCTCAGTAGGGCTTTGAAGGGAGGAAGAGAGCTAATCACTTATCTGTGTCCTCACCCTTAAACACGGGCCTGGGAGTCGGAGGATCTGGGTTCAAGTCCCAGCTCCACCCCTTACTTTCAGTGTGACCTTGGGCAAGTCACTTGGCTTCTCTGAGCCTCGTTTACCTCATCTGTGAAATGGGGATTCAATTCCTGTTCTCCCATCTACTTAGATTGAGAGCCCCATGTGGGACCTCATAGTCTTGTATCTATCCCACTGCTTAGTACAGTGCTGGGCACATAATAAGTGCTTAACAAATACCACAATTATTAGTGAGCATTTTGGCCAAGGTGCTATTTTCAGGACTTGGCAATTAAACACCCAAGCCTAAAAGTCCCCATCTAAAATGGGGTCACATAATCCATTTTCTGAGGAATGACAACCTGAACTGTAGAGTCTTGGGATAAGTGTCAGGCTGGGGAGCAGGGAAGAGGATGCCTCTGTGCCTCAGTGACTTCATCTGTAAAATGGGGATTAAGACTGGGAGCCCCACGTGGGACAACCTGATTGACCTGTATCTACCACAGTGCTTAGAACAGTGCTTGGCATATAGTAAATGCTTAACAAATACCATTATTATTCATAATTATTATGGTATTTATTAAGCAAATATCATACTATGATACTATGGCTTACTATGTGCCAAGCATTGTTCTAAGCCCTGGGGTAGGTAGAAGGTAATCAGGTTGACCCACCTGGGGTTCACAGTCTTCATCTCCATTTTACAGATGAGGGAACTGAGGCCCAGAGAAGTTCAGGCAGCCAAGTTGCAGAACTGGGATCAGAACCGTTCTCACCAGTCCCGCCGTCGACCCCCGGCCCACATCCTTCCTCTGGCCCGGAATGCCCTCTGTCCACACATCCTCCAAGCTAGCTCTCTTCCTCCTTTCAAAGCCCTACTGAGAGCTCACCTCCTCCAGAAGGCCTTCCCAGACTGAGCCCCCTCCTTCCTCTCCCCCTCCTTCCCCTCCCCACTCCCCCGGCCTTACCTCCTTCCCCTCCCCACAGCACCTGTATATATGTATATGTGTTTGTACATATTTATTACTCTATTTTACTTGTACATATTCTATTTATTTTATTTTGTTAATGATTTGTTTTGTTGTCTGTCTCCCTCTTCTAGACCGTGAGCCCTCAGTTGGGTAGGGACCGTTTCTATATGTTGCCAACTTGTTCTTCCCAAGCGCTTAGTACAGTGCTCTGCATACAGTAAGTGCTCAATAAATATAATTGATTGAATGAATGAGATAAATGGGAAACTGCTTCTTCCCCTAGATTTACTTGGGGGTGGAAACTCCCCCAAGAAATAAGCCCTTCTTCTTTTAAACATTTCCCCCCTTCCCTTCCTTCTCCTTCCCCACAGTCCTCTCCTATACTGTTTTTTGCTTTCTCACCCCAATGAGGGGGGAAAAACCTCTCACAATAATGATGTCTACTTGCATTTTTTAAAAAAGGAATTATTTTCCCTGGCTGTGTAGCCAAGGGCCCTGCAGGAAATCTGTGCTATTTCTGACCTTCTTTGCCTCCTACTCGGTTCTTCTCATTAGGTGATTACTGTCTCCATGTTTGAGACTCTAATAACTATTATGAACTGTAAATACCTTAACAACATCCCCCATATCACCTTATTTTGGCAAGAGCTTTTGAATTAGCCTGTTTGAGAGCAAAAAACAATAGACCGTCTCTCTCTCCCCGTCTGTAGCAGCAGAGCTCACTGGCATCATCCATTTCCAGCTGCAGGAAAATTGAACCAACACAGCCCATCCCACCTAATGAAGATTGGGGCACATTTATCAGGTGAGTCTATCAGACATTATTACCGGGCTTTCACAGAGGAATTACCTGTGGTGCAATGCAAAACAGGAAGAGTAAATTAGCAATAAAAAACAAATGTCTTCTTTAGTGTTTTGCTTTTATCCTATTGTCCTCAGCTGGGAAACTGCTTCCAAAGCCCCTCTGTGGGGGCTAAAATGGACCATTTGCCAGGCTCTGTGTTCAAAGCAAATTAAAACAATAATTCCATGGCATTTTGTAAGGTACTTATTAATCCAAATGGATACTGCAAAGAAGGGATGGAATTGCTATTTTCTTGGGGTTTTTTTTTTGGTTGTCTGATACAACTGCACGTGAAACCAGCTGAACAGGAGTGTTTAGCTGGTTCCATGTGTAAGACCCATGATTGCAGATTTTTAACCAGTCTTACACCCAGGTTTAAGCTCCCACTAAATCCTTAAGATGGTCATTAAGATGTTATTTTGGGACTCTGCTTAGAGGAGTCAAGATTCTAGAGACCTAAGCTAGGCATTTTAACCCACTGACATATTGTGGGAGTGAATTTATTTTAGAATATTCTCCCTGACACAAACTGACACTACAACATAAAAAGTTCCACGGTTCCCCAGAATAATTAAAAATAAGATCAGCATACAGCATCAGCTCACTGTCTTAATCTCCATTTTACAGATGAGGTAACCGAGGCACAGAGAAGTTAAATGACTTGCCCCAGGTCACACAGAAGGCAAGTGGCAAAGCTGGGATTGGAACCCGGTAATAATGAATAAAAATTGTGGTATTTGTTGAGCGCTTACTCTGCTGAGGTAAATACAAGATAACCAGGTAAGAGACCATCCCTGCCCCACATGGGGCTCACAATCTAAGTAAGAGGGAGAACAGGCTTTGAATCCCCATTTTATTGATGGGGAAACTGAGGCGCAGAGAAGTGAAATGACTTGCCCAAGGTTACACAGCAGGCACAGGGCAGAAATTGGATTAGAACCCAAGACCTCTAACTCCCAGACACATGCTCTTTCCAAAAGGCCATGCTGCTTTTCACTTGGCCCTCCTTGACTTTCTCCTGCCCATAGAAGTACAAGTATATTAAGTACAGTGCTCTGCACACAGTAAATACCCAATAAATACCACTGATTAATTGATTGAAAGGAACTGCAATTTAAATAAGATCAGAGCTCTCTCACTAGACACCATTGACCAGCTGAGTTGCAGAAACCCTCTGATTGAAAGCCTCATGCCAATGGGTCTACAGGATTATAGAGGATTCGATTTCTGGAATACCACCTTTGTGAGACAAGATTTTTCTATCAGCAGCACGGTCTATCAACACGCCAAATGCTGACACATTCGTTGGCAAGGACCACTTCTTGTTGATGGCTGAAGGTTATTTTCCAGCAATAATGGAACAAGCAAATCCCCAACCTGCCTACAATACAATTGTGCAGAAAATAAAATTGTCCACCCAGAATGGTGACCATTTTAACACCACTGGAGGCACCTGGAATATTTCTTTCAGATTTTCTTTCTAGTTCTAAGTCAAAACAACCTTTTGTTTAGTAGTTATTAAGGACATCTTAGATGACAGGCATGTAGGACAACTGGTGAGATACCAAGGATGAATTAATTCAGGGCACCAGAATGAGGACTCTGGGTAGGGAAGAAATGCATACACACTCAACAACCAGGCTCCTTTTGAAGAGCTAAAGGACTTTGTCATTCTTGTATGGGGAATTCTAGGAATTCAGCATCACATCAGTGATGATCTTCCCTTCCCTCCCACCTCCCATGTGAGGCTTCACTGGAGGCGGAGAAGATGTCAGGTCTTGGCCATTTATGGTGGAAACTATCAGGTCAATTCACTTCTGCATTTCTGCAATGACCCTGGTCAGAGCCAGCCTTAGCCAACATTAGCTGGTTGAGGTTTTCTACTCCCCCCACATCCCTTCTCTCCCCCGCGCCCCCACCCTGGGTTGCAATGGGGCTTGAAAAATCAAGAAAAGCCTAGTGGGGAGGTCTATTTTGCCTATCTGGTATTGCTGGAAAAAAGTCGGTGCCAGTGGCCAAGCTGATAGGTACCTTTGGACTGATTCCCAGAGATGTTGGCCAAAATCTTCAGACTTCTCCTTTTCAACAGGAATGGTTAGATTCAGTTGCCAGCGCTATGTCAACATTATACCACCATTAGAAGGGTGAATCAGAGTTACCTAATAATTACACTTTGACTCCATTTTCCACAGTTGGGTTGGAGGGAACTGATGAACAAGCTGAAAGCTGGCATTAGAACAGATTCCCGGCTCACTGTGAAACATTGGCCATGGGGCCTCTGCTCAGGTCAGCAGGAGTTCTTGAGACACATCCCAAGGGATCCCTTTACCTTATGACCTTGCTTTGGAAGCATCCATGCAAGCAAAGCCAGCTGATCCAGAAGGCCAGCTGGTCTCCCCAGAGATGAATTGGAGAGAATGGCAGTTACCTAGCTCTGGGTCCTCAGGCCGACCAAGCTGAAGGTCAGTGGAGCTGGGCTTGGCTCCTACTCATTCTTTGGTTGTGAGTCTTTGGCTTGCCAAAGGAGGCAGTCCAGTTTTCTGGGCTTTTTATGTTCATCCCAACAGGAATTCCATGAAATGGCCCTGAAGCTTCATAATACTCAACATGTGACTTAAAGGAAATAATTTTGCTTCCAAGATCGCCAACTCTGGAGCCATGTGAGAAATGGTGATCGTACTCCTCTGTCTGCCCAAGGACTCTGGAAGCAGTGTGGCTTAGTGGAGAAAGCCCAGGCCTGAGAGTCAGAGGACTTGGGTTCTAATCCTGACTCTGTCACTTGCCTGCTGTGTCGCTTAAGTCAGTTAACTTGCCTGAGCCTCTGTTTCCTCATCTGTAAAAGAGGAATTCAACAACTGTTCTCCCTCCTACTTAGACTGTGAGTACCGTTTAGGATAGGGATTATGTCTGACCTGATTTTCTTATATCTATTCTAGAACTTAGTACAGTGGTTGGCACATAGCAAATGTTTAACAAATGCCATAATCATCATCACCATATTCATTCATTCATTCAATCATATTTATTGAGTGCTTACTGTGTGCAGAACACTGTACTAAGCGCTTGGGAAGTCAAGTTGGCAACATATACAGACGGTCCCTACAAAACAACGGGCTCACAGTCTAGAAGGGGGAGACAGACAACAAAACAAAACATGTAGACAGGTGTCCCTATCAGGTGAGCTTGGCTGAATGCAGAGCAAATGAGGGAGAGCAGGTATTTCACCCCCCCCCCTTTTAAATGAGGAAACTGAGGCACAGAAGTTACTACTATAGTAATGAAAACAACCCCTGCACTCACCAGATGGTAATGAAATCTCCTCAAGAGGAAGCATTTGTAATGTGTGTACTGGGAAATGACAAGAAGCAGTGTGGCCTAGTGGACAGGGAGTGAGAAATATAATAATAATAATAATAATGGCATTTATTAAGCACTTACTATGTGCAAAGCACTGTTCTAAGTGCTGGGGAGGTTACAAGGTGATCAGGTTGTCCCACAGGGGGCTCACAATCTTACTCCCCATTTTACAGATGAGGTAACTGAGGCACAGAGAAGTTAAGTGACTTGCCCAAAGTCACACAGCTGACAGTTGGCGGAGCCGGGATTCAAACCCATGACCTCTGACTCCAAAGCCCAGGCTCTTTTCCACTGAGCCACGCTGCTTCTCCAGGACTGGGACTGGGTTCTAGTCCTGGCTCTGTCACTTGCCTGTTTTATGGTCTTGGTTTTGTGACTTCACTATCGCTGCCTCAGTTACCTCATCTCTAAAATGAGGATTAAAACTGTGGACCCCATGTGGGAGATGGACTGTGCTCAACCTGATTAACCTTTTTCTACCCCAGGACTTAGTTCAGTGCCTGGAACAAAGAACACATAATAAAACCACAAAACAAAACTGTAACTAGGTCCCAAGCCTCTGGCTGATCGCAGCTGCGAACATTCCCGTCTGCATGGAGACCTGACAAAGATAGATTCGTAGGCGCCACAACAAGTCTTGGCGGTATGAGTAACCGGAGCTCTCTGAGAAAAGCACCACAGTAACCGTCGCCTTCTCTCCCACCACCGAGGGTCCCCCACTCCCAGTACGCTCTGTGCCTGCCAGGCTGGGGAAAAAGCTGCTCCAGTGCTCCCTCAGAGTCTTCTGTCGCTGCTGAGAAAAGCCCCTGTAGTAACTACCACCTTCCCTCCCTCCATCTTTTAGACGGTGAGCCCACTATTGGGTAGGGACTGTCTCTATATGTTGCCAACTTGTACTTCCCAAGTGCTTAGTACAGTGCTCTGCACACAGTAAGCGCTCAATAAATACGATTGATGATGATGATGATCGAGGGCCCTCGCTTCTGGCATGCTCCATGCCTCCCAAAGCAGTTCCTGCATGCTCTCGGACCCCTCCATCCCTGCAGAGGAAAGTCCCTGTGACTCCTTTCCTCTCTCCCCTGAGGGTCCAACTTCCAGCATGCTCCACGCCCACCAGGCCAGGGATAGAACCTGCTCCTGCCCTCCATGTTCTTGTACTCTTTCATTGCCATCAAGAAGAGCACTGTGGAAAACACCACCTTCCCTCCTGCCACCGAGGGTCTCTGCTTCCGGCATGCTACATATCTGCCAAGCTGGGGACCCGACATGCTCTCGCACTCTTTTATCACCACTGAGAAGAGCATGGTGGTAAGAGCCATCTTCCCTCGTGCTACTGAGGGTCCCTGCTCTCAACATGCTCTGTGCCCACCAGGCTGGGAGAAAATCTACTTTCCTGTGCTCTCGGATTCCTCCATTCCCACCCAGACTTTGAGCCAATTTTGCGTATTTGTTTGTGTTGTGTTTTAATGTTTCATCAATCTTGTTGTGCCTGTCTCCAATCATCATCATCAATCGTATTTATTGAGCGCTTACTGTGTGCAGAGCATTGTACTAAGTGCCTGGGAAGTACAAATTGGCAACATATCCCCTCTCCCCAATGAAACTCTTAGATTTTGAGTCCTCCAAGGAACAGGAACAGTTTCTAATTGCCCGCTGTGTATTCTCTCCCAGCTCTTAGGTCAATATTCGACACACTTAATGAATACTATTACTATTAGAAGGTAAATGCCTTGAAGGTAAGTGACTTACCCAAGGTCACACAGCAGTCCAGTGGCTGATCCGACATTAGAACGCAGATCCTTTGACTCTCAGAATGGTGCTCTTTTCACTAGGCCAGATTTAGCTACCCTGCCCTCAGAATTTCCCAAGCAAAATTTAGGGTTCCACATGCCTTTGAAGAGAGACTCTATACGAGAGAGAAGCAGCATGGCCTAGTGGATAGAGCATAGGCTTAGGAGTCAGAAGGACCTGGGTTCTAATCTCAGCTACCCCACTTGTCTGCCGTGTGAACGTGGACAAGTCATTTAACTTCTCTGTGCCTTGGATACCTCATCTGTAAAGTGGGGATTAAGACTGTGAGCCCCATGTGAGGCATGGACTGTATTCAACATGATTGTCTTGTATCTAATTCCTGTCTTGGAACAGTGCCTGGGGCACAGAGTAAGCACTTATAAAATACTATTTAAAAAAAATAAAAGTAGGAAGAAACAGGTGAAAAGAGGGCTAGGAATAAGAAAAAGGGAAGCGTAATCCTTACAGAAGGTACCTGGTAAGCTTCTTTAACTCTGAGCATGCTCTGTGGGAGGGGCTGGACATTGGGACTGACAGTGGCCAATCACTTCTACTTGCCATTTGCAACTCTTATTTTGTATCCATAAATTCTTTTTCCTTGGTCATTTGGAAGCCTTTCACATCCTCCTCACCCTGGGGAGATTTCCTGGCAGCTACTGATGTTCTGTGGTCCTGAGATCCAGCAGTCCACCAGTTAAGACATCCATCCTTAAGCTATAGTGTCTTCATTTGAACTGAGGCCATTTTCCCAGGTAAATAATATAAAGAGTTCTTTCTAACGTCTGTGGAGAAATCTGAAACATAAATCCAAAAAAAATCTGCATAGTCTACAGTGTTCCTGTCCAAACTTTCATTTATAACCTCATCTTCAGACCATAGGCAGCAGGGCAAAAATTACCTGATTTTCCTCTCCAGTAGTCACTAACAGGAAGAGACTCCTTTCCTGTGTCAGCAATTCTGCAACAAGGTTATTCCTTTGACATCTCAGTCACTCTGACACTTTCCTGCTGCTGGCTCAGAAAAATATATTTTTTTAATGTTCTTTTAAAAGAAAAAATAATCCACTGAGAGACATTCTTCCTCTTCCATCTCCTTCCCCTCCCACTCTCCTAACTCACATTCTTTTGTTCACTCATCTTTTCTTGGGATGAATACGAGCTGTGTTTCTGTGGTGATGTATCTCTTAGTCTTTTTCGTTTAACAAGACTTACCTATTGCAAAGATGGAAATTGGTGCTTTCTATAGAAGCTGCAATTTGCCAGATAAGAAATTTCTGGTCCCACAGTAGAGCTCTGGGGAAAGCTAATTATCTGAGCCTTGCTTCACTGAACCCACCTGTGGTTTGAATAGAGATGATAAAAAAAGATCAGATCAGGAAGCTTTATGGCCAAGTGGAAATAGACCAGACCTGGGAGGTAGAGGCCCTGGACTCTAATCCCAGTGCTGCCAGTTGCCTGTTGTGTGACCTTGGGTAAGTCACTTAACCTCTCTGTGCCTCAGTTTCCTCATCTGTAAAATGGAGAGTCAACACATTCTCCCACCACCTTCGACTGTGAGCCCCATGTGGGACAGGGACTGTGGCCAACCTGATGATCTGGAGTCCACCCCGGCGGTTATTACAGTGCTTGGCAACTCTAGACCGTAAACTCATTATGGGCAGGGAACGTGCCTGCTAATTCGGTTGTATCGTCCGCTCCTTAGTTCTTAGTACAGTGCTCTCTACATGATAAACACTCAATAAATACCATTGATTAACAGATACCACAATTATTGTTATCATCACCACAAAGCAAAACTGGGCTTTCTGCTGGCTAAAAATAGGTAAGCCCCAGTTGCCCAGTCCACGGGGGGCACTGGCCCCCAGAGCTTTTTGAGTTGGACTACCAGTCAGTCAGCCAATCATATCTTATTGAGCACTTACTGTGTGCAGAGCACTGTCCTAAGCACTTGGGAGAGTACAATATAACAGACGTATTCCCAGCCAGGCAGATTTCTGACAAAACCTTAGACTTTCTCATCAGGGCTGAAAAGACACAAAATGGTATAGAAGCGATAAGGCCTAATAGATAGAGTCTGGGCTTGGGAGAAGGTAGGAGATCTGGATTCTAATTCCAGCTCTGCCACTTACCTGCTGTGTTCTTCCCACTCCTCAGAGAAGCAGCGTGGCTCAGTGGAAAGAGCACAGCCTTGGGAGCCAGAGGTTGTGGCTTCTAATCCCGGCTCTGCCACTTGTCTGCTGTGTAAACTTGGGCAAGTCACTTAACTTCTCTGGGCCTCAGTTACCTCATCTGTAAAATGATTAAGACTGTGAACCCCATGTGGGACAACCTGATTACCTTGTATCCCCCCCAGCACTTAGAACAGTGCTTGACACATAGTGAGTGCTTAACAAATGCCATCATTATAATTATTATTATTAGATGCAAACTCCATGTTGGACAGGGACTGGTCTGATTTGCTTATATTCTTCCTTCCCCAGTATTTAATACAGTGCTTTGAGGTAAGTGCTTAAAAAATGCCAGACTTATTATTATTATTACTGTTAGCTTTCTGCAATCTGGCCCTTGCCAGTTCCATTCCACCAAAAATCCCTGCCTCCTTTTTGCCTCCTGGTTTAAAATGAAATGTCAGCACCCCTGAGCCAAACTCCTTTTGATTTGTTTCTCCGATCATACAAGGATCTGAATCAGCATGGCTGTGATTAGTGTATTCAGCTTCCGCTTTGTACTGTTAGGCATCTATTGTATTCCCCCTTCCCCATCTCTAAGCCTCGCCTACTAGGTGGTACTGGTTTTTGTCTCCAATTCACCCAATTCTGGCTTTGTCATGAATTCAATCAGTCAATCGATGGTATTGATTAAGTACTTACTCTGCACAGAGCCCTGGACTAAGTCCTTGGGAGAGTACACTAGAATTCCTCCGCAGTCAAATAGGAGAATACAATAGGGAAAAGAGAAATGAACGGAGGACTCTCCCAGACTTTTTAACGTCCATTTTGCTTGGCCCAGAACATTTTTTTTTTAACAGAGTAAAACAGTCATTGAAAATTGTTGTGAGTTTTTTTAACACTTTACTCCATTAGGAGGGTTGGGGTAGTTAATGACATTTTTAGTGAGACAAATGTTTCCATGATGGAGGACATCACCATTCCTGTCTTACCTGTCTTGACCACTTAAAGAGGATTTCTAAAGCAGGAGGCAGTGAAATGCATTAGAAAAGTGCGTGGTCAGATGGTTATGAGGAAAAATTAGGGAATCTCTTCTGGAAGATGCTGTCAGCCTCTAGAGAGTCCAGTGAGGGTGGGCTGGGGAGGGGGCCTGCTGGGGAGAGAGTTTGAGGCCCAGTTTGATGATCCAAAAGTCAAAATTCCTTCACTTGCTTCTCAGGCCTCAGTTGACATAGCACTAATCAAATATTGTCCTCCAGCTACATGATTTCACACAAATTTCTGGGCTCAGAAGCGGCCATAGGGGATGATGGGTCATTATGAGATTGGGAATAATAATATCTTGCTTTTGGTAGTGTGCTCTTACTCTCCTCAAATGCTTTCACCTCAGTAATTCCATTTTATCCTCAACAACCCTGGAAGGTTTTTTTTTTTTGCAAATGGTATTTGTTAAGTGCTTACTATTTGTCAAACACTGTTCTAAGCTCTGGGGTAGGCACAATTTAATTAGGTTGGACACAGTCTCTTCCCCACATGGGGCTCACAGTCTAAGTAGGAGGGAGAGCAGGCATTCCCATTTTACAGTTGTGGAAACTGAGGCACAGAAAAGTGAAGTGACTTGGACAAGGTCATACAGCAAGCCCTTGGCAGAGCCAGGATTAGCACCCAATGTCCTCCTGACTCTCAGGCCCACGTTTCCTCCACTAGGCCATGCTGCTTCTCAGGCAGGGAAAGACAGGTATTATTATCTTCATTTTACAGATGAGGAAATTGCAGCTCAAATAAGTTAATGACGTTCCCAAGGACTCACAGCAGTCTAGTAACAGAGCTGGGGCTAGAACCCAAGTCTCCTGCTTCTTTGCATTTGAAAGTGTACAGTTATCACTCACCTCTCAAGAAGACCTGGGGTCCGGCCATGTAAAGATCAGATAGATCACACAGTAAGCGCTCAATAAATACGATTGATTGATGATGATGATAGAATCCTTGTGCCAGTCTTGCTAAGGTCAAGTTTGTAATATTGGGCTATTTGTTAAGCGCTTACTATGTTCCAAGCAGTGCAGCTAGCACTGGGGTAGTTTCAAGATAATCAAGTCAGAACACCGGGCCAGAAACTCCAGTCCGAATCTCCAGCCAATGCCCAAATGGGAATTTCTGTGGAATCACAGCCTACTTCTTGTTTGAATACTTGAGAGAAATCTTCACTCCCTCTCTGGAATCATTCAACATACTGGTTAATTTCCCAGTACTGATTTTCCACATGATTTATCTTCTGTTTGGCAAGATCCTTCAACCTATGTAAAATATCCTTTTGATGGAGAAGGCAAGAGAAACTCTTCACAGGTGAGATCAAAAGTTAAGTAAAGAAAACCGATTCTCTCAAATACACCATTCATCTGTCGACATTTTGTCTCGTTGTTAGGGATGGACCAAAGAATCGGGATTTTCTTCATGGCTCTAATACTGCATGGGAACATGGTGAAGGCATCTGTGGAATTCTCATCCTCTGGCCAAGGTTTCCAGATGAAATGATGTTGCTTTTCCCCATCAACTCCAGCCTTTGCAAGATCATCCGAAATGGTCTCCAAGTAACCCAAGGGCAGAAAACTCGTGGTCTCAACAAAACCTCCAGACCTTTCCACCTTTTTTACTTACAGTATTTGTTAACTGCTATGAGCCAGGACACTATATGAAGCACAGGGGTAGATCCAAGCTAATCAGGTTGGACACAGTCCCTGTCCCACATGGGGCTCACAGTCTTAATCCCCATTTTACAGATGAGGTAACTGAGGCCCATAGACGTGAAGTGACTTGCCCACGGTCACACAGCGGACAAGTGGTGGAACCAGGATTAGAACCAGGTTCTTTTGATGCTCAGGCCCGTGCTGTATTCACTAGGCCAAGCAGTTACTCCATCTCTTAGTGGAAAGAGCATGGGCTTGGAAGTCAGAGGACATGGGTTCTAATCCCGGCTCCGCCACTTGTCAGCTGTGTGACTTTGGGCAAGTCGCTTAACTTCTCTGTGCCTCAGTTATCTTATCTGTAAAATGGGGATTAAGACTGTGAGACCCAGGTGGGACAACCTGATAATCTTGTATCTACCCCAGTGCTTAGAACAGTGCTTGGCACAAGGTAAGTGCTTAACAAATGCCATTATTATTATCTCCTCCAAAACCATTCAGGAAAAAAGTGAGAAAGCATTAGGGCCTCTTCTAGGATTTTGCCATCTTGAGGATTTTTTTTCACTGAAGCATTAAATATTAACCATTCCACTTTCCACACCTTCACCCCTGAAATGCACAATCTTCCCAACAGCAAAGCAGAGCATGACCACACTCCCTGTGGTTCATTTTGAAGCCCCAAACAAACCTCAAAGGCATCTTTTCCAAGTCCATCACCTACAGTCAAATGATTTTCTGAGAACCAGCCCATAATAATAATAATAATAATAATGATATTTGTTAAGCGCTTACTATGTGCTAAGCACTGGCACTGAGCCATTTTTTAATTCAACCACTACTTCTTTTCAGAAATGCTCAACGAATCACCATATCCATCTCATTCTATTTGCTGCTTCGGTAAATGTTACGATTGAATAGAAATCAAACTTTTCAAGTTCTAAGGAGAATGGAAAGGTAAATATAGATTTCCTGAGGAAATCCTTCCCATAAAACTTACATTGTTCTCTGACTCTGGTCTGATTTCTATTTTGGTATGGTTTACTTACTTGGCCTTTTTACCAACATCTTCCAAGACTAAGTTTGACCCTCAGCTAAGGTGAAGGGAATGGAAGAGTCTGGATGAAAACCAGATTCCTTTTCTCTTAGACCGGGGGTCCTATGTGGGACGGGGACTACGTCTGGCCCGATTATCTTATCTATCCTAGTGCTTGGCGCATAGTAAGTGCTTAACAAATACCCCAGTTATTATTGTTAGTCTCTGGAGGAAAAAAAAGGACAAAAGGGATGAAAGAGAGAAAGAGTGGAAGCAGATAGGCTATAATATGCTTCAAAAAGATCTCACTCTATTTAGTGGTGGGCTTTCCATTAGACCAAAAAGGCTAAGGACAAGGGCTGGAATCTTGTGGCTGCCCTGCTGACGTCAGCCCTGATCCCTGAGAATTCAGAGTGAAATTTGGCTACCTCTGTAGTAAAATTTGGCTACAGTCTAGATCTCTGGTTTTGCAGGCCCTGCCCTTAAACCCCCTCCAAAATGGGGCTCAACTTCAGGTTTCAAACCAGTAGAGAGACACACACACACACTTCCCCCGCCACCAACTCGACTTATTTTTGGAACACGCAAGATGGAGGGAGGCTTCTAAAATCATCTGCGGCAGTCTGAGGGTTAAACCAGCTTAACCCATTTTTTATTCAGAGAATGGCTCCAGAAAGAAGAGTCTGTCCATAACACTGGGACGTGACTAGCTCTAAACCTGTGGTAATTTCCGGCCCCCGTAGCAGTCATGCACACCTTTTATCCTCCTCCCCGTCCCTCCCACCCCTAACTAACAGCATCCATTCATAGCTACTCACTACTGCAGGATTTGACCTGAGGAAACACTAGAGTTTTGTTTCACTTTATTAACTCAGAAGTGTTTTTTGAAAAGTCTTTAAATAACGTTTGCCCTTGACCAGCAAGGGAACTGCCCAGTCTGAAGTTCACAGCAGGAGCTGGTGAAGTTCTGAGTTCGAGTTCTTCGGACACAGGAGGGACCCAGGGAGGTGAATCGGCCTGGCCTCAATATCCTCTTCGTCCTCGGAACGGGGTTCCTGGATCTAGGAAATTAAATTCCTGACTCCTTCGACCCAGATGCTGCCCAAAATGTCTTTTGGCGGCGGTATATAAATAGTCCCTCGGCTACTGCTTTCCTCTCCTTCCAATCTTCCTAGGAACTGATATTGCCGTTAAATTTCTCTAAAACAGTCACGTTTCTGTGTTCGAAAATCCACTGCTGAGTCTCAGACAAAGGGTCACATCTGTTCATAAAAATCTTCTTCTCAGCTGGATTGCAATCTACACAGCTGTTGCTCACAGGATGGAATAAAGTTTTGTCCTAAGGAGGGAGGGAGGGAGGGAGAGAGAAAGAGAGAGAGAGAGAGAGAGAGAGAGAGACATAGTGAAAGTGAAATTAAGCAGCCCATGACAAATACTTTAGCTGTATTCTCAGCTTCTTTCATCGTTCTTTTAGTAAGTGGGACTCAAACAGGCCCAGGCTCATTTTCTCTCTTCCGTGTAGAGTCCGTTTTTCCAGGATCTGCCCAGCCGGTGAATAAATAAAGCCAGGCCTACCTGCCAGCAAGTCAGGGTGAGCTGAGGGCTTTCTGGGTTTGCTGTTAGGGCCCGGTCTGTGGATCTGAACCAGGTGGCCGGCACCTCTTGTCTTCTCTCATGAGTAATAATTATAGTAATGATAATGGTATTTCTTGAGGGCTTACTCTGGGCCAAGCACTGCACTGAACACTGGGGTAGATACAAGATAATCAGGTTGGACACAGTCTCTGTCCCACATGGGGTTCACAGTCTGAGTAGGCTGGAGGACAGCTATTTAATTCTCTTTCTAGAGAAAAGGAAATTGAGGCACACAAGGTTACACAGCAGGCCAGTGGTGGAGCCTGGATTAGAACCCAGGCTCCCTGACTCCAGGGCTGGCGCCCTTTCCACCAGGCTACACCGCCTCTTTAGTTCCTGAGGGTTCAGCCACGGGTGCTGGGAAGGTAATGGGGGACACAAAACTGGGCTCTCTCCACTTGCATTTGGTAGGGTCTTACATCACCACCTTCATTATTGGTGGTATTTATTGAGCTCCTCCTGGGGCAGGGAGCAATACTAAGCACTTGGGAGGGCACACCAGAAACAAAAATCCTGTTCCCTGCCCTCTGGGGGCTTATCAATCAATAAATATTATTTGAATGCTTACTGCGTGCGGCACACTGTACAAAGGGCTTGGGAGAATGGGCAGGGAGCATTTCTATTGACTATTTGTTTTATGGTATTCGTTAAGTGCTTACTCTGTGCCCGGCTCTGTACTAAGTTCTGGGGGTAGATACAAGCTAATCAGGTTGGATACAGTCCATGTCCCACGTGGAATGCCCAGTCTTAATCCACAGATTTACAGATGAGGTAACTGAGGCACAGAGAAGTTAAGTGACTTGCCCAAGGTCACATAGCAGAGAAGTGCTGGAGCTGGGATTGGAATGGACCTTCTCACTCTCAGGCCCCTGCTCTATCCACTAGACTGCACTGCTTTACCATTGTATCTCTGAATTGTATTCTCCTAAACTCTTAGTACAGTGCCCTGCACACAGTAAACACTCAGTAGGTGCCATTGTTGACTGATTAATTAATAATAATTATGGCATTTGTTTAAGCACTTACTATGTGCCAAGCACTGTTCTAAGTGCTGGGGCAGATGCAAGGTAATCAGGTTGTCCCACGTGGAGCTCACAGTCTTCATCCCCTTTTACAGATGAGGTAACTGAGGCCCAGAGAAGTTAAGTGACTTGCCCAAAGTCACACAGCAGACAAGTGGTGAAATTGGGATTAGAACCCACAACCTCTGATTCCCAAGCTCGGGCTCTTTCCACTAAGTGAGCTCTGCCACTTGTCAGCTGTGTGATTTTGGGCAAGTCATTTGACCTCTCTGTGCCTCAGTAACCTCATCTGTAAAATGGGGATTAAGACTGTGAGCCCTGTTGGGTAGGGACTGTCTCTATATGTTGCCAATTTGTACTTCCCAAGCGCTTAGTCCAGTGCTCTGCACACAGTAAGCGCTCAATAAATACAATTGATGATGATGATGATGATGAGGATGTGGGACAGCCTGATCACCGTGTATCCTCCCCAGCGCTTAGAACAGTGCTTTGTACATAATAAGCGCTTAACAAATACCAACATTATTAAGCGAGACAGGCGAACAAACTCTCTAGAAGTCATAAGAGAGGAGGAGGAGCAAGGAGATGAGAGAGTAGCATGGATATGTCAGAATGAGATAACTGAATAAATAATTGAATAACCATAGATACGCAAGAGCCGAGGAGGGGAGTGAATACACACAAAAATGCTGAGGGTAGCTGGAAGAGTAATTTGTGGATGGAAGCCTCCACGAAGGGGAGGTAAATTCAGCTCCTGTTTTAGCCCGATATCTTGCGGGCCTGCCCCAACTCCGGCCCCCAGGCAAAGCCGTTCCTGCATTAGACATGGCTCTGGTTAGGAATCATCATCATCAATCGTATTTATTGAGCGCTTACTATGTGCAGAGTACTGTACTAAGCGCTTGGGAAGTACAAATTGGCAACATATAGAGACAGTCCCTACCCAACAGTGGGCTCACAGTCTAAAAGGGGGAGACAGAGAACAAAACCAAACATACTAATAAAATAAATAGAATAGATATGCACAGGTAAAATAAATAAATAAATAGAGTAATAAATATGTACAAACATATATACATATATACAGGTGCTGTGGGGAAGGGAAGGAGGTAAGATTGGGGGGATGGAGAGGGGGACGAGGGGGAGAGGAAGGTCTAACTCTGCTGCCGCTTAGGGTTATGCGGAGCTCTCTAAAGCTCACTTAACTTCTCTGTGCCTCGCTTACCTCATCTGTAAAGTGGGAATTAAAGCTGTGAGCCCCATAGAGGACATGGGCTCTGTCCAACTTGATCTACTCCAGTGCTTACGACAGTGCTTGGTGCATTAAGCTCTTAACAAACACCATAATAATAATAATAATAATAATTATTATTATTATTATTATTAACTTCTCTGTGCCTCAGTTCCCTCATCTGTAAAATGGGGATTAAGATTGTGACCTCCACGTGGGACAACCTTGATTACCTTGTAGCAGCGTGGCTCAGTGGAAGGAGCACGGGCTTTGGAGTCAGAGGCCATTGGTTCAAATCCTGGCTCCGCCACTTTTCAGCTGTGTGACTTTGGGCAAGTCACTTAACTTCTCTATGCCTCAGTTACCTCATCTGTAAAATGGGGATTAAGACTGTGAGCCCCACGTGGGACAACCTGATCACCCTGTAAACTCCCCAGTGTTTAGAACAGTGCTTTGCACATACAGTGCTAAGCGCTCAGTACAGTGCTCTGCACACAGTAAGCGCTCAATAAATACAACTGAATGAATAGTAAGTGCTTAATAAATGCCATTATTATTATTATTGTTGTATCCCCCCAGTGCTTAGAACAGTGCTTGGTACATAGTAAGCACTTAACAAATACCAACATTATGATAAACACTATAAGCCAAGAGCTGGGGTAGATTCAAGTTAGGTGGGACACAAAGGGCTCACATTCTTAACCCCCCTTTTACAGATGAAGTAACCGAGGCCCAGAGAAGTGAAGTGACTTCCCCAAGGTCACACAGCGGACATGTGTACTAAGCAAGCGCTTAGTACAGTGCTCAAGCGCTTAGTACAGTGCTCTGCACATAGTGAGCACTCAATAAATACGATTGATGATGATGTGGTGGGGCCAGGATTGGAACTCAGGACCTTCTGACTCCGAAACTCATTCTCCATCTACTACACCACTGGTGAAGGGACTGTAGTATCTGCCACTGCAGTCCCCCGCATGTTCCATTGCGTTCTGGGGCTAGAAGAATGCAGAAGCTGGGGAGTGTTGCAGGGGCCCTCGACCTAGGGCCAGGTACAGCTAGTTACAGGTTCATTTCTGGTCTCTCCCACAGCCCCTCCACCCCAAACACATACACACGGTGCCCTTTTCCCTCCGGCAGCCGGGAGAGGTTAGCAGCAGCGCCGGCCGATTCCGGGCCCGGGAATAACAGGCGATCTGCTCCGGGGGCAAAGTCCAGCTAGACCAAGCCCACTCCATATCGGACAGATCTTTTATGGCATCATCAGCCAAGGAAAGATTGATGGGAGAATAAGCCTCCTCCTTCACCGGACCCGAAATTTCAACCTTTGCTGGAAGGCAGCGCTCGGGGAGGTCACGGGGAAAACCTCAGAGTTGGGACGGCGATCGTGTGTGTGTGTTTGCGTGGTTCTAATATTCTGGTCTGAGGGCCGACTGCAGTTTCAGCTCCTTTCTCCATGGGCCCCTATTCCCGTCCTACCTGCTGGCGTCGATTTCCAGATTAGCTGGGTGTGAACACTATGAGTGACCCTTGTGCCAACATCCACCTACCAACGTGTATCAGCCACCTGGGATCAGAGAAGCAGCATGACTCATGGAAAGAGCATGGGCTTTGGAGTCAGAGGTCATGGGTTCAAATCCCGGCTCCGCCTATTGTCAGCTGTGTGACTTTGGGCAAGTCACTTAACTTCTGTGTCCCGCATTTACCTCATCTGTCAAATGGGGATTAAGACTGTGAGCCCCGCGTGGGACAGTGTGATCACCTTGTAACCTCCCCAGTGCTTAGAACAGTGTTTTGCACATAGAAAGTGCTTAGCAGCATGGCTCAGTGGAAAGAGCATGTGCTTTGGAGTCAGAGGTCATGGGTTCAAATCCCAGCTCTGCCACTTGTCAGCTGTGTGACTTTGGGCAAGTCACTTAACTTCTCTGTGCCTTGGTTACCTGATCTGTAAAATGGGGATTGACTGTGAGCCCCACATGGGACAACCTGATCACCCTGTAACCTCTCCAGCACTTAGAACAGTGTTTTGCACATAGTAAGCACTTAATAAATGCCATAAAAAAATAAACGTCATCATCATCATCTGGGCTCCTCGAGTTCCTGAGTGGGGACAGTGGGGTCTGGGATGGGTGGATACAAGCAAATTGGGTTGGACACAGTCTCTGTCCCATGTGGGGCTCAAAGTCTCAATCCCCATTTTTCAGATGAGGTAACTGAGGCCCAGAGAAGTGAAGTGACTTGACCAAGGTCCACACAGCAGGCAAGTGGCAGAGCTGGGACTAGAAGCCATGACCTTTGGACTCCCAAGCCCGGGCTCTAGCCACTAGGCCTTGCTACTTCAAATAGAGCATTTTCAACGATTGTCAGACCAGGGCAATTGAGGGCTCCTCTCGCCCTGAGATGGTGGTGGTGGGGCTCTTTCGAGTTGGGGGTGAGGGTCAGGGTTGTTTGTGTGCATTACCAATCAGTGGTATTCAGTACAGTGCTCTGCACACAGTAAGCGCTCAATAAATACATCTGAATGAATGAATTCATTGTGTGCTTAAGGTGTGCAGAACACTACACTATGAACTTGGGAGAGTAAAATACAAAAAACGCTAGTAGATCCGATCCCTGCCCTCAAGTCTATTGATCTGACTGGAGCCTGCAAAAACCCTAGGGTGAAGATCACCGACTCCTCTCCTAAGCTTCATACCTTGCCTCAGCACGACCCACGGTGTGAACAGAGGCCGAGTGCCGCAACACAAATGGCAGGTGTGTGTGGCGCGTGTGGTGTGTGTGTGTGAGTAGCCGACCTGGATTGGAAGATAATAATAATAATAATGGCATTTATTAAGCGCTTACTATGTGCAAAGCACTGTTCTATGCTCTGGGGAGGTTGCGAGGTGATCAGGTTGTCCCTCATGGGGCTCACAGTCTTAATCCCCATTTTACAGATGAGGTAACTGAGGCACAGAGAAGTGACTTGCCCAAAGTCACACAGCTGACAAGTGGTGGAGTCAGGGTTTGAACCCATGTTAGTCATACCAGCAAGAGAGTATTCTGGGGGCGAGGGATAGGCTGTGTAGCCAACAATCCTTCTCATCCAGCCTCCGCGGAACAAAGATCCTTTGTTTTTTTTATTTTTTTTTTAATGGCATTTATTAAGCGCTTATTATGTGCAAAGCACTGTTCTAAGCACCGGGGAGGTTACAAGGTGATCAGGTTGTCCCATGGGGTGCTCACAGTCTTGGTCCCCATTTTACAGATGAGGGAACTGAGGCACAGAGAAGTGAAGTGACTTGCCCAAAGTCACACAGCTGACAAGTGGTGGATCCGGGATTTGAATAATAATGATGGCATTTATTAAGCGCTTACTATGTGCAAAGCACTGTTCTAAGCACCGGGGAGGTTACAAGGTGATCAGGTTGTCCCACCGGGTGCTCACAGTCTTAGTCCCCATTTTACAGATGAGGGAACTGAGGCCCAGAGAAGTGAAGTGACTTGCCCAAAGTCACACAGCTAAGTGGCGGAGCGGGATTTGAACCCATGACCTCTGACTCCACAGCCCGTGCTCTTTCCATTGAGCCACGCTGCTTTGTTGTTTTGATGTGTGCTGTTCGCAGTGCCTGGCACGACTTCAAGATCTGCTTCTGCGTCTCCCAAATTTCCCTGAGCCTCTGCTGAAGGAGAACCACCGGGTCCCGACGGTTGCACTTCTAGGCTGACCTACCTGCTGTCACCCTCCGCCCTCCTCACCCAACCAACCAGGGGAGTCAGAAGATCATGGTTTCTAAACCCGGCTCAGCCACGTGTCTGCTCTGTGACCTCGGGCAAGTCACTCACCTTCTCTGTGCCTCAGTTACCGCATCTATAAAATGGGGATTGAGACTGTGAGTCCCACGTGGGACAAGGAACTGTGTCCAACCCAACTTGTTTGTATCCACCCTAGCGCTTAGTACAGTGAAAGTGCTTAACAAATACCGTAATTATTTATTATCATTATTACTAGACCTCAGCCCTGGAGGTTAGCTTCGCTGGGCCTACAGAGTGCTCGCTCTGCCCTTATCTGCATCAGATCAATCAATCAATCAATCAATCAATCAATCATATTTATTGAGTGCTTACTAACGTCAAGGAGCAGATGGGTTTACTTGCTTGCTCTGCCCTGAAAGCCATGGGGACTATTTTCCCACTTTGTGCCAATCCCATTGGGGTGCCGGCTGCTTCACGACAATGGAGTTAGCACCATATTCAGGCATAGCTTCACATGCGCTATTTAAGGTTCTCCTCTCCTGCGCCTTCCTCTTTACCCCTTTCCCCTCACCCTGAAATGGCTCACCAAGACTGGGAGGGTAAAAAGGCCGAGGGGGGTTGGGGGGTGGGGGGCTTACTCTTCAGGCCCAGCCAGCCTGGGCTGAATCTCTATGAAAGTCTCAGGGCTCATGCCAATGTGCTGACTGGTCCTTCCCCTCGACCCTCACAACCCTCTGCCCCATCACCTCCTGCCATCAGGTCACGCCACCCCCTTCCCCACCACCCCCATTGCACCTGGGGCTGAATTACTGGACAAGTTGGTTTTGATCTTCTTCCAGAACGTGCCAGTTGCCAGGGGCAACAACTCTCTGAATCAGGCAGACTGTCTTGGACCAAATGGCCATCAGCAGGCTGGGACCCAGGCAGCAGTGAGAGCAGCAGGCGAGTCACTGTGTCGCCCGGACGACCAGATGGAAATGCCAGTGGAGCCAGAAGCCTCTCCTCTCTCTGGGCCAGGTGCCAGAGTAATGAATAATAGTAATAATTGTGGTATTTGTTAAGCACTTCCTACGTGCCAAGCGCCATTCTAAGCGTTGGGGTAGATACAAGGTAGTTGGTTGTACACAGTCCCTGTCCCAAATTGGTCTCACAGGTTTAATCCCCGTTTTACAGATGAGGTCCCTGAGGCCCAGAGAAGTGAAGTGACTCACCCAAGGTCACCCAGCAGACAAGTGGTGGAGCTGGGACTAGAACCCAGGTCCAGAAGAGGCTCCCATGGCCATTCCAGATGGCCCACAGGCAGGGATAACAGCCAGGAGGCACCAGAAAATGCTCACCTCCCAAATAGCTTACAACCAGCCGATCAACGGCATTATTTGGGGACAGGATACTGTCCTAAGTGTTCGGGAGAGTACCTGGGCCAAGGCCCCCATTACTCCAGGAGCATAGTGTTTAGCTCAGTCCAACAGCTGAGGAAAGATCCAAGGGAAACAGACTACCTTACTAATCATTTCTACCCTCTGAGAACGGGCCAACACATTCAAGAAGATCATTCAATCAGTGGAATTTAATTAAGCACTTACTGTGTGCACAGCACTGTACTAAGTGCTTCAGAGAGTGCAATGTAACAGAGGTGGTAGACATGTTTCCTGCCCACAATAGCGTGGCTCAGTGGAAAGAGCACTGGCTTTGGAGTCAGAGGTCATGGGTTCAAATCCCGGCTCCACCAACTGTCAGCTGTGGGACTTTGGGCAAATCACTTGACTTCTCTGTGCCTCAGTTACCGCATCTGTAAAATGGGGATTAAAACTGTGAGCCCCCTGTGGGACAACCTGATCACTTTGTAATCTCCCCAACGCTTAGAACAGTGCTTTGCACATAGTAAGCGCTTAACAAATACCATCGTTATTATTATTATTATCTAGAAGGGAGAAGAGCCCTCTTCTTTGAGTCTCTGTAGACAAGAAATCTGCTCAATTAGAGTATCTTCTCTAGGCTCCTGGCACATTAGACCGTAAGCTCCTTGAGGGTAGGGACTGTGTCATCTTAGCGTGGCTCAATGGAAGGAGCCCGGACTTTGGAGTCAGAGGTCATGGGTTCAAATCCCAGCTCCGCCACTTGTCAGCTGTGTGACTTTGGGCAAGTCACTTCACTTCTCTGGGCCTCAGTTCCCTCATCTGTAAAATGAGGATTAAGACTGTGAGCCCCACGTGGGACAACCTGATCACCTTGTATCCCCCCAGCGCTTAGAACAGTGCTTTGCACATAGTAAGTGCTTAACAAATACCATCATTATTATTATTATTATCTTCTCAATCAATCAATCAATCAATCGTATTTATTGAGCGCTTACTATGTGCAGAGCACTGTACTAAGCGCTTGGGAAGTACAAATTGGCATCACATAGAGACAGTCCCTACCCAACAGTGGGCTCACAGTCTAAAAGGGGGAGACAGAGAACAGAACCAAACATACCAACAAAATAAAATAAGTAGGATAGAAATGTACAAGTAAAATAAATAAATAAATAAATAGAGTAATAAATATGTACAACCATATATACATATATACAGGTGCTGTGGGGAAGGGAAGGAGGTAAGACGGGGGGATGGAGAGGGGGACGAGGGGGAGAGGAAAGAAGGGGCTCAGTCTGGGAAGGCCTCCTGGAGGAGGTGAGCTCTCAGCAGGGCCTTGAAGGGAGGAAGAGAGCTAGCTTGGCGGATGGGCAGAGGGAGGGCATTCCAGGCCCGGGGGATGACGTGGGCCGGGGGTCGATGGCGGGACAGGCGAGAGCGAGGTACAGTGAGGAGATTAGTGGTGGAGGAGCGGAGGGTGCGGGCTGGGCTGGAGAAGGAGAGAAGGGAGGTGAGGTAGGAGGGGGCCAGGGGATGGACAGCCTGGAAGCCCAGGGTGAGGAGTTTCTGCTTGATGCGCAGATTGATCGGTAGCCATTGGAGGTTTTTGAGGAGGGGAGTAATATGTCCAGAGCGTTTCTCCCCATCTAGACTGTAGGCTTGTTGTGGGCAGGGAATGTGTCAGTCATATTGGTATAGCGTACTCTCTCAAATGCTTAGTACAAGGCTCTGCAAACAGTAGAAGCAGCAGCGTGGCTTAGTGGAAAGAGCATGGGCTTGGGAGTCAGAGGTCACGGGTTCTAATCCCGGCTCTACCACTTGTCAACTTTGGGCAAGTCACTTAACTCCTCTGTGCCTCAGTTACCTCATCTGTAAAATGGGGATGAAGACTGTGAGCCCCACGTGGGGCAACCTGATAGCCTTGTATCTTCCCCAGCGCTAGCACAGTGCTTGGCAAATAGTAAGCACTTAACAAATACTATTATTATTATTATTAATTATTATTATTATTATAGTAAGCGCTCAATAAATTTGATTGAGTGACTTCTAGTGTACTCTTCTGAGGATTACTACAGTGCTCTTCACAAAAGTAGGTGTACATATTACTGACTAGCTTGCTCATTGCTATCCTCTTCCTCCTCTCTGGGACCACCCCCCTCAAATTCCAGGATTAACCCTGGAAAAAGGTGGCTTGCCTGATCCCCTCAAAACCTCACAGCTTTGCCCTGCGGTTGAAGTGCCAGCCAAGACGCTTTTCAAAGATGAGGAAATCATCGCCTCAGAGAAAGTCTGTTCGTCCCAGCCTTTCCAGAGATAGAGGAGGCAGAACAGCAGAAGGATTTGACAGGATCAGCCACCCATTAAACGCTTCACCTGAAAACCCGTCATGTTCTGGTCATGCTGAGATATGATTGCCCAGATCCCAAACAGAATCCTTCACTGATCCTGTTGCCGTCAGTTCTGCCATAACGGGAGTCTTTTAATACACGCTTTGGATGGAAGGCCGATAGGGAATTAGAGACTTTTCTTCAACCATGGGAGCCCGTTTGGGCTTAGCCTAGCGCGATGTCGCAGAGAATCCCCAGGTCAGATCTGCTGAGTTCAATAGCATCAGTTTCCTCAGCAGGAGTTTTGATGATGATGGTGCTTGTTTAGCGCTTACTATGTATCAAGCACTGCTCTAAGCGCTAACGTAGATACCAGTTTATCAGTTTGGACACAATCCCTGTCTGACATGGGGCTCACAGTCTTCATGCCCATTTTACAGATGAGGTAACTGAGGCACAGAGAAGTGAAGGACTTGCCCAAGGTCACACAGCAGGCAAGTGGTGGAGCTGGGATTAGAAACCAGGTCATTCTGAATACCGGACCCGTGCTCTATCTATTAGGCCACGCTGAGTTTTCCAACAAAGTAGTCTTTACATCCTATGAGAACTATCCTACCTCCTAACTCTGTATATGATCTCTGTATATTCAGCAAATACAGAGGATATGGTCACCCTTTCCCCTGCCAGGTTTGTTTGTTTGTTTCTTTCTTTCTCTCTCTCTCTCTTTCTGTTTCTTTCTTTCTTTCCTTCTTTCTTTCTTTCTTTCTTTCTTTCTTTCTTTCTTTCTTTCTTTCTTTCTTTCTTTCTCTCTCTCTCTCTCTCTCTCTCTCTCTCTCTCTCTCTTTCCTTTCCTTCCATCCATCCATATTATTTATTGAGTGCCTACTTTGTGAAGAGCACTGTTCTAAGCTCTTGCAGGAATGCAAGAGTTAGTAGATACAATTCTTGCCCTTAAGGAGCTTTCAGTCTGGCAAGCGAGGCAGACACGAAAACAAATTACAGGTCGGGGGAAGGTATGTATTGTGTGCTATCAGAGAAGGGAGTATCTAAAGGGCTTAACTGATGAGGGTATGTTTTCGGGGCTATTTGTTAAGCATGTACCATGTGCCAAGCATTGTGCTAAACACTGGGGTAGATACAAGATAAACAAGTTGGACACAGTCCCTGTCTCACCTGGGGCTCACTGTCTAAGAAAGAAGCAGAGCAAGGCTTTAATCCCCATTTTACAGATGAAGAAACCGAGGCCCAGAAAAATTAAGCAATTTGCCTAAGGTCACACAGCAGGCAAGTGGCAGAGCTGGGATTAGAACTCAGGTCCTCTGAGTCTGTGGGCTGTGCTCACTTGCCTAGACCACACTCCTTCCCTACTCTTTGTGGGCAGGGTCCGTGTCTACCAACCCTGTTTTATTGTACTTTCCCAAGCTCTTACTTTCACTGAGCCACACTTCTCTTTAAACTGCTTCAAGTTTCAGCTCTGCCGATTAGGGTAAATGAGAGAGGGTTCACCCTTGAAGGAAAATCTTGAGCTTGAACATCACCAAAGTCTCATCCTCCCTTCCCCCAGGCTGGAGGCTAGGCCTCACAGGCTCTTACCTTCCGGTAACTCCAGTGCTGGTTTCCCTTCATGCCGTGGCAGTCGTACAGGGTGACCGGGCTGCTGTGGGAAATGGCATCCAAGCAGAATTTTCGGGTGTGAAGCGGTTCCCCTGGGCGAATGTCCTCTCTCCAGCCAAAGGTGAAGAGCTAAAAGCAAGCACAGAGGAAAGGGCTAAGGGTACATGGGCCCAGACCACCCCTGCCCTTCCCTCATCACTCCTTCTCCTTCTCCATTTCTCCCTCCTTGCCGTTCTCCTCACCTCTCTCCTCCCCTGCCTTCCTATGACTTCCACCCAAACCATTTGGTTAAACCCAGATCAATCAATCAATGGAATTTACTGAGCACTAACTTTGAGCAGAGCACTATACTAAGAGCTTGGGAGAGTACAGAGTCGATAGAGATATTCCCTGCCTGCCAGGAGCTTATGGTCTAGAAGGGGAGTTTATAATAATGTATATATATATATATATATATATATATATATATATATATAATGATAGCATTTACTAAGCGGTTACTGTGTGCAAAACACTGTTCTAAGCGCTGGGGAGGTTACAAGGTGATCAGGTTGTCCCACGTGGGGCTAAGTCTCCATCCCCATTTTACAGATGAGGTAACTGAGGCCCGGAGAAGTGAAGTGACTTGCCCAAAGTCACAAAGCTGGCAATTGGCAGAGCAGGGATTTGAACCCATGACCTCTGACTCCAAAGCCTCGGCTCTTTCCACCAGGCCACGCTGCAGAAGATTCAGACTCACAATCCTGGGTCCAGGTGAGCTCCCCAAAGTCCAGGAATTGTGTGTCAATGGGGTTTCTTCCCACAAATTAGTGCAGTGCTCACATAATAAGCACCATTACTACTGTAAGTACAGAAGTCCCAGAAACCACTGATAGGAATCCCGGAATACTTTGCCCTACCCTGACAGACCACCCAGACTGTCATTTCTGGTTAGATGTCGCTATAGAAGAAATAAAACAAAACCCCAAAATAAGAACACCTTTCCAAGTCTGCTTTCAGACAGGCCTACATGAGGAATTGCATGGAGCAAGGTTGGCTCCCTGGGGAACTGTACTAAAGTCCACATTGGAAGCTGCCCACGTTGACTAGCTCTGTCTCAGGATTCCTGCCAGGCCTGACCACCTCGAGGAACACTCCTAGTGGTTCTTTGAACAGAAATCTTCACCACTGATGGCCAAGCAAATAATAATAATAATTATGGTACTTGGTAAGTGTTTACTCTGTGTGAAGCTCTGTTCTAAGCCCTGGGGTTGATTCAAGTTAATCAGGTTGGACACAGTTTCTGTCCCACATGAGCCTCGTAATTCATTTTATCCCCATTTTCCAGATGAGGAAATGTGCCCCAGAGAGGTTAAATAATTTTGCTTAAGGTCACGCATCAGGCAAGAGAGGAACTGGGATTTTAACCCTGGTCTCCTGACCTCCAGTTCCATCATCATCATCAATCATCATCAATCATATTTATTGAGTGCTTACTGTGTGCAGAGCACTGTACTAAGCGTTTGGGAAGTACAAGTTGGCAACATATAGAGACAGTCCCTACCCAACAGTGGGCTCACAGTCTAAAAGGGGGAGACAGAGACCAAAACCAAACATACTAACAAAATAAAATAAATAGAATAGATATGTACAAGTAAAATAGAGTAGCAAATATGTACAAACATATATATATATATATATATATATACATATATATGCTGTGGGGAAGGGAAGGAGGTAAGATGCGGGGGGATGGAGAGGGGGATGAGGGGGAGAGGAAGGAAGGGGCTCAGTCTGGGAAGGCCTCCTGGAGTAGGTGAGCTTCCAATAGGCCATGGGACTCCTTTTATTGTCTTAGTGGCACACTCTTGTTGGAGAGTATATTGTACTCTCCCAACCACTTATTACAGTGCTTTGCACTCAGTAAGTGCTCAGTGAATACGGTTGACTGATGATGGGTTTGTATAATCCAGGTGACCGCTAGTTCCTTTCTTTCTGTTTTTTTTAAGTCATATAATTTTTCCATTTTTACAGTTACTCAAGTACCCTTCAAGGAATATCCATAGGTTGATACTAAAGTCCATTTTGAAGCTCTGCTCCCAGAAGCCCCCATCCAACAGCTTAGCTTTTCCCAGCCTGTTTTGAGGAGAGAAATGGCTGACTCATACCTGCCATTACATCCTTTCTTGGCCCACTGGTGTCCAGTGGGGAATTCAATCATATTTATTGAGCGCATACTCAATAAATGTGTACAGAGCACTGTACTAAGCACCTGGAAAGTACAATTCGGCAACAGATAGAGACAATCCCTACCCAACAATGGGCTCACAGTCTAGATGCGGGGAGACAGATGACAGAACAAAACAAGTAGACAGACATCAATAGCGATATACGGGCAGACAGGGTTCACCAAGGTGTGTCCGGACTTGGCCCAAGAGCAGGTGTTCACTCCTCAGGGCTGATGACCCCCACAGTAATTGAACTGAACACACCTTGCTCTCCTGAGGTCTCTGTTGAGACCTGAGGGTTTCCCAACAGGACTGAAAAAATCCAAAATGGTATCTCTCCGGCCTACTAGCTCTTTGAAGCTGGGTTCTAAACCCAGCTCTGCCTTCCTGCTGGGTGACCTCGGGCAAGTCATTTCATGTCTCTCTGCCTCAGATACCTCATCTGTGAAATAATTATAATAATAATTATGGTATTTGTTAAGCACTTACTATATGCAAGGCACTGTACTAAGTGCTGAAATGGGGATTGAGACTGTGAGCCCCATGTGGGACAGGGACTGTGTCCAACCCAATTGGCTTGTATCCACCCCACCGCTTAGTACAGTGCCTGGCATACAGTAAGCACTTAACAAATGGCACAGTTATTATTATTAGGTGGCCACATGGCTCAGCCATGTGGAAGGCTCAGGTGGTTGGGACTCAACGTGAGTTCCCGAGAGGGGATGAGGATAAGCGAATCTCTTGAGATGAAGTACTGTGTCATTGTGTTAGTATCAATGCTGGAATGAATTGTCCGCCCCCAACCCCGACTCCCACTCTCTCACTCCTTCTACCTTATCATCAGAATTGCTCCCTAATTACACCCCTTCCCTAGAGTGCCCTTGCTCTATATTGCTTTTAGTTTGAGGAGGATGCAGAAGAACAGCAGAAGCCACCAGACACTAAAGGCTAAGGGCGAAATAATGAATCAGACTCTGCTGGAAAAATGAAATTCATTTTTCTTTCTTGGACAAATTCAACAATAATAATAATAACAATAACATTTATTAAGCCCTTACTTTGGGCTAAGCTCCGGGGAAGATACCAGGCTATTGGATTGGACCCGGTCTCCCTGTCCCCCACAGGACTCCCAGTTGCTCTTATCCCCATTTTGTTGTTGTTGTTGTCTTATGCTGTCGAGCTGTGTCTGACCCATAGACAGTTCTCTACAAGAATGCCACACTTCCATCTGCAATCGTTCTGGTAGTGTATCCATAGAGTTTTCATGGTAAAAATACAGAATTTCTGCACAGCAGACTTGAGTCTCCGCCCTCCATTCTCTCCCATGCCGCTGCTGCCCAGCACAGGTGAGTTTTGACTTGTAATAATAATAATAATGATGGCATTTATTAAGCACTTACTATGTGCAAAGCACTGTTCTTATAGCATAATGCCTTCCAATCACTAGTCACTGCCCAAGCTAGGAATGGAATGGAATGGGTAGACCTCTGCTTGACTCTCCCTCCTGTAGTCGTGACTGGTAGAGTACTGGAAACTCTCCAGGTGCAACCCTGAGAGGGGATCCCCATTTTTCAGGTGAGGAAACTGAGGTCCAGAGAGGTTAAGTGACTCGTCCAAGGCCCTAGAGCAGCCCATTTGGAGCTGGGAATACTCCTATTTAGACTGTGAGCCCCATGTGGTTCAGGGACTGTGTCCAACCCGATTAACTTGAATCTACTCCAGTGCTTTAGAACAGTACTTGGCACATAGAAAGCGCTCAGCAAGTACCATAATCATTACTCTCCCAAGCTCTTAGTAAAGTGCTCTGCACACAGTAAGCTCTCAATAAATACCACTGATTGATTGGTAAGACCCGAGTCTCCTGACTCTCAGGCTCAAGTTTTTTCCATCAGGCCACATTGCCCCCTTGCTTTTTATACCAATGGAAATCCTACCATAGGATTCCCATAATTGTTCAATTCCCATTTTCCTTTGCAACGCAGCGGTCCCATTTGAATTTTATTTTTGTCATTTTCAGAAAAATAAAAGCACTGCTACAACTCCCTAAGGCCCACGTTCGTGTGCTTTGGGTTTATTTTCAGCGTGAATAATTCCAGTAGATTTCTGCGCTGACATACTTAGTCTCTCTGCCGAGAATTTAAATCCAAATGTGGAAACACTAATCACAATTCCGATAAAATGCCCTGAGTGGAGTATTGAACAGAGCCTCCAGTTCATCACCGCCAAACAAAACGGATTGTAAGTTTTTAACCTCAGAATCAATTTTCTGCAATCTGTGTTTCAAATATGATTAATTTTATTTTTAATCCCCTCCCGTCAGGCTTGCCTAATCTCTGAAAAGCTCCAATTCGAGGTCTTTGGGGATTGGAAATCTCTCCAATAAAATGTCATTAACCTTTCTGCTGCTTTGGTTACCTGTCTAGTGCTGCCCTCTCCTGCCCGTTATCTGTATTGCACGACTGCTGCGGGAATGATGATGATGATGATGATGTTCCCAATAATCAATCAATCAATCGATCAATCAATCAATCAATCAATCAATCGTATTTATTAAGCGCTTACTGTGTGCAGAGCACTGTACTAAGCGCTTGGGAAGTACAAGTTGGCAACATATAGAGACGGTCCCTACCCAACAGTGGGCCCACAGTCTAGATGGGGGAGACAGAGAATAATCATAGTAATTGTGGTATTTGTTCATTCATTCAATCAATCAATCAATCAATCAATCGTATTTATTGAGCGCTTACTGTGTGCAGAGCACTAAGCGTTTGGGAAGTACAAGTTGGCAACATATAGAGACAGTCCCTACCCAACAGTGGGCCCACAGTCTAGAAGGGGGAGACAGAGAATAATCATAATAATTGTGGTATTTGTTCATTCATTCATTCAATCAATCAATCAATCAATCGTATTTATTGAGCACTTACTGTGTGCAGAGCACTGTACTAAGCGCTTGGGAAGTACAAGTCGGCAACATATAGAGACAGTCCCTACCCAACAGTGGGCCCACAGTCTAAAAGGGGGAGACAGAGAATAATCATAGTAATTGTGGTATTTATTCATTCATTCATTCAATCAATCAATCAATCGTATTTATTGAGCACTTACTGTGTGCAGAGCACTGTACTAAGCGCTTGGGAAGTACAAGTTGGCAACATATAGAGACAGTCCCTACCCAACAGCGGGCTCACTGTCTAAAAGGGGGAGACAGAGAACAAAACCAAACATACTAACAAGATAAAATAAATAGAATAGATATGTAAAAGTAAAATAAATAAATAAATAGAGTAATAAATATGTACAAACATATATACAGGTGCTGTGGGGAAGGGAAGGAGGTAAGATGGGGAGGATGGAGAGGGGGACGAGGGGGAGAGGAAGGAAGGGGCTCAGTCTGGGAAGGCCTCCTGGAGGAGGTGAGCTCTCAGTAGGGCCTTGAAGGGAGGAAGAGAGCTAGCTTGGCGGATGGGCAGAGGGATTGGGGGCATTCCAGGCCCGGGGGATGACGTGGGCCAGGGGTTGATGGCGGGACAGGCGAGAATTCATCCATTCAATCGTATTTATTGAGCACTTACAGTATGCAGTGCACAGTGGGGAGAGCACTGTACTAAGCGCTTGGGAAGTACAAGAAGCAGCGGGGCAAAGTGGAAAAAAGCCTGGGCTTTGGAGTCAGAGGTCACGGGTTCAAATCCCGGCTCTGCCAATTATCAGCTGTGTGACTTTGGGCAAGTCACTTGACTTCTCTGTGCCTCAGTTCCCTCATCTGGAAAATGGGGATTAAAACTGTGAGCCCCCCGTGGGACAACCTGATCACCTTGTAACCTCCCCCGCGCTTAGAACAGTGTTGGGCTTTGGAGTCAGAGTTCACGGGTTCGAGTCCCAGCTCCGCCAACTGTCAGCTGTGTGACTTTGGGCAAGTCGCTTCACTTCTCTGGGCCTCAGTTCTCTCATCTTCTAGACTGGGAGCCCGCCTTCTAGACTTTGAGCTCGCTGTTGGGTAGGGACCGTCTCTATATGTTGCCAACTTGTACTTCCCAAGTGCTTAGTACAGTGCTCTGCACACAGTAAGTGCTCAATAAATACAACTGAATGAATGAATGCACATAGTAAGCACTTAATAAATGCCATTATTATTATTATTAGTACAAGTTGGCAACATATAAAGTCCCTACCCAACAGCGGGTTCACAATCTAGAAGGGGGAGACGGACAACAAAACAAAACATATTAACAAAATAAAATAAATAGAATAAACATGTACAAGTAAAATAAATAGAGTAATAAATATGTACAAACACATATACAGGTGCTGTGGGGAGGGGAAGGAGCTAAGGCTGAGGGGATGGAGAGGGGGAAGGGGGAAGAGGAAGGAGGGGGCTCAGTGTGGGAAGGCCTCCTGGAGGAGGTGAGCTCTCAGTAGGGCTTTGAAGGGAGGAAGAGAGCTAGCTTGGCGGATGGGCAGAGGGAGGGCATTTCAGGCCTGGGGGATGACGTGGGCCGGGGGTCGATGGCGGGACAGGCGAGAGCGAGGTACGGTGAGGAGATTAGTGGCAGAGGAGCGGAGGGTGCGGGCTGGGCTGGAGAAGGAGAGAAGGGAGGTGAGGGAGGAGGGCGTGAGGTGATGGACAGCCTCGTCTATATCATGTGTTACACTAAGCACTGGGGTAGATGTAATACAATCAATCAAATGCAAGCCCAATCCCACATGACAGGCCCAATCTCCCCCTTCTAGACTGTGAGCCCGTTGTTGGGTAGGGACCATCTCTATATGTTGTCAACTTATACTTCCCAAGCGCTTAGTACAGTGCTCTGCACACAGTGAGCACTCAATAAATATGATTGAATGAATGAATGACAGGGAGAAAAATATGGAGATGAGGCCTTCCCAGACTGAGCCCCCTTTTTCCTCTCCTCCTTCCCATTCCCCTGGCCCTACCTCCTTCCCCTCCCCACAGCACTTGTATATATACCTGTACGGATTTATTACTCTTCTTATTTTACTTGTACGTATTTACTGTTCTATTTGTTTTGTTTATGATGTACATATAGCTTTCATTCTATTTGTTCTGATGATTTTGACACCTGTCTACATGTTTTGTTTTGTTGTCTGTCTCCCCCTTCTAGACTGTGAGCCCGTTGTTGGGTAGGGACCGTCTCTACATGTTGCCGACTTGTACTTCCAAAGCGCTTAGTACAGTGCTCTGCACACAGCAAACGCTCAATAAATACGATTGAATGAATGAAATGATAAAAATAATAACAACGGTATAATAATAATGGTACTTAAAAATGCTATTTGTTAAGCGCTTACTATATGCCAAGCTCTGTTCTAAGCGCTGGGATACAAGGTAATTAGGTTGACCCATGTGGGGCTCACAATCTTAACCCCCATTTTACAGATGAGGGAACTGAGGTACAGAGAAGTGAAGTGTCATGCCCAAGGTCACACAGCAGACAAGTGGCAGAGGTGGAATTAGGACCCATGTCCTCTGTCCATGTCCAAGCCCACGCTCTTGCCACTAAGCCGTGCCAGGCAGTGTTCGAAATTTGGGGGTAGATACAAGTTAATCAGGTTGGACACAGTCCTTGTCCCACATGGAGCTCACACCCTTAATCCCCATTTTACAGATGAGGCAACTGAGGCCCAGAAAAGATAAGTGACTAGCCTAAGGTCACTCAATAGACATGTGATGGAGCTGGGATTAGAAAACAAGTCCTTCTGACTCCAGGGCCCATGCTCTATCTACTGAGCCATGCTGCCTCTCGATTCATAAGTGTTTAGAGAAGCAGCCTGGCTCAGTGGCAAGAGCCCGGGCTTTAGAGTCAGAGGTCATGGGTTCAAATCCTGGCTCCACCAATTGTCAGCTGTGTGACTTTGGGCATGTCACTTCACTTCTCTGTGCCTCAGTTACCTCATCTGTAAAATGGAGATTAAGATTGTGAGCCCCATGTGGGACAACCTGATCGCCCTGTATCCCCCAGCGATTAGAACCGTGCTTTGCACATGGTAAGTGCTTAACAAATACTATCATCATTATTATGATGGTATATTATGATTATTATGATATAATGATAATTATGATATAATTATTATTATTATTAGAGAAGCAGTGTGGCTCAGTGGAAAGAGCATGGGCTTTGGAGTCAGAGGTCATGGGTTTGAATCCCGACTCCACCATACGTCTGCTGTGTGATCTGGGGCAAGTCGCTTAACTTCTCTGGGCCTCAGTGACCTCATCTGTAAACTGGGGATTAAGACTGTGAGCCCCACGTGGGACAACCTGTTCACCCTGTATCCTCCCCAGAGTTTAGAATAGTGCTTTGCACATAGTAAGTGCTTAACAAATGCCAATTATGATTATTATGATTATTATTATTATTACTGTGAGCCAAGCAATGTGCCAGCTACCTTCTCTTCCATCCTCAACCGAGGCAGAAGGCCACCTTTGAAAGTGTGGGGCCCAGCTGGAGAGCTGTGCTCATGAGTAACAGCTTCTCTCTGGCACCCAGGTTGGGGAAAGAGCCTTCCTCTGGGTCCTCGTGGGCCCAATGCCTGCTGTAAAACATGATTGCGCTCTCCCTCAGAGTTTGGGTACATTCTCCCCTCCCAGCCCAGCACACTTTTCCCTCACCATCTGGGCACACTTTCCCCTCACAGCCTGACACGCTCTCCCTCCATAGCTCTGCACAGTCTCCCCTCACAGTCTGGACCTACTCTTCCCCTCACATCCTGCCACACTTTTCCCTCACAGCCTAAAGCTAGTCCTTGCCTTAGTAGTAGTAGCAGCACCAATGGTATTTATCAAGTGGTCCTGTCCACGGGGAGCTTACAGTCTCATCAGGGAAACAAGATATTTCATGTGAATACCCAACACCACTGAGAACATTTCTAAATTCACCCTGTTCAGCTGTACAGCTCATTGGTGCCCACTGTTGGGTAGGGACCGTCTCTATATGTTGCCAACTTGTACTTCCCAAGCGCTTAGCACAGTGCTCTGCACACAGTAAGCGCTCAATAAATATCATCAATCGTATTTATTGAGCGCTTACTATGTGCAGAGCACTGTACTAAGCGCTTGGGAAGTACAAATTGGCAACATATAGAGACAGTCCCTACCCAACAGTGGGCTCACAGTCTAAAAGGGGGAGACAGAACAAAACCAAACATACTAACAAAATAAAATAAATAGAATAAATATGTACAAGTAAAATAAATAAATAAATAAATAAATAAGTAAATAGAGTAATAAATATGTACAAACATATATATATATATATATATATATATTAAAGTACTATTGAATGATCGAATGAATGAATAAATAATAGATAATAATAATGATGGCATTTGCTAAGTGCTTACTATGTGCAAAGCACTGTTCTAAGCCCTGGGGGGATACAAGGTGATCAGGCTGTCCCACATGGGGCTCACAATCTTCATCCCCATTTTACAGACGAGGTAACTGAGGCCCAGAGAAGTGAAGTGACTTGCCCAAAGTCACACAGCTGACCATTGGTGGAGCCGGGATTTGAACCCATGACCTCTGACTCCAAAGCCCGGGCTCTTTCCACCGAGCCGCACTGCTGGTTTTGACATTATAACAACAGGCTCCTTTATGGCATTGGCTCTGGGACAATAGGCAGGTGGGAATGGAGGCCAGGAGACCAGGGTCCCTGGAAGTTTGGTGTGCGGGGGGAGGGCAGGGCTGTGGAGAAGTGGATGAGGCCATATTCTTTCCAAGGGCTGGAGCTACCTGCTCGTGGGACCACGTCCTTTCTGAGCCATCCTTCACGCAGACGTCCAGCCTCACTTCTGTTCCCGTGGCTCCGTGCTTGCTGTCCACGCAGAGATTAGCCACCACGTTCCGAAGCTGCAGAAAAGAGCAGAAACGCCGGGTGCATCACTTCCCGCCAGCGAGCGATGGATTGGGAAGGATTGATTGGGGGGTAAGGAACTGGGGGATGTGGGGGGAGATGGTAGGGTTGCCTGGGAATGGTCATCCCAGGTATCATTAGTCAGTCGGTCATATTTATTGAGTGCTGTGTGAAGAGCCCTGTATTAAACACCAGGGAGAGTACAATACAATATACAGACACATTCTGTGCCCACAGTGAGTTTACAGTATCCTGAAGGGATGGATTAGCCAAGAAACCAGAATGAATGTTCTCATGATACGCAGGTGAAACAAAGACACAAGTTGCTTGGCCTGCAACTTGGGTTTTGTAAAGGCAAGAGAGAGGAGAGAAGGGAAAGGAAAGGTGTCTCAATTGATAGCATTTACTGAGCATTTATTGCGTGAAGAGCACTGTACTGGGAGAAGCAGCGTGGCTCAGTAGAAAGCAGTGTGGCTCAGTGGAAAGGGGCACAGGCTTTGGAGTCAGAGGTCATGGGTTCGAATCTCAGCTCCGCCAATTGTCAGCTGTGTGACTTTGGGCAAGTCATGTAACTTCTCCGTGCCTCCAGTTACCTCATCTGTAAAATTGGGATTAAGACTGTGAGCCCCCACCGTGGGACAACCTGATCACCTTGTAACCTCCCCAGTGCTTAGAACAGTGCTTTGCACATAGTAAGCACTTAATAAATGCCACTGGGCCATATGAGTTAAGTCCTTGGCCATATGGATTAAACAAAATCCGTCATCGCTGGCAGATCAAGTATCATTGTGATCCACTTGATATTCATTCATCCAATCGTATTTATTGAGCGCTTACTGTGTGCAGAGTACTGTACTTAGTGCTTGGGAAGTACAAGTTGGCAACATATGGAGATGGTCCCTACCCAACAATGGGCTCACAGTCTAGAAGGGGGAGACAGACAACAAATTCCTCCCCAGCCACTATTTTCTCTTCCACTCACCAACTCACTGTCTTCTAGCCACTCTCCACTATTCATTCTCTTACATAGGATCTACACCCCCTACTCCTCCTCTTTCCACTCACTCATTTTCCAAACTTTCTATTCCCACCATCTTTTCCTGCCCCACTAACACTTTTGTCTTCCCCCTTCCTTTCATCTTCCATCCTCTCCTGTTCTCAGTATCCCCTTGTGACTTCCATCGTCTCTCCTGACACTTAATGTCTCCTCTTGTCTTGTGCCTTTCTTCCTTGGTTCTCCCTTAGTTTCCACCGTGCCATCATGGTTTATGCTGCATTGGGTCAGAATGGTTGCTTGATTTAATAATCTGTGTAGCAGCAGGAATAATAGAGAAGCAGCGTGGCTCAGTGGAAAGAGCACAGGCTTGGGGGTCAGAGGTCATGGGTTCTAATCCCGGCTCTGCCGAATGTCTGCTGTGTGACCTTGGGCAAGTAACTTAACTTCGCTGAACCTCAGTTACCTCATCTGTAAAATGGGGATTAAGGCTGTGAGCCCCACGTGGGACAACCTGATCACCTTGTATCCCCCCCAGTGCTTAAAACAGTGTTTTGTACATAGTAAGCGCTTAACAAATGCCATTATTATTGTTATTATTATTATAATGACACTATTTATGGAACGCACACTAGGTGCAGAGACTGTACCAAGTGCTTGAGAAATACAAGATAAAGAAGTGCCAAATTCCCTGCTCATTAGGGGCTTCCATCCCATCCCGGTGATGTTTGAGCACTGTCACTGCCTGGACATCTCTCAGGCTCCAGATGGTAGTTTCAGTCCCAAACATCCACAACAGCTCTCTCCCTCTTGTCTGGGAAAGCCGCATGCAGGAACAAAAAATTCTAAAATCTCAGCATTTAGAAGACTATTCAAGAGTTTGAAGAGATGAGAATGGGCTATGGGAGTCTTTCGGCTTCCTGGACCTCTAGAACGAAACCCTAACACCGGTTTGAAGTCATTGAAAGAGCTCTGTCCTTTGTGTGAGACAGAGAAAGAAGTCGGGTCAAGAAAGCTATGCTTAGCTTCAGCACAGAGAGCGAAATGGAACTACCTCAGCTTTTGTGAGGTCTCTGACAGTCAGGGTGGCATTCATCTTGATGAGGGAATTTGAGTGTCATCGAAGAGCTATTTGGCTCCCGAGATGAGGTTTCTCTTTTTGGCTCTGCTACAACAGAAATGTGACACATGGATAGGCTGAGAATGTCAGGTTTGGGACAGGAAGCTGACACCTCTTAGAAGAAATTTCTAGTTCTTCCTGGAAAATAAGAGTTGGTCTGTCCCAAATCTTTCATCTGCTTTCACATTTCTTATTTAGCACACCACAGAAAATTTCTTTTCTCTGGTACTTTCAAAGAAACTACATGGATTCCTTGAAGGGGCTGGAGGAGAAAGGGAGAGAGGAGGGTGGGAGTGGGAGGAAGGGGGAGAGGATGGGGAGAAAAGATGGGGTGGGAGAGAAAGGATGTGGGAGACAGTGGGTGAGAGATGATGGGGGAGAAGGGATGGGGAGAGAAGACTGGGGAGAGGATGGGAAAAAGAGAATGTGGAGAGAGATGGGGAGAAAGGATGAGGAAGAGGGAGGGATGGATGGGGAAGATGGGAGGGTGGGGTGGGAGGGAGGGATGGAGAGAGGAGAGGATGGGGGAGAGAGGATGAGATGGAGAGAAAGAAATGGGGGAGAGGGAGAGGTAGATGGGAGAGTATGGGAGGGAGGGTTGGATGAGGATTGGGGAGAGGATGTAGAAAGAGGATGGGGAGAGCGGATGGGAGGGAGATGGGGGAGAAAGAATGAGGGGAGAGGAAGAGGTAAATGGGAGAGGATTGGAGGGAGGGATGGGAAAGGATGGTGAGAGAAGAGAGGATGGAAAGATAGGGTGGGAAATGGTGAATGGAATTTCTTCTCTGTCAAAAGGTGATACTCTGAGTATGTGAGTTGAGGAAGAGCAAGTTTCTACTTTAAATCCATCATACCAAAGCCAACAGGGCATCTTTGAAAAACAATTGCTTTAACCTCACTATAGACCACTAACCCAATCATGGACTCAATTCACTGAACATCTGAGAGTCAATCAGTTTTTCTCTGCCCGGGATGCAGCAGCAGTGACACAATGTTACAGAGGCTGCACAGGATGGATGGGTCATTTCTTGGAAAACAACTATGGCAGAATTCACCTCATTTGACCCTAACACAATCTACATCGTCAGTCACCTAACAGTGCAGGGCAGGTGGGAAGGGGTTTGCTGTTAGTGCTTCCGATTCAAATCCAGATCGGAAGGGTCTAGAACATTTCTTCCAACTCTACTGTACTGTACTCTCTCAAACACTGAGTACAGGACTCTGCACAAAGTAAGTGCTCAATAAATACCATTGTTTGGACTGATTGGTGGCCTAGTGGAGACAACACAGGCGTAGCAATCGAGAGACCTGGATTCTAATCCCAGCTCTACCATTTACCTGCTGTGTGACCTTAGACAAGACCCTTAACTTCTCTAGGTCTCAGTTTCCTCATCTGTAAAATGAGGATTTGATACCTGTCCTCCCTTCTCCTTAGACTGTAAAACCTGTGTGGGTGGAGGACTGTGATCTGATTATCAATCAATCAATTGTATTTAATGAGCACTTACTGTGTGCAGAGCACTGTACTAAGCGCTTGGGAAGTACAAGTTGGCAACATATGGAGACAGTCTCTACCCAACAGTGGGCTCACAGTCTAAAAGACTGTCTAAAAGACCTGATTATCTTCTATCTAACCCCAGGGCTTAGCACAGATGCTTGGTACAAAGAAAGCACTTGACCAATAGCACTGTTATTATTGTTCTGAAGGAATGAAACAGTGGTTTTTATAAACTCATAGAATGCGAGAAGTGGTCATCTTGTGACTTAACCTCTTTCACTCGCCTCTGACTCGCACTGAGAAGCAGCGGGGACTAGTGGATAGAGCGACGGGCCTCTGGTATTTGCTAAGTGCTTACTATCTGCCAGGCACTGTACTAAGCGCTGGAAGGACCTGGGTTCTAATCCTGGCTCCACCACTTGTCTACTGTGTGACCCTGGGCAAGTCACTTAACTTCTCTGGGCTTCATTTACCTTATCTGTAAAGTGGAGATTAAGATTATGAGTCTCATGAGGGACAGGGACTGTGTCCAACCCAATTATCTTATACCCACTCCAGCGCTTTAGTACAGTGCTGGGCAAATAGCAAGCATTCAACAAATATCACAATTATTATTATTATTACTACTACTACTAAACTTTCTAGACTGTGAGCCCACTGTTGGGTAGGGACCGTCTCTATATGTTTCCAACTTGTACTTCCCAAGCGCTTAGTACAGTGCTCTGCACACAGTAAGTGCTCAATAAATACAATTGAATGAATGAATGAATGAATACTAAAAAAAAACAAAGCTACCTCTGTGGCCATGGGTGTCACTCACCAGATATGGACAATTCATACCCAAAAAGGAGCCTAGGAATTCAAATGTGACAGACTTTTCTGCCTGCAGTAGCCAAGGTGATGGGCGTGGGGATGAGGGAGAAATTAATTTTTTTTTTCTTCTTTCAATTTACTTCATGCCTGGCAAAAATAAATCGATGAGAAATCGAATATTTAAATTTGAAGCAGCTGTGTTTACAAGGAAAAATAAAGAGGAGCAGTTTAATAGTTTTTTTTATGGGTTACACATCATTTCCTAATTCGGTTTCAAGATCCTGGAGCTAGGGACCGAGAATGTCCTTGTTTTCCTGGAACCAAACTGGCAGAGTCAGGTGGCCGGAATGCTGATTCCAAGCGCAAACAGAGGAGATGGGTAAGGCCAGAGTTCTTAGCCCAGGAGGCTCATAGAGGATTTGGGAAGTGAGTGTTGAGGAGACCTCTGAGATGAATTCCGTGGGCCTTCCTCTGTTGGCTTTAAGATACACCAAACAGCATCCCATCCTCTTCACGGAGACAATAGAATTTAGGATATATTTGATGGCTTTGCCCAAGCAAACAAGCTGAGAAGCTGAAAAATTTCCCAGAGGAAAGAACCCCCACAAAACTACCATTAAGTATGAAAATGTCTTTCAAATGCAGGAAATATTTTTAGAGTAGAAATTGGTCCATAGTTTTGCTTTATGGATATTCAATATTTTCTTCCTGCACTGTGAAAGGAAGTAGTTTGGATGGATTTCAATCAGTGATTTCTTTTAATTGGCAAGAATTTCCTCACACTCTCTCTCTCATCCCTGAGTTCAGACCCCATTTCAAATCCCTCATCTTATGCAACCAAATCAAATTTCCTCCTTTCATATCCGGGATGGTTTTCACTGATTAACTGTGACATTTATCATTATGATTATTAATAATAATGGTATTTGTTAAGCACGTACTATGTACCCTGCTGGGATGGATACAAGCAAATTGGGTTGGACACAGTCCTTGTCTTACATAGGGTTCAGAGTCTCAATCCTCATTTTACAGATGAGGTAATGGAGTCCCAGAGAAGTGAAGTGACTTTTCCAAGGTCAAACAGCAGACAAGTGGCAGAGCCCAGATTAGAACTGTTTTAAATGCTTACTCTGTTGTAAGCTCTGAGGTAGGAGTGAGATGATGAGATTAGTTGCATAGGGATAATCAGTCAATCAATGGCATTTACAGAGCACTTGCTGTGTGCACAACACTCTACTAAGTGCTTGGGAGAGGATAGCAAAACAGAATTAGCAGGCACGTTCCCTACTCATAACAAGCTTACAGTCTAGAGGGGGAGACAGACATTAATATGAATAAATAATAATAATGATGGTATTTGTTAAGCACTTACTATGTGCCAGGCAATGTTCTAACTGCTAGTGTCGATACGAGCTAATCAGGTTGGACACAGTCCCTGTCCCACATGGGGTTCACAGTTCTAATCCCCACTTTCCAGATGAGGTAACTGAGGCCCAGAGAAGTGAAGTGACTGGCCCAAGGTCACACAGCAGACATGTGGTGGAGTTGGGATTAGAACCCAGGTCCTTCTGGGACTCCCATGCTGCTTCCCCCCATAAATAAGTAATTTATAACATATAAAGTAGTGGAATGAGAGGAGGAGAAGGAGGGAGGGAGAGAGAAGCAAAGCAGCTCCCTCCTGTCTCTTTGGCAGGTTGGGCTGTGTCCAACCCAATTATCTTGTACCTACTCCAGCACTTAGTATAGTATCTGGCACATAGTAAGCGCTTAACAAATACCATTATCATCAGGGGGTCGGAGTGGGGAGCTGGGAGCTGCATGAGCTGAGGAAAAGGTCCTTCATAATGTCCATGAGGGAGGTGAATGGAAGGTCCTACTCTGCCTCTTCTCCACCCAGCCCCCTCACCGCTGTACCACGATCTCATCTATCTCGCTGCCAACCTCTCGCCCACGTTCTGCCTCTGGCCTGCAACACCCTCCTTTCTCACAACCAACAATTACTCTCCCCCACTTCCAAGCCTTATTGGAGACATATCTCCTCCACAAGGCCTTCCCTGACTATTCCCTCCTTTCCTCGCCTCCCACTCCCCTCTGCGTTGCCCTGACTTGATCCCTTTATTAATCCCCATATTTACTATTCTATTTATTTTGTTATTGATGTGCATATAGCTTTAATTCTATTTGTTCTGACGATTTTGACACCTGTCTACATGTTCTGTTTTGTTGTCTGTCTCCCCCTTCTAGGCTGTGAGCCCGTTGTTGGGTAGGGACTCTCTCTATATGTTGCCAACTTGGACTTCCCAAGCACTTAGTACAGTGCTCTGCACACAGTAAGCGCTCAATAAATACGATTGATTGAATGAATGAATGAATGAATGAATGAAAGTGAGTTGCCCCAAGTCACACAGCTGACAATTGGCAGAGCCGGGATTTGTTCTGTTGTCTGTCTCTCCCTTCTAGGCTGTGAGCCCGTTGTTGGGTAGGGACCATCTCTAGATGTTGCCGATTTGTACTTCCAAAGCACTTAGTACAGTGTTCTGCACACAGTAAGTGCTCAATAAATATGATTGAATGAATTGAATGAATGAATGAATGAATGAATGAACCCCCTCTTCCAGCCCCACAGCACTTATGTAATAGTGGTAATTTATTTATTTATATTAGTGTCTGTCTCCCCCTCTAGCCTTTAAGCTTGCTGTGGGCAGGGAATGTGTCTGTTTATTGTTACTCTCCCAAGTGCTTAGTACAGTGCTTGGCACATAGTAAGTGTTCCATAAATGCAATCGAATTAATGAATAGTACAGGATGCCTAAAAGACTTGAACAATCTCCGAGTCTGCAAGGAATTCGCTAATTAATCAATCAATGGCATTTATTGAGTGCTTACTGTGTGCAGAATGTTGTATTTTAAGCACTTAGGATCACTCGATCTATCAATGGTATTTAGTGATCACTTATAGTGTGCAGAACACTATATTAAGCACTTGGGGGGAGTACAATAGGGTAGGTAGACGCTATCTCTGTCCACAAAGAGTTTACAGACCAAAGGAGGATCCCTGTCCAGAAAGAAGCACTTCCTTTGTGAAACCTAGCTATCTTGCCCCCATTTTACAAATCAAGAAACGGATGCTCAGATTGTTTAGGTCACACAGCAGGCCGGTGCCACAGCTCCTATCAGAACTGGGGCCTCCTGGTGCCTGCAGCATTGAAAACTGAGGGAAAATGGAAACAGAATCAAATAATAAATCCTGATGGTATCTACTGAGTGCTTACTATGGGCTAACCACTGAGGTAGGTTGGTCAGAGTCCCTTTTTGTCTGTCTCTCAGGGGCCTCACAGGTCTAAGAGGGAGGGCAAACAGGCATTTCTACCCCATATTACAGATGAGGAAACTGAGGCCAAGAGACACGAAGTGACTTGACCGAGGCCACTCAGCAGGTGAGGTCAGAAATTGGGTCTGCTGATTCCTACCCATGTGCCTTTTCTATCAGGCCTCACAGCCTCCACTTTCCAACTTGGTGACTCTTTCAGTCGCTGCTCACTTCCTGTAGATCCTAGTCTGCTGAAGCAGTTTCCTTTACCTTTTCACATAATAATAATAACGACGATGGCATTTGTTAAGCGCTTACTGTGTGTGAAGCACTGTTCTAAGCGCTGGGGGGATGCAAGGTGATCAGGTTGTCCCACGAGGGGCTCACAGTCTTCATCCCCATTTTACAGATGAGGGAACTGAGGCCCAGAGAAGTTAAGTGACTTGCCCAAAGTCACACAGCTGACAATTGGCGGAGCCGGGATTTCACATCCATCGTGCACTCCCTGAACGGCAGCCCTTGAATCCCACACTACCACATGGCAACACCCTCCTCCTATTCCCTCTCTCTCCCAGAAGCTCCCTCCATCTGGCTGGGCATACCAAGCATGGAGAGTCAAGGGGTGGGAAACGACCTGTCCTCAGGTGGTGGCTGGGCGGACCGAACAGGGTTGGGGGGAGTTGGGGTGCTCACCTCTCCCCAGGCAGCGGGTGGGGGTTCCACGGGAGGGTAGTACTTGGGCACGTCCCAGGCCACGGCCGCCATGAACCACTTGAAGTCCTTGCATTTGAGGTGTTTGCGCAGCTCCTTCTGGGCGGAGATGTCTCCGGTGGAGAGGTGGCGGTACTCGGGCCGCCGCTGGTAGATGTACTCGGCAAACTCGTCCATCCAGGTCTCCGCCACGCGCTTCAGGTTCTGTGCGGCAAAGGAGAATCAGTCACTCAGCTGCCTGGGCTTTGGCTAATTAATAATAACTGTGCTATTTGTTAAGCGCTTACTGTGTGCCAGGCATTGTACTAAGTGCTGGGATGGATACGAGCAAATCGAGTTGGACACAGTCCCTGACTTGTGTGGGGCTCACTGTCTCAATCCCCATTTCACAGATGAGGTAACTGAGGCACGGAGAAGTGAAGTGACTCGACCAAGGTCACACAGCAAAGTGATGGAGGCGAGATTAGAACCCATAATAATAATAATAATAACAATAATAATAACAATAATAATAATAATAATAATAATTATTATTATTATTTTGGTATTTGTTAAGCATTTACTATGTGCAAGAACTGTTCTAAGCACTGGGGAGGACACAAGGTGATCAGGTTGTCTCATGTGGGGGCTCACAATCTTAATCCCCATTTTACAGATGAGGTAACTGAGGCCCAGAGAAGTTAAGTGACTTGCCCAAAGTCACACAGCTGACAAGAGGCGGAGCTGGGATTTGAACCCATGACCTCTGACTCCCAAACCCGTGCTCTTTCCACTGAGCCATGCCAGGCCCATGCTCTATCCACTACGCCATGCTTGTACAGCCTCCTCCCCATCCACTCTCAACCCCCTAACATACTCTTCTCCCCACTCTGGAAACTTCTTGAGGGTAGGGATTGCATCTGCTAATTCTACCTTATTTTATTCTCCCAGGCCCTTCATACTGTGCTCTGCACACAGTAAGCACTCAATTAATTCCATCAGTTGATCGGCTGATTTGGATTCTGGTAACACCATGGGGATCTTTCGTAACTCCCTGCGGGAAACTAGACTTTATTACCGCATCTATTCTCAACACTGTGTTTCCACATGAGGAACAGACAGTGCCAGTCAGGGTGGGACATCCCTGGCATTGGGAATTCAAAAAGAAAAGAGAAGAAAGTGGAGCATGATACTCTCAGCCGGCTGGGGTTGGTGTGTCTTAAGGAAATGAGAGGCTGGCGCGGTCAAGTGCTAGAACAGGCATGAACCAATGGGGTCAGAGGGGACTGATGCAGTCTGTGTTCCTCGCTGTGGAGCCTAATTGTCTCACGGGGAATTAATTTTCCAGCCATGGCAGATCTCTAGGTGCTAATTATGCCCACTGGAAACCCACTGTGACACTCCTGGATCCTTTCACGGCTGCCTTTTTCTATGGTCTTTTTTATGGTATTTGTTCAGAGCTTTCTATGTGTCAAGCATTGTTCTAAGCACTGGGGTGGATACAAATTAATCAGGTGGGAAACAGTCCCTGTCCCAAATAATAATAATAATGATAATGATGGCATTTGTTAAGCGCTTACTATGTACTAAGTCCTGGGGAGGTTACAAGCTGATCAGGTTGTCCCACAAGGGGCTCACATTCTTAATCCCCATTTTACAGATGAAGTAACTGAGGCACAGAGAAGTTAAATGACTTGCCCAAAGTCACACAGCTGACAATTGGCAGAGCCGGGATTCGAACCCATGACCTCTGACTCTAAAGCTCGTGCTTTTTCTACTGAGTCACACAGTCAACTAGGAGAGAGAACAAGTATTGAATCTCCATTTTATAGTTGAGAAAACAGACACAGAGAAGTGATGTGACTTGCCCAAATTCACACAGCCAGTCAAGGAGCCGACCTGGGATTAGAACTCAAGTCTTTCTTGCTCCCAGGCCAGGGCTCTTTCAATCAATCAATCATATTTATTGAGCACTTACTGTATGCAGAGCACTGTACTAAGCGCTTGGGAAGTACAAGTTGGCAACATATAGAGACGGTCCCTACCCAACAGTGGGCTCTCAGTCTAGAAGGGGGAGACAGAGAACAAAACAAAACATATTAACAAAATAAAATAAATAGAATAGATATGTACAAGTAAAATAAATACAATAAATAGCTGCTCTAGAGGAGTGGAAGGACAGACTGTGTAGATCTCATGAGGTCTCTAAGAGGAAAGGGGTGGGGGCATGTGGGGAATTTGGGAGAGAGGACAGGTCTCCACTCTGGCCCTCCAGCAACACCCAACTAACTGAGCCCTGCTAATACAGCCTGGATGCAAGGCGAATTCTAATAACATCACCAATAATATAACAATAATGGTATTTAAGCACTTACTTAAATGGTACTAAGTGCTGGGGTTAGATTCAAGATAAACAGGTCAGACAGCCCCTGTCCTACATGGGGCTTAGTCTAAATTGGAGGGAGAATTGGTATTAAATCCCTGTTTTACAGATGAGGAAACTGAGGCACAGAGAAGTGAAGCAACTGAGACACTGACGCTGCTCTATGTAGGCTCCCCTTCCTGCCCCACGAGGTACCAGGACTGGATCTGATCTGATTAGGTTGTATATAATTGCATCTACCCTAGCACTTAATACAGTGCCTGGCACCTAGTAAGCACTTAAAAACACCACAATTTATTACCTTTCCAGGTATTAACTCCCAAGGCCTACAGTCACATGCACCCATTAGCCACCTTTAGTACTTTCAGATTATTTATCCATATACCCCAGCACTTATGTGTACATTTATAAAATCAGTTGTATGGTCAATGATTTATTCTGATGGTGCTATTTATTAATATTTTGACATCTGTCTCCCCCACTAGATTGCAAGCTCCTTCTGAGCAGAGAACTTTATTGTATTTTTCTAAATATTTATTACAATGCATTGCATCTTGTGGGTACTCAATATGTACCAGGGAGAGGCTGATCAGCAATGGATGGTTACAAACCAAACTGAGAAAATGCAGAGGGGAAAAAAAAAAAAAACATATGAAGAGGGAGAAAAACCCTTTTCTCCTTCCCACCAATCAGCAGGACAACCTGCACCAGAAAAATCCCATCTTGGCATGAAAGAGGTGGAGAGTGCTTTAAACATTCTGACTAATCATTAAATAAATATTGAGCCAAAGGGAAGTGCTAGTTGGGCCTTAGATAAACACCTCTTCAAACAATAACCTAGCAAGGTGTGTGTAAACAGAAAGGGAGGTTTTGTTGCTGGGCATTTTTTCTGAACTTCTCATCAAAGGATTGGATGGGTGAGGGGTGAGAGGAAGAGAGTTGTCTGGATAATGATTTGGTGTAGAGCTGGCTATAATAATGAGAAAAAAATAAAAAAAAAACAAGAAAAGAAAAAGGCAGGTATGAATTCCTTTCTATCACTTCCTTGTCAACCGGAGTTACCACTGACCCTCCTTTATTTCTAATTCTGCTTTCTAGCTCTGCATGGCCGCCAATAATCAGAGTTTTTCACACGCCCTCTGAGGAACACATCTATAGGTCATTGTTCTTACCAGCTTGTGAGGCCAGTTTAACTCCATTCCCTAGTTGTTTCTTAGCCATCCCTGACTTAAACATGCTCAGCTGTCATAAAAGAAGCATGGCTTACTGGCAATACCCCGGGCTTGGGAGCCAGAGGTCGTGGGTTCTAATCCCAACTCTGCCACTTGTCTCCTGTGTGATTTTGGGCAAGTCACTTCAATCTCTGGGCCTCAGTTCCCTCATCTGCAAAATGGGGTTGAAGACTGTGAGCCCCACGTGGGACAACCTGATCACCTTGTATCTCCCCCAGTGCTTAGAATAGTGCTTGGCACATAGTAAGTTTTCGACTTTTAGACTGTGAGCCCACTGTTGGGCAGGGACTGTCTCTATATGTTGCCAATTTGTACTTCCCAAGAGCTTAGTACAGTGCTCTGCACATAGTAAGCGCTCAATAAATACGATTGATGATAGTAAGTGCTTAACAAATGCCAGCATTATTATTATTATTTTATTTATAAAAGTCCAATCTCCACTCACAGCTTCCTCGCCCTGCACCTATGTATGCATCTATAAATGATGAATACTTTATTTATATTAATGCCTGTCTCCCCCTCTAGATGGTAAACTCATTGTTGCCGGGAACGTGTCTACCAATTCTGTTGTAGTCTCCCAAGCACTTAGCGCAGTGCTCTGTTCACTGAAAGTGCTCCGTAAATACTACTGATACTATGTCAGGCACTGTTCTAAGCACTGGGGTAGATATAAAATAATCGGGTTGGACACAGCCCCTGTCCCACATAGAGCTCACAGTCTTAATCCCCATTTGACAGATGAGGGAACTGAGGCATGGAGAAGTTAAGTGCCTTGCCCAAGGTCACACAGCAGACAAGATTAGAACCCATGACCTTCTGACTCCCAAGCCCATTCTATATCCACTAGGCCATGCTGCTTCCTCTGGTTGAATCATCCATTGTGTCCCAGCCTAACCCTAATCCATGGCTTTGCCCAAGTCAACATTAAACTATCGTATTACATCGGGGTGGCACAATAGGCTTCCGTTTCTCCACTCCTGTGGTCGGGACTTCGCTGGGAAATCAAGGAGGCTAGTTTTACCTGTCTTATCTGTTACCTGGCTCTGTCCCATCATCCACTCTACCAGCAGAAGGCCTTACTCTGAATTTTGCCTGGTTTGTGAAGGTAGACTAGTCAGGTACCCCCTAAAAGGATAATGATTCTACCTGTTGACCCGTAAACACTGTTCATCATGCTAATTTGTAAAAAAAAATGGGGAAAAAAAGACAAGAACCATTTGAATAACAATGAAAATCGCTGGAGGGCTGGGGAATGGTGAGTAAAGACAGAATAGGATGAAAACAGAACTGCTATAATTGCAATTTAATTCCAAAGAAAATATCAAGGAAAACGGATTCATTCATTCAATCGGATTTATTGAGCGCTTACTGTGTGAAGAGCACTGTACTAAGCGCTTGGGAAGTACAAGTTGGCGACATATAGAGACGGTCCCTACCCAACAACGGGCTCACAGTCTAGAAATGGATGACGAAGAATTCAAATCACGCCTATTCAAAACTCTCATTTTTCTTCACAAATCTCCACAAAATAGGAGCCACCTCCATGGGGATTAAAGGGGCCATTGAAAGGGCCACTATCTCTTCCCTGAAAACATTTTAGGTCTGAAGGCATAGCTGAAGCTCAGCCCCATGGAACCAAAAGGAACCATAGGCAGAACCGAGATGGCAGCCTCTCCTTTTGAGCCCCTGCTGGCAGGAAGAAGAGGAGGAGGAGGAGAAAGAGGATGCTGTGGCCATTGCTCTGCTGGGCCTCACTGAGCTCTTGGGCTGTGTGTGAGGGCTCCCCTTGCCCTTGACATTGAAGTGCCTGTAAGTTCCCCTCTAGACTGTAAGCTCACTGTGGGCAGGGAACATGTCTATTGTCCACTAGGCCATGCAGCTTCTCTAAGGGAAATAGCATTCCCTCCATCCACAGGGTCAGCACCATTGAGAATCTCCTGTGTCTCCAGAGAGAATGAACGTTGGGAAAGGAGGTCTGAATAACAATAATAATAATAATAATAATTATTATTATTATAGCATTTATTAAGCGCTTACTGTGTGCAAAGCACTGTTCTAAGCGCTGGGAAGGTTACAAGGTGACTAGGTTGTCCCACCAGGGGCTCACAGTCTTCATCCCCATTTTACAGATGAGGGAACTGAGGCCCAGAGAAGTGAAGTGACTTGCCCAAAGTCACACAGCTGGCAATTGGCAGAGCCGGGATTTGAACCCCTGACCTCAGACTCCAAAGCCCTTGCTCTTTCCACTGAGCCATGATGCAGCTGGGGTGCTGAACAGCGGGGCGACAGCCACTGTCCAGGGAGCTTTATGCGCGGCCTCAGATTTACAGCGATCGGCTGGGGAAGGTCCATTTGAGGGAGCCGGGATTCCGTCTTTATCTCTGCACTTGACGTCTCTGCTGACCGGCTACTTTGGGATGCCAACCCAGCCATCGCTTTCCCTTGGTTGATGGAGCTTTTCTATGCGCACTCCAGGGAGACCAACTACCAAACTCAACTTGGACCCCAGAGGCCGGAGATTGCAGGCCCTTCGCCTCTCACATCTCCTGTCACTTCTAACCCTCAGCATTAGCTTCCCGCCCCTGCGTCATCCTGCCAACCGTATCAGCAACAAGCAAAACATCAGAAACCCTGTGGGTCACAGTACCTGAATCAGGGTAATGAAGAAAATCCCCCACCAAGCTTTTTCCAGCTGCGCCTGGGAATCGGAGGGAATCCACTTCTCCTTGGAGTAGCAGGTTAAGCCTCTGTGGAGTTTGAAGGCTCCAGAAATTCTAGCAGGCCTTCGATAGTTATAGAACTACAGCTGCTGGGATAGTGTTTTCATTTTGTCTCATCCATTAGGCTGTAAGTTCCGAATGGGACCCTTTTATTCTATTCTTCTAAGCACCTAGTATAGTGCACTGCACTGAGTATATGATCAATACATGATGCTGCTACTACTGGTCAGTCGGTCAAATGTATTTATTGAGTGCTTACTGTGTGCAGAACACTTTACTAAGCATTAGGGCGAATGCAACACAACAATAAACAAACACATTCCCTACCCACAATGAGCTTACAGTCTAGAGGGGGAGACAGACATTAATATAAATAAATAAATTACTGATATGTACATAAGTGTTGTGGGGCTGGGAGAAGGGATGAATAAAGTACTTCAACTATTATTGCTAGAATTGTCCGGTTCTAAGATGACGCTGAGTGTTGGTGACAGAAAAATCTCTTGCACACTGCTATTAAAAATATACAAAAATTGACCTCCTTAAGAAGGGTGGGTTGGTAAAACATTTTATGGACTGGTAACTTCTTAATATTTATTTTTAAAGCCGGCTTATTAAATTCTCACAGGTGGAGCTGTATTTCAGAGGCATTGGCTTCGATTCAGACTTGTATGGATCATCCTCTGATATCCTGGAGATCAAAGCCCCAAATCCACTGCTATTTGGGGAATACTTGGAGACAGTATGGAAATGGTTGTAAATTGGGGAGATGGTGGGGGGGGTGGGATGTAGGTGAAAGGGGGAGAACTTATGGGACTCATACCCTGAGTGGGGTGAATTATTACCAGGGTGTAAAAAGGCAGCACAGAGAAGTCAAAAGCCTCTCCCTCAAAGTAACTGAATCATTTTTCATTTTAATTCATGCTTTTATTTTTTTTAATTAGAAGATCCCTACAGCGACAGCTGAGCTTCAATATTTATGGACTTCTGATTGCTATAGCGTCTTTTAAAATACGAATGAGCCCTTGAGTGAAATTTAAAAGGGGAATAGATTAAAATTCAGGATTATGAACTTTTTTCCTCTTTAATAAATACCAGCATTTTGCCTGGAAGTTATGGACGGCAGCCTTAATTTCTTATCTTGTGACAACCTTAGCAAAAATTCCTCATGTCCCTACTTCCCAAGAGGCTAGTACTTCTTATCAATAAAAGATATTTGGGCCGATGTGCACTTCCTAGACTGAGTGGTTAAACAGCTCAGGAAACTCCAGAAATCGAGTAATAGTTTCATTGTATTTTAATCAGGCAGCTGGCTCTGCATTGTCCAATCGGTTGATTTGAAATTGGAATTAATCAATGGACTTATCAGTTATCGTTCCCTAACTAGGGGTCCAGATTTTCTCAGGTTAACTGTTTTAGATATAAAATTGACCTATATACTGTTCCCTGAGGGAAGTTGACTATTTCTCATCAGTCAATGGTATTTATTGAGCACTGAGTCCAGTTCACTGTACTGAGTGCTTGGGAAAGTACAGTACTAACAGGAGACTTTTCCTGCTTACTGTCTTATATCTCCACCTCTTTTCCCTCCTTACCCCCACTTCAACACTTTGGGGTCACCTACACAGTTGAATACTCACCCACCCCTTCCTTCCCTCCATCACAGCACTTATATAGATATCTATAAATTCTGTTTCTTCCCCACCTGTAATTTATGTTGGTATAAGTCTCCCCTTGTAGTGCGTAAGCTCCTTGAGGGAAGGGATTGTGCCTACAACTCTGTTGTACTGTTTTCTCTCAAGAGTTTAGTCCTGTGTTTTGCACCAAGTGCTCAATATATTCTGTTTTGTTTTCGCTCTAGAAGTCGCTTGGTGTCTTCTGCATAAGGCAGTCTGTCTTCTGGAGCTCAAAGTGGCATAAGGGGCAGGACTTCCAAGGGTAAGGGATTTCAGGGTGGAACCACAGATCCAAACATAATGGGGGAATGCAATAATTGCAATAATTGTGGTATTTTTTAAGCACTGTTCTAAGCACAGGGGTAGATACAAGGTAATCAGGTTGTCCCACATGGGGCTCAGGGTCTTAATCCCCCATTTTACAGATGAGGTAACTGAAGCACAGAGAAGTTGAGGCACGCTCAAGGTCAAATAGCAGTGATGGAGGCGGAATTAGAACCCACATCCTCTGACTCCCAAGTCCGTGCTCTTTCCACTAAGCCACTCTGCTTCTCGATAAAAGACAGGAAAGGGAAGTAAAAGAAAAAGAATGCCCAAGAGAGACAGACAGGACAGAGAGAGAGAGAGAACAGAGACAGAGGAAAGAGAAGAGAGGGAAAGAGAGAAAAAGGGGGAGAGAGAACAAACAGATCTGAACCTTGGGGAATGGCACTGGCCATTTTCGGGGAGGAGAGTTAGGGGAGCAAATGTTGTGATTATCCCGGCTAATATGTGATACTGTTGGTCATGTAACTTTCATACTTTAGAAAATACTGCCTTTCCATTGAGTGGGTACCTATCTCTGTTTCAGGGATTCTGCTGTAACTTTACTGCTTACACCCTTTAAGCGACACCAATTTGATTTTCCCTATTTGGGAGAAGAGGGTTGTTCAAGGTACAGAAATGGATCACTAGCCAGAGTTTTTTTTAGAAAGAGAGGGAGAGCCGGGTTGTCAGGAGGCCTCAGTGGGCGAGAGGTGGATGACCAACAGGATTTAAATGGTTCTGAAAGTTTTCTGGAAGTTAATCGAAAATTCATTGCCCACCACAGTGGCCAACCACTGTGCTGGGGTAGATATGATAGAGGGGCTCATGGCCTAAGGGGGAGGGAGAGTAGATATTTAATCCCCATTTTACAGATGAGGAAATAGAGGCCCAGTGAAGTTGGGTGACTTGCCCTAGATCGTATATCTAAGTCACCCCAGCTCCCAAGGCTGGACATCCAGCCCAAGTGTCCCTCAGTTGCCTGGCCAGAGCGTGCTGTACGGGTAAGCATGGACAGACGCTTAGCTGGCAGTTCATAGACCCCCCCTCCTTGGAAAGCAGCATAGTCTAACAGATAGATCAAGGGCCTGAAAGTCAGAAGGACCTGGGTTCTAATCCCCCCTCCTCTACTTGTCTGCTGTGACACCTTGGGCAAGTCACTTCGCTAGACTGTGAGCTCCCCCTGTAGAAGGTGAGCACCCCTTCAAACTATGAGCTCGTTGTGGGTAGGGAATAAGTCTACTGACTCTGATGTATTCTCCCGAGTGCTTAGTACAGTGCTCTGCACACAATAAGTGCTCAATAAATACAATTGATTGATTAACTTCTCTGTGCTTCAGTTACCTCTTCTGTAAAATGGAGATGAAGACTGTGAGCCGCACGCAGGATAGGGACTGTCTCTAACCTGATTAGCTTGTATCTGCCCCAGCACTTAGAATGATGATGATGATGGCATTTATTAAGTGCTTACTATGTGCAAAGCACTGTTCTAAGCGCTGGGGAGGTTACAAGGGGATCAGGTTGTCCCACGTGAGGCTCACAGTCTTAACCCCCATTTTACAGATAAGGTAACTGAGGCACAGAGAAGTTAAGTGACTTGCCCAAAGTCACACAGCTGACAATTGGCAGAGCTGGGATTTGAGCCCATGAACTCTAACTCCAAAGCCCGGGCTCTTTCCAGTGACTCACGCAGTGCTTAGAACTTAGAACAGTACTTAGCACATAGTAAATGATTAACAAATACCGCAATTATAAGTAGTTTCATTATTTTTATGAGGCATCTGGTATCATGGACCCTGCCAACCCCATCCTCCCTTGACTACTCCAGGAGGTAGGTTCGTTGACCACATTGGGTGGGAGATGGCTCAGCAGTCAGTGATCGGCGCGTTAGGTCACACTTCAGTCCAGCCATCACTGGCTCCTTCTGGAATTGTTAGGGTTTTTTTTTTTTTGGTATTTGTTAAGCACTTACTATGTGCCAGGCACTGTACTAAATGCTGGGCTAGTTAGGTTTGGGCACATTCCATGTCCAAAATGGGGCTCACAATCTCAACTCTCATTTTACAGATGAGGTAACTGAGGCACAGAGCAGAGAAGTGACTTGTCCTAGGTCAGACAGCAGAGTCGGAATTAGAACTCAGGCCTTCTGATGGCTAGGCCTGCGGTCCATCCACTAGGCCATGCTGCTTCTCTGCCAGCTGCTTCTTAGTTAATGTCTTAGGGTTAATGTTAATGTCTAAGCAGCAGGTAATAATAATAATAATAATAATAATTTTGGTATTTGTTAAGCGCTTACTATGTGCAAAGCACTGTTCTAAGCGCTGGGGAGGATACAAGGTGATCAGGTTGTCCCATGTGGGACTCACAATCTTAAACCCCATTTTACAGATGAGGGAACTGAGGCCCAGAGAAGTTAAGTGACTTGCCCAGAGTCACACAGCTGACAAGCGGCAGAGCCGGGATTTGAACCCATGACCTCTGACTCCCAAGCCCGTGCTCTTTCCACTGAGCCACGCTGCCAACGATCAGCTCTCCTCAACTAGGAACAGTAGCAAATCCAGGAGGAGGTTCATGATGTGGGATGCTTGAGGTTCCGAAAAAGGTGTGAAGAAATGGAGCAAGCAAACCCTTACTTGCCCTGTCATTCCAATGTGGACAAAGGAATCACACCCAGATGATTTCAGGCTGATTTTTAAAGGGGCATCCTGAGATTCCAGGTCTAGTGTTAGGTGAATCTGTGCACAGAACTCTGGAGAAGTGGGGAAAGACTCCAGTGGAAGGCTTCCTGCCCCCCAGGTACTCACTCTCGCCAAACTGGTCCCGGACGGAACTTTGTAAGGGACGTACTTCCTGTAGATGTGCCCGACTCTTGAGCAGGGAACGTCAAACATACCGCCGCCACACATCCACACCTGAGGGGGAAAGTGAGAAAGCCAACAAGGAATCAGTGAAATCCTCATGGGAAGGCAGCTGGAGGGCAAAGGAAGAAAGCACAGAGGGTCTCTGAAACTCTAAAGTGCATTCAGTCCTTGGCTTAGCCTAAAAATCCTTCAGCATTCTGTAAATGGATGATGGAAGGAGGAAGTCTTGGTTTGATTCCTGCACCCTTGAAAGAGGGGAATAAATGCCAGGTTATTGGGGCCCCATGCCCAGCCTTCAAATACTTTTCATTTAAGACGCTATGAGCACTATATAACTTACGGCCATTGTGTGAATAGGTCCTTTTAGATATGGGAAGACTCTCCCCCTCTAGACTGTAAGCTCTTTGAGGGCAGGGAACGTGTCCACCAACTCTGTTATAGTGTACTCTCCCAAGTGCTTAGTACAGTACTCTGCATACAGGAAATGCTCAATAAATACCACCGATTCATTCGGGACTGATTTCCAGAAGTCATGGGAAATAGGGGTAGGTATAGTGACTGCCTTACTGCCCATTCCCAGACATTTGGAAAATACTGTCTCGCAAAACTCTTCCCATTCCAGTCAATGAATCAGTCGTGTTTATTAAGCACTTAATGTGTGCAGAACATTCATTCACTCAATCATTTATTGAGCACTTACTGTGAGTGGAGCACTTTAAGTCCTTGGGAAAGTACATTCATTCATTCAATCATATTTATTGAGCACTTACTGTGTGCAGAGCACTGTACAATCAGCATGGCTTAGTGAGAAACAGCATGGATTAGTAAAAAGAGCATGGACTAGGGAATCATAGATCATGGGTTCTAGACCTGGCTCTGCCAATTGTCAGCTGTCTGACTTCGGGAAAGTCACTTCACTTCTCTGTGCCTCAGTTACCTCATCTGTGAAATGGGGATTAAGACTGTGAGCCCCACGTGGGACAACCTGGTAACTTTGTATCTACCCCAGTACTCAGAACAGTGCTAGGCACAGAGTAAGTGCTTAACAAGTACCATCATTATTTCATTCATTCAATCGTATTTATTGAGTGCTAACTGTGTGCAGAGCACTGTACTAAGTGCTTATTATTATTACAATGCAACAATAAACAGTGACAGTTCCCTGCCCATAATGAGCTTACAATCTAGAGGACGAGTGTACTAAGTGCTTGGGGGAGAGCATTCATTCATTCATTCATTCAATCATATTTATTGAGCGCTTACTGTGTGCAGCGCTGTACTAAGCGCTTGGGAAGTACAAGTTGGCAACATATAGAGACAGTCCCTACCCAACAGTGGGCTCACAGTCTAGAAGGGTAGGAGAGTACAGTATAAAAGAATGGGTAGACATGTTCCCAGCCCACAATGAGCTTACAGTCTAGAGGGGTGACAGACATTAATATAGATAAAAAAAATTACGAATATGCAGCATGGCTCAGTGGAAAGAACACAGGCTTTGGAGTCAGAGGTCATGGGTTCAAATCCCGGCTTCACCACTTGTCAGCTGTGTGACTTTGGGCAAGTCACTTAACTTCTCTGTGCCTCAGTTCCCTCATCTGTAAAATGGGGATTAAGACTGTGAGCCCCACGTGGGACAACCTGATTACCTTGTATCCCCCCAGTGCTTAGAACAGTGCTTTGCACATAGTAAGCGCTTAACAAATACCATCATTATTACTATTATTATTATAAGTGCTCCTGTTGGAGAGTGTTCAGATCTTGACATGGAAGTGCTTGATTCTACTCCCTCTCTGGGTTTTCACCCTCCTCTGTGATCATTCCCTCTGTACTGCGTCATCTAGGTCCTTGAGTCCTCACTCCCTTCTTATCTTGTCTTATACCAACGAGTCGCTTTCGACCCATAGCAACACCAAGGACACATCTCTCCCAGAACGCCCCGCTCTCCACCTGCAATCGTCCTGGTAGTGGATCCATAGAGTTTTCTTTGTAAAAATCCAGAAGCGGTTTACCATTGATTCCTTCCGTGCAGTAAAAGTGAGTCTCCGCCCTCTACTCTCTCCCATGCCGCTGCTGCCCAGCACGGGTGAGTTTTGACTTGTAGCAGATTGACTTCCACTTGCTAGCCACTGGCCAAGCTAGGAATGGAATGGGCAGGCCTCTGCTCGACTCTCTCTCCCGTAGTCGAGACTGGAAGAGGATTGGAAACTCTACAGATGCGACCCTGAGAGGGGCCTCACTCCCTTAGCACTTAACTTATTCAGTTCCCAACTCTGACAGCACTTCTGTTGCCAACTTGTACTTCCCAAGCGCTTAGTACAGTGCTCTGCACACAGTAAGCACTCAAATACGATTGATTGATTGATTCTGGGTAGAACTTTTTACATGATTGCTTCCCCTCCCTGTCATTTATTTTAATCTCTCTCTCTCCCTAGCAGATTGTAGGCTCTTTGAAGGCCAAGATCATGAACTTACTCTACTGTGCTCTTCCATTTATTTTTTTTTATTTAGATTAATGTCTGTCTTCCTGTCTAGAGTGCAAATTCACTGTTGGTAGAGAGGGTGTCTATCAACTCTTTTGTAGTGTACTCTTTCAATAGCTTAGTACAGTGCTTCGCATACTGTAAGTGCTCAATATACCATCAATTGATTGATCCCAACTGATTGGATGGTGCTCCGAACAGAGTAGGAGCTCAGTAAATATTATTAGTTGACTGACTGAGTGACTGATTCATTGTTCCCAAATCAAATAGCCCTGGGCAGATCCAGGAATATTAGCCAAGGATCTCAATGGCCAGAAGGTCACCCTATCATGTGTTCAGAGGGACTAAAATGGGAATACTGGACCCTATACAATACTAAAAATGGAAGAAAGATGGTATATTGGGTTACCATCATCTTAATAATAATAATAATGATAGCATTTTTGAGCACTTGCTATGTGCTAGACATCGTAGTAAGTGCATTATAAGCAGATGTCACAATTCCTGCTTCACATAGGGTTCATATTTAAGACACTTGACAATAATTTCCCACCCAGCTCAATTCCATAGATGACAAACCTTCATCTAACCACTGCATCAGAGATTATAAAGAACAAGAATCACAAATTGCAATTATTCGGGTCTTGAAGCTTAATCAATCTATAGCATTATTTGAGTGCTAACTATGTGAGGAGCACTGGACCAAGCTCTTGGGTGAGTACAATGCAAAAGATTTAGGAGACATGTTGTCTGCCCTCAAGGAGCTTAGTTGGGAGGTAGAGACAGATGTATTAAAATGAATTATGGATATATAAGTAAATGTTATAAGGCTGAGGGTGGGGTGAATATCAAGTGCTTTAAAGGGACAAATTCAAGTACATAGGTGACACAGATGGGAGAGGGCGTAAGGAAAATGAGAAATTAGAAGGGGAAGGCCTATTGGAAGGGATGTGCTTTTTAGTAAAGCTTTGAAGGTGTGGAAGGTGGTGATTAGGGGAAGAAGCGTGGCTCATTGGAAAGAGCATGGGCTTTGGAGTCAGAGGTCATGGGTTCAAATCCTGACTCCACCAATTGTCACCTGTGTGACTTTGGGCAAGTCACTTCACTTCTCTGTGCCTCAGTTACCTCATCTGTAAAATGGGGATTAAGACTGTGAGCCCCCGTGGGACAACCTGATCACCTTTTAACCTCCCCAGTGCTTAGAACAGTGCTTTGCACATAGTAAGCGCTTAATAAATGCCATTATTATCATTATTATTATCTGTCATATATGAAAGAGGAGGGAGTTCTGGGCCAGAGGGAGAACGCGGGCAAGGGGTCAATGGTGAGATATATGAGATTGAGGTACAGTGAGTAAATTGGGGTTAGGAGAGCAAAGGGTTTGGGCTGGTTTATTGTAGGAAATCAGTGAGGTAAAGCTGATTGAGTGCTTTAAAGGTAAATGGTAAAGAGTAATAATAATAATGATTTTGGTATTTGTTAAGTACTTACTAGGTGCAAAGCACTGTTCTAAGCGCTGGGGAGGATACAAGATGATCAGGTTGTCCCATGTGGGGCTCACAATCTTAATCCCCATTTTACAGATGAGGTCACTGAGGCATAGAGAAGTTAAGTGATTTGCCCAAATCAATCAATCAATCAATCGTATTTATTGAGCGCTTACTATGTGCAGAGCACTGTACTAAGCGCTTAGGAAGTACAAATTGGCATCACACATCCCAAAGTCACACAGCAGAGAAGTGGCGGAGCTGGGATTTGAACCCATGACCTCTGACCCCCAAGCTTGCGCTTTTTCCACTCACTCATGCTACTTCTCGATAATAATAATAATTATAGCATTTGTTAAGCACTTACTATGTTCCAGGCACTGTTCTAAGCACTTGGGTAGAAGTGTGGCTCAGTGGAAAGAGCATGGGCTTTGGAGTCAGAGGTCATGCGTTCAAATCCCTGCTCTGCCAATTGTCAGCTGTGTGAATTTGGGCAAGTCACTTAACTTCTCTGGGCCTCAGTTACCTCATCTGTAAAATGGGGATTAAGACTGTGAGCCCCCTGTGGGACAACCTGATCACCTTGTAACCTCCCCATTCATTCATTCAATCGTATTTATTGAGCGCTTACTGTGTGCAGAGCCCTGTACTAAGCACTTGGGAAGTACAAGTTGGCAACATATAGATGGCCCCTACCCAACAGTGGGCTCACAGTCTCCCCAGCGCTTAGAACAGTGCTTTGCACATAGTAAGCGCTTAATAAATGACATTATTATTGTTATTATACAAGATAATCGGGTTGGACGCAGTCCCTGTCCCACCTAGGATGCCCAGTCTTAATCCCCATTTTACAGATCAGGGAACTGAGACCCAGAGAAGTTAAGCAAATTGCCCAAGGTCACGCAGCAGACAAGTGGCGGAGGCAGGATAAGAACCCATGACCTTCTGACTCCTAAGCCCATGCTCTATCCACTAAGCCATGCTGCTTCTCAGTTTGTTGGCAGTCATGAGCCAGTGTTAACAATCAATCAATCAATCATTCAATTCCATTTATTGAGTACTTACTGTGTGCAAAGTACTTTACTAAGCACTTGGGAGAGTACAATATAACAATCAATCATATTTATTGAGCACGTACTGTTTGTATTAAGCACGTGGGAGAGATTTTAGACCTGTGGGATTCTTTCAATGTCTTTGAAACATTATCATTATCGTCTTTTCTTTCGGATGATGTCATAATCAGTGGTGGAGAGGATACTTTCTCATAAGAGGATACTTTCTGATGAGGTATAATTATCACTAATGTGAGAGTGTATTCTAGCTTGTAAATGTATCTATGCAATCCCATTTTCTGATGTAAATTTAGACCATTCACATATCCTACCTGCTGTTGCACAGGTTAACTTTAAAACTTGTACGCGACAGAGTTTAAGTTTCTCAAAATCTTTCCCTTCTGTATTTTCTGTTGATTTGAAGGGAGAGCTAATCTCAGGGTTGTAATACTTTAAAATAGTGGCCTTGGAGAAATGTTAGCTTTCCAGACAATGAGCTTACCCTCTGATATCATGTGTATGGACTGGCCTGCTGTTTTTCAGGAGAAAGAACTGGGAATATTTTACAAAGTGGAGTTCTAAACCAGTGAATAACTGAATGCTTATTTCAACGTAGGCAGTAGACCCGAATGCAAATATCCAGAATCCTAAGCAAAATCAAATCAAACTAAACTTTTGGAACACAAAATGAGCTTGGTAGGATATTTGTTGTCGGAATGATAGTAGCTGAAAAATATTATAAAATTTAGATGTACAATATAATGCTGAATATGTAAGTCGGAGGTCACAACTCTTATAAATTACTCTGGGAAACATTCACATCCAAAGCTGTTTCTTAAGGTGAGTCTGAGGCATGAGAAATACCTATTGGTAATACCACAAATTTTGTGACAGACCAAAAAAAGGAAACTGGGGGATAATAATGATAATAATAATAATAGTGATGATGATGATGATAATAATAATAGTGGTATTTGTTAAGCATTTAGTGCATTGCCAGGAACTGTACTGAGCGCTGGGGTGGATACAAGCATATGGGTTGGACACGGACGCTGTTCAATTTAGGGCCCACAGTCTTAATCCCTATTTTCCAAATGAGGGAACTGAGGCCCTGAGAATGATAATAATAATAATAATAATAATAATAATAATAATAATGATGGTATTTGTTAAGTGCTTACTATGTGTGAAGCACTGTTCTAAGCACTGGGGGGATACAAGGTGATTAGGTTATCCCACGTGGGGCTCACAGTCTTAATCTCCATTTCACAGATGAGGTAACTGAGGCACAGAGAAGTTAAGTGACTTGCTCAAAGTCACACAGTAGACAAGTGGCAGAGCTGGGATTAGAACCCATGACCTCTGACTCCCAAGCCCATACTCTTTCCACTAAGCCACGCTGCTTGTGACTTGCCCAAGGTCACACAGTAGATGAGTGGCGGAGCCGGGATTAGAACGCAGGCCCTCTGACTCGAAGGCCCGGGCTTTCTGCACTAGGCCACGCTGTTCTGACCAATATCTTGGAGATCTGGGTGATCTCTGAGACAGTTAAATGCAGATTTCAACTGAACTGTGGGGTTTCAAGATCTAGGTAGAAGCAATGAACATTTAATATTCGGCCTCCAAAGACATAATCCGTACAGCTGAAACAAGATGAAAGGAGAAGCAGGATGGACCAGTGGAAAGAGCATGGGCTTGGGAATCAGTGTTTTAATCCCAGGTAATAATAATAATAATAATAATTATTATTATTATAATGGTATTTGTTAAGCGCTTACTTTGTGCAAAGCACTGTTCTAAGAGCTGGGGGGGATACAAGGTGATCAGGTTGTCCCGCGTGGGGCTCACAGTCATCATCCCCATTTTAGGATGAGGTGACTGAGGCTCCGAGAAATGAAGTGACTTGCCCAAGGTCACACAGCAGACATGTGGCGGAGCCGGGATTTGAACCCACGATCTCTGACTCCAAAGCCCGGGCTCTTTCCACTGAGCCACGCTGCTTCTCTCAGATCTGCCACTTACCTGCTGAGTGACCTTGAGCAAGGCTTTGGACTTCTCTGTGGCTCAGTTTTCTCATCTTTAAAATGGTGATTCGATAACTGTTCTCCCTCCTATCCTGAGTGGGAACCCCAAGTGAGACCAGAGCTGTTTCCAACCCGATTAAACTGTATCTTTCCCAGCACTTATTTGGTAAAATGCCCATAGTAAGTGCTTAATAAGTGTCACAACTCTTAGTATTATTATGAATTTAGAAATGTTCTACAAGCTTTTCATCTTAACTTGAAATGTCTTTCCACTGCCCCATTAGGCTCACTGTGGACAGGGAACACTTGCTTTTGCATTTTTATGCACTTTATACAGGGGGTTGAACCCAGTGGATTCTCAATAAATTCTTTTACCACCACTTCTGATTTCTTCCGAATCCAGACTTTGTTGTATAGAGCAAGAGTGAGAGGATTTTGAGGATGTTGGAAGAAAGGAACTATCGAAATGCAGAGATGTGAGTTGGTGTCTTTTTTCTTCAAAGGAAAGAAACCTTTGTGATCCAGAAATAAAACTTCGGAAAAAAAAAACAGAACCCAGGGCAGAACAAAGCAAATAATTTCAAGAATCGGTCAAACCTGCTTTCCCAAATTCATTTGTGTGTGACACCCAACTCTATGTGGGTGTAAGGCAGCAGTCCCTGAGATTAAGTAATGAAATGTGGCCACATATGTGGCCAAAAGCAGTGTGGCCTAGTTGATAAAGCACAAGCCTGAGAGTCAGAAGACCTGGGTTCTAATCCCGGCCCCACCCCTTGTCTGCTATGTGACCTAGAGGAAGTCACTTAAACTCATTATTGGCAGAGAACGTTCTGCTAATTCTGTTGTATTGTGCTCTCCCAAGAGCTCAGTACAGTCCTCTGCACATAGTGAGCACTCACCTGTCTACATGTTTTGTTTTGTTGTCTGTCTCCCCCTTCTAGACTGTGAGCCCATTGTTAATAATAACAATAATAATGACGATGGTATTTCTTAAGCGCTTACTATATGCAAAGCACTGTTCTAAGCACTGGGGGGATACAAGGTGATCAGGTTGTCCCATGTGGGGCTCACAGTCTTAATTCCCATTTTACAGATGAGGGAACTGAGGCCCAGAGAAGTGAAGTGACTTGCCCCAAAGTCACACAGCTGACAATTGGCAGAGCAGGGATTTGAACCTCTGACCTCTGACTCCAAAGCCCGGGCTCTTTCCACTGAGCCACGCTGCTTGTTAGGTAGGGACCATCTCTATACGTTGCCAACTTGTACTTCCCAAGCGCTTAGTACAGTGCTCTGCACACAGTAAGTGCTCAATAAATACGATTGAATGAATTGAATGAATAAGATTGATCGATTTTCCGTGTCTCAGTTCTTTTACTTGCAAAATGGGGATTCGATACCTGTTCGACTGTGAGCCCCGTGTGGGACCTAATTATTCATTCATTCATTCATTCGTTCGTATTTATTGAGCACTTACTGTGTGCAGAGCACTGTACTAAGTGCTTGGGATGTACAAGTCGGCAACATATAGAGACGGTGCCTACCCAAATTATCTTGGGTCCCCCCCAACATGTAGTACAGTTTTTGACACGTAGTAAGCAAAAACAGATCCTCAATATTTTAATGGCATTTTCAGACACTTGTCTAAGCACTGGGGTAGGTACAAGTTAATTAGGTCAAAAACTGTCCCTGTCCTGCGTAGGGCTCACAGTCTAAGTAGGAGGGACAACAGGTATTTAATCCCCATTTTACAATTGAGGAAACCGAGGCACAGAGAAGTAAAGTGACTTGCCCACGGTCACACAGCAAGCAATTGGCAGAGCTGGAATTAGGATGCAGATCCTCTCACTTCGTGCTCTTTCCAGTAGGCCATGGTGCTTCTCATTAATTAATTAATTAATAATGGCACTTGTTAAGTGCTTACTATGTACAAAGCACTGTTCTAAGCGCTGGGGGGGATACAAGGTGATCAGGTTGTCCCACGTGGGGTTCACAGTCTTAATTCCCCGTTTTACAAATAAGGTAACTGAGGCTCAGAGAAGTTAAATGACTTGCCCAAGGTCACATAGCAGACATGTGGCGGAGCTGGGATTCAAACCCATGACCTCTGACTCCAAAGCCCGTGCCCTTTCCACTGAGCCACACTGCTTCTCTAATTCTAGAGAATTATTATAGAATTGCAGAATAATTAATTCTATAATTCTATTTATTCTGAGCGTTTTGACACCTGTCTATTTCATTTTGTTGTCTGTCTCCCCCTTTTAGACCGTGAGCCCACTGTTGGGTAGGGACCGTCTCTATGTGTTGCCGACTTATACTTCCCAAGCACTTAGTACAGTGCTCTGCACACAGTAAGCACTCAATAAATACAATTGAATGAATTATTACCAATTATTATTGTTATTATTGCTATTATCACTGCAGAGCAATAAAAAGAATAGGATGAAATGAAAGAGAATTTGGAAAAGTCTGGGGAGTGCCTGGAGTCAGTAACAAATGGAACAAGAATCACATTGCCTGTTAGGCTTATATCTGATAGCCAAAATGCTTAACTTAACAATGCTGTGCGGCATCACACAGCCTTTACTAGGTAATTGAAATGAATCTCCAGTGAGCTCGCAGGACATTTAGCAGCTGTTGCTGTTTATCTTTGTGCTTCTGAATGATTTCAGTCGCATTTTTGTATTTTGTCTGAAAGAGCAACTGCAGACATTGTCTTAAAAGGAGTATTTTTAGGCCACCTGCGCTAAACGCTATGGAAATAAAGAACATCGGAGGAACCAACCCAAATCTTTGGCATTGGATGCTGCAGATCTCCAGCAAATCCTAAAAAGAATTTTATCACAGACTAGGTATGAAAATGCTGTCCTGATTTGAGATCTTTTCTGGTCTCAGAAGAAAGTTTGACTCAATGAAGCTAATTTGCCTGCTGCATAACGGCAAGGAGGAGGCATCTAATGAAAGTGCTTTATACAACAGCTTGGGCAGAGCGAACTTTTAATGAGCAGGCTTTTTTGAAGTTGAATGCACCAATTTTTCAAGCAAAAACTTCTATTGCAAGCTTCACAGGCTCATTGAATTAGAGCTGACGAAAAGAAGCCTGATGGGGAATTTAGAACCAGTGAGAAAATTCCTGTCAGGAAAAAAACAATTCCTGGGTAAAATGTCTGTCACTCTAGGAAGTGAATGAACTCGTCCAGGCCACTGAGGCAGGCCTGCATATTTGTTAAAGAATTCCTGCTCCACAATTCTACCTGACTCAGTTTTTCAGTCAGTCAACTGTATTGATTGAGTACTTACTGTGCTCAGAGCATTATACTAAGCGCTTGGGAGAGGATAAAACAACAATAAACAGAAACATTCCCTGTCCGCCAAGGTGCAGGTCGATGGGTTGCTGTGGCACCAGAGCAAGCACTTGGTACAGTGCTTTGCACACAGTCAGCGCTCAATAAATACGATTGCATGGCTGAATAGAGGAGAGGCTGTGAAGATTAGGGCAGGGATGGATAGCAGAAAAGCAGCGTGGCTCATCTGTAAAATGGAGATGAAGACTGTGAGCCCCATGTGGGACAACCTGATCACCTTGTCTCCCCTCCCAGCACTTAGAACAGTGCTTTGCACATAGTAAGTGCTTAACAAATGTCATTATTATTATTATAGCAGTCAGGAGGGAGGAAGAGAGGGGCGCATTTGGGTTCACTCCCTTTATTTCTTCCTTCCCTCATCCGCCCAGCACGTACGTAAGGTTTTTTATGGGCAGGGAATGTGTCTGCTAATTCTGTTGTATTGTACTCTCTCAAGCGCTTAGTACAGTGTTCTGAACACAGTAAGTACCCCATAAATACCACTGGTTGATTGATTGGGTGATAAATGGAACATTTCCGCTGTTCTTTCTTTTAGATCCTGCTTCTCCTGAGACACCATTCTGATTTTTTAGGGAAGAGAGGTATGAGAGAACTCTACCCAGCTTCCCAGAAGCCATGATAGTAGCTGGTAGGGATGTAGAAATGGGAAAGTTTGGCTGGAAAGTGGAAATGAGGGGAGGGGTTGGAAAAAACAGACAGAGGGAGGTGCCAGGACAGAGAAGCACTGGGGCCTAGTGGAAAGAGCATGGGCCTGGGAATCAGAGGACCTGGATTCTAATGCCGGTTTCACCACTTGTTTGCTGTGTGACCCTGGAAAAGTCGCTTAACTTCTCTATGCCTCAGTTACCTCATTTGTAAAATGGGGATTAAGACTGTGAGCCTCATGTAGGACATGGAGTGGGTCCAACCTGTTTAACTTGTATCTACTCCAGTGCTTAGTACAGTGCCTGGCACCTAGTAAGCACTTAACAAATATCATGAAAAGGTAGCACACCCAGGAGCAAGCCTTCTGGTGATTGGTACACTCAGCATTAAGGTCAGTGGCAAGCCAGATGTCCTGCTACTTTCCCAGAAGACTATGTCCAAGACTGAGCTCCTTATCTTCCCTCCCAAACCCTGTTCTCCCCCTGACTTTCACGTCACTGTAGATGGCACTACCATCCTTCCCGTTTCACAAACCCACAACCTTGGTGTCATCCTTGACTCCACTCTCTCCACACATCCAATCCATCACCAAAACCTGCCGTTCTCACCTCCACAGCATCACCAAGATCCGCCCTTTCCTCTCCATCCAAACCGCTACCTTGCTGGTTCAATCTCTCATCCTATCCTGACTGGATTACTGCATCAACCTCCTTTCTGATCTCCCATCCTCCTGTCCCTCCCCGCTTCAGTCTATACTTCACTCTTCTGTCCGGATTATCTTTGTACAGAAATGCTCTGGGCATGTCACTCCCCACCTCAAAAATCTCCAGTGGCTGCCTGTCAACCTTCGAATCAAGCAAAAACTCCTCACTCTCAGCTTCAAGGCTGTCCATCACCTCGCCCCTCCCTACCTCATCTCCCTTCTCTCCTTCTCCTGCCCAGCCCTCACCCTCCACTCCTCTGCTGCCGCTAACCTCCTCACTGGGCCTCATTCTCGCCTGTCCCACCGTCGACCCCTGGCCCATGTCCTACCTCTGGTCTGGAATGCCCTCCTCCCACATATCTGCCAAACAAGTCTCTTTTTCCCTTCAAAGCCCTACTGACAGCTCACCTCCTCCAGGAGGCCTTCCCAGACTGAGCCCCCCTTTTCCTCTGCTCCTCTTCCCCTTCCCATCCCCCCCCTCCTTCCCCCTTCCCCTCCCCACAACCCCCTTCCCCTCCCCACAACACTTGCATATATTTGTACATATTTATTACTCTATTTTATTAATGATGTGTATATAGCTATAATTCTATTTATTCTGACGGTATTGACACCTGTCTACTTGTTTTGTTTTGTTGTCTGTCTCCCCCTTCTAGACTGTGGGCCTGCTGTTGGGTAGGGACCATCTCTATATACTGCTGATTTGTACTTCTCAAGTGCTTAGTACAGTGCTCTGCACACAGTAAGCGTTCAATAAATACGATTGAATGAATAAATGAACGGAAGAGTGCCCCATTCAGTTTTCCTCACAGACTGCCAGGCAATTTTCTTTCTTAAAGTTTCAGGCCACATTTCTCCACTCTTCAAGAACCCTTAGTGGTTGCCCATCCACCTCTGCATCCAACAGAAACTTCTCACCATTGGCTTTAAAACACTCTATCACCTTGCCCCCTCCTACCTCACCTCACTACTCTCTTACTACAACCTAGCTCACAAACTTTGCTCACCCAATGCAACCTTTTCACTGTACCTCGATCTCATCTAGGTCACTGACAACCTCTCTCACACGTTGCCTCTGGCCTGGAACGCCCTCACTCCTCAAATCCGACGGACAATTACTCTCCCCTCCTTCAAAACATCACTGAAGGCACATCTCCTCCAAGAAGCCTTCCCTGACTAAGCCCTCCTTTCCTCCTCTCCCACTCCCTTCTGCGACTTGCTCCCTTTATTCATCCCCCCTCCCAAACCCGCAGTACTTATGTACTTATCTGTAATTCATTTATTTATATCACTGTCAGTAAACATTGTCAGGACAGTAAACTCACTGTGGGCAGGAAATGTGTCTGTTTATTTTTATATTGTATTCTCCCAAGCACTTAGTACAGTGCTCTGCACACAGTAAACGCTCAATTAAATACAATTGAATGAATAGTAATAATAATAATAATGGTACTTGTTATGCACTTACTATGTGCCAAGCAATGTTCTAAGTTCTCGGGTAGATACAATTTAATCAGGTGGGACACAGTCCCTGTCCCACATCGGGCTCACATTCTTTATCCCCATTTTACAGATGAGGTAACTGAGGCTCAGAGAAGTTAAGCGACTTGCTCAAGGTCACACAGCAGACATGTGGAGGAGCAGGGATTAGAATCCAGGTCCTTTTCACTCCTAGGCCTGTGCTCTATCCACTAAGACATGTTGAATGAATGATGTGCTTTACCACATCTTGGATTAAAGCACCTGAAAAGGAGCACTTTGGCCCCCACAAACTGTGCATTAACTCCAGGAACAGATGGAGTCTGATGGAATCCCCTGGAATTTTCACCTATATTCTTCCTTGAAATGATAGCAGGCCTAGCCTCAATGCCCTACTGATCTTATCATATCTATCATCATCCCAGTCTCCTTTATTTTTTGCTTCCCTCTTTCCCTATGAGCATGTTGCTAACCCTCTATGCCTCTCCCTATTATTTCTCAACTGTAAGCCCCTTGGGGTTACATATTGTCCTGGTACTTCTGTTCTCTGTCTCCCCCTTTTAGACTGTGAGCCCACTGTTGGGTAGGGACTGTCTCTATGTGATGCCAATTTGTACTTCCCAAGCGCTTAGTACAGTGCTCTGCACATAGTAAGCGCTCAATAAATACGATTGATTGATTGATTGATTGATTGATTCCCAGCACTGAGTACAGCACTTTGAACACAGAAAGCCCTTCAGGAAATAAATATTACTGTTACTTGTTACTATTACTTATGCCAATTTTGCTAAGAACAACCTCTCTTATGAATTCATCTGTTGGCATTAGGGATCAATTAATCAATCAATCAATCATCACTGAGGGAAGAACTACCGTACAACTGCACATATCAATCTAAGTGGTCCCATCACCATTCACCCAAGCCCAACTGCTCACCAATTTTCCTTCTATACCTCACTTTTGAGATTAACTGTTGGGAGACAAGCACCCTGTATATCAACCAGCCAGACATCCAAACACCTTTGGTTCCTTCCTTTTCATCCTCTATTGCTCAAATATGCCAAGACAACCAGGAAGACTTTCTGTGGACAACTTTTTCTGTACCTTCCCTGGGGAGAACACTCTTATTCCTTCTGAGCACACCGTACTCCAGTCTTTTTCTGCTTTTATTCTCAACATTAAGCAATACTAATAAGATAGGACAAGTGCCCTGAAGTCAGTGCACAATAATGAGATGAACAAAGAGATTGGACCGACATAGCTGTCGCTAAAGGATCTGTTGCTCGAACGCAACCAGCTGGCCCAATTTCATCGCTGAACTTTTAGTTCCGTTGCCATGGTTTCTATACAAAGAAGACGGGCACGCATTCCAATTATATTCTTCCCAGTGACAGATAACAGGAAAACAGGAGATGGGGATAATACCATCTCAGGTCATCTGATGTGATAGATACTAGCGGCAGAGATGTGACAGATACATGCTTATGTTGGTCTCAGAATGTACTGAGTATTTGGAATGCAAATAAATGTTTCCCAGACAATCTCACTCTGCTTTTGACTAGTGATTCTCTGGCTTTCCTCCACTTTTACTTCTACTGAGAGAGTGACGATTCAGTAACCCAGAGTGGGATGATGTGAGTGAGGTCATGTCTGCCTGAGCTGGGGGGTATTTTTATAAAGGAAGCTTGACTGGAGAAAATTAATAATAATCATCATTATCATCATCATGGCACTTGTTAAGTTCTTACTCTGTGCCAAGCACTGTTCTAAGTGCTGGAGTAGTTATGAGTTAGTTGGCTTGGACACAGTGCCTGTGCCACATGGGGCTCACACTCTTCAACACCATTTTACAGATGAGGTAACTGAGGCCTAGAGATGTTTATTCATTCATTCAATCAAATTTATTGAGTATTTACTCTGTGCAAAGCACTGTAATAAGTGCTGAAGTTCATTCATTCATTCAATCGTATTTATTGAGTGCTTACTGTGTGCAGAGCACTGTACTAAGCGCTTGGGAAGTACAAGTTGGCAACATATAGAAACGGTCCCTACCCAACAGCAGGCTCACAGTCTAGAAGGGGGAGACAGACAAAAAACAAAACATATTAACAAAATAAAATAAATAGAATAAATATGTACAAGTAAAATAGAGTAATAAATATGTACAAACATATATACATATATACACGTGCTGTGGGGAGGGGAAGGAGGTAAGGTGGGGCAGATGGGGAGGAGGAGGAGTAAGGTCACACAGCAGACATGTGGTGGAGTCAGGATTAGAATCCAGATCCTTCTGAATCCCAGGCCCATGCTCTATCCACTAATTCCATTATTCCCTTCTGCCTGTGTCGGAGTCCAGGGGCTACACTCAGATGTCTGGGGGGGTGGGTGGGATGAATGTTTGTAGAGCCCAGCCTAGTGGGTAGTGTCACCCTTTACCCTGTCCCCAGAATCCAGACAGAGAGCACCTCAGAGACATCAGTATTTCAGGGGGGGAGGGCCAAAAAGCCAGGCCAGTGGTGACCATGGAGTCCATATATAGCTCTGTTATATTGTATTCTCCCAAGCATCTAGTATGGTGCTCTGCACACAATGAGCGCTTAATACATATAACTGATTGACTGATGCAAGGATACCTTTTCTGCGCCAGTCTTTGGGTAGTCCTTCAATGCCGAATGGTAACACCAGTGCAGGATCCACTTCGATTAAGTCGGGTGGCTACCAGAGGGGCCTGAGCTTAACTGGGGAAGGGTAGCCCCATGCTGAGAGAAGGAACAATAGGAGCAAATACTCATTGAGACATCTCCATATCTTCTAGACTGTAAACTTATCTGGGCAGAGAAAGGGTCTGTTCATTTTCAATAATAATAATAATGGTATTTGTCAAGCACTTACTATGTGCCAGGCAGTAAAGGCTGGAGTAGATGCAAGCAAATTAAGTTGGACACAGTCCCTGTTCCACATGGGGTTCACCATCTCAATCCCCCTTTTACAGGTAACTGAGGCACAGAGAAGTGAAGTGACTTGCCAAAGGTCACACAGCAGTCTAATATTGTACTCTCCCAAGTGCTAAGTACAGTACCCTGCACACAAGTGCTCAATAAATGTGATTGACTGACTCCCCAATTTGGGAGGAGGACGACATGCCCCCAATCTGACAGGTAGTCCTAGGGCAGGGCTCCAGGGTAAATTTATCCTGGCCCCATCCCCTGTCCCTGGCTACTATGGCTACTGCTGCTCCTAAGGTCATCACGTTTTGCCCCACAGAAATAGCAGGCCAGTCCCTTCCTCTTTTTCTTTCTGCCCACCTCTGGGATGGCCCTGAGGAAACTTGTTGTGAGCAGGGGATGTATCTGTTTATTGTTTTTTTGGACTCTCCCAAGCGCTTAGTACAGAGCTCTGCACACAGTAAACACTCAATAAATATGATTAAAAGAATGAATGAATGAGATGGGGATGCTGCAGAATCTGGCAGAGAGGGATGAAGCGGACACAGCGGAAACACAAAACTGTCCAGTTTGCACGGGCATCAAATGGGATGGTACTTTCGGATCACTGAGGAGTTTGGAATTCAACCTCCTCATCCCATCCATTCTATTCTGCTGTTTTCCTCTTGAAGGGGCCTCCTTAAAATTTAGCATCCCCTCCATGTCTGCCTGCAGATCCAAGGCCTTTCTATTTGAAATCCAGTCCTAGGAAGGCAAGGGCAAGGAATAAAATACTGACACCCTTCAGGAGTCAGCTGGACACCCGTGTCATCCCAAGCGAGACGTGCGCTATCGATCCAGAGCAAAGACTGTTTAAAACCAGACTCAACTGCGATAGTCTTATCAGTGCAACTTTTATCTACACGTTGAAAGTCAATCACCCAAAAGGCTGCTACATCCTCAGATCAATACATCAAATATGTCAGGAAGTCAGTAGCTGTACACTCTTGACTGAAATAGGCAAATACAAAATGGGTTAGGGGTAAGATATCATTCAGAAGGCTCAGATCTTTAGACTGTCTGCTCATTGTGGGCAGGGAATGTTATATTGTTATATTTTACTCTCCCAAGCACTTAGTACAGTGCTAAGCGCTCAGTAAATGTGATTGGTATTTATTCCCAGGGTCTCAAAACAGCATGAGGAGACAGATTCAAAGTGCATTGCAGTTGTATCGAGCAAGGTGATATAGGGTGATGTAAAAGACTGCGGCAGGCTTACCTTGAAGGAGATCTCATACTGCTCTCCTCCCCAGATCTCTAAGCCTGGGTCATAGCCGCCCAGCTCCCAAAACCAGTTTCGGTCGACGGCAAAGAGGCCTCCAGCCATGACGGGGGACCTGAAGAAGAAGAAGGCGGCTGTAAATGGACGCCATCATCTGACCTCACCTGGCTCACAAACGCCAAGAGTGGTTTCTGCGGTGGAATGAAGGAGACCTCAGTTAATCAGTGATGTTTCTATGTGGACGTAGGCTGCCCTCCCCACTCTTTCTCCCACACCTCCCTCAGATGAGCTAGACTAAAGTGGGAGTGGGAGTTGGGGAAAGATTTATTAAATCCTTTTGAGTGGGAAGACATGATTCAGATGACTCCTTGCAGACTTCCCTGCCTCCAGCCTTTTCCCACTCCAGTCCAAACGGCACTGGTGCCAGATCACTTTACTAAGAAGACAAAAAAGTCAGTCTAAGTCTCTCCAGTTCTGAAGAGCCTCCAGTGGCTGCTAACCCACCTCCATATCAGAAAAACTCCTTAGCTTAGCCTTTAAGGCAATGAATCAGCTTTCCCCATCCTAACTTACCTCACTAATCTACTACCACCCAACCTGCCCATTTCACTCCTCTCTAATGTGGAACTTCTCACAGTACTATAATCTCATCTTCCTCACCATTGACCCCTTGCCCACTTCCTCCCTATGACCTGGAGCTCATTCTCACCACTCTCCTTATCTTCAAACTTAAAAGCACACCTCTTCCAAGAGGTCTTCCTTGACTAACCCCCCATCTCCCCACCACATCACCTATACCCCCGGGTCTGAACCCTTTTCAGTATTTTGATATTCACCCAGCCTCACAGCATTTACGTACATATCCTTACACTCTGACATTTCCACCCTTCTCTAATTTACTTCATATCCTCCTCCAGATTGTAAACTCCTTGTGGATCGTGTTTACCAACATTACAACAGCTTCGTACAGTGTTCTGCACAAAGTGCTCAATAAATACCACTGATTGACTGACTGATTGATCAGAAACATAACACAGAACAGAACTCCCACAGAACTATATTGCCACACCTCTGGAGGGTGAGACATGGGCCTTCCTGACTAGCACATAGTAATAATAATAATGATAGCATTTGTTAAACACTTACTATGTGCCAAGCACTGTGGGGATACAAGGTAATCAGGTTGTCCCACCTGAGGCTCACAACCTTAACCCCCATTTTACCGATGGGATAACAGGCACAGAGAAGTTAAGTTCCTTGACAAAAGTCACACAGCTGACAAGTGGCAGAGCCGGGATTAGAACCCATGACCTCTGACTCCCAAGCCTGTGTTATTTCCACTGAGCCATCATTTGGATGGACTCAGCTCAGCACAAACAGAAGCTCTAAGATGCTGCAGCTGACACTGACACCCATTAGGATAGAGAAGCAGCATGGCCTAATGGAGAAAGCCCCGGCCTGGGAGCCAGAAGGACCTGGTTTCTAATCCTGCCTCCACCACTTGTGTGCTGTGTGACCTTGGGCAAGGCCCTTCACTTCTCTGTGACTCAGTTACCTCATCTGTAAAATTGGGCTTAAGACTGTGAGCCCCATGTGGAACAGGGACCGTCTTCAGCCCAATTTGCTTGTAACCACCCCAGCGCTTAGAACAGTGCCTGGCGCACAGTAAGCATTTAACAGATACCACAATGATAATTACTACTGTGTCTCTGCTTTCAAATAACCAGTCACTCGTTAGCCTAGAAGGCAGGAAAGTGTGAGAGCTCAGGGCTGGAAATGGTAAAGGGAGGGAAATCAGAATATTTGATCCAGGAGGCAGAGAAGACTAGAAGCAAGAGAATCAGGCTGCAAATTAATTGGGGATTATTTCAGACTGGGAGGGAAGACTCAGGAAATAGGGACAAAGAAACCCATCCAATACATAGGCTACCATTTCCATGAAATGATACTCCGAGCCCCATCCTGACTTTCCTTAATTTTTCCCTCTTCTCACCCTTTCCCCAAAAACCCTCAGTGGAAAGATGCATTCTGCCACTTCTAGATTCCACTCAGAAAGAAGAATTCAGATGCCAACTAGCTGAGAAGCTTAAAATTATGCCGGTACCTATATTTAGTGAGCACCAAGAGAACAGAGAGGTAAAGTTAAGTTTGCCTTTGCAAGGGTAAAGTGGGATCTGACAACCATGAATGACAGATGTTCCCAACCTAACCTTGAGGATGAAGGTTAAGGAGGGCAGCCATCATAAGTTTCCTACATTCTGTCGCACGCTGGGTTGGCGGACCAAGTCCTTATAACTCGATTTATTTTCTGGTACTGTGGAGCCAGTATTCTTGCATAATGCCCCTTGCCAGTGCTGGATGCCTGGTATAATTGTAAATTTCAAAGTTCCCCAGAGATTTGGAACTAAGCTATTACAGTTTCATCAATCCACTCTTTGAAATGGAAATAACTGTAATTAAAACAACTTCCTGCTTCCCATCTCTATTAATTTATTGAAGCAGCCCTGACAGAGAGGGAGCAACTATTCCAGGTGAGAGTTCTTCGGCCAGGCAGGCACAAGACAGCAGAAAATTCCTGATGTTAAGGTGGTGAATGTTGACATAAATTGGGATGGAACCAAAGCAACTGTTTTACCCTGGTGTGCACTGAAATGAGGAGATGAGCGGTAAATTTCCCTCAATGAATATGACATATACTGTGGAAAGTGGACTATTTATCGTTCATGGTGGAATTTTCCAGAAGTTTCTTATAGTCATGTTTCTTCACATGGCCAACCTAAGCCTAGAGTGGCTTTTGGACCACTCGGTACAACATGTAATACAGTGCTCTGCGCACAGTGAGCAGTCAATAAATAGCGTTGATTGATTTGGACTGTGTAGAAGCTACTGTCCCACCATATGCCTGTGTGTGACCTAGGAAGAATCATTTAAGTTCTCTGTGCCTCCATTTCCTCCCCTGAAAAATGGGGATTCAATACTTCTTTTCCCTCGGGCAGACTGTGAACCCCACGTGGGGCAGGGCATGCACCTGACCTGCAATTATATCTACCCTGGCTGAAAGTTCTCAAGTAGAGTCAATAAGGAATTAGACACAAGGAAGTCCACACTACAGTTTGGCTGCCTTTTCTCTGAATAATCAGCTTGCTGAAATCAAGGCAAATATTTCCTGAATACCAGAAAAGAGAAATAAAAGCCAACGATCCCTCTTTTGTTGACTTGCAAAATGCAGATGGAACCACAACGGCTGTTGATCAGCAGGAGGTAACCATATGATTACAGCAGGACAATAATAATAATAATAATAATGGTATGGTTAAGTGCTTACTGAATGCCTAGCATTTATTCATTCATTCATTCAATCATATTTACTGAGCACTTACTGTGTGCAGAGCACTGTACTAAGCACTTGGGAAGTACAAGTTAGCAACACATAGAAACGGGCTCACAATAAGCACTGGGGTGGTTACAAGATAATCAGGTTGAACACAAGCTCCTATCCCACAAGGGGGATTAAGGAGGAGGGAGAATAGGTGTTCGATCTCAGTTTTGCAGATGAAGTAACTGAGGCACAGAAAAGTTAAGTGACTTGTCTAGGGTCTCACAGTAGGCAAGTGGCAGAGCTAGGATTAGAAACCAGGTCCTCTATCTCCTAGGCCCAGGCTCTTTGGAGCCTGGAGTATTTCAAACTGAGACTACTATGTGACAGTGCTTTGCACATAGCAAGCGCTTAATAAATGCCATCATTATTATTATATAATAAATGAAGGAAGGGACATCCACAGGAAATGGGGCTCCAGGAGAGGTCAGTCACTTCCAAAACAGAGAGCAAGAGGGAGCAGTGTCGGGGTGGAGGGACGGAAGGAGCAGGGCAAGGTAGAGTCGGGAATTTTCCAATTTCAATCGTCCTAGAACACTTTCAGAGAAGGAAGAGGGAGGGAAGATTCCATCACCTCGCCCCCTCCTACTTCACCTCCCTTCTCTCCCTCTACAGCCCATCCCGCACCCTCCACTCCTCTGCTGCTAACCTCCTCAGTGGACCTCATTCTCACCTGTCCTGCTGTTGACCCACATCCTACCTCTGGCCTGGAATGCGCTCCCTCCTCACATCCACCAAACTAGCACACTTCCCCCCTTCAAAGCCCTACTGAGAGCTCACCTCCTCCAGGAGGCCTTCCCAGACTGAGCCTCCTCCTTCCTCTCCCCCTCCCCATCCCCCCCACCCTACCTCCTCCCCCTCCCCACAGCACCTGTATATATGTTTGTGCAGATTTATTACTCTATTTATTTTACTTGTACATATTTATTCTATTTATTTTATTTTGTTAATATGTTCTGTTTTGTTGTCTGTCTCCCCCTTCTAGACTGTGAGCCCACTGTTGTGTAGGGACTGTTTCTATATGTTGTCAACTTGTACTTCCCAAGTGCTTAGTACAGTGCTCTGCACACAGTAAGTGCTCAATAAATACGATTGAATGAATGAATGAATATTTATTTTACTATTTATTTTATTAATGATGCATATATATCTATAATTCTATTTACTTATTTTGATTCTAATGACGCCCGTCTACTTGTTTTGTTTTGTTGTCTGTCTCCCCCCTTCTAGACTGTGAGCCCATTGGGTAGGGATTGTCTCTGTTGCCAAATTGTACTTTCCAAGTGCTTAGTACAGCGTTCCGCACACAGTAAGCTCTCAATAAATAAGATTGAATGAGAGAATGAATGAAGAGATGGAGAGAAACAGCATCAATATCTTTCCTGGGTGGGCCACAAATAACCCAGTTTGCAGTTCCCCACTTCTGGCTTCTCAGTGCTCTGGCAGAAAATGTCTCTTGAACACTGCTGTCTGATCACCTTTCAGTCTTCCCTTCTCCAGGCAAATCCTCTTAATTTTTTCCCTTTTAACCTCCATGTTCCAGTTCTTTGGGACTCTGCTTTGAAACCTCCCCGAATTCTACGCCATTCCTATCCCCCAGAGTGTCCCTTACCTCAGATTTCTCTGAGCTCGGCTGGTGCCCCAGAGGCTTGCATTAATGTTCATGGGATGGTCTCTTATGCTAGGATAATAATAATAATAATAATGATCAATCAATCAATCAATTGTATTTATTGAGCGCTTACTGTGTGCAGAGCACTGTACTAAGTGCTTGGGAAGTACAAGTTGGCAACATATAGAGACAGTCCCTACCCAACAGTGGGCTCACAGTCTAAAAATGATGATAATAATATGTTAGAGAAGCAGTTCGGCTTAATGGAAAGAGCCCAGGCTTGGGAGTTGGAGGTTGTGGGTTCTAATCCTAGCTCTGCCACATATCAGCTGTGTGACTTTGGGCAAGTCACTTAACTTCTCTGTGCCTCAGTTACCTCATCTGGAAAATGGGAATTAAGACTGTGAGCTCCACGTGGGACAATCTGATTATATTGTACCTACCCCAGCACTTAGAAGCAGCATGGCTCAGTAGAAAGAGGCTGGGCTTTGGAGTCAGAGGTCATGGGTTTAAATCCCGGCTCCGCCAACTGTCAGCTGTGTGACTTCGGGCAAGTCACTTAACTTCTCTGTGCCTCAGTTACCTCATCTGTAAAATGGGGATTAAAACTGTGAGGCCCCTGTGGGACAACCTGATCACCTTGTAACCTCCCCAGCACTTAGAACAGTGCTTTGCATATAGTAAGCGCTTAACAAATACCATTATTATTATTATTATTATTATTATTAGAACACTGCTTGGCACACAGTAAGCACTTAGCAAATACCAATTTTTTTTAAGATGCTTACAGTGTGCCAAACACTGTACTAAGAACTGGGACAGATACAAGATAATCTGGTCGGATACAGTCCCTATACCACACAGTAGGCACTCAGTAAATGGGATTGAATGAATGAACCACCCGGGGCTTACGATCTAAGTAGGAGGGAGAACTGAAATTGAATATTTATTTTACAGATGAGGAAACAGGCACAGAGAAGTTAAATGTCTTGCCCAAAGTCACACAGCAGGCCAAGTGGTGGAGATGGGATTGGAGACCAGGTCCTTTGACTCTGGCCTATGTTCTTTTGACTAGGCCATACTACTGAGCTCCTGTTTTCTAATCAGAAAATGCACCCAGCCTTGCTTATCCTTGTGTCATCCTCTTATGACATAGGAAATTGGTTTGCCGGGACAGGTCTCTGCTTAGGATCCTCTCCTGGCACGCCACTGGAAACATGGTAAGCCTCCGGAAGGGATATCTGAAATCAATTCTCAGGCTCTGCATTAGAGGTAATAGCTGAGCTGATAGATGAGGTTTTCTTCTTGCTTAACCGAGACCCGTTTATTTCTCTGCAGTGACTTTGTCCTCTAAATTCTGCTGCACTTGAGAGGAATGAGGCTAAGATGTAAAAAGTGCCCTGGTAGCAATTTCTTTTTCTTCTGAAATACACAAAATGGCATGTTTTTTGATGAGACCACATTTTTCACAAATTGCACTGGGTCTCCTTATTGACGCCAAGATGCCATCCTTAATGGCCACAGAAGCATCCCAAGACACCCCCAGAATGCTAATGGGCTTGTGCTGTTATTGACGTTCCCTCCCTCCCGGATAGACTGTCTTTCCCACAAACCCGTAAATTTGGTGGAGTTTCATTAGAAAGCTCCTCCGGAGGGGTTTCCCTCCCTACTATGTTTTCAGATTGGCCCAGACAGAGCCTAATAGAAGGGGGCCTCCTGAGACTTCCAAGTCAAAGGCAACAAAGTTGCGTTGGTTCCAAATGGAAACACGCAGAGAAAACAACAGGAATCGTGGGCTCATGCCCTGCCTCCCCGTGGGTGGAATCGCACCTTGGGGCCAAATCCCTAGCCCTAGACAATAATAATAATTGTGAGATCTGTTAAGCACTTACTATAATAATAATAATAATAATAATAATAATAATGGCATTTGTTAAGCGCTTACTATGTGCAAAGCACTGTTCTAAGCGCTGGGGGGGATACAAAGTGATCAGGTTGTCCCACGTGGGGCTCACAGTCTTCATCCCCATTTTACAGATGAGGTAACTGAGGCTCCGAGAAGTTAAGTGACTTGCCCAAGGTCACACAGCAGACACGTGGGGGAGCGGGATATGAACCCATGACCTCTGACTCCAAAGCCTGGGCTCTTTCCACTGAGCCATGCTGCTTCTACTATGTGCCAAGCACTGTACTGAGACCCGGGGTAGATACAAGTTCATTGGGTTGGACACAGTTCCTGCCCCACACTGGGTTCCTGGTCTTCATCCTCATATTACAGATGAGGTAACTGAGGCCCAGAGAAGTGAAGTGACTCACCCAAGGTCACACAGCAGACCAGTGGAGGAGCTGGGATTAGAACCCAAGTCCTCCGGACTTCTGGGCCAGTGCTCTATTCTGGTCTGGAGGATCCTGGGACCTGGACTCTCCCCATCAGTGCTTTACTCCCCTAAAGATGCCTCGGACAGTTCTTGTAGTTGTCAGATGCCCAGGACATCAGCCAATTAATAGCTTGACTCAGAACCTATATTTAAACACTTGGAGGTTCAGTAGAGCTCTGTTGTATTCTCCCAAGTGTTTAATGTGTTTTTTATTGCATTTGTTAAGAGCTTACTATGTGACAGGCAGTGCTCTAAACTCTGGGGTAGATACAAAGTAATCAGGTTACATTCATGTCCTACATCGGGCTCACAGTCATAATCCCCATTTTACAGATGAGGTAACTGAGGCACAGAGAAGTGCAATGACTTGTCCAAGATCCCACAGCAGACAAGGGATGTAGCCAGAATTAGAAGCCAGGTCTCCTGGCTCCCAGGCCCGAGATCCATCCACTAGACCTCGCTCCTCCTCTGAATGCCTATTAGTAAGCTGGTTGTGGGCAGGGAATGTGTCTGTTATATTGTTGTGTTGGAGAATCAGCGCAGCTCAGTGGACAGAGCAAGGGCTTTGGAGTCAGATTTCATGGGTTCAAATCCCGGCTCCGCCTATTGTCAGCTGTGTGACTTTGGGCAAGTCACTTAACTTCTCTGTGCCTCAGTTACCTCATCTGTCAAATGGGGATGGAGACTGTGAGCCCCCCGTGGGACAACCTGATCACCTTGTAACCTCCCCAGCACTTAGAACAGTGCTTTGCACACAGTAAGCGCTTAATAAATGCCATTATTATTATTACTCTCCCAAGTGCTTAGTACAATGCTCTGCCCATGATAAGTGCTCAATAATTATAATTGATTGATTGATTGCCATGATTCCTGCCTTCAGTTTACAATCTAGCAGGGGAGAAGTAACATATGCTAAGCAGATGTGCATCATAATGTAATGTCATCATTCAATAAGTGGCATTTATTGGGTGCAGAGAAACCTGGACTGAGCACTTGAGAGAGTACATTATGCCAGACTTGGAGGCTACGTTCCCTGCCCACAAGGATCTTACGGTCTAGAGGATTCACTCCATTTTGTGGAAGTTGATAAAAGACCACTTCTATTTCAAAGCCATACTGAGAGCTCACCTCCTTTAGGAGGCCTTCCCAGACTGAACCCCCTTTTTCCTCTCCTCCTCCCCATCACCCCCCTGCTCTACCTCCTTCCCCTCCCCGTAACACTTGTATTTATTTGTTCAGATTTATTACTCTATTTATTTTACTTGTACGTATTTACTATTCTATTTTGTTAATGATGTGCATATAGCTATAATTCTATTTGTTCTGACGATTTTGACACCTGTCTACATGTTTTGTTTTGTTGTCTATCTCCTCCTTCTAGACTGTCAGCCCATTGTTGGGTAGGGACCGTCTCTATATGTTGCGGACTTGGACTTCCCAAGCGCTTAGTACAGTGCTCTGCACACAGTAAATGCTCAATAAATACGATTGAATGAATGGATGAACGAACGAATAAAGCAATTTTCGAGGGGGGGGGGCCCTGACACCCTCTTACTTCAGAGCTTTGGTTGTCCCCTTCAAGCTTCCTGGACAAGGAAGAGTAAGGGGGATGGCAAAGCTGCCTTGAGGGTTCTCAAATGTATTTCCTGTATTATTGTTATTGAGTTTTTAAATATCTTTCTGTTAATTGATTCTATCATTGCTCTCCACTTGGAGTACGAGTGCTTAAGGACAGGGACTTAATTTTCTCTACCTATCCCTAAGTACCCAGTAGAGTATTGTGTGCAGTGCAGGTGTTCAAGCAATTATTTCTGATCATAGTAAAGGTAAGGTCCAAATAGATACTTTTCTGGCAAACGCAGTCGAGTCCAGAGGAAGTCTGCATTTTGGTCTTAGCTCGAGGTCACGGGAAAATTTCAGCCATCAGTTTTCTTTACGTTTCCACCATTTGAGGCTCACAGACGTGAGTGGAATAGACAACAGGTAGGAAATGGGACCCAAGCAAACCAAAACCAGGGGTCAGCCTGGGACAACATCTCCTAGGCAGTCAAACACATTAGAAACTTTTAGTTGGGAAATCACTGGAGAGTATTTACTGCAAAAACCCGGTCGTCTCCGCCTGCTGTTCCGCTCTTGAGTTTAAAATGATATTGCGGGACAAAATAACATCATCTGCTTCTGATAAGCCTGTTCATTTAAGTACCGAGCATTTACTGCAATTAGGGAAACCACAGAAAAAGAGTGGCTGAAATAGCAGCCTCAGACAGTGACTAATTTCTATCATTTGCTTTTTAAAAATTAGTATTTTGTGCAATTTGCCTCCTTTTCAAAGCTAAATTTCCTTGCTGAACTAGTATTCTGCAGAAGTGCTTGCCGTGAAATATAAGGGATCGCTGTCGAGCATTGGTTGTTCTAGGGTTCTTGAAATGAAACTACCTCCTCTCTACACCAGACACACACTTAGGTTAATGCACATCTATTTTTATCTAAATGCAGACACCTATGTGGAAGGAATGAATGAATCGATAGTATTTACTGAGTGCTTTCTCTGGGCAGAACACGGTAATAAGCACCCAGAAGAGTACGACAGAAATAGAAAGAATGATCCCTGACCTCAAAGAGTTGACAGTCTAACAAAGGTATCTCCAAAACATGAAGAGCAGAGGAAAGCTTATTAAAGTTTTGAGAAGCAGCATGGCCTAATGGAAAGAGTACGGGCCTGCGAATCAGAGGACCTGGGTTCTAATCCCAGCTTGGCCAACTGGTTGTTCTGAGATATTGGGTCAGTCATTTAACTTCTCTGTTCCCCAGTTTCCTCAACTGCAAAATGGGAGTTCATACCTGCTTCCCCCTCCTACAGACTGGAAGACCTCTGTGGGGCAGAGACTGTTTCAATCAATCAGTCAATCAATTGTATTTATTGAGCACTTACTGTGTGCAGAGCACTGTACTAAGCGCTTGGGGAGTACAAGTTGGCAACATATATGGTTGAAACATATGGTTTCCAACCTGATTATCTTATATCAACCCCCACTCTTTCTTGACACATAAGTAAGCACCAAAAAAAGTAGTAATAGTAACATTGTCACATCAGGGATTATGACTTCTAGACTGTGAGCCCACTGTTGGGTAGGGACTGTCTCTATATGTTGCCAACTTGTACTTTCCAAGCACTTAGTACAGTGCTCTGCACACAGTAAGCGCTCAATAAATATGATTGATTGATTATGACCAAGTGAATCCTGATCTGATTGGCTTGGAGTTGGGATAAGATGTGTGAGTGGTCAGCTTCTCTTCCCCGGGCTGAGGATTTTCTGGAAGAAATTCCTGTCACTACTGAGTTACCTGCCCCATTCCTCTGAGTCTTGACAAACTCAATGAGTTCAGATGAACTGGGGAAAGTCTCATGGTTGTATCTGATATGCTCCTAAATAACAATAATAATGATAAAATTATGGTAATTGTTCAGCACATATTTCCAGGCACTCTGCTAAACACTGGGGTAGATGTAGTATAATCACCTTGGACACTGTGATGATGATGATGGTATTTGTTAAGTGCTTACTATGTGCCAGGCACTGTACTAAGTGCTGCAGTGATTACAAGTGAATCGGGTGGATGCAGTCCCTGTCCCATGTGCGGTTCACAGTCTCAATCCCTGTTTTATAGATGAGGTAACTAAGTCACAGGGAAGTGAAGTGACTTCCTTAAGGTCACAATGCAGACAAGTGGTGGAGCCAGGATCAGAAGCCATGATGTTCTGACTCCCATTCCCTGTCCCACATTGGGCTCACAGTCTAAGGGGGAGGTAGAATAGATATTTAGTCCCCATGTTACAGGTCTCTTGCATTTCACTCTCCCACATGCCTAGTACAGTGCTCTGCGCATAGTTAGTGCTCAAAAATACCACTGATGGGTTTTACAGATGAGAACACTAGGCACAGAGAAGTTAATTGACGTGCTCTGTATCACACAAGAAGCAAATTTGCAGAGCTGGGATTAGAACCCAGGTCTCCTGACTGTGTCGCCTATGCACTTGTATCTGTGACCTCTGGGCATTTGATATTTGCACCCCTCTCAACCCCACAACACTTATGTACATATATTTATATTATATTTTATAAGGTACTTATATATATTAATGTCTGTCTCCCCCCTAGACTGTATGCTCATTATGAGCAGGGAACGTGTCCTCTAAGCCTGTTGTACTCTCCCAAGTGTTTAGTACAGTGCTCTGCTCACAGTAAGTGCTCAATAAATATCACTGATTGATTGATTGACTCCCACACTCATGCTGTTTCAACTAGGCCAACTTCTTCTTAAACAGTGAACAAAAAATACCAGATCCCACTCTGAGAACTTTCTTCCAATACCAACTAAAATATATTCTTGGTCTAAAAAAAAATGGTAAAGGCAGCTAAGTTCCTTCTGAGTTAACCCTCAGGAGACTGAAACCTCAAGTCATTCATCTACACATATTTTCACAAGCTGAGCTCTTTTACACCCACACCACTGATACGGTTCCCTGAAACTGGTCCCTGAAAGATTTCAAATTACAGCCTTTAGGGCCTTCTCACCATAGCTGTTAGTTCAAACAGAAATTTTCTCTACTTTTAAAAGACTGCTTGCAGCTTGGATTTTCCTGCCCGATTCCGGCAGGAAGTCAAAGTGTTTTCATATGGTATGTGGGCCCACCAAGTCATTAGCAGAGACGGAATTGGCACTCAAACTCGACAGCATTTAACAGGCTTTCATGCAGCTTGTCGAGTGGAGAGGAGAGGAGCCTCTGAGCGGCTCTGACGGCTAGTAAGTCCTGCACCAAAATTGGCCACAGGCTAACTCGCTCGTGAGAAGTTCGGAGATCCTGGCCAAAGATCAGTCCGTGTGATGAGCCGCAACTTCTTTCTGGGCTGAGGTCAGTCAGTCAATTGTAATTATTTAGTGCTTACTATTATTATAATAATAATCGTGGTATGTGTAGCATTTTCCTGGGAAATGAATCAAAGGACAACTTTACTAAAGTCACAATTCACTGCATCCTGGGGCATAGCAAGGCAATATAGGATGTTTTCCCAAATCGCCCCTGCTTTGTAACAATCTCAGTCTTTCTGTACATTTTATTTCTTATGGTTTTTCTAAGTGCTTACTATGTGCCAGACGCTGTACTAAGCCCTGGGGTAGACACAAGCTAATCAGCTTGGACACAGTCCATATCTCACATGGAGCTCACGGTCTTCACTCCCACTTTACAGGTGAGGTAACTGAGGCACAGCGAAGTGAAGTGACTTGCCCAAGGTCACCTATTAGGCAAGTGGCTATAGACTGTAAGCTCTCTCTAGATGGTAAGCTTAATGTGGTCAGGGGATGTATCTGTTATATTTTAGTAATAATAATAATGATGGCATTAATTAAGTACTTGCTATGTGCAAAGCACTGTTCGAAGCTCTGGGGAGGTTACAAGTTGATCAGGTTGTCCCATGGGGGGCTCACAGTCTTCATCCCCATTTTACAGATGAGGGAACTGAGGCACAGAAAAGTTAAGTGACTTGTCCAAAGTCACACAGATGACAATTGGTGGAACCAGGATTTGAACCCATGACCTCTGACTCCAAAGCCCATGCTCTTTTCCACTGAGCCACGCTGCTTCTCTCTTCCAAGGCCTAAGTACAGTGTTCCACACACCTTAAGGACTCAATAAGCACCGTTGACTGATTGACCGAGTGACTGGCTGGCAGAGCCCAGATTAGAACCCAGGTCCTCTGAATCTCAGGCCCATGCTCTTCCCAACTGTCATCACTGTCAGGTGAAGCAAATTCTGCAGTGGTCACTAAAAAGTTGGAGAAAAGTGATCTGTAAAGGTAGGGCTTTCCCTGCTGCTGCTCTTAATGGGAAAGAACCTACTTTGAACAGGGAATGTGTCTGTTTATTGTTGCATTGTAATTTCCCAAGCACTCAGTAAAGCGTTCAGCACACAGTAAGCGATCAATAAATCAATCAATCGTATTTATTGAGCACTTACTGTGTGCAGAGCACTGTACTAAGCGCTTGGGAAGTACAAGTTGGCTACATATAGAGACAGTCCCTACCCAACAGTGGGCTCACAGTCTAAAAGGGGGAGACAGAGAACAAAACCAAACATACCAACAAAATAAAATAAATAGAATAGATACGTACAAGCAAAATAAATAGAGTAATAAATATGTACAAACATATATACACATATACAGGTGCTGTGGGAAAGGGAAGGAGGTAAGATGGGGGGGATGGAGGAATGAACTATGCAATACTTCCCCCTAAGGTCCAGCCTGCTCCAACCTGAATCAGTTTGCTAGCAAAGGCAACGATGGGGCTTGTCAAAATTCAGCCTTAATTGTCTCCTTCTGTCCATGTGCAAAATAACTCTGGAAGACCATGCCCTTGAATACCTGTCTTTATTTCAACCACACTCCAGAGGCAGACAGCAGATGTAAGAGATTTGACGCCTGTCCACATGTTTTGTTTTCTGTCTCCCCCTTCTAGACCGTGAGCCCGCTGTTGGGTAGGGACCGTCTCTCTATGTTGCCGACTTGTACTTCCCAAGTGCTTAGTACAGTGCTCTGCATACAGTAAGTGCTCAATAAATACGATTGAATGAATGAATGAATTTTCTTCCAGTAAATCAGCTGTTCTTCAGCCAAAGGGCTGGCACTTGGAAGGGTGCTCTGCATATAGCAAGCGCTCAATAAATATTGGTAATTGAGTGATTGGGCAGAGTCTTCATGAAGATCAGGAGATCCAAGAACGAAAGGAGCAAACACACTGGAGGAGCAGAGGACGATCTTTCCATCCACACAGTACTGAATAAAGTAGTACAGTATAAAGCGGCATTTCATAGTGTAGAGAGCACAAGCCTGGGGGTCAGAAGGACCTGGGTTTTAATTCTGACTTTCTTCATTATCTGTGTGACCTTGGACAAGTCACTTCACCTCTCTGTACCTCAGTTACCTCCTCTGTGAAATGGCGATTAGAACTGTGAGCTCCTTGTGGGATATGATCTAGATACTAACTTGGCTCCCACTCCCTTTCGGGTCACCCTGACTCCCTCTCTTTCCTCTTCCCTCCCCTCCCTGCCCCACAGCACTTATGTATATATGTACATATCTATAATTCTATTTATTTATATTGATGCCTGTTTACTTGTATTGATGTCTGTCCCCACGTGAGTCCATTGTGGGCAGGGATTGTCTCTCTTTTTTGCTGTATTATACTTTCCAAGCACTTAGTACAGTGCTCTGCACATATTAAGCACTCAGTAAATACAACTGAATGAATGAATGAATAAAAACTAATTAGCTCCTATCTACCCATTTACTATGCTTAGTACACTATATACAAACTGATTAGCTCATATCCATAATAATACTAATAATGATATCATTTATTAAGCACTTACTATGTGCAAAGCACTGTTCTAAGCGCTGGGGAGGTTAACAAGATGATCAGGTTGTCCCACGGGGGGCTCACAGTCTTCATCCCCATTTTACAGGTGAGGTAACTGAGGCCCAGAGAAGTTAAGTGACTGGCCCAAAGTCACACAGCTGATAAGTGGTGGAGCCAGGATTTGAACCCATGACCTCTGACTCCAAAGCCCGGGCTCTTTCCACCGGTCACACGCTGCTATCCATTTGGTACATTGCCTAGCACACAGTAAACTACCAAATTAAAAAAATTATCAAAAAAAGTATAGTCACACATACGTCTCCTCAGGCACATCCACAAAGCTAGTTAGGATTTAACCAGCTAAAGTGCCATCTTGGAATACAAAGGGCGGGTAGCTTTAAAGTTCTACTCTCTCTTAGGCAAAAGTCAGATAAAGTGGGAGAGGAAGAAAGGGTGGTTTCTGTAAGTCTGTAAGTAATTAATGAGAAGTAATGGAGAGTTACAAACACCTATAAAATACAATTTAAGATAACTGCTCAGTTCATTACCAGGGACCCAAGCTTCACTAAGAGAATCCAGCTTCAATTGCTACATTATAATAACAATTTCAGGCATCATTTCTACATCTCCTGTCCTCATAAGGCATTTTTTTGGGCTAATCTCAGCTCTATTAAAAAGAAAAGTACAGCAAAGCAAGAGGCTGTTCTATATGCTGACATTTCTTTAATATCATAAAAATGATAGTGATAATTAAAAGCCCCCTGAATTTATGACATTTCTTTAGCATTTACTATAGGTCAGGCACTTGCTAAGCAGTCGGGAAGATACAATGTAATCAGATCTGACAAAGACCCTTACTAAGCCACTCCTCAGTCTTTCCATGTAGGAAAAAAATCTCATTTCCTTTTAGAGAGTCTTTCAAAGGTCTTGATTTACATCACTCATTTTATCTAAAAGGCTCAAAATCGTCAATAAAATAACAGAACTCTGGTAGTGTCCACTTTTTGTTGAGTATTGTACTACGTGTTTGGAGCACGTTGTAGAAGTAGGTTTCTGACCTCAAGGAGCTTCCCATCTAATGGGGAAGGCCAGCCCACATATGTTGATGGATATAATGGTTAAACGGATAAGAGGATGTACAAAACTCAAAACAAGGGGATAAATATATCAGAAACAAATGATTGTGCCCTTCCTGCAGCCTAAAAAGTTCTTCTTCTTCCGTACTGGCCAGACTGTAAGGTCCCTCTAGACTGTAAGCTTGCTGTGGGCAGGGAATGTGTCTGTTTTTATCATTATGTTGTATTCTCCCAAGTGCTTACTACAGTGCTCTGCACACAGTAAGTGCTCAATAAATACAACTGACTGACCATAGCCAGTCCCCATCTTAAAGTCCTTCTGAAAGTCTACCTCTTCCAGGAGGTCTTCCCTATTCCTCCACCCTTAATCTTGTCACTCCAACAGTTCTGCAACTACTTATATACACACCATATATCAATTTCTGCATTCCATCCACTTATTCATTTGTGACTTTATTTATCCACTGTTCAATACTCAGCTTAATTCCAGTTATGCTTGCATTTTTCTACTGCTGCCAATGTACATATTCAATTTCAATTTGCATGTTTTCCACCATTAGATGGTAAACTCCTAGAGGATAGAAGTCTTTTTTGCTTTCATTGTACTCTCCTAATCATCCAGTATGTTCCGCACATACTGCAGGTGCTAAATGAACGAATGAACCAACAGTAAAGATCATAAAATCACTCAAGAATGATGAGGTGGCTGAGATGATGGTAAAATACATATGGTGGAGGGATTCAGTTTGAAAGAGGAAAAGACCATGGTTGCAAAGGTCCATTGGTTATTCCAGCAGGAGTTAACATAAACAGTGGGTCAGAGGTGGGAGAGTGAATAAGGCGTGATTCATGAGCATTGAGGTCTAGTGGAAAGAGCTGAGGCCTGGGCATTGGAGGATCTGGGTTTTAATCCCGGCTCTGCCACTTGCCAATCAATCAATCAATCGTATTTATTGAGCGCTTACTGTGTGCAGAGCACTGTACTAAATGCTTGGGAAGTACAAGTTAGCAACATATAGAGACGGTCCCTACCCAACAGTGGGCTCACAGTCTAGAAGGGGGAGACAGAGAACAAAACAAAACATATTAACAAAATCAAATAAATAGAATAGATATGTACAAGTAAAATAAATAGAGTAATAAATACGTACAAACATATATACATATATACAGGTGCTGTGGGGAAGGGAAGGAGGTAAGGTGGTTGCCAGTTGTGTGACCTTGGGCAAGTCACTTAACATCTCAGTGCCTCAGGTTTTTCATCTTTTTTTGGTGTTCTTAAGTGCTTAGTATGAGCCGGGGACTCTACTAAGCACTGGGGTAGATACAAGCTAATCAAGTTGGGCTCAGTCCATGTCTCACATGGGGCTCACAGCCTTAATCCCCACTTTAAGGATGAGGTAACTAAGGCACAGAGAAGTTAAATGATTCGCCCAAGGTTACACAGCAGACAGACGGCAGAGTCAGGATTAGAATCTAGGTCTTTGATGATGATGATGATGGTATTTACTAAGCGCTTACTATGTGCAAAGCACTGTTCTAAGTGCTGGGGAGGTTGCAAGGTGATCAGGTTGTCCCACGGGGGGCTCACAGTCTTCATCCCCATTTTACAGATGAGGTAACTGAGACACAGAGAAGTTAAGTGACTTGCCCAAAGTCACACAGCTGACAATTGGCGGAGCTGGGATTTGAATCCATGACCTCTGACTCCAAAGCCCACGCTCTTTCCACTAGGCCTCCCTTGCTGCTTCTCATTCAGTTCTTGGCACATAGTAAGCAGCCTAAAAAACATATCACAATTATTATTAGCTACAGAGCACGAGTTAGGCGATTACAAGGGAGGTAGGTAGGCCGGTAGACAGGTAGGTATGAAGGAGGCTTTTTTAAAAATTTTAGTGGTATTTGCTAAGTACTTATTATGTGCCTAACACTGAATTAAGTACTAGGGTAGATACAATTTAATCAGGACAGACACAGTCCCTGTTCCACACAGGGCTCACATACTAATTAGGGTGAGAACAGATACTGAATCCCCCATTTTACAGATGAGGAAACCGAGGCACTAAGAAGTTAAGTGACTTGCCCAAGGTTACACAGCAGGCAGATAGTGGGGCTAGGGTTAGAACTCAGATCTTCTGTCTCCCAAGCCTGGACTCTTTCCACTAGGCCAAGCTGCTTCTTAGCTGATGAAGAGTCTCAAAAAAATGTTTCCATCTTCAAAGCTATCTTTCCGAGTGGAAGTTTAAAAACTATTGGAAGGAATCAGTCTAAGTCAAAAGTCAATCTGGTATTTTGGGCTCCTAGAGGGCTTTTGAGGAAAAGGCTTTGACCTGAAATGCTGGAGAATTTAACTGTGAAATCATCTCAAATTCTCCTTTCTGTACTTCACATCATGTGCTGAACCACTGGGCCAGCAATGTTCTTGAAAGGCAGCCATCATTTCACCCATTTGATTTAACTTAAATTTAATCCAAGAATCTGTCTTCAGAGGCCCTCCAAAAGAGAAATGCCTCCAACTGGAAGCCCACGTCATAAATCAAGAATCAATATCGTGCTTATATAACTGGATCAACTCACACTGTTATGACTCCATTGGGTCTCTCAACTGCACTGGAGAAGAAATATGCTTCTGCATCTCTCCAGAAAAAAGGAAGAAAAACTCCACCCAGTGGATTGTGAACCGTGATTTCATCTCTTGCTAACAAAGGGCAAAGAGAATTGGAGGAGCGTTCAATAAATACGACTGAATGAATGAATGAATGAATTGAGGGTGAATTCAGCGAGGCTGCAGCTTGATTCATAGACATTTTACACGACATTTATTTCATGCTTTAGCCTGTGTTCTTCCTGTTTCTCTTTTTCTGCTGAAAATAGATTTTCCCCCACGAGGGCAATCTTGGGGTTTAGGTAATGCTTGTTGATATAGTTATATCACCCCACTGAGCAATTAATGATGACCCCCTGAGGTGAGATGTTAAGGAATGGAGCAGTAAATATTACTGAAAATGACAAAGCAGGAAATATCATGTATGCTCGTTGAATATGCACATTTGTAAAATGTCTGCCTTGGGATAAATGGGATATAGTGGTCAACCTCTGTCAAAATTCAGTCCTGGAAAGCCAGGAGGGTATTGTGCTCTAAGTAGAACCCCTCAAACATTTGCATTTGGTTAATCTAATTTGGAATATTTCAAAATAGAAAAAAAAAATTCCTGTTTTATATATAATTCAATACTCAAAATCACTGCATGTCTAGAAGGTGTCCGTGCATGTTTTGGTACTTTTAAGCACTTATTCTGGGCCAAAGCACTATGCCAAGTAAACACTGGCATAGATTCAAAATGCTCTGATTTAGACGTAGTCTATGTCCCAATCTGAGAGGTAGGCAGACCTCCTCTGACATTATTCCCATTTCACAGATGAGAAAACTGAGCCACAGGGAAGTTACATAACCTGTCCAAGGCCACACAGCAAGCCTGAACCAGAATTAGGAAGAGCTACCAGTACTCATGACTCCCAGCCCCATGCTGTTATAACAAAACCACATTTACACCTATATTTTGCCAATCAATGGTATTTATGATTATCATCATCACTGTGATATTTGTTAAGCACTCATTATGTGCCAAGCAACGTGGTAAATGAAAGACAATCAGATCAGACACAGTCCCTGTCCCACCTGTGACTCACAACCTAAGGGAAGAGGAGAACGGGTATTTTAACTCCATTTTAGAGATGAAGAAACTGAGGAACAGGGAAGGTAAGCGACTTGCCCGAGGTCAATCTCGTGGATCTGGGGTTAGAACCCAAGCCTTCCAACTCTCAGGTCTGTGCTCTTTCATTCATTCTTTCATTCAGTTGTATTTGTTGAGCACTTACTGTGTGCAGAGCACTGTACTAAGCGCTGGGGAAGTACAAGTTGGCAACATATAGAGACTGTCTCTAGCCAACAACAGGCTCACAGTCTAGAAGGGGGAGACAGGCAACAAAACAAAACATGTGGACAGGTGTCAAGTCATCAGAATAAACAGAAGTAAAGCTAGATGGACATCATTAACAAAATAAATAATAGTAAATATGTACAAGTAAAATAAATTGAGTAATAAATCTGTACAACCATATATAAGATGGGAGATCAGAGAGGATAATCTTTCCATTAGGCGGCACCATTGTTTATTTCATGCAGAACATTCAACTAAGCATAATGGTGTAAGTAGATACAATCCTTTGCACTTGGTTATAGGCATTTTAGGGGATCTTGCTTCCAATTAGAAGTGCTGCATAGGAATTTCATAGTTGGATAGGAAGTGCACTGTTTCTAAATACCACACTGCAGCACAATATAAATGCTGGAGGGCAGGGATCTTATCTACTGAACTCTGCTGTATCTGACACCACTGTTACATTTCTTGGAAGGTCTAAAACCCAAATTTCAATACCAATAGTGACTCTGATGCCTTATGGTAAAGATGACTGGATTAAATTCTCCAGCTGGAGAAGCAGTATTGCCTAATGGATAGAGCACAGGCCTGTATATTATAAATAACATTCATATTAATGTCTGTCTCCCCCTCTTAACTGTAAGCTTATTATGTGCAGGGAATGCATCCAATTCTGTTGCATTGTCTTCTCCCAAGTGCTTAGTACAATATTTATTGAGTGCACATAGGAAGCACTAATAAATACAATTGATCAATTAGAAGGAACTGGATTCTAACTCTGGCTCCAACAAGTGTCTGCTATTGGGCAAGTCACTGAACTTCGCTGTGCCTCAGTTACCTCATCTGTAAAATGGGGGTTAAGCCTGTGAGCCCCTTTTAGATATAGACTGTGTCCAATCTGATTAGCTTGTCCCTATTCCAGTGCTTAGAACAGTGCCTGGCACATAGTAATCACTTAAAAAATACCGCAAAAAATAACAAAGCAAAACCCCCCAAAACCAATGACTTTCAATCTCCAAAAAGTATATTTCTGAAGGGTTGTGCCTCTTTCCACAATCTCAGGACTCCCCATTTCACAACCTTAAAAAACAGTCTCCGAGACAACAGTGGGAAGATTGTGATATTTTTCTAAATCTGCCGAAAAGATGTCTGTCCTCTTTAGACAGACGGACCTGCTATGCTCACCTGCTTTTTCTCTTCAGAGAAATCCCTTCAGATTGTGATGCCTGATACATATGCCCCTACACACACACACACACACACACACACACACACACACTGATAGAATAAGCCTTTTTTTCTTAGGTCCCCATATGCACCTGCCCACAATGAGACGGATTGAAGCTGACAGGGGTCTTACACTTCGCTAAGCGGAAGAGACATCCAGATAATGACGTGGCATATGTCCTACCGCACAGTCCACTCTGAGCCCTGAATATTTTCTCCGGGATCAGACTGTCAATAGAAACTGTCCCCATTTCCCCCCACCTCCCCTCAGCCAGAGACACACACTGTCCCGATTGAGGTTCCAGGGGAGAGGGAACAAAAGGTAATCATAATGTTTCATTCACTTGCAGGCTTTGAGGATTGATATGGAGACCAAATGCCATCAGCTGGGGTGAGGGCCTCAGCCTACAAAGCAGCAGGTAAGTGCCACGTGGAGGATGTCATCGTCGCTACCGGAAGATTTCTTGACAATGAGGTAATCAGGCTAGAAAAAGAGGATGAACCGAAGGGGACTGAGGGAGCGGCCCAGAGTCCTTTGGTCTCCTGAAACTGGGTTGGCTATTTATCGAGGCCCCATAATATTCCGTGTTTCCTTATTATGAGGGTGGTGGGGAGGCGGACACTTAGCAGTAATGGGATTAGATTCCCTCTGGTGGTATGGTGACATTTTCTCGTGAAAGCTGTGAAGGCAGTTTCTCAAGAACAGAACTGACAGAAAAACACCAGAACCCACTTCCCATTTAGAGACACGGGAGCGGGGAGTCGATGTGGCTGCCTCCACCACGGCTGAGACAGAATGCCGGAAACCCCAGGAAATGGAGCATCTGTCTTTTATCACCCCATCCGGAGGGAGGTAGTTGGTTTCCCCACCTCTAGCCCATCAAATGAGAGCAAAAATCATTTGGCAGCTCTCACGGATCAAGTTTACTGACTCAACTGCTTTGTACCGTCCCTAGAGCTTACTGCAGTGCTCTGCACATAGGAAGTGTTCAAGAAACGCCATTGACTGATTGAAAGCCACTGGGATGTCTAATCTCTCCACTTCTATGCCCCAACTACCTTCTCTGCACTTCATTCATTCAATCGTATTTACCGAGGGCTTGCTGTGTGCAGAGCACTGTATTAAACGCTTGGGAGAGTACAATATCACAATATACAGACACGTTCCCTGCCCACAATGAGCTTACAGTCTAGGGTCTACTTCTTAAATACAGCCACCCATAGCGGTAATGGGACATCTATTTATACTATAAAACCTGCAAGTTCCTTTGAGGTCAGGGATCTTGCCTACCAACTCTAGTGTGCTCTCCCAAGTGCTTAGTACAGTGCTCTGCACACAGTAAATGCTCGGTAAATACCACTGATTGATTGCTTGCTTCCTCCATGCTAAAGGAAGCAGTGTGATCTACTGGGAAGGTCTAGGAGTCAGAGGTCCTGGGTTCTAATTCCAACCCTTTCCTCTTGCCTGCTGTGTGAGCTTGGGCAAATCACTCATTTTATTTGTACCTCAGTTTCCTCATCTGGAAATACCTCATCTCCTTCCTACTTAGACTGCGAGCCCCATGTGGAGACAGGGACTATTAAGCACTCAGTACAGTGCTCTGCACATAGTAAGTGCTCAATAAATACAATTGAATGAATGAATATCTGACCTGGTTATCTTGTATCTACCTCAGGGCCTAGTACAGTGCTTGGCACATAGTTAGTGGTTAACAAATACTACAGTTATTGTTATAATTTCATTTCCTCCTACATGTAATTTTCTTCACTGCCTGGCTCTGTTTGCTTCTAGAGAGTGAGGATCACATCACTTAATTCTATTGTACTCTCCCAGTAACAGTCTTTTAGTACGGTGCTTACTGTGTACGGAGCACCGTAATAAGCGCTTGGGAGAGTTCAATATAACAATAAGCAGACACATTCCCTGCCCACAACGAGGTTACAGTCTAGAGGGGGAGACAGACGTTAATATAAATTAGATTGAATAACTGAATGAATGAAAGTGCTGTGCATGGAGTAGGTGCACAATAAATAATAATAATAATGATGGTGTTTGTTAAGTGCTTACTATGTGCAAAGCACTGTTCTAAGTGGTGGGGGGAGATACAAGGTGATCAGGTTGTCCCACTTGGGGCTCACGGTGTTAATCCCCATTTTACAGATGAGGTAACTGAGGCCCAGAGAAGTTAAGTGGCTTGCCCAAGGTCACACAGGTGACAAGTGGCGGAGTCTGGATTCAAACCCATGACCGCTCACTCTCAAGCCCGCACTCTTTCCACTGAGCCATGCTACTACTGATTGATCTACTAATTGATTGAGAGGCAGAAATGGGATTGTGGCAACTAGCGCAGCTGAAGGTCCCCTGCTAAGATAACAAGTTTGTCCTGTTTTAGACCTGCAGGGGTTAAGCACTGAAAGCAAGCTGGGGGATAGACATCGATTTTGCACCAAAAACCAACTGTTGCTCTCTGCAAACCAACAGTCCGGCCTCTCCCATGGAGAACGGATAAGCTTCAGTAGCAAGAATGAAACTTGAATCGCTCACTCCTTGAAGTTCAGCATTTTGCTTGTGGATGCCAGGAAGGGAAGGCTTTCTGAAAAAGTAATTCTGTGATGTGGAAGAAAATCAGTTACATTTTGGGGAAAATGCATTCAAGTGAAAGGTTTTAAAGCGACTACTCATCCATATAAGCCATCTCTATCAAAGACCGATAGAATCACAGTTATTTGGGGGAAAGGAGTGAAGGACTGAATCTTGGGGGAGAAATCCATGTACTTTACTTAGATGGGGACTTCAGAAAGGAGGATCTTTGGGTTTTTTTGTTAATTTTAATGGTATTTGTTAAGCTCAATCATAATCATAATAATAATTATAATGGCATTTGTTAAGCACTTACTACGTGCAAAGCACTGTTCTAAGCGCTGGGGAGGATACAAGGTGATCAAAGTGTCCCATGTGGGGCTCACAGTCTTAATCCCCATTTTACAGATGAGGTAACTGAGGCACAGAAAAGTTAAGTGACTTGCCCAAAGTCACACAGCTGATAATCGGCAGAGCTGGGATTTGAACCCGTGACCTCTGACTCTCAAGCCCGTGCTCTTTCCATTGAGCCATGCTGTGTCAGGAGCTGATCTAAGCGCTGGGGTAAATACAAAGTAATCAGGTTGGACACAGTTCCTGTCCCACATGGGGCTTACAGTCTTATTCCCCATTTTACAGATGAGGTAGATGAGGCTCAGAGAAGTTAAGAGACTTGCCCAAGGTCACACAGCAGACAAATGGTGGAGCTGAGTCTTTTTGACTCCCAGGCCTGTGTTCTAGCCACTAGGGCCATGCTGCTTCTGATCATTTACTGATCATGAAACGGTAAACTCTTGGGAGAATATTGGAAGCTGTTGATCATGATGGGTTCAAAATCCTGGATCTCACCTAGGGTAAAAACTCAGTAGTATCTGGTCATTCTCTAAGCTTTCTCTAGACTCTTCAGGGCAGGGGTGGGGAGATAGGTGTGAGAGGACACAGGGAAGTAATTTCATCTTCAGTAGCCATTTGGATGTCCCCAATGACCCTTCCACTGATTGATGGCTTTCAAACATGCCTAAATATCCCTAAGTATCCCTATCCTAAAATAACAAAAAACCTCTCCTACGACTCCCACAGCTCCCAGCAGTTATCAAGCCATCTCCTTTACACTATTTCTCTCCAAACTTCTTGAGGGAATTGTTTACACACAGTCTCCATTTCTGTCCTCCCATTCTCTTCTCCTTGATCTCTTCCAATCTGGCTTTCCTTCCTTTCGCTTCACAGAAACAGCCCTCGCTATGGTAACCAGTGACCACATTCTTACCAAACCTCACAGCCTCTATCTACCCTGTTCTAACCCTCCTAGATGTCTCAGCTGCCTATATATGGACATAGACCACCCCCCCTACACCTTGAAACTTTATCCAACCACGACTTTAGTGATACTGTCCTCTCTTGGTTCGCATCCTATTTCTCTGACCACTCCATCTCAGTCTCTTTGGCAGGCTCCTCCTCTGCCTCCCACCATCTGACAGTGGAGGTCCTTCGAAGTTCAGTTTTAGGTCCCCGTCTATTCTGCCTTGGAGAACTCGTATATGTTGCCAACTTGTACTTCCCAAGCGCTTAGTACAGTGCTCTGCACACAGTAAGCGCTCAATAAATACAATTGAATGAATGAATCTTCACCTCCCATCTGCTTGGCAACTGCGAGGGGCACATTTCTGCACACTTCACAGTAATGCTTACTAACATTAACAAAATGACAGATTTCCTGTGTTTGGGAATGGATTTATCAGTGAGATTAGGGATCCAATCATCTCCCGCTATTTATTGAGTGCCTAGATGAGGCAGGAAACGGTAATAGGCAAATGCATTCAGTACTATTGACGGGCAAATGCGAATGACTCGGCTGAAGGGAAAATGAAGGTTCGCGATCTGATTTTCATTAAGGAGGTCCACTCACATGAAAAGCTACGTGGCTTCACACTGTTACGGTTATTAAAATGAGAGCTGAAGAGCAGGCAAGGATTGCCTCTCTTTATTGCCGCATTGTACTTTCCCAAGCACTTAGTATGGTGCTCTGCACAGAGTAAGCGCTCAATAATTACAACTGAATGAATGAATGCCCCGTCCCCTCAGTGGGGGTGGGGTCCCAGATTCTACCACACTTGCAAACATCCATTGCTTCCTCTCTGTGCTTCTGTGCTGATGGGATCCTTTGGAATGAATGGTAAATTGGGATGAAGCTACGAACAGCTTAATTTGTTCAGGATGTTCGAACCCAGAAAATCATTATCGTTCCTGGAATCTTTTGTTTAGCTGGAAATGTCAAACGAAGGAAGCTGGAAAGCAAAAAAGAAAGAAACCCAGTAATGGGAATGTCAAGGCCAAACTGGTCAGTTCTATATTAATAATAATAATAATGGCATTTATTAGTGCTTACTATGTGCAAAGCACTGTTCTAAGCACTGGGGAGGATACAAGGTGATCAGGTTGTCCCACAGGGGGCTTACAGTCTTAATCCCCATTTGACAGATGAGGTAACTGAGGCCCAGAGAAGTTAAGTGACTTGCCCTAAGTCACACAGCTGACAGTTGGAGGAGCCAGGATTTGAACCCATGACCTCTGACTCCAAAGCCTGGGCTCTTGCACTGCTGCTTCACTAAAGAGCTTTTCAATCTAATGGATCTTGAAAAATCGGCAAATCTGATTGCCCAACCCAAGAATAGGGGGCAGATGGATTTGTGAAAGGAGGAGGATTGAGTGCTCCATTTTGTCCTCCAATCAACCAGTCAATGGTGCACTCATTTCTCCTTTAGTGCAAGGGTTACATAAATTCGTGAGGTGGTATGAGTTGTGACTGAGGTCATTAAAACCAAATATGCATATAATAATAATAATAGCATTTATTAAGTGCTTACTATGTGCCAAGCACTGTTCTAAGCGCTGGGGAAGTTACAAGGTGATCAGGTTGTCCCACGGGGGGCTCACGGTCTTCATTCCCATTTTACAGATGAGGGAACTGAGGCCCAGAGATGTGAAATGACTTGCCCCAAGTCACACAGCTGACGATTGGCGGAGCCGGGATTTGAACCCCTGACCTCTGACTCCAAAGCCCGTGCTCTTTCCACTGAGCCACGCTGCTTCTGACACTCTTCTATCTGGATAGATGGGAATGCTGGAAGATGTTCCCCGATTCCCTAGCACAGTTTTACCCAAAGCATGTAACAAAAATGGGCATTACCTAACCAAACTGACTGCATTTTTACTGAAAACGCCGATGTGGAGAGAAGCAGCGTGGCTCAGTGGAAAGAGCACAGGCTTTGGAGTCAGAGGTCATGGGTTCAAATCCCAGCTCTGCCAATTATCAGCTGTGTGACTTCGGGCAAGTCCCTTAACTTCTCTGTGCCTCAGTTACCTCATCTGTAAAATGGGGATTAAGACTGTGAGCCCTCCATGGGACAACCTGATCACCTTGTAACCTCCCCAGTGCTTAGAACAGTGCTTTGCACATAGTAAGCACTTAATAAATGCCATCATTAATTAATTAGTACTTTAGACAGAAAGCTTCTTGGGGGCAGGGAATGTGTCTACCAACTCTGAGATTATTATTTCAGGAAGGGGATAACTTTGGTTTCAGGATAGTAATTGTAATTGTATTGGGTAGGGACTGTCTCTATATGTTGCCAATTTGTACTTCCCAAGCGCTTAGTACAGTGCTCTGCACATAGTAAGCGCTCAATAAATATGATTGATGATGATGATTTATTAAATATTTACTACGTGCTAAGTACTTACTATGTTCTAGGTTCCTTTCTATTCTCTAGCTACACTTGCTCCCTTGGAGAACTCATTCACTGCCTTGGCGTCAACTTCTACATCTACATGGTTGATTCCCAATCTACCTCTCCACCTCTGATCTTTCCTCTTCTTCTGCAGCCTCTCATTTCCTCCTGCCTTCAGGACATCTCTGCTTGGATGTCCTCCTGACATCTCAAATTTATTACGTCCAAAACAGAACTCCTCACCTTCCCACCCAAACCCTATCTTCTCCCTGTCATTTCCATCACCGTGTACAACACCATCATTCTCCATCTCACAAATCATAATCTACTACAGTATGCTTGACTCATCTAAATCGTTCAATCCAAATATTCAGTGTCAACAAATCCTGTCAGTTCCATCTTCACAACATCTCTAGAATCTGCCCTTTCCTCTCCACCCAAACAAATTCCATGCTGATCCAAGAACTTATCATGACCCACTTTGAATACTCCATCAGCCATCCTTGCTGACCTTCCTGCCTCTTGTCTTTCTCCACTCCAATCATTACTTCGCTCTGTGGCCCAGATCATTCCTATGAAAAATCATTCTGTCCTTATCTCCCCACTCATCAAAATCTCCAGTGATTGCTCATCCACTTCCACATCTAACAGAAACTCCTCATCATTGGCTTTAAGGCACTCAATCCACTTACCCCCTCCTGCCTTTCCTCGCTGATCTCCTACAATCCAACAACTACAATCCAACCAACACACTTTGCTCCTCTAACACCCACCTACTCTCTGTTGTTGTTGTTGTTGTATGCTGTCGAGTCACATCTGACACATAGCGACACCATGGACACATCTCTCCCAGAACACCCCACCTCCATCTGCAATCGTTCTGGTAGTGGATCCATGGAGTTTTCACGGTAAAAATATGGAAGTGGTTTACCATTGCCGCCTTCTACGCTGTAAACGAGTCTCTGCCCTCGACTCTGTCCCATGTCACTACTGCCCAGCACAGGTGAGTTTTGACTTGTAGTAGATTGTCTGCCACTTGCTAGCCACTGCCCAAGCTAGGAATGGAATGGGTAGGCCTCTGCTTGACTCTCCCTCCTGTAGTCAAGACTGGTAGCGTTCTGGAAACTCTCCAGGCGCGACCCTGAGAGGCAACTCTATACCTCAATCTAATTTATCTTGCTGCTGATCCCTTGCCTACATCCACCCTGTGGACCGAACTCCCCTCCTCTCCCCACTGCTCATAACACATCACTCTCCCACCTTCAAAATCATCCTAAAATCATATCTCCTCCAAGAGGCCTTCCCTGACTAAGCCCTTAATTCCCTACTCTCTCTCAGTTTTTTGTCATCTATGCACTTGGATTTGTACCGTTTAAGCACTTGATATTCACCCCACCCTCATCTCCACAGAACCTATGTACATATCCTTTTATGCTTCCGTTTCCCCCATCTGTAATTAATTTCAATGTGTGTCTCCCCATCTATGCTGAAAGCTCCTTAAGGGCAGGGATCATGTCTATTGTATGGTACTCTCCCAAGAGCTTAATACAGTGCTTGGTACACAGTAGGCACTCAATAAATACCATTGATTGTTTGATTACTATACTAAACATGTTGTAGATACCATCATCATCATCATCAATCGTATTTATTGAGCGCTTACTATGTGCAGAGCACTGTACTAAGCACTTGGGAAGTACAAATTGGCAACATATAGAGACAGTCCCTACCCAACATTGGGCTCACAGTCTAAAAGGGGGAGACAGAGAACAAAACCAAACATACTAACAAAATAAAATAAATAGAATATAACAAGTAAAATAAATAAATAAATACCATGTAATCAGGTTGGACAAAGTCTCTGCCCCAAATGGGGCTTACGGTCTGAGGTTTGGGAAGTTCTTTGAGCTTTCATTGTTTCACTCTGACCTTCCTTGCTATTCATTAGGCTTATAATAATAATAACAATGATGGTATTTGTTAAGCATTATGTGCCAAACACTGTTCTAAGCACTGGGGTAGATATAAGGTTATCAGGTTGTCCTAGGTGGGGCTCACAGTCTTAATCCCCATTTTCCAGATGAGGAAACTGAGGCACAGAGAAGTTAAGTGACTTGATCAAGGTCACACAGCAGACAAGTGGCAGAGTAGGGATTAGAACCCATGTCCTCTGAATCCCAAGCCCATACTCTTTCCACTAAGCCACATTGACCTTCCATGCCTCAGTGTTCTCGTCTGCCAAATGGGGATAAGAGTGTCGGGGAGACTTTGTGAGAATCGATCAGCTAGTCCATGCATAGTTTCCAGGAGAATATGTTCTATCCAAGCAAAGAACGATTATTTTACAAAACCATCAAATAAGAAAAAGCCAGGGTGTTTTAGAATGACCATGTCAGTTTCGTTAACACAAATCTGTCCTTTTCTGTATGATTTATTAACTGCCAAAGAAACTTGATTGAATTGGATGCAGAAATTGAAGTGTTGAGAGGAAAATTAATGCAAATAAGTTTATCTTCTTTATAAAATATGCTTTTACTACATTGAAAAGTCATTATCAATTACTCTAATACAGCATTAGATAAAAATGACTGAGGAATAACCTATTGACAGAAATCACACAGCTTAGCATTTTAAAATCCCTGAGTCTTATCACTTTGAAAACAATTTTACTATGAAATAAAGGTGCATACTTTAATGCCTAATATTAGACAAGTTATAAAGTGATTTTAATTATGGTCAGTTTGGTAAGGAAGAAGTCTGGAGCTAATTACTAATTACTAGGCTGTAATTACATATTCTTCCCCGGGGAGATATAGGTCTGAGGAGAGAGAACTTCAGTAAATCATTAAAAACAGTTATTCACCTGACGTCGATTACCAAATCATGTGCCGTGATTATTTCATTTAGGGATAAGCTACCCTTGTGAAAATGCAAAGCAACATAGTCTAGTGAAAAGAGTGTGAGGCTAGGAGTCAGCGGACCGGGGTTCTAATCCTGGCTTTGCCTCTTGCCTGCTGTGTTACCTTGGACAAGTCACTTATCTTCTCTGGTGCTTCAGTTTTCTTGTTTGTAAAATGGGAATTAAATCCTACTACCTCCTACTTACACTACCAGCCCCATGTAGGGCAGGGACTGTGTTCCACCTGATTATCTTGTATCTAACCCATTCATTCAATTCATTCATTTGGATTTATTGAGCGCTTACTGTGTGCAGAGCACTCCACTAAGTTCTTAACCCAGTGTTTAGTTCAGAACTTAATACAACAACAAAACAACAATTATAATGATGATAATAAACAGCAAAACGTGATAGAAAAATCAAACACTTTCTACATTTGATTTCACCAGAAAAATAACCAATTCCTACAATACCACCATATTGCATTCTGAACCCTCCACGGTCTTAACGTCATGGGATGGAATGAATATCTGAAATCTACAGATATTTCCCAAACCTCATTCTAGCCCAGAGTTTCATTCTCTTCCTTCACCAACTTTTGTTCCTCTCTTAAGATGACCAACTCTCTGTGGGTGGGGAACATGTCTTGTTTTTGTTGTACTTTCCCAAGAACATTGCTCTCAGTAGACGTTTGATATATAATGATGGAATTTATTAAGCGCTTACTATGTGCCAAGAACTGTTCTAAGTGCTGGGCTAGATACAAGGGCTCACAGTCTTAATCCCCATTTACAGAGGAGGCAACTGAGACACAGAGAAGTTAAGTGACTTGCCCAAGGACACACAGCAGACAAGCAAGGAGCTGAGATTAGAACCCATGTCCTCTGACTCCTAAATCCGTACTCTTGGCACTAAGCTACGCTGTTCATTTTCACTCCTAATAGTACTCGCCACACAGTAGGCACTTAATGATGACCACACTTTATTTCATTATTCCTATTATTCCAGAGCAGCTGACCATATCAACAAGTGACTGGCTTTGGCTTTAACTTTTGCAACCTCTTTCTGTATGTCTATGACACTTAGCATAGTGCTGGTCATATAGTAAGCATTTAACAAGTGCCACAGTTATTATTATTACCATCACTATGATTATGATTATTATTATTCTTCCTAATAATAATAATAATGACGATGATGGTATGTGTTAAGTGGTTACTATGTGCAAAGCACTGTTCTAAGCGCTAGGGTAGATACAAGATAATCAGGTTGTCCCATGTGGGGCTCACAGTTTTAATCCCCATTTTACAGATGAGGTAACTGAGGCACAGAGAAGTTAAGCGGGTTGCCCAAAGTCACACAGCAAACAAGTTGGGCCGAATTGTACTTTCCAAGTGCTTAGTACAGTGCTCTGTACACAGTAAGCACTCAATAAATATGATTGAATGAATGAATGAAGTGACGGAGCAGGATTAGAACCCATGACTTCTGACTCGCAAGCCTGTGCTCTTTCCACTAAGCCACACTCCTTCTCTACTGTTATTACTATTGCTAAAGAGTTACTAGGCAGGATTGCTGCCTTCAAGAAGCTTATCAACTAGCAAAGGAAGACAGATCCAAAAAATGAAAAAAAAAAGTAAATTACAGGTAGGGGGAAGTGAGTATGCAAGTTTGGGGTGAATACTTAAATGCTTAGGGAGTTAGGACTCAAGTGATGCAGTCGTTTGAGGAGTAATTTGGGGTGTGAGAGATTAGTCAGGGAAGGCCTCCTGGAGGAGATGTGATTATCGTAGGACTTGGAAGAAGATGAGTAACAGATCAGCAGCTTGAGAAGCAACTTAGTCTAGTGGATAGAGCATGGGCATGGGAATCAGAAGGACCTGGTTTCTGATTCTGGCTCTACCACGTGTCCGCTGTGTGACCTTAGGTAAGTCACTTAACTTCTCTGGGCCTCAGTTATCTCATCTGTAAAATGGGGATTAAGATTGTGAGCCCAGGTGGGACATGGACTGTGTCCAACCTAATTATCTTTTATCTATTCCAGCATTTACTGCAGCACCTGGCACATAGTAAGTGCCTAACAGATACCATTAAAAATATCTATCATGTTATTATTGCTATTATGAGCTTTGTTAAGCACTTACTATTTCAACTGGATTTGTACCCTTTATTCACCCCATCCTCAGCACTTACGTCGCTATCCATAATCTATCAATCGTATTTATTGAGCACTTACTGTGTGCAGAGCACTGTACTATGCACTTGGGAAAGCACAATGTAACAATATAACAGAGTTGGCAGACACATTCCCTGCCCACAATGAGCTTACAGTCTAGAGGTTGAAGATAATCAGGCTGGACACAAACCCTGTCTCACATAGAGATCCCAGACTAAGTAGGATGGAGGGCAGGTATTGAATCCCTATTTTACAAACACAGAAACTGAGCACAGAGAAGTGAAGTGACTTGTCTTAGGCCACTGGGCAGGCCTAGATCTTTGGTCCGTGCTCACATAGTAAGTACAGAATAAATGCCATCAGTGTTAATATTAATATCAATAAGACCCGAACATTTCTGCCACTCAGGTTTCCTTCTGTCCTTACAGAACCGTACTGCCCGTCGCATCCCTGAACTGTGGCATTTCCATGGTAACGGGGACTCAGAGATTGGTGACGTTGCCGTTCAGGATGGGGAGGCACGACAAAAAGGGTAAACCGAAAAACGAAGGCAGAAGAGGGCCGGGGGAGGGGGAAGTGGATTGAAATTCATTCATTCATTCAATCGTATTTATTGAGTGCTTACTGTGTGCAGAGCACTGTACTAAGCACTTGGGAAGTACAAGTTGGCAACATATAGAGACGGTCCCTACCCAACAGCGAGCTCACAGTCTAGAAGGAAATGAGACAGCCATGATAGAGGAGGCTGAAAACTCAATGGAGAAAAGATTAAAGGCATATTCATTCCTTCAGACCCACTGAGGTCAAACCACAATCCACTTTCAAACTAAGCTAATTATTCCAATCAGCACTCTTCCAGAGCAAAGACCCGAATCCCACGACCTTGAGCCTGGGATAGGTTTAAAGATGATCCTGTCAGATGCCGCCATTAGCTGTTGTGAGTTGGAAACATTTTCTTTTCACCAGGGGTCAGGTTGGCCCCTGCCGCCATGGGAACTCTGCTCTTACGCACATAGCTGAAATTGGCACCGAGGACTCAATACCAACCTGCAGAAAGAACATCCTTCTTCCAGCTTAGCTGTAATGAAATCCATTCATCACGTATCGGTTTTAGAGAAAATTGCCAAAATCCAGCTAGCTCATCAGCAGAGGGATAAATCAATGGAGGAGGACTCAATACCATCTTTGCCATTAAATTGAAGAAAAAAGAAGATGAACTAATTTGGGGCTTATTTTATTGTATATACTGTAAAGGAAGCCAATTGGCTTTTGAAATTTACTGAGATAGCTATTCCAGGTTGTTTTAGTAGCCACAGGGAGTCCCTAACAAGAGAATATTTCAGAAGTAAATGGATTTTCTTGCATGGACAATAAAATCAGAAAGCATTAGTACTGGACACTTATAACACACCACTGGAATAATTCAATTTCTCCTTTTATGAGAAGCTCACAGGTCTGAGGGCTTGGGCTAGATATAACTGTCACTGAAGTACATCCAGCTGATACATCCTTGATATTTCACAAAGATGGTGAATAGTGAGTTATTAGCAGCAGCTATCCAGAGTTTTATTACATTCATTGAGTCATATTTATTGAGCCCTTACTATGCGCAGAGCACCATATTAAGTGCTTGGGATCTTACCGTGTGCAGAGCACTGTATTAAGCACTCTGGAGAGTACGACACACCAGACTTAAAAAACATGTTCCCTACCCACATCGAGTTTACCGGTTAGCATTAATGCCTAATGGCTGGTTTAGGTAGCTGAGAGGATGTCAGTCGATGATATTTATTGAGTGCTTACTATGTAAAGAGCGCTGTAGTAAATGTTTGGATGTGTGCAATACAACAGAATTAGCAGGCACGTTCCCTGTCCGTAATGAGTTCACAGTCTAAAGGAGTGCAGCATTTCGATCCAGCTCCCTGTCTAGAAATGTTCAAGCTACTCATTATGCTAGAGGTGTGTCTAGAAGAGCATCTACAGGCATAACTAGTGATGCCTTTAGAGACACATCTAGAGGCACAATTAGACGGAGGTCATCTTTTGGCTCTCTCCCAAAGGAGAGTGGGTTAAACTGAATGTCTCGCGTAAAGGCATCTGGGTAAACTCTTATCCACCAAGGCATCAATTACAGCCCTGAATGTGTTGAAATTCCTGGTTCAGCTAAACAGGTTTGTGGATCCAAAGTGGGGAGGGAGGATCCTGGAATGAAAAAATCCCTGACATAAAGGTAACTGGGACTGTATGCATACAGAACAGTGGATAGACGAGCTGAAACCCGACTGTGTGGCATAAAAATGAACTGAATAACCACCCCAACAACAGTGACTTTTGAAACGTCACTGTTCCCTTTGGGAGCTCAGAGATAAAATATCGACCTCCGAAATCCGAAACCTGATTCCGAGGATTGAATATTCTAATTGACTGCTAAAAATATTCATCATTACCATCAACAGGCCGCATAAATCAGCCCCAAACGAATGTGCTCAAACACCCGGGGGCAAATGTCTGCTTGTGGAAACTCCCAGGCAGTTTCGACAGCCTCATCTGCTGCTGAGTTCTGTTTCTCCCGTTCTGTTGGTGGTTATCCCACGTCTCTAGATTTGCCAACTGAACCACGTTTGTTTGCTTGCTTGAGTTTAAAAACTCCATGGATCCCATCCGATTTTATTATCGAACAAGGGCTTAATTACTTTGAAAATTCAGAATCACGGAGGGCTTTATAGTCAATGTCCCGAGTCAAAGATTTCTGCCAGGAGAGGACATGTCTGACCACTGTGCCTGGGGCTTAGTACAAGCACTTAGTACAGTGCTCTGCACACAGTAAGCGCTCAATAAATATGATTGATTGATTGATTGGGGCACCTTAAGAGAATGTTAGGATGCAGCTCTTTTTAGTTTGGTCTTCACGGGTTAAGGTGCGGAAACTAGTGGAATAGCCCTGAGTGTTAGGAGAAAAAAAGGAGGCTAGAGACATGTGGGAGAGCTGAGTAGGTGAGAGACAGAAAGCATATTTTCAGTATATCCATAAGGTTAGAGCTCCCTCCAACTAATTTCAGAGGAACTGAGAGGAACCTTTAATTTATTTACTGTGTCGTGATTAAAACAGCTTTAATGAGATGAAGCATCTGTCATCCATAGAGAAGGTAAAGGCTTAGACGGACTGTGGGCAGTTCACATTCCTTTCCCCCACCCTTTTTTGTGGTATTTGTTAAATGGTTACAATGCACTCAGTAATAATAATAATGATGACATTTGTTAAGAGCTGACTATGTGCAGAGCACTGTTCTAAGTGCTGGGGGGGATACAAGGTGATCATGTTGTACCGCATGGGGCTCACAGTCTTAATCCCCATTTTACAGATGAGGTAACTGAGGCTCAGAGAAGTTAAGTGACTTGCCCAAGGTCACACAGCAGACATGTGGCAGAGTTGGGATTATTCAAACCCATGACCTCTGACTCCAAAGCCCGTGCTCTTTCCACTGAGACATGCAGCTTCTCTAACAATACAGTGCTGAGCACTAAATACAGTGCTCTGCATTAAATATTGAGTAAATTCTCAATAGAGAAGCAGCATGGTATAGGGGATAGCGCACAGGCCTGAGACTCAGAAGGTCATGGGTTCTAATCCTGGCTCTGCCACTTGTCTGCTGTGTGACTTTGGGCAAGTCACTTCACTACTCTGGGTCTCAGTTCCCTCATCTGGAAAATGGGGCTTGAGACTGTGAGCCCCAACTGGGACAGGGACTGTGTCTAAACCTATTGGCTTCTATCCACCCCACTGCTTAGTACAGTGCCTGGTACATAGTAAGTGCTTAACAAATGCCATCATCATTATCATTATAAATACAATTGATTGATTGATATGTGCCAGACACTATACTAAGTACGGGGGTAGATCCAAGTTAATCAGATTTGGCACAGTCTATGTCCCACATTGGGTTTATGGACTTAATCCCCATTTTGCAGATGAGGTAACTGAGGCCCAGAGAAGTTAAAAGTGACTTGCCCAAAGTCACCCAGCAGACAAGCAGCGGAGCCCAGATCCTCTGAATCTCTGGTCCATGCTCTTGCTATTAGGCCACACTGCTTCTTGCGATGCCCCCTGCTCCCTTTCCTGTCCCTCCCTGATGGGTCCCTCTCCCACCTTCTTCCAGGCTCTGCAGGCTCCCACCTTACCTGCCTCTAGACTATCAGAGAAGCAGTGTGGCTCAGTGGAAAGAGCCCGGGCTTTTGAGTCAGAGGTCATGGGTTCAAATCCCGGCTCCGCCGCTTGTCAGCCTTGTGACTTTGGGTAAGTCACTTCACTTCTTTGGGCCTCAGTTACCTCAATTGTAAAATGGGGATTAAGATTGTGAGCCCGCTGTGGGACAACCTCATCACCTTGTAACCTCCCCAGTGCTTAGAACAGTGCTTTGCACAAAGTAAGTGCTTGATAAATGCCATTATTATTATTATTATTATTATTATTATTATTATTATTATTATTACTTGTTAAGTGTTCCTACTTAGACTGTGAGCCCCGTGTGGGACAGGGACCGTGTCCAAACTGATTAACTTGTATCTACTCCAGCAGTTAGAACTGTGCTTGGCACAAAATAATCACTTAACAAGTATTATTATTATTAGTCCTTGTCCCACATGGGGCTCAAAGTCTAACCAGGAGAGAGTACAAATTATTTTAATTTTCATTAATATTAGTAAGCACTTATAATCAATCAATCAATCATATTTATTGAGCGCTTACTGTGTGCAGAGCACTGTCCTAAGCGCTTGGGAAGTACAAGTTGGCAACATATAGAGACAGTCCCTACCCAACAGTGGGCTCACAGTCTAAAATGGGGAGACAAGAGAACAAAACCAAACATACTAACAAAATAAAATAAATAGAATAGATATGTACGAGCAAAATAAATAAATAAATAGAGTAATAAATATGTACAAACATATAAACATATATACAGGTGCTGTGGAGAAGGGAAGGAGGTAAGATAGGGGGATGGAGAGGGGGACGAGGGGGAGAGGAAGGAAGGGGCTCAGTCTGGGAAGGCCTCCTGGAGGAGGTGAGCTCTCACCTCCGATTATTCTGATTATATTATTATTATTATCAAGAATGGAGGGGCCTGTGGAAGACAGAGGTTCTGGGACTTCTACTTCATTTGGCCAATGACAAATATCTCTGAAAGCCACTAGACTTCAAGACCTTTCCTAGCTCTGCCTCAAGGCTACCTATTTCCTTCGGTGTCCCCTTCAGCCTGTTTGGCTCCTGTTCCAAAATTTTTTAAGCGCTCCCACGGTAACAAATAGATAAAAGAGCCACTCTTTCCCTGAGGTTCCATGGCAAGTTGGCATATTTTGTGTTGTGCAACCTTAATTAAGCAAAATACTTAATGATGGTATTTGTTAAGCGCTTACTATGTGCCAAGCACTATTCTAAGCGCTGGGGTAGATACACGGTAATTAGGTTGTCCCACGTTGGGGCTCACAGTGTTAATCCCCAATTTACAGATGAGATAACTGAGGCACAGAGAAGTGAAGTGACTTGCCCAAAGTCACACACGTAAGCTCATCTTCTAGACTGTAAGCCCATTGTTGGGTAGGGACCGTCTCTATGTATTGCCGACTTGTACTTCCCAAGCGCTTAGTACAGTGCTCTGCACACAGTAAGTGCTCAATAAATACGAATGATTGAAAGAATATGATAAATGGCTGGTTTATAATGGCTACTGATTAATCATTTAAATTACTAGGTTGCCCCATCTTTTGAGTTGGGGAAGAGGAAGTTGGGGCTTTCTGCGAAGCTCCGGAAGAGGACAGGACTAGTGGGTTGAGAAGCCTGACTCCGGGGTTATCCGACGTCTCTCTCATGTCCTGCCTCTGGTCCGGAACTCCCTCCCTCCTCAAATCTGACAGACGATGACTCTCCCATCTTCCAAGACTATTGAAAGCACATCTCCTCCAAGAGGTCTTCCCTGACTACGCCCTCCTTTCCTCTTCTTCCACTCCCTACTACGTCACCCAGACTTGCTGTCTTTATTTATCCCTCCCCTCAGCCCCACGGCACTTATGTATGCATCTGTAATTCATTTATTTATGTTGAAGTCTGTCATTCATTTATTCATTCAATCATATTTATTGAGCGCTTACTGTGTGCAGAGCTCTGTACTAAGCGCTTGGGAAGTACAAGTTGGCAACATATAGAGATGGTCCCTACCCAACAACAGGCTCACAGTCTAGAAGGGGGAGATAGACAACAAAACAAAACATGTGGACAGGTGTCAAGTCATCAGAATAAATAGAAATAAAGCTAGATGCACGTCATTAACAAAATAAATAGAATAGTAAACATGTACAAGTAAAAAAAATAGAGTAATAATTCTGTACAAACATATATACAGGTGCTGTGGGGAGGGGAAGGACGTAGGGCTGGGGGGATGGGGAGGAGGAGAGGCAAAAGGGGGTTCAGTCTGGGAAAAGGGGGCTCAGTTGTCTCTCCCTGTAGACTGTAAGCTCCTTATGGGCAGAGATTTTGCCTATTTGTTATACTATACTTTCCCAAGCACTTATTACAGTGTTCCGCATACTGTAAGCACTCAAAATATACGATTGAATGAATGAATGTAAGTGTGGTTTCCGCCTTAGTGGCATTCATTCATTCAGTCATATTTATTGAGCGCTTACTGTGTGCAGAGCACTGTACTAAGCACTTGGAAAAGTACAATACAGCAATAGAGACAGTCCCTGCCCACAAAGAGCTCACGGTCTAGAGGAGGGGAGACAGACATCAATACAAGCAAACAGACATCAATATAAATAAATCAAATTGCAGATATACACATAAGTGCTGTGGGGTGAGAAGAGGGGGGAAGACTTGCAAAGGGAGCAAGTCAGTAAATACCACAAATTGATTGAGTGATTGGTTGAGGAAAAATCAGCAGCCAGCCCTAAAAATGAGCTTTCCTGAATGGGAATATTTCTAAACCCAAATCTTCAATATCCATTTGGGATGTCCAGCCAATTATTTTTGGTCACCCAGATTAATCAATTAATTAATTAAGTGGCAGCTGGGCGGAGGAAGCAGGAAAGCACATTTTGCTCTGCTGTCCCAGGGCTCCAGAGCAGTGGCTCGAGAGGGGAAAGCAGCAAAGATGGGAACACCTGCCCACTTGTGTTTGTTTTCTTTTTATTTAAAAAACAGACGAAAAATAAATCCAGATTTGATTTTTCTTTTCTCTTTCCCAACCTGGCCCACGCCTCACTGCCCATCCTGATGTCTGCTCCTCTAATGCTAACCTTCTCAATGTACCTCTTGATCTTGTCTGTCTTGCCGTCGGCCTCTTGCCCATGTCCTGCCTGAGACCTGAAACACCTTCCCTTTTCTTTTCCACCAGACCTCCCCCAGATTCAAAGCCTTTTTGAAGGCATGTCTCCTCCAAGAGGCCTTCTCTGACCAAACCCACCTTTCCTCTTCTCCCACACCCTTCTGTGTCACCCTGACATGCTCCCTTTATTCATCCCACCTTCCAGCCCCACAGCACTTCGGTCCATATCTGTAATTAATATATTCCTATTAATGTCTGTCATCCCTTCTAGACTGCAAGCTCATTGTGGAAAGGGGATGCATCTGTTTATTGATATATTGAACTCTTCCAAGTGCTTAATACAGAGCTCAGCCCACAGTATAAATACAATCAATCAATCATATTTATTGAGCGCTTACTATGTGCAGAGCACTGTACTAAGCGCTTGGGAAGTACAAATTGGCAGCATATAGAGACAGTCCCTACCCAACAGTGGGCTCACAGTCTAAAAGGGGGAGACAAATACAACTGACTGACTGAGCAGTTGGGGGCCAGACAGGAGGCTGATTGGGACACATGACTGATATGGTGAGGCGGTGCCATGTTGGATTGTAGTTCAACCCTTTTGCCTCCTGACTGATAGAAATGATAGAGCGCCAAGACAAATTAGTAGGCCAACCAAGCACCTCATCACAAAATCACAAATCACATCTCCATCTGGGATCCTTTCCTGAAATTCAGCTAGTCTGCCTTCCCGGAGAGTCATTCATTCAGCCGCAGCTTTACTGTCCAGCATTTTGAACATACAGCAGATCGCACAGACCTCAAAAACCGTCACGAACACAATCAGATGTCCCGCTTAGCCATCCATCCTGCCAGAGCTTCAGGCATCAGGTTCGGGGTGAAGATCTCTCAAATTGACATGATTGTTTAGAGCCAACAAATCTCTTCCCTTCGAACCAGACCGCAGAACTATTTCTTCCCAAATGGATGTTGGAGTTTTGGAGGAAGGGAGAAGGAAACGTACAAAGACAATTTGAATCTTTGGAGAATCTTCAAAGCCACTGCACTGTTATGGAAGTTGTCTGGATCGGGCAACTCTGGGATCAGTGCCTGGCACATAGTAATTGTTTAGCAAATTTATTATTATTGCTTAGTAAGGGTTTAAATACCACATCTTTATAACACTATAATGCAAGACGGAAGTGCACTAGTCCAGCAAAAACCATCCCACCTGCTTAGGGCTCACCAGAATTCAGGCTGTTGCTCATTTCCCTCAGAGTTGCCATGGCAGCTACTAGACAAACACCATTATCTGAATAAGGCTAATAGTAGCGATAGTGATTTTGCAAGCCAGGGCATAAACAAATAAAAAAAAAAAACCCTCCTTCCAAATGGTGTTAATTTCAAGCTTCATTACAAGCCAAGGTAATAAATCAGTATATGCTGAGGGAGAAAAAAAAAGAGTCTAAAATTTTATAGGGAAAAATAACTTTTGAGCTTCTAAGGGAATTTTAGGCTCTCAGACTATCACCACTGCCATTATTTCTAGGTCTGACCAATGGTCCACCCATCCCAGTGTTCTGTTTCTGACAGTGGTACTGGGATAGGTGGAGAAATCCAGTATTTTTTTTGATGTTTTGGGGGATACAATCCTATAATAACAATGCCTCGAGTATACATATTGTGTATATGTGCTCATGTGTGTTTGTGTTAGTGTACACATAGGCATGTATGTGTATAGGAAACCCAATTACCTTGCATCTACACGCCTAGTACAGTGCTGGACTTCGAATCAGTACTCCCCCACTAGACCGTAAGCTCCTTACAGTCAGGGAATGTGTCTGTGATATTGTGCTCTCCCAAACACTTTGTAACAGTGCTCTGCACACAGTAAATGCTCAATCAATACAACAGACTGACTGACTCACTTTTGAAGTTTCATAACGGAATATAATATAGTACCTTTCTTCTTGATACACCAGTTCACTTGAGCAGTGAATGCGTCTGTTATATTATTGTGTTGGACTCTCCTAAGCACTTAGTACAGTGCCCTGCACATAGTAAATTCTCAATAAATGTGATTGATTGATTGAAAAGACTCTGGAGACCTGGATTTGAGTTCTGGCTTTGCCTGAACCTAATATGGGCAAAAATCACGCAAACCATGGGCAGGGAATACGTCTGTTATATTTTTCTACTGGACTCCCACAAAATACTTAGCACAGTGCTCTGCGAAGCTGTTGCCACAAAGCCATGCTGCTTCTCACTGAGCGGACCCTGGACCTGGCCCACATAGGCCTCGTAGCCTAAGGGCGAGTGGAAACAGGGATTTGATCCTCACTTTACAGATCAGGGAAACGGGCACAGAGAAGTCATGTGACTTTCCCTAGGTCACACAGCAGGCCGGGCTAGTCCATCTCACCTACTCCACTGTCAACACCCATTCAACTTGTACTTCCCAAGCGCTTAATACAGTGCTCTGCACACAGTAACCACTCAATAAATACGATTGAATGAATTAATGAATTTCAAAGCCCTGAAAAATTAGGCTTCCTTTTTTTTATATGGTATTTATTAAGCCCTTACCATGTATCAGACACTGTTCTGAGTGCTGGGGTGGATAGAGAGGCCTTCCCACACTGAGCCCCCTGCACCTGTCCACATGTTTTGTTTTGTTGTGTCTCCCCCTTCTAGACTGTGAGCCTGTTATTGGGTAGGGACCATCACTATATGTTGCCAACTTGTACTTCCCAAGCGCTTAGTACAGTGCTCCGCACACAGTAAGTGCCCAATAAATATGATTGAATGAATGAAAGGGGTGGGGGTAGGGAGAGAGAGTGTGGCAACTATCAATCAATTATTCTGAGCAGGTTTTCAATCCCAAAGTTTCAGGACTGAGGTTCATCTACTGCTTCTGCCAGAGACTCCATCATTAGATGTTAATAATCGCAACACTGTACCCTTTGAAACCCTTCTAGACTGTGAGCCCACTGTTGGGCTCTATACGTTGCCAACTTGTACTTCCCAAGTGCTTAGTACAGTGCTCTGCACACAGTAAGCGCTCAATAAATACGATTGAATGATTGAATGAATGAAATAGGTAGCGCTGAAATATTTGGACTTGTAGACGAGAAAAACAGTCCCAGAGGGGGGTCAACGGGTTCAGTGGATTAAACATTTTTTAGTCACCCTCTGAGACAAGGGTATTGTGTCACAGCAGGGCCCCTTTTGGGCAATAAAAACAAAGGAAAAAGGACTATCTGTCTTCCCTGCTGGTTTGCAAGCTCCTCGAGGGCAGGGATCATATCTACTAATCAAACGCTCCGTACAGTTCTTTGCGAACAGTAGGCGCTCAATGAATACTTGGGTCCGATTGACTGAAGTAGACATTACTGATCAAAGCATGAAATAGGTGACCATGACTGGATCCTGGCTATAACTGAAAGAAAAATAATTCAGCAGTCGTTTTCCAAGCTAATAAAACACATTTGGCGTCAAGTTAAAAGCCGGTCTGCATCCATTACCCATAACTGGAGTCAAAATCTTTTTTTGCCAGGGGGATTTTTTCAGGTCAACCTGATGCAGACTTTTCTCTTTTCTCCAGGAAGTGGCAGTATAATACCGCCGATACTTCCCCAAGCTGTTTTTCCAAGTTCCCCTCGCTCCTGCTTCCTACACGGGATGCAAACACTGAATGATATTTCTTAATAATCATTACTTGAGACAGATGGGGATCTGTCTACGGCTATAGTCTATCCAGCATCTTTGCACTGAGAGCTACTCTCAAACGTCACACCAAGGGTAACCACTTGGCTCCTGCGTCTTTTAAGAGCACAATTTAAAGTAAAGGTAAAAGCGGGGTGAAACTTTAAAGCACTGTCAGGAGAAACATTTTTTGAGGGCGGGGGCAAGGTGGAGGGAACGGGACTGGACTTGCTATTTTTGGAGTACTTATAGTTTATCGAACAAAAGACAAATTCTGTGTGTGTTGGAATAAAATGTAAGATTTCCCACCCGATGGAAATCTAGTAATCTATCAAAAAAACCTACCATTGATGCATCTTTTTAATTATTTCTGCCACCCTAAAGCTTTGTAATGCTGCTCAGATCCTCTTTTCTTTCCACTCCTCAAAACCCTCCCAGTGACCTTCAGGCTCGTCCTCTAGACTGTAAACTTATGTTAGAGAACGTGTCTGCCAACTCTGTTGTGTTATACTCTCCCAAGTGCTTAGTACAGTGCTCTGCACATGGTAAGTGCTCAATGAATAGCACTGATGATGATGATCGAGCAGAAACCTGTGGTCATTGTCTCCAAGGCTTTTCACACCTCTTTTGCTCTCGTCAGTTCTCTTCTCCTACTTTTTTTTATGGTGTTTATTAAGTGCTTACTATATGCCAGACACTGTTCTAAGCACTGGGGTAGATACAAGCCAATCAGGTTGGACACAGTCCATGTCCCCACGTGGGGCTCACAGTTTTAATCTCCATTTTACACATGAGGGAACTGAGGCACAGAGACATTAAGTGACTCGTCCAAGGTCACGCAGCAGACAAGTGGCAGAGCCGGGATTAGAACCAAGGTGCTTCTGATTCCCAGGCCTTTCCCCCATATTCCTCCTTTAACTACTAGTCCAGGCTGCTTCCCTGACTAAGCTTCCTTTCCTCTTCACCAACTCCCTTTTGCATTGGCCTGACTCAGTGGAAAGAGCATGGGCTTTGGAGTCAGAGGTCGTGGGCTCGAATTCCGGCTCCACCAATTGTCAGCTGTGTGACTTTGGGCGAGTCACTTAGCTTCTCTGGGCCTCAGTTCCCTCGTCTGTAAAATGGGGATTAAGACTGTGAGCCCCCTGTGGGACAACTTTATCACCTTGTAACCTCCCCAGCGCTGAGAACAGTGCTTTGCACATAGTAAGCGCTTAATAAATGCCATTATTATTATTTTATTATTATCGCCCCCCCTCCCAGCCCCACAGCACTTATGTACATATCTGTAGTTCATTTATATTAATGTCTGTCTCCCCCTCTAGACTGTAAGCTTGTTGTGGGCAGGGAATGGTTTTGTTCATTGCTATATAGTACTCTCCCAAGTGCTTAGTACAGTGCTCTGCACATGGTTAAGTGCTCAATAAATAAAATTGATTCCTTCTCCAGGTCTTCAGGATACAACTCTCCTCATTTCTAGAGCTCTTCAAAAATGCCCCCTCCTCCAGGAAGTCTACCTCAATCGCTCCCAGTCACCTGGAATACTTTTGTTCATACTACAAACTCTAATATAAGCACTTATTAATTCACCTGACCATCTTCATGTTCCCTTTTTCCTCCTACTATAGATAATTTCACATCAATAGTTTCCTTTAGACTGTAAGCTTCTTAAGGCTCTTTTCCTTTTTTTGCACTCTCCCAAACAGTAGAGCCCTGTGTACAGAGTCACTGCTGAACACCCCTTACTAAGGGATTGATTCCCTTAGGCCACTTTATTATTTCTTTGTCTCTTCTCTACTGCCCCAGCTAATTGACTGCTTGTCACATACAGTTTGTGCTCCCAGGGAAATAAAACGGCTGTTTGCCCTTACGATGAAACCCAGGAGGGAGTCTCCAAAATCAGCTGGGTGGATCCAGGAAGCCGAGAGGAGTTGCCCTATCCCACTTAATTTATATAAACAGTCACACTCTGTAGGTGGCTATGAACAGGTAATTAATAATCAGCGGCATCTCTCTGCAACAAAGAAACAATTAGACAAAGGTGCTTTCTTCACATGGCAGCTTGAAAGTATGTAGTGGGCTGAGGCTAAACTGGGGATGTGCTGTTATCACCCTTTTTAATCTCTCACAGCACAGCAGCTAATATGGGTCTCAACTTTGGAGGCATTCAACCTTTGGCTCTTTGGCCAAGATTCGTCACTCCTTCCCACTGCATGGTTTTTGGGTGTTGGATCCATCCTTACGGTGAGCTGATGATTGACCACCACGGGGTGCAAGAGACACTCCGTTTCAGGCTACTTACTGGGTGCCCATTGACTCAGCCTGGTTGGACAGGGCTCCAATGTGTAAACACGCTCTCCTGCCTTCTCCCCTGCCTTCCCATGTCCCTTTCTAGGGGCAGGCGGGACCCCCCACCCCGGTTATGTTAGCCCTGTTTCCAGCCTTTCCAATGGGCCCACGCAGCTCAGAGCATTCAGGGGTCTAATGGAGAAAGCTGACAGGACTGAAATAGTTGTAGCCAACAGTTAATTAAGAGTGCGGCCTGTGTTACTGCTGCTAGAACACTTATTGGAAACATTACAGTCTTTTTCGTTCACTCACGCTACCGCTGATTCTGTTCCATAAAAGGGATGCCAAACTTGACAGAGCACTTAGCAGCAGCTGAATAATAATAAAAATAATAATAATTGTGGTATTTGTTAAGTGCCTATTACTAAGTGCTAGATTTTTTGGGTTTCACTAGATACTTGAGGCAAAGCACCACTTTCCCTACACATCCATGTATCCTTGGCAGATGAAACTCAAAGAGAAGATTCCTGTCTTATTTATATTAATGTCTGTCTTCCCCTCTAGACTGTAACCTCATTAGGTACAGGGACTATATCTGCTAGTTCTGTTGTACTGTACACTCCCGAGTGCTTAGTACAGAGTGCTCTGCATATAGTAAATGCTATAGTAAATATGATTGATTGGCTTGCCAGGGAAAAATCATTTTCTCCCAATGCTCTGTTTGTTCTTCAGTCCCCCACCCTCAGTTACCATCTAGTGATGATACAGGCATAGCACTTTGCTTCTTTCTTGTCACCCCCTGGAAGGGTTGCCTGAATACTGGTTCTCTACTTCAATGTTTGGCAAGTTATTGGCAAGGCCCTCACTAATAATAACAACATTAATAATAATTTTGGTATTTGTTAAGTGCTTACTATGTGCTAGGCACTGTACTAAGTGCTGGGGTAGATACAAGGTAATTGGGTTGGACACAGTCCCTGGTCCACACTGGGCTCACACTCTTAATCCCCATTTTGCCGATGAGATAATTTAGGCACAGAGAAGTGAAATGACTTGCCCAAGGTCACACAGTAGATAAGTGGCAGAGCAGGGATTAGAACCCACAACCTTCTGACTCACACTGCTCTCGTTCACTGGGAATTCATTTTCAATTTGGTGAGGTCTGTAATAAAACCTAGAATGGGGAATGAGGTCTAGCATCACTGCTGACTCTGCTAGGGCCGTTAAGAAATTCATTGAACTACCCCAGGTATTTCCCCTATTCCATTTGCAAAGACAAAGCTGGAGTTCCAGCCTAGCCCACAGTAGCTTTGGTGTAGGACTTGCACTCATGTTAATTCCATGATTCTGGAATTAAAAGGAAGCACAAAAGGAAGTACTTGGGCAGCTTTTGCTTCACCAGTCTGGCAACAAACACTCAACTGCAGGGGCCGAATATGGACTTTAATCTAGTCCCCGAGAAAAATAATAATAATAATAATAAGAATAAGAATAAGAATAAGAATAAGAATAATAATAATGATGGCATTTATTAAGCGCTTACTATGTGCAAAGCACTGTTCTAAGCATTGGGGAGATTACAAGTTGATCAGGTTGTCCCACGGGGGGCTCACAGTCTTCATCCCCATTTTATAGATGAGGGAACTGAGGCCTAGAGAAGTGAAGTGACTTGCCCAAAGTCACACAGCTGACAGTTGGCAGAGCTGGGATTTGAACCCAGGACCTCTGACTCCAAAGCCCGGGCTCTTTCCACTGAGCCACGCTGCTTCTCTAGTAGTAGAAGCACTACTAATATTAATATTAATAATGGCATAATAAATGTGATATTTAATACCTTATTATGTGCCAAACACTGTATTAAGAGCAGGGGGTAACAACAATAGATGCAGATCAGAAACAATCCCTGTCCCACGTGGGGCTCACAGTCTAAGGAGGACAGGTATAATCTCCATTTTACAGGTGAAAAAACAGAGGCAGAAATAACTTGTATCGTTTGTTTTATGGTACTTGTAAAGTGCTTACTCTGCATCAGACACCATTCTAAGCCCTAGGGTCGGTACAAGTCAGTTAGGTCAGACACAGTCGCTGTCCCACATGGGCTCACGGTCTTAGGTAGGAGGGAGAATGGGTATTGAATCCCCATTTACAGTTGAGGAAACTGAGGTACAGAGAAATTGAGGGACCTGCCCAAGGATACACAGCAAGCAATTGGCAGAGCAATTAGCAGAGCCGGGATTAGAAGCCAGGTCTTCTGACTCCTAAACCCATGCTCTTCCCACTAGGCCATGCTGCTTACCTGTTATTTATTTTAATGAGTAACTCCCATACTAGGCTGTAAGCCCCCTGAGGGCAGGGATCATGTTCACTAACTGCATTACTCTTCCAAGCTTTTTACAGTGCTCTGCTTGATGTAAGCACCCAATAAGCTCTTGTTTTCAGGGAGTATGTCTACCAACTTTATTATATTGGGCTCTCCCAAATCCTTACTGTACAACGTAGGCACTCAATAAATAATATTGAATGATTAAGTGACAGGCCCAAGTTGACTCAGCAGACAAGTGGCATGAGAAGCACCATGGCTCAGTGGAAAGATCCCGGGCTTTGGAGTCAGAGGTCATGGGTTCAAATCCCCGCTCCACCAATTGTCAGCTGTGTGACTTTTGGCAAGTCACTTCACTTTTCTGTGCCTCAGTTACTTCATCTGTAAAATGGGGATGAAGACTGTGAGCCCCCCGTGGGACAACCTGATCACCTTGTAATCTCCCGAGCGCTTAGAACAGTGCTTTGCATATAGTAAGCACTTAATAAATGCCATCATCATCATCATCATACCATTAGCCCTACTCTGATAGCATGTTGGTACAATATTATGTGGCTATTATGTGAGAAGCCTGTGGTTTTAAGGAGGAGACACTCAGGTTGTTTTGTGACTCTAGCTGTTTGTGTCTGTGGGGAACAGTGTGTGGGAAAGAATCACCTGAAGAATGGGCCAGGGATTGTAACAAAGGAGGGCTTGAGAAGTTTTGCAGTTCTCAGTATGAGCTCCATAGGCACAGAGAGATCTTTTAATCAATCCTCTTACTTTCAGGTACTTTTAACCCCAATTTACTCTATTTAACCTTTCCAGAGATGGGATCAGAGGTCCAGGGAGGCAGAGGCCTGGGAATCAGAGGACTTGGGTTCTAATTCCAGCACTGCCAGTTGATTTCTATGTGACTTTGGACAAGTCACTTAACTTCTTTAGGTCTCAGTTTCCTCATCTGTAAAACATGAATTTAAAATTACCTGTTCTCTCTCCTATTTAGACTGTGAGTTAATCTCTATGCCAGCACTTAGAAGAGTGTTTGACACATAGCAAGTACTTAATATAATGATAATAATAACAACAATAATAATGGAGCACCTGCCTCAATAACCCATTCTAATGTTTGCCCATTCTGCTGAAATATAGCAGGCCCAATTTTGGGTTCAAACAAATCTTGATGAGTTCCCTGGAAAGATAAGTTTTTTGGCTAGGCATGCAAACTCCTTGAAGTTCTATTTTCTCTCCTGGCAATTTGTTCAAGCAGTGAATTAGAATTTTGAATGTCAAGTCAATTCAATCAATAAGATATTGACAGAGTCTAGTGGTTTTCTCCAAGTATCAGGTGGTACATTCCTCTCCTACTCTTTTTTTTTTTTCCATTTTGGGCTAAAAGGTGAAATAAAATCCTCTCATTTATCTTCTCCCTTATTCCATCTCAGTATTTATAGTGATTTTAGGCAACTAGGGCACAAACCTTCCAGTGACTAAGAAGCAAGGTCAGATTTAACTTTTAAAATCATCGGATGATTTTCGAAGTGGAAGTCTGGCAGCTGTGGATGGAATAGAAAAGCACAATTGGGTCACCTGCTTTACTACAGAATTTTCCCAGAATTCATTGTTCTCTCATTAAAACAATCTTTTGTGGTGGCATTATGATCTCTGTCATAGATGCAGTCCATAGTTTAGTTTCTTGGTAGATTTTCCTTGAGCACCGGAGAAAAACAGTGTGGCCTAGTAAATAGAGCATGGGTCTGGAAATCAGAAGGATCTGGGTTCTAATTCTGACTCTGCCACTTAATAATTACTAATAATAATAATTTTGGTATTTGTTAAGCGCTTACTATGTGCAAAGCACTGTTCTAAGCGCTGGGAAGGATACAAGGTGATCAGGTTGTCCCATGTGGGGCTCACAGTCTTCATCCCCATTTTACAGATGAGGTAACTGAGGCCCAGAAAAGTGAAGTGACTTGCCCAAAGTCACACAGCTGACAACGGGCGGAGCCGGGATTTCAACCCATGACCTCTGACTCCAAAGCCCGTGCTCTTTCCACTGAGCCACCGGGTTGGTGAGATTATTGACATACTGTCCAGAGAAGCAGTGGGGTTTAGTACAGTGCTTCGCTCAAAACTCTTAATAAATATGATTGAATCGAATTGAATTGGGGCTTAGTGGACAAATTGTGGGCCTGGAGTCAAGGGACTTGGGTTCTAATCTTGCCATTGCCACTTATTTTCTGCGTGACCTTAGGCAAATCAATGGACTTCTCTAGCCCTCCGATTCCTCATCTGTACAAAGGGGATTAAATACCCATTCTCCCTCCCTCTTAGACTGTGGCCCTTTGAGTACCCCAGGACTGAGTACCCCAGGACTTGTGGCACTTTACAAATGCCACAATTAACTGTTCCCAGCCCCAAGGCTATCTAGCAAGGCAGATGCTGATTTCCAGGTCAAAGCAGACACTAAGTAGCAATCACATTCACAGTGGAACAGCTAGTGCCCCATCAAGGGGGAATCTCCTGGGTTTTAAGCAGAAAAAGCATGTTCAGGAGGAGCCTGCAAGTTGCAGCCACCCAAGTGGGTGACGGAAATAAGAAGTAATTGAATTCTGAAGGTTATCAGCCCAGCTGGCTAGGCAGTTTAGTAAGGTGCCTGTGAATGTCATGCTGAAAGTGTATTTGACAACAATTTTGAACGTCAGTACAGGGATGGGGGATGTTTCTCGGGTCTGTACGTGAAGCATGTTAATCCCATGCCAGAAGAGAGGAAGTCAACTCTAGCTAGTTTCCTCTGTCCATACACAGTGCAGAATGATTTTTTTAATGGAACTTGAGGTTTTCAAGATAAGAGAGGAGTCAGATTTCCTGTCTTCAGGGGTTTCCTCAGATGACTGGATTGTTTCCTACCCCCTGCCCTGGGATGGTATTCAAATTTCTTATTCATGGAGGTAATAAATATGGGGAAGCAGCACTGCCTAGTGAAAAGAGCAGCAGGACCTGGGTTCTACTCCCAGCTCTGCCAATTGCTTGCTGTGTGACCTTGGGTAAGTCACTTAACTTTGTGCAAAATGGGGATTCAATAGCAGTTCTCCCTCCTTCTTAGATTGTGAGCCCTGTGTGAACAGGGCCTGTTTCTGACCTGAATAGCTTGCATATGCCCCAATGCTTAAACCGTGCTTGACACATAGTAAGTGTTTAGCAAACGCCATTAAAAAAACAAAAACACTTAGGTCCTCTGTCTCCCAGATCCGAGCTCTTTCGGCCACTAAGTGCCCGCCACATGTCACTTCCTCTTCCCACCTTCCCTATGCTACTGGTCTTCTTGAGTTTTCCTCTCAGGGCAAGTCCTGGTCCAGGGCCTCAAGACCCGGAATGGAGGGAAGGGGGATGCACGGCCATCAAACTCTTCTTTCTAGTAATCTCATTCTTTTCCAAGGAAGTTCCCTGCCCTGTATTTAAAGGATAGTGTTGGTTCTCCAAGGTACCTGCAGAGGAGGGTGCCTGGGAAGACTGGAATGTCACAAACATGGACATTCCCATTATTCTGATGATTTTCCAACTGCTAACTGTGGAAATTGGGATGGCAATGAACCTCTTGCTGACCCAATCCCCACTCTTCCTCACCATCACTGAAACCTGGCTCTCCCCAGATGACGCTCTCTCTCCTGTTGCTCTCCCCAGACTGTATTGTACTCTCCCAAGCTCTTAGTACAGTGTTGCACACAGTAAGCACTCAATAAATACCAATGACCGATGGATAGATTGTGTAACGGATGCCTTGGCTTGGGGTTGGGACGCGAACCTCATGAGGAATTGGCAGAACTCACCAAAGTGAAGCCCCAACGCCAACTCTTTCTCTGTTGATGAGAATAAATCCCCTCGATTTAAGGGAATAAGATGAAATGAAAATGGATCTAGCTTTGTGGAGCCTGTCAGATCGTTACTGTAAATTACCGGATCCATACAATACCTGGATCAGAGCAGGCGGATCGGAAATTATTTATCGGTATCTGGTTTGATACCCTTGTGTTTAAATTATAGCAATATACAGACAGCAGCAAAGTCATCCATCATAAATAAGGGTATTGGCTAGCAGAATGTAGGTCTAGATAGTGCATCTATTTCATCAATCTCCAGTGAACACATAATAAGTGAAAATCAGTTCAAAGAATCCTGTTGGGAAAACTAAAGAGAAAGCCTCTAGTAGCGGTATAGCCATCCTTTCCCTCTCTTTTCTACTCACCAATCTCTCTTAAATATGAGAACACACAGTCTCTCTCCTTGCCTCTCCTGTATATATGTATCCTGTATCTATGTATATACGTTTGTACATATTTATTACTCTATTTATTTAACTGGTACATATTTATTCTGTTTATTTTATTTTGTTAATATGTTTGGTTTTGTTCTCTGTCTCCCCCTTCTAGACTGTGAGCCCACTGTTGGGTAGGGACTGTCTCTATATGTTGCCAGCTTGTACTTCCCAAGCGCTTAGTACAGTGCTCTGCACACAGTAAGCAATCAATAAATATGATTGATTGATTGCCTCTTTCTCTTTTATACACATACCCACTCTCCTTCCCTCTTCCTCTCTTTCGTATACACATCTACACACACCCACGCATGTTTTTTCCTCCCACTGAGCAAAATTAGAAGTAGAGAAGATGTATCTACGCCACCCAGGCTGAAGTATTCCCGTTAGTTTGATTTCTCTCCACTGTTTTGCATTTCGCTGTGTCCAGCCTTACTGCCTTTGATTGGCAATCCTTACTCCCACTTAGCAGGTCTCAGAAAGATGTGTCATCTTATAGGCATCCTCTCCCCCCACTCCCTGTGTCCATCTTGCCCCATCCAGCGGCTACTCACTCAAAAGGGTCACTGGGATCAGTCCTCTGCAGCTCAGGTGGGATGGGGATCCTTTTGTAGTACATCTCCCAGTCGAAGGCTCCCCTCATGGCATCCCCAGCCTGGGCCTCGTACCCAAAGTGATTGTGGTCAATGACGTCGATCATGGGGCACACGATGGTTCTGTGGTTCAGGGCAATCTGGTCTGAAAGGTGAAAGTGTATGATCGGAAAAAGCACGTCTCTTCCACCCATCGACTGTACCCCAGTGGAACGGATCAACCAATTAATCGTATTTCCCCCAGTTGTCTGCTGTGGGACCTTGGGCAAGTCACTTAACTTCTCTGGGCCTCAGTTTCCTCAAACCAATCAACTGACCAATCTTATTTCCCCCAATTTCCTGCTGTGGGTCTTCAGGCAAGTCGGTTGACTTCTTGGGGCCTCAGTTTCCTCATCTGTAAAATGGGGATTAAATACTCTTTTCCCTCAATCAATCAATGGTATTTACTGAGTGCTTACTGAGTGCACAGCACTGTAATAATAATAATGATGGCATTGATTAAGTGCTTACTATGTGCAAAGCACTGTTCTAAGCACTGGGGAGTTAACAAGGTGATCAGGTTGTCCCATGGGGGACTCAAAGTCTTAATCCCCATTTTATAGATGAGGGAACTGAGGCACAGAGAAGTGAAGTGACTTACCCAAAGTCACACAGCTGACAACTGGTGGAGCCGGGATTTGAACCCATGACCTCTGACTCCAAAGCCTGGGCTCTTTCCACTGAGCCAGGCTGCTTTTCCAGTGTTTAGGAGAGTACAATACAGTACAACAGATTAGCTGACACGTTCCCTGCCCATAACGAGCTCCATCACATCATGAGCGCTGTGTGGGACATAGATTGTTTCTGATTGGGTTATCCTATATCTATGCCAGTGCTTAGCACAATGCTTGACTCAGAAAACGTGCTTAACAAATACCACTGTTACTATCATTATCATGTCTTGAGCACCTTTAGGAGTCTGAGCACCATACTAAACTCTTGTCAAAGTATGACGCAGGTAAGAGATAGAGTCCCTACTCTCAAGACGCTTGCATCTAAAGGGCAGACCTGTCTAATTTCTGGAAGATTTCTTGGCTTCTGGCAGCCTTAGGAATCCTTTGCTTTTTCCCTGAGCCTCATTTCTTTTTTTTTGATGGCATTTATTAAGCACTTACTATGTGCAAAACACTGTTCTAAGCGCTGGGGAGGGGATAACAAGGTGATCAAGTTGTCCCATGTGGGCTCACAGTTTTAATCCCCATTTTACAGATGAGGGAACTGAGGCCCAGAAAAGTGAAGTGACTTGCCCAAAGTCACACAGCTGACAAGTGGTGGAGCCGGGATTAGAACCCATGACCTCTGGCTGGAGATGTGTTTTTAATAAGGCTTTTCATGTGGGGAGAGCAGTGTTCTGTTGGATATGAAGTCGGGAAGGGAGTTTCAGGCCAGAGGCAGGATGAGGGTGAGGAGTTAGCATTGAGATAGAAAAGATCAAGATCTAGTGAATAGGTTGGTGCTAGAGTAGCTCCTCTGGGTGTGGAGCCCTGATTTCAATTTCGTTTATAAATGATAGGTTGCTAGCTCGCAGACCAGAGGTTTCCTGACTTCAACTAAATCCTATTAGTTTCCGCTAACTGAGGTGCCATTGTCAGGGACAATAATATTTGCTGTTCTAACTGCCTACTCCCAGGCAAGTGGGAGAGTTAATGGTACTTTAGAGGCAACCCTTCCTGTTGGAAAGAGCATGAGATTGAGAGTATTTAGACTTTAAGTCCCATGTGGGGCAGGGACTGTGTCCGACCTTATGATCTTTTATCTTTCTCAGCCCTTAGTACAGTGCTTGGCACACAGTAATCACTTTATAGTAACATGATTATGATTATGATTACCTGGGTTCTGGTCCCAGCTCCACATGTGTCTGCTGTGTGACCTTGGCAAGTCATTTAACCTCTCTTTGCCTCAGTTTCATTCAGTCAATTGTATTTATTTATCACTAACTGTGTGTAGAGCACTGTACTAAGCACTCGGAAAGTACAGTTCGGTAACAAATAGAGTCAGTCCTTGCCCACATCGGGCTCACAGTCTAGAAGAAATTTCCTCATCTGCAAGTTGGGGATGAAATTCCTGTTCTCCCTCTCAGCTCGTGAGTCTTCTGTGAGGCAGGAACTCTGTCCGATCTGATTATTGTGTAGCAACCCCAGTGCTTAGCACAATGCCTGGCACATAATAAGCACTTAACAAGCACCATCATGATTAACTCATCCAGACTGCGTTTTGAGTTCCTTGAACAAAATGGAGCTCTATAAAACATGAGGGATGTTGCTATTACTCTTGCAATCAACTGGGGAAGGTGGTAGAGAAATGAAAAACAAATGCTCAATACATATTGTTGAAACCCAGTTTCCTAAACTAAAAAAAAGCATTGAGAAAAGCTACAGTCTTGTGGCCAGCGCTTATTGAAGGTAACATCGTTTTTCTTTCCTGTAACTTAGGCTAACCTGTATCCCTCCCACTAAGTCTCTTTTGCCTTGGTTCTAATCCGATACAATCCCTTATAAATTAGTTTGTCTCCCTGCTCTCCTTTTCCAAGACTATCCAGCAATTATCACGGTGAAACAATCAGAGGTATGGGAGGAATTCAGCAATGAGCAAGGGACCATCATTCAATCGTATTTATTGAGCGCTCTCGTTCAATTGCAGTTTCAATTATTTACTGTGATTCCTCTATTGGTTCATATTGTTTATGTCTATCTCCTCATTAGAGTGCAAGCTCCTTGTAGGCTGGGTATGTGTCGCTTCATTTTATATGTCCTTAGCCAATCATAGTCAGTTGTATTTATCAAGCACTTACTGTGTACAGAGCACTCTACTAAGAGCTTGGGAGAGTACCATAAAACAATATTACAGACATATTTCCTGCCCACAGTGAGCTTAGGACTTCTTGGTATAGGGCAGTGGCTCTGGTGGGCCCTGAGTAAATTTTATTATTATGGTAAAGTGTCACCTAACTCTACTGAACTCTCCCAGATGCTTAGTACAGTCCTGTGCATAAAGTAGATTGTAATCTCCTTGAAGGCAGGGGCCATGTTAAATAACTCTATTGTCCTCCCCCAAGGGTTGAGTATAGAATCCTGCACCCAGGTGACTAAACTCCTTGAGGGCAGGGATCACACCTACTGATTATACTCCACCAAGTGCTCAATCCAGCCCTCTACACAGAGGAAGCACTCAATAAATACTACCGGTTAATTGATAGATGGCAACTACTTACTGAGAAGAGGGGGCAACCAGTTGACGTTAACCTCACAGTGGGAATCCAGGAACGTCAAGATTTCTCCTTTGGCCATGGACGCTCCCAGGAGTCGGGTCCGGATGAGGCCTTCCCGTTTCTTGGTACGCACTATCCTCACTTTGGAAAACCGGGCCATGTACTCTTCCAGTTTTTCCTTCAAGTGCTCTAGAAAATGGAAATGGAAGCAGAGGAGGGGGAAGGGGAGGATGGGAGGCCAGAGAAAGAACAGAGTTCATTAATCCCAGGGCCAGGGTGAATGCAGATATAAACACTGAGAGGGAGGAAGAGGCAAAAAGTTAGTTTAGCTCAGGTAACATGACCGCTCTCATTTCCAAGAAGGCAAATTGAGGAGGTTCAATCAAGCTCTCAGGCCACATTCTAGCTGAGCGCCACTGAGGGTATCCTGAAACGTGAATTGGAATCCCACCCCTGACTTCATACTCGTCATAGTAATTATGATATTTGTTAAGTGCTTACTATGTGCCAGGCACTGTACTAACCGCTGGGGTGGATACGAAGCAAATCGGGTTGGACACAGTCCTTGTCCCACACAGGACTCACAGTCACAATTCCCATTTAAAGATGAGATAACTGAGGCAGAGAGAAGTGAAATGACTTGCCCAAGGTCACACAACAGAAAAATGGTGGAGCCAGGATTAGAACCCATGACCTTCTGACTCCCGGGCCCGTACTTTAAGAGCTGAGGCATCTTGCTTCTCTAATGCCTTGCTGCTTCTCTAACTTGACTTCAATCGTATTTATTGAGTGCTTACTGTGTGCAGAGCACTGTACTAAGCCCTTGGGAGTGTACGATATGTCTGTTTCTTATTTTGTACTCTCCCAGAAGCTTAGTACAGTGCTCTGCAACGGTAAGCACTCAATAAATACGATTGAATGAATGAATGACTAACAATGTAGCATTCACCTCCCCTGCTCACAACGAGCATACAGTCTAGAGAGGGAGATAGATGGATATAAATAAATTACAGACTCGCTGAAAGAGAGTCATTGTCAAAGAGAGAAGCAACACGGCTCAGTGGAAAGTTCATGGGTTCAAATCCCAGCTCCGTCACTTGTCAGCTGTGTGACTTTGGGTGAGTCACTTCACTTCTCTGTGCCTCAGTTACCTCATCTGTGAAATGGGGATTAAGACTGTGAGCCCCACGTGGTACAACCGGATCACCTTGTATCCTCCCCAGGGCTTAGAACAGTGCTTTGCACATAGTAAGTGCTTAACAAATGCTATTATGATTATGATTATTATTGTCATTCTAGATCTTTCACTGTCCAGTGGCCATTGGCCTGCTGTCCTTCACCATCAGTTCCTGGACCAGAGCAGTGCAGGATGCCAACCAGTGCCTGGAATCTACCGTCTCAGACCAGATGGAGGTCCTGCTTCATGGTTCTTCCCACAAAGGCCTTCCCTTTGTGGCTTCCCATGAGGGTTTGTTTTGGTTGGAAGCACATGAGGAGGAATATATGTACTGTAGAAATGGCACTTCCCAAAGGGTTCGCTGCCCCTATCCCCCCATCACGGGGAAATGGCAATCTGGAAAACAAACTCGGCAACTGGTGGCCATTTGACGGGGACGGCTGATGACATGGCTAACGGAATTCGATTGTGGGAGTGAGGCAGCTGGGATGTTCCAGCCCGTTCCATCTCACTGAAGGCCACCGTACTGGAGATCGGAAAGCCAGGAGTTTGGACATGTTTCTGCTTCTAATTAAAAACTAACCGAAGGCGGAGAATCACCTCAGGGATGGACAAAACAAATCAGCTGCCTGTGATGGATTGTTTCATCTCCTTGGACATTAGCAGATGCAGTGGTTTATGAGGGAAAGGTCAAGCCAGGTGTTTGCATAGCTAGCTAGGCATGATAATAATAACAATAATAATGATACTTGTTAAGCACTTACTATGTGCTGGGCACAGTACTAAGCGCTGAGGTGGATACAAGCAAATAGGTTGGACACAGTCCCTGTCCCACCTGGGACTCAGAGTCTCAATCCCCATGTCACAAATGAGTTAACTGAGGCACAGAAAAGTGAAGTGACTTGTCCAAGGTCATACAGCAGACAAGTGGCAGAACTGGGATTAAAACCCATAACCTTTGGACTCCCAGCCCCTTGCTCTATTCACTACACCGTGCTGCTTCTCATAAAAATAATACTCACCCATGCTGGGCAGCAGCGGCATGGAAGAGAGTTGAGGGCGGAGATACAAGTTTACCGTGTGGAAGGAGGCAATGGTAAACCGCTTCTGGATTTTTACCAAGAAAACACTATGGATCCACTACCAGAACAATTGCAGATGGACAGTGGGGCATTCTGGGAGAGATGCATCTGTGGTGTCGCTGTGGGTCGGAAACAACTCGACGGCATGAGACAAGACTCTATTTACTTATTTATTTTACTTGTACATATTCTATTTATTTTATTTTGCTAATATGTTTGGTTTTGTTGTCTGTCTCCCCCTTCTAGACTGTGAGCCCACTGTTGGGTAGGGACCGTCTCTATATGTTGCCAACTTGTACTTCCCAAGTGCTTAGCACAGTGCTCTGCACACGGTAAGCGCTCAATAAATACAATTGAATGAATGAATGAATGAATGAATGAATGAATGCATGAATGAATGACAAGACTGCATTCCTTTCTATGAAAATCTGGGCATCGGGACATCATTCCAAGCAGGCATCCCTTAAGTCCGAAGTCCGTATTACAAGTCCCAGGATACCCTGAGTCCCAAATTGCACACAAATGCAGCAGGCTCCAGCCCGGAAACAGAAGACCAAACATTAGAAGTGAGCAGGAACAGTGAGTTAGGTTGACCAGCTTAACAAGGAGACAGTCCCCTTTCCAGGAAACTATTACATAATTTTTAAATTTTTTTAGAATTGCCTAGAGTGCTTATAAAAAAACTGTCCCAGCTAAATGAGGACATATGATCAGTTGATGACAAACTGGAACCTTTTGAGAAGTGTGGAATCAGCTCTCTGCACAATTGAACAACCATCTGGGGTTAAAAAATGAAACGACATTATTGCTACCCAACACTGATGTTTTAGCAGTGGCTCTACATAGGTTATTGGGTACAGGTGCTTCTGTAATGGAGATAAATAGTGAAAACGCACAGGGTTCAATTAATTACCTTTTGAAATTTTCCCCGCTGTGGAGGCTGGAATGAAAAGTTCTTCATTTAGAGACTTCAGCTACAGAAAGATATTGTAATGTAACCTGATTTTAGGTACATACCGGTGCCTTCTACACTCTGGTTCAGTGATCGTCTTAACTGTGATTTTACATTCTCGATTTCGCTCAGATCAAAAGTTTGACTTTTAATTTTGACTACCCCATAACAAACTTGCGAGACACCCTCCCTCACTCATCTCACCAGGGAACAGAGTACTGAGATGACATTAGGTGTCTTTAATGCTACAGCCTAGTACTGTAAATATTTGCTTGTAAATTAGCATTACAGATCCTCTTGGGCTTGTCTACCGCTGACATGTGCACAAGATGGAACATTGCCAAAATGAAATATTTTTACCTCAAGGGGAAAGTTCTTCCTTTCCTCCCACGGAACTGGGCAATCTGCCCATCCCAGTCTGTCACACGCTCAACACCCTGTCGTCCTCTCAGCTGGTAACAGCGTCAGTGAGCATGGCACATTTGATGTGCACCCGTGTTGTCATCTGGACTCTGCCACTTCCTTGTTGTGTGGCCTTGGACAAGTCACTTCACTTTTCCTGTGTACTGTAAACTCCTCAGTATAATCTCCCAAACACTTGGTACAGTGTGAATATAATTGATTGATTCTCTGGGCCTCAGTTTCCTAGTACTGAAAATGGAAATTAAATACCTGTTCATCCTCCTAAATGGACTGTGAGCACCACATGGGACAAGGGACTGTGTCTGACCTAACTTGTATCTGCCCCAGTTCTCGGTATAATACCTGGCCCATAGAAAGTGCTTACAGATACCAGTATTATTATTATTAGTAGAGCACCGGCTGGGAGTCAGAAGGGCTTGAGTTTTAATTCTGACTCTGCCACTTGCCTGCTGTGTGACCTCGGACAAGTCACTTCATTTCTCTGTGCCTCAGTTACCTCATCTGTAAAATAGGGATTAAGATTGTGAGCCCCATGTGGGACAACCTGATTTCCTTGTGTCTACCCCAGTGCTTAGAACAGTGCTTGACACATAGTAAGCACTTAACAAATTCCATCATCATCATTATTACTACACTCGCAGTGGTAATCCTTACTATAGACTCTTTGGGCTAGTAGGGACCTTAAAAGGCCACAATAGCAATAGTATTTTTGAACAACTTTGTAACTGGGTTAGGACACAGTTCCTGTCCCACACAGGGCTCCCCGTCTCAATCCCCATTTTATATATGCAGTAACTGAGGCACAGAGAAGTTTAGTGAGTTGTCCAAAGTCACACAGCAAGGGGGCAGGATGGGAATTAGAACCCAGATTCTTCTGACTCCCAAGCCCATCTCTATCCACTAGGCCAGGCTGCTTCTCAAGTACTCTCCCAAGTGCTTAGTACAGTGCTCTGAACAGAGACAGATCTCAATAATTTTATTAATCTCATTTTATTTTATTTTGTTAATATGTGTTGTTTTGTTATCTGTCTCCCCCTTCTAGACTGTGAGCCCGCTATTGGGTATGGACTGTCTCTATCTGTTACCAACTTGTGCTTCCCAAGTGCTTAGTACAGTGCTCTGCACACAGTAAGCACTCAATAAATACAATTGAATGAATGAATACCACTGACTGATTGAATAAATATGATCGATTCATTGATTGAGTCAAGACAGACCGGGATAGGAAAATGGGAGAGACTTAGTTATTATTCAGATACCCCTGTTCCAGCCCTTGGGGGCAGAGGGGGTAACCTGTAGAAAGGAGGGTGAGAAGGTGGAAAGGAGGGTAGAAATGAGGTCTTGTAGAAAGGAGGAGAAGAATTTCCATGGAGAAACCCAAGGCTGGAAAATAAGATGAAAGAATTTGATGTCCTTGCTTGAATGATTGAGAGACCATGAGGATCAAGCATTCCGAGAGGCAATCTGCCCTTCATCTCCAGGGAAAGAACTAAACACCCTAAATAGGTCCTTTCCCACTATGCTCTCTTTGGCCTCCACCTGTTAACACCACTTCTCTTCATTATGTCAAAATGAATTGCCTATTTACCGCAGAACTCCTGGGAGGATTGTTCTTCCTGGGGAAGACCAAACTGTAAAAGCTCTGGCATTTGCTGCCTGAGTTTACTGAAAAGCAGCATGGCCTAATGGATAGAGCACAGACCTGCGAGTCAGGGGACCTGGGCTCTAATTCTGGCTCTGCCACTAGTCTGTGGTGTGGCTTTGGCAAGTCACTTAACTTCTCTGGGCCTCAGTTACCTCATATGTAAAATGGGGATTAAGCCTGTGAGCTCCACTCATTCATTCATTCAATCGTATTTATTGAGCGCTTACTGTGTGCAGAGCACTGTACTAAGTGCTTGGGAAGCACAAATTGGCAACATATAGAGACGGTCCCTACTCTACAACAGGCTCACAGTCTAGCTATGTACGTTAAGTGCTGAGGGGCTGGGAGGGGGGATACAATAAATGGAGCAAGCCAGGGAGATTCAGACAGGTGTGGGAGAAGAGGAAAAGAGGGCTTAATCAGGGAAGGCCTCTCGGAGGAGATGTGCCTTCAACAAGGATTTGAAGCAGTGGAGTCATTGTCCGTCGGACATGAAGAGGGAAGATGTTCCAGGCTAGAGGTGTGAGGTTGGTGGTGAGAGAGACAAGATCGAGATACAGTGATAAGGTGAGCATTAGATGAGTGAAGCACGCGGGCAGGGTTGGAGCAGGAGAATAGCAAGGTGAGGTAGGAGAGGGAAGGTGATTTAGTGCTTTAAAGCCAATGGTGAGGTGTTTCTGTTTGATATGGAGGTGGATAATAATAATAATAATAATAATAATAACAATGGCATTTATTAAGCACTTACTATGTGCAAAGCAGTGTTCTAAGCACTGGGGAGGTTACAAAGTGATCAGGTTGTCCCGTGGGGGGCTCACAATCTTAATCCCCATTTTACAGATGAGGGAACTGAGGCCCAGAGAAGTGAAGTGACTTGTCCAAAGTCACACAGCTGACATTTGGCAGAGCCGGGATTTGAACCCATGACCTCCGACTCCAAAGCCTGTGCTCTTTCCACTGAGCCACGTGGGCAGCCACTGGAGTTTCTTGAGGAGTGGGCAAACGTGGCCTGAATGTTTTTGTAGAAAAATGATCCGGGCAGCGGAATGAAGTATGGACTGGAGTGGAGACAGTCAGAAGGCAGGGAGGTCAGGGAGGAGGCTGATACAATTTACACGTGGGACATGGGTGGTGTCCAACCTGATTAGCTTGTATGTATTCCACCACTTAGTACAGTGCCTAGCACATAGTAAGCACTTCACAAATTTCATAAAAACAACACAAAAACAAAAAAAACCCCATCAGGGAGCCTGTCATTCATTCATTCAATCATATTTATTGAGCGCTTACTGTGTGCAGAGCACTGTACTAAGCGCTTGGGAAGTACAAGTTGGCAACATATAGAGATGATCCCTACCCAACAGCGGGCTCACAGTCTAGAAGGGGCAGACAGATAACAAAAAAAAACACATTAACAAAATAGAATAGTAAATATGTACAAATAAAATAAATAGAGTAATAAATCTGTACGAACAAATATACGGGTGCTGTGGGGAGAGGAAGGAGGTAAGGCGGGACAATTACTAACAAACAGGATTTCCTGGTCACATCTCCCACACTGCCCAGAACCATTTTAGATGGAAACATCGATTAATCTGGCTTCCAAGAAAATGCTCTGTCAGTCCAAAAATCCCCAATCATTTCAGAGGAGATTCTGTTAAGGACTGATGATGGGATGGATTAGCAGTGAGGAAAATGCAATGAAAGGGCCTCAAAATCCCCAATTACCAAGATATACCAATTCTCTATTACTACTGCAATCAGCCCAGGCCAGCTAGCCTGGATAATGAACCACCGAAAAATACTGGGGTAAGTTGGAATCAATTATATGCTGCATTACTACATAAATATCCCTTCTGGGTGCAGGCGGGAAAACGAGAAGTCACCATTTATATTTCTCACCAACAGTAAATGGTGTACCTCAGACACCTTAAAAAAAAAAAAGCCAGGCCTCCTGTCACTAAAAATAGGCGAAAGCAGGCTAATTTGTCATTTAAAAAGAAAATAGATCATTGTTCCTTCACAGTGTTGATTAAATAAGGTAATAAATCATATGTCTGATACCTGTCAGGTACCTGCCAGGGCAAGATTGGTGCTAAAAGTGACAGTTACAGAGTCTCTGAGGAGTTGGAGTTTTATTGGCTGTCAAAGATGTGACAAGCAATGACAAAGCGTGGCATGTGTCTTTTTCTCTGATAGTTCATAAACACATTTCCTACTGCAATTCTTTTATGAGGCCTTCTTTATCTCTTTTAAAGCAGAAAAAGGAGTCTATTCCCCCCATTTCCCTTTCTCTCTTTCCCATTTCAACTCTTCTCACTGGGGGTCACATTCCAGGGAGACACCCCAAGCTCACCCCCACCAGGGCCAATAAAACCAAGGTCATTTTAGATCCTGAATGTGGGAGAATAAATGAAAGAGTAAAAGCTGTGCTTAAAGCATTCCATAATATAAATAAATATATAAATAAACCAAGTCTACCAAGTCTGTTGAATCTCCCAAGTGCTTAGTACAGTGTGCTGCACCATTAAGAGAAACAGCATGGCCTAGTAGAAAGAGCACAGGCCTGGGAGTTAGAAGCCCTGGGTTCTAATCCTGGTTCCGCCACTTGCTGGATGTGTGACATTCTTTTATTCCCTGTGCCTCAGTTTTTTTATCTGTGAAATGCGAATTAAATGCCAGTTCTAACTTCTACTTACACTGTGAACCCCAAGTTGGGCAGGGACTATGCCTGATCACACCTTGTATGTGTATAGTAAGGATTTAAATACTATTTTTTTTAATTTAAAAGCAGAAGACACGTCTAATTTAGACAAGCCCTCTTCGTCCTTAGTTTGCTTCTTCTAGAAACTGAAAATTGATATACTCTCCAGAAAGAGAAACTGCCCTCGACCTCATAGTAAAAACTCAGCTCCTTGCATCAATCAAACATCTATTACATTTGAATTGTTTTCAGAAGAATGAATACTTTTCTAGCTGACAGTTTATTTGATGGCAGTTGTCCAAAGAGAGACTGTTATTTAGTTCTGCCAGTTTCTGCTTAGTGCACAGGACTATCCAGTGCTTACACATAGTAAACGCTTAACAAATGCCATCATTATTACTATTACTGGAGTGTAGGATTGATGGTATACTCCATTTGCCCTCACAGAGAAGGAGGAAGAGCAGTCTCTTCAGATATTCAAGGATTTCTTTCGAACATTTTCAAAGGGCACTTAGCTTATTCTTTGTTGCTAAGTTACAATTACTACTTTACTGCTAATTCTATAAATATTCTCAGGAAAAAAAACCTGGAAATTTAGGGAAAAAATTTAGGGAAAGATTTTAGAGAGTTTTACTTTTAACCTGCATTTATTTCTGACCCAAATGTATCTGTTTAGTGTATGTTTCTTGTAGTAGAGCCCAAAAATCATTGCGGTAAAATTGAAATGTCTAGGATCAACAGCTTGCAGTATCAACAGTATGGATCCTTGAATGTGACAAGCTAACAGTGCAGACTGTCAAACTGTAACCTTACCTAACCCTCACTTTAACTCTGACCCTAACTTGAATTCTCTCTCATTCTACTCTCACTGTGCCCTACTCTCACTTTGATCGGTCTTGACATCGTTCCACATCTGATTTCCCACCGTGTCAGATTCTTGTAGATTGCAACATCTCAGTGACCTCTTGACATTGATTGTCTTCTATAGGGCTGGGTGAGACAGACACTTCCTCTCCAACAAAATACATAGTCCCTGGGGATGATTAGAAATTGGTATAAGGATAATAATACTTGCGTTATTCAAGTCCTTAGAATGGGCCAAGCACTGTATCACATGCTGGGGTGCGTACAAGGTAATCAGGAGAGATACAGTGCCTGTCCCACATGGGGCTCACATTCTAAGTAGGAGGGGGAACAGGTGTGGAATCCCCATTTTACAAATAAGGAAACACAGGCACAGGGAAATTAAGTGACTTACCCAAGGTCACAAATATACATCTAGCTTTATTTCTACTTATTCTGATGACTTGACACCTGTCCACATGTTTTGTTGTCCGTCTCCCACTTCTAGACTGTGAGCCTGTTGTTGGATAGGGACCATCTCTATATGTTGCCAACTTGTACTTCCCAAGCATTTAGTACAGTGCTCTGCACACCGTAAGCATTCAATAAATACGATTGAATGAATGAATGATTAGAACCCAGATCGTCTGGCTCTTGGGCCTGCAATCTTTCCACTAGGCCATGCTGCTTCCTGGTGTGTCTGCTCTCCTGGACTAAGTAGACGGTAAGGAAATAATTGTATTGCACTATCTCTACCCTCCCTGGGGGCATTTGGTCTGCTTCTTCTGAGTTTCTGGGATGTGCCCGCTCACATTTGCCAAACAGTGTTCCCTCTCCTTCTAATCTCTTCTTAAATGCCACCTCCTCCAAAAGGCCTTCCCTGATTAATCCCCTGACTCTTTTAACTACACACTATCTTTGTCCACAAGGAGCTTCCAGTAGTTGAGCATCCATAGAAACTCAACTACTGTAAGCTCAGCATACATAGAAATGGGGACACATTCCTAAGCGCTTAGTATAGTGCTCTGCACACAGTAAGCACTCAATAAATACGAATGAATGAATGAATTCCTGATAACTCACCCACAAACAAGTGAAAGAATCTTATTGAATAGATTGCTCTCAGCTGCAACATCACTTCCTTTCTCTCTTCTCTCCCCTCCTCAGTACAATAAATGGTAATTAACAGAATCAGCTCCTTGTCCTAATTGTTCCAAGGTCCTCTTACTTCAGTCACCCTTTGTTCCTTTAGCCAGTTTGCTTAGCAAATGCCTAGATTGTTCATGAAGCAGTCTCAAGAGGTCATCTAATCCGCCTGCAGCGTGGCTCAGTGGAAAGAGCCCGGGTTTTGGAGTCAGAGGTCATGGGTTCAAATCCCAGCTCCGCCAACTGTCAGCTGTGTGACTTTGGGCCAGTCACTTAACTTCTCTGTGCCTCAGTTACCTCATCTGTAAAATGGGGATTAAGACTGTGAGCTCCCCCGTGGGACAACCTGATCGCCTTGTAAACTCCCCAGCGCTTAGAACAGTACAATGCACATAGTAAGCACTTAATAAATGCCATCATCATCATCATCATCATCATCATCTCTCTGTCTCTGTTCAGGATGGTACTGAAGCCATCCCATATGATGATGACGACTTTCTTACACAACCCCAGAGGTTTCCACAAATCATGCTGAGATGTTGTGGTGTAGTGGATAGAGAACACTACATTGGAAGTCAGAAGGTTGTGGGTTCTAATCCCAGCTCTTCCACTTGTATGCTGTGTGACCTTGGCAAGTCACTTCACTTCTCCGTGCCTCAGTTACCTCATCCATAAAATGGGGATTGAGACTGTGATGTGGGACAGAGACTGTGTCTAACCTGATTTGCTTGTATCCACCCCAGTGCTTGGTACAGTACACAGTAAGCACTTAACATATACCACAATTATTAGTATTAACCCTCCAGCACCTATGCGACTCATTCATTTATTCATTCCTTTGCATTTTTTGAGCACTTACTGTGTGCAGAGTACTGTACTAAGCACTTGGGAAGCACAAGTTGGCAACATATAGAGACAGCTCCTACCCAACAACGGGCTCACAGTCTAGAAGGGGGAGACACAACAAAACAAAACACCTAGACATGTCAAAATCACCATTAACAAAATAAATAGAATAGTAAATATGTACAAGTAAAATAAATGCAGTAATAAACCTTTACAAATATATACAAGTGCTGTGGGGAGGGGAAGGAGGTAGGGTGTGGGGATGGGGAGGAGGAGAGGAAAAAAGGGGCTCAGTCTGGGAAGGCCTCCTGGAATTCATGTGTATATGGACCAGTTTGCAGTTGTACACTTCAATCAATCATATTTATTGAGCACTTACTGTATGCAGAGCACTGTACTAAGCGTTTGGGAGAGTACGATATAACAAAGGTGGCAGACACATTCCCTGACCTCAGTAAGCTTTCCTTTCTTCTCTAGACTATAAGCTAAATGGGAGCAGGGAATGTGTCTGTTTTTTGCTAGATTGTACTCTCCCAAGTGCTTAGTACGGTGCTCTGCACACAGTAAGCGCTCAGTAAATACGACTGAATGGATTTTCGTTCTTTACTTCAGTCACCGGCATTTCATGCCTTTGAGAGTAAGTTTGCATCTCTGTTGGCAAACAGAGAAGTTCAGTCCTCCATTGGAGGAAAATCCAACAACCCAATGGTCAGTCCTCCATTGGATTGTTATATTCGTTGAGGTTGGGGCCAGGTTTCCTATTCCTGTTTAACTCCTTACAAAACATGTTGCCTCAAACCTCAGCCAGCTGGAGGTGCTCAATTAATTCTATTGATTGGGCTCACATTTTCTGTAACTGTTCAAACTGTTAACATTGGGACCTTTACAAGGCTTCACAGTTTTCACCTCATTCAAATAGACAAAATCCCATTTTTCTACGGTCCCCTCTCCTGGCAGTTTTGTTCTAGATGTGGAAAATAATTATGATTCCCATAGCTCTTGGGACGTCTTGGTATATTCATGAACTATTACGGGAGTACACAAGAAAAGAAAATCCATAAATCATTATTTCAACAATTTCACTAACGATACAGGCAACAAAAGGTTTGAGAAGCATTTACGTCCATGCTTGTCTCAGGGGTGAGCCACTGACATTAAGCAGACAAGAGAAATCACACACATGAAGGAGAATTTTTTTGGCCCAACAACGTGGATTTTTTTTTTTTAATGGGTCGATTAATTTTCCAAGTGTTCATTTACAAACTGTTCTCCAGCATCCCCAACTGAGATTCCTGAACCTTGCAGGCTGAAGAAAAAGTAAAGCTGGATGCAAATTGGAGTTCAGTCAGTGCTCCTGTAACATGATCGTTGCATCATACTGTACTTCCCAAGCGCTTAGTATGGTGCTTTGCACATAGTAAGCTCTCAATAAATGGAACTGAATGATCAATTCCTGAAAAACCTGGCACTTAAGAAACACTCAGTTGTAATTCTCGTCCACAAACTAGAACTGTCTCCTCAATTATCTGGCACACTGAACAGGTTCACATTGTAAGAAGAGTTATATAATTTCCTAATCATGTTCTAGCCAAAAATATGCACTGAAATAATAATAATAATAAAAACAATGGTACTTGTTAAGCACTTACTATGTGCCAAGCATTAATCTAGGTGTTGGGGTAGATACAATTAGTGCTCAAAAAATACACTTTATTGATTGACCGGAACCTAGTAGAAACAGTGGGAAACCTCCCAGATTTGATGGAATGCTTATGATTAGCTGCAATATCTTCTTTCTCAGCCCAAGAAGGGGAGGAGCCCTTCAGATGCCATTTTCATTAGCATTATTGTCACCTTTAGCAAGATCATTAACTGGCATTAATCTAGATTTTCTAAAAGTTTTTTTAGAAGCCTAATTAATGCTCCCCTTAATTTTTCTGGTTTCTCCATGCTGCTTCAGAGAGATATTAAAGGGACAAAATTATTCCAGCTTTTTGACTCAAATCCCAGCTCTGCCAACTGTCAGCTATGTGACTTGGGGCAAGTCACTTAACTTCTCTGTAAAATGGGGATTAAAACTGTGAGTCCCCCTTGGGATAACCTGATCACCTTGTAACCTCCCCAGTGCTTAGAACAGTGCTTTGCACATAGTAAGTGCTTAATAAATGCCATCCTTATTATAAGAACATGCAGAGGTGTCTTAAGGGATCACTAAGTTAATGGATGTGAAAAAATGTGTCACTGAGCAACGGCTGCCTAAAAGTCTACATTTTTCTTGTGGCACTTGAAAGACCAGTATCCAAAGTTACTGCACTGACTGCCATAATTATGTGGGCTTTTCTTGTTAAGATCAAGGGAACTTTCACTTTTCAGACTTGATGGGAATGCTTGCCTTAGCCAATTTGAACTTCCATAAGGTGGTAATTGGAATAAGAGGGAAGAGTCTGGAAAAACATGAAAGTTAAATTTATCTTTCTAGTTAGCAACCTATGCAGATGTATGCACAAAATATGTTAGCTCGTTAAAGACATATACCAATCAAAGCTACTTACCGAGTGCTCACTGGGATGATTGATGATGATTGTGGCATTTGTTAAGTGCTTACTATGCACTTGGTACTGTACCAAGCGCTGGGGTAGATGCAAGATAATCAGATCAAATGCAGTTGAGCAGCCTCACTGCCATCATATTAGGTCTTAATATCCACCCCTTATGTGCTCTCAAGTTAATCAATCGTATTTGTTGCCATGTTGTACTTTCCCAAGTGCTTGGTGTGGTGCTCTGCCGGCAGTAAGTGCTCAATAAATATGATTGAATGAATGAATGAATTGATTTATATTGATTTCTGTTTATTTGTATTGATGTCTGTTCCCCCTCCAAGACTGTGAGCTCGTTGTGGGCAGGGATTGTCTCTCTTTATTGCTATATTGTACTTTCCCAAGCACTTAGTACAGTGCTCTGCACCCAGCAAGTGCTCAATAAATACGAATGAATGAATCAATACTATGTACAGAGCACTATACTAAGCGCTTGTGAGAGTATAGTACAACAGAATTAGCAGAAACATTCCCTTTCATTCATTCATTCAATTGTATTTATTGAGCACTTACTGTGTGCAGAGCACTGTACTAAGCGCTTGGGAAGTACAAGTTGGCAACATATAGAGACGGTCCCAACCCAACAGCGGGCTCACAGTCTAGAAGGGGGAGACAGACAACAAAACCAAACATATTAACAAAATAAAATAGAATAGCAAATATGTACAAGTAGAATCGAGTAATAAATATGTACAAGCATATATACATATATACAGGTGCTGTGGGGAGGGGGATGAGAGGGAGAGAAAGGAGGGGGCTCAGTCTGGGTCTCATTCTCCCTGCCCATAATGAGCTTCTAGAGGGGGAGACAGACATTAATGTGGATAAATAATTGATAATATATAATTTAAAGATCTGTACAAAAGTGCTATAGGGTTAGGGAAGGAGCAGATGTCAAATGTCCAAAGGTCACAGGTTGAAGTACATAGACAAGGCAGAAGGAGAGATAGCCAGAGTGGGGGGAGGAGGGTTCAATCCAGAAAGGCTCAGTTAAATGCTAACTATAGTGATCAATAAATGCCATTGATTTATTAATTGCTGTGATGAGCAGTGCTCATTTTCTCCATCTGGCCATGTACTTGACTACTTTCTAGATTGCTTCCCATTGTCCTTCCATTATTCTTTATAACACTCGAACAACAACTCTCAAACTATTTGGTGATTATCTAGCCAGAGAACCAAGGAAACACCATCCGAATACAAAGGAACATTCTCATCAATTCTTTCCAATAAATGCCACTAGTCATTTATCCTTTATGTTTGATGCCCGGTGGATTCTGAGGTTTTGAATGTTTCAGATCACCTCAACCAATCTATCAGTGGAATTTATAAGCAGAGCACTATACTAAGAGCTTGGGAGAATCCAGCAGAGTCAGTAGACATGAGCCCCGCTTTCAAGGACTTTACAGTCTAAGCCAGAATGCCCACTTGGCCAAAGATGCTTAGGGTCTTGTGGTTTAACCTTGCACTGACCTTGGCAATGGAGAATAGATCAAGTCACATGCTGATCGTTCAGCAACGGTGGGAAAAACTGAGCAGTGTGGAAGGAGCTGGAGTAAACCATTTCCTTTTGTGGCTAGTTGGGCCACGAGATGCATGGCCCTCTGGCTCTATTCCAACAGGTGTTCAGCAGGGGGGATAATATATGACCTCGGGCAATTCACCTGAAATACCTCAACATCACTGCAACACTAAACAAGGGAGATCTGGAATCACTCTGAGGATGAAAATTGTTTTCTGATCCTAAATTCCTTCCAGACAAGAGAAAATGAGCCTCTTTTAGGTAGGCTTGTAACCCCTAAAGAGTTCATAGCTGGGACCTGTTCCAGTACCATCCAAACATGTTCTTGAGGTCAAACACATTTTATTGGTAAAGAGTTAGTGAAAGACTCATCCTCCTTCTCAATCTGCTCCCTTCAGTGCAAGTGACAAAATGGTGAAAGCCTTTAGTATTCTGCTTCTGACCGTCTCTCAGGAAGCTCTGTGAATCCTGAAACCCACATGAAGCACAGAGTTTTTGTCACTCGTTTTTAAAGGGGTAAAGAAAATGAGAGTCGGAAGCCTATAATAATAATAATGAATAATGATGGCATTTGTTAAGTGCTTACTATGTGTGAAGCACTGTTCTAAGTGCTGGGGGGATACAGGGTGATCAGGTTGTCCCACGTGGGGCTCCAGTCTTAATCCCCATTTTACAGATGAGGCAACTGAGACCCAGAGAAGTTAAGTGACTTGCCCAAAGTCACACACCTGACACGTAGCAGAGCCGGAATTAGAACCCATGACCTCTGACTCCCAAGCCCGGGTTCTTTCCACTGAGCCACGATGCTTCCCAATTAAACACACACACAAATGTGATTTTGAACCTTTGCTAGCAGCAATTGTGACATGAGACTGATTTTCTTTAAAATAATCCAGACCTTCCTTCTGTGGTCATTTGCAGCAGCTGCAAAACAGTTCTTTTTTTTTTTTTTACCTCAGCTGGGGATTGGATTTTTCTCCTTCTCCCCACATCACAGGACTTTCCTAGTCCTAGATCTATACTGCTGTTCATGTTCAAGGCTCTGTTTGGTGAGATGGAAGAGGAAGCAGAAGAAATACAAATTAGGGATACATAATATTAAAGGGCATACGCTTCCCTGTTCTTCAACTAATCTGCAGTGTTGTTGCTTCACTACATAATGAGTGAAGCATCGATGGGTAATTAAGCATCACCTAATGACAGTGTGAGTCGTTAATCAAGCAATAATTCCACAGGTTGTCATTAAAGGATGAGTCAGGGTTGTTCATGGGCCTTTCACCCCCCCCCCCCCCCGCCCCGTTGCTATAAACTTCTAGGTAAAATGAGCTCTGTAATTGGAAAATCAAATCATTTTACCTGTAGAATCCTTTTCTTTCTGGCTGAAATAGGCCTATTTATGCCACTAAGTTGTGTGTTTCCTATTCGGAGCCTGCACACGCAAACGAGCGCACACACACAGATGCACATACACACCTTTCTCCCCTTGCTCCCCTCCCGCTCGGCCCCCCAATTACCAACATGGACGGAGAGTCAGGAGGACCAAATTCTAATCCCAGCTCTGCCACTCATCTGCTATGTGACCTTGGATAAATCACTTAATTTCTCTATTCTCGGGTTTTCTCATCTTTAAAATGGGGGTAAGCTATCAGATGTCCCTACCTCTTAGACGGTGAGCCTCATGAAGACTAGGGACTGCATCTGAGATAATCAGAGAAGCAGTGTGGCTCAGTGGAAAGAGCCCGGGCTTGGGAGTCAGAGGTTGTGGGTTCTCATCCTGCCTCTGCCACTTGTCAGCTGTGTGACCTTGGGCAAGTCACTTAACTTCTCTGTGCCTCAGTTACCTCATCTGGAAAATGGGGATGAAGACTGTGAGCCCCACGTGGGACAACCTGATCACCTTGTATCCCCCCTGTGCTTAGAACAGTGCTTCACACATAGTAAGCACCTAATACCAGCATCATTATTATTATTAGTATTATTTTCCATCCATCAATCAATCAGTGGCGTTAACTGAGCACTTATTTGGTGCAGAACACTACGCTAAACACTTGGGAAAATACAAGAGTCAGTAGACATGATCCCTGTCCACAAGGAGCTCATGGTCTAGAGAATAATAATAATAATGGCATTTGTTAAGCGCTTACTATGTGCAATGAAGACTGTGAGCCCGTTGTTGGGTAGGGACCATCTCTATATGTTGCCAACGTGTACTTCCCAAGTGCTTAGCACAGTGCTCTGCAAACAGTAAGCACTCAATAAATACAACTGAATGAATGAATGAACTTGTATCTACTCCAGGCTTAGCATTTCCTCATGTTTTCAAGACAGTTATACATCGATGTACATCCCTGGTCCCTCTAGCTCACCTCGTCCAACGATAAACCCCTCTTCCCTTGCAAATCCTCTCCACCTAATTTTCTCATCACAGTTCGTTCATTCATTCAATCGTATTCATTGAGCACTTACTGTGTGCAAACAGACACAGTCCTGCCCAAAACGAGCACACAGTTTGCAACACCGCAATCCTCCCCGACTCTCAAACCATGCATGGGGGCATTTTCCCAGCCTACTTCCTCTTTTCAACCCCAACATTCAGTTTGTCACCAAATTCTGCCATTTTTTCCTTTACAACAGTTCCAGAATCAGTGCTTTCTTGTCCATTCAAACAGCCAGCACTCTGATCCAGCTGCTTGTCATATCTCGCCTTGACTACTGCATCAGCCTCCTTGCTGATTTCCCTGCCTCCTGACTTGCCCTTCTCCAGGTGATACTTCACTCGGGTGCTGGGATCTCCCCACTCCTCCAAAACCCTCCAAATGTTAAGATTCCTCTCCACATCAAACAGAAACTCCCGACCACTGACTTTGAGGCAATCAGCTGTCTTGTGTTGTCTTATGCTTTCTAGTCATCTCCGATCCATAGCGAAGCCATGGACACATAATGATAATAATAATAATGATGGCATTTATTAAGCACTTACTATGTGCAAAGTACTGTTCTAAGCACTGGGGAGGTTACAAGGTGATCAGGTTGTCCCACAGGGGGGCTTATAGTCTTAATCCCCATTTTACAGACGAGGTAACTGAGGCACAGAGAAGTTAAGTGACTTCCCAAGCGCTTAGCACAGTGCTCTGTAAACAGTAAGCACTCAATAAATACAACTGAATGAATGAACTTGTATCTACTCCAGGCTTAGCATTTCCTCATGTTTTCAAGACCGTTATACATCGATGTACATCCCTGGTCCCTCTAGCTCACCTCGTCCAAAGATAAACCCCTCTTCCCTTGCAAATCCTCTCCACCTAATTTTCTCATCACAGTTCATTCATTCATTCAGTTGTATTCTTATAGTCTTAATCCCCATTTTACAGATGAGGTAACTGAGGCACAGAGAAGTTAAGTGACTTGCCCAAAGTCACATAGCTGACAGTTGGCGGAGCTGGGATTTGAACTCATGACCTCTGATTCCAAAGACCGTGCTCTTTCCACTGATCCACGCTGCTTTCCCAGAACACCCCACCTCCATCTGCCATCATTCTGGCGGCATATCCACTGAGTTTTCTTCATAAAAATATGGAAGTGGTTAATCGTTGCCTTCTTCCGTGCAGTAAACTTGAGTTTCTGCCCTCTACTCTCTCTCCTGCTGCTGCTGCCCAGTGCAGATGAGTTTGACTTGCAGCAGATTGCCTTCCACTCGCTAGCCACTGCTCATTACAAATGGAAGGGGTATGCCTCTGGCTTGACTCTCCCTCCTGTAGCACAGACTGGTAGAGTACTAGAAACTCTCCAAGTGCGATCCTTAGAGGGGAATAACTTATTCATCCTCTTTTTCCACTACAGTATAGTTCACTCACTTTCTTCTTAAGCTGCCTCACTCACTGTGTCTCATTCTCCTCTCTCCTGATGCTAACCTCTTGCAGAATCCCTGACTCCTGTCTGGAACACTCTCTCATTTCACATCTGGCAGATCACTACTCTCCCCATCTTCAGTGTATTTAATAGTAATAATGATGGCATTTGTTAAGCGTAATTTGTTAATTTGTTAATTTGTTAATCGTATTTGTTAAATACGATTGATTGATTAAGCGCTTACTATGTGCAAAGCACTGTTCTAAGCGCTGGGGGGGATACAAGGTGATCAAGTTGTCCCACGTGAGGCTCACAGCCTTAATCCCCATTTTACAGATGAGGTAACTGAGGCTCAGAGAAGTTAAGTGACTTGCTCAAGGTCACACAGCAGACATATGGCGGAGCCGGGATTCGAACCCCTGACCTCTGACTCCAAAGCCTGTGCTCTTTCCACTGAGCCACACTGCTTCAATTTATTAATACATGGTAATATTGATTGATTATGCACAGTAATAAGGGGTATTTGTTAAACACATAGTAAGGGCTTAACAAATCCCAATCAATCAACGGTATCTATTCAGCGCTTCCTGTATGCAATGCATTCATTCATTCATTCAATCAATCGTATTTACTGAGCGCTTACTGTGCACAGAGCACTGGACTAAGCACTTGGGAAGTACAAGTCGGCAACATATGGAGACGGTCCCTACCCAACAACGGGCTCACAGCCCCTATCAAGTGCTTGGAAGCATTAAATACAATACAGCTGGTAGACACGTTCCCTACCCACAGGGAGCTTATGGTCTAGAGATGAGCTTACAGTCTAGATACCACAAAAACACAAGTTTCTTGCTGGGAAAATGCAGTCCTCCTCTAGACTGTAAGCTCACTGTGGGAAGGGAATGTGTCTATTGTTGTATTGTACTCTCCCAAGTGCCTAGGACAGTGCTCTACACTTGGTAAGTGTTTAATAAATACGATTGACTGATTGATTGGAAAGCCTATCTGTCTTTTGATATTGAGCCCCGGATGGACCCATTTTCCCCTTGAGGACACCAAGCTGGTCAGGCCAGGAAGCCACGGCAGTTGTGGCTTTGGAAGAACTTCTGTATAATTCTGTACTATTCCTCTATTCGAGTAAACTTTCGGTCTATTTTAGCTTTTTTGGAAAATGCATATTTCTGACTTTTCAAAACTGCTTATTCCAATAATCCTACCCTGAGCTTTTCCCCTTTGGTCGGATGTTATAGCTCAGCTTTGCGGAATATTAAGAAAACAAGAAGTCAGCAAAACAGTATTTCATCTCTTCCATCAATGCCAACACTGCCTACATACTAAGGCTCTTTGGAGTCTCAGAATGCAGGGGCTATCTGCTTCATTAGATAACCACTGGTGGGGCGAGGAAAATCTACATCTCCTTAGTGTGAAGATTCAATTTACTGTCAGGAAAAGCTCTAAAGTTTTGAGGAATAAGCACACAACCAGCCAATTTTTCTTCCTCTTATTAAACCTGTTATTAAGTGCTTAGTACAGTGCTTTGCACCCAGTAAGTGCTCAATAAATACTGTTGAATGAATGAAATCTCTGGTGAGAAAGACGTATGATTCCTTCCATTGCCAAACAAAGATCTGGAAGAACTGTCAAGGTTATTTTCTGCTCTCAGTTGAGCACTTCTGCAGGAGTACAACTGTACTGATTTACATACCTACATACACTGAGAATAATAATAATAATTGTGGTATTTGTTAAGCACTTACTATGTGCCAGGCACTGCACTAAGTGCTGGGATGGATTCAAGCAAATTGGGGTGGACACAGTCCCTGTCCCGTGAGGGTCTCATAGTCTCAATCCTCATTTTACAGGTGAAGTAACTGAGATGCAGAGAAGTGAAGTGACTTGCCCATGGTCACACAGCAGACAAGTGGCAGAGCTGGGATTAGAACTCATGACCTTCTGACTCCCAGCCTGTGATCTATGCACTGCTCCATGCTGCTTCTCAGTTCCTTCATCTGCAAAATGGGAATGCAATACCCTGTTCTCCCTACTTCTCAGACTGCGAGCCCCGGGGGGACCTGATTACCTTGCATTCATTCAATCATTCAATCGTAATTATTGAGCACTTTCTGTGTACAGAGCACTGGGATAGTACAACATAACAAGCAGACACAGTCCCTGCCCACAATGAGCTTACAGTCTAGAGGATGAGCAGCCTCTACCTGAGCACTTAGTACAGTGCTTGGCATATAGTAAGCGCTTAGCAAATACAGTGATCATACAATTGTGTACATGCAGTTACATAATGTGTATATATAGAGAGAGATCAGATATTGATACATCTATTTCTCTCTATACATACCAATCTCCTCTTCCTCCTACCTATAAATCACTTCATTGTGTCTCTCCTACTAAATGGTAAGATTCTAAAGGTCAGGGATTACATCTATGAACTCTGGCAGGGCTGGGATCAGAATTAGGGTCTCATCATATTCTTGTGAATATCATCAGGGAGAACAGAATCAATTATGTCATATATATTGCAGATTTCAGGAACCCCTTGAATGGTGCCAATAAGCTAGCAGGTTTCCAGAGTTCTTTCAGCATCCTACCATGGAAGGAGATTCTAATATCTAGCATTCCCTGCCATCCTCTTGACTCTAAACTCGTTGTGTGCAGGAAATGTGTCTGTTCTATTGCTATGTTGTACTCCTCCAAGCATTTAGTACAGAGCACACAGTTAGGGCTCAAATCTGACTGATCAGAATTGCAGCCTTTGATCACAAACATTTCCAAGGTATGACATTCAGAGTTATTCCCTGCTTTTTTTCCCCTCTCACATCCTCCTTTCCTTGAGTCTTCTCTGTTCTCTTGCATCCTCCTTTGCTTCTCCAGGGCCAATCACATGAATGAAACTGGTTTGGTGTAAAGCACAACCTTGGACAAGTTAGCCAAAAACGGAAAAGTGATTTTGCAGTGCAGATCACAAATGCTGAACATTCAAGTTGAATTTCTGTTTCTTTTGGGGGAGAGGAATCAAAGACTTTCTAGAACAAAAGCCAATTTTAATTTCCCAGGAGTCGATTATTTTCTCTGAAAATCTCCAGTGGTTTTCAAACAGCTCTTCAAATTAGTCTGAACCCAGGATTAATACACACTTGACAGAGATCATTGGATATAAGGAATTTTCACACCCCCTCTTTCCTAGTCTCCCCTCCACCCTTCTTCCCTTTTTTTAACCTCTCAATCTATCAAAGATATTTATTGAGCACTTACCGAGCGTAGAGCACTCTACTAAGTGCTTGAAAGAGTTAGAAGCTCATTGTGAACAGGAAATATGTCTGTTATATTGTTATACTATACTCTCCCAAGCACTTAGTACAGTGGTCCATGCACAATATGTGTTCAATAAATATGACTGATGGCTACAATATAATAGAGTTGGTAGAAACAATCCCTGTCCTCAAGGATTTTAAAATCTAGTTGGGGAGACAGATGATGAAATAAAATTAAAGCTTAGAGTATAAGGAGATATACAAAAGTGCTGTAGGGCTGGGGTGTTTAGAGAAGCAGCATGGCTCAGTGGAAAGAGCCGGGGCTTGGGAGTCAGAGGTCATGGGTTCGAATCCCAGATTTGCCACTTCTCAGCTGTATGACCTTGGGCAAGCCACTTAACTTCTCTGTGCCTCAGTGGCCTCATCTGTAAAATGGGGATGAAGACTGTGAGCCCCACGTGGGACAACCTGATCACCTTGTATCACCCCCAATGCTTAGAACAGTGCTTTACACATAGTAAGCACTTAACAAATACCATTATTATTATTACTATTATCAAAGTTTTAACAGGGCACAGTTCCAAGTGCATTGGCTTCACAGAAAGAAGGACAAGATGGGGATTCTTTTCACTCCATATTTTCATTTCCTTACATTCAATGAATATCACTTATTGAGAACTCACTGTGCTCAGAGACCTGTACTAACTGTCCCCTTTAAATGTGGGGTACTATACTACTTAATTTTTCATTCGACCCTTCATTTTTCTCTCTCAGTCAATCAATGACTTTATCAATCTATTTATTGAGCTCCTACTGCAAGCAGAACACTGACACTAAATGCTAGGGAGAGTACAGTAGAGTGAGGAGGCAATCCCTATGATTAAAGGCTCACAAATTAGGAGTCCAGGTTTTCCTGTGGTGATGAGCCTTTATGTTGTTGGGTCTACCAACTCTGTTATATTGTACTGTCCCAAGTGCTTAGTACAGTGCTCTGTGTGCAGTAAGCAGTCAATAAATTTGATTGATTGGGTTGCTCGGAGAATGAACCCAAAGGGAGTGAACTGCTCCTCAACTTCGATAACTAATCTTCCTGGGATGGTACGGCAACCCAGCCTTCTCTGGAAGACTTTGTTCACCTCAAGGAATTGGACTGTATTCCCAGAGAGTTTTATGGTCATCACAAGGGGTGGGAGGAGAGAGGGAGAGGAAGAGGGAGAGAGAGAGAGAGACAGAGAGACAGACAGACAGACAGACAGACAGATAGACCGACCCCCGGCCTTTGAATTTATAGGATGTCTTTTCTCCCGTGAGTTCTGCCATCTCAGAATCTGGGGGACAGACTTATCCAAGAATTCCATTTTAGTTTCCACTCCACTGTTTCTTAACGCACAGGCCCCCACCCTGATCTGCTGGGAACACCTCCCACCTCCATATTTATAGCCTCGATCCTTAAGAATTCACCTTTTCTAAAAGCTTTGCCCTTTCCCAAGGGTTTAAACAACTTGCTTTCTACTTAAAATGACTGGTTGCTCTTTCTCTTTAATCACCACATCAACATCTGCTACTGAAGCCGAGATGACCTCAGCATGCTATTCAGCTGGACAGTCCAGCTGCTGTTTCCACAAATCAGGGCTCAGGGGAACTAGGGAAAATCTATCCTCTGGTAGGAATTACGTTACTGTCCCCAAGAATAGCCACCTACCCGACTAGGATCATCCGTGTCCGGAATATGCACTCTTTGTAAACCAACCATTAACTTTCAATTACACACTGAGGGTCTCTAAAGAGAACATATGCTGGGCTGATGGCATGAATAGCCTCTGGAAGGTGAGGAGGAGGAGGAGGAATGATGTCAGCTAGATCTGGAATTTTAGGAACATTTCCCATCTTTAGATTGAGTTCGCACAGCTCTCCTTTCCCATGGACTTTTAATAATTATGAAAATAATGATGGTAGTAATAATGATTTTTAAGATCTTGGAATGTACTATGCTACGTGTTGGGTTAGACACAAGATACTCAGGTTGGATAAATCAGTGTCCCACGTGGGGTTCACAGTCTATGGGGGAGGAAGAACAGGTATTTAATCCTATTTTACATACAAGGAAATTGAGACACAGGGAAGTTAAGCGATTTGCTGAAAGTCTAGAGCAGGTCTAGGCTGAAAGCTCATTGTGGACAGGGAATGTGTCTGCTTATTGTACTCTCCCAAGCACTTAGTATCCCGACTCTGCCAATTGTCGGCTGTGTGACTTTGGGCAAGTCACTTAACTTCTCTGTGCCTCAGTTCCCTCATCTGTAAAATGGGGATTAAGACTATGAGCCCCAGGTGGGACAACCTGATCACCTTGTATCCCCCCAGTGCTTAGAAAAGTGCTTCACACAAAGTAAGCACTTAAATACCATCATTATTATTATTATTACAATGCTCTGCACACAGTAAGCAATCAATCAATATGATTGAATTCAATGAATGAATGAAGGTCACATAGCAGACAAGGTGGCTGAGCTAGATGAGAACCCAGGTGTCCTGACTCCTTTTGTCGTTTCTGAAATTCCAGTCAGTCCTGGCCCATCCTGGGACCTGTCTATGCCTTCTAGGTAGGTGGCGGGCCTTGAAGGGAGCTACGGATGCACACGGACTTCCCTGATGACAGGGGCTAGTGGCCGTTTGTGAGCGTGCTTATGTACCACTTGCTGCTGGCATGGTTGTGGGTTCTTTCTGCCAACTCAGCCAAGTTGGAAGCAGGCTCGGGCCCCCATTTGCTCCTGACATGACCAGAGAATCTGTGCACCAGACTACCAGCAGGCAAGGGAGCAGGAGGAGCTGGGTGGGTTTCATCCTTTGCCCGGGCCTCATCCCTGGAAGCCCTGTGGAGATAAGCATTATTTCGGAGTGCGATGTCTCCCAAGATGATCTGGATATAATAATAATAATGGCATTTATTAAACACTTACTATGTGCAAAGCACCGCTCTAAGCGCTGGGGAGGTTACAAGGTGATCAGGTTGTCCCATGTGGAGCTCACAGTCTTCATCCACAGTTTACAGATGAGGTAACTGAGGCACAGAGAAGTGAAGTGACTTGCCCAAAGTCACACAGCTGACAAACAGTGGAGCCGGGATTTGAACCCATGACCGCTGACTCCAAAACCCGTGCTCTTTCCACTGAGCCACGCTGCTTCCGTACTCCGGGACTTCCCTCTAGACTATAAGCTCGCGGTGGGCAGGGAATGTGTCTACCAACTCTGTTATACTTTACTTTCCCAAGCGCTTAGTACAGTGGTCTGCATGCAGTAAGCTCTCAAATATGATTTGGTTTGATTTAGGGGGTCACCCTTCTGCCTCATCATTTGATGGTCACCGTGGCAAAGGGGAGTTACTGTTCGTAGTGCTGAAGAATCCAGATCCCATTTTTCTGGAAGGCTCAAATGCCCCAGCTGCTACCAGTGCTTGGAACCATTTTGGACCACATTCCCAAAGAACAATCTGGTCCCTAGTGATTGTTTTATCAAATCACTTTCGATCAAGCATCTGTGGAACAGTGCAATAAATTTTGTTCATCGTTATCATTGGTACCAGGAGCAGAGCACCAAACTGGGCCACGTGAAAGAAGACATGGATCCTATCCACAAGGATCTTACCATTCTACTCTCCCTTTCCCACGGACACCCCAGCAGGAGGACTAATAAATGAAGCTGACCCAAAGTCGGACCGAAGAGGGCAAGGACATGTTAGCCACAGTAATAATGATAATAATAATAACGTTGGTATTTGTTAAGCACTTACTATGTGCAAAGCACTGTTCTAAGTGCTGGAGGGATACAAGGTGAACAGTTTGCCCCACATGGGGCTCACAGGCTTCATCCCAATTTTACAGATGAGTGAACTGAGGCCCAGAGAAGTGAAGTGACTTGCCCAAGGTCACACAGACAACAAGTGGCAGAGCCAGGATTAGAACCCATGACCTCTGACTCCCATGCCCAGGCTCTTTCCACTGAGCCACACTGCTTCTCTGGCCTAGGTGGAAGACTACTGGTCTGGGGGGCAGGAGCCCTGGGTTCTAATTCTGGCACGGCCACTGGCCAGCTGTGTTACCTTGGGCAACTCGCTTCATTCATTCATTCATTCAATCATATTTATTGATCATCATCATCATCGTCAATCGTATTTATTGAGCACTTACTGTGTGCAGAGCACTGTACTAAGCGCTTGGGAAGTACTCTCTCTGGACCCCAGTTTCTTCATCTATAAAACAGGGATAAAATACCTGCTCTCCCTCCCCCTTCGATTGTGAGCCCTATTTGGCAAGATCTGATTATCTTAACCCCATACTAGCACTTTAATCAATAGCATTTATGGAGCACTTACTGTGTGTACAGTACAGTGCCAAGGTTTGGTAGACCATAACAGAGTTCATAGACATGATCCCTGACCTCAAGTAGCTTATACTCTAGCAGAGAAGACTGACAGTAAAATAGGTTATAGATAGGAGGAAGCAATAGAGTATAAATATATGTACCTGAGCGCATCAGTCTATTACATTTATTGAATGCTTACTGTGTGCAGAGCACTGCACAAAGCATTTGGAAGAGTACAATATAATAGAGTTGGTAGACATGTTCCCTGCTCACAATGAGCTAATCTAGAGGAGGAGACAAACATTAATATAAATGAATTAATATTTATTTATGGGTCGGGGGATAAGTACTTGTTTTCTCCAAAATCTCGAGTTTCTTTCCTTTGATCACTCATCTCTAGTATAATCATGACTGAAAAATCACAATTGTAATTAACACAACAACCAACATCACCACTCTGAATTTGTGCCCCCATTTTACAGATCAGAGAACCAAGACCTAGAGAAGTAAAATATTGTGTTCTAGACTGTGAGCCCGCTGTTGGGTAGGGACCATCTCTATATGTTGCCAATTTGTACTTCCCAAGTGCTTAGTACAGTGCTCTGCACACAGTAAGTGCTCAATAAATACCATTGAATGAAGGACACCCAGCTAGCCAGTGATAGGGCTGAGTCTAGAACACAGGTCTCCTGGCTCCCTGCACTTTGTTCTTTCCCTTATACCATGGGGTTCCATTTTAATTTTGCTTTCCTTTTTGGATTCTCTCTATCTGAGTGCTAAGAAAAGAACATCCAATGCAGAGTGAAAGCGATCGACTTTCTGGTTTTGACACCTAAACTTCTCGTAACAATAATTATATTACTGATAATACACAACTGTGGTATTTAAGCACTTACATGCCAGACATTGTACTATGTGATGTGGTAATAATAATGAAAAATAATGATGGCATTTGTTAAGCACTTACTATGTGCAAAGCACTGTTCTAAGTGCTGGGGGGGATACAAGGTGATCAGGTTGTCCCACGTGGGGCACACAGTCTTAATCCCCATTTTACAGATGAGGTCACTGAGGCTCAGAGAAGTTAAGTGACTCACCCCAGGTCACACAGCAGACAGGTGGTGGAGCTGGAATTCGGACCCATGACCTCTGACTCTCAAACCCGTGCTCTTTCCACTGAGCCACGACAGTAACATCAGATCAGATACAGTCCCTGCCTTACAGGAGGCTCATTAAATAACAGGTATTTAATCCCCGTTTTGCTGATGAAGAAATTGAGCCATTGAGAAATTAAGTAAGTTACCCAGGGTCACACAGCAGTCAAGTGAGAGAAGAGGGATTAGCCCCATGTCTAATGTTGGGAACCATGTCTCCCAACTCCCAATAGGCCGTACTACTTCTCGAACTCAATTTACATCCTAAAAGTCGAACCACCAAACTGCTGCTAACTGAAAAGTAGCAGTATTTATAAAGCACTTATATTGTGTACAGAGTATGTACTAAGCACTAGGAAAAAAATAGAGGTTAGCTTTTAGATAATGTCTCTGGCCCTTCAGGACTCAAAACCTAAAAAATAAGGTGGGGAAGAGTTTGGCAATCGACCCAACAGGGAAAATACAAAACAGCATAAAATACCACACAGTAGTACACAGACCGGCAAGTAACTATTCTTAGGGACTGTCCCACTCATTTTCAACCTATCAAAAGTTCGATCTTGGTGCTATAAAGGTCCAAGCACTTTGCAACTGCTGTGTGACTTTGGGCAAGTTACAACTTCTCTGTGCCTCAGTTACCTCATCTTTAAAATGAGGATTAAGACTATGAGCCCCTCGTGGGACAACCTGATCATCTTGTAACCTCCCCAGTGCTTAGAACAGTGCTTTGCACATAGTAAGCACTTAACAAATGCCATTATTATTATTATTTATTAAGCACTTACTAGCTGCAACACTGTGTTAAATGCTTGGGAAAGTACCAGAGAAGCAAAGTACAAATTCCTTGTCTTCAAAGAACTCATCATCTAAATATTGTATATAATATGTCTTAGGCTAAAACCTTTTTTCCCCCAAAATTTCCTCCAAATTGAGTAAAATAACGGGCAACAATTTGCAGTAGAAATTCTGCAGCCGAGTCTACATGGCTTTCTCAACAGAATCATGAAGGGCCTATGAAATCTGATTTATTCCTCTTAAGGCGACACAGTCCATTAATCTAATAATTCTAGTGCTCCACCTTGGTTTCTAATGAAGCTCATTGCTCGCTGGGTCACGAGAAGCTATGGGTTGTATGACTTTGAAGGTTCCCGGAGAAACTCGAATGGAATTACTTTTAGAGCAGAGGAGATGTCTGTGGTGAGAGGAATCTGCTTCAGACGTGGCATCGGGCAGGTCGAACACCTGGCTGTCTCAGCATTATTGCTGAGAGGACAGAAGAAAATCAGGCAGCATGGTGCAAGGAGGAAAAGCAGCGTGGCTCAGTGAAAAGAGCCCGGGCTTTGGAGTCAGAAGTCATGGGTTCAAACCCCGGCTCTGCCAACTGTCAGCTGTGTGACTTTGGGCAAGTCACTTATCTTCTCTGGGCCTCAGTTCCCTCAACTGTAAAATGGGGATTAAGACCGTGAGCCCCCTGGGACAACCTGATCACTTTGTAACCTCCCCAGCACTTATTTGCACATAGTAAGCACTCAATAAATGCCATCATCATTATTATTATTATCTGGGTTCTAATCCCTGCTCTGTCTGTCCTTGTCTGACGTGTGATCTTGGAAGTGTCTGTGCTTCTCTGTGCCTCATTTCCCACATCCTTACAATGGGGATTGAGACTGTGAGCCCCGTGGAGGACATGATGTGTCCAACCTGATTATCTTGTATCTGCCCCAGTGTCTAGATCAGTGCCTGGCACGTAGTAAGAACTTAACAAATAACATTAAAAAAAGAGGAGAGATTTGGTGTCTAGTCCATTTCTGAGAAGGGTAGCTAGCTATGGGCTACAGGAATGTGCTCTGGTAAAAATGGTCCAATTGTTATCATCGACAGCATTTGAGGGCCTCATATGTGCAGAACATTGTGCTAAATGCTTGGGAAGGTACAAAAGAGATAGAAGACACGAGCTCAGCACTCAAGGTGTTTACAGTCCATCAGGGAGACGGACGTTTCAATCAATTACAGATAAGGCAGGTCTATATTTAAAGTGACTTTATAGAGTGCAGGGCAACAAGTGCTGAAACTGGCTTAGAAGGGTTGAGGGGGCATTCTGTAAATATAAGGCCTGAAGATTAGAGATCACTCAGGAAAGGTCTCTTGGAGCAGATGCGATCGCAGAAGATCTTTTAAAACAGAGAGAGTTGTGGTTTGTCAGATATGAAGGAGAGGACAGACTTGAGCAAGTCAGCTGTGAGAGAGTTCTGTATCAGGTACAATTAGTATGTTAGCTTGAGAGGAATTGAGCATAAACCGGGATGTAATGAGAAGGAGGAGTGGATGAGAATAAAGAAGAGAACCGAGTGCTTTGAAAGCCAGTGGTCAGGAATTTCTGATTGATCAATCAATCAGTGGTATTTATTGAGCCCTTACTGTGAGCAGAGCAACAGAGTTGGTAGAGTCATCCCCTGCCCACTTGCAATATGCCTCACTAATGACTTCCTCATTTCACCTGGGCTCCCTTCAATGTATCACCTGATTTTTGGTTGCCAGTGGAATTGCCCTGTGACTGCCTGAATCCTGGTATGATGGGCACTTCAGTCAGAGATAAATTAGCTTAACACAAAGACAGCTTCCCTCCCTACCCCCTAACCTTTCATTCATTCAATCGCATTTATTGAGCACCTACTGTATGCAGAGCACTGTACTAACCATTTGGGAGAGTACAATACAACGATAAAAACAGACAAGGCTCCCTGTCCACAGTGAGCTTACGGTCTAGAGGAGGGAGACAGACACGAACACAAGTAAATAAAGTTACAGCTATGTAGAGAAGCAGCATGGTGTAATGGATAGGGCACAGGCTTGAGAGTCAGAAGGTAATGAGTTCTAATCCTGGCTCCCCCATTTATCTGCTGTGATAAAAATCTCCAAAATTTATCTCAAAAATCTCCAGTGGCTACCAATCAATCTGCGCATCAGGCAGAAATTCCTCACCCTGGGCTTCAAGACTGTCCATCACCTTGCCCCCTCCTACCTCACCTCCCTTCTCTCCTTCTACTGCCCAGCCCGCACCCTCCGCTCCTCCACCGCTAATCTCCTCACTGTACCTCGTTCTCGCCTGTCCCGCCATCGACCCCCGGCCCATGTCATCCCCCGGGCCTGGAATGCCCTCCCTCTGCCCCTCTGCCAAGCTAGCTCTCTTCCTCCCTTCAAGGCCCTGCTGAGAGCTCACCTCCTCCAGGAGGCCTTCCCAGACTGAGCCCCTTCCTTCCTCTCCCCCTCGTCCCCCTCTCCATCCCCCCATCTTACCTCCTTCCCTTCCCCACAGCACCTCTATATATGTATATATGGTTGTACATATTTATTACTCTATTTATTTATTTATTTATTTATTTTACTTGTACATTTCTATCCTACTTATTTTATTTTGTTGGTATGTTTGGTTCTGTTCTCTGTCTCCCCCTTTTAGACTGTGAGCCCACTGTTGGGTAGGGACTGTCTCTATGTGTTGCCAATTTGTACTTCCCAAGCGCTTAGTACAGTGCTCTGCACATAGTAAGCGCTCAACAAATACGATTGATTGATTGATTGATTGCTGTGTGATCGTCCTCCGGAAAATGGATTGAAACCGTGAGCCCCACATGGGGCAGGGACTGTGTGCAACCCGATTTGCTTGTATCCACCCCAGCACTTAGTAAAGTGCCTGACACTTAGTAAGTGCTGAACAAATACCATCATTATTAATTATTATTATAAGTGCTGTGGGGCTGGGAAGCAAAAACAGCAAAGGGAACAAGTCAGGGACAATAGTAATAATAATAATAATAATAATAGTGGCATTTAGTAAGCTCTTACTATGTGCAAAGCACTGTTCTAAGTGCTGGGGAGGTTACAAGATGATCAGGTTGTTCCGTGGGGGGCTCACAGTCTTCATCCCCATTTTACAGATGAGGGAACTGAGGCCCAGAGAACTGAAGTGACTTGCCCAAAGTCACACAGCTGACAGTTGGCAGTGCTGGGATTTGAACCCATGACCTCAGCCCGGGCTCTTTTCACTGAGCGATGCTGCTTCTTGACAAGTGACGCAGAAGGGAGTGAGAGATGAGGAAAGGTGGGGCTTTGTCTGGGAAGGCCTCCGGGAGGAGATATGCCTTAATAATAATAATAATAATAACAGTATTTGTTAAGCGCTATGTGCCAAGCATTCATTCCTTCATTCAATCGTATTTATTGAGTGCTGTGTGCAGAGCACTGTACTAAGCGCTTGGGAAGTACAAGTTGACAACATCTAAGCACTGGAATAGATACAAGGTAATCAGGTAGTCCCATGTGGGGCTCACAGTCCTAATCCCCATTTTAGAGATGAGGTAACTGAGGCACAGAGAAGTTAAGTGACTTGCCCAAGGTCACACAGCAGACAAGTGACGGAACCAGGATTAGAACCCATGTCCTCTGACTCCCAATAATAATAATAATAATGATGGTATTTGTTAAGCACTGTTGTAAGCGCTGGGGGGGATACAAGGTGATCAGGTTGTCCCATGGGGGGCTCACATTCTTCATCCCCATTTTCCAGATGAGGGAACTGAGGCCCAGAGAAGTGAAGTGACTTGCCCAAAGTCACCCAGCTGACAATTGGCAGAGCCGGGATTTGAACCCATGACCTCTGACGCCAAAGCCCGGGCTTTTTCCACTGAGCCACGCTGCTTCTCTAGCCAGCGTTCTTGCCACTAAGCCACGCTGCAAGTGTGGGGGGAGTAATTGTCTGTTGGATTTGAAGAGGGAGGGCGTTCCAGGCCAGAGGTCCTCCCCTCGGCCCGTCCCCACACTGAGGGACCTGGCCCTTTTCTCATTCCTCTCCCATCACACACTGGGCAACTGTGGTCACATGGAGAGCTATAGTTTCTTCATGCATACACCTAGGGCACAGACTGGCTGAAACACAGTTGACTGCAGACAGCAAACAATGCCATTTCTTTAGCTTCTGCTGTGCTAACCTCTTCTAATGTGCACATCAAATAAACCATATTTCTCGGAAAGCATATCGTTTCCCCAAATAATGCTATGCCTCTAGAATACTACATAGAATTGTACCGCATATGCTGTAGGTTCTTTGTAAAGACCAATCTCTGATAATAGTCCTTTAACTTAGCTCTCTATTGAATCCTGCTTAAACTGGAGGGAAAGTTTATGAACTCTACCTGGCAAATAAAATCTGAAGTAAAATGAGGCCTGTTTGTCATTATAGAATTGTGATAACATAGATTTTAAGGTTATGCCTTTATTATTGCTCCTATGGGATAATTATGTTGATGGAGACTGAAACTGTAACCTGACAGACCCATGTTCATAGCCCTCCTAAAATCCTATTTCCTCCAACAAGCCTTTTCTGACTTTCAATACCCTAGGTCATATCAACTCAGTAGCCTCCTTTAGGACTTGCATATTTAGTTTTTATTTATGTATACCCATCTCTGCATTTGTGTTTATTTGCAAATTTAATTGAAGAATCAATTACTTATTCTGTTTTTTCTATTCGCAAATATTTCTATGTCTTCTCCCACCATTAGCATGTAAGCGCTTCAAGGGCAGGGAATGTGTTTTTATGCTTTCATTGTCCTTTCTCAAGTGCTTAGCACAATGCATTACGCCCAGTGAGTGCTCAATGACTGACATAATTATGCAGTAATTTTTTAAAATGTAGCTACTGTTCTTAACGAGCTAAATGATCTTTGTCAGGTCATCAATCATTTTATAACATCCTCCTAGTTAGAGGATGTCATAGCCTAGTTCTCTAACTAGCCTAGTTACAGAAGCAGCGTGGCTCAGTGGAAAGAGCCCGGGCTTTGGAGTTAGGGGTCATGAGTTCAAACCCCGGCTCTTCGAATTGTCAGCTGTGTGACTTTGGTCAAGTCACTTAACTTCTCTGGGCCTCAGTTACCTCATCTGTAAAATGGGAATTAAGACTGTGAGCCCCCCGTGGGACAACCTGATTCATTCATTCAATCGTATTTATTGAGCGTTTACTGTGTGCAGCGCTTGGAAAGTACAAATTGGCAACAAATAGAGACGGTCCCTACCCAACAGTGGGCTCCCCAGTGCTTAGAACAGAGCTTTGCACATAGTAAGCACTTAATAAATACCATCATTATTTTATTATTAGCCCATAAATTTCTGAGAAACTTGAATTCAGTTCACCTGGCTTGCTTTTTAAGCATCCGTCCAAAAATTCTAAGCATCTGTCCAATACTTCTAAGCATCTATCCAATACTTCTAAGCATCTGTCTTGCAACAATTAAGGCATTTGTTAAACTCTTATTAAGTGCCAAACACTGTTCTAAGTACTGTGGAAGATATAAGTCAATCAGGTTGGACACAGTCTCTGTCCCACATGGTACTCACCCTCGATGCCCATTTTACAGATGTGGTAACTGAGGCCCAGAAAAGTGAAGTGACTTGCCCAAGGTCACAGCAGACATTTGGCAGAGCTGGGATTAGAACCCAGGTCCTCCTGGCTCCCAAGCCTGTGCTCTATCCATTAAACCACCTGCTTCCCAGCATTTAAAACAGTGCGCCTGGCAAATTGTAAGCACTTAGCAAGTCTAATTAACAACAACAACAATCTAGATGGGGAAAAAGACAGCAAAATACACAACAGGCAGGAAGAAGAAATAGAGTTTTAAAATATGTACAAAAGTGCTACATGGAAGGAGGAGGTGGGGAGTACCCAAGTGTTTAGGTGCTTAAGAACTTTTGAAGAGACAGTGGGCAGGGGAAAATATGATGGGAAGATTGGAGATTACTCAGGGAAGGTTTCTGGAAGACATGTGATTTCAGTAGGTCATAGAAGACAGGGAACAGTTGTGGTCTGCCAGATGTGAAGGGTGAGGGATAGCTTGAGAGAAGTGAGGATAAGTGATAGTTATTATGTTATTTTTTAAGCACTTACTATATAACAAGCTCTGTACAAAAGAGCTGGGGTGGATACAAGCAAATAGGCTTTGACACAGTTCCTGTCCCACATAGGGCTCACAGTCTCAATTCCCATTTCACAGATGAGGTACCTGAGGCCCAGAGAAGCAAAGTGACTTGCCCAAGGCCACACAGCAGATGAATGACGGAGCTGGGATTAGAACTCATGACCTTCTGAATCCCGGGCCCGCGCTCTGTCCAGTACGCCATGCAAGTAGGTGGGACAGAGCTGCCTCATGCAGGCCTTCAAACCAGTGGTTGGAAGTTTCTACCAGATGTAGAGAGGAATAAGAAACCATCTCCTCAGAACACTGAATGGAGTTCTTCCATCTTTGGTCAACCTGAAGAACAAAACCAAGTACAATCTAACGGAGCATTTCGCAATGTAGGTAAAAATGCGAATTTAGAGCATGTGGCTGAAACAGCCCCTGCCTTCGTTTTCTCTAATAATAATAATAATAATAATAATGGCATTTATTAAGCGCTTACTATGTGCAAAGCACTGTACTAAGCGCTGGGGAGATTACAAAGAGATCAGGTTGTCCCACGGGGGGCTCACAGTCTTAATCCCCATTTTGCTCACAGTCTTAATCCCCATTTTACAGATGAGGGAACTGAGGCCCAGAGACTACTTCTTTAATCATATCTCTGAATGGCTTCTTCTTCTTCCCTGTCCTAAGGATCACTTTCTTCCTGAAATTCAGCTGTCTCTCCCCAGCTTCCCAACTTCATTGAGATTCTCATCATAACCGGCAGTTTCTCTGCTATTCCGGCCGCTGTCTGGAAATCGTTTTTGCACGGGGGCTTCTCAGCTGGATCGGAAGTGCTCCGGAATGTCTGATCAGCCTCTGGCCTGGCGCTAGGAAGGCCGGATGCAAGGTTGGAATACAGCAGAGGCCGAACGGAGGCTCATCTCGGATTCAGAGGCGTATCAGAAAAGGTGGCGGGAGACCGGTGGGGTCAGACCCTTCCTCGGATTGTTGATTTAGAAGAGGTTTACTAATCCTAGCTGGAAAAGTTCTCGTTGCTTTGTGTTTGTTCACCATTCCTTTCCAAGAGTGGTTGACAAGCAGCAGGAAGCTATTAGTATTACTCCACCACAGTCTTTCCCCCCTACCTCTCCCTGTAGTGGTGCTGTAATTAAAACCAATGGACCTTAGCTTTCTATTACAGACCTTGCCTATGCCCTCGGGTTTCACAGAGAGTCCGATATATAAGAGCATGAGGCGGGTTGTTCAATTCTATGTGTTGCAGTGGGTACCAGGAGTCCAGTGGAAAATAGCAAAAAAAAAAAATCAAATTTATATTTTGCAGCTCCACAGATAATTTGGGAGAATATAAGAACACCTAACTTTCAGTCGCAGATGTGCACCTTACAGATGATAGCTTCCTTTGAAAACCCCTAGCATCTACTCTGGTACTCTGCACAGAGGATGTTCAGTAAATATTCCCTCAATCAGTAGCATTTATTGAGTGCTTATTTTGTGCTGAGCACTGCACCAAGGACTTGGAAGAGGGTAATAGAGTTAGAAGAAGCAATTCTTGTCCTTGAGAGGCATACAAGCTAGTGTAAGAGACAGACACCAAAGGAAATTAAAGATAAGAATTTAAAGATATGCGTGAAGGTACATATGCTTATAATGATAGCGCTTAACTACTTTAGAATCAGATGGTGTAATAACAATAATTAATAATAATTCTGTTATTTGTTAAGCATGTACTGTGTGCCAGGCACTATACTAAGCACTGATTCATATTAATATCTTGGTAAAGGCCACAGTATTTCCCTTGGAACTAAGGTCAATAATTTCCCTTTCTCTTTTGCCAGCTCTTCAGGATTTGCACTCCATAACCGTAGAAGTCCCTTTAGGTTCTGTCCTGGGTCCCTGTCTCTTCTTGCTTTACATTCACTCTCTTGGGGAGCCCAACCAATTCCCAACCTCTATGTAGATGCCTCCCAAATCTACCTTAGTAACTCTGAACTCTCTCCTCCTCTCTAGTCTCTCATTTCCTCCTGCCTCAACATCGATATTCTGCCGGCACAAACTCATTACGTGCCAAAATGAACTGCTCATCTTCTCCACTCACTCCACTCCACTCCACTTCTCCACTTCTCCTCTCCGCTTCCTAACTTTTCCATCTCAGATGACATTATTTCCAACCTCCTCGTCTCTGAAACCCACAAGTTTGGAGTTATTCTTGACACCTCCCTCTCTAACACCCAAATTCTGGCTGTTGCCAAATACTGTATGTTTTTCCTTCTCAGCATTTCCAAGGTTCATTCATCTCTTCCTCTCCATTCTTTCCCGACACCAACCTCCTCACTGACCTCTCTGCCAATCTCTCACCTCTCGGGTCCATTCATCACTCCGCTGTCCAGTTCATTTTTTCTAAAATATCACTCTGTACATAATGCCCCAATCCTCTAAAACATCCAGTAGTGGTTTATTCCTTTCTGCATCAACCAGAAAAGCCTGACCACTGTACTAAATCAACTCTTTCCCTCATACTTCACCATTTTCTTTCACTACACCCCTACTCACACTCTTCATTTCTCACAGACTTACCTGTTTATGAATACTCGTTCTTATCTATCCCAAGGCCATTCTCTTACACTCTCCCCACGGCATGGAAATTCCTTCCCTTCAGGAAGAGAAGCAGCATGGTAGTGTGGCTGCTTCTCCCTTAAGAGAAGCAGCGTGGCTCAGTGGAAAGAACCCGGGCTCTGGAGTCAGAGGTCATGGGTTCAAATCCCTGCTCTGCCAATTGTCAGCTGTGTGACTGGGCAAGTCACTTCACTTCTCTGTGCCTGTTACCTCATCTGTAAAATGAGGAGGAAGACTGTTAGCCCCCTGTGGGATAACCTGTTTGCCTTGTAACCTCCCCAGGGCTTAGAACAGTGCTTTGCACATAGTAAGCGCTTAATAAATGCCATGATTATTATTCAGGTTTGATAGACCACAGTTCTCCCTATTTACAAAGCCTTTTCAAAATCCCATCTCCTTCAGGAGACCTTCTCCTGTTACTTTCTACTCTGCCTTGTTTATACCCTAACTACTACTACCTAAGCAAGTTAGCACTCACAAACTCCAATGGCACAGCTATATGTACATTACATAACTATTTAAGCACTAACTCTGGTGCATTACACCTATTCCTTCTTCCTAACTATACTTTATTTTAATGTCTGCCTTCTCCTCTAGATGGTAAAATCCTTGAAGCCAGGGATCATTTTCACTAACTCTATTTTATTCTCCCAAGATTTTAGTACAGTGCCCTGCATATAGTTCGCACTCAATATGACCGTTTAATAAAAACAACTTTCAGAATATGATGGTTTGAGGGGGCCTGAGACTCACAAACATGTCTCATCGCTAACCAACTCAAGAAGTTGACAACTTTCTGGACAATGATCCAGAGAATCTGGTGAAAATATCAGAATATTTCCTCACTTGTCTCCCTGCCCTTCCCCATTACTCAATCAGTGGTATTGATTGGGTGCTTATTCTGTAGAGAGATCCACCCTCAATAACGTGGGAGCGTACAACAGAGTAAGTAGACACAGTCCCTGCTTTCAAGGAGCTTACGATATAGTGGAGGAGCGGAAGTCTAGTGCCTATGGCCCTGCTCTGTTGTCAGGTGTCAAAATGCCATCAACACACAGGGACTGTATGATCTGCAAGGGAGAGAGTGTAGCTGACTCAAACGTGCATTACTTCTGCATTACTTCCCCCTTTTAGACTGTGAGCCCACTGTTGGGTAGGGACTGTCTCTATATGTTGCCAATTTGTACTTCCCAAGCGCTTAATACAGTGCTCTGCACATAGTAAGCGCTCAATAAATACGATTGATTGATTGATTCTGTTCTGCACTAGATTGTAAGTCAATTGTATTTATTGAGTAGTTATTGTGCGCAGGGCACTGCACTAAGCACTTGGCGAGTACACTATGACAATAGACACATTCCCTGCCCACAACAAGCTTACAGTCTAGAGAGCCACAGGTTGGTGAGTTGATGACCCCAGTGTTTCTGGGCCATGGAGCTCTGAAAACCCTGTCAGATAAGACAACGGTATCCTTAGGACTCCATGTCAGCCGGTTAGCAGGAGCAGAGTGCTAATAAAGCCAAGGCCATGGGCTCAATTCATATAAGGACCACTTAGTTTAGAAGAAACATGACCTAGTGGACAGAACATGAGTCTAGGAGTCAGAAGGACCTGGGTTCTAATCCTGGCTCTGCCACTTGTCTGCCATGTGACTTTGCCAAGTCATTGAACTTCTATGTGCCTCAGTTTTCTTATCTGTTGATGATGATGATGATGATGACATTTATTAAGCACTTACTATGTGCAAAGCACTGTTCAAAGCACTGGGGAGGTTACACGGTGATCAGGTTGTCCCATGTGGGGCTCACAGTCTTAATCCCCATTTTTCAGATGAGGTAACTGAGGCACAAAGAAGTTAAGTGACTTGCCCAAAGTCACACAGCTGACAAATGGCAGAGCCGGGATTTTAACCCATGACTTCTGAAGCTAAAGCTCGTGCTCTTTCCACTGAGCCATGCTGCTTCTCTGTAAAATGGGGATTAAGACTGTGAGTGCCAATGGGGGATTTGGGCTGTGTCCAACCTGAGGATATTGTATCTACCCCAGCTCTTAGTACAGTGGCTGGCATATAGTAAGCACTTAACAAATGTCCCAGAAGCACTTGGGGGTGGTGATGCAGATCTCTACCTCTCCACTGTGAGCTTGTGGGTCTCTCCCTTAATTCATTCATTCACTCATTCAATCGTATTTATTGAGTGCTTACTGTGTGCAGGGCACTGTACTAAGCGCTTGGGAAGTACAAGTTGGCAACGTATAGAGACAGTCCCTACCCAACAGCGGGCTCACAGTCTAGAAGGGGGAGACAGACAACTAAACAAAACATATTAACAAAATAAAATGAATAGAATAAATACGTACAAATAAAATAGAGTAATAAGTACAAACATATATACATATATACAGGTGCTGTGGGGAGGGGAAGGAGGTAAGGTGGGGGGATGGGGAGGGGGGGATGGGGAGGGGGAGGAGGGGGAGAGGAAGGAGGGGGCTCAGTCTGGGAAGGCCTCCTGGAGGAGGTGAGCTCTCAATAGGGCTTTGAAGGGAGGAATCCCATCCCCAAGCTCCATGCTACAAGACTAAAACTGAGCAGGCCCCTTCACTTACCATGAACACAGACCAGCCGCCAATCCACACGTTTCTGTTGCTGAACTGACAGCTTAGACAATATCATCTCTAAGCCATGTAAATCCCCAAGGGCTTTCTCTGGTGTCAACCACCAGGTTCTCATCAAGGCTGCCATCTGCAGTCCTCACCGTCATGAGGACCCATTACTTGTCATTCCTGAGGTTCAGACCAAGACTTTGTCACCCACGTCTACTTCCCCGAGGGCCCTCAAATATCACGTTGCCTTCAGTGGACTCATCCTGAACACATTACAGTCTTCATTAATTCATTCATTCATTCAATTGTATTTATTGAGCGCTTACTGTGTGCACAGCACTGTACTAAGCGCTTGGGAAGTACGAGTTGGCAACATATAAAGACGGTCCCTACCCAACAATGGGCTCCCAGTCTAGACAAAGGATCTGCAACCGGTCCATCCCAATAAGAAGTTCTCACCCTGCAAGTCACATTCCACAGTTTGAACACTGATTTCCCTGTTGCGATCTAAGAGAAGCCGCATAGCCTAGCGGAAAGAGCGGAGAGAGCAGGGAACCTGGATTCAAATCCCGGCTTGGCCACTGCCTGCTGTGTGACCTTGGGCAAGTCACTTGAATTTTCTATGCTTCAGTGACCTCCCCAGCAAAATGGGGATTCAATGCCTGTTCTACCTCTTCACAGACTGTGAGCCCCAAGTGGAACAAAGATTGTGTCTGACCTGATTAACGTGCCAACTTGTACTTCCCAAGCGCTTAGTACAGTGCTCTGCACACAGTAAGCGCTCAATAAATATGATTGAATGAATGAATGAATAACTACCCTAGCACTTAGAACAGCGTTTGTCACACTAAACCCTTGAACAAATAACTTAATAATGACAATTATTATTATTATCATTGCTAATGATAATAATAATAATGATGATTAGTTTTTTACTTAAATTCCATCACTCAGGTCCAGGGTGAAGTGATCTAGGTCTGGCTAGATGCATGTGTTCCAGTGCAAATACAACAGAGGGCCTGTTGACCCACGTCTTTTCTGGAGAAGTAACCAGAAGCACGGAGGAGGGTGTGGGCTCCTGTCCTAGGTGGACAAAAATTGGTATATGGAGAGAAAAATGTCATTACTTGGGAATAAAATGGACCCAAATGCATTTGTGCACAGCTGCAGTTTTCCTCAGGTTGCAGAACCCGGCAAAACATGCAGTCAGATGAGGGCACTGACCACCATTAATCACAACTTCAGAACTCAGTGATTAGCAGCACTGAAAGGAAACTAGAAAGCAACTGACTCAGAAAATAAAAATCGCCCTGAACCTGCTCTCTGTCACCCACATTGCCATCCTTTTTTGGGTTGCCAAGCAACAAAATTCTCCTACTTAGCAAGATCCTAATGATGCTGGCAGCACAGTCTTGTAACACAAATTTATTCTCCCCAACGCTACCCTTGCAGGGTCCCGAGTAGGGATAATGAGGATGGGAGGGAGAAATTCTCTGATGCACTCCCAACCAGAGGAACCAATAAAGTATTGATCTTGATGACTCTACTGATAGCTACTGTATGGCATATCCACTTAACATTCCTTGAACAAAATGCGGTCGAACCCATTGTTAAAAAAGGGCCTGGGGTTTATGCAGCCGGCCTTTATGACAGTGCCCCGCCTGATTAGACACAGAGAAACTAGGATATAAAAACAAAAGGCATCATAGAAGGCAAACCTTTAGTATCTGCTTTGATACCCAATCTTGTTCCCCACTGTGTACTTGCTGAGTAGGTAGCAGTGGTAATAATAAAAGATAACAACAGTAATACTAGTAATAAGTGTGGTATTAAGTGCTTACTATGTGCCAAGCAGAGTAATAAGTGATGGCGTAGAAACAATACAATCAGATCAGGGACAGTTCCTGTCCCACATGGGGCTTGGAGACTAAGTGGGAGGTATTTAAACTTCATTTTACAGATGAGGACACTGAGGCACAGAAAAGTCAAGTGACTTGTCTTAGGTCACAATGCAGACAAATGGCAAAGCCGACAATAGAACTCAGGGCTCTTAACCCCCAACCCATGTTTTATCCATTAGACCATTGGGATAGTGTGGTATTGAACAATGACTGGGGATCAGAAGGACCTGGGTTCTATTCCTGGCTCCACCACTTTGCTGTGTGACCTTGGGTGAGTCATTTATCTTCTCAGTGTCTCTGTTACCTCATCTGTAAAATGAGGATTAAGACTTTGAGCCATGTGGGGCAGGGACTGTGTCCAGCTGTCCAGCCTGATTAACTTGTATCTACCCCAGAGCTCAGTACAGTGCCTGGCACATAGTAAGCACTTCTATACTGTGAGCCCATTGTTGGGTAGGGATCGTCTCTATGTGTTGCCAACTTGTACTTCCCAAGCGCTTAGTACAGTGCTCTGCACACAGTAAGCGCTCAATAAATACAATTGAATGAATGAATGACCTAATACCATTTAAAAAATGATGTTTCTAAGTATTTTTGGCAAACTTTGGAAACCTGGGAAATTCCAAATTATCCTCTGGGTCTCTAGTATTTCTCAAGCTCTCACTGTGAGACTAGATTACAAAGCAATTCAACTCTCTAGTCATATGGCAATCCAGGATACACATCTTTTCCTGTCAGTCTAGATCCTCTGAGTTGCTAACCTGGTCAGTAAAGGTGGCTACAGAGAACCAAAGGAGAAAAAGAGGAATCCCTCCTTTCTTCCCCTTTTCAGGAGCGCCACATCCGGTTGACTGGAAGTAGCTTGGCATTCCTAGGTCTTTGGGATTCCAAAGATTCAGGAGCAGGAAGTAGGGCCCTGATCATTCTGAGCACCAGTCTCAGTCTTACAGGCCGTCACCACCATAGGAAAGCATATTTCAGTGAGAAAGGTCAGAATGAGGTTGTATACACAGTACCACTCACAAATCAATCCTGAGTGTTTACTGGGTGCAGAATTCTGAAGTGATATTTATTTTTAGATTTTATTTATATTAATGTCTGTCTCTCCCTCTAGACTGTAAGCTTGTTCTGGGAAGGGAATATGTGTGTTCATTGTTATATTGTGCTCTCCCCAGCGCTTAGTTCAGTACCCTGTACACAGTAAGTGCTCAATAAATACGATTGACTAAGTACAACTGACAACCTGATTGCCTGGTAACCACCCCAGTGTTTAGAACAGTGCTTTGCACATAGTAAGCGCTTAATAAATGCCATCATTATTATTATTATTATATTTCCTCTTGAAGATGGTATGATGGTGGCACCTTTGAGACCCTGAAGTGGTCCAGATGTGGAGGAAAAGCCAAGGTAGAGAAGTCAGTTCTCTCTTTCCCTCTGTAGACTGTAAGCTCATTATGGGCCGGGAACGTATGTCTAATTCTGTTGTATTGTAGTCTCCCAAATGCTTAGAACAGTGCTCTGCACATAGTAAGCCCTCAACAAAAAAACATGGTCTAGTGGATAGAGCATAGGCCTGGGAATCAAAAGAAACCTTGACTCTTGACTCTTCTCCTGCTCCCTTCCGTGTCATCCTTACATACTCCCTATATTCACTGCCCCCCAACCCCACAGCACTTATGTACATATCTGTCATTTATTTATTTATATTAATGTCTGTCTCTCCCTCTAGACTGTAAGCTCATTGTGGGCAGGGGATATGTCTGAACTCACTGTACTTTATGTTCCCCAGGGTTGATAACAGTGCTTGACACATAAGAAGCATATTATCTCACAGCAAACCAACAAAAGATGTGTATGAAGCTTCCCCATGGGAAGAAATGCCAAAATCAGATCAATCAAACAAACATATTCAGAGAGCATTTACTGTGTGCAGAGCACTGTACTAAGATATGGAGAAGCAGCGTGGCTTAGTGGAAAGGGTATGGGCTTGGGAGTCGGAGGTTGTGGCTTCTAATCCTGGCTCTGCCACTTGTCTGCTGTGTGACCTTGGGCAAGTCACTTAACTTATCTGAGCCTCGGTTACCTCATCTGCAAAATGGGGATTAAGACTGTGAGCCCCGCATGGGGCAATCTGATTGCCGGGGTAGCCCAGTGCTTAGAACGGTGCTTGTCACATATCGCTTAATACCATTATTATTATTATTTTTGTGAGAGTATACTACAACAGAGTTGGTAGACAGTCTCTGCCCACAAGGAGCTTACTGTCTAGAGGGGGGGAACACAGTCTCGAATATAAATGGATAAATTATGGCTAAGTACACAAGTGCAGTGAGACTGAGGGTGGGGTGAAATAAAGGATACCAATCCAAGTTCACTACAAATGATAATCAGGTTGGACGCCAACCTTGTCCCACATGGGGCTCAGAGTCTTAATCCACATTTTTACAGATGAGATAACAGGCACAGAGGAGTGCTGTTCACTTACAAGTGCCATCACCCTCTTCATTAAGGGTTGAATATAGCAGTATAGCGGAACACTGCATAAATGCAGACTGAACATGGTCTTTGGATCCTGGGTTTGAATCGATTTGCCGTAAAACTAGGCTGTCATGTAACAACCGTTTGTAGCTTTATGCTATCATGCTTCTGTACCCTGCCCTATGATAAATAGTGTTGTTTTAACTTGCCCTTTGTTGCAACTAGGGTTGTAAAAACATAAAAGCTTCCACAGCAAAGAGCAAATGACAGAGCGACTAATAGGTATTCCCTTCCTCTGGCAAATCTGAAACCAGTCGCTGAAACAAAAATGAGGTCTGTAAAAACATTTTGAAAAAGGTGTCATGCTGCTAGCCTAGTGGAAAGGGCACAGGCCTGGGAATCAGATGACCTTGGTTTTAAGCCCAAATTGAGGTATATAAAGGTTAAGTAACTTGCCGGTGTCAAGGAGTAGGCAAGGGTGGGAACAGGGATTAGAATCCAGGTCTTCTGTCTTCCAGTCCTATGTTTTCCTCAATGGGCCATAACATTTTTTATGGCATTTTTTTAAGCGCTTACTATGTGCCGGTCTCTGTTCTAAGCACTGCGGTAGATACAAGCTAATCAAGCTGGACACAATCCACGTTCCACATAGAGCTCACAGTCTTAATCCCCGTTTTACAGATGAGGTAACTGAGACCCAGAGAAGTGAAGAAGTGATTTGCCCAAGGTCACGCAGACAAGCGGCAAGTCTGGATTAGAACTCAGGTCCTTCTGACTCTCAGGCCAGTGCTCTATCCAGTAAGCCATGCTGCTGCTTCTCAACATTTCAATACATCCTTTCATTGTTCGAAGGCAAGTATCAGACCTTACATTTCTGTATGTTTCTGTATGTACAGTGCTCTGCACACAGTAAGCGCTCAATAAATACGATTGATTTATTCTTCAAACACCTATCATAGTATCCTGAAAAGCGTCAACACAGTCGGCACTATAAATGATGATACATTTTTACTGCTTCATTCATTCATTCATTCATTCAATCGTATTTATTGAGCACTTACTGTGTGCAGAGCACTGTACTAAGCACTTGGGAAGTACAAGTTGGCAACATATAGAGACGGTCCCTGCCCAACAGTGGGCTCACAGTCTAGAAGGGGGAGACAGAAAACAAAACAAAACATATTAACAGAATAAAATAAATAGAATAAATATGAACAAGTAAAATAGAGTAATAAATACGTACAAACATATATACATATATACGAGTGCTGTGGGGAAGGGAAGGAGGTAAGGCAGGGGGAATGGAGGGAGGAGGAGGGGGAGAGGAAGGAGGGGGCTCAGTCTTCTTAATTTTGCACTTACAGTATATACTCTTGCCCCAAATATACAACTTTGAACCACAAAACAACAGAACAAAACAACAGAACAGCTTCAGAGTTAGTACTCTTCTTTAATCTATGCACATTATTTATTCATTCATTCAATGTATTTATTGAGTGCTTACTGTGAGGAAAGCACTGTACTAAGCACTTGGGAGAGTAAATATAACAATAAACAGACACATTCCCTGCCCACTACCAGCTCAGAGTCTAGAGATGGAGACAGACAGTAATACACATAAATAAATAGATTAGAGGTATATACATAAGTCCCGGGGGCTGGGAAGGGGGATGAATGAAGGGAGCAAGTCAGGGCGATGCAGATGGGAGTGGGAAAAGAGGGCTTAGTCAAGGAAGGCCTCTTGGAGGAGATGGGCTTTCAATAAGGCTTTGAAGTCGAGGAGAGCAATTGTCTGATATGAGGATGTTTCAGTCAAGAGAGAGGATGTGGACATTAGTGTCCATCCTGAAGATGACCAATGAAACCTGCATGAACAACAGTTGAACAAGGAACAATTTACACCCAACAACCACCAGAACCATGAAATCTCTTCCCCTGCAGGCCCCTCTAAATCCCTGTGTGACTGACTCTCTGGACCGGCCATGATGGCATTAAGAAGGGAGGAAGTAAAACCCTTCTGGCCAGCATCCACTTACTTCAGAAATCAAACACAGCTCTGCTTGATAATTTCATGCTGGTATCAAACATACAATTTATTTAGTGAAAAATTCAATCTGCCTGCTGTAATCTGAGTTTGATTTAGTAACTGTTGAACCTTGTTGAATACACGGGCCATTGAGTAATGTCCTAGCCCCTAACTGTTTTCTTAACATTGGGCATTAACCAAACACTGCAAAATGATTTCACTTTTCCTTCCTATTTCTGAAGTGTAATATCTTCCGTTGAAACTTTATGTGATTCTGATTCTTTCATTGTGATCAACGGACAAACAATTAGATCGGTATCTTTTCCATTGGAACAGTGTGATTAGTTTTTCAAGGGCTTCCTTCAAAAATAAATCACAGTTCTCTGGGAAGCCAAGGAAAAGGACTGTGAGATTCATTTTTAGGATGAAAAATAATAGCTCACATATCGGACAGACTGATTTCCACAAAGAAAAGGGACATATTTCACTTTCTGTTTCCTGAGACCCTGTACAAAATGGGCATTCTTCAAGGGATTTTATTATACTTTTCCACCGGAAAATGGGAAAATAAGCTTCTCTCAGCACAGGTATTCTTGGGATACATCTGCCATGGAGTGTTCTACAAACCCCAGGAGGTTTTATTCAGAGTTAACGCGGACAATTGTGGCAATGGCCTCTATAAAAAACTTGACTTTTCACGAGTCTGTGGACACTGAATAATTATAATAATAATGGCATTTATTAAGTGCTTAATATGTGCAAAGCACTGTTCTAAGCACTGGGAAGGTTACAAGGTGATCAGGTTGTCCCACGTGGGGCTCACAGTCTTCATCCCCATTTTGCAGATGAAGGAACTGAGGCCCAGAGAAGTCAAGTGACTTGCCCAAAGTCACACAGCTGACAGTTGGTGGAGCTGGGATTTGAACCGGAGGATGTGGGCGAGAGGTTGGCTGTGAGGTAGACAGGATTGGGGTGAAGTGAGTCACCTGTCTATATGTTTTGTTTTGTTGTCTGTCTCCCCCTTCTAGACTGTGAGCCCGTTGTTGGGTAGGGACCATCTCTATATGTTACCGACTTGTACTTCCCAAGTGTTTAGTACAGTGCTCTGAACACAGTAAGCATGCTAAAAATATGATTGAATGAATTGAATGAATGAAGTGAGTAGGTTGGCATTAGAGGAATGAAGTGTTCCGGCTGGATTGTTACAAGACAGCAGTGAGGTGGAGGTGGTTCAACCTTTTAACATTCCTAGAATTTTCCTCAATGAATCACCACGGATCTATCTAGGTTCTGCCACCTCCTTGCGCATTTGGTACAAAGTCCCAACTTTTTCCCCTAGTACCTGAGAACTACAGGGTGTCTAGGTGAGTAGATAAATTCCTTTTTACTGCATGCTATCATGGGTCCCGGAGGGCTGCATTCCTGGCAATCCCATGAACTCCCAAATCACCATGCCCATAGTCACTGTGGCATTCTTGATTGGATTCTCGTGCCTTGGAATATTTACCTGTATGGTAACATTGTTGCTTAAGAAAAAAAATAAGAATGTGGATTGTGGAATGGCAGGAAACTGTGCGCACAGCACCACACTTCTCTGAGGGTCGTAAAAATAGAAAACCAGATTCTTGAAGATGGGTTGATTTGTGCCACCATATGAACTGGGTTCAAACGCCAAAGACCAGATCTGGGTATGTGCTCTCCTATGCTGTAAAATGGAAGATTCATGCAGAATCCAGTATGAAGAAACCTGCACTGTAGCCCTTCTCCCTTTCCAATGCTATCGTCATTTTAAAAATAATATTAATAATGGAACTTAATTACTATGTGCCAAGCACTGTTTAAGTACTGGGAAAGATACAAGTTAACGAGGTTGGACACAATCCCTGTTACTCATTCATTCTTTCGATCGGATTTATTGAATGCATACTGTGTGCAGAACACTATACTAAGTGCTTGGGAGAGTCCTATACAACAATAAACAGACACATTCCCTACCCACAACAAGCTTACAGTCTAAGGTGGGAGATTACAGTCTCGGGGTGGGGGGAGGGGGAGCTACAAGGGGCTCCCACTCTTAATCCCCATTTTCTAGATGAGGTAACTGAGGCACTGAGAAGTGCCTTGCCCAGGGTCACACAGCAGACATGTGGCAGAGCTGGAATTAGCACCGAGGTCCTTCTGATTCCCAGGCTCATGCTGTATCCTCTAAACCAGACTGCTTCACAATTAAACAATAGCATTTATTGTTTGCTATGTGTAGAACACTGTTCTAAACAATTGGGTAGACTGTAAGGTCTCCTGACTCTCTAGACTGGGCAGGGAATAGATCTAGCAAGTCTGTTGCATTTTACTCTCCCAGGCACTTAGTACATTGCTCTAAACACAGAAAACACTCAATAAATATCAAGGATTGACTGACGGTGTACAATGCAATAGAGTTGGTTGATATAATACCTACTCTCAAGTATTTTACAGTCTAGTTGGGGAGACAGGTATTAGAAAACATTGCAAGACAAGGGGAAGGTAAAAGCATAAGGATATGCACATAAGTGCTGTAGTGAGTTCGGGGAGCAAAGTGCTTAAGGGATACAGGGGTGAATACAAGTTAATCAGGTCAGACTTAGTACAGTGTGCTTAGTACAGTGCTCTGCACACAGTAAGCGCTCAATAAATACAATTGAATGAAAGGTCAGGCACAATACCTGTCCCACCCAGGGCTCAAATTATAAGTAGGAGGTAGAAGAGTTATAGAAACCCTATTTTATGCAGATGAGAAAACAGAGACCCAGAGAAACCAAGTGACTTGCCCAGTAACAGCCTGGTGTAGCATGGGCTTAGGAGTCAGAAAGTCATGGGTTCTAATCCCAGCTCCAGTACCTATCTGCTTTGTGACCTTGGGAAAGTCACTTTACTTCTCTGGGCCTCAGTTACCTCATCTGTAAAATGGGGATTAAGCGTGTGAGCCCTATGTGGGACAGGGACTCTGGCCAACCTTACTTAGCATTCACCCCAACATTTAGAAGAGTGCTTGGCACATAGTAAGTTCGCCTGTCCCGCCGTCAACCAACGGCCCACATCCTCCCCCTGGCTTGGAATGCCCTCCCTCCACACATCTGCCAAGCTAGTTCTCTTCCTCCCTTCAAAGCCCTACTGAGAGCTCACCTTTTCCAAGAGGCCTTCCCACACTGAGCCCCCTTTTTTCTCTCCTCCTCTCCATCCCCCCCACCCTACCTCCTTCCCCTCCCCACAGGACCTGTATATATGTTTGTACAGATTTATTACTCTACTTTACTTGTACAAATTTACTATTCTATTTGTTGATGATGTGCATTTAGCTTTAATTCTATTTGCTTTGATGACTTGGCACCTGTCCACATGTTTTATTTTGTTGTCTGTCTCCCCCGTCTAGACTGTGAGCCTGTTGTTGGGTAGGGACCGTCTCTATATGTTGCCAAATTGTACTTCCCAAGCACTTAGTACAGTGCTCTGCATACAGTAAGTGCTCAATAAATATGATTGAATGAATGCTTAATAAGTACCACAATCATTATTATTAGGTGGAAGAGTCAGGATTAGAAACCAGGTCTTTTGATGTCCAGACCTGTGCTTTTTACAATAGGCCTTGTACTAGCAGACACAAGCCCTTTTTCAGAAGCAGAAAAAGTTCCAGTAAAGGCTGTTTCCATTCAGGAAAGAAACATGATTCAGATAACCATGGACTTGCTCCTTCTGGTTCTTATTCCCTGGCAGTGGCTCATTATAATTCCAGACTGAAGTGTGTTCACATCTCAAAAAAACGTTGTCTCAACTGATTACTTTTTTGAAATCCTGGCATTCTGCAGGGAGTCATCCATTTTGCTGTGCTAGACGTAAGAAAAATGTGTTTTCTCAGCCTCTGATTGTACATGGGTTTCAAATCACCAAAGGAAGTTGAATTTTAAAAATTTGAGGTCTCAGAAATGCTTTTTGTGAGAGTAATGTAAAAAGAAAGAGCTTTCGAGCAGCTGAATGGTGCATTCTGGGTTCTCTGATTTGATCTCGGCATTTGCTGTTTGAATGTCTTTGCATTGGTGGAAGGATGGAAACATTTTACTTAACACTAGAGTCTCTAAGATGTCTGGCTACAGGTGCAGGTGGAAACCAAAAGGTGTATTGTTAAAGCAGAGGGGAGGGGGAGAGAGGGAGGGAGGGGGAGAGAGAGAGGGAGGGAGAGAGAGACAAACACACACCCCTACACTACTTTTTGAGTCACATCTCACGGTCTAGTCCCATTGCTGCAACTGACCAGTTGGGAAACCTTGAGCAAGTAACAATCTCTCTGAGTCTCAGGTTCCTCACCTATAAAATGGGCACAGATACTAGCTGGTCTTCACTATTGCATGTGGAACAAGAACTGTATCCAACTTAATTATACCTACCCTGTTATACTGTGCTCTCCCAAGCACTTAGTACAGTGCTGTGCACACAGTAAGCGCTCGATAAATATTGACCGTCGACCCCCGGCCCACATCCTACCTTTGACTTGGAATGCCTCCCTCCTCTAATCCACCCAACACACTTCCCCCTTTCAAAGCCCTACTGAAAGCTCACCTCCTTCAGAAGGTCTTCCCAAATTAAGCCCCTTTTCCTCAGCTCCCCCTTCCCTCCTCATCAACCTGACTCACTGCCTTAGCTCTACCCCCATCCCTGCCCCACAGCACCTGTGTATTTATGTACCTATCTATAATTCTATTTATTTATATTAATGCCTGTTTTACTTGTTCTGATGTGTGTATATATATATATATATATATATATATATATATATATAGTTAATTCTATTTATTTTCATTGATGTTATTGATACCTGTTTACTTGTTTTGCTGTCTCTCTCCCCCCTTTTAGACTGTGAGCCCGTTGAGGGCAGGGATTATCTCTCTTGGTTGCTGAATTATACTTTCCAAGCACTTAGTACAGTGCTCTGCACACAGTAAATGCTCAATAAATACGATCAAATGAATATGATTGATTGGTTGGTTTGGGGCCTTTTTTATGACTTGCAGAGAGAGTGGAGGAGGTGCTGGGGGTGTAAACTAGAATGTAAAATACTTGAGGGCAAGAATCACATCTATCAGCTCTATTGTATCATATTTCTTAAGCACCTAGTACAGGACTTTGCCCACAGGAAGCATTCAATGAATATCATTGATTGACTGATTGGACAGTTTTCACTTCTCTCTCAAGGAGATGATTCCTTGTGGATTTGACACAGATCTTTTTAATGAGTTTGTGAAATGCCATGGAACATTTACCTTTCCAAAGATTTAAAGAGAGCTGCTAGGAGATCACATCACTTTTTAACTAAAGAGCTTTCAAAACTGGGGAGATGCCTAAAGATAAATGACATTTTGACAAAACTTATGTTGAAATGTTTTAAGGAAACACTTCAGTAAAACCACAAATGCCAGGGAAAATATGTTCCTAGATTTCAGTGCAAACAGATTAGTGCCAGGTTAGGCTTGGAACCCACTAAAGTGACAGTTCTAATCAACATTTCAAGGCCAAACTTTCCTAATGATGTGTTCTAGAGAAAATGGTATCAGACACAGATAGCAATAACAATGATAACAGTGTTTAAGTATTTACTATGCGAAGCACTGTACTAAGTGCTGGGACAAGAGCAAGATAATCAGAACAGACAGTGGGGCTTCAGAGTCTAGGAAGAACAGGTATTGGATCCCCATTTTCCAGATGAAGAAACCGAGACCCAGAGAAGTTAAGTGACTTGCCCCAAATTACACAGCGGGCAAATGGCAGAGCTGTGCTAGAACCCAACTCTTCTGGCTCTCAGACCTGTGGTCGTTCCATTAGGCCCTCTCCCCCTTGTCCCCCTCTCCATCCCCCCCTTCTTACCTCCTTCCCTTCCCCACAGCACCTGTATATATGTATATATGTTTGTACATATTTATTACTGTATTTATTTATTTTACTTGTACATATCTATTTATTTTATTTTGTTAGTATGTTTGGTTTTGTTCTCTGTCTCCCCCTTTTAGACTGTGAGCCCACTGTTAGGTAGGGACTGTCTCTATATGTTGCCAACTTGTACTTCCCAAGCGCTTAGTACAGTGCTCTGCACACAGTAAATGCTCAATAAATACGATTGATTGATTGATTGATTGATAGGCCACACTGCTTTCCTCCTGTTTCTGCCCAGAATACTTTGTAGGAACCTCAAGATCTGTCTGTTCAGGCAGGAAGTGGCTTGTCAGGGATGGATTGATATCAGGGCAGTTTCCATCCCAACCCCGTAGAACATGGGTCTATCACTTGGTTGCCTCTTCTCTGAGGTTGACCCTCCTGCATTCTTTCTCCCTTCCTTGCCCTCCCTCTTGTGAGAGAGCAGAGAGTTCAAACTCCAGAGGGTAATGGGTGTGGGACTCTGACAACTGTGCTGATTCACAGCAGTCTATAGCCCTGTGGCTCAACAATCAGTCTGACCAGGCTGAGGTCAACTTTTTCCAGTGTAGCAAGATACAAAACATACCCATTTGGGATTTCTTTTGGAAAAGAGTTACTATATTCTCCCCCTTAATCCCCCCACATAGAGTCAGATGCTCCTCCACTTATCCTTATTCAAGTGCCTGCTGTCTCGATTAGACAACATAATTACGATCTTGTGTGATCCTCTGATTTTAAATAATTCTTCACAAGGAAACACCAATTAGTTCAACTTGTGCCAGTGATTAAAACTGAGCAAGTCAGCTGTTTTTCCTGAACTCCATCCTCTCACAGGGTACTTTCTTTCCAGAACTTCCTCAGCTGTTTTGTGAGAAGGGCAGAGGGCTCTACTCAAATTGCTGGATCAAGCATGACAGCAGGAAAATACTCAAATGGTACTAGGTAGCTTCTCAAACCAGATGGTTGAGGAGCAGTTTTGCTTAGTGGAAAGAGGTCTAATCCCAGTTCTGCCACGTACCTGCTGTGTGACCTTGGGAACAAAAATTGCTCTGTTTGCAAACGGGTTTGGTTGGTTCTGGGTTCTAATTCTAATTTTGTCAATTGCCTGTTGTAAGCCTCAGAAAAGTCACTTCAATTCTCTGTGCCTCAGTTTCCTCATCTATAAAATGGGGGTTAATACCTACTCATCCTCCCCTTTGGACTGTAAGCCTCATGATCAGTCTCCTTATCTTGTGTCTAGCCAAGTGCTCAGTAACAATAATAATAATGCCATGTAAGTACTTTCTATGTGCTGGGCACTGTACTAAGCACTAGGTGAATACAAGAAAATTGGGTTGGATGTATGGGCGGCTCACAGTCTCAATCCCCATTTTACAGCTGAGGTAGGTGAGGTCCAGAGAAGTTAAGTGACTTGCCCAAGGTTACACAGCAGACAAGTGGCAGAGGCAAGATTAGAATCCAGGTCCTTCAGATGCCCAGGCTCTTCGCACTAGGCCACTGTTTGCCACATAACAAATTGTAGTATTTGCTTAATACCACAGTTATTATTATTTATTATTATTATTATTATTAATACTATTAAAGAGTGTGCACTAGCCCTTGCTGGACTCTGTCCATTTAATGTTTTTATTAATGTAAAATTTGGATAGAAGATAAGAACAGGGGAGAAGGCTGGGTGGAAGAGCATCTACAATATGTCCGAAAAATTCACAAATTGCCCACTCTCCTTTAGTTTTCCTGCTTCCAACTGAAGCAGAAAATTTGTGACTGTGACTCCAAAGCAGAATTTTGTGACTCAACACAGGGAGAGTATTCAGACAGAAATCACTCACTGGTGAAGTCTGAAAACAGTGGAAGGTATGGGAGGGAGTTATATATAGACTTGTAAATCGGCAGATACCAAAATCTCAAGTTTGGGTTAGAGAAGTGAATCTGTTTCTCCTTGGCAATGAATCTGGAATAGAGGGTTGGGGGATTAAGACAATAAAACAAGAGGTGATGCATTCACATTAAGACCTCACTTTGTGACCTAGACAATACAATAGTAGCAGAAAAACAGCCAGAGTTCAAAATGTAATGGGATTTAGTTACTTGGACAGCTGAATGTGATTTAGGCACCAAAGAGAGAAAGAAAAAACCACATCTTCTAGACTGTGAGCCCACTGTTGGGTAGGGACCGTCTCTATATGTTGCGAACTTGTACTTCCCAAGTGCTTAGTACAATGCTCTGCACACAGTAAGCACTCAATAAATATGATTGAATGAATGAATCTGGCTCTTTTAAACCCAGGATACACATATTTGTGCTTTCACATCACTCTGGCAATGAATCTTTGTTGCCAAAGCTCTGTGGAGAGCCTCAAATTCCAGTAAGAAGACACAGGGGCAGAGAGATTTTCTCTGTGTAAGTCTCCGTCAGAAAATCTGCTAAGGGTTCTTCCAGATCAGGGCCAATTGGTACAGAGTTAAACTTGATTTCATAAAAATCCTTTCCAGGGCACAATTAGAGATTTAATTTTAACTGCTATGCGTGTCCCTTCCGGTCCCTTCTTGCTTCGTAAAGGTCCTTGGGTACCTTTTGTTAATTATTTGATTATAAAGTCATTTTTAAATCAAATATGCTTACATGGCTAAGTAGGAATAGTTTAATTTAAAAGCACCAGACCATGACGCAATTTTAGTGGAAAATGAATCTCTTGGGCTGCAGAAAATGACACCAGGTTCTGGGTCACAGGGTGCATTCTCTCCTTCTTCTAAACATCACTTCAGCTAACAACTGGGTTCCTTTATTTCTCCCACCTCATGGGGGGCTCCCCAGAGATCAACTAAGGAAAAGGGGCCAGTTTGAGGGTCTGAGGTTCTGAGTTCCAGACACAGGTGTGTCAATGACCTGTTGTGCTTCTTAGGCAAGTCACCGAACCTTTTGTTTGCTTCACTTACCTCATCTGTTACACAGGAATAATGATAATATTCTTCTCTACCTGCTTTGCGGGGGAGTTTTGAAGGCTAAGATACAGTGGAAAGAAGTGTGAACTAGTGGAAAGAGCACTGGCATTTATAAGCATTTAGAGCACTGGCATTTAGAGCAACTCCAGCATTTGTAAGCTCCCTAGTAAGCTCTCTAGCCTTTAGTAAGCACTTAAATACTGCAGTTATTACTAGGGCATAATGGGAATTTTAACATATATCGCATTAGCTGGAGGTTTTTATCAATTCCAGGCAGGCATGGGTAGAATTAGTGGCTCTTCCTCCCAAAAGGAAGAAAGTACACAGTTCATCCAGAAAGTTCATGTCTCTTGAGTTTGGGGATTTGCTGTATTCCTGCAGGGAAGACCACTGAAATGATGGGTAATGGTTCATTATCTTGAAAGGAAATATATGTAATTCAAAATCTTTCCAAAAGGTTACACATCAGTGGTCAAAATCATTCAGTCTTGGCTCCCTGAAATGTGATTAGAGGCATTATGTGTGGCTGGCAGCGGAAAATGATGTCAAACCTAGGCAAGAGTAGCCACGTCCCTTGATATACCGGAGTGGAGCCCCAACACCATAATGACTCTGCTGCGGACTGTCCGCCACATGAAATCAAACAGCTATCTCCCCTTCTCAAAAGTATTTTGGGAGCTGTTCCCTCTATTATAATTTCATGAGAGCACTCTGATGATTCACGCATTTTTCACCTCATGACTTCATTAGTGCCACTCTCTGCTGGACTCTCGGCTTTCATTAAAGCCGACTCCAGTTTAAAGTGGAGCTCTGTAGGTCAGGACCACCTGGGCATTATCGCATCATCCCTCCCCTCCTACTCTGTGCCCCCAGTAGCCCCCTCTTCCACTTGAGAAAGCTCCTGTGATGAACATCACCCTAGTCAGGTCAGCCAAGAGCAGAGATCCGACCCTTTATGGCCAGTTCTATGGCTTTAGTCCACCTGGGGGGGAATGTTAATACACTAAAATTCTGAAGAGGAAGAGAAAGCTTTTATAGCTGAGATGGACCAGTGGATTATGAAGCTAATTTGAAGTCACACTGCTGATTAGGGATGAGCTGAGCTGTACTGGAGGATGATGCTTTTTTTTTTGAGAAGCTGCGAGGCTCAGTGGAAAGAGCACGGGCTTGGGAGTCAGAAGTCATGAGTTCTAATCCCAGCTCTGCCACTATCAGCTGTGTGACTTTGGGCCAGTCACTTAACTTTTCTGTGCCTAAGTTACCTCATCTGTAAAATGGGGATTAAGACTGTGAGCCCCACGTGGGACAACCTGATTACCTTGTATCTACCCCAATGTTTAGAACAGTGCTCGGCACATAGTAAGCACTTAACAAATACCATCATTAGTATTATTTTTTGTGTTAGACAACCCTACTCTGCTACAGTGGAAAGAACTAAAAGTTCCTCATAATAATTGTGAAAGGAGGGAATTTGGTTCTAGATTTTAAATCCAAGTTCTGCTGGGTCCAAGATGTTTGGTTGGTTCATCTTTTCATTTCCAGCCTTCCTAGTCAGGGCTGCGGCAAATTGGCTGGCATCTTATTTAGGGTGCTCAAAAGTCACTTCCACTAAGGTGTGTAGCCCAGTGGAAAGAGCAGGGGCTGCCAGTCAGAATATCAAGACTCCTTTCTTTTTTTAATGATATTTGTTAAGTGCTTACTCTTTGCCAGATCTGTACTAAGCACTGGGGTAGACACAGGCTAATCAGATTGGACACAGTCCATGACCAATGTGGGGCTCACTGTCCTAATCCTCATTTTACAGAGTGGAGAGCTGAGGCACAGAGAAGTTGAGGGCTTGCCCAAGGCCACACAGCAGAGAAGTGGCAGGGCTTGAATTAGAGTCCAGGTCCTTCTGAATCCCAGGCCCGTACTCTACCCTCTAGCCCACACTATTTCTCTCATGCTGGGTTCTAATCCAAGCCCCAACAGTTGCCTGCTGTGTGACCTTGGACAAGTCACTTCACTTCTCTGGGCCTCAGTTTCTTCTTCTGTAAAATGGGGATTCAGTACCTGCTCTCCTTCCCACTCAGAATGTGAGCCCAGTGTGAGGCAGGGAATGTATCTAACTGGATTGTCTTTTATCTACCCCAGTGCTTAATACCATGCTTGGTTCTTAGTAAGTGCTTAACAAATACATTATTATATCATCTGAGGCTTAACTGAATATTTGCAAGATAAGTGACTCTAATCACTGTAAATTGATCCACAGGAATGACTACCTTGCATGGGCCATAGAGATATTTTGTCCCATTTTTCATTCATTCATTCATTCATTCAATTGTATTTATTGAGTGCTTACTGTGTGCAGAGCACTATACTGAGCGCTTGGAAAGTACAAGTTGGCAACATATAGAGATGGTCCCTATCCAACAACAGGTACATGCTGAAGTCTCTGTCGGCTCTTCTCACATGTTTGTTCCATGACAATCTTGTGTACACTATCCACTAAGCTGAACGTGTAACAGCACCAGTGCAAGAGTGTGACAGTCCCTACAAATGCATGAATTTTGCCACCTACTCTATCCAAAAATAAATGCCCAAAGGCAAGTGAGCTGTAGCATCGGTCTATCCACCATTTAAAGAAGTACAAGCACTTGTCAGGGCATCCCAAATTATTTTGGAAGTCGGAAATTTTGGCTTGAATAAAAAGTGGAAAGCAATTTGGATTTTATTGGCTTATTCCCCCTCCTATTACCAACATACTTCCTCTGTGCTCTTGGAGGAGGTAAGGAGCGCAGACAATATTTTCCATGGTTTCTCTTTCCTAAAGAAACTCGGTTCACTTGAAAGAAACGTGATTTTCTAGTTAACATGGCTAAGAGTGTTCAGACTTCAGTAACGGCAGTTTTATGATTGGTGATTTTTGTGCTTTCTGGCCTCGTTGGAACTGTTCAAAGATATCTGACAACTTTTTCATTGAAGCTTGTGTAAGATTCTGACTTTCAATGGGGTGAGGTGTTTTCTTCTTTTCAAAGCTCATTCCCTCAGTGGGCTCTCTACTAGTCTATGCGAAAACAAAAGGGAATGACTTTAATCACCGACAAAGCAGAGAGTGTGAAAGATCAATCTGGGAGCCTTGCTTGTACTCTCGCATGCCCAGTTATCAATTCCTCGAATGATCCCCCCCACAGGATTCCAAAGAAAACAACAACATCGGAACATAGATGGATTGGTAAACAAGAGCTCTCGGCTATGCGCTCATTCTACTTGAGGCTGCTACCTTACCCTGCCCTTTAAAAGATGAATTTCCTCTTGGCTGTGTAACTGCTGCTCTGCGGCTTCCTCATTAATTATCTGCTGCTGTGAACAAAATCCACTACGATGGATTGTCTACCGGGATCAGTGGCATTCCAGACTATTCGCCCTGACAGTTCCTGTCACAGACAAGCCAACCAGGATGTAGACCTTCAAATAAAGGGAAGAATCATGAAATTGGGAGAAGAGAGGCACTGAACTGACAGTGTCCATACCTGAATTTTTAATACCACAGCCCATGACGAACAGTGAATGCCAGGAAGCTTGAAATTTTATTTTCCAATAAAATCAGAAGCAGCATGGCCTGGTGGATTTTTTCACGGGCTTGGGAGTTGGGGAGCCTGGGTTCTGGTTCTGCACCGCCACTTGTCTGCTGTGTGACCTTGGACAAGTCACTTCACTTCTCTGTGCCTCAGTTACCTCATCTGTAAAATGGGGATTAAGACTGTGAGCTCTAAGTGGGACAGGGATTGTACCCAGCCTGATTAACTTGTATCTACTCCATCACTTAGAACAGTGCCTGGCACATAGTAAGCGCTTAACACATAAGCAAACAATAAGAAAACTTTCCTTAGAAAGGTCAGGCATTCAACTAGTTTAGTTTTCACTTTGAAAATGCTCAGTAAATATCACCGTTGGAAAGCTGAAATACATCTGTAGATGAATTAATAATAATGATAGCAATAATGATAACAATAATAATAATGGTGACATTAGTTAGGCACTTACTAGTTGCCAAGCACTGCACTAAGCACTTTAGTGGAGTTAGTAGACCCGTTCCCTGCCCACAGTGAGCTTACAGTCTAGAGGGGGAGACAGTCATTAATATGAATAAATTGGATATGTAAATATGTTCTGTGAGAGTGAGGGAGGGGGGAATTAAGGGAGCAAATCCAACTGCAAAGGTAATGCAGAAAGGAATGGGAGAGGACGAAAAGAGAGCTTAGTCGGGGAAGGCCCCTTGGAGGAGTTGTGCTTTCAATAGAAGCAGCGTGGCTCAGTGGAAAGAGCATGGGCTTTGGAGTCAGAGGTCAGGGGTTCAAATTCCGGCTCCACCACTTGTCATCTGTGTGACTTTGGGCAAGTCACTTAACTTCCTTTGCCTCAGTTCCCTCATCTGTAGAATGGGATTAAGACTGTGAGCCCCCCGTGGGACCACCTGATCACCTTGTAACTTCCCCAGCACTTAGAACAATGCTTTGCACATAGTAAGCACTTAATAAATGCCATTATTATTATTATTATTATTACCCCTCAAAAAAAAACAACCAAAAAGACATTAAAATAAATTACAAATAGGGAATGTGGCAGCATACAAGAATATGTACATAAGTGCATGACTTTAGGGATGTGGGGTAAATATGAAGGCACAGAATGGTTCTTGGAAAGACAGTTAATTGGTTATTCTCCTCGACATCCATCCTTATGTTTAAAATTTCATCCAACTTTTTTCCCTGTTATTTTCCAGGGAGAATGGGGAGATCACATATTAACCCTGATACCCAAAACCTAGTGCATAAATTCATTCAATTGTATTTACTGAGTGCTTACTGTGTGCAGAGTAGCTACAAGTTACAAAAGCAATAAAGCATTTGAAACTGATGTCTATAATAGTGCCGTACATAGCTCGACTTTGTAACTGGGGACTATTCAAGTGGCGGGTTAATCTTTCCTTCCAACACTGGACTTGGAATCAGGACCAAAGTGGTGATAAGGGACAGGTAGAAAACAAGATCGATTTGTGGTTGTTTCAAAAATAAACTTCTCATCTAAATCTCCCAGAAACCGCCTGACTTGGAAGTCCTTCGGGACCTGTCTAAAAGATTTAGAAGGATCAAAGGTGGTCAGTTCATTTATGGCAGTAAGACCGATATTATCAGTAGCAACAAAAAAAGTCATCATCCTAAAGTTTTTTTCAGCTCTTGAGGCTAGAGAAGAGCAAAATTCCATGAAACATCCTTGAATTCTGGTTATTTTTTTTCAGAGTTTTATCTTCCAAAACAGTGAGAATCCACCAACTCCCATCAAATAAGAATAGAGAAGTTTGTATTGGCTTTCCTTTCCCTGAAGCAGCACTTGTGATGCCTTTGTCTTTTTCCTTCCAGGAAATGACAGAGCTCTGCTTGGCAGGGTTTGGCCAATCAGCAGGGTGACACAGAACTGACAACTTGAAATTGCTAGTAGTTCAGCTGGAAGTTTGGAATACTTTATCACATGCAGGTCCAGGACACCCCTGCTGAAGTTTCAGATGTATAATGCCGGGGATTTTGCTAAACGTCATCGCGTGTTCTCAGCAATACTGATAGGGATTTTTTTATTGCAATTTGATAAACCTGGCCTAAATGAGTCAAACAAAATGCCAAAAAACCTTCTTTGACCAGGCTGCTATGAAACAAACTTAATGCCTTATGTAGAGCCCCAAAGAGGGCAGGGAGGTGACTTTTGGTTAAGGAACAGAATGCAAAGGAACTCAGCTCTGAATGGAATCCTGAATTTTATCCCCTCCAAAGGACAGTGTTCCTCTTGGCAAATTTTTGGGCAAACCTGAAGTTTAGAATTTTAACTGAGTACATCCACCTAATTCCAAAATGACTCCACGAACTTTCTGTGCTCCAGGTTAAAATTGAAATTAAACGGTCTGTGGAAACCCAACTTTCCATTTAATTCTGTTTGAAATCCAGTTTAATTTGGATCTACTGAAAACAGGGACAGGCCCTACAAACATTAAACATGGCAACACAATAAGGGGAAGGCTTTTTTATGATCATATTGTGACCATATAAACACTCACAAATGAATTTCACCATCAGTGATGTCTTTGAACATGAAAGGCATATGTGCATGTGAGATTTCTGATATACATATACATTTATATTTGCATACTTTTTATTTCTGTACATTATACATGTACATGTGTGTTTTAATATACATTATATAAAACAGAAATTACACTCCCTCATAAGAGAAAAAAATCTACTCCTATCTGCTGAGCCTTTTCCTTTGTTAGAACCAACCATTTATCTGTTAGAAAATGAAATTACCAGTGAACTCTCTTCTATTAAATGACAGGAGCTTTCAAACTCCAGTCAGTGGAAATTGTAATACTAAAAGTTATTACCATGAGCAAGTAAAAAACTGTGGTGACTGCTTCTGTATTTAAAATCAGCTTCCTCCAAGTGCCAGACACCTACATTGCCCCTGTGAGGTAAGGCAGGAGAGAGCTCTTCTCTGTCTATGGGGCTTTGTGCTTCTGCCAGGTGGAAGAGAAGTAAAAAGAAGAGGCCAAATCCTTATTTTTTTAAAAAATTAACATGGACACTAAGTTGCCACGGGGGAAGAAGACATATATACAAAAAAGATCCACTGTCCTTAAGGATCCTGCTATGAAAACGAGGTGGAGGTATCACTGAGGTTTTTCCTCCTAAAAATTAGATATCTAGCCAAGTCCTAATACACTGAAAAAAACAAATACAAAACCAAAACAATACAACAACAACAACAAAAAAATCACACAAGGTCTCAAGACATAATAATGATAATGATGGTATTTGTTAAGCACTTATGATGTGCCAAGCACCATTCTAAGCACTGGGGGAGATACAAGGTTATCAGGTAGTCCCACATGGGCTCACAGTCTTAATCCCCATTTTACAGATGAGGTAACTGAGTCACCGAGAAGTTGTGACTTGCCTTAAGTCACACAGCTGACAAATGGCGGAGCCAGGATTAGAACCCATAACCTCTGACTCCCAAGCCCGGGCTCTTTCCACTAAGCCACACTGCTTCTATATCCTAGAATGTTACATCTAAAGCCTTTACCCAACATGAGACAAAAACGGCTGCTGTACAGTGAGTTGAACTAGAATAACCATAATAATAATAATAATAATAATAATAATAGTAATGGCATTTGTTAAGTGCTTACTATGTACAAAGCACTGTTCTAAGCACTGGGGGGGATACAATGTGATCAGGTTGTCCCACGTGGGGCTCACAGTCTTAATCCCCATTTTTACAGATGAGGAAACTGAGGCTCAGAGAAGTTAAGTGACTTGCCCAAGGTCACACAGCAGACTTGTGGTGGAGCTGGGATTCAAACCCATGACCTCTGACTCCAAAGCCCGGGCTCTTTCCACTGAGCCACGCTGCATTGAGGACAGAAGGAATGCCTTAAAGAAGCAGTGAATTAAGACATACAATGAAGAATCAAAGAAATTACAGCTGGGAGAGCCTAGCTGGAGACAGATCAGCAGCATTTAGAAATTGGTGATGGTCTTGAAGTAGAGGCATTGGGAAGAAACAAGGGTGAAAATCAAGAAGGGATCTATTGGAAACAATTTACAATTAGGGAGATCTTTCCATGCACATGATGTGGAGTGGATCACCAGTCAACTACTGGTTTAGTTCAACACAGTTGCACATGCTGATAAAAACTGAATCATTGATGATGTTCTGTTTGAATCCAAAGGACAGTCATTAATAATGATGATAGTAATAATAATAACGATAGTTGTGGTACTTGCTAGGCACTTACTACGTGTCAGGCATTTTACTAAACACCGTGGTAGATACAGATTAATCAGGTTGGATGCAGTCCATGTCCCACATGAGACTCCCAGTACTAATCCCCATTTTATAGATAAGGTAACTGAGGCCCAGAGAAGGTAAGTGATTTGCCCAAGGTCATACGGCAATCAAGTGCTGGAGCTGGAATTAGAACACATGTCCTTTTGACTCCCAAGCCTGTGCTCTATCTACTAGGCCCCGCTGCTTCTCAACAGTTCTACACAAACACAGAAACATCAAACATAAACATTTCTTAATCAGAAAATGAAAACTCACCACCATTATTTGCTCTGATGGAAGACTTTTCCCTTGCTCTACTCTCATCAGAAGCAATCACCAAGATGACTCATTTAACTTATTACTTAAAGATGAGTAAGAAATGAAGCTATGCAATGCTACAATTAATTTTTCCACCTTTGCTCACCTGTCATTATGGAAATTAAATAGTAAGAGTGCTTTAGGAGATACTACATCACAATAAGAAAAAAAAACAATCATTGGTTTCAAAGGTAACAAAGTTCCTATATTGAATTATGGCAAAAATGAAGTCTCATGTTTTTTAGGATGAAGGGCATGATTAAGGTTTTTGGCCAGTCAAGATGACACAGCTTTGTCTATAATACTGAACAACACACAGACCTCACTGAATTCATGAACCAATTCCATTTCAAAATAGCACTTTGACATTTCAAGAAACGAATTTCAGGTGGTGTAGAGATGGTTAAATCCATGGACTCTGTGCTTTTGCACTTTTGTCCAAAATATTCTGAAATGACTCTGAAATGCACTCCCTTTTATTTCTCATGCCTCGCCTAATCTTTGTTATTAACAAATTGCTAACTTTAAAAATGGAGCTACAAGGCTCAGTGTGTAGATCACACTTCTATTCTAGTTCGCTATTTTTAGTCATTAATCATTGTTAAAATTGCTTTCTTGGATAGATTTCTCATAATTAGTCACGGCCAAGAAGCAAACTACTGGGGGTAGTTCATACTAATTCAGTTGCCCCTAAATATATATATATACATATATATATATACATACATATATATATGTTTATATATATATACATATATAAACATATATATATGTATGTATATATATATATTTATACATATATGAATGTATAAGATTCAGATGCCACTCTACACTTCTTGGATTACTGTAAATTGGGGACTACATTATTTTTTTGCCCTCCTATTCAGACTGAGAGGCCCATACTGGGCAGGACTTGTGTGCAACCTGATTAACTAACGTGCTCAGTACAGTTCTTTGCACACAGTAGGTGCTCAATAAATATCATTGATGAATTGAATCTGCTCCAGTGTTTAGAACAGTGCTTGACACATTATAAGTGCTTAACAAATACCATAACATATATTATTACAATAATATGTTTTTCTATCTTCCAAAAAAAATGTCCTGGGTGGATAAAATTCAGTATTGGCAGGCTACTGGGGTCTTACTTGAGGCTACAAGTCTCTCTGTCCTTTAGTGGGTAGTTCATCCACCTCCCAGAAGTAGTAGACAGATGTATCCAAGTCATTGAGCCTGTGGTTCACCCTCACAGATCCATGGGGTGATGGGATTCCCCCAATTTCTTTCTCGGGAGTGACAGATCAGCTACCTTGCCCCAGAATGGCTGCTTCTGTGTCTAAGAATGGGTGAAATGAATAATCATTACCCTAGTTGAACAGGAACCACACAGTTAGCACGGGTCCAGAGTTAGTCATGTGCTAAAACATCAAATGGTTTCATGGCAACTCGATTTTTGAAGCACGGAATGGAGTGCATTCACAGTCAGGGAGGCAATAGCGTGGAAACCTCTAGACCTGCTCAGAGACACCTGTAATCCCTTAATGATTGTGTACCGGCCTGTGACACAAATATTTATCATTAGCTTTGGTGTATGCGCATACACCGTGATGGACATAGGCAGTAGGGGAGAAAGAATATGCAAATGGGGAAAAATGATAAGGCTTAGGATCTGATTACAAGATACAGGGTGGGGGATCTCCAAGCACTGATTAGCCCTCATTAAATGAAACCGAAATAGAGAATTGGGACAACTTTATTTGTAGCCCGATAGGGGATATTATCATCTCCTTATATGAAAGAATCTGATCGATAAATCTGACTATGGAAACTACTAAGATATTTTGCTCTCACTACCAGAGAAATGATGTTAATGGAATTTATGAATCATCTACTGTGTGATGAATTCCGTAATTTATAATAATTATACTGTAATTTATACTTGTGCTACTTTAACAGGTTTACTATGTGGCATAAACACTGGGGCAGATACACATTTCTAGACTGTGAGCCCATTGTTGGGTAGGGACCGTATCTATATGTTGCCAACTTTTACTTCCCAAGTGCTTAGTCCAGTGCTCTGCACATAGTAAGCGCTCAATAAATATGATTGAATGAATGAATTCAAGAAAATCAGGTTAGACAGTCCCTACTCCACGAGGGACTTGCAGTCTCGGTAGAAGAACAGGTATCTGATCACCATCTGAGAGATGAAGAAACAAACACAGAGAAGTTAAGCAAAATGCCCTCTGTCACCCCAAAGGCAAATGGTAGGAAGGGAATTAGAACCCAGATCCTCTGACTTCCACTAAGCCTTGCTGCTAAACACAGATCTAAGCCTTGGCTACAGGTCCACTAAGTCATCATCCAAGGGCTCATCAATTAGTCAATGGTATTCATTGAGCGCTTATTTTGTGCAAAGCACTGTAGTGAATATTGCGCACTTACCCTCTGCATTATTAGAATGATAACAATGGTATTTGTTGAGTGTTATGTGCCAAGCACTGTACTAAGCACTGAATTGGATATAAGATCAACAAATTGGATCCAGTCCCTATTCTGTATGGGGCGCCATAGTCCAGAGAAGAGGAAGAGCAGGTATTGAAACCCCATTTTACAGAGGAAACTGTAAACTGTAATTTTATTCATTCATTCATTCAATTGTATTTATTGAGCGATTACTGTGTGCAGAGCACTGTATTAAGCGCTTGGGAAGTACAAGTTTATGAGGAAACAGACACAGAGAAGTGAAGTTACTCACCCAAGGTCACAAAGCAGACAAATGGCAGAGCAGGGATTAGAACCCAGGTCCTCTGATTTCCAGGCCAGAGCTCTGTGCACTGGACCATGCTGTTTCTCAGTGTACTGTACTACTACTACTAATAATAATAATGGCATTTATTAAGCACTTACTATGTGCAAAGCACTGTTCTAAGCGCTGGGGAGGTTACAAGGTGATAAGGTTGTCCCACGGAGGGCTCACAGTTTTAATCCCTATTTGACAGATGAGGTAGCTGAGGCACAGAGAAGTTAAGTGACTTGCCCAAAGTCACACAGCTGGAAGTTGGCGGAAATGGGATTTGAACCCATGACCTCTGACTCCAAAGCTCGGGCTCTTTCCACTGAGCCACGCTGCTTCTCTGAGCCATGCTGCTTCTCTAAGTGCTTGGAAAAGAACAACAGAGTTAGTAGACTCAGTCCTGAAGAAGGTGTGATTTCACAAGGGCTCTGAAGATGTGTAGGCTCCAGTCCATTGAATATGAAGGGGAAAAAGTGCTAATAGGGAGGTGTTATAATAATAATAATGATGATGTGCTACTTGTTAAGTGCTTACTAAGTATCAAGCCCTATTCTAAGTGCTGGGGTAGATACAAACTAATCAGGTTGGGCACAGTCCCTGTCCCACATTGGGGCTCATAGTCTTTATCTCCATTTTAAAGATGCGGTAAACGCCATCATCATTATTGTTATTATTTGGGAGGGTACAATAGATTTAATAGATTAAATCCCTACCCTTGAGAAGCTTACACCCTAGTGAATCTGACAAGGCAAGGTCTGCTCAATCTTTAGAGAAGCCACTCAGAAATATCAGGACTGAAATATTCCACTAGACAAAAGACTGTGAAATATGCTGCCCTCTTTCCAGATGATCTGACAGTTCAGAACTTGGATGCTTTGTGTTTCTGCAGGAAATGGCTCTCCCCCACAACTCCTGTCACCCACATTAATGGGTCCCAGCCCAAGAATTCTGTGCCTGGTCATCGGGGAATAATAATACTAAGAAATGTGGTATTGTATGGAGCAAAAACACAGGGTAGATACAATACTATCAGATCAGATCTACAGTCCCTGCCGCACATGAGGCTCAGAGTCTTAGAGAAGGGACGAAAACAGGCAGCTAATCCCCATTTAGCAAATGAGGAAACCGTGGCATGGAGAAATTAAGTGGCTTGCCCTGGGCCGTAAACTCGTTGTGGGCAGGCAGTGTTTGTACCAGCTCTGTTATATTGTAATAATAATAATTGTGGTATTTGTTAAGCACTTACTCTGTGCCAGGCAATGTACTAAGAGCTGGGATAGATACAAGCAAATCAGTTTGGAAACAGTCCCTGTCCCACATGGGGCTCACAGTCTTCATCCCCATTTTGCGGATGAGGTATGAGGCCCAGAGAAGTGAATAACTTGCCCAAGGTCACACAACCCTACAGGCTTGCAAACGGAAAGCAATTTTTTGTTCCCACCATCTCAATGCTGGAGTCTCTGTGCTCTGCAACGTCTATAACTTGGAATGGTAAAGCCGAACTAACAGGAATGGATTGTCGGGAAGGATGGCTGCAAATCTTTCTCAGCCATTTCCTTACTTTGACATCAAAAGCTGAGCAGAGGAAATAAATGAAATGCACGAATGAGTGACTTACGTACCCACTGAGTCTATCTGAACAGATTGGCCTTTTCCTGGAAGATAGCTCTTTAACAGAGGCCAGTATACAAAGACTTTGTAATCAAATATTTATTGAGCAAGCTCTGACAAGCAGAAATGGGAATTTGCAGTGCTACTTAATGACCGCATCATCTATAACCTGTGTCAAAGGATCATGTTAATACCAGACACTAAGTCATTTCCTTGCTTGGTGTCAGGTGGTCAGAAACCTACTGTGGAATCTTTTCTTCTTTCTTTGTGGTTTCTTGGGACTTCATGTAAGTCACTGAACTGTGGGGTCAGGAGCTGTGTAGCTGAGAGGCTCAATCAGCCTCCCTTTCCAGCAGCGTGGCCTAGTGGCTAGAGCCCGGGCCTGGGAGCCGGAAGGACCTGGGTTCTAATCCTGACTCCAGAACTTGTCTGCTGTCTGACCTTGGGCAAGTTACTTAACTTCTCTGTGCCTCAGATCCCTCATCTGTAAAATGGGATGGAGACTGTGAGTCCCATATGGGACAGGGACTGTGTCCAACCCGATTTGCCTGTATCCACCCCAGTGCTTAGTACAGTGCCTGGCACATAGTAAACACTTAATGAATACCATGACTATTTCCCACAAACCTCAGACTGCCATTTTATGTGGGGATGTGCCCAAAGTCATCACTTTCAATCAGTGCACATGTGGCCTTTTTTGCTTTGAATCTCCTGGCGTAACTCCTGATTTGCCCACAAGTTAGAGCACTCATCAGCTGCTGGGTAAAATGGTGATATCATTCCTAGGTGGAATTTTGGGTGACTCACATAATCAGGAGGCTATATTAAAATCTCAACCATATAGGATTATCAAGTCTTCAGTTTATGTCTGTGTATTAATGTATAAATTCCTTGAGGGCAGGCTAACATCTACTGACTCTGTTGTACTCTTCCAAATGCTTAGTCCAATGCACTTTACACAATAAGGACTCAATAGTACCATTGACTGATAAAGACCAGCGTGGCTCAGAGGAAAGAGCCTGGACTTTGGAGTCAGAGGTCATAGGTTCTAATCCTGGCTCCGCCACTTGTCAGCTGTGTGACCTTGGGCAAGTCACTTAACTTCTCTGGGCCTCAGTTCCCCCATTTGTAAAATGGGGATTAAGACTGTGAGCCCCACATGGAACAACCTGATCACCTTGTAACCTCCCTAGCGCTTAGAACGGTGCTGTGCGCATAGTAAGCTCATAACAAATGCCATTATTATTATTATTATTACTAACTCTATTGTACTCTTCCAAATGCTTAGTCCAATTTGTTGTATGCAATAAGGACTCAATAATACTACTGACTGACAAAGACCAGAATTATTTTAGAGAGAAAGATAGAATAATAATTATTGCCTCCATTTATCAAGCTCTTAGCTCCAGGGAGGCTCTACTCTCTCGATATCACTTTCACACTTGATCATTGCCACACACAGAAAACAACTTTTCAAGTCCACCTGAGTAACTATCTAGTTAACCCAGCAACTGCCTTAACAAAGTTAACAATCTGTAGCCAAGGCAGCAGTTTGCAAATGAGTGTTGAATGGTGTATTTGCCTATAGCAGTTGACTGGCACTAATGCCTCCATGAGAAGGCTGCTGTTTTACTTTAGATTATGTCATGTTTCTGGGACACACCTTATCCTGGCAGAGCTTTCTGTTTGACAGGCATAAAAAATACGCTACCATTCAAAAAAATCTTTTCTTTCCAATTTGGGTCTTTTTCTCATAAATGATGACAATAATAATAATATTTGTTAAGTGTTTACTAGGTGCCATGCACTGTACTAGGAGCTGGAATAGAGTCAAAATAACCAGGTTGGACCCTGTTGGACCCTGTTTCAGTCTCACACGGAAGGTTAATGGGAAAGGAAACTCCTTGATGACAGGAAATTCATTTATTTATTCATTCAATCATATTTATGGAGCACTTACTGTTTATAGAGCACTGCACCAAGTGCTTGGGAGAGTCCAATACAACAACAGACACATTCCCTGCCCACAACAAGCTTACAGTCTAGAGATGATTATGGTACTTGTTAAGCGCTTACTATGTGCCAAGCACTATTCTAAGCACTGGGTTAGATAAAAGTTACTCAGGTTGCATATACACAGTCCCTGTCCCAAGTGGGGCTCATACTCTGAATCCCCATTTTACAGATGAGGTAACTGAGGCTCGGAGAAGTTAAGTGACTTGCCCAAGGTCACACAGCAGACAAGAGGGGAGCCAGGATTAGAACCCGGGTCCTTTTTACTCTCATGCCCGTGCTCTATCCACTAAGCCACGCTGCTTCCCTGCTCCCCCTTCTAGATGGTGAGCCCGCTGTTGGGTAGGGACCATCTCTATATGTTGCAAACTTGTACTTCCCAAGCGCTTAGTATAGTGCTCTGCACACATTAAGCACTCAATATGATTGAATGAATGATGTTGTTTTATTGTACTCTTCCACGCTCTTAGTAGAGCGCTCTGCACACAGTAAGTCCTCAATAAATATGACTGAACTAATGCATGAATGGGAAGGGAAGCCCCATTTTACAGATGGGGAAATGGAGGCCCAGAGAACTGAAGTGACTTGCCCAAAGTCACACAGCAGGAAAGTGGCAAGGTTGGGAGTTCTAATAAAGGCTTATGCTCTTTCCACTAGGCCAGGTTGCTGCTTCTTCTGACAGTTATTCCTTTTATCATGGAGGAAAAGAGAAGTCATGTGCCATTTTATTTAACAGTTTTCCTTGTCAACTGGACACTGCCTCACTTTAGTGGTGATACTGACTTTTGTATGCTTTTTCAAATCTGGAAGCTTAAACAATCCCTCTGCAATGACCTCTACTCAGCCCGTTCCGTCACTTACCCACTCAAACGCGTCCTGCTTTCATTTCAGATATGTTCCATGCTTTTTGAAAACAAAGCATCCAACAGTGAAAAAGGAGTTTTTTTGCATCATTAATCATAAGCACTTACTATGAACTAAGCACTGGGGTGGTGGATACAAGATAGTCAATTTGGACAAAAATTATCTCCCATATGGGCCTCACCTCAGGGTGTGTGAGTGTATAATAATAATTACGGTATTTCTTAAGCACTTATTAAGTGCAAGGCATTGTACTAAGTGCTGGGGTAGATGCAAGCAAATCAGGTTGGACACAGTCCCTGTCCCACATGGGGCTTACCATCTCAATCCCCATATTACAGATGAGGGAACTAGGGCCCAGAGAAGGAAAGTGACTTGTCCAAGGTCACACAGCAGACAAGTGGTGGAGCTAGGATTGGAGCCCATAACCTTCTGACTCCAGGGCCTGGGCTCTAGCAGGCACAAGGGCCCATGTGCTTCTCATCTTATCCCCATTTTACAGATGGAGGAACTGAGGCCCAGCAAAGTTAGGTGACGTGCTCAAGGTCACTCAGCAGGCCCATGACAGAGCTGGGAAGATTGATGAGGACTCCACCGGGGTATTCAATCTAAACGAAGCTAGCACCCCTGGTTTTGCTCTCCCCAGACACCTTGCTTATCTCTGACAATGGCTAATTCTCCCGGAGAACGAAATGGTCACATTTTGCTCCTCTCAAGCTGACCTCCTCACTCTACCTTATTCTTGTCTCTCTTCCTTGGCCACTCTCTCCCTCCTTCCTAGAACTTCCTTCCGTTTTGCCTCGGCAAAGCACCACGCTCTCCATCTTCAAGAGCCTTCTGAAATCACATCATATCTCCTCCAGGAATCCTTCCCTGCTTAATTAACTCTTTTCACCATCTCCTCCTACCACTTTACCACTTCTTTGTCACTTGGCACTAAGTTATTTAACCTTTCACCAAGGGCCCAAGTACAGTCCTCTATAACCAGAAAGTGCTCAATAAATATGAATACTGTCAATTGATTGTTCTGAACATGTAGTTGTTTTGATAATTTAAAGAATGTAGAAGATGCAGGAAAAAAACAACTCAAAAAACCTTTTAGTACAAAAACATGCTGTCCTACTGGCATTAGTTTACTAGAATGACAATTTTTTCACTGCTGAAAAACCTGAAGGCCAATTATAACTGCCGAATATCCAAGAGAATCTATGCATTTATCACCTCTGATCACAGTAAAATGGCCAGCCAAGTTTATATTGTTGAACTATAATGGGGATGGTGATTTATTGTAAAAAGCAAGGAGAGCCTGGCATGCTTCACCTTTCTTCAGGGGCTGCTTGATGGTTGTGCTACACAAACAAGATGCATGTGGGTAATTTGCGGAGGAAGTAATCCATTGCGACAGTAGTCAAGCATATTCGGAAAGAGCGCAGCCCATGATCAAACCAAGCCTAGCTACAAGGTGCAATGGCTTAACCTCACAGCTTCATCCTAGAATATAGATGGATCACTCAAGGAGGCCCTTACAAATATAATTTCAGCGCACAATGACCACACACTGGATCAGATTCTCTGAAAAATTGCCACTAAAATATATCACCCTTGGCCTTTCAAAGTTACCTCTGCAAGGACAAACAAGATCTAAATATAGCCAGACATATATATATATATATATATATATATATATATATATATATATATATATATATATGTGTGTGTGTGTGTGTGTGTATTTATCTATATTTATGTGTGTACACATAAAAAAGTGCATGTTTAGAAACAGACGTTTATATAGAAGTGATATGACATCCAATTAGAAAGAATCCTCATGTTCATTAGTCAAACAATTTCTGAATATAGGATTAAGATTCTCAGTTACATCAAAAGAATAATCCAGATTCTCCAAGCACTGCATGATTCTACATATGGCACCCTTGGTAGCTGCATTAAATGTTTCAGACTATGAGGTGGGGAAGGAAGGAAGGAAGGAAGGAGGGAAGGAAGGAAGGAGGGAAGGAAGGAAGGAGGGAAGGAAGGAAGGAGGGAAGGAAGGAAGGAGGGAAGAAAGGAAGGAGGGAAGGAAGGAAGGAGGGAAGGAAGGAAGGAAGGAGGGAAGGAAGGAAGGAAGGAGGGAAGGAGGGAAGGAAGGAAGGAGGGAAGGAAGGAAGGAGGGAAGGAAGGAAGGAGGGAAGGAGGGAAGGAAGGAAGGAAGGAAGGAGGGAAGGAAGGAAGGAAGGAAGGAAGGAAGGAAGGAAGGAAGGAAGGAAGAAGGGAAGGAAGGAAGGAAGGAAGGAAGGAAGGAAGGAAGAAGGGAAGGAAGGAAGGAAGGAAGGAAGGAAGGAAGGAAGAAAGGAAGAAAGGAAGAAAGAAAGAAAAGAAAAAGCACGCTCCATGCACCTTGGTTTCTGTGGAAATAGTCTGTTTCCATGAATTGGAGCTGTCCTATCATATACAGTTTTTTTATGGTATTTGTTATGTGCTTACTATATGTCAGGCATTGTACTAAATGCCTAATCAGGTGACACACAGTCTCTGTCACTCATGGGGCTCACAGCCATAAACCCCACCCAAAAGATGAGGTAACTGAGGCACAGAAATGTTACATAAGTGGCAGATAAGAAACTTGAATACAGAGCCTTCTGATTCCCAGGCCAGTGCTCTATCTACTAGGCCATGGTGCATCCCACTTGGGAAACATCAAGAGTTGGGAGCACTAAGAAAAACATCATGAAGTAGTAGTAGTAGTAATGGTAGTTGTAGTAGTTGTTCTTTCATTCATTCATTCAGTTGTATTTATTGAGCACTTACTGTGTGCAGAGCACTGTACTAAGCGCTTGGGAAGCACAAGTTGGCAACATATAGAGACAGTCCCTACCCAACAGTGGGCTCACAGTCTAAAAGACTCACAGCCTAAAATTCAGGGACATTTACAGTGGATAGCCCTAATCTCAAAAGCCAATCAAGTTGAACTCTTCTGGCTCTGAAAGTGGTAGATTTGAAAAAGCCGTGCTGATTCCAGTTTAGTGGCAGCTGGAAATATGGCAGTGACAGAAGGGCAAGGCTGAGGGGAAGTTGCTGGAACTGATTAATCAAATTGTGATAAAACGGACAAGCGGCATGGCTTAGTGGAACGAGGCTGGGCCTGGGATTCAGATGACCTGGGTTGTAATCCCAGTTCCATCATGTACTAAACTCTGGGGTGGAAGTAAGCAAACTGAGTTGGACACAGTCTCTGTCCCATGTGGGGCTCACAGTCTCAAACCCCATTTTACAGATGAGGTAACTGAGGAACAGAGAAATGATTTTCCCAAGGTCGCATACCAAACTTAGGACTCCTAGGTCCGTGCTCTATCCATTTCACTGTGCTGCTTCTCATAAGTACAGTGCAAGGCACCGTACTAAGTGCTGGGGGTTGATACAAGATAATCAGCTTGGACAGAGTCCATATCCCACAAGGAGCTCACCATCTTTAACCCCATTTTACAGAAGAGGTGAGTGAGACACAGAGAAGATAAATGACTTGCCCAAGGTCACACTGTAGAAAAGTGGAAGAGCAGGAATTAGAACCCAGGTCCTTAGGATTCCCAGGCCTGTGCTCTATCCATCTAGTCTTACTAGAGGGAAGGATGACCGGAGAGTAGGATGGCCAAGTACTTAGTACAGTGCTTTGCACATAGTAAGTGCTCAATAAATAGCACTGAGTGACTAATGACCAGATGGTAGGATGGACCTTTCAGAGAGAAATGGGAAGAACTTCTAGAGAAGGCATTTGAAATAGCCTGTGGGACAGAGTACAATTTTTTCCTCCCTACTTCCTTTCCGAATCAATCAATGGTGAGTCCTAGTATAATGATGCTAGCTCGATGTGGGCGGGAAATATGTCTACTAATTCTGTTATATTGCACTCACCCAAGTCCTTAGTACAGTAGTCTGCATACGGTAAGGTCTGAATATATACCACTGATTGACTGATAGATGCAATAAATGCTGACAGAGCTAAATTTTGGTTTCCCAAGTGTCCAGGACTTTAAGAGTGAAGGTAAATTGTTTTTCTGGTGCATCAGAATTCCCTATCATCACATCTCACCCACACTCACAGCTACATGGATCATAAAATGATGTTTCAGTAGACATCTGGAAATGGGGCAGTTTTTATAAAATAGGAGTGGAATAAGACTCCACATTAACACTAAGAAATGCTGAATTTTTAGTAGTTATTCTTGGAATATAGAAATAGAAAATAGATTGAACTCCAACTAAATAAAACATGATTAAAGTCAATTATTATTATTAACTGAAATACTGTTAGAGCTAATTGTTAATTCAAATAAAGTGAGATGCTAATGTTTTCCATTCTTTCGTATGGCATTTGGTAAATAAAAAAAAGGTCATCTATATGATTTTGGTCTTTCAGAAGACTGCGGGTGCAAAATCTTTTTGTGGTGATGGTGTTGGTGGTAGTGGTAGAATTCTTAGCAACAATGAACTTCATACTAAATTAAGCTGGAAAAATGAACAGCTCATCCTCCAAAGATAGACAGACTGTAACAAAATGTCAGGTATCATTTAATGAATTACTTCTTGGAGGGAAACAAGTGAGTTAATTTATTACTCGTGGGTGAATCTATATCCTCCCACCCTTTTATCTTCCTTTATTCTCCGAAAGATCAAACTCACTGTCAATATTAATGTATAATGATAACAATAATAATAATAATAATGGTGGCATTTATTAAGCACTTACTATGTGCAAAGCACTGTTCTAAGCACTGGGAAGGTTACAAGGTGATCAGGGTGTCCCACAGGGGGCTCACAGTCTTCATCCCTATTTTCCAGATGAGGTAACTGAGGCACAGAGAAGTTAAGTGACTTGCCCAAAGTCACACAGCTGACAAGTGGCAGAGCTGGCATACCAATAATACCAATAATAGTAAGAGCTGGCATTCATGTAGTAACTGATAGTTTTGAAAGTGCTGACAAACTGATTGCTAATACATTTTTGTAAGGATATTTCATTTCTACTATTTCTCAGTCAAAATGGTGGCCTGCAATTTTTATAGATTTATTTCACAGTAGACGCTCAAAAAATTCATTCCTTCATCCAATCATATTTATTGAGCGCTTACTGTGTGCGGAGCACTGTACTAAGCGCTTGGGAAGTACAAGTTGGCAACCTATAGAGATGGTTCCTACCCAACAGTTGGCTCACAGTCTAGAAGGGGGAGACAGATAACAAAAAACATGTGGACAGGTGTCGAGTCGTCAGAACAAATAGAAATAAAGCTAGATGCACATCATTAACAAAATAAATAGAATAGCAAATATGTTCAAGTAAAATAAATAGAGTAATAAATCTGTAGAAACATATATACAGGTGCTGTGGGGAGGGGAAGGAGGTAGGATGGGGAGGAGAAGAGGAAAAAATGCTACTGATTGAGCAGTTCACTAAATGGTGAGTCAGTGGCCATGTTAAAATTTACATCACAAGTGAGGAGAGGTTTTTTTTTCTACAATTACTGGGGACAAAGAATCTTTACAAGAAAGATTTAAAGAGCTTCTGTATTTAAATCCCCTGGTATCTTTCACAGAGAAAGAGATGAAGTCTTTATCCTGTAAATCCAACATCCATTCTCATTGTACATTATGATGGAGCTAAGAAAAGGACACAGGAAACTCAAGAAATGATTTCCCACCTTCTTAAAATCCACAGTCTCCTTGACTATGAGAACAGTTCTATGGGAACTGATCATCAATAGATTGTAAACTCCTCGAGGGCAAGAGACAAGTCCTCAAAATCCTCCTAAAGTCACAGCTCCAAGAGGTCTTCCCAGCCCAATCAGTGGTATTTATTGAGTGCTCACTTGTGCAGAGCATTGCACTAAGTGCTTGGGAGAATACAATACGGCAGTTAGTAGACATGTTTCCTGCCTACAAGGAGATTCCAGTCTTCATTAAGCCCTCATTTCCCCTATTCAATCACCCTTCTGTGTCATCTTTGCATTTGGATCCATACCTTCTAAGCACTTGATAATAATAATAATAATGATGATGATATTTTTAAGTGCTTACTATGTGCAAAGCACTGTTCTAAGCACTGGGGAGGTTACAAGGTGATCAGGTGGTCCCACATGGGGCTCACAGTTTTAATCCCCTTTTTACAGATGAGGTAGCTGAGGCACAGAGAAGTTAAGTGACTTGCCCAAAGTCACACAGCTGACAGTTGGCGGAGCAGGGATTTGAACCCATGACCTCTGACTCCCAAGCCCATGCTCTTTCCACCAAGCCACACTGCTTCTCCCAACCCTCAGCCCCACAGCACTTACGTAGAGAAGCAGTGTGGCTTAGTGGAAAGAGCACGGCCTTGGGAGTCAGAGGACGTAGGTTCTAATCTCGGCTCCCACAGTCTGCTGTGTGACCTTGGGCAAGTCATTTAATGTCTATGTGCCTCAGTTACCTCATCTGGAAAATGAGAATGAAGACAGTGGGACAACCTGATTACCTTGTATCTACCCCAGCGCTTAGAACAGTGCTTGACACATAGTAATCATTTAACAAATACCATAATTATTATTATTATGTACATATCCTTACTCTCTCCAATTTCTCCTACCTGCAACATTTTAGTGTCTATCTTCCCCTCTAAACTGTTCGTTCCTTTTGGGCAGGTATCGTGTCTACCAACTCTACTGTACTATACTCTCCCAGGTGCTTAGTACAGCGCTCTAGACATGGTAAGTGCTCAGAGAATACCCTTATTGACTGATTCATCTATTGCATGTTCCCAAGCACAGGGAGCTTCAGTAGATACAACTCTAAAATCCAAGTCTAAAATTGTGAACTTCCAGATAATTGATAACTTCTTCTTGCTAAATCCAGTGGCTTCTACTCCACCCTAATCCTCCTCAACCTCTCATCCGCCTTCAGTTCTGTCGACCTCCTCTTCCTCTTGGAAATATGATCTAACCTCGACTTCACTGACACAGTCTTCTCCTGGCTCTCCTCCTATCTCCTTGGCTGCCCATTCTCAGTTTCTTTCATGGTCTGCTTCTCTGCCTCCCACCCCCTAACTGTGGATGTCCTTCAAGGTTCAGTTCTGGGTCCCCTTCTATTCTCCATCCACACTGACTCCCTTGGATAACTCATTTGCTCCCATGGCTTCAACTACCACCTCTATGCAGATGATTCCCAAATCTACATCTCCAGCCTTGATCTCTCTCCCTCTCTGCAGTCTTGTATTTACCCCTGCCTTCTAAACATCTCTGCTTGGATGTCCTTGTGTCAACTCAAACTTAACATGCCTAAAACAGAAGTTCTTATCTTCCCACCAAACCCTCTCCTTCCCCTGACTTTCCCATCACTGTAGACAGCACCAACCATATATTCTAACCCACAAGCCCATAAACTTGGCATTATCCTTGACTCCTCTCATTCAACCCACATATTCAATCTATCACTAAATCTTGCCGGTTCAACCTTCACAGCATCACTAAAATCCACCCTTTCCACTCCTTCCAAACTGCTACCATGTTAATCCAAGCACTTGGCTTATCCTGTCTTGTTTACTGCATAGGTATCCTTTCTGACCTCCCAGCCTCCTGTTTCTCCTCACTCCAGTCCATTCTTCAGTCTGTTGCCCAGATAATTTTTCTACAAAAACATTCAGTCCAGGGTTTCCCATTCCTCAAGAACCTTTTCATCAAAGAGAAACTCCTCACCATCTGCTTTAAAGCATTCAATCTCCTTGTCCCCTGCTACCTCACCTCACTACTCTTGTACTACAACCTGGCCCATATGCTTCACTTATCTAATGCCAATCTATTCACTGTACTTTGACCTTGCTTCCAATCTCTTGCCCACGCCCTGCCTCTGGCCTGGAATGCCCTCCCTCTTCATATTCATTCATTCATCCAATCGTATTTATTGAGCACTTACTGTGTGCAGAGCACTGTACTAAGTGATTGGGAAGTACAAATCGGCAACATATCTCACAAGCCCATAACCTTGGAGTTATCCTTGACTCCTCTCTCTCATTCAACCCACCTGTTCAACCCATCACTAAATCCTGTTGGTCCCACCTTCACATCATTAAAATCCTCCTTTTCTTCTCCATCCAAAACTACGACGTCAACCCCATCACTCATCCTCTCACACCTGGATTGCTGCATCTGACTCCTTGCTGACCTCCCAACTTCCAGTCTCTCCCCACTCTAGTCCATACTTCACTCTGCTGCCCGGATCATTTTTCGACAAAAACGTTCAGGACATGTCACCCCGCTCCTCAAAAAAAACTCCAGTGGTTGCCCATCCACCTTTGCATCAAATGAAAACTCCTTTCCATTGGCTTTAAAGCAGTCATTAATTCATTCAATCGTATTTATTGAGCGCTTACTGTGTGCAGAGCACTGTACTAAATGCTTGGGAAGTACAAGTTTGTGGTCCCTACCCAACAATTGGCTCACAGTCTAGAAGGGGGAGACAGAAAACAAAACAAAACATGTGGAGAGGTGTCATCAGAATAAATAGAAATAAAGCTAGATGCACCACATTAAGCAAAATAAATAGAATAGTAAATATGTACAAGTAAAATAGAGTAATAAATCTGGACAAACATTATACAGGTGCTGCGGGGAGGGGAAGGAGGTAGCGTGTGGGGATGGGGAGGAGGAGAGGAAAAAGGGGGCTCCTTACCCCCTCCTACCTCACTTCACTACTCTCCTTCTACAACACATTCTTCACAATTTGTGCCTCTAATGCTAACCTTCTCACTGTGCCTTGATCTCACCTATCTTGCCACTGACCCTTAGCCCATATCCTGCCTCTGGCCGGGAATGCCCTCCCTTCCCAAATCCGACAGACAATTGCTCTCCCCTGCTTCAAAACCTTACTGAAGGCACATTTCCTCCATGAGGCGTTCCTAGACTAAGCCTCTCCTTTCCTCTTTTCCCATTCCCTCTGGGTTGCCCTGACTTGCTCCGCTTGTTCTTCCCCCCTCCCAGCCTCCAGCCCCTATGTACTGTAAACTCATTGTGGCAAGGTACATGTCTATTATACTGTTGTGTTGTCCTCACCCAAGTGCTTCACACAGTGCTCTGCTCACAGTAAGCACTCAATAAATATGACCAGTTTCTTTGGCACCTGCGTTTAGCTTTGGGATCTCCAAATGCAGTGCTCCCTCTGGGATTAATATGACAAAAAAAATCTGTGATTAAGAAAATGGGCTAGGGAATAGAAATAATCGAGAAATGTTAAATAATGAGGATGACTAGAATGGATGAGTCTTTCCATCTCTAACGTAACACAACACATTAAGTAACGATAAAGTTTGGTCTGTTTCCTGAAGAAAACAGCAGGGTGCAGAAAGGAGGCTCATAGGAGCTGAAATACTGACAGAAATATTTCTAACTATAAGCTCATCCTTCTGGACTGTAAACTCTTTTTCAAATGGCATCTGTAAAGCACTTATTATTTCTCAAGCACTGTTCTAATCTCAGGAATAGACACAAAGTTAATCAGGCTGGACACTGTCTCTGTCCCACATGGGGCTCACAGCCTAAGCAGGAGGAAGAACAGGTATTGAATCCCCATTTTACAGTTGAGGAAACTGAGGCACAGAGTAGTTAAGTGACTTGCTCGAGATCACACAGCAGGTAAGTGGTGGAGTCAGAAATAGAACCCAGGACCTCTGGCTGCCTGGCCTGAGATTTATCCACTAGACCATGCTTTTGGGGGCACAGAATATTTCTACCAGAGTATAATACTCTCCCAAGTGCTTAGAACAGAGCTCTGTAAGCGGTAAGTGTTTGATAAATACCATTGGTTGACTGATTGAATAAAGAAGGTAATGTAAAAAGAGATAATTATATTTGACAGCTCCTTTAAATAATAATAATTGTGGTATTTGTTAAGCACTTACTATGTGTCAGGCACTGTTCTGAGCTCTGGAGTGGGTACAAGCAAATTGGGTTGGACGCAGTCCCTGTCCTACAAGGGACTCACAGTCTCAATCCCCATTTTACAGATGAAGTAACTGAGGCACAGAGAAGTGAAGTGACTTGCCCAAGATCACACAGTAGACAAGTGGTGGAGCCAGGATTAGAACCATAGCCTTCCGATTTCCAGGCCGGTGCTCTATTCACTATACCGTGCTGCTTCTTTGCTTTCCATCAGCCCAAGTTGGGATTTGGGTAACAGGGGAATTCTTTGCTGAGACTCAATTCCATGGGCTGGGATGGGAGAGACTGGGCACTTCGAGATTTTTAACCAGGGCCTCATTCATTCATTCTATCATATTTATTGAGTGCTTACTGTGTGCAGAGCACTGTACTAATTGCTCAGGAGAGTACAGTAATAATAATAATGGCATTTATTAAGCACTTACTATGTGCAAAGCACTGTTCTAAGTGCTGGGGAGATTACAAGGTGATCAGGTTGTCCCACATGAGGTTCTCAGTCTTTATCCCCATTTTACAGATGAGGTAATTGAGACCCAGAGAAGTTAAGTGACTGGCCCAAAGTCACACAGCTGACAGGTGGTGCAGCTGGGATTTGAACCCGTGACCTCTGACTCCAAAGCCTGGGCTCTTTTCCACTAAGCTACGCTGCTTCCCCAATCAGACACATTCCCGTCCACAATGAGCTTACAGTCTAGTCATGGCTGCCCCAGAGGCACCCTCTTTACCTAGCATCCTGGAGCGGCTGTCTCACTCACTCACTGCTGGAAGCTGGCCCTGTCCTCCCCAAACAGACCCAAGGACAAGAAAAAACTCCTCACCCTCGACTTCAAGGCTGTCCATCACTTCACCCCCTCCTACCTCACCTCCCTTCACTTCTTCTCCAGCCCAGCCCGCACCCTCCGCTCCTCTGCTGCTAATCTTCTCACCGTACCTCGTTCTGGCCTGTCCCGCCATCGACCCCTGACCCACGTCATCCCCCGGGCCTGGAATGCCCCCAATCCCTCTGCCCATCCTCCAAGCTAGCTTTCTTCCTCCCTTCAAGGCCCTACTGAGAGCTCACCTCCTCCAGGAGGCCTTCCCAGACTGAGCCCCTTCCTTCCTCTCCCCCTCATCACCCTCTCCATCCCCCCATCTTACCTCCTTCCCTTCCCCACAGCACCTGTATATATGTTTGTACATATTTATTAGTCTATTTATTTATTTATCTTACTTGTACATATCTATTCTATTTATTTTATTTTGTTAGTATGTTTGGTTTTGTTCTCTGTCTCCCCCTTCTAGACTGTGAGCCCGCTGTTGGGTAGGGACTGTCTCTATGTCTTTCCAACTTGTACTTCCCAAGCGCTTAGTACAGTGCTCTGCACACAGTAAGTGCTCAATAAATGCGATTGATTGATTGATTGATTTAAGCCCTCTTGTTTTAAGAAGATCCATGGGAAATAGTTTTGCAGCCAAGCTCTTCTGATTTAGGAGACCATTCCAATAACCCCTGCACTGAAGGAAATGAATGAGGATTTGCTGTGCCCTTCTGGACAGGAGTCAAAGCTCTCTGTAGCTTTGTCACCGGTTTCTGGTGACCGAAGCAGAGATACATCTGTGTAAACCTGCACTGCAAGAGGAACACGGGCTCTGGAAAGCAGAAGTGCAAGGCTCCAAATGTGCAAACTGTCTCAGCAAACTTGAGTTGCCAGGTCTAGGCGGTCCTGAGCCTGGAGGTTCTTGGGCTTGAGTCTTGGCAAACTCTGGTAAGAATTAAGCCCTCTCCTATCAATCAATTAATCAGTGCTAGTTACTGAGGGCTATAGTATTGTGCAGACTACAGTTAAGCTCTTGGGAAAGTACAATACAATAAAGCTGGTAATAATAATAATAATAATAATGGCATTTGTTAAGCGCTTACTACATGCAAGGCACTGTTCAAGAACTGGGGAGGATACAAGGTGATCAGGTTGTCCCACGTGGGGCTCACAGTTTTAATCCCCATTTTACAGATGAGGTAACTGAGGCTCAGAAAAGTTAAGTGATTTGCCCAAGGTCACACAGCAGACATGTGGGGGAGCTGGGATTAGAACCCATGACCTCTGGCTCCCAAGCCCGTGCTCTTTCCACCGAGCCACACTGCTTCTCTTAGACATCCCTGATCATAATATTAATAATTGTGCTGTTTGTTAAGCTCACTCAGTCATATTTATTGAGTGCTTACTGTGTGCAGAGCACTGTACTAAGTGCCTGGAAAGTACAATTCAGCACTAAAGGTAGACAGTCCCTGCCCACATGGGGTACAAACAAACACCAATTTGCTCCTCATTAGCTCCTTAAATTCTTCTTTGGGAAATTCATTCATTCATTCATTCAATCATATTTATTGAGCGCTTACTGTGTGCAGAGCACTGTACTAAGCGCTTGGGAAGGACAAGTTGGCAACCAATTCAAAGTTCCTGGAGATTAATGTGTGCGCCTATTTAGCAATAATAATAATGATGGCATTATTAAGTGCTTACTATGTGCAAAACACTGTTCTAAGTGCTGGGGAGGTTACAGCATCATCAAGTTGTCCCACAGGGGGCTCACAGTCAATCTCTATTTTACAGATGAGGGAACTGAGGCCGAGAGAAGTCAAGTGACTTGCCCAAAGTCACACAGCTGACAACTGGTGGAGCCAGGATTTGAACCCATGACCTCTGACTCCAAAGCCCATACTCTCTCCACTGAGCCACGCTGCTACTTAGACTTGGGTTAATCTGCCATTTTATCTTCCACCTCTGCTCATTCCTAATGATGAGCCTCTGTGCTCAGAGAACCTGTGCAGAGGAATTCATCATAGCACAGGTCATTTATGCAGTGCTACTCACACTCTGAACAGACCAGTACATATAATATCATTTAATCCTAGATAATCTTTCAAAATGCTTTACAAATGCGCTTGTTTGTATCTACCCCAGCATTTAGAACAGTGCTCGACAGATAGCATTTAACAAATATATTATTATTATTATTAGATTAAAGCCTCAGGTTACAATAACTTGGAAGCAGTATGGCCTAGGGGATAGAGCACAGTACTGCGAGTCAGAAGGACCTGGATGCCAATTCCTGCTCCACCACTTTGTCTGCTGTGTGACCTTGGGCCAGTCACTTCACTTCTCTGGTCCTCGGATACCTCATCTGTTAAACGGGGATTAAAATTGTGAGCCCCATGTGGGAAGTGGACTATATCCAACCTGATTATCTTGTATCAATCTCAGCACTTAACAATTATGTGCCTAGCACTGTGCTAAAAGTTGGGATAGATGTGGGACATATGGTCCAAAGAGGGAGGGAAAGTGGGTATTTCTCTCCCTTCTCCCCCTCCCCCCCGCCCTACCTCCTTCCCCTCCCCACAGCACCTGTATATTTGTTTGTACAGATTTATAACTCTATTTATTTTACTTGTACATATTTACTATTCTATTTATTTTATTTTGTTGGTATGTGTTGTTTTGTTGTCTGTCTCTCCCTTCTAGACGGTGAGCCCGCTATTGGGTAGGGACAATCTCTATATGTTACTGACTTGTACTTCCCAAGCGCTTAGTACAGTGCTCTGCACATAGTAAGGGCTCAATAAATACGATTGAATGAATGAATGAATGAATATTTATCTTTACAAATGAGAAAATTAGGCACAGAGAAGTCAAGCGACTTGCCCAAGGCCACACAGCAGGCAAATGGTGGAACTCAGATTAGAAGCCACATCTCTTGAACCCCTTCCTGTCACACTGAGCTTACTGAGCCATTTCCCCATCCGATGAAAAAGATTATCAATCCATTAATTAGTTATTAAGTGCTTACCATAGACAGAACATTGTACTAAGTGCTTGGGAGAGTACACTAAAATAAATAGACAAGCTCTCTACCTTCAAGGAGCATATAATCCATTCCCATTTACCATATGGCCTTCATGAACCAAGCATCTATAATGCCTGTGCCCTATGACGGCATAGAAACAGTATAGGTACCATCTTTAGTGCCCCATTTTCAATCCACCTACTTAAGTAAGTGCTGAATAGAAACCAAGTGGAAACCCATTGCCGCAGCTGGAGACAGAATAGGGAGGCAGTGAGGTCCAGTGGATACACTGAATTCTGTGAGACAGGATGCTGCCACTGGTCTGCATGCTTGGCACATAGTAAGCACTTAACAAATACCATAATTATTGTTATCTTTAGCAAGAAGCAGTATGGTCTAGCGGATAGAGTACCGGCCTCAGAGCCAAAGAAGCAGCATGGCTCAGTGGAAAGAGCACGGGCTTGGAAGTCAGAGGTCATGGGTTCAAATCCTGGCTCCGCCAATTGCCAGCTGTGTGATTTTGGGCAAGTCACTTAACTGCTCTATGCCTCAGTTACCTCATCTGTAAAATGGGGATTAAGACTGTGAGCCCCCCGTGGGACAACCTGATCATCTTGTAACCTCCCCAGCACTTAGAACAGTGCTGTGCACATAGTAAGTGCTTAATAAATGCTATCATCATTATCATCAAAGAGCCCAAGTTCTAATCCTAGCTTGCCACTTTGCTGTGGAACCTTGGGGAAGTCACTTGGCTTCTCTGTGCCTCAGCTACTTCAGCTGTAAAATGGGGATTAATCAATCAATCAATCGTATTTATTGAGGGCTTACTGTGTGCAGAGCACTGTACTAATAACTATAAGCCCTCTGAGGGGGCATGGACTGTGTCCACTCTGATTAGTTTGTATCTACCACAGTGTTGAGTAGTGCTTGGCACATAGTAAGTGTTTAACAAATATCATTACAAAATTCACTTAACCTCCCTTGGCCTCTGTTTCCTCATCTGTAAAATGGGGATAAAGTAGATTATGTGTCCCATGTGGGACGGGGGAATGTCTGATCTGATAATATTGGTTCTACCCCAGAGTTAAGCACATACTAAATGATTAATAAGTAACATAGTTATAATACTAGGGTATCATGAAGCCAGCCTGACTTTGTGTACAGCGATCCTCCTATTTGGTGAATTCCTTAAAAGCTGTACTGTTTGAGACAATTTATCAAAGTGACTTCACTCCACCTAGTAAGCTTGATTTCGGAATTATAACAAAGAGGGCGCAGAGCAGGGAGAGGAGGAGGAGATCCCTCCAGGTTTTTCTTGGAGATTCACAGGAAAGTAGGAGAAAACATGTTCTGCTTTCCCTCCCACTGGTTTGAAGCTTATTACTGGTCTTCAAAAGGCATCAACACTCCATAAGGGTTGTTCATGGAGAAAAATCACCGCTCTTCTTCTATCCCAATTGCCTGTTATTGAATCCTCATAGTCAGGAGGCCTGGGAAACAGAGTTCCCAGAGTGGCCACCATAGCCACTCTCCCAAGTTCAGATGGATCCTGAGTGAGGGTGCCCTTTGTTCGTACTTTAGTGCTCTGCATACAAGTGTTAAATAAATAATAGTGAGTGATTGGTAGCAAGAGAGGAAAGGAAGAGAAGCAGGGGAAGAAGAGGGCAATGCTTCTCTTTCTCTTCTCTTCCTCTCCTTCCCTTCTCCTTCTCCCTTTGTCTCTCCTTCTTATCTCCATCTCTTCCCACTCTCTCTCTGTTCCCATCTCTCTCCCTCTCTTCTCCCTTTCTCACCCTCTTTTCCCATCTCTATCCTACCTTCTCTCTCTCTCTTTCCCCATCTCTCTCCTTCCTTTTCTCTCTCTGCCTCTTCTCCCTCCTCTCTCTTCATGCCTCTCAACCAGGGTCATTTGGAAAAGACTTGCAAAAGCCCTAGAATTCCAATTCAGTTAGCAACTATTTACTCAAATGTCTTCTGTGACAGAGAAACTGATTACATGGGAGAACAGGCCCTGCTCTGTTCCCTTGGCACATGCAACTATTTCAAAGAACTATTTCCCTTGACATATGCTTTTAACGGTGTTGATGAGAAGGGGAGAAGTAAAGATTGGACGACTGGGTTTCTTCCACTACATAAATATACAATTCTGGAAACTGGATTGTTTGACAGGCAGTATGCCTCCCACGTACTGTTAAGGGATCAAATAATCAGACACTCAGAAAAGAGTTGACAGAAAATATCCAAAGCAGTTCCGCAAAGGTCACACCTTCCTAGCTTGTTTAAGTTCTTTGGAGAGATTAGATGGCTGGGCTAAACTGAGATCTGAAACCTCCTTTTTTGGAAAGGAGATGACAAAATTCCACATCAGTGATTCACACCAAAGCCATGAAAAGTGTATGGAATAAATGTAAAATTGGTTTATTGTACTGGAAAAAAAGGGGCTAAAAGGCAGGAAATCGATAGTAACTGCAAGAGGCCCCTTCATTTCAGAAACATCACATCTGGGGGAAACTTCTTGGTTTTATTAAGTCAGGAGGGATTCGGCATGGCAAAAGGAAAGACGTTTATGTGAGGGAAGGATGATGAACTGCCAGGGAAAGGCACTGAAATAGTCTATATATCAGTGTCTGCTTATATCAGCCACCAATCAGCCTGCCAGGAAAGGGGAGGCAAAGTGCTGCCCCCAAGTAATACTGGCTCAATACCAACCGAATGACCAACCCTATTTATTGAGTCCTTCAACACTCAACACAATTCTATTCCCCGTCCACCTTCCACAGCTGTAATCTCGCCCATGCACTTAATCCCACCCCCTAAGTACTTTTGTAGATATCCTTATATTCAGTTGCTTCCCTTACCTGTAATTATTTTAATGACTGCCTGCCCCACAAAGCTATAAACTCCTTAAAGACGAGGATATATGCCAACTAATACTAATAATGAATAAAAAAAAATAACAATTGTGGTATCTGTTAAGTGCTTACGATATGCCAGGCACTGTACTAAGGGTTGGAGTAGATTCAAGGTAATTGGGTCGGACACAGTCCCTGTTCCACAAGAGGCTCACAGTCTTAATCCCCATTTTACAGAGGAGGTATCTGAGGCCCAGAGGAGTGAAGTGACTTTGGCGAAGTCATCCAGCAGACAAGTTTCAGAACTGGGATTAAAACCTAGGTCCTTCTGACTCCCAGTCCTGTGGTCTATCCCTTAGGTCATGCTGTAGCATTGTACTATCTCTAATGCTTATCCACTGCTCCACACACAGTAAATGCTCAATAAATGCTACTGATCTATTGACTGATTGAGTCACATACAGCATTTCCAGCTATACACCTTGAGCAATTCATCGCCATCATGAGACACCAAGGAGTTAGAGGCTGGAAGGAGAGCGCACACGTTCCTGCCATACATCATAAAACTAATTGTGACGAGCAACGCAATAAATACAATGGAGAGCGTTGCTTTTGCTTCAAGGGGAATTTAATAGACAGAAGGAGCAACTTTAGCTTATGAGATTTGCTTAATCTTTGCAGCCTTGTGAACCCAAGGGAGAAAGAAGTGAGTTGGAAAGAAATAAGGGCCTCTTTTTGGCAAGCGAAGCAAATCCCCACCTCAGCGCCTGCCTGTAGGAACGAGATGGAAAACTGCAGCAACTGGAAGATTAAAAGCATCAGAAAAAGTTCATTATTAAAGCACCCACCATTTACCCCTCCCCAGCAAGCAGTGCATCATGCGAAAAGCACAGATGGCATCACAGCTCTTCCATGACTGAAGATGCATTTTGATAAATACTTTCTAGTCTTGAAACTTGCCTTTTGTTCACCACGAATCTGGGACCGTGCTCTTACAGTGACTCAGTTAGTCCCAGCAGACATGCTAAATCCCTCCTGCTGTCAGAGGAACAGCCTAGTCAAGGCCTAGAAGAACAGATGAGCTAACTGCTCCACCAAATCGCCCCAGAGAGAAACCACAGCTCCATCCATTAGGACCTGGAGAAAAGCAACTCACGCTCATTGCCCGTTTCACATGCACAAATACCTCCTTTTTTCTTGTTTCATAATTTCTGATCGTCGTTGACCTCACCTCTTTTGTTGAACTAAACACATTAACCACACGACTCCCAGAGGCGGCTAATGGTCTTTCAAAATTCTAAGGGAAGCAGAAAGTCAAGGACAGTCCAAATTGATCCACATCACCTCCCTTATTAGGCTTGCAATGCTGACATGGCTTCCTTCGTCTGACTTGGAATTGCTGCCCATCTGGTTATCACAGACCTGCTGTTTCAACAATTAGAAGGCTTTTGACAAGCTCGGTCCCTGCAGGGCAAAAACCAATTTTTGCCTGTGCGCTCCTTGGAAAGTGGCTTGAGGCAATCACCCTTGAAATAAAAGGTTATGGGAAGCTAACACAGATATACCAAATTCCCTTTTGTCTACACACACGCACCCCAGGGAAGCAGATGGAATGTTGTTGTCACCACAAGTTGTGCAACATCTTCTTGAGATCATTATCAGCACCAAATCACATCTCCTCCAAGTGGCTTTCACTGACTAAATCCTCATTTCCCCTTCTCCCTTGTGTATCACCTATGCACTTGAATCTGTTCCCTTTTAAGCACATGTTATTCACCCTACCCTTAGCCCCACATCTCTTTACATATTCATTCATTCAATCATATTTATTGAGTGCTTACTGTGTGCAGAGCACTGTACTAAGTGCTTGGGAAGTGCAAGAAGGCAACACAGAGAGACGGTCCCTACCCAAAAATGGACTCACAGTCCATCATTTATTTTAATGCCTGTCTTCCCCACTATTTGTGAGCAGGGAACGTGTCGGCCAACTCTGTAATATTGTATTCCCAAGCACTCAGTACAGTGCTCTGAACACAACAAGCTCTGAAATATGAATGACTGATTGACCCAAGATTTTATCAACTCTTCAGCTTCCTTCTGGACTTGGGCATTTATTTATGCCCTTCCCCAGCCCTTGTGTGTGTAAACGTCTGGTGGTTCAATTTTTGATATTTGGATGGCGCTCTCTCATGCTGAGAAAGCTCTTTATGAACAGGGAACAGGCCTTCTGCTTCTGATTTACTTCCCAAGTCTTTAGTTCAGTGCGCTGCCCTCAATAAGGACTCAAACACTACTGCCACTACTACCACTCTTACTAGAAGGGTTTGGGTACACTGGCAGACAATAATAATAGTTAATATTCATGGTTGTTAAGGGCTTACTATATAATAATAATTATTATTACGGTATTTGTTAGGTACTTAGTATGTGTGAGGCTTTGTACCAAGTGCTGGGGTGGATACAAGCAAATCGGGTTGGTCTCACGAGGGGCTCAAAGTCTCAATCCCCATTTTACAGATGAGATAACTGAGGCACAGATAAGTTAAGTGACTCGCCCAAGGTCACACAGCAGATAAGTGGCAGAGGTGGGATTAGAACCCAGGTCCTTCTGACCCCCAGGTCTGTGCTCTCTCCACTATCCCAAGCTGCTCCTCTGAGCACTGGGCTGAGCTCAATACAATCAGATCGGAAGCAAAGATAATTAAGGTAATGTTAGAGAGAGTAGAGGGAGGGAAAGGATACGGATGCTTTCTCCATCCTAAGGATGAATTTAAGGAATGTTCTTCCAATCAACCTGAAATCACCGTGGGATACAGAATGCTGGGTTGGTTAGGCTAAGGCCAAAAGTCCCTCTAGACCCTAAGCTCGTTGTGGGCAGGAAACATGTCTGCTAACTTTATTGCAGTGTACTCTCCCAAGAGGCTAGTACAGTGCTCTGCACAGAGATCTCAATAAATACCAATGATTCATTGAAAAGGCAAATCAGGCTGCTGGGTTCACATCAACGTCATTGACAGCAGAGAGAGAACAGGTTAATTCAAGCATCTTTCTGTAAAAGCTTTTCCACTGTGACTGCTCAGGGCTGCTTCATGTCTAGTTTTCTGTGTTACACCTGGAACGCAAATGGTAAAAGGCAGCAAGAGATACACACCTAGCAGGAATAGAGGAGGACCAAAAGCAGATGACCACTCAGCATTACAATTGGAGAGTTTCCAATACTCTACCCGTCCAGAAGAGAGAGAGAGTCAAGCAGAGGAATACCCACTCCATTCCCAGCTTAAGCATTGGTTAGTGAGTGGAAGGCAATCAGCTACAAGTCAAAACTCATCTGTGCTAGGTGGTAACGACATGGGAAATTCAATGGCAGAGACTCAGGCTAACTGCTTGGAAGAAGGCAGAATTTTTACCAAGAAAACTCCAAAGATACACTATCAGAATGATTGTAGGTTAAGGTAGGCATTCTGGGAGAGATGTGTCCCAGGAGTCACTATGGGTTGGAGACAATTCCACAGCATAAGACAAAAAAAGAAAGCAACTACTGTCTCTGGATTTAGTGTAAACCAGTCTCAAATGTCCAGACTTTATGACTGGACATCTCCCCACAGCACAACAAGTTATGACAAAGAGATACGTCAAAGTGAGGGCTAGCGCAAAATCAATCAGTCAGAAGACCAGGGTTCTCATCTTAGCCCTGCCAAGGGCCCGCTGTGTGATATCATTCACTTATTCAATTGTATTTATTGAGTGCTTACTGTGTGCAGAACACTGTACTAAGCACTTGGGAAGTACAAGTCGGCAACATATGGAGACGGTCCCTACCCAACAACAGGCTCACAGTCTAGAAGGGGGAGACAGACAACAAAACATGTAGACAGGTGTCAAAATCGTCAGAACAAATAGAATTAAAGCTATATGCACATCATTAACACAATAAATAGAATAGTAAATATGGACTAACCATTTTCCAATGGCTAACACTGTCCAAATATTTCTTAACATAGTGTTGTGATGATCCAGCAAAGAGGAAAAACTCTCAATTGTATTTTCAACGCAGTCTTATAGCTGTCTTTTAAATATCTGATGCAGAAAGAAATATTTGATACCACTAGCATCATCATTTAACCACTCTGGGCTTTGGTTTAATCATCTGTGAAAGGGGCTAACGTACCTGCTTTGCCTCCCTCAGACTGTGAGATACAGACTATGTCCAATCTCATTAGCTTGTGTCTATCAATGTTCAATAAATTATATATTCAGAAGAACTTTGGAGGAGAGACAATCTGAATAAGTGAATTTGCTAATAGACTACTCTGTGTGGCTTTTGAGACATTTCCTGTGGTGCTTCCTCCATGCCCCCACCAAATTACAGAACCAATGCAAAATCACTTTTTTCCCAGCTTTTTCAAACACAAACCTAAGATTTCACAATGTTTTACCTTCAGGAATAGGTTAGAGATTATTAATTATTTCACCTTGAGAATTGAATCCAGAATCCCCTGGTGACCCTGAAGGGGTCTGACTAGGAGGTGAACAGAAAACGGAGATCAATCAATACTATTGAGTGTTTACTGTGCACAGAGCACTCTACTAAGCACTTGGGAGGGTGCGATATAACAGGGCTGGTAGGAACATTCCTTGCCCACTACGATCTTACAGCCTAGGGCAAGCATTCTCCCCAAAACACAACACTTTCTGTCCCATCTCAGTGTCTCCACAGCTCCTTCAATTGGCCACCTGTCCACATATAGCCAATCCAAGGAGGATACATTGATGGACGCAGTGTCCCAATTCCTTTGGAAGAGTTATGGCCCACGTGACTCTTCTGGTCTCCCCCAACCTCTGCTCAGTGTCGTCAGAGAATGTAGGGGTCCTGTGCAAACCCTTCACACACTGCCTTGCCCCCTTTGACTGGCCTTTCAGAGATCTTCTGGTCTTCTGGAGACCCAGAAGAAGCTGATGCCTCTGGATTTGGTGAAAACCTGTCTCAAATGGCCAGACTTTATGACTGGGTACCTCACCACAAAGCACAACAAGTTATGTCAAAGTGAGGGCTAGCTCGTACTTGGGAAGTATACGTTGGCAACATATAGAGACAGTCCCTACCCAACAACAGGCTCACAGTCTAGAAGGGGGAGACAGACAACAAGACAAAACATGTGGACAGATGTCGTCAGCAGAACAAATAGAAATAAAGCTAGATGCACATCATTAACAAAATAAATAGAATAGTAAATATGTACAAGAAAAATAGAGTAATAAATCTGTACGAACATATATACAAGTGCTGTGGGGAGGGGAAGGAAGTAGGGCGAGGGGGTGGGGAGGAGGAGAGGAAAAGGGGGCTCAGTCTGGGAAGGTCTCCTGGAGGAGGTGAGCTCTCAGTAGGGCTATGAAGGGAGAAAGAGAGCTAGTTTGGCAGATGTGTGGAGGGAGGGCATTCCGGGCCAGGGGGAGGATGTGGGCCGGGGTTGACGGCAGGACAGGTGAGAACAAGGTACAGTTAGGAGGTTAGCGGCAGAGGAGCGGAGGATGCGGGCTGGGCTGGAGAAGGAGAGAAGGGAGGTGAGGTAGGAGTGGGCGAGGAGATGGAGAGCTTTGAAGCTGAGAGTGAGGAGGTGGGCAGAAAATAGAATCACTGGACAAATCTGCCACCTCTATCATGCTCTAATCTTTTGGTCAAGTGTCACTGCCCCTAAGGAAACCAGCAGGTTCCTCTGAAGCTTTCCCCACCATTCACAGAACCCAAGGTTAAGTGCAATCATTTGGCTCTATGCCCTTTTGTCCCCAAAATGTTTACATCCAATTTTTTTAATGGTATTTCTTAAGCATTTACTATGTGCCAGGCACTGAACTGATCACTGGGTTAGATAAAAGCTAATCAGGTCAGACACAGTCCATGTCCCACATGGGGCTCACAGTCTCAATTGCCATTTTACAGATGAGATCACAGAGGCACAGAGAAAATACTTGCCCAAGGTCACACAGAAGGCAAGTGGCAGAGCCAGAAATAGAATCGAAGTCCTTTTGACTCTCAGGCTCTACACACTAGGAACAATACTTATCACCTTCAACCCCCTTGCATTAACAATAATAATAATAATAATAATAATAATAGCATTTATTGAGCACTTACTATGTGCAAAGCACTGTTCTAAGCGCTGAGGAGGTTACAAGGTGATCAGGTTGTCCCACAGGGGGCTCACAGTCTTAATCCCCATTTTACAGATGCGCTAACTGAAGCCCGGAGAAGTTAAGTGACTTGCCCAAAGTCACACAGCTGACAATTGGTGGAGCTGGGATTCGAACCCATGACCTCTGACTCCAAAAACCGGGCTCTTTCTACTGAGCCACGCTGCTTCTCCATTTTAGTGAAGAAGCACCGACACTAACCCAATGGCTGTTGGTACAGCCTTGGAGCAGTTGAGGTGTCATGTTGAGCCACACTGAGCCTCCTGGAGAGAATTACTTGAGAAACTGATGAAAGCGCTACTACTACGGCGTGGCAGCCCTGGGAGCACTTCAGAAAGAGGAAAGCCTGTTTTCTCCTAAGAAATCACTTGTGAAGATTAATGTTCAAGGCCTACAGTGGGAATGCTATTTCAACTTTAGAGGAGTTAAACAACTGGAATTACTCACTCAAACAAGCACTGAAGCTTTAAAGGCCTCACAAATCTAGCTGTGTCTAAAGTTGAGGATGAGCCACAGAGCCAATAAATCAGAGGTCGAAGAAGAGGAGATCATCCATGAGAGTCTTTAATAATACCTGGGAGTCCACGGTGCAAAATCTTGCTTCTTTTCACGGTGGAGAGTAATGAGCAATAATGAGCAATAATGATATTTATTGAATACTTACTCTGTGCCAAGCATTGTACAAAGTGCTTGGGAGAGTACAATAGAGTAAGCAGACACCATCTCTGTTCTCAAGTATGATTTCCTCTTATTTCAGGTTATACTCTGAAAACTGGACAAGTCGCTTAACTTCTCTGTGCCTCAGTTTCCTCATCTGTAAAATGGAGATTCCATGCCCATTATTCCTTCCCCTTAGGCCATGACAGGAACAGGGATTATATTGTATCTTCGCCAGTGCTTACTATGGTGCTTGGCACAGGATAAGTGTTTAACAAATACCATCATCATCAGCATTTCCTGTACTTGAGAAAAGCTTATTGTTAGTGCCTAGTCAGTGGGGACAACAAATTTTTGTTTTTAACTTTTGACTTCAGCTCCAATTTTATGACTTTGGGAAAGACTCAAATCAATCATATTCACTGAGCACTTTGTATCCAGAGCACTGTACTAAGTGCTTGGGAGAGTACAACATAAAATTAGTAGACACCTTTCCTGCTGACAACGACTTTGCAGTCTAGAGGGGGAGACAAATGCTAATATAAACTACTATGTACATAAATGTTGTGGGGCTGAGGGAATAGTGAATAAGGGATGCAAATCCAAGGGCAAACAGATGGAAACTCAAGATGGCTTAGTAGTAATGGCAGCAGTAATGATGATGTTACTGACCCCTAATGAGTGCATCCCTCCTGCAGGCTGAGGTGGTCATTTCCTTGTTCTTGCACTTATTAATCAATCAATCAATCGTATTTACTGAGCGCTTACTGTGTGCACAGCACTGTACTAAGCACTTGGGAAGTACAAGTTGGCAACATATAGAGACAGTCCCTACCCAACAGTGGGCTCACAGTCTAAAAGGGGGAGACAGAGAACAAAACCAAACATACTAACAAAATTAAATAAATAGAATAGATATGTACAAGTAAAATAAATAGAGTAATAAATATGTACAAACATATATACATATACACAGGTGCTGTGGGGAAGGGAAGGAGGTAAGATGGAGGGGATGGAGGGTATTATGTGGGTAGTAAGGATGCAGCGTGGGAGACTCATAGGCAGGGACTCATTTTCTGTGTGGAAGGAGGCAGTGGTAAACTACTTCCATATTTTTACCAAGAACACTCTATGGATACACTACCAAAATGATTGCAGATGGAAGTGGGACATTCTGGGAGAGATGTGTCTATGATGTCGCTACGGATAGGGCGTAACTCAGCATAAGACAACAACAACGATTTGTGTAAATCGGTACACTTCTATCTGTCTCAATTTTTCTGCTGTGCCTGGGTGAAGCAGAGAGTTTTTGCTAATTGCATCCCATATACAGTATGGACAGTTATGTATTTTAGTCACATGATCCACTGATGTGCAAATCACTGATTATAGAATGATCAAATATCCCTACCACAATTTGTGCATAATTCATTTATATTAATGTCTGTCTCCCCCTGCCCCTGGACTGTAAGCTCATCGTGGGTAGGGAATGTGTCTCTGTATCGCCAAATTGTACTCTTCTAAGTGCTTAGTGCAGTGCTCTGCACACTGCAAACGCTAAATACAATTGACTGATTAACAAAGATAGTCTCTTATCTGTGCTACTGTGTTTGCCACTTGCCAGGCTTGACCCTGTGCATTCTGCTTCTCCGCATCACAATTTGAGGATGATATTAAGAGTCTCTTTTCTGATGCTGTGGTTAAGAATAAAAGAATTTGCAAATTGAGTGCTAGACCAATTCATCACCTTAATAAGCAAAAAACAATGGAGTAGGAACTCAGGGTTAAAAACATCCCCAGATCAGCACTGCACACAACATCTGTAAATAGAAACAAGAAAATGAAGATTAAATCTTCTCCCATGGCAGTAAACCAAGAGGAAAAGAAAATTTACCATCTCTCCAAGCCAGAATCCTCCTCAGACTTTCTTCACTGTAATCAGACTCGAGCTCTGCTAGTTCTACTCTTTCCAACTCTGTCATTTAAGACTTCTGGAACCCTCGGTGTGACACTGTTCCTCCACCTTTCTTATTTTTAAAGTCTGCATCTCTTTTGATTTTCAGGAAGGTCTGAAAGAACATGATTCTTGTTACACTAATTGTTTCCCAGCTTGCGTGCCAGCATTGTCTGTGTCAGCAGGCTCATTGTCAGCACACCTTGCTGAATGAATTGCATTAATTAAGCCTTGTTTCCCTCGCTTGCTGCCTCTGTGTTACTTTGGCGTAAAACATTTAAGGTCCTGAACAAACAGTGGCTAATTTCGTGTAACACTTCTTGTCAACATCCATAGGCAAGGGGATTAAAAAGAAATAAGCAGGGAAGTTTACAATTCTCCGATACAGTAGTCAGCAGCCACTCTAATCTCCATATCTGAGTTACATCATGACCCGGTGACCTAATGACAAAGGCTTACACATATTTTTTAAAACGGTATCTGAAAAACGCTTACTATGTGTCAAGCACTGTCCTAAGTGCCAGGGTAGATAAAAGATAATTAGGTAGGACACAGTCACTGTCCAACACGGGGCTCATAGTCTAAATTGGAGGGAAAATAATTGAATTCCCATTTTACAGTTGAGGAAACTGAGGCATAGAGAAGTTAATTGACTTGCCAGCAAGTGGTGGGTGAAGCCAGGATTAGAACGCATGTCTGTGACTTCCAGGCTCACACTCTTTATAATTTTTACATATATATGTGTATATGGGGAAGCAGCGTGGCTTGGTGGAAAGAGCCTGGGCTTTGGAGTCAGGGGTCATGCGTTCAAATCCTGACTCTGCCACTTGTCAGCTCTGTGATTTTGGGCAAGTCACTTAACTTCTCTGTGCCTCAGTGACCTCAGCTGTAAAATGGGGATTAAAACTGTGAGCCCTCCGTGGGACAACCTGATCACCTTGTAACCTCCCCAGCACTTAGAACAGTGCTTTGCACATAGTAAGCGCTTAATAAATGGTATTGTTATTATTATTATTATATATGTAAAATTAAAAACATAAATACAATGGTAGTTTTGTGGCTCACCATTCAGTGATTCAGGAACAGCCGTAATAAAAGTATTTTGAGTGGTTTGCCCATTGAATGCAGTGTACTAAGCACTTGGCAAAATACAAGACTTGTTTCTTGAATTTTCCAGCACCTTCATCCATATTAATTCAAGCACCCATGATCTTCTTTACACCCTCCTCACTACACACGTGCATATTTGTCCTCGAGTACTTATTCTGACTACTCTAGTTTTAAACATATTTATGTTTGTCTCTCTTATTAGAGAGTAAGCTCCTTGTGGGCAGGGTATAGGTCACTTCATTATTCTCTTCTTCTCAAGCGCTCAGTACAGTGCACCACACTAAGTAGTGGCTAAAGATATTCTCCTTTAACCACTACAGCTATGACTATTTCCTGCCCAAAGGGATTTACACTTTGGAGGGAAGGGCGTTGTGGGAAAACCAGATGGCAGGAGGAGGAAGTTGAGGGCCAAGAAGAGTTCAGTTTGGAGGGGCAGGAAGCCAGGGAAAGCGGGGGCCTGGAAATTTGGGGCACCCTCATGTTACGTGACTTGAAAGGGATTGTAGATAAACTTCAGCGAGCAAGGTAGTGAAACGTAACTCCCAGGCTGACACGGGCATCTGAAACTAAATACAGCTGATAAATGGCAGAGCCGGGATTAGAACCCATGACCTCTGACTCTCAAGCCCATAGTCTGTCCATTAAGCCACGTTGCTTCTCAAGAAAGGAGGGGCTCTTTGCACAAGTTGCATCACAAACTAGAGACAAGGAGGCAAAGAGAAAACATGGCCAGGTACTGCCAACATTATACATGACAACATAACCAGAATCAACCTTTTGTGTGGCTGAGATTATGGGTCCCAGATTGGCTTTTTCAGCCCCACGTAGGCTCATGGGGGAATTTCACTATCCACATCAACTTCTTTGATTGTGAAGGACAACTAGATAGACTCAGGAAGCAGAATTGGGCTCCCAGTTTTCAAGATGTTTGTGAGGTCTGCAGTAGCATAACAGGATGTGACTTTTTTCACATTCTGATTTATTTTGTTTACAACCCTCTGACCCTCGAGGAGACCAACTGCCTCTCACATGTACTTATTTGTACCTTGAATGCCTACCCTAAACCCCTTCACCTGTGGAAGTCCTTTCTAAAAGTGATATTTTTAAAATGTAAAGGGCGAATCACTTAAGTGAATCCACAACCCCCAAATTGGGCAGGTTTTGAAGGAAGTGGAACATCTCATATGTCTCGGCAGTCCCCAACTCCTTCTGCTTCCTAGACACTTTAAATCTAACGGGACCATCATTAACATTAATGATAATGACGGCAATGGTACTTATTAAATGGTATGGGCCCAACAATGTGCTCATCTCTAAGAGGGAAGGAGGAGTGATGTTAGATCCCCATTTTACAGATGAGGGAACTGAGGCACAGAGAAGTTAGGTGGTCTGTCAAAGGTCACAGAGCAGACAAGCAGTAGAGCCAGGACTGGAAAGGAATCTTCTGACCCTTCAGTCTGAGGCTCTTTCCACTTGTCCATGTTGCTTCCCATGAAATTAGAAAAATAGCGCCTGCACTTTTGCTGTTATTTCACACACAAAGGCCTGGGTTATTTCTCCCCTATGGAACAGCTGAATCCTACTTCTACACTTGGTAAAACATGAAAAAAATAACCATCTTATTTAATGGTCCAGGAGCTGAACATTCTGTTGGGATTCCTCATGTATTTCTCAAGGGGTTAGTGCAATACAAGCAGAATCACTCTCTACATTAACCCAAGGATAGAGATAACAAGGATTTTAATTAGTGAGAGAATTCTATCAGAGGCTGCTCTACGGTAATTCGATAGAATGCAATTTGTAGAACTGAATGAAAAGTAATCAAGTTACAATAAGGACAATTGAACAGGGATGCTCAGAGAACTGCATCAGGGTCACGCCCAATTAATGTCCCTTGGTGGCAAAACCTTTAGGTCTGTGACTAGAACCCATAAGGATGCATACTAATTGCACAATACCTGAAGACAGCTAAGCTCATATTTTCATCTACATTGAGAAATAAACTCCTGGTGGTTAGCATGTTTTGGGAATTTGCTCCCAAGATTATACAAGATTTAGAAATATATATATATATATATATAGCATGTTTTTGGATCATGATCTCACAGAATAAGCATCTTTAATGTTAAGTTCAAGTTGTACCTAGTATGAGCTAGTATTAGAAGCAGCGTGGCTCAATGGAAAGAGCCCGGGCTTTGGAGTCAGAGGCCATGGGTTCAAATCCCAGCTCCACCACTTGTCAGCTGTGTGACTTTAGGCAAGTCACTTAACTTCTCTGTGCCTCAGTTACCTCATCTGTAAAATGGGGATTAAGACTGTGAGCCCCCCGTGGGACAATCTGATCACCTTGTAACCTCCTCAGAGCTTAGAACAGTGCTTTGCATGTAGTAAGTGCTTAATAAATGACATTATTATTATTATTATCATTATTATGAGCTCTTTCTGGGCAGGGGTTACCACTGATTGTTGTTAACTTGTACTTTCCCAAGTGCTTAGTACACTGCTCTGCACACAGTAAGTGCTTAATAAATAGGATAGAATGAATGGATGAAACTTTGTTCACTCACCTCAGTTCACAAGCTTCAGTTTCCTTAACCATAAAAAGGGCTTAAATACCCACTCTTCACCCCTCTTCCTCTAAAGGGACCAAAATTGTGTCTGATCTGATTGTATTGGATCTACCCTAGAGTTTAACACAGTGTTTGGAACATAATCAGTTAAACGCTATAACTAAACAATGTCTCCACATGGAGAGAGAACATAATAAATGTCCTAATTAACATGCTGCTAATGTCCCAATTAATAGACTGCTCCTGGGAAGAAATGAGAGAGGACATGGTTATGGAATGAGGCACAATACTATCAATTAATCTTTGGAATTTACTGAGTGCTTACTATGTGCAGAGCACTGTACTAAGTGCTTGGCAGAGAATTAGCAGACATGTCCCCCACACATAATGAGCTTACCGTCTACAGGAGTTTATATCATTATCAGTATTATTAGAATTATTCGAAGTGATAACTTAACAGAATCAAAAATATCATCATACAGCTAGGAAGCTGGCAAATGAAGACCTTTGGGGTATGTCTAAATTGAAAATGATATGTGATCTGAATTTTCATGTATAAGCCATTATGGGCTTTGCAGTTCCAGTAACTTTTCATTCACTCTTTCATTCAATCATATTTATTGAGCGTTTACTCTCCCCCTCGTCCCCCTCTCCATCCCCCCGGTCTTACCTCCTTCCCTTCCCTTCCCCACAGCACCTGTATATATGTATATATGTTTGTACATATTTTTTACTCTATTTATTGATTTATTTATTTTACTTGTACATATCTATTCTATTTTTTTAATTTTGTTAATATGTTTGGTTTTGTTCTCTGTCTCCCCCTTCTAGACTGTGAGCCCACTGTTGGGTAGGGACTGTCTCTATATGTCGCCAACTTGTACTTCCCAAGCGCTTAGTACAGTGCTCTGCACACAGTAAGCACTCAATAAATATGATTGATTGATTGATTACTGTGTGCAGAGCACTGTGCTAAGCGCTTGGGAAGTACAAGTTGACAACATACAGGGATGGTCCCTACCCAACAGCGGGCTCACAGTCTAGAAGGGGGAGACAGACAACAAAACATGACATATTAACAATATAAAATAAATAGAATAAATACGTACAAATAAAATAGAGTAATAAATAAGCACAAACATATATACATATGTACAGGTGCTGTGGGGAGGGGAAGGAGGTAAGGCGGGGGGGATGGGGAGGGGGAAGAGGGGGAGAGGAAGAAGGGGGCTCAGTCTGGGAAGGCCTCCTGGAGGAGGTGAGCTCTCAGTAGGGCTTTGAAGGGAGGAAGAGAGCTAGCTTGGCGGATGTGCGGAGGGAGGGCATTCCAGGCCAGGGGGAATAGAACTTTTCTTCTACTGCCTCCAAGTGCACTCATATTTAGGGGTCTTGTGCATCCCACAAGTTGTTCTCTGCTTTTCAGGGATTCCTGCATTGACTGAGGGAGACCTGGGACTTCCTGATGTCCTTCTGTGGATCTAGAGAGTGTACTGAACATCTCTCAGAATCCTCCTCTCCAGCTGAGGATTCTAAGGGAAGAGCCAGATGTTTTGGCTTCTCCTAACTTCTGACTTAGAGACGCCTGATGATCTGGAAGTGAATTAGATGACAGAATCTCCTTGCACCGACAACGGTTTTCCTCTACCACCCACAGAGGGGACATTGGCCCAAGGAACGCTACTTGCTGGTTCATTCATTCATTCAATCAGATTTGTTGAGCACTTATTGTGTGCCAAACACTATACTAGGTGCTTGGGAGAGTACAATATAGCATCAGCACATTCCCTGACCACAAATAGCTCACAGTCCGATTGTGAGGAGGGAAGATTTCCTTTTCAATGACAGCCGCACTGTTGAGACACCAAGACAAGGCCATCGAACTTTGTGTCTTTTGGATCTAAAAGTGCCCTTAGATCAAGGCTATTCCAGCCAAAAAGATGATACCTGATTGGCTTTGTGTGTAATAGATGTTTCAAGAAATTACAATGAAGCTCTTTTTGGATTGTCACTGTTCCTACTAGGCAATTTATATTGTGACCTGTATCTGGGGAAATTGAATATTGTTTGATGTATTAATAAGAACAACATTTATTTAGACGCTTATGGGCTGGGGTAGATACAATGTTATGGGATTGTATTCACAGAGCTCACAGTCTTCCTTCTTCCCATGTTACAGATGAGGAAACTGATGTCCAGAGAGATTTATTCACTTGTCTGAGAAGTAGCATGACCTAGTAGGGAAACTAGGCCTGGGACTCAGGTGACCTGGGTTCTCATCTTGGCTCTGCTACTTGCCTGCTGTGTGACCTTAGTAAGTCACTTCAGTTCTCTGTACCTAAATTGCCTCATCTATCAAATGGGGATTAAATACCTGGCCTCCTTCCTGCTTAGTCTGTCAGTCATGAGAAGCAGCATGGCTCAGTGGAAAGAGCCCGGGCTTGGGAGTCAGAGGTTGTGGGTTCAAATCCCCACTCCGCCACTTGTCAGCTGTGACACTTCGGGCAAGTCACTTCACTTCTCTGGGCCTCAGTTCCCTCACCTGTAAAGTGGGGATTGAGACTGTGAGCCCCATATAGGACAACCTGATGACCTTGTATCACCCAACGCTTAGCACAGTGCCTAGCACCTAGTAAGCACTTAACAAACACCATCATTATTTATGAGAAGCAGTGTGTCTCAGTGGAAAGAGCACAGGCTTAGAGGTCAGAGGATATGGGATCTAATTTCAGCTCTGCCACTGTCAGCTGTGTGATTTTGGGAAAGTCACTTAACTTCTCTGTGCCTCAGTTCCCTCATCTGTACAATGGGGATTAAGACTGTGAGCCCTACGTGGGACAACCTGATCACCTTGTATTCTCCCCAGGGCTTAGAACAGTGCTTTGCATGTAGTAAGCACTTAATAAATGCTATTATTATTATTATTATTATTATTATTATTATTACAGGGACTGTGTCCACCCTGATTATGTTTTATCTATCCAAACGCTTAGTATAGTGCATAGAACAAAGTAGGAACTTCATAAATTACACAATGATTATTATTGTTTGCCAATGTTCAGTAGGCCAGTGTCAGAGTTTAGACCTATACCTGGGTGTTCTGATCCTCAGTCCTTGGCCCGATGCATTCGACTAGATTTCCTCATCAGGGTCACTGTTTAAGAATTCGGGAGACAGATTCGGCCCCTCTAGACTGTAAGCTCCTTTAGACAGGGATCGTGTTTACCAACTCAGTTGTATTATACTCTCCCAGGGGCTTAGTACAGTGCTTGGCACACAGTAAGCATTCAATAAATGCCATTGATTAAGTGGAGTAGGTGTCTGTGTGGGGAGGAATGGTCTAGATTTTTCACCCCAGGTCATTTCCAGCCAAATGATGCTGCTTAAAGGGAAATCAATGGGGTAAGTCCAGTTGTCCCTAAAGTCTGGGGGAGTTGGTGGGAGCAGCGAGGGAGGGAGGGAGAGAGGGAAACAGGGAGAGAAGGCGAGAGGGACAAAGACAGGGAGAAGGAAAGTATGATAAGTAAATCCCTGAAACACCTCAACATGAGGGATAGAAAAATATGGCTTTCCAAAAGTGCTAAATGCGTTTTTTCAGCACTGGGTAGAGACTCATTTACAACAGAAAAAGCTACGCTTGGCTCTGGGTGAGAAGAGTAAGGAGGAGATGCAGAGCTGTGGTGTCAAGAAGCATTTAAATGCTTCATTCTCAAACCTTTGAAATCAGCTATTGAATTAGGTAAGTGCTAGATAAGTACAGGTCATCTGAACAACTGAGAGGTGGAAAAAAGTAGGAGAGAGAGAGAAAGAGAGATGGAAAAAGAAATATGGATGAGAATACACATGGATATCGGAACGGTCGTTTTTCTCTTGCTTAATAATACTCTTACTATTGTGCCCAACACTGTAGTAAATACTCAGTTACTTTACTCAGACAGTTTTTGTTTCACATAAGGCTCACAGACTCAAAGGGAGAGAAAACAGGCATTTACTCTCCATTTTGCAGATGAAGAAACTGAGGCACAGAGAAATTAAATGACTATTACCCAGCAAGCAAATAAGGTCCATATCAGAGGGCCTCTTGTTAACTTTGAATGGACTCATAATGGTGTCTATTCCCACAGACACTAAACATGGGTGCAAACTAGAATCACCAAAAGGATAGGCAACCACTGGAGGTTCTTGAAGAATGGGGAAACATGGAGTGAAAGTTTCTTAGGAAAATAATGCTGGCAGCAGAGTAAAGTGTCGACTGGAGAAGGGAGAAACAAGAGGCAGAGAGGTCAGTGAGGCGGTTGGTGTCTTAATCCCCATTTCACATATGAGAAGTGAAGTAGTGGCCTCTTGTTAACTTTGAATGGACTCATAATGGTGTCCATTCCCACAGACACTAAACCTAGGTGCAAACTAGAATCACCAGAAGGATAATATGTTATGTTATTATGTGTTATTAATATGTTATGTTGCCAACTTGTACTTCCCAAGCGCTTAGTACAGTGTTCTGCACACCATAAGCGCTCAAAAAATATGATTGAATGAATGAGTGAATGAATAATACATCACTTCTCATATGTGAAATGGGGATTCAGACACCAACCGCTTCACTGACCTCTCTGCCTCTCGTTTCTCCCTTCTCCAGTCGATACTTTACTCTGCTGACAGCATTACTTTCCTAAGAAACTTTCACTCCATATTTTCCCATTCCTCAAGAACCTCCAGTGGTTGCCTATCTTTCACATCAAAGAGAAATTCCTTGCCACTGACTTTAAGGCACTCTATTGGTTCTTCCCCACCATACCTCACTCATCTGCTACACTCCAGCTCCCACACTTCACTCCCCTAATGCCAACCTACAGACTGTACCTTGAGCTAGTCTATGTTGCCATGAGTCCCTTGCCCAAGTCCTATCTCTGGTCTGAAGCTTCCTCCCCATATTAGACAAACCACCAAAGCTCTAAACTGTAAGCTACTTGTAGGCGGCAATCATGTCTACCAACTCTATTGTAATGTACTCTTCCAAGTGCTTAGTACAGTGTTCTGCACACAGAAAGAGCTCAAAACCATTGACTGATTCATTGATGTGATTGGATATTTCCATATATGACACCAGCTGATTCATATCTCCTACAACCTATGTGTTTTAGGTAGAATGCAGGGCTGGATAGTGATTTTCCTGACAATGCATATCTCTCTGGGTACCGGGTGATGCCCCATTGGAAGAAATGGTGGTGCACCCACATAGATCATTGGTTAAGACATGGGTACCTTAATTCATTCCTTCAATCGTATTTATAGAGCACTTACTATGCACAGAGCACTGTACAAGCCGGCAACATATAGAGGCAGTCCCTACCCAACAACGGGCTCACAGTCTAGAAGGGGGTGACAGACAACAAAACAAAACGTATAGACACTGGTAATGCAGGTTTTCCACTAGACTGTAAATTTCTTATAGGCAGGAATGCAGCATGGCTTAGTGAATACAGTACGGGCCTGGGAATCAGAAGGACCTGGGTTCTAATCCCTGCTTTGCCACTTGTCTGCTGTGTGACCTTGGGCAAATCATTTCACTTCTCTATGCCTTAGTTATCTCATCTGTAAAGTGGCTTTGAGACTGGGAGTCCTATGTCAGACAGGGACTGTGTCCAAACCAGTTATCTTTTATCTACCTCAGTGCTTAGTACAATGCCTGGAACATAGTAAGGGCTTAACAAATACCTCAGTTATTATCATGTCTACTTGCTCTATTGTATTGTACTCTCCCAAGAAGCCAGCACTGTGCTCTGTGCAAAGTAAACCATCAATGAATACCACTGATTGATTTTCTTAATGCAATGTTTTTCAAGAATCACTGTAGGCAAGGAAGATGTCTATCAAATCTGTTTTATTGTACTCTCCCAAGTGCTAAGCACAGTCCTCTGCACAGAGCAAGTGCTCAATAAATATCATTGATCTACTGATTTAATCTAACCCTTCATACCATAGGAGGGGTGATTGTCATCTTACAGAACTCTCCTTGGAAGCAGGAACAAAGAGGGATGGTTCTGAAAATGAACTTTTTTTCTTCAAAATTAAGAAAAAAAACAAGCGACATCAATCTGAAAGCATAGTAACACCTCTTTCTGCCCCTGACTCCAAACGCATCTCAGTAGTATGTGTAGTCTCTACCGTTGGCCTTCATAGACAATCAATAATTTAATCAACTGTATTTGAGCACTTTATGTAGAACAATGTACTAAGCACTTGGAAGAATGCAATATAAAAATTAAGTCTTCTGTACTTTTTATACTGGGATAAATGTAAAGCACTGAACTAATTCTAATCTCTTTTCTCTCAGAAAATGTTCTTCAATGCCACCATAGCAGAAAAGATATCATAGGCTGTCCCTCCTTGTACCTTGCCCCACTTCAGCAAGCATCATTTCTGATATTAAGAGACCCTACAGAGACTATGATTACTCTCTTCTGTCAGAACTGTGCTCAATCTTCCCCAGCAGAAATGAGTCTTGTAGCTTTTCATTTGCATTTCAGAGGCCTCATTTCCAGGCACTTACTCTGTGTAAGTAAACAGACAGATTTTAAATATTAAAAACCCATTTGCTTTGACTGAAAACTTAACGACCTACATTCGCCCTATGATGGAATCTTTGGGTGTGAAATTGCAAAGCATATAATAACAGAGTTCATCCAGCACTTTGTTGGGTATGTGTGAATGCATGTGGGCACTGTATATCTGTGATGCTTGTATTGTGGCTGTCTGTATGTGGGTGTGTATTTGTGAGGGGTTATTCAAAGTAGTGAATAAGCAAATGTTAAGTGACGTTCTGACTTGGCTCTCACAAATTTCTGCAGTTGATGTCTACAGGTGGCAAAAGTCTCTTCTTCATATTGCCTGTTTTAGATTTGGGTATCCAGAGGGGGAAGAGATGAATTCAACATAAGATCAAAATATTTGGTGGGAAGCCCCAAGTCTCTTTTTACGCACTAAATAGAACCAGATTGGATTCCTCAGTCGGTCTGCACAAATTTAGCCCATAACCATCAGGGTTGAAAGATCGTGAGGACCTCTAACATCCTGAAGAAGTAGTACGATTAGAGAAAGGCAGAGACACGACACACCAAAAGTCTTTTGGTGTTAATGGCCAAACTGAAGACCTAATGCTCTAGACATATGTTCGATAAGAGTGACCTGTCAAGTATGAAGAAAAAAGAGAAGAGTTGCAGAAACAGGAACTAAGTGTTCCAAAGAGCCAGTAGAGGTGGCATGAGCTGCATTTTCAAAGTAGCAAGTTCAGGTTCAACACAAATTGTCGCCACAAAATGCTCCAGATTGCTCCCTGTCAGGGATGGTATATCAATTATAAATGCATTCAGTGAACACACTGTTTGTTTCCAGTAACACTGCTTGGTCTCTGGCGTCGAGAAATTTCATTCCTCGATCCTGCAAAGCTGTGTAAATATTTAATGCAATTTTCAGCAACAATCTTGCCCTAGATACCATTCGGTTCAACCCTGTTTTTACCTTAATATTTGGTAAACACACTGCCAAGTTGAGTTCTATATTTCATCTCATTTTAGGTAGTAATTAGCACCCACCCAAAATGTTATTGGTAGAAATATTGATTATAATCAGTCACAGAGGCTTCAGAAAACTTTAATGAATATTCTGAAGGATTTCTCACAAGAAAATGAGGCTTGCTTTCACTTCATCTAACTGGGGTTTGTGTTTAGGTTTGTGAGAAAGTACCATGACAAAAGTCTTTGCTTTTAGATAGACTCTTCCTATCAAACCTACTATATAATCAATAGTGGCATTTGTTTTATTATTAATAATAATAATAATAATAATAATAATGGCATTTGTTAAGCACTTACTATGTGCAAAGCACTGTTCTAAGCGCTGGGGAGGATACAAGGTGATCAGGTTGTTCCACATGGGGCTCACAGTTTTAATCCCCATTCGACAGATGAGGTAACTGAGGCTCAGAGAAGTTGAGTGACTTACCCAAGGTCACACAGCAGACATGTGGTGTAGCCAGGATTAGAACCCAATACCCCTGACTCCCAAGCCTGGGCTCTTTCCACTGAGCCATGCTGCTTCTTATTCTTATTGAGAGCTTACTGTGTGTAGAGTGCATTTCCTTCCCATCCTGACACCCAAACCGAGATTTGGGTTGTCAGTGTCTGTCCTCTCTCCACACAGCTGCCTCCAAGCTGTCTGCTATTTGACAGTAAGAAGTCCAAAAACAGAAGGAACCTCTAATATTTTTCACAAAGTGACAGAGAGCAGACAGCAGTCAATGGCTGCTGGAACTGCCAGGTGTACGAGAACACTTGGAACTGGTCAATAAATTAAATGAAGTTTTAAAAAATATTTTTCCACTAATCTGGGAAAATATGCTCACATTTCTGAAGAAGAATGACCCATTTGGCATATAGTGCATCGTGAATGAATGAGGTAAACACTGCATTTTCTAATCCACCTGGCTAACTAGTATTCTCTTTATTTGTCATTTCTATTTTTAGACTGTAAGCTCCAAGTGGAGCAGGGACCACGACTGAGCTGATTCTCATATAACTGCCTCAGTGCTTAGCACAATGCTAGGCACACAGTAAGTTTTAAATACATGTTATTATTCCCGGGGTAGAACTATCATCCTAGTTAGCCCTCTAAATTACTTCCATGAACCTAGAATGGAAAAGGAAAGAGAATCAAAGTGGACTTTCCCATTGGAAAGAATGTAAAGTGCATCAACATAGCCCTAAAATCCATAGAATGAATGAAAGCAAGCTACATTAAATAACGATTAAGTACAACAGTTTCGTGATTGAAGCATCATGTAAATAGACCCAGTTCTTCTTTGAGTCATTAGTTGCATTCGTGAAGAAATTTGTGCTATGGAAAAAATCAGGTTAGAACAACTGTTGAGTTAATGGATATTACATGAAATTCCCTCTAGATTGTAAGCTTCTTGTGAGCAGGGAACATACCCACCAACTCTGCTTTATTGTAGTCTCCCAAGTGCTTAGTACACTCCTTTGCTCATAGTAAGTGATCAATAAATACAACTGATAGATTAAATGGATTAAAGAATAATAATAATGATGATAATACAGCATTTGAGGAGCAGCATGGCATGGATAGAGCACAGGCCTGGGAATCAGAAGGTCATGGGTTCTAATCCCGGCTCCGCCACTTATCTGCTCTGTGACATGGGGTAAGTCACATCACTGGGACTCAATTACCTCATCTGTAAAATGGGGATTAAGACTGGGAGCCCCATTTGGAACAGGGATGTGTCCAATCTGATTACCTTGTATCTACCCTAGGGCTTAGAACATTGCCTGCCAGAGTAAGTGCTTAACAAATACTATTATTATTATTATTATTTGTTAATTGCTTACTATATGCAAAGCACACAATAAGTGGTACAAAATACATGGATGGGTCATTGGGGGTAGCCAATGGCAGATAACTTACATGTAGCTCTTCATCACATACTCATATGCTTATATATAGTCATTATTTTGCCAAGGTTTAAAATCAGGTTTTGTGGCACCCTCAGCTCTACCATCAAGATGGGCACCACTGGCCTCTGAGTCCAAATCCCTTGCTCACCTCCACCCACCTCATCTGCCCCCGCTTAGCCAACTCGAGAATTTATCAACTTATTTAAACCAGTCTTCAATCTCATTTAGAGTATGTACACCATTAACAATCAAACAATCATATTTATTGAGCGCTTACTGTGTGCAGAGCACTGTACCAAGTACTTGGGAAGTACAAGTTGGCAACATATAGCGACGGTCCCTACCCAACAGTGGGCTCACAGTCTAGATTAGTCACATTATTAGTCACATTATTCATTTTTAATTTGGTCACTCACCTTAAAAGCATTCTGAACTTCCCAAATGCCTAGTAATAATAATATTGGCATTTATTAAGCACTTACTATGTGCAAAGCACAGTTCTAAGCACTGAGCACTGTTCTAAGCACTGTACTGTTCACCACACAAAGTTGGCACTCAATAAATGTTACCCATGGCTGCGTCCTACTCCTCTCAGGGTCCCACCTGGAGAGTTTCCAGTACTCTACCAATCTCAACTATGGGAGGGAGAGTCAAGCAGAGGCAGACCCATTCCATTCCCTGCTTGGATAGTGGCTAGCGAGTGGAAGGCAACCTGCTACAAGTCAAAACTCACTGTGCTGGGTAGCAGCAGTTTGGGAGAAAGTCGAGGGAGCAGAAAGGAGGCAGTGGTAAACCACATCTATATTTTTTACCAAGAAAACTCTATGGATTCACTACCAGAACAATTGCAGTTGGAGGTGGGGCGTTCTTGGGGAAGATGTGTCCGTGGCATCACTATGGGTTGGAGACGACTCGACGGCATAAGATACAAGACACCTCCTATACAATATGGAGCAATTCTGGTAGAGTCACCAGCCAAGCAGCCCCCCTTCTATCCGATTTGATTTTTCATCATACCCATAATATATCAGAAACCTCCACTACTATCAGTGGAAAAAATGCTTCTCTCCAAGACGATTTAATTCAGATAGGTTATCTGTGGAAAAAATGAAATGTTATGTTTGGTTCCTAGTGACCCTTGCGCCCAGGATGCTGTAGTTCAGAGCCTGACAGTTTTGGAATAATAGAAAACATAGAAAAACTGACAGGAGCATTGAATAAAATCTTGTGCACCTAAACTGATAAAACCAAGGAAAAAAGAACAATAACTAGGTGTCCTGATCATAGTCCCAAAGAGCTATCTTCAGGGTAACGACATAAAAAGAAATAAGGGAATTAACAACACTGTCAAGGGATGGTGCTGATAAAAATAATACACAGCAATGGCCCAAGGCAGAGAAAGGCAACTTTTTACTGCAAAGTTTCTAGGAAAAAAAATGATTGGAAAGTTGTGTGAATGAAGGAAGTGGTCTAGCCCTCACAGCCACAATATTTGCAACATGCTTAAATATTCTTGTTTATCTTATTTGTTAAGTGCTCATAATAATAATGATAATGATTGTGGGTATCTAAGTACTTTCTAAATTCTCTTCTAAGCACTGGGGTGGATACAAGATAATCAAGTCAGACACAGTCCCTATCTGTTAAGTGCTTTCTATGTTCCAAATACTGTACTAAGCACTAGGATAAATATAAGATGATTAGGTCAGACACAGTCTCTGTTCCTCACAGGGCTCCTATAGAGAGTAAACTTTTTCATTCCGAGACTGTAAGCTCCTTCTGGTCAGGGAACATTCCAATCAGCTGTATGCTATCATATTCTCCCAAGTGCTAATACATTGCTCTGCACGAGGTAAGTCCTCACACAGTAAGTGCTCAATAAATATGATTTTTAAATTGTATTTGTCAAGCACTTACTATAAGGCAGGTATGGTATTGTGCGCTGGGGTAGATACAAATTAATCAGTTGCAGTAACTGAGGCCCAGAGAAGTGAAGTGACTTGCCCTAGGTCACGCGGCAGAGCCGAAATTAGAACACAGGTCCTTCTGACTCTCAGGCCTGTGTTTCATCCACTAGACCATGCTGTTTCTTGATTCTCTACTGAAACATTGAGTGTCCAAGTGACTCCCAGAAACATCCACTGCAGTCAGTTTCTAGACAGACATCTGTGCAGCAATTGGTTGAAGAATCTGCACTTAGATATCTCTAAAAACATTTCTTTCCAAATACAAAAACACCTCAAATTTCAGATGCAAAGTGTTTGTTGTCCATCAATGGCATTTACTGAGTGCCTCCTGTGTGAAAAGCAGTGCACGAAGCTCTTGAGGAGTTGCAAACAGAAGCAGGTCATGTGTTCATTTTATTTTCCTTATGAAACTCTCTGCCCAGTCCTCAATAAACCTTATGGCTCTCCCGTCATTCCCTCTGAAAGTTGTGATACAACACAGGAGTTGTCATCTGGTGACCCAAATCTGAGTGTTGACCAAGCATTCCTACAGGATTCTTGGATTCTCAAATAGGTTAAGTCAGATAAAGAAGTCCGTGCTGTTCATGTTTCAGAAATTTCACTGCCTGTTAGGCACTGGGGCAGCTTTTAGATTATGCTTCATTTGTATTCATAGACACGTGCAATGTTTCCTACTAGTATTTCACTAATAGGCATTTGTTGAAATCTGTCCTTTCTTCCCTCAGACTTTAAGTGAAGATCCCATATTTTCATTCAGATCCTGGTGATCCATCTAAAGTTTTTTTTTTCAGTGAAACGCCTTTTGTGGTTGACCTTGCCAACTCACAAAACAATTAGGACGTGCTGATTTCTTGGCTATTTCACTGGCATATTGTCAGCAATCAGGCATTGGAGCTTGATGAATGTGCTTTCAAGCAGGATGGGGAAAAGGCCACATTTGCATTGAAATTCAATTTTTAATTGTTCATTTTTTGGGGGGATGTTCAGTGAATTGGATCTATAAAGAGATTTTTAAAGGGGAATCAAACTTGATAAATAACGTAGCTTGGTAAACAGTTTAAGTAATTATAACTGTAATTGCACTTTATGCCATTTACAAGTATTAACGGCAAAAAAAGCGATTTTACCATTGCTTACTTCTAGAATGCAGGGAGTCTATTAGGATGGAATCCCAAGAAGCTTTCATTCCAGAGCAAGATGTCCAACTTGGAGAAATGGGAGGAAAAAGTGAAGCTCGATAGGATGGATAGAACTTGGCAAGCAGCAGAAGTCATCCCTTCTCTCCTTCTACCTCAGTTCCTCTGGTGCTCACATTCTCACTGTGCCTCAATCTTGCCTGTCTCGCTGCTGACCTCTGGCCCATATCCTACCTCTTTCCTGTATGCCCTCCCTCCTCAAATCTGCCAGACAATCACTCTCTCCCCCGCTTCAAACCCCTACTGAAGGTGCACCTCCTCCAAGAGGCCTTCCCAGACTAAGCCCCACTTTTTCTCATCTTCCACGCCCTTCCACATCACCCTGATTCGCTCCCTTTGCTCTTCACCCCCTCTCTGCCCCACAGCACTTATGTATCCCCCCAGCGCTTAGAACAGTGCTTTGCACATAGTAAGCGCTCAAGAAATACCACCATTATATATCAAAAATCTCCAGTGGCTACCACTCAACCTACGCATCAAGCAAAAACTCCTCACTCTGAGCTTCAAGGCTGTCCATCCCCTCGCCCCCTCCTACCTCACCTCCCTTCTCCAGCCCAGCTTGCACCCTCCACTCCTCTGCCACTGCTAACCTCCTCACTGTACCTTGTTCTCACCTGTCCCTCCATCGACCCCCAGCCCACGTCCTCCCCCTGGCCAGGAATGCCCTTCCTCCACACATCCACCAAGCTAGCTCTCTTCCTCTCTTCAAAGCCCTAGAGCTCACCTCCTCCAGGAGGCCTTCCCAGATTGAGCCTCCCTTTTCCTCTCCTCCTCTCCATCCCCCCACCCTACCTCCTTCCCCTCCCCACAGCACCTGTATATATGTTTGTACAGATTTATTACTCTATTTATTTTACTTGTACATGCTTCCTATTCTATTTATTTTGTCAATGATGTGCATCTAGCTTTATTTCTATTTATTCTGATGACTTGACACCTGTCCACATGTTTTGGTTTGTTGTCTGTCTCCCCCTTCTAGACTATAAGCCTGTTGTTGGGTAGGGACCATCTCTATATGTTGCCAATTTGTACTTCCCAAGCGCTTAGTACAGTGCTCTACACACAGTAAGTGCTCAATAAATACGATTGATGATGATGATGATAAATACGATTCAATGAATGAATGAATATGTACATATTTACTTATACTGATGCCTGTTTACTTGTACTGATGTCTGTTTCCTCCTGCCCCAGACTGTGAGCCCATTGTGGGCAGGGACAGTCTCTTAATTGCTGCATTGTACTTTCCAAACACTCAGTACAGAGCTCTGCACACAGTAAGTGCTCAATAAATACGACTGAATTGAACCTCTTTTGACCTTACCTGGTGTTTTGATTCTGTCCTGCATGGCATGCTTTTCTATAAACTGGGAATAATAATAATAATCACAGTAATAACAGTTTTTATGAAGTGCTTACCATGTGCCAACCGCAATACAAAGTTTTGTTTAAATGGTATTTATTAAGCATTTACCATGTGTCAAGCACTGCACTAGGCACTGGGGAAGATACAAATTAATCAGGTTCAACACCACCCATGTTCCACAAGGGGCTCACAGTATTAATGCCCATTTTACAGATGAGGTAACTGAGGTACAGAGAAGTGAAGTGACTCACCCAAGGTTACACCTTTGATTGCCTTTAATGCTTTCTATAGACATTTGGTCAGTGAAATATAAATTATTTAGTCTGTGAAGTCATATAATAATAATAATAATAATAATAATAATAATAATAATAATAATGACATTTATTAAGCGCTCCATTCCCAGAGAAACAGTGTGGCTCAGTGGAAAGAGCATGGGCTTTGGAGTCAGAGGTCATGGGTTCAAATCCCGGCTCCACCAATTATCAGTTGTGTGACTTTGGGCAAGTCACTTAACTTCTCTGGGCCTCAGTTCCCTCATCTGTAAAATGGGGATGAAGACTGTGAGCCCCCCGTGGGACAACCTGATCACCTTGTAACTTCCCCAGCACTGTAGAACAGTGCTTTGCACATAGTAAATGCTTAACAAATACCATTATTGTTATTATTATTATTATTATCATCATGTATTATTACCTTTCTACTGAGCCACGCTGCTTCTCTGGGGATGGGAGAGCTGGAAAAAGGGTTGGGGGGGCCTCTTTTAGAGGAACAGAATAGTCCAGGGGAAAGAGAGAAGCAGTGTGGCTCAGTGGAAAGAGCACGGGCTTTGGAGTCATAGGTCATGGGTTCAAATCCCAGCTCTGCCAATTGTCAGCTCTGTGACTTTGGACAAGTCACTTAACTTCTCTGTGCCTCAGTTACTTCATCTGTAAAATGGGGATTAAGACTGTGAGCCCCACTTGGGAAAACCTCATCACCTTGTATCCTCCCCAGGGCTTAGAACAGTGCTCTGCACATAGTAAGTGCTTAAATGCCAACATTATTAATAAATGCCATCATTATTATTATTAAAGAGCAGAGTCAGAAGACGTGCATTCAAATCCCAGCTATGCCACTTGCCTGTTGTGGATAAGTCACTTAACTTCTGTGCCTCAGTTTCCTCATCTGTAAAATGGTGATTAAATTATACTCCCTTCTACTTAGACTGTGAACCCCATGTTGGACTTGGACTGTGTCTGACCTGATTGACTTGTATCTAACCTGGTGCTTGACCCATAAGCCCTTAAAACATGCTAATATTATTATTGTTATCATTTTAGAGTCATACCTACTTTGATGTGAGGCGCTTGCCTGTCTCCCTCTTCCAGAGGAAAATTGAGTGTGGTGTGTGTGAAGGAAGAATATGGAAAAACAGAGAAATGACAATGTCTGGAAGAAATCCTACCTAACTCTGAACAATGAAATATTGCCTGCAAACATATCCGTGTCAGACCATTCTGGTCTGAAAGAGCTCTTCACACTTCGTACTTAAAAATCAGCCTTAAAAACTTCATGACTTGGTATTGATTGACATCAAGCATGAAAACCTTTTGGACCTACAATTCAATGCATCTTCTCTGCTTCTTAGCACTGAGCAAGCACACTATTTACTTCAGTGAGCCCAGATCATTTGTCACTTCAATGCTTCCTCACCACTCTCTAAATCTGGAAAGATATTTCACCAGTTTCCATTTTCTTCAGTTACTGTAGCTCTTTATTCTTTCCATAGTCTCTAATTCAAAGCCCTACTGATGAGCTGAATGAGCATGGCCTAATCTGGGTCTTATTAATTGTATTTATCAAGCGTTTACTGTATGCAGGGCACTGGATTAAGCACTTGGGAGAGTACAATATAACCTAGTTGATAAGACATATTCCCTGCCCACAAGGAGCATACAGCCTAGCCTCTGCTAGGGGCATGTCTTCTGGGGCTATGCCACCAGAAGGAGAAGTTTTCTGATTATAGAAACACTTAGGATATTCCTAAATAAAAATCACAGAAAAAATGATCTCCCTCCAATTTAGACTGTGAATCCCATGTGGGATAGCGACTGTGTAAAACCTTATCTTGGGTCTACCTCAGTGCTTAATACAGTGCTTGGCACACAATAAGCATTAAACAAATACCACAATTAGGATGATGATGATGGTGAATAAACCTTTCATCTTTTGGATGCTGTTATGAAAGGCTTTGATTGAGTAAGGATTCCCTCAAGGATAATTGAACATGGAAATCATTTGGTTTTGAGTTCAACTAGAGTTTAACCTTTCCATTTCTCCCAATACTCAAGTATAGCTAGAAATATGGCTCTTTTAGGAATAATTTCAGTGTCATTCTTAGGGTGACAGGGGAAAGTATCTGGAGAGTTTAACAGGTGTCCATCACTCTCAGCTTCAGTTTGCATCTGTGGCCCAGCCTAAATGCAGCTACCTGGAAAACATGGCACTTGGAATTACCCTGGGAAATGCAATAAGGAGGCTCCCTTACTTTAATACAAAATTATTATTAATTACCTGTCTAGGGCAACAACCGAGATTTGCTTAATGAGCACAGAGAAGTGATGCTCCTTTAAAACCTGAGAGAGTTGATGCAAAGGACAATCTAATGGTAGGAAATAAAGCTTAATGAAGCATCGTTAAGCACAAGGGAATATTAATATAATCAGAGAATAACAAATAGACTGTAATAGTAAGAGCAGGATTCTAATTACCAGTCTAGTGCATTGGGGAACATCTAGAGGGAAAAAAAAAACCCAAAAAATTTTTCCAGCCATTTTTTCTACGGACAGTATTCCTTTAAAAAAACAAAATGGAAATGAAGAAAAGCAGTATTGGCTAGTGGATAGAGTACCAGACTGGAAGTCAGAAGGGCCTGGGTTCTAATCCTGACTCTGCCACTAATCTGCTCTGTGACCTCGGGCAAATCACTTCTCTGTGCCTCAGTTACCTCATCTGTAAAATGGGAATAAAGACTGTGAGCCCCACATGGGCTATGGCCAATGGCCAAACTGACTAGCTCGTCTCTACCCCAGTGCTTAGAACAGTGCCTGGCACATAGTTAGTGCTTAACAAATACCATTTTTTTTAAAAATAAAAAGATAAAATATGAGAGTTTAATGAGCGGCATTTCCATCTGGCTTCATTGATTTTCCCCAACATTACGCACAGGGGATTGGGATCTAGCTAGAACTCTAGCTGATGGAAGATGTCAACTGTATAATCACATAAAAAAGGCCCAGCTTTGTTTGCTACTCAGTCAAACATGTGTAGAGAGGCCTGTAGGTTAAAACTGGCTCTTCTCTCTTTCACAAGCTCTATGAATATTTCTGACCTTATACCCCCTCATTTTGGGGGGAGCCATTAAGCAATGTCATAGCTAAATTCAGAATCAGGGAGCAGAATAAATCCCTCCTCTGCCTGTCTCTGCCAGTCAATTGTACTTATGGAGTGTTTTCTGTGTGCAGCACATTGTACTGAGTGCTTGGGAGAGTACAATATAATAATCAGCAGACACATTCCCTGCCCACAACAAGCTTACAAATATAGAGGGAGGGACAGACATTAATATAAACTACAGATATGTACCTAAGTGCTGTGTGGATGAACAAATAGAGCAAGTCTGGGCATCACAGAAGGGAGTGGGAGAAGAGGAAAGGAGGGCTTAGGGAAGGGCTCTTGGAGTAGATGTGCCCTCAATAAGGCTTTAAAGTCAGGGAGAGTCATTGTGAGATTTGAGGAGGGATGGCATTCCTTGCTAGAGTCAAGACATGGACGAGAGGTGGACAGCGAGATAAACGAGATGGAGATACAATCAGAAGATCAGCCTTAGAGGAGCCAGTGTGCAGATTGGGTTGTAGTAGTAGAGTAGCGAGGTGATTGAGTGCTTTAAAGTCAACGGTGAGTAGTTTCTGTTTGATGCAGAGTTGGATGGGCAATCACTGGAGTTTCTTAAGGAGCAGGGAAACATGGTCTGAATGCTTTTGTAGAAAAATGATCCAGGCAGCAGAGTGAAATGTGGACTGGAGTGGGGAGAGACAGGAAGTGGGGAGGTCAGCAAGGAGGCTGATATGGTAATCAAGGTGAGATAAGATGAGAGTATGGATAAGCTAATCAGGTTGGACATGTCCCACATGAGGTTTACAGTCTTTTTTCAATGGCATTTATTAAGTGCTTACTATGTGCAAAGCACTGTTCAAAGTGCTGGGGAAGTTACAAGGTGATCAGGTTGTCCCACGGGGGGCTCACAGTCTTAATCCCCATTTTCCAGATGAGGTAACTGAGGCAGAGAGAAGTGAAATGATTTGCCCAAAGTCACACAGCTGACAAGTGGTGGATCAGGATTTGAACTCATGACCTCTAACTCCAAAGCCCGGGCTCTTTCCACTGAGCCACACTGCTTCTAATAATGATGGCATTTGTTAAGCGCTTACTCTGTGCAAAGCACTATTCTAAGCGCTGGTGGGGGGATACAAGGTGATCAGATTGTCCCACGTGGGGCTCACAGTCTTAATCCCCATTTTACAGATGAGGTAACTGAGGCTCAGAGAAGTTAAGTGACTTGCCCAAGGTCACACAGCAGACATGTGGCAGAGTCTGGATTCGAACCCATGACTTCTGACTCCCAAGCCCGGGTTCTTTCCACTGAGCCATGCTGCCTCTTCTCAAGCAAATAGGGTTGGACACTGTCCCTGTCGCATATGGGGCTCAACAGCCTCAATCTCCATTTTACAGATGAGGTAACTGAGGCACAGAGAAGTGAAGTGACTTGTCCAAGGCCATACAGCAGACAAGTGGTGGAGCTGGAATTAGAACCCATGACCTTCTGGTTCCCAGGCCCGTGTTCTATCCTCTACTCCATGCTGATCCCCATTTTACAGATGAGGCAACTGAGGCACATCTAAGTAAAGTGACTTGTCTAAGGTCCCACAGAGGATTGGTGACAGAGCCAGGATTAGAACATAGGTCCTTCTGACTCACAGCCCCGTACTCTGACCTCTAGGCCATGCTGCTTTATGATTTAACATCTCATTTGCTCGTTTTTCCGCACTCAATCAGGCAAATTATGGGTAGAAAGCTTCCACCTTTCTCCAGCTCCCACCTTTCATTTACATTCAGTTCTTCCTAGGGGCTCAGCTCTGGGAACCTGAGGAAAAACCTTCCTAATGACCAAATTAACACATTATTGCTGTGAATTTGAATTTTTAAAATGACACTATCTCTGGACTTCCAGGTATAGAAGGAGACCCATCATAAAAACAAATAGCTTGTTTTATACGGCTGAGTGACTGCCTGATTACAAAGAGGAAACATCCAATTAATGTGCAGAAGAATCAAAAAGCAATTTACCTTCCCTTGCACTCTCCTTGATAGTCATTCATGGCATTTATATTAACGCTGGGTGCTGGGATCTACAAACAGCACAACATCCTCTTTTACATTTCAAAACTATTAGGGCAGGACTTTAAGGACAAACTGGAGTGGCTGGATAGGTGAGGTTGGCTTTAATCCAAGACCCTGAGAAAGAAAGATAATTGAATTCCTGCTGAGGATGGAGGATGAAGAGTCATTATGGAATTTTTTCTTCGGGCTAATTTGGAAAACGTTTTAAATATTTAAAAAGATGCTTTGGAAACCTAGTCATCTATTTTTCATTAGGCCAACTTGGATAGTCAGCATACTTCCCTGACTTTGGTGAATAACTTTAAATAATCCAAAAAAGTCCTGCCGGGTTGTCTGAACCCATAGATTGCATTAATGAGATGGTAATCACAGAGTGAGTGCTCAATAAATGTCTAATGTCCCCAGAAGTGACTTTCTTCTCCACCTCACCCCTTTGAAAAAAGGGTTTTAAAGTTTGTGAAGGCTCTTGGAGCTGCCTTCAAAACTGGGAAAATAGCAAAACATTTTGTGGATTTTAGCACTCACTGGCCCAAACAGACCTCCACAGCTAGACAAACCTTTTCTGGTGTACCCGTCTCCTGATGCTTGAATCCCCTCAGAGTTGTGGAACAGCGGTACCTTCACTGACAACAGAATCACTGATGGTGTGAACTCAGCATCCCATCCCCAGCCCTGCTTATCGTGGCTTGGCTTATTTTTTCTTACACAGAAAAAGAGATGTTTAAAAGAGTATTAACATTAATAAAGTTGAGAAATTGGTTACAGCTGTCATCCACATCCATAATCACGGCTAACTTGAAAAAAGACATTTATCTTTAGCTGCTGCAATGGTGACCTGGAATCACTACCATAAAACCATCAGTCGTATTTCAATAATAATAATAATAATAATAATAATAATAATAATAATGGCATATATTAAGCACTTACTATGTGCAAAGCACTGTTCTAAGTGCTGGGGAGGTTACAAGGTGATCAGGTTGTCCCACGGGGGGCTCACAGTCTTAATCCCCATTTTACAGATGAGGTAACTGAGGCCCCGAGATGCTAAGTGACTTGTCCAAAGTCACACAGCTGACAACTGGAAGAGCTGGGATTTGAACCCATAATCTCTGACCCTAAAGCCCGGGCTCTTTCCACTGAGCCACGCTGTTTCTCTATGTTTCTCTATTTCTATGGGCAGAGCACTGTACTAAATGCTTGGAAGAGTACAATGTTGTAAGTAGAAATGATCCCTCCTCTCAGATTACAATCTACCAGGGGAAACGTGCTAAAATAAATTACAGGTAGGGGAAGCAACTGAGTATAAAGAAATCTTAAGTGTTATGGGGCAAAAGGGAGGTGAGAACCCAAGAACTGTTAATATATACCTCCCAAGTAACTCTGGCTGGGATTGTGTAATCTTGTTAATCGATAGTTTGTGTGTTAAAAGCTTTCTATCATAATAAAAATGTATTATGTATCATTTCATTGTTAAATATCATTTTATAAATATCATTTATTAAGTGCCTACTATGTGTTAAGCACTGGGGTAATTATAAGATTAGGAGATCACAAACAGTCCCTGTGCAACCAGGAGCTTACAACTGATCTTACCTCCCTTTTACAGGAGAGGAATCTGAGGGCCAGAGAGGGCAAATGACTTTTCCAAGGTCATACAGCAGGCCAGGGGCAGAGCTGGTGCTCATACCTGGGCCTCCGGACTCCCAATCCCTTGTTCTTTTCACTGGACCACACTGCCTCCCCTGCTTAAATCACAGATTCCACAGTTCACAAGTACCAGTTCATTCAGATATCTTAATGAAGAATATTCTACCTTGCAGAATGTCATTACATGAAAAAAAGAGTGAAAAAAATGTTCCAAGAGCATTTTGCATTCAAACCTCAATCCTGATGGTAAAGTGCCCCATAATGATACCATATTATCATTATAACTATTAAAAGCAAGTACAGATTAAGTATCAAGCCGGAAAAAGGGTGATAGAAATAGCAAAAATCTTCCACATCATAGCACATTTAGAACAAAGCAATGAAATAATTCGGCCTCATTAAATGCCAGAAGGTAGATACAGATGTATTGTTGAGCTTGCAAATTTAAAAACACCAAGTGAGGAAAGCTGGGTGCTAGAGACTCCATAGCAACATGAATTTTTGACGCTGCACAAAGAGTGTGAGAAGTTGGCAATCTGAGTCCTGAGTGACTGTTCATGGAAGAACGAACCACAGTTTGGGAGAAGCAGCATGGCTCAGTGAAAAGAGGACGGGCTTTGGAGTCAGAGGTCATGGGTTCAAATTCCTTCTCTGCCAATTGTCAGCTATGTGACTTTGGGCAAGTCACTTAACTTCTCTGTGCCTTAAGACTGAGCCACACATGGGACAACGTGATCCTCTTATATCCCCTCCAGCGTTTAGAACAGTGCTTTGCACGTAGTAAGTGCTTAATACTATTATTATTATTATTATTATTAACTCTACCATAAGAATCCACTGGTGCCCTTTTTGACAATGCGATAGCCCAGTCATGTTACTTTAAGGGTATTATTTTCTCTTTTTCTGATGTTGAAATATAATTAAAAATCTAACAGAACTTAAGCAAGGCTGTAAGGATATGCCAATACAGTATTTGGAATCTCCTAAGGAAGGCATCACTGATGGGCAATGGGTTCCAGTAATAATAATGATAATAATAAATCCCGGCTCTGCCAATTGACAGCGGTGTGACTTTGGGCAAGTCACTTAACTTCTCTGGGCCTCAGTTACCTCATCTGTAAAATGGAGATTAAGACTGTGAGCCCCCCGTGGGAAAATCTGATCACCTTGTAACTTCCCCAGTGCTTAGAACAGTGCTTTACACATAGTAAGCGCTTTATAAATGCCATTATTATTATTATTATTAGATTGCTCTGCACCCCAGTAAGCACTCACTATATAGGACTGATGGCTTGATGGTTTTTAGTAGTGATTTTCAAGATTGTTTTAGTAAACAGGATTTTGTAGGGCAATTCTTTATGAGCCTAAGCATAGAGTCCACACAGTTGCTAGGCCCCTCGAATGCACATGCAACTCTAAGAGAAATGGCTGTTGATAATTCCATTCAACCTTCCCATCCTTTATTTGGAGACCATGCATGCAGATTGTTTTAAGACATTCCATTTACTCCCGCACAACCAGATTTGCCCGAGTGCCATAGCTCTTCATTGGTGTTGAGAATGCATTAGCCACAGACTTTTGCAATAAGTAGTTTTCTTAAGAAACATTTAGAGCTCTGAAAAATATAATGGACTTTCAAAAAAATCCATCAAGTCCTTGCAGCTGTTAGCAACTTCGCCAGGATCATGACTTGGAGCTGGGCATGCCATTTAAAATGCCAACCGATTTTACTAGCCTGACAGCAGCAAAGGATTTCTTGGGTCTAAAACTATTGGATAATAGGATGAAAATGTTTATCCCCTCTACCCTTGACAAACTGCTGATTTGTGTTAAAAGCAATTTACAGAGTCAGACTTGTGGGAGGAGTCTCTTCTTTACCTTATAAAGATTCTTTTTTATCCTCGAATCTCTTGAAATATCAGTTTTACCTTCTGCCTTACCTAAAGGATAACATTTACCTTCTCTTGAAAGCTTAATATGTTAAAGTTTGACAGTTCCTAGAGTTTCATCTTGTAATTTTCATATGGTTACCTTCCGTGTTTGATTCAGGTTTAACAGAGTCCAAGAAAGTTTGCTAATTCTTGAGACTCTTTTCCTTATTTAGCCTATTTTTTGCTGCTTAAATTCATACACATCTCCACCAGCAGCGTGGCTTAGTAGATACAGTGCAAGCCTGGAAGTCTGAAGGAACTGGGTTGTAATTCTTATTCTACTTCTTAATAATAATAATAATGATGGCATTTGTTAAGCGCTTACTATGTGCTAAGCACTGTTCTAAGCACTGGTAAAGCCTACAGCACCCAATATTCCCAGGCAGTCTCCCATCCAACGACAAACCAGTCCCAACCACGCTTAGCTTCTGAGATCAGATGAGATCGGGTGTGTACAGGGTGGAAGGCACTTGTCTGCTCTGTGATTTTTGGTAAGTCGCTTCACTTCTCAGTGCCTCAGTACCCTCACCTGTAAAATGGGGAGGCTGTGAGCCCCAAGTGGGACATGGACTGTATCCAACCTGATTCACTCAAATATACTCGGGCAACAAAACATAAACCAACAAAACGGGCTCCAGACTTCTTAAAATGGTGGTTATACAGCAGATGGGAAGGAGAAGTTATTTTACTAAGCACCTGGGAGGGTATAACAATCAGGAGATGTGATCCCTGCCCACAGGGAACTGCCACTCTGGTGGGGGAAACAGGCACTAAAATAAATTCGATAGGCAGTAGAAGAAAAAGGGGATGTAAGCTCCTGCTGTTACAGGTGGTTGTGAGTCTTTAAGTTCTTACCTGTGCAGCTATGTGAAGGCAGTAGAGGGTTTAACAATGTGAGGAGGTTGTACATTAATTGGCAAAATGTCTTGGAGGATGTGTGGTTTCAGAAAGGTTTTGAAAATGGCTTTATGAGAGACAAAAATAGGATACTTAGTACAGTGCTCAAACGCTTAGTACAGTGCTCTGCACACAGTAAGCTCTCAATAAATGCGATTGAATGAATGAATGAACGATACTTGAATGATATGTTTGGGATGTATGGCACTGTATCCCCAACCATAGCAATGGAAGTCAAGGAGAGAGAGCATACAATTACTTTTCCAAGTATTCCTTGGGGTCACTGGTTGAGGCAGACTACTGGTCTGGATCGATCACTGGATTGATGCAGTCTGGCTTTTGTGTATATTCAAATACAGAGATGAGAACAAGGTGGCCCCAACGAGGGCTTGCAAACATATTTAAAGGGGAAGGGGAGGAGGAGGAGGAGGGTTAGTATGTGTCTCTGAGGTCTGAGACAAGTCTTTGTTCCTCAAACATACTCACATGTCAAAGACAGGCCTGAAGGGGAAGAGTGGAGGGATCTACCTGAATCAGACAGTAAAGAGTAGGGTTTCTGACAGGAGTCAAGTGATTCTCCAGTGCCATGCTCAGTTGCCTCTGGGGACTCTGGAAAGGAGCAAGCCTGAAGCATACTTTCCCTTCACATTTCCAATTAGACAGGGCAGTGGAATGCAATGCTCTCCAGAGCTATAGGGAAATAGAGGCTGGGATTCTACATGATCTTAGGGGTAATGGGGAGGGAAATAGTGTTTTTCCTCAGAGAATTTACAGGTCACATGTCTCAAGGAAGTTTTTCACTCCTGTAGAGTTAATAATAATAATAATGATGGCATTTATTAAGCACTTACTATGTGCAAAGCACTGTTCTAAGCGCTGGGGAAGTTACAAGGAGATCAGATTGCCCCAAGGGGGGCTCACAGTCTTAATCCCCATTTGACAGATGAGGTACCTGAGGCATAGAGAAGTTAAATGACTTGCCCAAAGTCACACAGCTGACGATTGGCAGAGCCGGAATTTGAACCCATGACCTCTGACTCCAAAGCCCGGGCTCTTTCCACTGAGCCATGCTGAGTTGGCGGTACAACACATTCTGACACAGGTACTGTACCCAAAGGCCCACAGATTGCTTAGCTTTTAGGAAAAACCCAAAGCCCGTTTGCTGCTGAAAACACGAACACTAAATTGTTATGAGTAACATAATTGCCATTAGAAAATCTTACCAAAGTTAGGCAAGAGTGATGGAGAAACATTTGTAGCTTTTTCCTCAAATATTAGAAATCTATATCCACTGGTTTCAAATGTAGATTTATAAATTTAATCGGTACTTCCAACACTCCCCTCTGAATCCCTCCCAAGTGTACAGTGGCCAACTTTGACAGAAACCCAACTGTAAATGGTACCACAGCAACTCTTCCTGTAACAATGCAAGAATTTACCATCAGAATTGGAATCGTCACGAAAGGCGTAATCATTCCAGATTCACTTAGAAAACCATTACTTCCTGAATCTAACGAAGGAAGGAGTATAAATTTGGACTACTTATTAACAGAGCATTTCTCAAACGTTACACTAAAAGCAAACATGAATCAAAACTTCATTAAATGATAGAGGAGGGAGTTGAAGAGGAGCAATGAATGACTTTTTTTTCTATGTTAAGAGATAGAAATTAGATCGCAATCTGTTTCAAAAAGATCATAACTCCTCATGGGTACATAGTGAAGCAGCATGGCCTATTGAAAAGAGCATTGGTCTAGAAGTCGGAGGACCTGGATTCTAATCCTGGCTTTGCCAACTGCTTGCTGTGTGACCTTGGACAGGTCACTTAATTCTCTGGGCTTCAGTTAACCCCACTCCCTCCAACTTAGACTGTGAGGCTCATGTGGGACAGAGACTGTGTCTAACCTAATCAACTTGTAACTACCCCAGCACTTAAAACAGTGTTTGACACAGAGTAAGAGCTTGAAAAATACTATGACTTAAAAAAGAAACCATAAAAATAAATGATTAAATAAAAAGTCCACTGCCTTAAGAGCTACTTTCCCAGCATCCTGTCGTGTGACCACACCTGAGGTTTTACTCCATTTAGGGGAAGGTCATTCTTTGTGCCCCTTCTCAGGGTCATACTTGGAGAGTTTTCAGGACCCTACCGTCTCGACTACAGGAGGGAGAATCCAGCAGAGGCATACCCATTCCATTCCTAGCTTTGCCAGTGGCTAGCAAATGGAAGACAATCTGCTACAAATCAAAACTTACCTGTGCTGGGCAGCAGCAGCATGGGAAAGAGTATGCAAAGAGGCAATGGGTAACCAATTCCATATTTTTTTTCCAGGAAAACTCTATGGATACACTATCAGAATGATTACAGAGGAGGTGGGGCATTCTGGGAGAGATGTGTCCATGGAGTCGCGATGGGTCGGAGATGGCTTGACAGCGTAAGACAAGACATTCCTTGTGAAATGAACTACTTCATGCTCCAACTTGTCTGGGTCCATAGAGAACCCTAAGAACTGTTCCTCTTCACTAAAAAAGGTATATCACTAAGCTTTCACCCCTGGGCCCAAGGGTGACAAACAGAAATTAAAACATTATCTATTGTCTTGTATCTGCCACAGTGCTTGTCAAAAGGAAGCACTTAAATAACATAATAATAATTTGTGCAAACTATTTGGTGAAGAGAATTGCTAAAAAAGAATGTATCTTAGAATAATTATGATGACATTAAGTGCTACTTACCGAGTACTGTTTTAAGCACTGGGACTGATACAAGATGATCAGATTGGACAATCTCTGTCCCACAGTAGGATTAAAAGGAAAAAAAAAAATCAAGCTTCACTTTCCTTGTTTTATCCCCTCACATCCACATTATCAATTTTTAATAAAGTTAGAATGAAGCATACTGCCTGAGAAATTATTGATATTCTGAATGAAATCTGTCACCAGTTAAATCCTCCTGATAATGGCAAAAAAAATCTAGTTCTTAGAATTCAATTACTGATCTCTATCCTAATTAGTATAGTAGGATAATCTACAGTTGTGGTGGTTTTGCACTGTGTTGCAAGGTGGCAGAGAGTGTGACAGTCAACCGTTGAATCTCTAACAGAGCATGGAAATGCAAATGGAAAACAATCTCTCTGACAGCTGCATTCATCAAGGTGCCTGAGTTGTGAACATAGCACTATGAATACAACATCTGTCCTGATTGCTTGTGATATTTCTAGGGGAAAGTGGAGTGATGCGCCTGGCACTGACCATCTATCATGAGAAAAGGTTGAGAATGTTGGATGAGGTTTTGTCAGTCAGTTGGGAAAAAAAAGAAAAATTGAAGGTTGAATCATATTTATTGAGCGCTTACTGTGTGCAAAGAATGGTACTAAGTGCTTACATGGATAAAGAGGATTATTCATTCATTCAATTGTACTTATTGAGCACTCACTACATGCAGAGCACTGTACTAAGCTCTTGGGAGATTACAATATAATAAGCAGACACATTCCCTGCCCACAACAAGCTTAGAGGTAATGACAGCATTTATTAAGCACTTACTATGTGTCAAGCACTGTTCTAAGTACTGGGGAGGTTACAAAGTGATCAGAGTGTCCCACGGGGAGCTCACAGTCTTAATCCCCATTTTACAAACGGGGGAACTGAGGCCCAGAGAAGTTAAGTGATTTGCCCAAAGTCACACAGCTGTCAAGTGGTGGAGCTGGATTTGAACCCACGACCTCTGACTCCAAAAAGTCCAGGCTCTTTCCACTGAGCCATGCTGCAGAGATGACGATAACCAAGTATTTATTCATTCAATTGTATTTATTGAACGTTTACTGTGTGCAGAGTACTAAGCACTTGGAAAGTAAAATGCAGCAACAAATAAAGACAATCCCTACCCAACAACGGCTCACAGTTGAATGCACTAAAGACTGATAAGGCTTAACAACCACGTATCAAATTCCACACTCAACAACAGGCTCACAGTTGAATGCACTATAGACTAATAAGGTTTAACAACCTCGTATCAAATTCCACACTCAAAGCCCTCCTAACATCTTCTTGCTGTCCATCACATTTATTGAGCACTTACTATAGGAACAGTAGTGTACTAAGCTCTTGGGAGAGTACAATATAACAGAGTTGGTAGACACATTTCCTGCCTATATATTAAGCTTACAGTCTAGAGGGAGAGACAGAGATTAATATAAAGCTTACACAGACAAAAGATGAAGCTGAAAAGTCAACATGGAAATTCACTATGATCAAGTAGTAACTAGCACCAAGAGTCCCTTGGAGAGCTGTTTAATCAATTAATGGTATTAATTGAGCTCTTTCTGATTGTAGGCCACTGTTGTAAACACTGGGGTGAGTACGATATGACAGTTCTGGTAGACATGCTCCCTGCCTAAATGGAGCTTACATTCATTCAATCATATTGAGCGCTTACTGTGTGCAGAGCACTGTACTAAGCACTTGGGAAGTACAAATTTGGGTTGTACTCTAATTTCTAAGGTGGTGGTGGGGGGTTGGGGGTGGTAGTCAAGTTGGTCATTTCATGGACTACGATTGTCCAAAGGTTACCAAAAATAAGTGAAGGTCTGTGAAGCACACTGTTCCCATTTGGGCTCATGACTCCTTGGAAAGCTTTCCTACCCGAGGATGCTAGACCTCTCCATACATTTTCCCCTAGGAATTTAGGTAAAAGGAAAAGGGTGGGTATGATAATGATAATACTAATATTTGTGAAGCACTTTTGCGCCAAGTATCGTACCAAGCTATTAGGTGGACACATCTAAGTAGGAGGAAAACAGATATTGAATCCCCATTTTACAGTTGAGGAAATTGAGGCACAGAGAAGGTAAGTGATTTGCCCAAGGTCTCACAGCAAGCTAGTGGTGGAACTGGGGTCAGAAATCAGGTCCTCTCACTCCCAGGGCCATGCACTTTCCACTAGACCACGTTGCACTTAACACACAGACTCATGGACAGGGAACATGTCTACCAATTCTGTTATACTGTACTCTCCCAAGCACTTAGTACAGTGCTCTGCACTCAGTAAGTGCTCAGTATATAAGACTAATCGATTCTCTCTCTCCCCACTCAACAACAAATCATAGACTGCCAATAGTGAAGAGTCATTACAGTGACAACTGTTACAAAGAGGGCTAGTGTGTATATAAACTGACCTTGATGACAAAATAAAGGGAGAGAATAATAACTGTAGCACTGGTTAAGCACATACTACGTCCCAAGTCTTGTACAGACACTGAGGTAGATACAAGATAATCAGATCAGACACAGTCTCTGCCCCACAGGTGGTTTAAAGTCTTAAGTGGAGGATGATTGCTGTATTGGATGCTCCCAAGAGATTAGTACAGTGCTGTGTACACAATCAGGGTTGAGTAAATACCATTGATTGATTTTACAGATGAGGAAACAGGATCAGAGTGGCTTAAGTGACTTGTCCAAGGGAACACAGCAGACAAGTGACAGAGATGACATTGGAACCCAGATGCCCTAATTCCCAGGTTTGTGTTCTTTCCACTAGACCTTGTATTTACTGATCAACTATTTGACCAAGAGAGGTAAGCACATTGGAAGGGGAATATGAGAGAGAGAGAGAGAAGGGTGGGAGGAGAGAGGGGGAGAAAAGGGGAGAGAAGGGGATGAGAGGGAGTTATCTTTTGGGATAAAAGAATGAAGGATTTGAGGATAGGAAGAAGAGAATGTTGGCAGAAAGGGTGGGGCCTGGGATTCCTTTAGACGATATATGTATGTATGTTTATGGGCATGAATGGTAGTTTGTGTGGAGTGAATGTGTGTGCACGTGCACACATGCATGTTTGTAGAAGGAGAAAGAATGTTACAAAGGATGAAAAAGTAGTAACTAAGGTAAAATCCCCAGTTGACCCTGCCTGCTGGAAAAACCAATTGTGAATTCTTGGAGGAATTAGTGGGCGAAAGGCTGAACCTATGCTGTCTTGCTTGGGTAGCAGTAAAAATGTATTCTGTGGAACAAAACTTCCTCAAAATCTAACTATTCCTAAAGGTTTTGCCAAATGTGAATTTGCATAATTCATCTACATTCCCTCAGCCCCACTTTAAATGTTTCTGAGTCAACTTGTTTCTATTACATTATTATCTATTGAAATGCAAAAATGCAGTTTACAAAATGAAAATGAACGCTTCGACAGAAAGCATGTTTAAATGTCAGGTTTACTTTGAGAGGTTTTCTCATTTCCTATACTTCGGATAACAACAAACTTTGATGAACCAAGTCCCCAAAGCTCTGAGCGGAACCATAAATGAGACAGATTTCTGGTAGTGCGACAAGCTAATGGGGTTAGCACACTGCCGAATTCATGCTGATAGATTGTCCCCACTCTCAAAATCGGACTAAATCAATAGGGCTCAGAAAGAGAGGGTTGACTTTAATTCAAGTTCCTCTTGGTGACACTGTACTTCCCTCAGTCATCTGATTATAAACCTGAAAGGTCTTTATTATGGTATCTGCTATGTGCTTACTATATGACAAGCACTGTTCTACATGCTGGGATAGATATAAGTTAATCAGGTCAGACCCAGTGCCTGTCCTTCATGAGGCTCACAGTTCAAGCAGGAGGGAGAGCAAGTATTGAATCCCCATTTTACAGATAAGAAAACCAAGGCAAAGGGAAGTTAGGTGACTTGCCCAAGGTCACACAGCAGGCAACTGGCAGACCAGGGATTAGAACCCAGGTCCCCTGACTCTCAGGCCAATGCTCTTTCTACAGAATTCCTTTCTGTTTTCTGGATGGCATTTGGATATTAACTCTCGCTTTAGATCCCAGCCAATGAGTCAATTCCTGCTGAAGTTGATGACAACTCATTTTCTGCTCCATTCTAGTATTTATGATAAGAGGATGGTACTATTCAGGAGAGGCGCACTTGAGAAGAAAATCTGATTTAGTTACAGGCACTGAGAGTACCAAGATAGCAGGAGATCATATTTGTGAGAGAGTGGATGACTCCTAGACAATCTTTGGATAAGTCAGCTGAACAGAGAAATGTATAAATTGGGGAAAATCTATTCGAATTCCAACGATACTTCCTGATACAATCAACATTCGCTGACTTGTAGTGTGGATCAGAAAGTGGGAGAAAGTAAAGTCTCAAACCCGGGTTAATAATGGCATTTACGTCATCATGATCATCAGTGGTATTTATTGAGCACTTACTATGAGCAGGGAGTACTGACAAGATATTGGAATGCCTTCCTTTAACCATGAAGTTTCTGAGGGAAGGAAATGCACTATCTTTAATTTGTCTTCCAGACCATTCTTGATTCCTCATGGTGGTAATGAGGACAAGCTTCTGGTATTTCCCTTCCAGAGACAGTGAGGAGAAAAATAAGGATGCTGTTAAGGTTCAAAGATTGAAATAAAACCCTTCCCCATCATTAGAAAGACTGAAATGAAGTTCATTCACTATCTCTTTTTAACTTGTATAAAAATAGTTATCTACAATTATGTAAAAATGCACTCTGAGGTGCCATATATACTCCCCGAATGAAAATGAAAACCCATTCATAACTTTGGATAATTGAATTTTAGTGTCAAATGGAATTTTTCCTATAGAAATTTCATAAGGACACCCTTCCGATGATGTTTTATGCTCACTTGAGTGAAATGTGCTTCCTAGGAATGTGAAATTTTAGTAACCTTTTTTAAGCAAAATCAATTCCAAGTTCCTATTGGGCCCTAGAATTGAAGGGTTTTTTTTTCTTCCCTTTTAAAATTGGCTTCACTTTGCCCAGATAGCAACCCCGAAGTGTATGTCATGGACATTTGAAACAAAGTGCCACTAGTCGCCAATTAGACCATGGACTAGTTCACTGTAATCTTTTTTTTCCTCCCAACATTAATGCAATTTAGCACCAAACTGAAAATCAGGTTACCTGGCACATGATGTAATTGCTCCCTTATAAAGCCCTAATGAATAAGATCAGAGACGGAGAATTTCAGTGGGAACTATGAATAGTACCAATCCACTTTATCTTCCATTACACTGATGTCTTTTTGTAATTTGATTTCACTTTATTTCAGTTCAACATAAAATGAAGAATTTCACTGTCTGTTCAACTGCCATTTCTCTAGATATTTGAAACATATTTAATTATACAAGGTCATATCTGTCAAGAGAAGACTCTCTGGCAAGAATGAAAATGAACTTTTCCATATCAGATCGTTTCTCTCTCCAGCAGTGAATTCTTGATTACCCTTAAAATGACATATTATCCTGAAATGACATGATATGTCTTATTTCTTGCATGGACCTGGAATTAAGTGGGAATATAAAAGAAAGAGAATCACTCTGAGAATTAGCTTCTCCAAAGGGTATACTCCTTCATTCCTCATGCTTTCTAATTGGCAGCCCACAGCGGGAAAGGGTGACTGGAATATGCCATTTGCGATTAGCAATTAGAGTTATGGCCTTGCCTTAGAATGGAGCATAAAAAATTATAACAGCTGTTGGAGCTGGGCTAAATCTGCCCAAATTCCATTTGTGTAGAAAGGTTGCATTCCCGAGTTTAAAAATTCCAGTAGATTTTCCAATTTGGTCGGTGATCCAAGAGGCTGTTTGCAGAGGGCTGTCATGATTAGAAAAAAAAGCATTCTAATTACAGAGAAATGCCACTCAAGAACTTTTTGAACAGTTTGTCAGTATTCTATCTACATCCAAATTCATCTTTTTTTCCTCACAATGAATAGACAGAGAACAGAAATGGTCTGGCTTCTGTCTTGAAATATTTGCAAGATAAAGTGCTCTCAAGAGAAAGCTTCCACTTACAACATGTTCACCTGATCCTCTTTTAAAAATTGTGCTCTAAGCCTGGGAAATGATGAATAGCAGAATTGTGTATACACACAGGGTACATGCCATATTCGCTGGTGAAAACTTTGTACCTTTCCCATTAAATGACCAGTGCTCAGATTCTTATGGTCGCTCAGCTCCAAAGAGAAAGTTTAACAGTAAAATGGCAATTACTAAGTGCAGGACATTATACCAAGTACCTGGGATAGTATAGTAGATGCACAGGTTATGTTTTTTAATCACAAGGATCTCTAGATCATTATCTTTTATCTCTCTAGTGTTTAATATAGTAGTTGGCACTTAATAATAGTAATAACAGTGATAATTGCTAAGTGCCATCAAGTCATTTCTGATTCATAGAGACTCCATGGATATACTTTCTCCAGAATGCCCTGTCCTCTGTCATAATCCACGACCTCAATGGTAAATGGGCCAGAGTATTGACTGGGCACCTACTGTGTGCAAAGCATGTTACTGAGTACTTGGAATTACAGTAGAATTAGTAGATTTCATCCCTGTCCTTAAGGAGTTTACAAACTAGAGGCAGAAGTGCTTGGGGAGATTTCAACACTCTCAAATGTACTAATGTACCCTTCACCTCTCTCAGAGAAGCAGCTGTGGCCTAGTGAATAGAGCACAAGCTTGGGAATCGGAAGAAACTGGGTTAAGGAGCTGGGTTCTAATACCAGTTCTACCACTTGTCTGCTATTTGACCTTGGAAAATAATAATAATGATAATTTTGGTATTTGTTAAGCACTTACTAAGTGCATAGCACTGTTCTAAGCGCTGGGGAGGATACAAGGTGATCAGGTTGTCCCAATGTGGGGCTCACAATCTTAATCCCCATTTTACAGATGAGGTAACAGACACAGAGAAGATAAGTGACTAGCCCAAAGTCACACAGCTGACAAGCAGCGGAGCAGGGATTTGAACCCATGACCTCTGACTCCCAAGAACCGTGCTCTTTCCACTGAGCCATGCTGCTTCTCTAAATCACTTCACTTCTCTGGGCCTCAGTTACCTCATGCAAAATGGGGATTAAGATAATAATTATAATAATAATGGCATTTATTAAGCACTTACTATGTGCAAAGTACTGTTCTAAGTGCTGGGGAGGTTACAAGGTGATCAGGTTGTCCCACGGGGGGCTCACAGTCTTCATCCCCATTTTACAGATGAGGGAACTGAGGCACAGAGAAGTGAAGTGATTAAGATTATGAGCCTCATGTGGGACAAGGACCGTGTCCAACCTGATTATCTTGAATCTACCCCTAATGCTTAGTACAATGCCTGGGACACAGTAAGCTCTTAACAGATATCCTTTAAAAAATAGCTTTAAGATAAGGCAATGGAGAAATTCAATGAACAGTAAAAAAAAAAAGGAGTCTAGATGCAGTTTAGAACGCACAAGGACATAGCTCAACTTTCTCAACGTTTCCAACACTAATTTCCATCTCCAGTAATCAGGCCATAATGGGCTTCACGTAAGCAAATGAAGTATCGGTCCTGCTTGACTTAGCATATCGTTGAGTTCTGGGAAGACAAATTACTTCCAGGCATTTTAGAATGTTTGCAAGTTTCATTTTCTTTTTATTTCCTGCGTTCTCTTCTCCCTGTGATTAAATCATTCCTAATGGTAAGTTAAACACCTTGCTTCAGGAGTCACTCCCGAAAATTTTCCTGTAATAACAATGCACTAAATTTCTCTAGCGGCATGCAGAAGTAAATGCACTTTCCTAAACCCTTAAGAGTGTAATTTTAGACAAAAAAGAGCAAAGCCCTACAGATTTAAAAGTTCAGATTTTTTTTTCCTCCTTGGAAACCCTGATTAAAATCAATAGTGGCTAGATACATTGGATCAAGAGAAATAACTTGGTTTCAACCCTGGGCTGACACCTTACTCTGAACAAAGCTGTTACATCACCTCCCTTCTCTCCTTCTCCAGCCCAGCCCGCACCCTCCGCTCCTCTGCCGCTAATCTCCTCAGCGTGCCTCGTTCTCGCCTGTCCCGCCATCGACCCCTGGCCCACGTCCTTCCCCTGGCCCGGAATGCCCTCCCTCCGCCCATCCGCCAAGCTAGCTCTCTTCCTCCCTTCAAAGCCCTACTGAGAGCTCACCTCCTCCAGGAGGCCTTCCCACACTGAGCTCCCTCCTTCCTCTCCCCCACCCTAACTCCTTCCCCTCCCTGCAGCACCTGTATATATGTTTGTACAGATTTATTATTCTATTCATTTACTTATACATATTTACTATTCTACTTATTTTATTTTGTTCATGATGTGCATCTAGATTTACTTCTACTTATTCTGATGACTTGACACCTGTTCACATGTTTTGTTTTGTTGTATGTCTCCTCTTTCTAGACTGTGAGCCCATTGTTGGGTAGGGACCGTCTCTATAAGTTGCCAACTTGTACTTCCCAAGCGCTCTGCACACAGTAAGCGCTCAATAAATATGACTGAATGAATGAATGAATATCTGGCTGAACCTGGCATATGGCAGAGAGAAAGATGGAGAAGGAGAGGGGCCACTTCAAACAATCAATCTAAGGATCTTCACCCAAGTATACCCTAGGGGAGTCTTCCTAATGTCTCACTGCTTCTTTTTAGAGAATTAAATTGGTGTGGGAATTATTGTGCCTCCCTTATCAAAGACAGGGTCCCCAAGGGAAAGGGGCTAACAGTTGAAAAAACTGATCTTAGACTTGGTATCCCACAATTTATTCTTTCTCCAGGACCTTTTTCATTGGGAAGAGAATAAACAGCAGGTGCATTGGGGCAGAATGAGAGAGCTAGAGAGGGGAATTCTGATTCCTGTCCATTTCCCCATGAAACCTTTGAATAAATCAACAACCAACTTCTGGATTTCGAATGCAGAAAAAAAGCAAGGAGTGAAACTCAAATCCTCCTGGCTCTTTCACCATGCTTTTTCAGTCAGCAGAGTGTTTCCTTTAAGTCAGTAAAGCCACGAGAGAGCATGCTAAGACTGCAGACAGGCTTTACTTGGGGTTGACTTACCATGATGGGCTACATTTTTATTCCCAGAATCTCATATGGGAATAGCAGGATAACTATCCACGTCTTCTCATAGACATTTCTAACTCTGCCATCCAATGGCAATCTAAACTTCCCAAGCGCTTAGTACAGTGCTCTGTACACAGTGAGCACTCAATAAATACGGATGAATGAATGAAACCCAGGTGCCTGATCTGAGTGATGAGGTTTTGTCTTTTTTTTAAATAGTAAATCAACATTTCCTTACTACGACACAATTTCATCAAACTGACTTTGGTCCTAGTATTCTCAGAAAAGTGGTGTGCTTCTGTTATAGGTAAAGGGGCTTCTTCTCCAATTCATCTAACATTAAGAAGCAGAGACGCTCAGACATTTAATATTTCTGGCCACTTAGAAAAGCTTCATCAACCAGGTGACTAGCGGTGCAGCTGGGGGTAGGAGGCGTGGATTGAGGGAAGGAACCGGAGAGCACTTAAAACAAAACTTGGTGGCTGATTTGCAAACACTCTCTATAATGCCAGCTTGGGGGAGATGAATTGACAAGGTTAGAAAAGGGAGGAAATAAAAAGCCAAGAAGTCCATCAGATTATTGCGCTCTTGGGATTCCTGCTTAGAAACATCATCAAAACCTTGTCTATTAACTGTACACATTTATATTTTTGGAGTTCTATCATTGGTGTCCAAAGGTCCTGTGAACCAGGATGGAAATAATGTCTCAATTATATGGAGCAAGAAAGAGAGAGAGAGAGAGTAAGAGAAGCACAGAAAGATTTTGCGGCTAGTTTACCTCAGGAGAACAACAATAATTATGGTACTTGTTCATTCATTCATTCAATCGTATTTATTGAGTGCTTACTGTGTGCAGAGCACTATACTAAGTGCTTGTTAAACGCTTACTATGTGCCAAGTGCTATCCTAAGTGCTGGGGTAGATATAAGTTAATCAGGTTAGATACAATCCCTGTCCCCCATGGGGCCCACACACTTATCCCCATTTTACAGATGAGGTAACTGAGGGCAAGAGAAGTTAAATGAACTGCCTAAAGGTCACACAGCAGACATGTGACGGAGCCAGCATTAGAATCCAGGTCCTTCTGAGTCCCAGGCCCATGCTCTATCCACTAAGCCAGAGCAGAACTAGAAGTTGGAATCAGACCTAAGTGAACCAACTTCCATTTTGAGATATTGATTAGTTATGGTATTTACAAAGTGCTTTCTACTTACCAAGCTTTGTGCCAAGTGCTGGAGTAGCTATATGATAATCCCATCAGACATAATCCCTTCCTCGCAAACCAAGAGTCAAAAAGAGCAGACATCTTACCTACAAATGAGGAGACTGAAGCCCAGGGAGGTTCAAGGGAATTTCCCAAGGTCACACAGCAGGCTAGTGGCAAAGTTGGAATTAGAATGTAGGCTTTGTGACTCCCTCTTTGTCACCTGCTGATTTTCATCTTTGATGAATTATGAAATTTGTGGGGAAAAGCGGTCGTATTCCTCAGTGCCAGGGAAAAGCCTGGATCCCTCCCTCCCCTGGAATTGGGTGGTGAGCAGAAGCCATCTTAGGCAACAGTGGAGGCTGGGAAAGTTTTGCTGTTTCCGATTGATAATGACTCTAAGCCCTGTGCATTGAGAAGTCTGAATATGGAGCTTCTGGGGAGGAAGTGAGCTGTTCTATTTACTGCTGTGCTGCTCCCTGACATCTAGTCCCCAACCCCAGAGTTAGATTGTGAGTACTTATGGTCCAGTGCCAAGGTTTCCAATGTTGCCAAGGCTTTCTGTGCATCCTAGCAATTAGCCCACTTCTATACATACTGCAATAAATGCTCTCCATCTAATTCTCTGAAAAGGATTATCAAAACACTTCAAGGTAATGGATTTTGACTTTTGCAGATTTCCGGGCTAAATGCCCAAGTTGGTGTGATCCTCGAGATTTTCCCAAACTCACATTTAAAAGCCACATGGCTGACTGGCATCCAGCCTGGTTAGGGTCAAAGAGCAATCAACTGCTAATTGTCAGCCACCTCACAGGATGGAAGGACAAAGTAGCTCCAAGGCTCCCCCAAACCTCACAAACTTCCCCAAGTGAACACAAATCAAGGCAGGATTACTTTCATCAACCCAAGTGGGTGGATTTATTGCAAAATTTTCTACTTCAGGATAGAGAATAGTAAAAACATATCCAGAATGTAAACTGAAAATATTTAGACTCTGATATAATGGGGGCAATCTCACATCAAGAAGTAGCTTTTGGGACCACAGCCTTCCTGTGCTGAAACCATCACACTGTTATAATCAATCAATGGTATTTATGGAGCTCACTGTGGGTAGGCCACACTATTAAACGCTTGAGAGAGTATAATACCACAGAGTTGGTAGGCACATTTCCTGTTCACAAGGAGCTTACAATCTAAAGAGGAGCTTACAGTTTAGAAAGGAACTTACAATCTATGAGTTTTTAGTTCTAACTTTGGAACATAGACAGAGTTGGCAAACGAAAATATTTGAATGTATGTGTGTGTGGGTGTGCATGTACTCTCATGTGCACAACATGACAACTCTCTGCGATGTAACCTTGCGGGAAAATTAGGGCATGAAGAAATCTGGTCCAGGATAGCCTAATGTTAAGTTGCTGGTTTAGTAGTATGCTATCATTCATTCAGTCGTATTTATTGAGCGCTTACTGTGTGCAGAACACTGTACTAAGCGCTTGGGAAGTACAAATTGGCAACATATAGAGACAGTCCCTACCCAACAATATCAGCAATACACTACCTACTGACCAGCTGATCTCATATGGGGAAGCACTGCCTTGTGTCCTTTAAAAGATATTTTGTCAAGTGACAACCTCCTGGCATATTAAGTCACTGCCAGTTCTGTACCACATAGATCCTATTAGCAGTAAGTCAAAGGAGAGCTCTTAATAAATGCCATCAAAAAAAAAAAAGGAGAGTATGAGACACGAAACACAATGCAAACAAGAGAATCAGCACAAGCAAGGGAGATACCTCTGTCTGTCTGTTTTGTTTCCGTGGCACATGTTAAGTGCTTACTATAGGCACCGAACTAAATGCTGCACTAGATAGGAGTTAATCAAGTTGAATACAGACTCTGTCCCACATAGGGTTCACAGTCTTAATCCCCATTTTACAGATGAGGGAACCGAGGCACAGAGAAGTGACTTTCCAAAGGTCACACGGCAGACAAGTGGCTGATCCAGGATTAGAACCCAGATCCTTCCAGCTCCCAGGCCTGTGCTCTAGCTACTAGGCTACGCTGCTTGTGGAAAAGGCATAGAATGGTGAGTCAGGAGACTTGGATTCAAGATCTGGGTCTGCCACGTGATTGTGGCAAAGTCACAACCCCTCTGGGCCTCAGTTTCTTCATCTGTAAAATGGAGCTAACCATAGTAAGTGGGTCAGGAACTATGTCTAATCTGGTAGTGTTGAATCTACCCCAGCACTATCTAACTCAGTGATATTTATTGAGCGCTAACTGTGTCTGGAGTATGCTACCTAATGCCTAACTCAGTGACATTCATTGAGTGCTTACTGTATCTGGAGTATGCTACCTAGTGCTTGGGAGAGTATGTTAGCTTGTAGACAAGATCCCTGCCCTCAAGGAGCTTAGCATTTAGCAAATGCTTAATAAATACCACAATTACTACATGGTGCCTTCAACCATCTAATTTCTGAGCAACGTGGTTTTCATCTCCTTAGCTCCTTAGGCCTCAGACTGCAAAACATGGGTTGTACATGTAGCCCTTGTACATATTTACTATTCTATGTTGTTAATATGTTTTGTTTTGTTGTCTGTCTCCCCCTTCTAGATTGTGAGCGCTGTTGGGTAGGGACCGTCTCTATATGTTGCCAACTTGTACTTCCCAAGCACTCAGTACAGTGCTCTGCACACAGTAAGTGCTCAATAAATATGGTTGAATGAATGGGTCCGAAGGATTGGGTTATTCCGGGGGGGATGTTAGTGAGAGACTGGGATTGGGATGGTGTCCATTCTACTCATCCTCTATCTAGTCGTGCGTCTAGCACAGTGTTTGACATAGCAAGGACTCTAATATGATAACGATTATGCCAATAAATCAGTAGAGTGGTTCTGCTAGAGATGCACACTGCAGACTTCTTAACTAAGGTTTCGAGGCAGAAATCCTGAGATTGAGACTCCAGGATTGGAGTCCAGAATTCCAATCCTGAGAATCCAGACATTCTCTGTGTTTCAATTGTCTTTGAAGCTTCTTCCATCAAACCCTTGTTGACTGATTATGATTCAGTGCTCTGCACACAGTAAGTGCTCAATAAATACGAATGAATGAATGAATTTATGAATGAGTGATTTTACTCTAACCTTTGGGGTTTGCCAGACTTCAGGCATAGCACTGCAGGAGATTTGCCTGTGTGATTACTTATTACATTTCTCCCAAAGTATTAAAACTGTTCAAAGCAGAGGCTTTATGAGGCACATATCCAGAAAAGGCAGAAGTAATATTATTCGTCTCCTGCCCGGGGTTGAACTAGATCAGTGGATTTGCAGAGGTCCATGAGACCAGAAACCAAAGGGAGTCAGATTCTGGTTCACGAATAATATAAGATTAAGAATGATTATTTTAATAAAACTGGTGAATACAATTTTAATAGGTAAATCAAAACGCATTACATAACATGTAATATGTTAATAAATGATTGTCATTTGGCTAGCTAATGAATACAATTTAAATGAATGATAAATAGAGTTGAATTCATGCATATTCTTTTGGTAGTGAATGATTATTTTAATAGAAGATAAAAATCATTTGAATAGATAATACCCGGAATGGCAATGGAGATTGACGATCTGTCCTCGAGCCACGATTTTCCAGTACGGTGACCACAGTCACACTGCAGCCCGCACCCTCCGCTACTCTGCCGCTGACCTCCTCACTGTGCCTCATTCTTGCCTGTCCAGCCATCGACCCCTGGCCAACATCCTCCCCCTGGCCTGGAATGCCCCCCCTCCCCACATCCATGTCTACCTGTATATATGTATACCTGTATATATGTATATATGTTTGTACATATTTGTTACTCTATTTATTTATTTTACTTGTACATACCCCTTTTATACTGTGAGCCCACTGTTGGGTAGGGACTGTCTCTATGTGCTGCCAATTTGTATTTCCCAAGTGCTTAGTACAGTGCTCTGCACATAGTAAGCGCTCAATAAATACGATTGATGATGATGATGATGATCCTGAATCCCCTCTGGAGAAAGGGGCTGTGATCCAAAGAAGCAGCGTGTCTCAGTGGAAAGAGCTCGGGCTTTGGAGTCAGAGTTCATGAGTTCAAATCCCGGCTCCTCCAATTGTCAGCTGTGTGACTTTGGGCAAGTCATTTAACTTCTCTGTGCCTCAGTTCCCTCATCTGTAAAATGGGGACTAAGACTGTGAGCCCTCCGTGGGACAACCTGATCACCTTGTAACTTCCCCAGCACTTAGAACTGTGCTTTTCACATAGTAGGTGCTTAATAAATTCCATTATTATTATTGTTATTATTATTCTAGTGGAAAGAGCACAGGACTGGGAGACAGAGGCCCTCGGCAAATCATTTAAGTTCTCTATGCCTCAGTAACCTCATATGCAAAATGTCTCTTTTTTAAATCCTCCTCCCTCCAATTTAGACTGTGAACTCCATGTGGGGCAGGGACTCCCTGTCCCCCCCCCCCCCAGACTGTAAGCTCGTTGTGAGTAGGGAATGTGTCTGTATTATTGTATTGTACTCTCCCAAGGCCCCTCTCAGGGTCACACCTGGAGAGTTTCTAGTACTCTACCAGTCTCGACTATGGAGGGAGAGTCAAGCAGGGGCATATCCATTCTATTCCTAGCTTAGGCGGTGGCTAGCGAGTGGAAGGCAATCTGCTACAAGTCAAAATTCACCTGTGCTGGGCAGCTGTGGCATGGGAGAGAATTAAGGGTGAAGACTCAAGTTTACTGTGGAGGAGGAAGCAATGGTAAACCATTTCCATATTATTACCAAGAAAACTCTATGGATCCACTACCAGAATGATTGCAGATAGAGCTGGGGCATTCTGGCAGAGATGTGTCCATGACGTCACTATGGGTCGAACATGACTCGACAGCTTAAGACAACAACTCTCCCAAGGGTTTAGTACAGTATTCTGCACACAGTAAGTCCTCAACGAATATGATTGAATAATAATAAATGAATAAATTTGTATCTATGTTTCCTGTCCATAACGGGCTCACCGTTCAGAAGGTTGTAGAGGTTGTACAATCTAGAGGGTTGTAATTTAGTAAACACTCAGATACCACAAAAAAGCAAGCAAGGCAGCTAAATCAGGGTGCACAGGCAAGGTTGAGTCAGTTAAACTTATTGAGCCCTTACTGTGTGCAGAGCACTGTGCTAAGCACTTGGGAAAGGACAATACAACAATAAACAGAACCATTCCCTGCCCACAACAAGCCTAAAGTCTGGAGGGACGAGCTAACAGTCAAGGCTCCCCCTAGACTGTAAGCTCAATGTGGACATTAATTAATTAATTAATTAATTATGACATTTATTAAGTGCTTACTATGTGCAAAGCACTGTTCTAATTCATTCATTCAATCGTATTTATTGAGTGCTTACTGTGAGCAGAGCACTGTACTAAGCACTTGGGAAGTACAAGTTGGCAACATATAGAGACAGTCCCTACCCAACAGCGGGCTAACAGTCTAGAAGGGGGAGACAGACAACAAAACAAAACATATTAACAACATAAAATAAATAGAATAGTAAATAGGTACAAGTAAAATAGAGTAATAAATCTGTACAAACCTATATACAGGTGCTGTGGGGAGGGGAAGGAGGTAAGGGCACTGGGGAGGTTACAAGGTGATCAGGTTGTCCCACGGAGGGCTCACAGTCTTAATCCCCATTTTACAGATGAGGTAACAGGCACAGAGAAGTTAAGTGACTTGCCCAAAGTCACCCAGCTGACAATTGGCAGAGCCAGAATTTGAACCCATTAGATTAGAACTGTGAGTTCCTTGTGGGACAGGGACTGCTGTATCCAACCTGATTATCTTGTATCTACCTCAGCGCTTAGTATTGTTCCTGGCACACAGTAAGTGCTTAACAAATGCCACAATTATTAGCATTGTGTAGTGAATAGAGCTAGGTCCTGGGAGTTAGAAGGTCATGAGTGCTAATCCTGATTCCACCACTTGTCTGCTGAGTGACTTTGGGCAAATCATTTCACTTTTCTGGGCCTCATCTGTGAAATGGGGATTATAATAATAATAATGATAGCATTTATTAAGCACTTACTATGTGCAAAGCACTATTCTAAGCACTGGGGAGGATACAAGGTGATCAGGTTGTCCCACAGGGGGCTCACAATCGATCCCCATTTTACAGATGAGGTAACTGAGGCACAGAGAAGTTAAGTGATTTGCCCAAAGTCACACAGCTGACAATTGGCGGAGCCGGGATTTGAACCCATGACCTCTGACTCCAAAGCCTGTGCTCTTTCCACTGAGCCATGCTGCTTCTCCAATGATCCACCCCCATTCCCAGAAAAAACAATCCAGGAATGTCTTGATGTCACTCCTCCAAGACTCTAGCAGCAGCACATGATTCTGAGTGGCCTTGGCATTTTATTTCCCACATAGGGCCATCGTGGGTCTGAAACCGGCTGCCCACCTGCTCCTGTGGCACGGCAGACCTCGAACCCTGAGATAAGAGACCAGAGAGGCTGAGCGGATAGAGCAGGGGCCTGGAACCCAGGAGGACCTGGGCTCTAATCCCAGCTCCGCCACATGTCTGTTGTGTGACATTGGGCAAATCACCTAATTTACCTGGGCCTCAGTTCCCTCATCTGTAAGATGGGGATAAAAGTGTGAGCCCTGTATGTACAGGGACTGTGTCCAACTTGATTAATTTGTATCTACACCAGAGCTTAAAACAGGGCTTGGCACAGAGTAAGCTCTTATAGAGTACAATAATAATTTAAAAAAGGAGGCCACCAGAGATCAGCCTGGGAGTAGGAAAAGGAAGCAGAGGTCACAGATCACGTATAAACCTGGCAGTTATCCAGGGTGTCTCATGCTTGCTCAGTGATTGCTTCTGACCTTTAAACTTCTCCCAACTCATTTCAGGCAAGTAGGCCCTGAACCCTAGCCCATCACCAAGAGATTGCCCCAGGCGAATCCTCCTCATTTCCACCCAACTCCAGGAAAGGAAAACCTTCCTGTCCTATTTCTTTTTATTCACCGTCTCTACGTGGAACCAACTGCACATAGAAACACCTAACCGCTACAGTTTAAATCCAAAATTGGGATTTTAGTTTTAGTTCAACTTGAATAAGCTCAATTCCTTCTGATGCTGCTCCAGTATCTCTCAGTATGAAACCCCAAAGTTTATATATTATTCATCCAACTAAAAACCCTACGACAGGAACCCAGGGGAGAGTCCTCCGTAATTGGTCTCCAGATGCTGCCGAAAACGCAGTGTTCTGAAAGTCCTTAAACACCACGAGAACACAATTGCGTCTGCTTCACAAGTCACATCTGTTTGAGGGAAAAGCAGATTGCTCTCCCACATTTATACCCCATTCTTCTAGTACCTAATTATCTCGACTTTAATATGGAGAATGCTACAATTTATTCAAATTTAGTTCAATGTTTTGCGAAATAGGTAACTGCTGATATTGATAATCAGGTGTACTTACTGGGTGCTAAGCACTGTGCTAAATACAGGGATAGATGCAAGGTGATTCATCATGGTCTAGTGGCTAGAACATGGGCCTGAGAGTCAGAAGGACCTTGGTTCTAATTCTGCCTCTGCCACTTTCCTACTGTGTGACCTTGGGCAAGTCATTTCACTTCTCCGTGCCTCAGTTCCCTTGTTTGTAAAATGGGGATTAAGACTGTGAGCTTCTAGACTGTGAGCCCACTGTTGGGTAGGGACCGTCTCTATATGTTGCCAACTTATACTTCCCAAGCGCTTAGTACAGTGCTCTGCTCACAGTAAGTGCTCAATAAATACTATTGAATGAATGAATGAACGAATGTGGAGAAGCAGTGTGGCTCAATGGAAAGAGCATGGGCTTTGGAGTCAGAGATCATGGGTTCAAATCCCATCTCCACCAATTGTCCACTGTGTGATCTTGGGCAAGTCACTTATCTTCTCTGTGCCTCAGTCACCTCATCTGTAAAATGGAGATTGAGACTGTTAGCCCCATGTGGGACAATCTGATCACCTTGTTCCTCCCCAGCATTTAGAACAGTGCTTTGTACATAGTAAGCGCTTAACAGATGCCATCATCATCATCATCATGTGGAACATGGACTGCATCTACCTCAGTGCTTAGTACAGTGCCTGGCACATAATAAACGGTCAAATACCATAAATAGGTAATTGATGCCAATGCAGTCCTTAGCCCACAGATACATCAAAATCTGAGGAAGAAGGCAAATTATATAAGAATTCAGCATAAAGGAGTGGTCCACAAAACCAACACATAAAAATTAAAATGGTCAAGAGTATTCATTCTTCTACATCAGACACTTTTAAGGTAAGGCTTGAAGTTTTTAAGCTGAGTGAGGATGGTTTTTCTGTCAGACTGATACCTATTCAACTTAAAGGGTTTCAGAAAAACTTGAGTGAATTTGCTGGAACATTCTTCCAGTCTGACAGGGAAAATTGTTCTTCTCATTAAAATACAAAATTCAGAATTGTAATATGCATTTTGTTAAGTTTTGCCCATAACTTACCTACAGCCAATAATTACGATATTTGTTAAGTGCTTACTATGTGCCAAGCACTGTTCTAAGCACTGGGGTATATTCACAAAATAAGTGCTCAATAAATACGACTGAATGAATTCAAGTTAATCAGGTCAGATATGGTCCCTATCCCATATGGGGCTCACACTCTAATCCCCATTTCACAGAAGTGACTTTTCCAAGGTCACACAGCGGACATGCGGCAGAGCCAGAATTAGAACCCAGTTCCTTCTGACTTTCAGGCCTGTGCTTTATTCTCTGAGCCATATTGCTTCTTATTATAGCTACAGGCTGTATACCCCTTAAACACTTTGATATTCAACTCGGCTCCACAGAACTTGTGCACATAACCTTACACTTTATTATTTTTCCTTCCTGGAGTTTATTTTAATATCTGTCTCCTCCTGTAGACTGTAAGTTCCTTATGGATAGGGATTGTGTTTGCCAATGCTATTGTACTTTCTCAAGCTCTTAGTGCAGAGCTTTGCACACAGTAAGCACTCAAATACCATTCACTGATTGATTAGAAAAGGAGATACATCAGTTCCTAACTGCTGTGGAGTCAAGTCCTTCTCGTGGCTTCTCGTCAGCAATAGGGGATTTAAACCCGTCACCGAACAATGTCACTGTACTTTCGCATCCATATTATGTTCAATTGCATCCATTCATTAAAAAAGCCAAAGGAAAAAGAAAGATTTCAACTCAGAACACCATCGTGACTCTATGGGATTAGCAGTGTCAGAAGTTTTACCAAGGGAACTGTCTGCTGGATTCTGGCGCTACAGCACATTCTTCGCAAGGGGCTGCCCTCAATTTTATTTTAATGGTATTTGTTAAGTGTTTACTATGTGCCAGACACTGTACCAGGGGCTGGGGTTGATACAAGCTAATCAGGTCGGACACAGTCTCCATGCCCCATGGAGCTCACACTCTTCATCCCCATTTTACAGAGGAGTTAACTGAGCCATACAGAAGTTAAGTGACTTACCCAAGTTCATGGAAGAGGCAAGTGGCAGAGGTGGGATTAGAACCCAGGCTTTTCTGATCCCCAGGCCCTTGCTTTATCCACTAGGCCATGCTGCTTTGTCCAGAAGTGATGGGGCACAGAGACATCTCCATGAGGACTTCTCATTTTACCGTCACCCTGGCTGCCTGCTCACTTGCTGCCCGCTAAGAAACACAGCAGACAGGGATGGGAGAGAGCAAGCGGTGCTCAGCAAACCACTACCACTTCACTCCCTTCCTTCACGCAGTCCCCTCCATTCTGAGTTTTCAGAACGGAGGCTCATCGGGCCCTCTAGAAATGGGACACTTCAATGCAGTCCTGGAACACACCCAATCTACTAACATTTAATTGAAGCTTTCCATTTTTCACTCCCTTGGGTGCAACATGACCATTTTTATAGTGACTTAGCAGATCTAAGTCAGCGTGGCTCAGTGGAAAAGAGCATGGGCTTTGGAGTCAGAGGTAATGGGTTCAAATCCTGGATCGGCCAATTGTCAGCTGTGTGAGTTTGGGCAAGTCACTTAACTTCTCTGTGCCTCAGTTACCTCATCTGTAAAATGGGGATGAAGACTGTGAGCCCCACGTGGGACAACCTGATCACCTTGTAACCTCCTGAGTGCTTACAACAGTGCTTTGCACATAGTAAGTGCTTAACAAATGCCATTATTATTACTATCATCTAATGGGGAGACTCTGGGGGATGTCTAGCAATCAATTGTATTTACTGAATGCTCACTGCACGCAGAGCACTCTACTAAGCTCCTGGGAGAGTATAACAGAGTTGGTAGACCTGTTCCCTGACCACAATGGTGTAGACTACATTTAACAGATTATATAGCCTGAATCATGTGCTACCTCTGCTTCCTTGCAGATTCCCAAAGTCACTTCCCTCTGCACTGAGGTTTGGAAAACAGAAAGAGGGAATGAGCTTTCATGTAAAAAGCTTGTATGTACTATGCCTTCTGCTGCTTTACGATCAACATTAACTAAGACAATCAATGTGGGAAACTCATCCAACCTGAGACACTTACTGTATACTGGATACTGCATGCGGAAAAGCAGCGTGGCTCAGTGGAAATCAATCAATCAATCAATCAATCGCATTTATTGAGCGCTTACTATGTGCAGAGCACTGTACTAAGCGCTTGGGAAGTACAAATTGGCATCACATAGAGACAGTCCCTACCCAACAGTGGGCTCACAGTCTAAAAGGGGGAGACAGAGAACAGAACCAAACATACCAACAAAATAGGAAAGAGCCTGGGCTTTGGAGTCAGAGGTCACGGGTTCAAATCCTGGCTCCGCCAATTGTCAGCTGTGTGACTTTGGGCAAGTCATGTAACTTCTCTGTGCCTCAGTTACCTCATCTGTAAAATGAGGACTGTGAGCCTTCCACGGGACAACCTGATTACCTTGTAACCTCCCCAGTGCTTTGAACAGTGCTTTGCACATAGGAAGCGCTTAATAAATGCCATTGTTATTATTATTATACTGAATACTGTACAAAGCACTTCATTCATTCATTCACTCATTCAATCATATTTATTGAGTGTTTACTGTGTGCAGAGCACTGTACTAAGCACTTGGAAAGTACATTTCAGCAACAAATAGAGAAAATCCCTGGCCACAATGAGCTCTCAGTCTAGAAGGGGGGAAACAGGCACCAAAACAAGTAAACAGGCATCAATAACATCAATATAAATAAATAGAATTATATAATTATAATATATAATTAAGATATAATTGTAATTATAATTATACTTCTATAGAATTATATAGTTTATATACACAAAATGAATATAATTATAAATACGTACATATATATATACACAAGTACGTATATACACAAGTGCTGTGGCCGGGGGAGGGAGTAGAGCAAAGGGAGCAAGTTGGGGCGATGGGGAGGAGAGGAGGAGCAGAGGAAAAGAGGGGCTTAGTTTGGGAAGACCTCCTGGAGGAGGTGAGCCTTCAGTAGGGCTTTGGTGGGGCGGGGGGGGGGGGAGGAAGTGTGACTCTTTGGTGAATTTGAGGAGGGAGGGCACTCCAGGCCAGAGGTAGGATGTGGGCCAGGGGTCGATAGCAAGACAGGTGAGAACGAGGCATGGTGAGAAGGTTAGCACCAGAGGAGTGGAGTGTGCGTAGTTGGGATAATACTGATGGCATTTGTTAAGCACTTACTATGTGTAAAGCACTGTTCTAAGCACTAGTGGGATGCAAGGTGATCGGGTTGTCCCACAGGGAGCTCACAGTCTTCATCCCCATTTTAAAGATGAGGTAACAGGCACAGAGAAGTTAAGTGGCTTGCCTAAGGTAACATAGCTGACAAGTGGCAGAGCATGGATTTGAACCCATGACCTCTGACTCCTAAGCCCATGCTCTTTCCACTGAGCCATGCTGCTTCTCTGGTGGGATGGAGAAAGAGAGAAGGAAGGTGAGGTAAGAAGGGGCAAGGTGATGGACAGCTTTGGAGACATTAGTGAGACGTTTTTGCTTGCTATGGAGATTAAGAGGTAACCATTGGAGACTTTTGAGGACGGGGTGACGTGCCCAGAAATTTTCCATAGAAAGATAGTCTAGGCCGCAAAGTGAAGTATAGACTGAAGTGGGGAGAGACAGGAGGTTTGGAGATCAGAACGGGTGCTGATGCAGTAATCCGGTTGGGATAGGATTAGTGACTGTACTAATGTAGTAGTGGTTTAGCTGGAGAGGAAAGGGTGGCACTTAGAGTACAATTCAACAGAGCTGGTAGATGTGTTCCCTGGCCCCAAGGAGTTTATAATCCAGAAGGGAAGACAGAAGTTAATATAAATCAATAACAAATAGGTATGTAAGTGCTGTGGGGCTGAGGGTGGGGCGAATACTAGCAAGTCCTCTAAGGTAACTTATAAGGGGGTATGGAATGAGACAGTGGTCCTGGGCTGGGAATATTCCCCCACTGAAATATCACAACACTAAAAGTCAGAGGATACACAGGGGTGAATGGGCTAAGTGCAAAGGTTCATTGGAACTGGACATCTTTTTTGGTCCTCGATTCCTGCCAAAGGGCTGTACTCTGAGAGCATTCCGCCCAGTGACGCCTTAGCAAGAATCACACGGATAGAGACTCAGGCAGGATGTCTGTTGCCACAGGAACACTGTCCGCTATTCCTTAATTTTCAATGTATATTAAAAGCTGCTTCAGCCAGATGCTCTCACTGACTTAAGATAAGTCGGCATTATTGTGGCAGAACCTTCTGTTTACATTCAACAAATCCGGTCGCGCTTTGCGAGAGCTGTACTCCTCGGCTCTGCTCTACCGATAACACGGAGACACAAGAACCTTCGAATCAAGCAAAAACTCATCACTCTCAGCTTCAAGGCTGTCCTTCACCTCGCCCCCTCCTACCTCACCCCCCTCCTCTCCTTCTCCAGCCCAGCCTGCACACTTCGCTCCTCTGCCGCTAACCTCCTCACTGGGCCTCGTTCTCGCCTGTCCTGTCATCGACCTCTGGCCCACATCCTTCCTTTGGCCTGGCATCCCCTCCCTCTACACATTCACCAAGCTAGTTCTCTTCCTCCCTTCAAAGCCTTACTGAGAGCTCACCTCCTCCAGGAGGCCTTCCCAGACTGAGCCCCCCTTCTCCTCTCCTCATCCCCACCGCCCCCACACCCTACCCCTTCCCCTCCCCAAAGCACTTGTATATATTTGTACATATTTACTATATTATTTTATTTGTACCTATTTACTATATTTATTTCAATAATATGTGTATAGCTATAATTCTATTTATTCTGAAGGTATTGACATCTGTCTACTTGGTTTTTTTTTTTTTTTGTCTCCCCTCTTCTAGACTGTGAGCCCGTTGTTGGGTAGGGACCATCTCTATATGTTGCTGATTTGTACTTCCCAAGCACTTAGTACAGTGCTCTGCACACAGTAAGTGCTCAAAAAATATGATTGAATGAATGCATGAATGAAAAGAACGGGCCAGACTGCTTTTCCTTCCTGAGCAGTTCTTGGCATTGTATTTGATGAGGAAGCAGGGGCTGCCATAAAGCAGAAGACTGTACATGCAGAGGAGCTGCAGGCTGAGAATGGGAGATGATTGGAATGCACAGCCTGCCTCTCTGACAGAAAGAGGAATTCAGGCCTGTCTTCTATGTCACTGTAATGGGAAGTTGGGCAGTAGCTAGCAACAGCCTAATCACCTATTGATGCTTAAGGGGAAGTCTAGGTAGACAGAAAGAAGTACTGGACAACCTTTGGACTTCCTCGCCTTTTTTCTAACAAGCAGTCAAGCAAGGTGGAGCCACAATAAGGCGGAAAACGAGATAAAAAACTGCGCGGCTACTTTGCATTCAGACACAAGACTTCCATCTAAGGTCTCTCAACTCTAATGTCCCAAGAGAGCCTTACTTTCCTCCAGGAAGCTTTCCGTGACTAATGTCTCTTCTTCTTTCTTTCTTCCTTTCTTACATTCCCCTTCCTTCCCTGCTGCATTATGCACAAACCTGATTCTGGCCCCATTAAGCACTTAATTCCTTACTTCCCCTCACCCCAAATCCCATAATATGTACATAACTTTACATTTGGTAGTTTACCCAATCTGTAATTTATTCTAATGTTTGTCTCTCTGGCTGGATTATAAACTCCTTAAGGACAGGGAGGGTGTCTACTTACTTTATTGTACTTCTTCAAGTGTTTAGTTAAGTGCTCAGCGCGGAGGGAACATTCAATAAATACCACTGATTGACTGAAAGGGAGGGCAGAGAGATGCGACCCCTTACCTATCTTCTCTCTCCCATTTGGCCCTTTATTTTATGGCTTTTAGAGGAAAGTATTAAACAGTTTGTGCGGAAAATCACTTATAGGCCTTCTTTGAAAGGAAACAAAATTCAAAGGAGAGAAAAGCCAAAGGGTTGGCTATTCAAGATAGAATAAGGAAGGGACCACATCTCCCTCCCCTCCCTCTCATGAGTCAATTAATGGTACTTATGGAGCAGGAATACTTACCGTATACAGAGCACTGTACTAGGTGCAAGACGTTTTGGGTTTCTTTTGGTCTTGTTTTTAAATGCTATTTGTTAGCACTTACTCTATGCCAGGAACTGTTCTAAGTGCTGGGGTAGATACAAGGTAATCAGGTTGGACATAGAACCTGTCCTGCGTAGGATTCACAGTCTTAATCCCCATTTTACAGATGAGGTATCTGAGGCACAGAGAAGTGAAGTAACCTGTCCAAAAACACACATCAGACAAGTGAAAGAGCCAGGATTAGAATCCATGTCCTCTGACTCCCAGTGTGGTCTATCCACTACAGCATGCTGCTTCTCACTTCCCCACTTCTCTGCCTTCAGGCAGAAAGATAAGAGCGTGGAGTGTGAGTTAAGGCAAGAAGATGCAGGAGTTCTCATCCCCACCACCCCCAGTCAGGCACGCTTTGCTCATTCCATCCTCATTTCATGTCCTTATGGGATTCTCATCTGGGGGAAGAACAACTATCTGGATATGCTTCTAATTCTCCCACTAACTTAAAAGTCACCGAAGCCCTTCGGCAACCTCTGAGCTTCAGCTTCAGTCTGAGCAACAAAGGAGCATTGGAAAACCTAGAGGGAAGGGGTTTTTCTTCAGCTTTGACATCTTTGGGTGTTCATGTTTCTGGTGGCCTCTCAGAGTGCTCCAATTATTGCCGTTCACCAATGCTCTTCAGCCAATGTGGATCAATTCTGACCCACGGAATGAAACATCCATTACTCACTGGCCTGCTAAAAATCATTAAATAATCATCAACAGAAGTACAAATGTTACCAATTAACTTCCCTAATCTATAGCATATCGTTTTCTCTTTTCCAGACCACACTACCCATTACCAGGCCCTGTAATGACTAGCAAGTGTTGTTTATTTCAATGCACAAGACACAAGGAAATGGAAACGTTGAGGAAAAACCCCACATTTAGGAGTAACTAAGTGCTAGTAACACCACACTGGTCATGGAGGGAAATTGCAATCACTCCTTGTTCAGTTGCATTAATCAATCAATGGAATTGAGCACTTAAGGTGTGCAGAGCACTGTACTAAGCACTTGGGAGAGAACAATTCAACAGAATTAGACATGATCCTGAAAAACAGTGTGGCCCAGTGAAAAGGGGATGGGGCTGGGAGCCAGAGGACCTGGGTTCTAATCTCAGCTCTGCTACATACTTTAGTGCTTTGTACAGTTCTTTGCACACAGTAAGCACTCAATCAATGGGATTTATTGAGCACTTTCTGTGGGCAGGGCATTATACTGAGCTCTAGGGAGATTACTATATGACAATAAACAGACACATTTGGTGCCCACTATGAGCTTAAAGTCCAGAGGGGGAGAAGGACATTAATGTAAATAAATTACAGATCTGCACAGGAATGCTTTGGATCTGGCAGGTGAAACTGAAAAGGGAGCAAATCAAGGTGATGCAGAAGGGAGATGGGAGAAAAGAAAATGAAGGTTTAGGGAAGGATTCTTGAAGGAGATGTGCCTTCAATAAAGGCTTTGAAGGTGGGGAGTATAATTGTCCGTTGGCTATAAAGAGAGAGGGTTTTGCAGGCTAGAGACAGGGCGTTGGTGAGAGGTCAGCAACGTGATAGTTGAAATTGAGGTACAAGGAGTAGGTTGGCATTAGAGAAGTGAAATTTGCCGAGTGGGTTGTGGTAGGAGGGTAGTGAAGTGAGGTAGGAGGGTTCAAGGTAACTGCTCAAAGCCGATGGTAGGAAGTTTCTTTTTGAAGAGGAGGTGCATGGGCAACCAGTGAATGTTTTCGAAGAGTGGGGAAACATGAACTGAACGCTTTTGTAGAAAAAATTATCTAGGCAGCAGAGTAAAGTATGGACTGGCATGGGGAGAGGCAAGAGGCTCAAAGGAGAGGAAGGAGGAGGATACAGTAATCAAGACGGGATAGGTGACTGGATTAACGCGGTGGCAGTTTGGGTGGCGAGAAAAAGGCAGATTTTTAGTTATGTTGCGAAGGTTGAACTGAAATGATTAAGTGACAGATTGAATATGTGGGTTGAATGAAAGAGATGAGTCAAGGATAATGCCACAGTTATGGGTTTGGGAGACAGGAAGGATGGTCATGCTGTCTACAGTGATCAAAAAATCATGGGGAAGACAGGGTTTGCAGGGGCAGATGAGGAGTTCTCTATTGGACATGTTAAGTTTGAGGTCATGGTGGACATCCAGGTAGAGATATTGTGAAGGCAGGAGGAAGTGCGAGACTGTAGAGAAGGAGAGAGATCAGGGCTGGAGATGTAGATTTGGGTATCATCTGCATAGAGGTGGTAGTTGAAGCCATGGGAGCAAATGAGTTCTCCAAGGGAGTGGGTGTAGATGGAGAATAGAAGGGGACTCAGAACTGAACCCTGAGGGATCCCCACAAGTGGGGAGTGGGAGGCAGAGAAGGAACCCATGAAGGTGACTGAGAATGAGTGGTCGGAGAGACAGGAAGAGAACCAGGAGAGGGCAGATGTCAATGAAGCCTAGGTAGGATGAAGTTTCCAGGAGAAGGCAGTGGTCGACAGTGTTGAAGGCAGAGGATTAGGATGGAGTAGAGGCCATTGGATTTGGCAAGAAGGAAATCATTGGTGACCTTTGAGAGGCCAGTTTTCTTAAAGGGGTTGGAAGCCAGATTGGAGAGGGTCAAAGAGAGAATTGAGACAAGGAGAGAATTGGAGGAGAGGAACTTGAGTCAGCGGGTGTAGACAACTCTTCCAAGTGCTTAGTACAGTGCTCTGCACACAGTAAGCACTTACATACAATTGAAAGATAAAGATAACACTACTGCAATGAGACTTAACCCTGCATACATGTGTAATGGACCCTGTATTCCATACACCACATATATCACCCTTTGTTTTGCTATTTGCCACTTTCCTGCAGTGCCTAACCTAAAAAATTCATACCAAAGGCTAAGGTGTGCAATTATTAAACACTCAGATAAAGCCAAATTTTCCCATTCTGAAACCTAGCTACTCACCTAGAAGTCCCTAGTTACTCTATTTCTAGAGCAATGAAACAACAAGGATCAAACGGCCCCTGCTTTAAGAAGAATGAAGGTGATGGACGTTATAAAAGATTTCACATTCCCTAGTGATAACGTCTAGAGTTCGCAATCACTAGTGAAATATGCCACAAAGAAGAAATGTTTGATAAAATGGGTTCCCAAGGAAGGGAACATGATTGAAATGTTAGCTACCTGTCCTTTTACTTTCCAAATGAAAAGTGCTCGGAAATACATTAAGGACACATAAGCTGTTCTGGATAGGTGAGCAGAGAAATGTGGCGTTTTTGTCAGTTAATAAATCAAAGCGTTTGGACATTTCGATTTAACGGTTCCTCTTTCGGCCTCTGCTAGCTCTGGGATGAAAGAAATCAATAAATAAGAATGCACTATGGGCTCTACATCATTAGTTATAAATTGGGGAATAAGTAATTACCTGTGGAGATTTGTTAAAAACTCCTCACCATTTTCGTACATCCCACCAGATTTAATCTGTGCAGGGAACTGAGTGGCGAGACCCATTTTAAGCTCACTGTGGGCAGGGAATGTGTCCACCAACTCAGTTGCATTGTATTCTCCCAAGCGCTTAGTGCACTGTCCTGCACATATCAAGGACTCAATAAATACCATTGATTAATTAATTCAATCATATTTATTGAGCACTTACTGTGTGCAAGTGCTGTACTAAGCACTTGGGAAGTACAAGTTGGCAATGTATAGAGACAGTCCCTACCCAACAACAGGCTCACAGTCTAGAAGGGAGGGCTTACAGTATAATTACGGAAGACCTCACATACTTTGGCCAAAACATGGGATCTGAAACCCCAAAGCTGATTCTTCTATGGGATGTTCATTTTTATTGGCTAATTATAATTTAAGGTGGACACAATCTGAACTATCCTAAATAAACAGAAAACCCACAGCATCTCTTCATTTCAAACCAGAGACTGATCTCTGAATTTCAAACCAGAGACTGATCTCTGAAACTTGAGAGCTCTCAGCGATTGCCATGAGTAAAATTTCTGAAATAATTACATACATTTATGTGAAGCAAAGCTTTAAAGTTCAGATGCAAGACCTATTTGGGAAGCATTGACAGCACTTCTGACGAAAAAAAAAAAGAAAAAATACTTTTTTTTATAAAGTTTTGTATAAAATAACGATTTCTCACTAAAAATAAGCCGATAGTCTGACTTAGCTTTCATTTCTTGGGACTAAACAGAAATCAAAATCTAAAAGCAGCATTTTATCGTGGAAGAACCTTGGGAGGATAGCCCACCCCCCCCCACTTTTCTGATATGCTGAAATAATTTATTTTCAACTTACAGCACCGGGAGTCCAGCCTCAAGGGAACCTGATGATTAAGAAACCAGAAGCAAGCAGGATTGCTTCATCTCAATCAGTGGTGCTTATTGAATGCTAAATGTGTACAGAGCATCGTATATAGCACTTGGGAAAGTACAACAGATTTTGCACACATGATCCCTGCTCACAAGGAGTTTACAGCCTAAAAGTTTACAGTTCAATTCCCTCCTCCAACCCCCTGTCTCTTTGCTTCCCCCATCCCTTGCCTCTAATGACCTGGCCACCTACTTGATTGAGAAAATTGAACTATCAGGTGTGATCTCCCTAAAAATCTCCCCTGCCACTCCCCTCCTCCTGCCCCTTTTTCAACTCGCCCATTTTACCCATCAGTATCCCTAGAGATCTCCTGCTTTCTCTCAAAATCCGCCCCCTCCACCTACGCATCCAACTAAAATTCCTTTGCACTTTATCAAACTTTGCCCCCCCCCCCTTCTTCCTTCCCTAACCGCCATCTTCATCTGTTTGCTCTCCAGTGGCTTCTTCCCCACTGTTTTCAAACCGGTTCTTGTCTCCCCATCCTAAAAAAAAAAAACCTAAAACGAAAACCCTCCCTTGACCGCATGGTTCCCTCCAGTTATCGCCCCATCTCCTTACTACCATTCCTCTCCAAAATTCTAGAGCAAGTAGTCTAGACTAGCTGTCAACTTCCTCTCCTCCAATTCTCACCTTGACCCCCTCCAATCTGGCTTCTGTCCCTGTCACTCCACAGAAACCACCCTCTCAAAGGTCACAAATGTTCTCTTTCTTTTCCAAGTCCCAAAGTCACTACTGCATCCTGGTCCTCCTCCACCTCTCAGTTACAATTGACACTGTCAACCACCCCCTTCTCCTGGAAACATTATTCAATTTTGGCTTCAGTGACACTGTCGTCTCTTGGTTCTCCTCCTATTTCTCAGACTGCTCACTCTCAATCACTTTCATGGGTTCCTCCCCTGCCTCTCACCCCCTCACTGTAGGGGTCCCACAAGGTTCAGTGCTCGGTTCCCTTCTATTCTCCAACTACACTCCCTTGGAGAATTCATTAGTTCATGTGACAAACTACCACTGCTACGCAGATGATTCCCAAATCTACATCTCCAGCCCTGATCTCCCTTCCTCTCAGAAGTCTCACACTTCCACCTGCCTTTGAGACGTCGCTACTTGATGTCCTGCCATCACATCAAATTTAACATGTCTAAAATGATAAAAATAATAATCTTATCTGCCCACCTAAACCCTGTCCTTCCCATCACTGTAGGTAGTAGCGTGGCTCAGTGGAAAGAGCGTGGGCTTGGGAGTTAGAGGTCGTGGGTTCGAATCCCGCCTCCACCATTTGTCAGCTGTGTGACCTTGGGTAAGTCACCTAACTTCTCTGTGCCTCAGTTCCCTCATCTGTAAAATGGGGATGAAGACTGTGAGCCCCCCGTGGGACAACCTGATCACCTTGTAACCTCCTCAGTGCTTAGAACAGTGCTTTGCACGTAGTAAGCACTTAATACATGACGTCATTATTTATTATTATTAGTACGACCATCCTTCCGATCTCACAATTCTGTAACCTTGGCATTATCCTTGACTCCTCTCTCTCATTCAGCCCACATATTCAAACCATCACCAAATCCTTTCAGTTCAACCTTCATAACTAAATTCACCCTTTCCTCTCCATCCAAACTGCTACCACGTTAATCCAATCACTTCCCCCTTCTAGACTGTGAGCCCACTGTTGGGTAGGGACCGTCTCTATATGTTGACAACTTGTACTTCCCAAGCGCTTAGAACAGTGCTCTGCATACAGTAAGTGCTCAATAAATATGATTGATTGATTATCCTACCCCACCTTGATGATTGTATCAGCCTCCGTGTTGACCTCCCTGCCTCTCCTGACTCCAGTCCATACTTTGTTCTGCTGCTCGGATCATTTTTCTACAAAAACATTCAGGCCATATTTCGTCACTCCTCAAGAACCTCAAGTGGGTGCCCATCCACCTCTGCATCAAACAGAAACTCCTTACCATTTCCTCTAAAGCAATCACCTTGCCCCCTCTTACCTCCCCACTCTCCTACTACAACCCAGCTCGCACACTTTAACCCTCTAAAGTTAACCTTCTCTCTGTACCTCCATCACTTCTATCTCACTGCCCACTCTCACCCACATCCTGCCTCTGGCCAGCAAATCCCTTCCTCCTCATATCTGACAATGACACTCCTCCACCCTTCAAAGCCTTTCTGAAGGCTCATCTCCCGCAAGAGGCCCTCTCCAACTGAGCCCTCCTTTCTTTTTCACCCACTCCCTTCTGGGTCTTCCTAATTTGCTCCCTTTATTCATTCTCCCCTACTAGCCCCACAACACCTATGTACAGGTCTGTAATTTATTTATTAATATAAATATTTGTTTCCCTCTCTAGGTTGTAAGGTCGCTGTGAGCAGAGAATGTGTCTACTGCTATATCGCACTCTTGCAAGCACTTAGTATGCTGCTCTGCACACAGTAAGCACTCAAATATGAATGACTGATTACTCTCCCAAAATGCTTAGTTCAGCGCCCTGCACAGAGTACCTGATCAGTAAATACGATTGACTGATTTTGCATAAACACTGAGGGGCTGAGATGGGTGTCTTCCCTGCTCAATAACCACCACTTCCAGATTTCTTCTCTTCACACATCCAGGATGGATGGTGTGAAAGTGAGACTGCTTGCAGTAGTACATTAAAGGAACTGGTCCAATATCTGTAGAGTTCTACATGACTCTTTAGATGAAAAGCACTATTCACAACAGCATTTCACCTCGGGAAGTTAATTCAGGTTGATTCGCTTTCAAATCGCTCCCTGGAGTTCCAAAGGAGATTTCCAAATGAATATATTAAGACGACAATTCGATCATTTGAATACTGGAGTGATTCCACCGTGAATAGAGTATAATTTGTAGATCACCCTATGGTGATTACAAAAAAGTCAATCGTAGAGGAAAAAAAATGTCAAGAGAAAGGGCAAGAAACAAATACTTGTGAGAAATATTCAGTGAAAGACAATCAGTCAGAAAGAGAAAGTAATGAGAAAGAAAAAGGTCCTCCATTTATCTCACTGCTAATAAATTTCCCATATGAAAAAAGCAAAGCCTTTCAAAGACAATGTTATGCCAGGAACTGATTTAGAAAAATGAAATACTCCAAGGCATTAACAATTCTGAGGCTACAGGGTTATGTAATAACCCTTCAACTATCATCTCTATGCTGATGATACCCAAATCAACATCTCTTCCTCTGCTCTCTCTTCCTCCCTTCAGGCTTGTGTCTCCTCCTGCCTTCAAGACATCTCCGTCTGGATGTCTGCCCGCCATCTAAAACTCAATATGTCCAAGACTGAACTCCTTATCTTCCCTCCCAAACCCTGCCCTCTTCCTGACTTTCCCATCACTGTTGACAGCACTACCATCCTTCCCATCTCACAAGCCCGCAAACTTGGTGTCATCCTCGACTCTGCTCTCTCGTTCACCCCTCACATCCAATCCATCACCAAAAACTACCAGTCTCATCTCCGCAACATAGCCAAGATATTTACTATTATATTTACTTTATTAATATATTTTGTTTTGTTGTCTGTCTCCCCCTTCTAGACTGTGAGCCCACTGTTGGGTAGGGACCATCTCTATATGTTGCCAACTTGTACTTTCCAAGCGCTTAGTACAGTGCTCTGCACACTGTAAGCGTTCAATAAATATGATCGAATGAATGAATGAATGTAATGTCTATGTTTACTGCTTCCATTTCTGTCCTTAAGTCTCAGACACTGTCCGATGCCTTGGTTGAAGTTGACCATCTCCCTTTTGAAGTGTAACTACATCTTTTGATTGTAAAGTCTTGATGGCAGGGATTCCCTATTTTACCTCTGTTATACTATTCTGTGTGTTTAGTACACTCCCCTGTAAACAAGAGGTGCTCAATAAATTCTACTTAATATTTGATGCTGTTGGACAGATTTGTTCATCCCTTTACCAGTGTTCTAGTTATAATAATAATAATAATAATAATAGTATTTGTTAAGCACTATGTGCCAAACACTGTACTAAGCACTAGAGTAGATAAAAGATAATCAGTTCAGACATACTGTTCCCACCTTCAGAGCCTTATTGAAGGCCCATCTCCTCCAAGAGGGCTTCCCAGACTAAACCCCCTTCCCTCTTCTCCCACTCTTTTCTGCAGCACCCTGACTTGCTCCCTTTGTTCTTCCCCCCTCCCAACCCCACAGCACACATGTACCTATCTGTAATTTATTTGTATTGATGTCTTTCTCCCCCCATTTCAAGACTGAATTCTCACTGTGGGCAGGGCATGTGTCTGTTTATTGCTATATTGTACTCTCCCAAGTGCTTAGTACAGTGCTCTGCCCACAGTAAGCACTCAATAAATACAACTGAATGAACACAATCCCTGTTTCACAAGGGGCTTATAGTCTAAGTAGAAGGGAGAACAAGCATTGTTTCTCCATTTTACAGATGAGGAAACTGAAGTATGGGGAAGTTAAGTAACTTGTCATACAGCAGGCAAGTGGCTGAACTGGGATTCAAATTTAGACCCTCTCGTCAAGTAGAAAAAGCACAGACCTGGAAGCCAAACTGCTGTTCTTCCAGTTACAATTAATTTCTTTGAGGCTGAGCATACACCCTAAGCCAGCTGCAATGATATCATCTCATCCCAACCCCATGATGCACATATCCAGGCTAGTGGATTTTGATTGTGGCAAACATCAGCTGTAATGGAAGCCAGACATTGCAGCCAAAAGGTATTTTCAGGAGAGCAGGGAAGTCCCCCATCAAATGAGGCTGGCCACTATTTTGCAGACAGTGGAACACAGCAAGATGGCCCAATCAATCGTTTTTATTGAGTGCTTACTTTCTGAAGAGCATTGTACTCTTTACGTGGGACAGTACAGTTCACAGTTGATAGACAAGTTCCTTGCCCACGAGGTTAGGCAAGTCTAGAGGGGGAGACAGACATTAAGAAAAATAATTTATAGTTATGCTCGTAAGTGCTGTGGGGCTTAGGGCGGGGAAAAGTACCAAATGCTCAAAGAGCATTGATGCCTTAGTTTCTTAAAAGATGCTTAGGATGCTTGAAATTTTGTGGCATTTTCTTGGCAAACCATAAACTTATGAAATTTAAGGCCTAGCTGAATCTTTTTTCAGAACTTGCTAGGTAGGGACATCACACCTTTGGCTGTTATAAGAGTTTTTTTTTATAATTGGACATTAAGGCAAAAATGAAAATATCATTTAAATACTGGATATTCTATAATTAACTTGAGAAATGAGCTGATCCAGGAAAACTAATTTGTTTTAATAAATAGGAATCTGATAGGACTGACTGTGTCCACCATTCCAAATCATATCCTTTAGATGGAATTTAGATGATCCACTAACCAATCTAAATTCAACTTAAAATGGTGAGATTCCACCATCTCAGTGTTCTAGAAACACTTCAAAATAAGGATTATGTAACTAACCCTATTGGAATTTAATACCCCAAAACAACAAATGATTTTATGAAAATGCATAGGCATGGATCATCAAAGCTTCATTTTTATCCTGCTCTTCACCTCTGTGAGGACAGATCCAATCTGTTAACCTGCTCTGCCAGGCTGGGTGTGAATTTGACTCTGGAATAAAGTACTCGGGGCTTCAGCCGCGACAGAATGTGGTCTTGTTTGGCAAAATGGATTGGGATTGAAGATCAGACAATTGCATCCCAGGGAGCTCAATTAATCTCTTTGTACTTCAGTTCTATTGAAGTGAGAAACATTGTGGCTTAGAAAGAGCACGGGCCTGGGACACAGAAGGACTGGGGTTCTAATCTGACTGAGCCCCCTTTTCCCTCTCCTCCTCCTCATCCCCCCACCCTACCTCCTTCCCCTTCCCACAGCACCTGTATATATGTTTGTACAGATTTATTACTCTATTTATTTTGCTTGTACATATTTAGTATTCTATTTATTTTCTTAATGATGTGCATCTAGCTTTATGTCTATTCATTCATTCATTCATTCATTGAATCATATTTATTGAGCACTTACTGTGTGCAGAGCAGTATACGAAGCGCTTGGGAACTACAAGTTGGCAACATATAGAGACGGTCCCTAGAAAACGGCAGGCTCACAGTCTATTCTGACTTGACAACTGTCCACATGTTTTGTTGTCTGTCTCCCCCTTCTAGACTGTGAGCCCATTGTTGGGTAGGGACTTCCCAAGGGCTCAGTACAGTGCTCTGCATACAGTAAGTGCTCAATAAATACGATTCAATGAATGAATGAATGCCACAAGTGGGTAAGTCACTTCATTTCTCTGGGCCTCAGTTCCCTCACCTGTAAAGTGGGAATTAAGACTGTGAGCCCTATTGTGGAACAGGGACTGTGTCCAACCCGATTATCTAGTAATAATAATAATAATAATAATAATAATAATAATAATAATAATAATATTTGTTAAGCACTTACTTTGTGCCAAGCACTGTTCTAAGCACTGGGGTAGATACAAAGTAATCAGGTTTTCCCATGTAGGACACCAGTATCTACACCATAATTTAGAACAGTGACCAGCACATAGTAAGCACTAATCATATACCATGATTGCTACTATTATCATTACTTCTGTAAAAGCCGGGGAGGTTGGGGAAATGGTTCTTATAAGAATCATTATATTGTAAAAGTGAGTTGGGTTAAGCACTTTTGAAGTATGCTTTGAAATGGCACAGGCCTTCAAAACTGGCTTCTACTTTAACAAAGAGATGCAGTTATCTTCGCGAACTTCTTAGATTCACTTCCACGCCTGACCTTGCTTTTGAAACTGCTCCCATAGTTCTTTGCTTTCCAAAATAGTATCCTTTTTCTTATCCCTCTTTCTCAGGACTCTCCCAAGACTTAGTACTATACTCAGCAATAAATCCAATTGATCGATTACTGAAAAGCTACTTCCAAGGACACACCAACACAAGTAAGGAGACCAATATGCTGTCAATAAAAGTCTGAGTACGATTCAGGAATGACTGGATGAGGTAATGGAGTTTAGCAGTGGGAGGGAAGAAAAAGGGATATTAAGGGATTAAGCAATCAGAAAAATTAAGGGAGGATTTACTTGGAATGCTTTCATGCATATTCATTGTGAGGAAATCACCACGGACCTGACAACTTCCCCCCAGCTAGGAATTATTTCTAATTTTCAAGTCAGATCATGGTCAACACTGAGCTTCCATTAAGCCAAACAGCTGCAGGATTCTTCAAATTGGCAAAATGAAGCCCTCCTGATATTCATTTCTGGAAATAATACAGCTGTGGTGCTTTGAATCAGCAAAGGAACTCTGACTTTAGTAAATAAAGTCCAAAATTCCAACTATGCTGTAATAACAACATACCACCTTTCCCAAATGTTGCTTCAATTAATATACCTTTAATTGGCTCTGTGAGGCTCAAAACATTTCGAGTTTTCTGGAAACACTAAAATACACAAATGTCCAGTGGCATTTAACTGTTGAAGGTAAGAGATTGCTTCACTTCACTACAAATGATGTTGGGACACAATTGAGGGTGGTATAATTCCTTTGCCATGAAACTAAATAAACAGTTCTTCAAGCAACAATAAGCTTCAACACTTTTTTCCCTTCTAGACTTTTCCAAGAGCAGAAACTGTTGTTTCTCTTGTCAGCACAAATCTATTGCAACCTAAGAAGAATTTCTATTCACTTTGCAATCAACACCTTTTAAAGCTCGAATGTCTCAGCTCTGCTTCAGCTGCTAATGAATTGCCTCCGTGGTTCCTTGAGAATATACCGGAGAGCAGCAGGGACTAGTCAAAGAAAATTTGAAATTCCAATGGTTCTGTGAAATGTCGCTAAAATAGATTAGGGGCCTTTGGGCTTTGACCAAGGACATTCTCAACTCCTAGCAAATGACCTCCTATAATATTAACTCGTGTTACACCTATACTTCAAGAGGGGAAGGCTATCAAAGGTCAGACACCTTTTGGGGGATTGAGCCAAGTCTAATCAGATTTGATTTACACATCGGCATATAGAGCGGCCTGAAATTGAAACTTACAGTTTGCGACTAGAATGATGGACCTAGGTGTTCAAAAAAATCACACTCACAGAGCCAAAGAAACTATTACACTGAACCAAATTCAATTACTGAACCATTGCACGGGTAGACGTAAATATTAGTAAGGAAAAAAAAAATCACGTCTACCAAGAATTGCCTAGAAACCAAGAAAACAGTGTTTCCTCATTAGACCTATGAAAACAAAATCTGTCAATTATACGAGGTTTGTGCTGTTTTTGACCTCCAGGATATTGTGAATATAAAATCATCAGCTTTGATTAAAAGTGTCCAGGTCTAAAATTTCTTGTTGGGAACTGAAATAGCAAGCTTTGAAGTCAATGGTTTTTTATTTTATCCTCATTCCACGCAAGGGTTTGTTATCTCATTCTTAGCCATACTCCCAACATGGCTCACATACAAATACATTTGGGTAAAAATGTACTGATGCACCTGTAGTTTCTTCAGGCTACCCAACCATCGTGGAAAATGTAGCCAACTTGATCTGATGTGAAATCAACATTATTATAACTGGACATGCTTTAAAACAGTCAACGGTATCAAGCATTTTCTGCGTGCAGAGTACTGAACAATGTGCTTTTGAGAGTGCAACAGATTTCTAATACACAAATCCTGCCCACAGGACTTACATTCTTGTGGGAGAAACAGACACAAAATAAGTAGAGTGAACCAGCAGGGTCTAGTGGAAAGAGCATTGACCTGTGAGTGAGAAGACTTGAGTTCTAATACTGGCTCCTTAGGCAAGTCACTTAACTTCTCTGTGCCTCAGTTTCCTAAAACATACAATTTGGATTTCATTCATTCAATCTTATTTATTGAGCGCTTACTGTGTGCAGAGTACTGTACTAAGCTCTTGGGAAGTACAAGTTGGATTTGATCTTTCTTCCTCCTAGAGTGTGGGTCCCAAGGTGTGACAGGGAATGTGTCCAAACTGATTATCTTGTATCTACCCAAGCACTTAGTAAAGTGCCTGACCCATAGTAAGCACTGTGGTGAGTGAGAGTGACACCATTTTGTATGATTGACCCCGGGGAGCAACAAGGCAAAAGTGACTCCATCGTGTATTTTTTGACTCTGGGAGCAACACGGCCAAAGGATTATTTAGAGGAGAAAATGTAGTCTCTCTGAGGAGTTTTGAGGAGCAGAACTGAGTTGTCTAGCTGAGGGCTTAAGGAGGAGCTAAATTGCTTTGCTGGTCAGGAAAAGAACTACCGATGAGGTCATGCCCATGGCCGGATAAACCAGGGGGAAGGGGTTGCTTTTCTCTCTGGTTTACCCAGTAACGAGCTAAGGAACGAGCGGAAGACTGCAGGCAATCCTGAGCAGCTCCCATGTTTATCCAGAACAATGGATAAAACGGGGAAAGAACTGGCCCTCTTTGCTTGGTTTGCCCAGCGTGGAACCACCTAAACCATGCACTTAGACACCTGCAGCCCAGCACCAAAGACTTGAATCAGGATGATGATGAGCTGTGGGCAGTTCGACTTCTTGAAAGTATCATCTTCACCAAGCCTTGGGCAAACGAGTTGGATTGGTAACTACTGGAGTTATGGGGTGGGGGGCGAGGGGTGTGTGTGTTTGCATATGCACCTAATTCCTATTTTAGTTTAAAATAAAGCTTTCCACTCTAACAGTTGTGTATGGTTTACTTTTTTGACATGTCATTTGAGTGCCCAAATTAATAAGGGAGTCAAATCCCTGGTTAAGGGCTCATAGGTCAAGAACCTGATACTGTGAATGAGGGACTCCTGGGTGGGGCTCATGACGAGCACTTAATAAGTACTAAGGCTTCTGATGTGTAACAAGCTCCTTCCCCTCCCCCCCACAATTAAAAAGGAAAAAACACCTGCACTGGCTGTTATATTTTATCTAGTGAATAATAATGGTATTATTATTATTATTGACAGGAGCAAAATAGTGGAAAAATATTCCCATCATCGTTACTCCTAGCATTTATTTGGCTCTGTTCTACACTTGCAAGGAATATTTAGAAATGTAACACCCTGTTCCTGACCCCAAGGAGCTTACTCTTGTATTGGGGTGGGGAAGGGATATAACACTGCCACAGACAGAAAAGAAATATCTAATATGTTTAGAGTATGAAATCATAGAGTTAATAAAAATAAGCAGAGAAGTGACATAACCCGGTGGCAAGAGCACGGGCCTGGAATTTTGAAGTCCTGGGAGTCCTGGCTCCACCACTTGTCAGCTGTGTGACTTTGGGCAAGTCACTTAGCTTCTCTGTGCCTCAGTTACCTCACCTGTAAAATGGGGATTAAGACTGAGAGCCTCACCTGGGACAACCTGCTTACCTTATGTCTACCCCAGCACTTAGAACAGTGCTTGGCACATAGTGAGTGCTTAACAAATACCATAATCATTATTATTATTAGAAGGGTCTCAGTTCTAGTCCTGGCTCTGCCTGTTGCTTGCTGTATGATCTTGGGAAAATCACTTCACTTCTTTGGGCCTCGATTTCCTCAGCTGTAAAATGGGGATACCTCTTCTCCCTCCTACTTGGTACCTGTCCCACCTAGGGCTCACAGTCTGTGTCTGACCTAATTAACCTGTACATACCCCAGCTCTTAGATAGTGTTTGACACACAGTAAGCACTTAAATGCCTCAAAAAATAAGCAGATAAATTGGTGGCAAATATATGTAAAACCAATATAGTACAATCAAGAACCAACAAGGTGACAATAATGAGGCTGGAACTGGAGTGAATAAGGGCATTAGTCTCCCGATTATCTACAGATCACCTGATGCATTTAATGCCATTCCAAGAATATAGTGCTTGCTCAGTGGATATTCTCTCTTTTGACCCCATTCTCAGTTTGGAATAGCAGCAGCATCAATTCAAGGATCACATGATCAACACACTTCCATTTTTTAGTTTCCCAAGACAACCATGGATGTGGGAAAATAAGTTCTGATCCTTAGGGTCTTTCTCTTTCTTCCCTCTCAAGCCTAGACCAACCATGACTAAGAAAAATTCAGAAACAAAGGATAAAAATAATTTTCAACAGCAACGAGTGAATCCTGCGGGTGAAAACTACCCATGCCAAAGGGAAGCTTCCCAGATCTGCGACTGTATCATGACTTTTAGTCTAAAAAAGAATTCTGTGATTTCAAAGTCTCCTTGGGCTTGCAGTTTTTTTCCATTTTATTACTGAACTATTTATGGATTTCAGGGCATGGGTAATAACAAAATGCAACTCTGTTATATTGTCCTCTCCCAAGCAGTTGGTACAATGCTGTGCACAAAGTAAGTGCCTAAAAGTACGATTGATTGAATCATTCTTCCAGAAGATTGAAAAAAAATACTAGAAATATATGAAAACTTGTTTGGATATTTGAGAGAAAATCCTAGAAAAGTTTTCTTGCATCTCTTATCTGCTCTTTTGTTGAGTTGGGGAAGTGTAGAATGATTTCACATTGTTTGAACCTGAGATGTGGTACAAGGAGATAGTCGACCAAACTACTAAAGGAATCAAAGGAGATTGGGTGACATCACAGAAAACAGAGTTACAAATGAAACTGAACTCTTGGTTGGTACTTCAGAGCCCATAAATGAACAATAAGCTGAGATGGTTTAGGATCATCTTTATCAAAGGTGGGAAAATAGGTGAGGTGACTTCATAATCATCTTGTCTGTGTTTAGAACACAGAGACAGAGTGATATGAAACCTAATATTTGACTTGTGAGTCATTCATAAGACTTCCAGGAAAGAATATACAGTAGAGGCATACATCCCAGATAAATGGTGAATCAATTTTTTTTTAATCAAATTTACCCATGCCTTGAAAACTGGAGGGATTTCTTATTGCCTGCTTCACTTTTATAATAAAAAATTATGTTCACCACACAGCATAAACCCACTAGCTTCTGTGCCTTCCAAACTAAGAAAACATTTCAGACATTTGCTGTCTTTCACCTCTCCCTCCCCTATCCCAACCCTCATTTTCTGCCCCATTTAGCAGACTGGGAGATTCTTAAATGGAAAATACGTTTTTAATGCATACTCTAGTTTGGGCTAATTTAAAATGTGCCTAGCTTTTCCTCATATATCTTGTATATAATGTCTTCTACCAGAAACAGTGATTTTCTTAACAAAAAACTTATGTACATTCTTTCAAGTAGGAGTGATAGCAGAGTTAGCAAATGGGGTGCAATGCAATGTATGCAGCACGTGGGAAGTGCAAACCAAGTGTATACTTCCTACCTACAAGGGGCTTACATTCTAACTGGGGAGACAGACCTATAAGTATTCACAAGGAGAGTAATTAAAATGCATAAGTGAACAATTGAAGATATGATTACATAAATGTTGAGAAGTATAAGGTGACGATTAAATGTAGATATGGCTAATGGGGTTATAATGATTGGGATGCTGAGAAGTCATTGGGGAAAACCTGATGGAGACAGTGGATCTTGAAAATTGGGAGGGCTGTGTTATGAAGAATTTGGGTGCAAAAATAGTTGCAAGTTGGAAATATAGAAGAGGAGGCATTGAGAATTAAAATTTCATGGCCTAGTGGAAAGAGCAGGGGCCTTGGAATCAGAGGACCTGAGTTCTAAATCCTGGCTCCACCACTTGTCCACTGCATGACCTTGGGCAAGACACTTCACTTCTCTGTGCCTGTTTCCTCATCTATAAAATGGGGATTAAATCCTACTCTCTCTTACTAAGACTGTAAGCCCCATCCGGGACAGGGACTATGTTCAACCTGATTATCTTGTCTTTACCCCAGCGCTTAGTGTAGTGTTTGGAAAGTGAGTACTTTCCCCTTTAGACCGTAAGCTCGCTGTGGGCAGGGAATGTGTTTACCAACTCTATTGTACTCTCCCAAGCACTTAGTATAGTGCTCTGCACACAATAAGCACAAAATAAAATACCATTGGTTGATTGCTAGATAAACAAGTCTTCCTCCTCCAAATTAAGGAAGAAGCAGAAGCTTAGCTTGGAAGTAATCAAAGAGAATATTGAGTAAGAGAGTAAGTAGAGTAAGAGAAAGAGGAGGGAGAGAACCTTAAATCCAATTGAGAGCATTTTTGCTTGATGCCAAGGGACTCAGGGAGCCAATGGAAGGTTTTGAGGAGCATACTCATGCTGAGAGTTGTTTCAGGAAAATCATTTGTACAATACAGGTTGGAGAGCAAAGAGGCTGGAGGCAGGGAAGCCACTGAGGAAACTGATACAACAGTGCAGCTGGGATGTGCCCAGAACAGTAACTCTTTGAGTTTGTCTCAAAGTTATCATTTTGTGATCTTCTTAAGAGTGTGATGCTGATTTTTCTTCAATGTTGAAACTTCTCTCATGGGAAGAGCTTTCTATTTTTAACATTCTCCTCTGCCCACTTCAAGAACCATAAGAGATGGCACACCATCATTTTCCCCACTTCAATCAATAAAATACACTTATCCTTTTCAGCTCTAGTGTCATTTGAAATAATTCTCATTATTTATCTACTTGCATGGGATGTGCAAAACAGACCGGGGAAATAACTGTGTCGTGGTTCAGGGGTTGGATGATGGTAATATCAAGTTGTTAGGGGAGAATTTTGACAAAGCAGGATTTATTTTGTAGCATTTCAGTTCTTTAAGTTAACAGCATTCAATTCTTATTTAAGTGTGGTCTAGTGGAAAGAGTCTGGAAATAGGGGTCAGAAGATGAAACATTCTTCTGACTGCTGAGTTCTATTTCTACACTCTGCCACTTTTCCTTTCTGTAATAGATTTTAATGTCTGTCTAACCCACTAACTGTAAGCTCCATATTGGCAGAAAGCCTTCTTGAAGGCACATCTCCTCCAAGAGGCCAGGATCACCCTTCCTCTTCATATCTGACAGAAAATACACTCCCCGCCTTCAAAGCCTTCTTGAAAGCACATCTCCAAGAGGTCTTTCCTAAGCCCTCATTTCCTTTTTGCCCATTCCCTTCTGTGTTACCCGGATTTGCTCCCTTCATTCACTGTCTACTCAGTCTGACAGCTCTAATGTACAAACAATATATTTATTCATATTAATATCTGTCTTCCACTCTCCCTCCAGCTTAGATTGGGAGCTCATGTAGAACAGAGACTATGCCCGATTTATCTTGTATCTACCCAAGCAGAGTTTTTGACTTACAGTAAGCATTGAGTTTCCTCTCCGGGTCACACCTGGAGAGTTTCCAGTTCTCTACCAATCTCGACTATGGGAGAGAGAGTCAAGCAGAGGCATATCCATTTCATTCCTAGCTTGGCCAGTGGCTAGCGAGTGGAAGGCAATCTGCTACAAGTCAAAATTCACCTGTGCTGGACAGCAGCAGCATCTGAGAGAGTTGAGGGTGGAGACTATTGTATAGAAGGAGGCAATGGTAAACCACTTACATATTTTTACCAAGAAAACTCTATGGATGCACAACCAGAATGACTGCAGATGGAGGTGGGACATTCTGGTCTGCCCACCATCTAAAACTCAATATGTCCAAGACTGAACTCCTTATCTTCCCTCCCAAACTCCACCCTCTCTGTGACTTTCCCGTCACTGTAGACAGCACTACCATGCTTCTCGTCTCACAAGCCTGCAATCTTGCTGTCATCCTCAACTCCGCTCTCTCGTTCACCCCTCACATCCAATCCGTCACCAAAACCTGCCCGTCTCACCTCCACAACATCACCAAGATCTGCCCTTTCCTCTCCATCCAAACCGCTACCTTGCTGGTTCAATCTCTCATCTTATCCCGACTGGATTACTGCATCAGCCTCCTCTCTGATCTCCCATCCTCCTGTCTCTCCCCACTTCAGTCTATACTTTATGCTGCTGCCCGGATCATATTTGTGCAGAAACGCTCTGGGCATGTTACTCCCCTCCTCAAAAATCTTCAGTGGCTGTCTGTCAACTTACACATCAAGCAAAAACTCCTCACTTTTGGCTTCAAGGCTGTCCATCACCTCGCCCCCTCCTACCTCACCTCCCTTCTCTCCTTCTCCAGCCCAGCCTGCACTCCCCATTGCTCTGCCGCTAACCTCCTCACTGTACCTCGTTCTCACCTGTCCCGCCATCAACCCCCAGCCCACGTCCTCTCCCTGGCCTGGAATGCCCTCCTTCCACATATCCACCAAGCCTGCTCTCTTCCTCCCTTCAAAGCCCTACTGAGACCTTACCTCCTCCTGGAGGCCTTCCCAGACTGAGCCCCCTTTTCCCTCTCCCCTTCCCCATCCCCCCACCCTACCTCCTTCCCCTCCCCACAACATCTGTATATGCTTGTACAGATTTATTACTCTATTTAACTTGTACATATTTACTATTCTATTTATTTTGTTAATGATGTGCATTTAGCTTTAATTCTATTTGTTCTGATGATTTGACACCTGTCCACATTTTGTTTTCTGTCTCCCCCTTCTAGACTGCAAGCCCGTTGTTGGATAGGGACCATCTCTATATGTTGCCAACTTGTACTTCCCAAGCACTTAGTACAGTGCTCTGCACACAGTAAGTGCTCAATAAATATGATTGAATGAATGAATTCTGGGAGAGATGCGTCCGTGGTGGGTCGGAGATGACTCGACAGCATAAGGAGACAAGCACATAATACAATCGCTCTAAAATATTATTAATTTTACACTCTTACAATTGACTATGCAGCATGTCAATATTCTTACTGTTCAGCTGCAGAAACCCAGACACATAGATCCAGCTGCTAACAAGTGGAATAAGCAATATTCTGGTTTCCCAATTGGATTTTTTCCTACCATTCCTTTACATAGGCTTTCATCAGTAGAGACACTAAAGGACCTCTGACAGGTCTCAGGATCTTAACCAATAAAGACATTCACCAACCTGATTAAATCCTGTGATCTCCAACCCTGACACTTTCTTTACACATAGGAAAAAAATTTATCTTTACAATAGGAATCTGATCTTCCACACATCCTCTAAAGAAGTTAGGAAAAACATCAAAAATGTTTCAGATGACAAACTCAAGGGTAAAGGAGGTTTACGTGGAATGTCAACAGACTTTACTGATTGGAAATTTTATGCTGTTTCCCATATGCTTTCTACAGCCATGATTACAAAGACATAGGATAACTTTGTTACCATCTTACTCATTGAGTCGTGTGGTGTCACTGAGGTAAATCACCTTCAAGTCTAGCTAGCAATCAATCAATTGTACTTACTGAGCACTTAATGTGGGTAGTGCACTGTACTAAGTGCTTGGGAGAGCTAGTCAGCATGAACTCTGCCCACAGGGAGCTTACAGTTACCCTCCCAAGTTTAGAGTTGAAACTCTCACCATCCACCTCGTGAGGAACCACAGAAGTATCACAAGACAGTACACTTCATTAACACGTAAATTCCTGGTACTGACAAACCAGTTTTCTTTTCCTCTTATCCCTCTCTGCCTTCTTCCTGAGGTAATTTTATGTTCAGCAATCAAAAACATGTCTTCATTAGCTGCATTAACATTCATAGGCTGTTGCGATTTTTGATAATGCACAGGTCTCCATAGCCTCGCTGTGTTACATATTAATTTTATTCCCCAGGAAGTTTCCTGTGCCAATGTCTTAATTAACACTCCCTTTCTTTCCTGCAGCAATGTGCAGCTTGACGGGAAAGATGACAGAGGAGCCTTCCAGCTTGCAGAAATGGAATCTGGAAGACATTGAGAGGATCACCAGAAGCGAGTGGCTGATACAATTTCAGAGTTGGGACACCCTGGCAAGATTCTGAGTGAGGAGACAGGGAGACACATGAGGGGATGGGGCAATACAATCAATTAACGGTATTTATTGAGCACTTACTATCTGCAGAGCATTGTACTAAGCACTTGGAAAGTACAGCAGAATTAGCAGACACATTCCCTGCCCAAAATGAGCTTACAGTCTAGCAGAAGGAAGGTGGAGACTGTGAGATTGTTGTTAGGAAGGGATTGTCTCTGTTGCTGAATTGTACTTTTCAAGTGCTTAGTACAGTGCTCTGCACACAGTAAGCACTCAATAAATATGACTGGATGAATGAATGAAAAGAGTCAGTGTTTTGCTAGGTGCGGCATTGCCTGTTGGATTTCTGGGGAGCGGCACATGGCCATTTACAGTGAGCTCATTTTGGTCTGGCACTGCAACTGTTTGTTGTTGTATTGTATTCTCCCAAGCACTTAGTACAGTGTTTTGCACACAATAAGTGCTCAATCAATACAAATGATTGATTGATTTGTGGTAGCTACATGTTTTGTTTTGTTGTCTCTCTCCCCCTTTTAGACTGTGAGCCCATTGTTGGGTAGGGACCATCTCTACCCAAGTGCTTAGTGCAGTGCTCTGCACACAGTAAGCACTCAATAAATATGATTGAATGAATGAATGCATGGTAGGTGAGCAGAGTCTCCCTAATTACAGGAACCCGGATGATTGATCAATAAATATGGTGTTCTGCTCAAAGTAAGCACTCAAATACCATTGACTGCATTGACTTCTATATGTATCGACTTTTCTTCCTTCTTTTCTGCAAATTATTTTGGTCTTTTCCCTCCTCAGGCTTGACTAAGTTCCTTGAGGGCAGGGATCATGTGTATTCTATTTTATTCTCCCCAAATGTTTAGTACAAAGTTCAGCACACTCTCTGGACTCAGTAAATATTGTCTGACTGGTCAAACATCAACTGGAGCAGCTGAAGGAGCTGTCCACACAGGAGATGAGGCCTTAGTTTATTACTGGCTACAAAACCCTCCACCTAGGGAGTTGGAGTCCCTTGCAGTGTTGCACCAGGAGAGTTTTCAGTCATCTACCAGCCTTGGCTACAGGAGGAAGAGTCAAGCAGAGCCATATCCATTCCATTCCTAGCTTGGCCAGTGGCTAGCAAGTGGAAGGCAATCTGCTACAAGTCAAAACTCACCTGTGCTGAGCAACAGCAGCATGGGAGAGATTAGGGTGGAGACATGTTTACTGAGTGGAAGGAGGGAACGGTAAACCACTTCTGTATTTTTACCAAGAAAACTCTATGGATCCATCACCAGAACAACTGCAGATGGAGGTGGGGCTTTCTGGGAGAGATATGCCCATGGCGTCGCTTTGGGTCGGAGACAACTCTATAGAATAAGACAAGACATGGAGTTGTTCCTTGTTGAGCTGTTTCAGTCAGCACTTCATTTCAGCTTATTGGGCATCTCTATAAAGGCTCTTGGAGCTGGGACTGGCTAAAATGAGTAGCAGTGTGGCCTAATGGAAAGAGCACCAACCTAGGAGTCAGAGGACCCAGGTTCTAATTCTGGCCCTGCCACTTGCCTGCTGGGTGACCTTGGGCCAGTCACTCAACTTTTCTGTGATTCAGTTTCCTCATCTGTAAAATGAGGATGAAATACCTGTTCTCCCTCCTACTTAGACTATAAGCCCAAAGAGGGACAGGGACTGTGTCTGGCCTGATTACCTTGTATCTACTCCAGGCTTAACGCAGTGCTCAGTAATCAATAATTCAATGGTGTTTACTGAGTGCCTCCTGTGTGCAGAGCACTGTATTAAGGGCTTGGGATAGCACAATTTGAGTTGGTAACATGTTCCCTTCCCAGAAGGAGCTTACAGTCTAGAGAGGGAGATGGACATTCAAATAAGTTAGAGATGGGAAAATGGCACAGTGAATGGCTATGAAAGCCATTACATTCCACATTTATTATTATTGTTATTATTATTATTATTAGTAATAATAAGCTGGTAGTGTTTTGCAGGGGCTGAAACTCACAGGACAAGATGCAGGAGTCCTCGGGATCACATATTGACTTTGAATTATTCAATGGTAGGTCAGTGGCTTTGATGCTAACAAGTGGAATAATTATTAAGACATATAAGTGCTGACTATGTGCAAGGAGCTTTATTAAGCACCGGTGGATGCAAACAAATCGGGTTGGATGCAGTCCCTGTACCATGAGGGGCTCACAGTCTCAATCCCATTTAACAGATGAGGTAACAGAGGCAAAGAGAAGTTAAGTGACTTGCCCAAGGTCACACAGCAGACCAATGGTGGAGCCGGGATGTAAGATGAACCTTATAATTCAACCTCACCATGTACCCTCTCCAACTCTCCCGCATCACCACAGCACAAAGGACAGAGTGGGATATTTAGCCCCTGTCAGCAAGTACCAGAGGAAAAAACTTAGGAAATTGCCTTAAGATTCCTAAGAAAATCTTGGCCAGGGAAGTTTTCTTGTAAATTTCACCTCCCCATGACTTCGGTCTAGTACATCTCCAAGACCTTTAAGTGGGTATAATTGTCCTGCTGCTAAAAATAATATCGGTGCAGGTGTTCAATATGGGTAATTCATTCCTAGTGCACAAAGCAATAAAGAAATGTCAGCTTCAGATCATGTCGACATAAGAAAAGCAAGGCATCCTACTTTATGCTCTAGGCTCTGCAGTAGAAAAGGCCTGATACAAACTGGAAAAGTTCACTAAGGCAAAGGATTTTCCTTTCAAAGCATCACAAACAAAAGAAACTTTGAAATGATGCTGAAGTTGATGATAGATGTCCTTAGAAGACTGCTTGAAGCTGTCAGAATGGGCTCAATTCTTCTCCCCTAAGAAAGGAGTTGGGCAGTGAAGAGTAATCAATTATGCCATTTCAAGATAGAAAGATGCGCAGTTCATGCCAGTTTCCATCCCGACTTCCTAGCTTTTATTACCTGCCTGGATTGAATTAGATCAGATGCAAGCTGAGCGCTCCGATACCTGTTATTGCACTTTTCTACCACCGGAAATTTAGTTTTAGTATTTTCTGGGATATAGGACAATAATGAAATAATTCTACTCCAAAGTAAATGTGCACTTACTAAAGCTTCATAAGTGTTTATATACTATAAAACAGTATAATCTTCAAAGGATGATTTTTCCCCCCGTTTCCCAGGCAACAGATATTTACTAATAGGAAGATTTTAAGGCAGTGGAGCTACTCCCCACCATGAAACTCAAAAATGACGAATCCAACTTAGAAATGCAAACATTTTCCTCCCATAAAAACCTGAGGATTCATTTATGCTAATGCATGCATTTCTCTTGTGAATTTTCCTTCCAGGCCCTGGAAGGAAAGTGAAAAAAGTTCTCAGGAGAATTCACTGAGCTGGAGAAGCATCTTGCAGAGTTAACAGTGTCCCTGGCAGAACAAATCCCATTATAAGACTGGTAAATATCCTTAACGACTGAACAAGGAGAACACAGTCAGAACCTGTTACATACTGCCATGTTATTTTTAGTTCTCATTAAGCAACTCACTAGGCATAAGTAATATTTTTACTATAGAATTGTTAGGCTGATCCAATAATTTTGATTTACATGAAGATTAAGTAGCAGCATTTGAGATCCGCTTGATGCACACAATTGCAATAGAATTGAGAAACACCGTAGAATCAAACAGTGATGGATCCTAAAATAAGAGTCACAGAGGAACTCCAGAAGAATGTTAGACTTGAAACTAAATCCACCTGGCTAGGAGAAATGATTTTATGAGCTTAAAGAAATAAAACAGCCTCTCTAGAATGAGGAAGAGAGATATATTTATCGAAAAAATAGGTAATAATAATAACCTTTATGGTACTTGTTAAGCGCTATGTGCCAAGCACTATTCTAACTGCTGGGGTAGACAGACATGTGGCAGAGTCAGGATTAGAACCCAGGTCCTTCTGACTCTCGGGCCCAGGCTTTAACCACTAGGCCACGCAGCTTCTTCTCTTCAGGGTAGGGACCAAGTCTTCTAATTTTATTTTATGCTCCAATGTGCTTAATATAGTGCTCTGCCACATAGTTGGTGCTCAATAAATACATTCGGTTTCTGGATTCCTTCTAGGTATATTATTTTTCTGTCCCTAATTATAGTTTCGAGGATCTAGAACCCTAAAAGATGTCTCTACACTACCCAAGTAGACGGAAGTGATCAAAATGGAGACAACAAAGTCAGAGACAAGGAGGCAGTTCAATTTAATCATACATGGACTCAATTCTCGGTTCTTTCTGGATGTTAAAATCTCATCATCCAATTGTACCATGAAAGTTATTGGGCCTCTGCTACATTGTCTCCCTCTTTCTATAAAAAAGGCCTTTCCCTAGGTTAGTCACATAAGTTTCAGTTTTGAGAAGGGATCCTGACAGAAACCATGTGACTCCACCTTTTGTGTCTTAGCATCCTCTTTAACCTCATTTCATGCTCACTGCTGGAATGAAATAATAGTAATAATAATGATTATGGTATTTGTTAAGCACTTACTATGTTCCAGGCATTGTTCTAAGTGCTGGAGTAGATACAAGATAGTTGGGTTGGACATAATCCCTATCCCACATGGGGCTCACAGTCTTAGTCCCCATTATACACATGAGGGAACTGAGGTACAGAGAAGTTAAGCAACTTGTTCAAGGTCACAGAGCTGACAAGTGGTAAGTCAGGATTAGAACCCATGACTTTATGAATCCCATTAATGGGGAAAAACAGTAATTCTAATTCCTATTTGGGCAATCTTTTACAAGATTTTAAAAATAAATAAAAAATGTTTAACTCAGGTGGTGCTCCTTACATATCCCTGGACCAAATCTCTTAATGGAAGCCTACCTTCAAAGTTTTCTAAAATATTAGGGGTGTGAGTGCAATAAACATCATTTTCCTCTGCTGTTGCTTGCCTGGAAATATGTCTCCAGTTCTGGAATCCAGTCAAGGCCTAGAGTGTACACATCCATCTGGGTGTAGTTTGACCCCAATTCTCCAGAATGTCTTTTCCTCAGTTTTAATTATGAAAAATCTATAAGATTACTTAGGTAAAGACCCCCTGAACTCAAAGACAAGACGATCTATAGGATCGTGTTCCTTGCGCTTCTGACACTGGCCACAGATGCATTTAGTCCTCTTCCACTTACTTCATAAAACTATCATTTACATTTATTGCCCTTGGTAACATTTATTATGATGGATGGGTTTCTTCACTGAGACCTTGAAACCAGTTAAACCACCACTTTTTTCTCCTCGAGGCTCTGTGGATTTCACCCTAATGGAAAAATCTGAGAAATCATAACTACTTTCTTGAGCAGCTGACCCCAGGAAACTGGTGGACAGCCTCAATGGTGGGAGCAATAGCTTCTGCTTTCACCTCTGAAAAAAACCTCTCAGCTTCCTCTTGGTTCAGTTACCACACCATAGGTCAAGTACAGTAGAAGAGTTGTACTACTTCAAAGACACTCTACTCAAAACCACCAATCTCCACTCTCCTGACACATAAAGTTGTGGGCAGACATTGTCTCTGTTGCTGAATTGTACTTTCTAAGCACTTACACACAGTACGTGCTCAATAAATACGATTGAATGAATGAATGAAGAAGCTCCAACTCCCTCCCAATTAGAATTCAAGTTCTTTGCAGTCAGGTATCATATCTACCAATTCACCCCACTCTTCTAAACATTTAGCACAGTGCTCTGCACTCCATAAGTACTCAATAACTACCACTGGTTGGTTGATTCATTCTAATCATTCTCCTCCTCCTCCCAGAACCTCCATCTTCTAATCCCTACATCCACCAGTCTGATTTAATGGAGAAAGGCACATTTTCAAAGTTAAGATTTTTGAGGACTTTGAAGACAGGTAATAATAATAATTGTAGTATTTGTTAAGTGCTTGTGCCAAGCACTAAGTGCTGAGGTAGATACAAGGTAATCAGGTCAGACACACTTCCTGTCCCAAGGAGGGCTTACAGTCTTAATCCCCATTTTACAGCTGAGGTAACTGAGGCCCAGAGAAGTTAGATGACTTGTTCAAGGTCACAGAGCAGACGTGTGTTGGAGACAGGATTAGAACCCACTTGCAACTCACAGGCCGATGCTCTTTCTACTAGGCCATACTGCTTCTACCACCAGAGGTCTAGTGGGAATGGGGAAGAAGAGAATTTCAGACAAGTAGCATGGCCTAGAGGAAAGAGCACGAGGCTGGGAGTCAGAAGGACCTGGGTTCTAATCCTGACATCATCAATCGTATTTATTGAGCGCTTACTGTGCTTACTGTACTAAGCGCTTGGGAAGTAAAAAATGGCAACATATAGAGACAGTCCCTACCCAACAGTGGGCTCACAGTCTAAAAACGACTCCATCATTTGCCTGCTGTGAGACCTTGGGCAAGTCACTTCACTTCTCAAACCTCAGTTCCTCATTTCTAAAAATGAGTGTAAAATAGGGGTAAATATCTGCTCTCCTCCTATTTCGACTGAGCCTGATGTGGGACAGGGACTGTGTCCAAACTGATTATATTTTTATCTACTCAGAACTTTGTAATAATAATAATAGCATTTGTTAAGTGCTTACTATGTGCAAGGCACTGTTCTAAGGGCTGGGGAGGTTACAAGGTGATCAGGTTGACCCATGTGGGGCTCACAATCTTAATCCCCATTTTTCAGATGAGGTAACTGAGGTACAGAGAAGTGAAGTGACTTGCCCAAAGTCACACAGCTGACAAGTGGTGGAGCCAGAATTTGAACCCATGACCTCTGACTCCAAAGACTGTGCTCATTCTACTGAGCCACGTTGCTTCAGTGTGTAACATTCAGAAAGCCCCTAAAAACCAAATTTATTAGGGAATAGCCTAAGCAAGGAAGTAGGTGAGCAGGGAGAAGAACACTGTTAGGAGGTGACGAATGAAGAATCATTTTTACTTCATATCCTTAGACATTTCATAGCCACAGTCCCAGCTGTAGCTCAGGTAATTATTTGTAGCAATACGGTCTGGGAGGCTAACCCAATAACAGAAACTTTTTATCTGATAAATGGCAGTTCCTTCCATTCACCAACTCCACAATCAATGGGAATTCTAGATTTCATATAAAAATCAAGATTGCTTGAAATGAAACAATCACCCACCCTATTAATTGATTATCCCACACTTCTCAAAGTAAACCTTAGCATGTCTGGGAAAAATGGTTGGCCTTGAAGATTTCCATTATTGCAAATATTAAAACTCTGCCTGATACCAAGACTTTCAAGTGGGTTCTTAAAAGTGAGTTTCTAACCCCAGCTCTGCCACTTATCTGCTGTGTGACCTTGGACAAGTCACTTCACTTCTCTGTGCCTTAGTTACCTCATCTGTAAAATGGGGATGGAAATGGTGAGCCCCACATGGGACAAGGGGTGTGTCCAACCCAATTTGCTTGTGCCCACTCCAATGTTAAGTACAGGAATTAACAAATACCACAATTATTATGTACTTTCATTAAATAACTTTTTGAACCCCAAATCTGAATATATTTGGTCCTCCTTCAGATATTATAAGAAGTGTGTCAAACTAATTTGGATTAGATTAATAACATCAACTGAGAGTTTTTATTCAGTTTAAAAGTGATGGTGACAATCACTTCGTTAAAGATAAATAGCACATCAAATACATCACCATTGAAGGTATAAAAACCATGTTAGAGAAGGCCATTTTGATTAATCAAGGGAGGTTTGCTAGAGGCAGTGGAATTTTAATATTGTCATCAATCAATAGTATAAAGTTAGTAGACCTGATCCCTGCCCTCAAGAAGCTAGATAATTTTTCTCTCTTGTTGCTCAAATCACTTTTTAATAGTCTGTAAAATGCTTTGGAGAGCCCACAGACTTTTTCATTTCCTTCAGTACTTAACTCTCAACATTGCCTGAAAGTAGTTACAAATAAACTTCAATCAATTTTATTTATTAAAGGTTTACTGTGTGTAGAGCACTGTACTAAGCACTGGGGTAGATACCAGTTTCTCAGGTTGGACCCAGTTGCTGTCCCACATGCAGCTCACAGTCTTTATTCCCCATTTTACAGATGAGGTAACAGACATAGAAAAGTTAAGTGGTTTGCCCAAGGTCACACAGGAGATGAGTGGTGGAGCCGGGATTAGAACTCAGCTCCTTCTGTCTCCCAGGCTGGTGCTCTATCCATTATGCCACGCTGCTTCTCTCAATCATCAAGTGATCGATCAATCATTTCCAGTGTCATCACCAACAGGAAGAACATATTCAAAGTATAAATCATTCATTCAATCGTATTTATTGAGTGTTTACTGCATGCAGAGCACTGTACTAAGCACTTGGGAAGTACAAGTTGGCAACATATAGAGACGGTCCCTACCCAACTATGGGCTCACTGTCTAGAAGGGGGAGACAGACAACAAAACACGTGGACAGGTGTCAAATCCTACGACTTTGTGCATGTAAGGGAGATTTGTACACAGAAGAGGAAGAGTCAGCTGTGTCATTCTAGGATGGCTGGACACACAGCCAACTAATAAAGCTTCAATATGAGAAAAACACTTCTAGTTTTTCTTACTTCTGGTTTTCCACTCAATTGACCAGTGGTCGAACGAAAGGTTCTGTTAAACCAACAGGAAACCTTCAATTTCACACGTGAAGGGATGAACAGCTAATCCGCCTGCCTCACCTGAACCTCAGTTAGTAGTGGGGTGCAGCTGGAATTTTGTCTAACATAGGTCCCTTTACAATCTTCCATGTTTAAAATAAGAGCCCATATTCCTAGCCGATTTCTGAACTTCCTTGAGAGGAAGAAGGCATAAGATATTTACCGATTATGGTATTTACCAGCCTTATCTGGTGAATAATAGAGAAGCAGTGTGGTTTAGTGGAAAGAGCCCAGGCTTGGGAGTCAGAGGTCATGGGTTCTAATCCCTGCTCTGCCACATGTCAGCCGTTTGACTTTGGACAAGTCACTTCACTTCTCTGTGCCTCAGTTACCTCATCTGTAAAATGGGGATGAAGACTGTGAACCCCACACGAGACAACTTGATAGCCGTGTATCTATCCCAGCACTTAGAATGGTGCTCGGCATATAGTAAGCGCTTAACAAATGCCATTATTATTATTATCTTTTTCCAGGTACTGCTTTCTAGGTGAGGAAAAACAGCCATTTATAGAACACATAAAAAGAATGAAACAAACTTTCCTTATCACAAATTAACTATGGCAAGGGGGATTCAAATTTAAGTGGTGGCTTCAATGATTTCAGAGGTTCTTGAGGCATGGGGATACGTACATTCATCAGGCACTCACGGAAACAATCCCTAAGTAAATAAGTATCTTTTTTTAGTGGTATTTGTTGAGTCCTTACTCTGTGTCAAGCGCTTTTCTAAGCTCTGAGGTGGATACAACATAATTGAGTTGAAAACAGTCCCTGTCCCACAGAGGGCTCACAGTCTTAATCCCCACTTTACAGATGAAGTCACCGAGGCCCAGATAAATCAAAGTAACTTGCTCAAGGTCAGATGGCAGAATTAAAACCCAGGTCTTTCTGACTCTCAGATCCAAGCTTTATCCATTAGGAAATACAGCTTCTGCCTGAAAGGGCGGGAACCATGTTTTAAATATTTTCTCCACAGGGCTGGGCATATTGAAGGCATTTAATTATTCCATATTCCACGAAGAAAGCACAAAATTGAATATTTGGGCCTCCATCCACATCTCTGACATGTCGGCCAGGAGAGTGGTTTCCAGCTCTTCCTACCCAAACTGTGGTGCATCTCAGCATAGTCTTAACCCTGTAGAAAGAAGTCAAGAGGAAGTGAATTTTAGGATTTGTGCGCAGAATAGGACTGATTTTTATTCTGATTCAGTTTCAATCTGAAGGATTTTGAATGAAGTATTGCAAGTTTGGTTAGTGGGTTGGACGTTGGAATTTCTTGTTTCAGTGAAGCCAAATGACTTACTGTTACTCTCACTCTCCTGCTAATCCCCTCCGTTGGCTTTGAGTTTAATTCCATCATATTGCCACTTACCGGGAGAATCCAGAAGGCAGTTTAAATGGATGTTTACAGCTCCCCAAACACCATTTTTACTTATTCATTTATTTGTGGTTTGCTTATACATACTCGCAAGACTAATTTTTCCTCCGCTCCTGATTTTCACATACACATCCATCTGGCTAATATACCCATCTCTTGCTTAGTCTCATTGCTATCTAAAAGCCAGTCATGTAAACTGCATCACCTCAAATGAAGAGTAGAAACTTAGCAATAGACGTTTTCGTTGTAGATAAATCAACTGTACTCATGATTTTGAATCTAATGGTCCTCCAGGAACCAAAGCCACCAGCTACTGAATACTGTATGTTTAAGCAATGCACCAAGGAAGCAGTGTGGCCTAATGGATAGAACACATGACTTGGAAGAAAAAGATTTGGGTTTGAGTCCCTCGAAACCCTGCATGCCACTGCTCTTTAGGTAAACAGAGGTAACATTCAAACATACAGCACATCTAAGCACTGCTCAACAGATTCAGCCTTTTATCCAGACAGATTTTGAGTCTCTCAGCCGAGATACAAGTCTGCTGCTGTACCTCTCTTTGGGGGAAATACAAATTAAATTAAAAATAGGAAAGGAACAAATGCTTTTGACACGGTCATTTAACAGATGCTATGGCGAAGTGCAAAGCCTTGTTGCCGCATCTGCTTTTTAATGATTCCATTTCTAAAGGTCTTCCTTTTGCAGTATGAATATTATCTCCATCAATTCTCTGCTTTCCTTCTTGAGCCCCCGGATTTTAGGACCAAGATCTCTCCACGGAGCTTATTTAAATATTCCCCCATTTCTAATATTTTGATTCCTGGAAGTGTCTTATGAACTGTGGATTTTATGAACTGAAGACCTAATCAATACAGGTGCTAAGACATATTTGCAGGTAAAGTGGTGCCTAGTTAAGTGAATCGCTAAATCTTCAAGAAAATTTTCTCATCCTCATAATCGATACTAAAAAAAATTCCATAAATATTTCTGTTGAAATAGAACCAGTTACAAAGATTTTAAATAATTTTATGAGAAGCAGCATGGCTCAGTGGAAAGAGCAAGGGCTTTGGAGTCAGAGGTCATGGGTTCAAATCCCTGGGGCAAGTCACTTAACTCCTCTGGACCTCAGTTACCTCATCTGTAAAATGGGGATTAAAACTGTGAGCCCCCCGTGGGACAACCTGATCACCTTGTAACCTCCCCAGTGCTTAGAACAGTGCTTTGCACATAGTAAGTGCTTAACAAATACCATCATTATTATTAAATAACAGATTCTAATGTTCTTTAATATATCTACACACTCTGCTGCAAGCCTCAAATATATATTATGCTATATAATAAATGATACATATATGATATAATAAATTAAATCATATTACTTTTAATTTAATTATACCTTGAACATTATGACTTACATCTAGCAGTTTAATGATGCTATCAGCATCTTCCAGATGCACTTTATGTGCTCTGGAAGAAAATTAACTTTTAGCTTTCTCGTACCAAGTAGATGAAAGTTGTGCTGCCGATGACTTGTTGCTTTCAAGCATGCCATCTTTTGACGATCCACTCCGACAGGAAAGTTCAGAAAGAACATTTCCTTTAACAGAAACTTCAAATCAAATCCAAGGGCTGTTCCTAAACTCCCTCTCAAAATGCCTCAGTGTGGGTTAAGCAATTTATTAAATATTATTATATTATATATTATTATATATTATTATTATAATAAATTTTATTAAATAGAAAGCTATTTAAGCAATAACTTGGACAGCAAACAGTACACCCTAGTTAGCTAAACAGAAGCTAGCTTTTTTTTTATGGTATTTATTAAGTGCTTACTATATGCCAGGCACTGTACTAAGAGCTGGGGTAGACACAAGCTAATTGATTTGGACACAGTTCGTATCCTACATGGGGGGCACAGTCTTCATCCCCATTTTACAGATGAGGTAATTGAGGCACAGAGAAGTTAACTGACTCACCCAAGGTCACCCAGCAGACAAGTGGCGAAGCCAGGATTAGATTGTAAAAGTAAATTCACACGCACATCCTGGAATTCCTGCTTTGGCTGCTTATCCCACTTAATAAGGCAATCAGTAATACTGAGGAGCACTTACTAGGTGCAGAGTGTTGTACTAAGCACTTGGAAAAGTAACAATACAATAATATTGGTAGACATGATCCTGGCTCTCATGGAGATTACAGTGTGAGTTTTTCTTATGGGAATAAGAGAGAATTTCAGAGTGCAGGGTAAAAAAAAAGGTTGGAAAAAGATAATAGAATCCAAGCTGTGTTTTTCTGAGGGTTGGCTATCTGGGTTCACTTTCTATTTGTGAAGCCACACTTTGTGGCTGTAAGAATTAAGGGGTTATAAACAAAGGACAGAAACCCAGGTTTAAAATAAAGAAGGGGCAAGTAAAATTCTTAGGAAGCAATGATCTCATTTCCACACATCTTTTCAATGACTGGAAATTAAAATAAAATGAAATGAAAGAAAGTTGAAGGGAAGAATTTATATGTGATATTTAAGAATGTTAGCTTTTTAAATGAATCTTGCCCAGGTTCCAAAGATACCCTGAAAAATCGGATAAATTCCAATTTGCTAAAGGTAAACACTTTGATCTAAGGATAAAGCATCATTATAAGATGGCATCATTCTAATTGAAATCAACTGAATTCAGTATGAAGTATGCTGTCTCGGAAATCAATTGGTCAAATTGATCAATGCCTTTTTTGAGTTCCTACTGTGTGCAGTGCACTGTATTAGAGGTACAGGGAGAACATTAGAAGCAAAGAAGAGGCTTACATGGGCTTTAAGACATGTGTCTGGTAACTCTGTTGTATTCTTCTCTCCCAAGTGGTTAGTACAGTGTTCTGCACATAGTAAGTACTCAATAAATACCACTAATTAAAACACTTAATCACTTTGCTCTTTCATACCTTACCTCACTGGCTCTCCTATTACAATGCAGTCCCCACACTTCACTCCTCTAATGCCAACCTACTCAATGTACCTCCATCTCATCTGTCTTGATGCCCACCTCTTTTCTACATCCTTCATATCTGACAGAAAATTACTCTCCCCCCTTCAAAACCTTACTGAAGGCACATCTCCTCCAAGATGCCTTTCCTGACTAAAGTTTCATTTCCTCTTCTCCCACTCCCTTCTGCACTGCCTTTACACTTAGATTTGCTCCCTTAATTTACCCCTCCCTTACCCTGCAGCCCTCATATACATATTCATAATTTAATAATAATAGTAATGGCATTTATTAAGCACTTACTATGTGCAAAGCACTATTCTAAGTGCTGGGGAGGTTACAAGCCCATCAAGTTGTCCCACAGGGGGCTCACAGTCTTAATCCCCATTTTGCAGATGAGGTAACTGAGGCCCAGAGAAGTTAAGTGACTTGCCCAAAGTCACACAGCTGACAACTGGCAGAGTTGGGATTTGAACCCATGACCTCTGACTCCAAAGCCCATGCTCTTTCCACTGAGCCACGCTGCTTCCCCAATTTATTTATATTAATGTTTATCACTCCCTCTGGACTGTAAGCTCATTTTGGGCAAAGAATGTGTCTACCAAACCTGTTACATTGTTAAATTGTACTCTCCCAAGCTCTTACTACAGTGGTCTGCACAGAGTAAGTGCTCAATAAATACAATTGATTGATTGAGAAGACAGGGAAGGCACGCATGATTGACCAAGAGTGGGACCAGAAAGGAGAACAAAGACATCATCGGGAGGAAATGTGACAGGTGTGCTAATTTTGCCTAAGATCCATCTGATATCATTACAGCTTACTGGAGAGAGCTCGGGCTTGAGTGTCAGAAGGACCTGAGTTCTAATTCCTGCTCTGCCACTTGGCTGCTGTGTGACCTTCGGTAAATCACTTCACTTCTCTAGGCCTTAGTTACCTCATCTGTAAAATGGGGATTAAGACCTTGAGCCCTATGTGGGACAGGGACTGTGCCCGACCCTACTCACTGTATTCACCCCAGAGCTTAGTACAATGGCTAGTATGTAGTAAGTGCTTAACAAATATCACAATTATTATTATTAGACCTGGGCCCCTCTATTTGAACATCCTCCTCCAAGTTAAAGGGTTTTATTAGAGAGGCAGTGCTGCTCAGTGGAAAGAGCACGGGCTTGGGAGTCTGAGGTCATGGGTACTAATCCTGGCTCTGCCACTCATCAGCTGTGTGACTCTGGGCAAGTCACTTAACTTCTCTGGGCCTCAGTTACCTCATCTGTCAAATGGGGATTAAGACTGTGAGCCCCACGTGGGACAACCTGACCACCTTGTATCCCCCGCAGCGCTAAAAAAGTACTTGGCACATAGTAAGCGCTCAACAAATGCCACTATTATTATTATTATTCATGGTCTGCTAATTAGCCATGTCCTGCTAATTAGCCATGTCCTATGATTGGTTCATGCAGATGGTATCTCCATGGCAGTAATCCTTCATGGAACCAACAGGAAGATGAACTATCTCAAATAAATAACTAAATAGGCAATGGGATATACATTTACATGTAGATAGCAAGAATGGGTAAATGAGATGCTAAAGATGGTTATTGGGTTGATTCGACTTTAGATGCAGCCATTTTAATAGGAAGAACACATTTCCAACTATCTCATTTCACCCTAAACATTGCTCCCCTTCCATTTTACTTAAAACTATGGAACAAGGAGGAATATCAGGTAAGACATACTCATCGCCATTCAATAACAATTATCCTGTCAGATTGTACACTCCTTTAGGGCAGGGTTCACATAGTAAGCTCTTAACTAATCCATCATCATCATCATTATTATTATTACTATCGGCTGTACTCTCCCTTAGGACAGGGCTCAGCATACTGTAAGTGCTCAAATAACACTGATTGAAATAACGGGACTTCTGTTTGGAATACGTCCCTTAACAAAAAACTCACTAGACCAGAATAAACACTGTGAAGAAAACCCCTTTGGGGAATGGACAGGTTTTCTTCAATTCATTGCCCAAAGTATTTGTTTACTGGCATGTAAACATGTCAGAAAAACACCAATTAATCAGTGGTATTAGTGAGGTCTTAGTGAATGCAGAACACTGTACTAAGTGGCTCGGAAGAGTACAATAGGCAAAGTAGAAACAGCACAGCAGAGTGTCTAGTACACAGCAAGGACTTAACGAATACCATAAAAACAAACAAACATTCCTTGCCCTACTATCTCTTCCCTTGGTCGGAAGTCCCAAGAGCTGTAACCTGTGGAATTACATAGAGCAGTGGGGGATTTGCTTTAAACAAAGAAAACAAAGGAGCAGCAAATGAAATCCTAAACTCTGACACATGATTAAGCTTCTCAGCCTTGGGAATTACACGAACCTGATTTAGAAGGTGCAGAACTGACAGGTGGTTTGGTTTCTGGGTTAATTTATTTCTTTTCCCTCTTGGCTTTCTCTAGAAGTGCCCTATTAAAAAAAAAAGTGTTGCTACCCACCTATAGAAACAGTATTCCCTACAAGGAGATTCCAGGTGAACAGAGAAACATAGATAAATGAAACAAATTTTAAAGAAAAAAATAGTAACAGGTCATTTTTTTTTAGTTCTGTCAAAAATAAGCCAGTGGCAATTTAGCAGTAATATTCATAGCACTTTGGAAATGTAAAAGCCTTTTTATTCTTTGTTCAAGCCTCACAATCTCCCCCAGAGAAAGAAAAGTATTCTTCCTATTTTACACATTAGAAACAAGTCAGCACCAAGGAGACTAATGGCTTTCCTCAATGCCAAAAACCAAAAAAAAAAAAAAAAAAACCCATGAGTCAGTACCTCTGCCAGGTTTGAAAGTCAAATAAATGTCTTAATTGTCTTTCTAGCTTCTTTTCCCCACTGGAATTACACAGGGCTACAAACTAGGCCTACTACTGAATATTTCATTTCTCAACCCTTAAAAACAGAACTTTTTGATCCTGACATGCCAGTTGGAATGATTGGTTTCAAGGATTTCAAAGAACAGATTGCCCATTTTTATAAACAATACGACAGTTCTCTGTTACACCTTAGCAACTACTAATGTCAGTCTCATGCCGAAAAAAAGCTTTTATTAAAGGTGGAGCAATTTATGTTTTAGTGTCTTTCTCTAGGGGAACACTAATCAGAGGATATTCCTCTGCACCCTCCCCACCCCCGGACACAGAGCTTAAGGAACTATTTAGCCAAGATTCAGGGTCACTAAGCTAACTGGAAGTAAAGAATGGTTCTTGTGTTTCCATTGTACTTTCCGTGTGCTTAGTACAGTGCAATGTTAAAGATGAACATATTACCAGTAATGCCACTGGCATAACTATATCTAGCTCATAGCGTGTCTGGCTTCCCTTCCTCTCCCCTCATCATACTTAAATTTCATGTGACTTATTTCAAGACGTGAACACCATCTCTCCTTAAATCTTATAGTGTCAAAATATTTACTGAGTCAGTATTTACAGGAGATAACTGAATGCTTACTGGGTACAGCAATAGCTGAACTTGTTCCATCTGGCTCTCAAATCTTCCATGTCCAGCCCCTCACTTCTACTCTTCCCCCACAGCTTGGAACTCGCTCCCTCCCACATCAGATAAAACACACCTCTCTCCAGATTCAAATCCCTCCTCATCCAACAAGTTTCCAACCATCAATGGTGTTTATTACTCCCATTTCATTCCTTCAGTTGTATTTATTCATTCATTCAATCAATCATAATTATTGAGTGCTTACTGTGTGCAGAGCACTGTACTAAGGGCTTGGGAAGTACAAGTTGGCAACATATAGAGACGGTCCCTACCCAACAGTGGGCTCACAGTCTAGAAGGGGGAGACAGAGAACAAAGCAAAACATATTAAAATAAAATAAGTAGAATATGTACAAGTAAAATAGAGTAATAAATACGTACAAACATATATACATATATACAGTATATACACTGAACACTTACTGTGTGCAGAGCACTGTACTAAATAAACACTTGGGAGAGTATAACAGATATATTCCCTGCCCACAATCAGCTTATCATTTAGTACAGTGTTTTGTGTGGCTCAGTGGAAAGAGTGCGGGCTTGGAAGTCAGAGGTCATGGGTTCGAGTCCACGCTCAGCCACTTAACTGTGTGACCTTGGACAAACCACTTAACTTCTCTGTGCCTCAGTCACCTCATCTGCAAGATGGGGATGAAGACTGTGAGCCCCACATGGGACAACCTGATCACCTTGTATCCCCCAGCGCTTAGAACAGTGCTTCGCACATAGTAAGTGCTTAACAAATACCATCATTATTATTATTAAATTGCTTAATAAATGTTAATGATAATTTTATAAAGATTCTCTGAGCATAAACTAATTTCTGAGCATGGCTCAATTCTTCCATTAAAGTTTCTCTGGATAATGTTTTAGTTCTACCATCTCATCTTCCTCAATCACTGTAGTTTGTCCTAAATCCATCAGTGTTAGTGAGTGCTCACTGTGTGGAGTGCACTTTACAGTACTCTTCCAAACAACTAGTAAAGTAAGTATAAATGATTCTTGCTGTCAAGGACCTTAAGATTCATGCAAACAAAGGGTCTATTCATCACATGCTAGTAGGGAACAGTTAGAGAAGCAGCGTGGCTCAGTGGAAAGAGCATGAGCTTTGGAGTTAGAGGTCATGGGTTCAAATCCCGGCTCCACCAATTGTCAGCTGTGTGACTTTGGGCAAGTCACTTCACTTCTCTGTGCCTCAGTTACCTCATCTGTAAAATGGGGATGAAGACTGTGGGCCCCCAGTGGGACAACCTGATCACCTTGTAACCTCCCCAGCACTTAGAACAGTGCTTTGCACATAGTAAGCGCTTAATAAATGCCATTTTTATTATTATTGCCAACTTTATTGCATTATATTCTCCCAAGAGAATATACTGTGGGAGAATACTGTGGGAGAACAGTTCTCTGCACATAGTAAGCACTCAAATATAATTGTTTGTAAGCAATTATCTAATAGTAGATTTGCCTTCTTAATTCTTACCATCCCCATTAGATAGTAAACTCACTGAGAGCAGACATGGAGTGGCTAGAGGATGGGCCTGGGAATCAGAAGATCATGGGTTCTAATCCCAGCTCTGCCACATGTCAGCTGTATGATCTTGGGTAAATCACTCAACTTTTCTGTGCCTCAGTTACCTCATCTTTAAAATGGGGATTGATAATGTGAGCCCCATGTGGGACAGGAAACTGTATCCAAACTGAATTGTTTATATTCAATCCAGCATTTAGTACCCACATAGTTAGCACTTAACAAATACCATTATTATTATTATTATCATCTCTGCCTCTGTAATTGTCCTCAACGCCCAGGGCAAACTTTTATACATAGACTTTCAGTAAAAATGGAAGAAATGGAGGAAGAATTGAAGCAAAGAGGATGAAAGAAGAGGGGAGGAGGAGGAAAAGGATGTGAAAGGGAATGATGTGCCTTCAGACAAGTGTCATAGAGATAGGAAATCACAGTTCCAAATTCCAGAGTTGGACATGAGATATCTATTATCAGACAGGAAATCACCGAGTCATTTGACAAAACAACAGATGTAAAGGGAAAAATACCAAAACATTTATTTGGTAATGTATCCCCAGACAAAGCCATTCAACAAAACCCCTGGCAACAGAATCAAAAATTTCAAGGTAAGATACGTGCTTGACTGAAAACGTGCCTATTCTCCAGCAGTTATAATTGTGACTAATCACTGAAATATGGTTAATTTCCAAAAGTAGAAAGAAGTCAGCTGACTAGTTATTTACAGAGGAAAAAGTCTCACATATTTTTGATTTCTGAAGATTTATTTACTAAAAACAGAGGTGATGATCACTCAATCACATTTATTCAATGTTTACACATATTGTATGCTTGAGAGTGTGCACTACAATAAACTTGGTAGCTATGTTCCCTGCCCATAAGGAGCTAACAGTCTAGAGGGGATAAATACCACCTCTCCCAATCACTAAACATTGTATGATTCACAGACTGCTGCAAAGCAGTATTATCCAAACCAGAGAAGCAGCATAGCGTAGTTACAGACCCAGGCCTGGGAGACAGAAAGTCATGAGTTCAGTTCCCAGCTTCCCCACTTGTCTGCTGTGTGACCTTGGGCAAGTCATTTCACTTCTCTGGGCCTCTGTTGCCTCATCTGCAAAATGGGAATTGAGACTGAGAACCCCACCTGAGTCAGGGATAGTGTCCAACTTGATTTGTTTTTATCCACCCTAGTGCTTAGTACAGTGCCTTGTACATAGTAAGCCCTTAACAAATACCATAATCATCAACTAGAATGTTCCTCAAGGACTGTCTCTATATGTTGCCGACTTGTAATTCCCAAGAGCTTAGTACAGTGCTCTGCACACAGTAAGCGCTCAATAAATTCGACAATGAATGAATGAATGAATGAGCAAGCTCTGCCCTATTAGACCGGCTGATACAAGTGGATGAATCCATCCTCACTCTCTCCATCCAGACTGTCACCACTCTGATCAAAGCACTTATCGTTTCTTGCCTTGATGACTGCATCGTCCTCCTTACTGACCTCCTGGCCACCCATCTCTCCCCTCCACAGTCCATTCTTCATTCTGCTGCCAGGATAATTTTTTTTTAAACTATTCAGTCCTGTCTCCCCACTCCTCAAAAACACCCAGTGGCTGCCCCTCCACCTCCACAACAAACAGAAGCTCCTCATCATTGGCTTTAAGGCAATCAATCAGCTCTTCCTCTCCTACTATAACTCTTTGATCTCCTATTACAACTCAGCCTGAAGTATTGCTCTTCTAATACCAATCTACTCACTGGTACCTCTATCATAAGTATTGCCACCAAACCGTTGTCCACAACCTCTCTCCGGTCTGGAATTCCCTCCCCCTTCATATCTGACAAACCACTACTCATCACAACTTTAGAGCTCTCCTAAAATCACATCTCTCTGACTGAATCCTAATTCCCTTATTCACCTTCCATTCTGCTCACCTATGCACTTATCTGTCCCCGCCTTAAGCATTTGATATTTACCCCACCCTATTTATGCCCACATCTCTATGCTCTTCCATTTCCCCAACTGTAATTGATTTCAGTGTCTGAATTTTTTTAACGGTATTTATTAGGCACTTACTATGTGCCAGGCACTATTCTAAGTGCTGGGGTAGATACAAGCTAATTGGGTTGGGCACAGTCCATGTCCCACAAGGGGCTCACAGTCTTAATCCCCATTTTACAGATGCTTGGCACATAGTAAGCACTAAAGAAATACAACAGTTATTATGATTTGTATTTGACTTCATCAAATTTAGCAACATCCAGGTTCAAGATACAGGGAAGATGCATATATGTATGTATATATGTATATGCTTTATATATATAAAGCATACACACACACACACACACATATACATACATATATGTATACATACAATTGAGTATATGTGTGTGTCTATGTGCATACACATAGTATACATGCACATGCACATACATAATATGTAAGTATATATTTATAATATATATGTATATGCATATGTACATGTAGTAATATATATGTATGTGTATGTATATATGTATATATTATATGTATGTACATGTGTATGTATACTATGTATATACACATAGACACACATATGTACTCAATTGTATATATATATGTATATATTCTAAATATGTCTGTGTGCATTTTTATTCTCTCTAATATTTGGATATAAAAGTACAACTACGCTCTACTCCTTGTCCTTTGAAAACAATAAGTTTTCCTTTTACAGTTTTTCAGATCCAGCATAATTTCTATGTCTCTCACTGATCTTTTCAATTTCCACCATATCTTTCTTGAAATGAGATGATTAAGCCTAACCCTGAAGAGCCACTGGAGAACGATGCCATCAATTAACATTGTCTCAACATGAACAGCTATTTTTCACCGAGTACAGAAGGAAGACATGGCTTGAAATTACTACAGGAGGGATTTCAAGTGGGACTTTAGGAAGAATTTCTTGACAGTCCAGTTTGTTAACCACCTTAACGAGTTACTGAGGGAGGCTATGGAACATCATCCCAGAAGATTGTAAAGAACGGAATTGCTGTCCCATCTGTCTGGCACAGTTTAGATGAAGTCTTATTAGAATTATATGGATGTCTTAAAGGATAGTTCAAGATCTCTTCCAGGCCTGTAATTTTATGACTGAACATTAGTTTTCTGCCTCAGTTGCTGTTTAATGAGCATAATTTTTTTTATCCAAGTAGAAGACTGTCAACTCTTGAGAATGTTTCCTTACCAGATGTGAAACATAAAACCACAAACAGTGTCATTCTCACTCCTCCCAGACCAATGTTCTGTCTCTGTTGGGGTCAACGTGTGGCTTGGAAGAAGGATGACTGTGGATTCAATCGCCAGATAGTTTTAATGTTTTCTTCAGCAAAAAGCATTTACTTCAGCTACTTGAATTCTAAGGCAAGACAACTATACTCTGCCAAACAATAAGGATAAATTATCATTCATTCATAATGATCAAAGTGATCATTCATATTATTAGACTGTATGTTCCTTGAGGGCAGGTACTGCCAACTTGTACTTCCCAAGCACTTAGTACAGTGCTCTGTACACAGTAAGCGCTCAATAAATATGATTGATTGATTGATTGATCTAATTTTCCAGTACCCTCCCAAGGGCACCTAGTAACTAGATAACTACTTAAGCAAGGACAGGTAAGAATGGAATAGAAAAGACAGATACAATTAGAGCAAATAAAGACCCTGGTCAGAGCCTACGACAAATTGAGAAAAAAATCGGCAGTATAGCATCATTAAAGATGATCTGTCAACCTAGTGATGCAATCTATTAATGGTGATAATAATAATAGTAATTATGGTATTTTTTAAGCATTTACTATGTGCTATGCACTGTTCTAAGCAAGGGGCTAGATACAAGGTAATCAGGTTGTCCCATATGGGGCTCACAATCTCAATCCGCTTTTTACAGATGAGGTAAATGAGGCACAGAGAAGTAACTTCACTTGCCCAAGGTCACCCAGCAGACAAGTGACAGAGCTGGCATTAGAACATGTGACCTCTAACTCCCAAGCCCATGCTCTTGAGACTAGGCCATGCCGCTTCTCTAATGGGGCAGGTAAAGACTGGGGACTTTGCCCTGACTTAGCCTTTATAAGAATACTGAGTCCAGTGGCTTTCACCACCTCCTGAAAAGGATGTTGGCAGAATGAAGGGGTCCCAGAGAAAAAGATGTCAAAATGATCAAAGAGGTGGAAAGCGGACCTATGAGGAAAGGTTAAAGGAACCGAGTTTTGTCTTGAAAAGAGGAGATTGGCATTTGGACCTTGATAATTGACAACAAGTATACTCAGGCTTTCCCTTTTTTTTTTTTTTTTTTTTTAAGTAGATGGGTTTTTTTCTCCCAAAAGCCAGACATTAAATATCTATTGAGTGCCTACTGAGTGCACAGGGCTTAGGAGAGTACATCATTGGCAAGACTAAGTTTTCCCTCCCTCACAAAATTTACGATCTAAAGGGGGAGATGAAAATGACTTCCAATAAAGGTAAGCAGGGGAAAGAACAAGAGTTGTTGGTGAATGTGCCCCTTCAAGATCCTGAAATTCAGGATTGGCCTACCTAAAGTCTGGTAGCCTGATGCCAGCCCATCCCCACATCAGTGCAACAGGCCATTCTATCAACAGGTGGTATTTCTTGTGTGCTTACTATGTGCAAAGTACTGTCCTGAGAACCCGGGAGAATACAGTATGATAGTGGTGGTAGACATGATACCCACCCTCTTGGAGGTCAAGGGTATCATGTATTGGCCTTCTTAGTGTTTCTCTTTCACAGCATTGAAAGAAATTCCCTGTAAACACTTTTCAAATTTGATCACCATCATCAAAGTACAAATAAATGAATGATTTGGTATACATTTCAAGGGAGAATACTATTCCTAACTGCAGCTTCACACTGTAATTGCATTAGCAGCCTCCTTTGATATTTATAAGCTGCACAACTATGCACTTGGGGTTTGTGACATTAAAATTACCAGCTGATTTAGTTACCATTTTTCTTTAATAAGGGATCACGAATCATTCTGGATAATAAGAGCACACCTCATGGAGCCCATATAAATCTTCTCCAACTTCCCACTACATTAAAGACCCTGTGGTCTTAAGTCAGCTGCTTTTTAAGCAGATAAATACCCAGGAATGCTGCCTCAACAAATTCATGGTCATATATTAAATATGTTAACTATATAACTCTAAGAACAGCCACATTCATATTCTGAACAGGGTTTCCCTTTTATCTCATGGCTCATTAAGTTTGGAATTATTCAGTAACTTTACTCAACATGACCTTTTCAACTCCCAGTTTTCTTCCAAACAGAGCCTGAGTAGCCAAAAGTGAAAAAACTTCCCTCTTGTTTATTAAATTCTGTCATAAATATGGCACTATCATAATGATACTTTGTTTGTAAAGAGTCAGTGTGCATGCTGAGTAGATGGGGGTGGGGGGAAAAAAAATCAATGAGTCACATCACTATAGAGCAACCAAGCCAGTGAAGTTAGAGATGAAAGAGCTAATATAAGTCTTTGACACGATCAACCAATGATGTCCCACCTTCCATACTTCAGTCAGTCGCTTATCAATTAAAATGCTTCTGCTTAATTTTTCCAGAGGTTCATTATGAAGCCCAATCAAGCCTGAATTCAGACTGACACATCTATTTGCTACCTGTTTTAAAATCAATTCCACTTAAGAGCTTCCAAAAATCTAGACGGTTTGAACGTGGCTGGTGTGGTTAGCCAGTAATAATAAAATAATAATAATAATAATAATATAATAATATAATATATAATAATATAATAATAATAATAATAACATTTATTAAGTGCTTACTATATGCAAAGCACTGTTCTAAGCGCTGGGGAGGTTACAAGGTGATCAGGTTGTCTCACGGTGGGCTCACAGTTTTAATCCCCATTTGACAGATGAGGTCACTGAGGCACAGAGAAATGAAGTGACTCACCCAAAGTCACACAGCTGACAATTGGTGGAGTCTGGATACTGGGTAGAACACCCTGGATACAGCAGCCATGTTTTGAGGGGCTTAAGAGGGGGGGAAACAATCCATAATTCCATTATAGACTCTGGAAATGTTTTGTATGTTTTGTATTTTAATTCATAAATCAGATGGTGCAGAAAATGAGAGTGGAGAAGAGCCAGTGAGATAGAGGGGGCATAACAGATTAGAATTGTTTCAAACATGGACAGCAGTTAGCTCTAGTGTTAACCTTCTCATTGTGCCCCGATCTCATCTGTTTCACTCTGGCCCCTGGCCAAGAATCAATCAATCAATCAATCATATTTATTGAGCGCTTACTGTGTGCAGAGCACTGTACTAAGCACTTGGGAAGTAAACGTTGGCAACATATAGAGACAGTCCCTACCCAACAGTGGGCTCACAGTCTAAAAGGAATGCCCCCCCACCTCAAATCCTACAGGCAATGACTCTCCCCACCTTCAAAGCCTTATTGAAGACCCATCTACTCCAAGAGGCATTCCCAGACTAAGCCCCACTTTTCCTCATCTCCCACTCCTTTCTGTGTCGCCCTGACTTGCTCCCTTTGCTCTCTCCCCTCCCAACCAGCTCACAGCACTTATGTATAGATCTGTAATTTTATCTGTATTGATGTCTGTTTCCCCCTCTCAGACTGTGGGCTCGTTGTGAGCAGGGAATGTCAGTGTTCGTTGTTGTATTGCACTTTCCCAAGCGCTTAGTACAGTGCTCTGCACCCAGTAAATGCTTAATCAATATGATTAAATGAATGAATTTGGATAAAATGAGAGAAAATACTGATTTAAAGTTAGAAGCTACAAGAAAGCAAAGGTTTTAATAATAATAATTGCATTTATTAAGCACTTAGAACAGTGCTTTGCACATAGTAAGTGCTGGGGAGGTTACAAGGTGATCAGGTTGTCCCACAGGGGGCTCACAGTCTTAATCCCCATTTTACAGATGAGGTCACTGAGGCCCAGAGAAGTTAAGTGACTTGCCCAAAGTCACACAGCTGACAAGTGGCGGAGCTGGGACTTGAACCCATGACCTCTGACTCCAAAGCCCGGGCTCTTTCCACTGAGCCACGCTGCTTCTCTGGGCACTGAGAGCTCACTTGACCCATTTTCTGTCACCCACTAAGTGTCCCTCAACATAACACTGTGTTCCATTTGCACACTATAGACAGATAACTTCTTTTAGGGAAAATAAGATAGGTGGCTCTTTCCACTAGACCTGTTGCTTCTCCCCATTCTCACCCACACTTTTTCTAACATTCTGCTTAGGCACCATTGCCTAGCTACACCAATGCACCAAACATTGCCAATCACATACTTCCACCCACTGACAGAGCTACCCAACCAGTCCACCCCCACACCTGTTAGAAATACCTCTACCTCATCAACAGCTTCAGCAAGTATCTATAATCACACACACACACACACACACACACATACACATGCAGAATTATAATCACATGTAGCTCCACCCCAACATCTACAACAATACCAGCTTGACTCACACATCCTAGAATGTTTGCTGGATTGATATAGTCCAAATAATGTGCAACATAGAATAATTTCAGCCCACTGTGACTGCACTACTAATTTCAGTTTGTATGGATACTTTTATTTACAAGGGCACCTTCAGTTTCTTAGAACCTTTAATACAGAATTTGTACATATTTATTTTTGTACATATTGATTCTATTTTATTTTGTTAATATGTTTTGTTTTGTTGTCTGTCTCCCCCTTCTAGACTGTGAGCCTGCTGTTGGGTAGGGACTGTCTCTATATGTTGCCAGCTTGTACTTCCCAAATGCTTAGTACAGTGCTCTGCACACAGTAAGCGCTCAATAAATACGATTGAATTAATGAATGAATGAACATCCAGATCCAGGTGACACCAGTGTTGAAGAAATTGGGGAAGACAACTAGCTCTGGTTCTGAGTTCAAACAGCTGGATGGGGTTCCCCTCTTACTAATAATGACGCTGTGGCCTAAAAATAGGGCCACAATCCCATCTGTGTCCCTCAACCCAATTATTTCCATACTGATTTGTACTCAGCCCTCAGGGCTTCTTTCTCTCATATCTAAGCCATTCTTCTCCCCCTGGTATCCAGACATATTTAAACGAAAATCTGCACATATCAACGATGATTAGTTTCACATTCTTTATGGATGGGTGAATCCTGCCCCATTTTCTTATCACTGACAAAGTTCTCTAGAGAGAGAGGGAGAGGATATGATAAGGAAGTCACTGGCATCGATAGCATGGATTAGGATAACCATACATCCCAATTCAGTTGGGACAGATCAGAAAAATAAGGAATTTGTGGAGGCATCTTTTCTGGCCCCATACTCATCCCAGATTTACAGCCCAGCACTCTTTGTAAAGGATCTTATTTCTCACAGTACCTTATGGTTCCTTGTGAATGTGGCCTCCACTTCATTTCTTAGTCCTATCCTGAATCTGAATGACCATTTCTCATAAACAAAGATGGCTGTCAGGGCCCACATTTCTGAAACCAAGAGGGGGACTGCAAAAAAAGAAAAAAAAAGTGGCTGACAATTGACAATGCAGCCAGTGTCTCATTTTGTGTCTGGTTGAGAAGCAGCGAGGCTCAGTGGAAAGAGCCCGGGCTTTGGAGTCAGAGGTCATGGGTTCAAATCCCAGCTCCACCAATTGTCAGCTGTGTGACTTTGGGCAAGTCACTTAACTTCTCTGTGCCTCAGTTACCTCATCTGTAAAATGGGGATTAAGACTGTGAGCCCCCCGGGGGACAACCTGATCACCTTGTAACCGCCCCCCCCCGCAATTGCTTAGAACAGTGCTTTGCACATAGTAAGCACTTAATAAATGCCATTATTATTATTATTATTATTACTAAGGCCATGGGATGCACAAAACACGATGGGTGACTTGTTAATAGCATAAAAATTTCCTATTTCCTGACTTTTGGCACTGACAGCCCTCAGACTACTGAAAAACTAGTACCACGTACATATATACATTCTGTCCTCAAGATATCGACAGAAGTATTCCCCTGAGAATGGAAGGATTTAAATAAAGCCACAGCCCTCACTACTCAAACCCATCTGCTCTAATGGGGAAGCACCAGTTCTAAAATCATCCCTTGGCAGGAGCAACGGAACTGAGTAATGGAAAGGACAAACATACTCTCCATTCCTAATAAAGTTTTAACAAAGTTTCAGATCCTGAGGGGAGGAATGCCCTGACTTCACACTCTTCCCAGATACTATTTTCAATTTTTCAGAAACATTCTCTCCATCTGTAATGAAATTTTATTGAAGTTTCAGATCGTATAGCATTTACCAATAGAGAAGTGGCCCTGTCACTGGAGGTCATCCTTCCCTAATCTTTAGCCAAAAATATGCTTTCATCATGTTTAATATCAAAGCAAACTCCTCTGTTATGGTTTTACCACCCCACTGTACTTACAAAGCCAGATAGAATCACGGTAAGATTTGCCAGTGTATCCCTGGGAATGACTGAACTACACACTTTTCCTGTTAAAAGGGCAGCATGGCCTAGTGGAAAGACCACAGGCCTGGCAGTCATGAGACCTGGGTTGTAGTCCCAGCTCTGCCGCTTGCCGTCTGCGTGACCTTGGGTAAGTCACTTCTCCGTGTCTCAGTTTCAACTGCAAAATGGGGATTAAATAGCTGTTTTTCCTCCCCCTTAGGCCATGAGCCCCATGTGGAATAGGGACTGAGTCCAACCTGACCACTGCTTAATAACCTACCTGGCACACAGTAAAGCACTTAGTACAGTGCTTTGTACCAGTAAGCGCTCAATAAATACAACTGAATGAATGAATAGTGTTTAACCACTATCACTAAAATCATTATTATATGGGTTATATGCAAAATTTCAACTAAACTAAGGACAATCTACCAAAAAAAAATTTGAGATGGATGGGAAAGTATTTCTCTAATTAAGATATTGTATCTTCTAATACACTTGTGTGATGTCATAGCAACTTAGAAAATGTCAATACTTAAGAATACAGATTACCTATTCGTAAAGAAGATCTTTTCTAGCAGTTTGCTTCATTTTGTTCCTGCTGTTAAGTAGGAAAATGGATACGTTATTGACTAAGTGATTTCTTAAAAATCCTCACCCTTTAACTGAACAATAGGAGCTGAAATGTCAGCTCTACTTTGGAAAGTTATTTTTATATTCTGAATATAAACCAGAGGGGAATTGACCACATTTAGCAACTAGTCCCCTAATAAATGGATGTACTGCAATTGCACGATGAAAGGAATTGCTAGGCATTTTGACTGAACAGCTCCAAAATCAATGTCCATACCTCTCCTGGGCCCTGACCCAGTTGGACTTTGGAAAGGTTGAATTTGAATTAAGGCTCAAGAAGGAACATTCGGATGTTTGTTCCAAATCCTACGAATGATAAATGTATCCATTTGTAGGTTGTTGGTGGGGATTTCAAATCACTAGGCCGGTGGGCTTTCTTCCACTCCCTCATCCAATCTTCAGCAATCCACCCGTCTCTCATTAATTCCTAAACTCCAATCCCTTCATGAAAAAATGGTGGATGAGGTGGTGAGAGGACAGGAGAATATAGTGCTTTTTAAAAATAAAAAGAGCGAGAAAAGGAATCAAAACATATCTTAGCTTTCTGCAGAGAAATGACACACTCCTTTCTAGGCATATGGTCGATTTTGATTGGAGTATCTCAAAAATATAGAACATAGTCTTATCCCAATTCCTCACTAACCCTGAGATTCTACAGTGAAACCAGCAAAATTCCATATAAGCTGATGCCAAGGTACCACCACGCCTATTTTATAGGAAGAAAAACAGTCGCGAGATTCAGTGATGGGAGTAAAGTCGTTTCTGAAGTCCAGGCTTCTGAGATAACGACTAGAATACATCACCCCTGTCAGGACCTGATGATAATTTATGACACCCTTTCCAGTCCCCACTTCTATGGGAATAAAAGATGCCAGGGAACAATCACAATTCTGTTCTCAAATTGCTAAATACCGTGACAAATAGAAGTGTTCGCTCCAAACTACATAGTAGCAGCAAGAGGTAAACTTGCCCAGCTTGGTTCTCCAGCTCTTCTCAGAGGGCTCTGTAATTCTCCTTAATGGTGTTTAATATAAACGGGAACATTAGCGTATTAGACATCACTGATGCCAGAGTCTGTCTCTGAGAAAAAAGTCTGATGAGGGCCCGGGGGTAAGGTAGAACTGAATGCAAGCCACTTCTCAAAATTGTGAGCGATCAGGAGTATTTATTGAGCACTTACTCTGTGCCGAGCATTACATTAAGTGATTGGGAGGGCACACTAGAGTTAGTAGAAATGACCACCCCACCAACTGCCCTAAGGAATTTACAATCTATTCAGGGACACAGACCCAAAAATAAATTGAATGTAAAGGAAATAACCGAGCTAAGTGCTTGTTGGGTGGTGACCTAAGTGCTTTTTGGGACAGCAATAACTTCTCAACTTAACTTCTCTAAGCGTCAGTTCCCTCATCTGCAAAATGGGGGTGAAGGCTGTGAGCCCCACATGGGACAACCTGATTTCCTTGTATCTACCCCAGTGCTTAGAACAGTGCTTGGCACATAGTAAGCACTTAACAAATATCAACATTATTATTATTATTATTATTATTATTATTATAGGATTTGAGTCCTTGAGTGGTGCAATTAGGAGGGAATTAATTTGGAAGGTGAGGTTTATGCAGGAAGCTTTCATGGAGATGTCATTTTAGTAGGGATGATGTCATTTTAGTAGGGATTTGAAGATGGGGAGAGTAGTGGTCTGCTGGATGTGAAGAGAGTGGGAAGGTGTGAATGAGGCGTTGCTAGTGAAAGAGGTGAGGGTGAGGCGCAGTGACTAGATTTCCTTGGAGAGATGAAGTTTATGGGGGTGGTTGATTATATTGGCAAAGTTATGAGAATTTAGCAGTGGTGAGAGCTGATGTGGGTCTTGAAGATGATGGCGAAGAGGTTCTGCGTAACGCAAGGATGGATGGGCAGACATCAGAGGTTATGGAAGACTGAGGCCAAGTCAGCCACGACTTTTCCCTCCACAAGCGATTCTCATATTAGAAATGATATTTACCGAGCCCTATGTATGCAATGTAATAGGCACTTGCCAAGTTAAACCGAAGCACAAGGACTGCCCTTTCAGTTGCTACAATAGTTCTAGACTGTGAGCCCGTAGTTGGGTAGAGATTGTCTCTATCTGTTGCCAAATTGTACTTTCCAAGCACTTAATACAGTGCTTTGCACACAGCAAGTGATCAATAAATGCAATTGAATGAATGAATGAATAGTTCATTGCCTTTTCTAAAACTGTTCATCTCAAGATAAGCTACTTTGACTCCAAAACAATGGGAACACCAAGCGTGGGTGTGTGACATGATGATCACGCCCATAAAAGAAATGGTGCCACAGTTAGGCATGAGACATAAATATATTTCCAAGGCATTTGCTGCCACAGAACCTGTCATGCGCCTGAATAATTCTGCATTCCCATGTATTGGTTGATCGCATTCATCTTCCGCAAGTTGCCACAACTTTGGAATAAACGGTGCCTGCTCAGTGAGCCAGGACATTAATCATCGGCACTGTGTCATTCACTAATCTTTACAGGGGCTCCACCTAACTCTGGGTGTATTGATTTTTGTAAAGTTCACAATAGATGTAATCATAACCATGGAAATTAAAAGGCCCATCAAAATCTCTTTAAAGCAGAGAGCCACTCTGGCCTGTGTTCAGCCCACACAAAGAGGATTAATTTATTTGGTGCTCAGATGACCTTCTGGGGTCTTGTCCGATACCCTGATGATTTAGACATTTTCTATCCTCTATCGCCCTTCTTCCACGGAACAGAGCGGCCAATCTAACATGGACACTTAATAAATATCAAATGATTCACAGTCATTAACTGAGGTTTCCCAGGAAATAGACCGATGGAAGGGCGAATGCAGTGAAGAATAGAACAGTTTGGTATTCCTCCATCTTATCTAGGCACCAAGGCTCCCTGGTATAGCTATGGAATCTTCTTTTGGATAGATTAGCCTAACAGTGACTCCACATAGAGGAACGTCAGATCTTTACCGGAGATACAGACCACAGTAGGTGGAACTTTTGAGATTCTTCTAAAATGAAAGCAATTGTCAAAAGTAAGGCATTGATACTGTGACACTGTCAGAAATTCAAATGGATTTATTGAGCACTGAGCGCAGAGCACTGTACTAAGTGTTGGGAGAGTACAATACAATAAACAGTGTTGCCAACTTGTACTTCCCAATCACGTAGTACAGTGCTGTGCACACAGTAAGTGCTCAATAAATAAGATTGAATGAATGAAAAGAGCACGGGCTTTGGAGTCAGAGGTCTAGGGTTGAAATCCAGACTCTGCCAATTGTCAGCTGTGTGACTTTGTTCAAGTCACTTAACTTCTCTGGGTCTCAGTGACCTCATCTGCAAAATCAGGATGAAGACTGTAAGCCTCCTCCGTGGTACAACCTGATCACCTTGTAACCTCCCCAGCACTTAGAACAGTGATTTGCACATAGTAAGTGCTTAATCAATGTCATTATTATTATTATCAATATTAATAAACAGCCACATCCCTTTCCTACAGTGAGCTTATAATGGAGTTTTTCTATCAGTCACTAACTTTCATTAGTGTTAAAGTTTGACAGTGTATTTCTCTTTTTGAAAAATGTCTTGTTTAGTGAAGCAGTGACTGGACTTGAATCTCCCCACTAGAGTGAATGTATATAGCGGGTGGGGGGTTGATAGTTAAAATCTAGGTAAATGTTTTTCCACCAGCAAAATGCTTATGTATAAAGATTGGGAAGCAGCATGGCCTAGTGGATAGAACATGGGCTTGGGAGTCAGTAAGACCTGGGTTCTAATCTCAGCTCTGCCACTTGGGCAAGTCACTTCACTTCTTTGTGCCTCAGTTACCTCATTTGTAAGATTAAGGCTGAGGGCCCCGCGTGGGACATGGACTGTGTCCAAGTAATTAGCTTGCAGTGTCGCCTAGTAGATAGAGCACAGCACAGGTTCTAATCCTGGCTCTGCCACTTGTCTGCTGTGTGACCTTAAGCAAGGCACTTGACTTCTCTGTGCTTCAGTTCCCTCATCTGTAAAATGGGGATTAAGACTGTGAGCCCCATGTGGGACAGGGACTGTGCCCAACCCAATTATCTTGTAACCCAGCACTTAGAACAGTGCCTGGCACATAATAAGCACTTAAATGCCATAGATATTATCTATCCCAGTGCTTAGTACAGTGCCTGGCACATAGTAAGTGCTTAAAAAATAACGTTAACAAGAAAAGAACATCGTGTGTATCCATCGCTTGGCACATAGTAATTGCTTAACAAATACCATTATTATTATTAATAATAATAATAATAATTGGCATTTGTTAAGCGCTTACTATGTGCAAAGCACTGTTCTAAGCGCTGGGGAGGATACAGGGTGATCAGGTTGTCCCACGTGGGGCTCACAGTTTTAATCCCCATTTTACAGATGAGGTAACTGAGGCCCAGAGAAGTTAAGTGACCTGCCCAAGATCACACAGAAGACATGTGGCGGAGTCGGGATTCGAACTCATGACCTCTGACTCCAAAGCCCGGGCTCTTTCCACTGAGCCACGCTGCTTCTCAGATATCACACAGCAGACATGTGGCGGAGTCGGGATTCGAACTCATGACCTCTGACTCCAAAGCCCGGGCTCTTTCCACTGAGCCACGCTGCTTCTCAAATATCTGCTTAGATATTTGTGTGTGTGTGTACCTCTATATGTGTGTGTGTACCTCTATATATATGTGTGTGTGCGCACGCACATATGCACACACAAATACATACACACACACAAACACACACACAAACACACACTCTACACAGGCACCCCCATGTTGTTATTATGTATAATTTAGATTGCTTTAAAAAAAATGAATGATCCACACGAGGACTCTTCTTTTTTCATCTTCAGGATATATTTTTTTCCTGGATTTCCCAAGGAAACATGGATCACAGATACTACAACTATGCAGTAAGGGTTGGTTTTCCCACGCACACAATCAAACAGTAGGGTAGGGATTGTCAGTCAATCATACTTTGGTCTTTTCAGCCTAACTTTCAAACACTGGTAAAGTCTCAGCATCTCTAACAATAGCTTTCATTGCATAGGATAGCTAAAACAAATTCCTACGCATTTAAGCTGCTCTCAAACTTGGATCCATTCCATCAAGTTCCATCCATTATTTATTCAAAGAAATGACTATTGACCAAGGGACAAGACAAAGAAAATTCCTCGAGGCAGGAAATCAATGGTATTGGTGCAAACAAACTTCTAGTATAGTGCTCTGCGCACAGTAAGCGCTTCATAAATACCGTTAAAATACTTTTTAAATATCATTAAAAATAAATACCGCTTGATTCAGTGCTTACTGGATGCACATTGCTGTATTCATTCATTCAATTGCATTTACTGAGCACTTACCGTGTGCAGAACACTGTACTAAGCACTTGGGAAGTACAAGTTGGCAACATATAGAGACGGTCCCTACCAAACAAATGGGCTCAATATTAGACACTTGGAAGAGTACGATACAAAATAATTGGTTGACATAATCTCCACCCACAAGCACCTAAAGTTCCAGTTATTTAATTCTTCTAAGTTGGGAAATGGAAGAGTAGAAATCAGGGATGGGGAGATTTGGGAGAAAAGGGAAAAAAGTCTTTCCATTTCCAAGAAGGAACATCAACAGTACTCCAACTCGTAATCTTCATATTCTGATACTTTTTTAATGGCATTTGCTAAGTGCTTACTGTATTCCAGGCACTATATTAAACATTGGGGTTGATACAAGCTAATCAGCTTGGACACACAGTCCTGTCCCACAAGGGGCTCATAGTCTTAATCCCCATTTTACAGGTGAGGTATCTGAGGCCAAGAGAAGTTTGACTTGCCCAAGGTCACACAGCAGACAAGTGGCAGAGTCGGGATTCGAACCCATTCATTCATTCAATTCAATCGTATTTATTGAGCGCTTACTGCATGCAGAGCACTGTACTAAGCACTTGGGAAGTACAAGTTGGCAACAGTACAAGTTGCCCAGGCCCGTGCACTATCCATTATGTCACTCTGCTTCTAAAAGTTTAAGGTTCATCAGGGGACAAAGATCCAAAATCAGTTTTATTTTATTTTTCCCCCTGATCAAGACAGTTCTAGAGCCTTGCGGTAATTGCTGCATCAATTTCTACTTTTCTGGGAAACCAAAAGCTTAACAAAAGAGCTAATCTAGAGTGGGAGAGTCAAGGATAATGAAGAAAAGAAAAGGAAAGAGGAGGAAGGGCTTACTCCTATCTCGAAGGGTGGTGATAAGAGGCCTGGATATGAGGAACAGAAGAGTGGAATTCACTATTCGTTCAAGATCAGTCAGGAAAAAATTCTCATTGCAGTTATTACATCGGAATAAACAATGGATAATGGAGGTCTAGGAAATTCATTCATTCATTCAATTGTATTTATTGAGCGCTTACTGTGTACAGAGCACTGTACTAAGCGATTGGGAAGTACAAGTTAGCAACATATAGAGACGGTCCCTACCCAACAGCAGGCTCACAGTCTAGAAGGGGGAGACAAACAAAACAAAACATATTAACAAAATAAATAGAATAAATGTACAAGTAAAATAGAGTAATAAATATGTACAAAAATATATACATATATACAGAGCCAATGCAGTGATTTAATAACTGACAATGCTGTCAGGTCAGTCTTCCATCTTCCTTAGGGACTAGACTTAAGATCTAGAGGGCCACTGTGTCCATCTTCTCTAAATCAAGTGGTTCTGACACATTCACTCCCAAAACCACCTCCAAAACACGGTCCCCTTCATCCCTTCACGACACTCAGTTGGAATCAGGGAAACTCTAGACATCAGTGAAGAGGTGAGAATAAACCAAAGGGCCCCTTTTGGGGTTGTGGAATAATAATGATGGTACTTGTTGAGTGCTTGCTATGTACAAAGCACTGTTCTAAGCGCTGGGGAGGATACAATGTAATCAGGTTGTCCCATGTGGGCCTCACAGTCTTAATCCCCATTTTACAGATGAGGTAACTGAGGCCCAGAGAAGTAAAGTGACTCGCCCAAAGTCACACAGCTGACAAGTGGCAGAGGCGGGATAAGAACACACGACCTCTGACTCCCAAACTCGGGCTCTTTCCACTGAGCCACGCTGTTTCCCTGTGGAATCATCACCATGACCAGTTCAGAGCTCCAATCCGGACTCAACCCTGGGATGAAGTGGCTGCATCGTTTCATGGGAGGCCATAAAAATGGTTTTCTAACTTGATTGGGAAAAAAAAATCAAGTATCCATATCCTAAAGGGATGTAGATCTGTCCCATATACACAGGGGTGTCTGCCGGTGGCTTAGGTAAACTGCTGACTTGCTGTTTTTACTGCCCTTCTGAAACTTAATTTACCCACCGCACCTCATTGCAAGGCGGGAGGGTGACTTGAAAGGCTGGAATTCCTCTCGGCAGATGAAAATGTCAGAATCCAGCAGTCGGTAATGACTGCACGTTTGAAAGATTTCCCAGTTAGATTGCATTTTCAGAGCACACCTGGTGCAGTGAAGCAGACATTAAGGATGACAAGAAGGCTTTTCAAGTCATTTCGCTTTGCTGTCGTAAGTGGGTCTAAAAACGCCTTCTAGTTCGTTCCCCCTCAAAATCGTCCAAACCTAAATCAAATATCATTTTCTTCATAATTATACACTGACGGATGTAATCACCACAGCCTCTTGAAACTGAGAGCCCGGTAGGCCTGCTTAGGTACCGTTCCACTGTTGCTTTTGTTAATATACTAATGAGCCATTGTCACACTGGAGCCAACCTGGCATTAGCCATTACAATAAATTTACTGCTAGAGCACTGCTGTTGGTAATTAGCTCTTCATTACACAATCAGGCTGATTTAGAGAGACTCTCATATGATTTGCTCAGCAAATGAAGCAATATAATTACACCTCACTTGAAATCAACAAATTAGACTGTTGCTTGCAATTGGCTGTATTATGGACTATTATTACCCTAGCCCGAGCACTTAAGTAAAGTAAGTCTAATTAAAGCACTGAATATTTCTGGATGGGCAAGATCAGATGTGTGATGGTCACAGTTTTTAGAATTCAAAAAGGAGCTAAGATTTATCTGTTATATTTTATATTAAGCTCAACCTCTAGCTATTGGAGGGTTTCATGGTAGCAATCAGGGAACTAAAAAGAAACATGTTTACTATAAAGCAATTTTTTTGTATAGGCTTTAAGAGTTGGTTAATTATGATATTTAATTTAATCCCATACTATGTGCCAAGGACTGGGAAGGTGCTGGGTTAATTACAAGAAAATCAGATCCGACAGTCCCTGTCCCATACAGGGTTCAGTGTCTAAGAAAGAAACTTGAGAAAGATTCAGAGTAGCAGAAATGAATGTCAATGAACCAAGCATTCAATCATATATGTGTCAGCAGCAGGCATTAAGCCTTCAAAGAATTTTCTTTTCATCTATGTGTCTTACCATTCTAATAATAATGGTATTTGTTAAGCCCCCACTATATACCAATAGCAGATCAGACAGTCCCTGTCTCACAAGGGGGTATTTAATCTCCATTTTTTAGAGGAGCAAACAGAGGCATGAAGAAATGAAATGACTTACCCAAGATCACAGCAGGCAAGTGGCAGAGCCAGGATTTCAACCCAGATCTCCTGACTCCAAATCCTGAGCTCTCTCCCCTAGGCCACAAAGTTTGCCTTTTCTTTGGGTATATGTTGCTGTATTCCCAGCCCACCAATGGAATGCCAATTAAACGGCTTAAATTGACAGGTGTGTACTGAACTAGGAAAAAAAAAAATCAATGACAATGATATTTATTGAGAGCTTGTTATGTGCAGAACACTGTACTAAATGCTTGGGAGAGAGCAATACCACGAAATTGGCAGACACATTCCCTGCCCACAGTGAGCTTACAGTCTGGAGGAGAAGATAGATATTAATAAAAATTAATAATTTATAATGTAAAATTTAAAGATGTGTACCTAAGTTCAGTGAGGTTTTGAGCGGGGCGGCTATCAGGTGTCCCAAGGTCACAGATTTAAGTGCATAGATAACACAGAGGTGGAGGTAGCCAAGGAAAGGTGGGATTAATTAGGGAAGGCTTCTTGGAGGAGATGTGACCTTGGCCTCTTCTGGGTTGAAGAGAGATTCAGCATATAGGCCAACGTCAGTTGGTCTCAGAGAACATTTGCTATCCCCATCCCCCCATGCCCTACCTCCTTCATCTCCCCATGGCAGCACTTGTATAGATTTGTACAGATTTATCACTCTATTTTACTTGTACATATTAATCCCCATTTTACAGATGAGGTGACAGGAAGTTAAGTGACTTGCCTATGATCACACATCAGACAAGTGGCAGAGCTGGGATTAGAACACATATCCTCTCACTCCCAAGCCCCTGCTCTTGCCATTAGGCCATACTGCTTCTAAATTGGATCAAAGATGGACACCCCATTTTTGTTTTGTTGCCCAGAATTGTGTACTCGTTATAAAATGTGCAATAAAGTAAAATTAACATGCTGATATCGAGTCAGAGAAGACCCAAAATTGGGTGTCAATTCCACATCAGTTGACGTAAAATGGCCACGTGATGAAATCTCCACACCCCCCATGGCTTTCCGCCTTTTCCCACTCCTCCTTCTGCTCCTTCCCGAGCTCTGCCTCCAAAAGAAGCAGCAGAGCCTAGGGGAAAGAGCACTGGCCTGTAAGTCAGAGGGCCTGGGTTCTAATCCCAGCTCTGCCAATTGATTGCTGTGTGATCTTGGGCAAGTCACAACTTCACTGTGCCTCAGATCATCTGCAAAATGAGGATTAAATCCTCCTCCTCCCTCCAATTAAGACTGTGAACCCCGTGTAGGGCAGCAACTGTGTCCAACATGATAAGCTTGTATCTATCCAAATGCTTAGGACAGTGTTTGACACATTCATTCATTCAATTGTATTTACTGAGCACTTACTATGTGCAGAGCACTGTACTAAGTGCTTGGAAAGTACAATTCAGCAACAAATAGAGACAATCCCTGGCCTCAACAGGCTCACAGTCTAGAAGGGGGGAGACAAGCATTGAAACAAGTAAACAGGCAGCAATAGCATCAGTATAAATAGAATTATAGATATATACAGATCATTAATATAAACAGAATTACAAATACATACATATATACACAAGTGCTGTGGGGGGGTACAACAAAGGGAGCAATTCAGGGGAATGAGGAAGGGAAGAGGAATAGAGGAAAATGCGGGCTTATTCTGGGAGTATGGGACACATAATAAGCACTTAAATATCACTAGAAAAAGAAACCCAACCATCTATAAACTTTTCGCCTTGCAGTTTTTAATATTGCTTCTCCACTTTTCTGTCACTATTGTGCTCACAATCCCAGAATTAATGCCCTAAAGGAGGAAGACTATTCTAAAGACACAATTTAGCTTAGTGGATAGAGCACGGACCTGGGATTCAGAAAGACCTAAATTCTCATCCCAATTCCACCACTTATTTGCTGTGTGAACTTGGGCAAGTCACTTCATTCTCTGGGCCTCAGTTACCTCATCTGTAAAATGGGGTTTAAGACTGTGAGCCCCCTGTGGGACAACCTGATCACCTTGTAACCTCCCCAGCACTTAGAACAGTGCTTTGCACATAGTAAGTGCTTAATAAATGCCATTATTATTATTATTATTATTATTATAAGGACTGTGTCCAGCTTGATTAGCTTGGATCTACTCCAGAGCTTATACGGTGCCTGACATACAGTAATCACTAAGCAAGGTTAATGAAAATCTGGAATTTTTCATGGTGCTTAGCCGTTGCCTTGAAAATCTATTCATTTCCAAATAGTTTTGCAAATTCAAGGACACACACTAAACTATGCAAATGTATGTGGGCATACGACTTGGTGTTTTGTCTTTTTCATTTGAAATAAATTTCATACTTAAAGCAATTAATTACACCTGTCCTCTAAGCTATTCATTTTTCAACAGTGGATGTTCCAAAATTGGGAAGTTAAAAAAAAAAAAACCACACACAAAAAACCCAAATGATGTTCAATGAAATTATACATTATTCCTCCCACCAAAGGAAGCAGCATTTATAACTTTCATATGTCAGTCCCTTTGTTACAAAACAATAAAGGAAGAGTACAAAATGTCTGAATAACTTAATCAGGTCCTGCATTATAACAAATAATTGGGATGGATTGTTGCTTTTACTGAAGAAGGATGAGACATGCTATTTATTTAGGAAAATGTCTGAATTATTTTTCCAGTTTCTAATAACTTATTGTATTTCCAATGAGATATCCTTAGCTTATTTTTTGGCTATTAAAAAAGATTTTACATTTTAATTGAAACTGTGTGCAGTACAGTCACAATCCCTGCCACAAGACACTTACAAGGATTCTTTAGTTTGAGTATTTTTTAATGAAGAATAGTTGAGCATCATCATATCCCATATCAGGTACCAACATAATCCAAGTTTAATATTCACTGATTTGACCAGTGGTAAAATTATCATTCAGTCACTTTTTTCCTGTGTATGCTGACATAATCTTGTTTTGTTTTAGTCTTCCATTTGAAGTTTCCTTGTGACCTCACGTAGGTTAGATCCAGCTATTAACTATTTGTACATACCCATTCTAAAAATTAAGATTGAAAACTTTCCCTCTGCCTTTTTTCCCCCCTTTTCTCCTCCTCTTCCAGCTTGCACTACTCAGCTCACTCTCCCCATTCCTCCCAAGTTACCTTTTGAGCTACTTCAGTCTTGACTCTCCCTCCCTTCCTCAAGCTGTTCCACTGACTTGGGACTCCCCGCCAAATTCACCAAACCCCAGCTCTATCTATATGTCAAGTCTACCTCCTCCAACATACCATCCCTGATTAAATCCCAGCATCCCAAGTCATATGGCAGGGAATGTCTGTTATATTGTTGTGTTGTACTCTCCCAAGTGCTTAGTAGAGTGCTCTGCACACAGTGAACTCAATAAATACAATTCATTAACCCAGCCAGTTTGGGCATTAATGTACTTGCCTATACCCTTCTCACCACCTCTGCATATATGTTTAACTTTACATTCAGTAATTTACTTTGATTACATTATTTGTCTCTTCCCCAAGAGCATAAGCTCCTAAGGGAATGTGTTTTATACTATGCAAGTGCACAGTGAACCAAGTGGACAATCGATAAATGCTAAGACAGCATATATTACTACCCCCACTATCTCCCCTCCACTCCAAAGAATTGTGGTGTCTGAAACCTCACACCTGCCCCCAAATATAGTGAGTCCCAGTTGTGAGAAAGAAGAAACAGGTGGGATTCAGAGGAGAGAGCGAGAGCATGTTTCATCATACTGTTGGAATGACATCAACTGTTTGCTCTCCAATGGCTTCTTCCACACTGCTTTCAAACATGCCCATATTTCCCCTATCCTGAAAAAATCCTTCCTTTACCCACGGGTCTCTCCAGCTATTGCCCCATCTCGCTCCTACCATTCTTCTCCAAACTCCTTGAGTGATTTGTCTACACCCACTGTCTCAAATTCCTCTCCTCCAGTTCTCTCCTTGACCCCCTCCAATCTGGCTTCCGTCCCCTTCACTCCACAGAAACCGCCCTCTCAAAGGTCACTCACCAACGATACCCTTCTTGCTAAATCCGACCGGCTCTACTATATCCTAATCCTCCTTCACCTCTCAGCTGCCTTTGATACTGTGGACCATCCTCTTCTTCTGGAAATGTTAAACAACCTTGGCTTCTACTGACTCTGTCCTCTCCTGGTTCATTCATTCATTCAATCGTATTTATTGAGCGCTTACTATGTGCAGAGCACTGTACTAAGCACTTGGGAAGTACAAGTTGGCAATGTATAGATATGGTCCCTACCCAACAGTGGGCTCACAGTCTAGTCCTGGTTCTCCTCTTATGTCTCTGGCTGTTCATTCTCAGTCTCCCTCGTGGGCTCCTCCTCTGCTCCCCATCCCCGCTCTCCCCAGCTGTGGAGGTCCCTCAAGATTCAGTTCTGGTTCCCTTTCTACATCTACACTCAGTCCCATGGACAACTCATTTGCTTCCATGGCTTCAACTACCACCTCTATGCAGATGATACCCAAATCTCCATCTCCAGCCCTGGTCCCTTTCCCTCTCTCCAGTCTCACATTTCCTCCTGCCTTCAAGACATCCCTACTTGGTTGTCCTCCCGGCACCTCAAACTTGTCCAAAACAGAGCTCCTATCTTCCCACCCAAACCCTATCCTCCCCCTGACTTTTTAATCGCTGAAGACTATCCTCCCTGTTTTACAAGCCCATAACCTTGGTCTTATTCAAGCAGCATGGCTTAGTGAAAAAACATTGGCTTGGGAGTCAGAGGATGTGGGTTCTAATCCCAGCTCCGCCACTTGTCTGCTGTGTGACCTTGGGTAAGCCACCTAACCTCTCTGTTACTCAGTTACCTCATCTGTAAAATGGGGATTAAGACTGTGAGCCCCACGGGGGATAACCTGATTACCTTTTATCTACCCCAGCGCTTAGAACAGTGCTCAGCACATAGTAAGTGCTTAAATGCCATCACTATTATTATTATCCTTGACTTCTCTCTCTTGTTCAACTCACATATTCAATCCATCACTAAATCCTGTCAGTCCCAACTTCACAATGTCACTAAAATCCACCCTTTCCTCTCCATCCAAACTGCTACCACGTTAATACAACCACCCATCCTATCCCACCTGGAATACTGCATCCTTGCTGGTAATTTTATTTATTTGTATTGAGGTCTTTCTCCCCAGCTCCGTATTGTATGCTTGTTGTGGGCAGGGAATGTGACTGCTTAATGTTGTATTGTACTCTCCCAAGCACTTAGTACAGTGCTGTGCAAATATTAAGCGCTCAATAAATATGACAATGAACGAATGAATGAATTTCCTGCCCACAACGACCAGGTTTCAGATCAAGGGCATTGTAGCCAGTGGGTATTCAATGAAACCATTAATACTTCTCGATAAATAACAGCAGGAACCAGAGAGGCCTTGTCTCTGAAGGGTTTTAAGAGCAGTTCAAAAAGATGGAGAAAAAGCAATATTTTGACCCAATCACTTCAATTTCCAGAGCTCCCAGAAATAAATGAGTGGATGAATCTAGCAGTTGGACATAACATCTACGAGGTCACCAGAAGACTACATTGAGGAAAGATAGATAAGAGAAAGCACAGATCCAATTGAAGATAAATTTTAACTAAATCACTAATATAAAAAGATTAAAGAACTGGCAGGCTTTGCTCCTACCTTTCAGACAGATTTGAATGAGTTGCAGGGCATAATGGCCTGTGAAGAGTTATTTTCTTTGAAAGAACCTACTGCTATAATTGGCAGATATTATAATTGGGAAATATAAATATTTTTACCTGTCCATTGTATTTGTTAGCCGGCATTTATGCACTTTTCCTTAGAACTCCTGCCTCTGTGAATTTTACCCATGCTTGTGATTGAAGCTAAAAAAATAAAGAAAAAATTGCAGGACAGGTAGCACAACTGAAGCTGTTTGATATCATTCGCTATTTTCTTCAAATGGCACTACTAATTTTTCTCTCAAAAGTGATAGTAATTAAGTATTTATAATATTGAAAGTGCTGGAGGAGATACAAGATGATCAGAAGATATTGAGAAGCAACATGGCCTAGTGGAAGGAGTGACATCAGGAGATGTGATTTCTAATCCCCGCTCTACCAATTGCCTGCTGTGTGACCTTGGGCAAGTCACTTAACTTCCCTGTGCCACAGTTTGCCTATCTATAAAACTGGGGATGAGATGATGATGGCTTACTATGTGCAAAGCACTGTTCTAAGTGCTGGAGAGGTTACAACGTGATCAGGTTGTCCCACAGGGGTTCACAGTCTTAATCCCCATTGTGCAGATGAGGTAACTGAGGCCCAGAGAAGTTAAGTGATTTGCCCAAAGTTGCACAGCTGACAACTGGCAGAGCCAGGATTTGAACCCAAGACCTCTGACTCCAAAGCCCGTGCTCTTTTCATTTATTCAATCTTATTTTTTGAGCACTTACCGTGTGCAGAGCACTGTACTAAGTGCTTGGGAAGTACAAGTTGGCAACATATAGAGACGGTCCCTACCCAACAGCGGGCTCACAGTCTAGAAGGGGGAGACAGACAAGAAAACAACATATTAACAAAATAAAATAAATATAATAAATATGTACAAGTAAAATAGAGTAATAAATATGTACAAACATATATACATATATACAGGTGCGGTGGGGAGGGGAAGGAGGTAAGGCAGGGGGATGGGGAGCCACGCTGCTTCTGCTTCTGAGAGATAATGCAGAGAAGCAGCGTGGCTCAGCGGAAAGAGCATGGGCTTTGGAGTCAGAGGTCAGGGGTTCAAATCCCAGCTCCGCCACTTATCAGCTGTGTGACTTTGGGCAAGTCATTTAACTTCTCTGCGCCTCAGTTACCTCATCTGTAAAATGGGGATTAAGACTGTGAGCCCCCCATGGGACAACCTGATCACCTTGTAACCTCCCCAGCGCTTACAACAGTGCTTTGCACATAGTAAGCGCTTAATAAATGCTATCATTATTAATTGCTCTCTCTTCCTCTCTGACTGTGAAACACAGAAGGGCCAAGGATTTTGTCTGATCTGTGTATATGGCTTCTACCCCAGCGCTTAGTGCAGTGCTTGGCACAGAGTAAGCACTTAAATACTACAGTTAGTATTATTAGCTTATGCCATAATTATCATCATTATCAGAGCAGACACAGCTATCTTATCTCTATCTTACAGATGAGGCAACTGAGGCCCAGAGAAGCTAAGTGACTTCTCTAAGGACACACAGCGGTCAAGTTGCAGAGCTGAGTTTAGAACCCGGGTCTTCTGACTCTCTGTCCTGTGCACTTTCCAGTCAGTCACTATGCTTAAACACTGTTGAGCTGGGGTCAACATAGACTTGATTCAGGTAGCCCACCTGGATTATAGGACACTTTATAATCCTGTTTTTCCATTTGATAGTAAAATGTATTTTAGAATCTGTCCCACTAGATTGATAGCTCCTCAATGGCAGGAATCATGCCTATGATCTTTATTGCATGCTCATAATTATTTAGTACAATGGTATGCATACAGAAAGAGCTTAAATATCAACACTTTTAATGTTTAATATAATTAACAATTTGATAATAATACTATTAAGTTCTGAATGAGCATAACACTTCTAGACTGTGAGCCCACTGTTGGGTAGGGACTGTCTGTATATGTTGCCAACTTGTACTTCCCAAGTGCTTAGTACAGTGCTCTGCACACAGTAAGCGCTCAATAAATATGATTGATTGATTGGTAGGTATTGGGAAAAGTTCAGCAGACACAAAATATGTTTCCTGCCCAAGAGATGCTTACCATCTAATGGCATTGTTAATCAATTTTTAAACCATCAATATTCACATGCTCTTGAAAAATTTCACTGAGAACCACTGAGGAGCCAATAGACAGACATTCACATCACAAGTCCATTGTGAGATTAAGGGAGACAACTAAATTGTTACTAGGAACTACAGGATATCAGACACGAAGCCAAGGTTTAGAGGCAATTTTCCTTCAGTCCATAGGAAACAATCTTCATCCTAGCAACCTGAGTGGTTCATGCTTCAGAAAAATACAAACCAGCCTCAAAAAATGCTTCCCTCAACATTTCCCAGCAGCAAGCCACAATCCAGCTGTGAGGGGGTAAGTTGTCAGCCAGCCAATCTGTCATTCAGTATGGTTCTAGTTCAGTTGAATTCACATGGTAAAATGGAATAAGAGAAAGCTACAGTTGCTATCATCATGCGTCATGTGTTAAATGTCTGTTTTAATAACTGTAGTGTGTTAAGCTCCTACATAATGGGCCAGCACCCTACCAAGCACTGGAGTAGCTACAAGAATCAGGTAATTATATTTTCAGCTCCAAAATGGACTAAATCTAAAGGAGAGGGAGAACAGGTATTGAATCCCCATTCTACAGAAGAGGATACTGAGGCCCAGAGAAGCGTGACTTACCCAAAGTCACACAGCAGGCAAGTGGCAGAGGTGGAATTAAAACCCAGGTCCTCAGATTTCCCAAGCTCACAGTTAAGTCACAGTTTCTCTAGGCCTCAGTTTCCTCTTATGTTATTTGGGGATTCACTCATTCAATCATATTTATTGAGCGCTTACTGTGTGCAGAGCACAGTACTAAGCGCTTGGAAAGTACAATTCGGCAACATATAGAGACAGTCCCTACCTAACAACGGGCTCACAGTCTAGAAGGGGGAGACAGACAGCAAAACAGAACAAGTAGACAGGTGTCAATACCATCAAAAATAGAATTATAGATATATGCACATCATTAATAACAGAGTAATACATATGCACAAATATACACAAATGCAGAGGGGAGGGGAAGGGGGTACTGCAGAGGGAGGGAGTGGGGGCGATGGGGAGGGGTGGAGGAGGAGAGGATAAGGAGGGGCTCAGTGTGGGAAGGCCTCCTGGAGGAGGTGAGCCCTCAATAGGGCTTTGAAGGGAGGAAGAGAGCTAGCGTGGCAGATGTTTGGAGGAAGGGCATTCCAGGCCAGAGGTAGGACGTGGATCTAGGGGTCGACGGTGGGACAGGAGAGGACGGGGTACAATGAGGAGGTTAGCGGCAGAGGAGCGGAGGGTGCGGACTGGGCTGGAGAAGGAGAGAAGGGAGGTGAGGTAGGAGGGGGCAAGGGGATGGACAGCTTTGAGGTCAATAGTGAAGATTCACTAACTCTTCTTCTTCCCACTTAGAATGGAAAGCTCTCATGGAATGAGGACCAAGCCCTGTCTGATTATCTTGTAACTACTCCAGCGCTGAGCAAATACCACCGTTATTATTATTAGCTAACTTCCAATTCCTATTTGGCCAAATCAAAAATTGCATCTGGAATAAATCCATCCAGCTGTTCCCAAACTCCACGTTGGGTTTTTTTTTTTAAATCCTGCAAGAAAAAGCAACTCACTCTGTAATAGTCCTCATGGGGTCTGGTCACCACACGCATCCCTAGCAGTCATTTCATTCAGTCATATTTATTGAGTGCTTACTGTGTGCAGAGCACTGTACTAAGCACTTGAGAAGTACAAGTTGGCAACATATAGAGACGGTCCCTACCCAACAGCGGGCTCACAGTCTAGAATCTGTCACTCTGCTCTACTCTACCCCAAAATCATTAGGTGAACATTCTTTAATTCCCTAATGGTGCTCTAGCTACCACAAGTAGTGTACCCATGGGATATGACAGAGCTGAGTGGATTCTCTGGGTTAGAAACCCCATCAATGGTATTTATTGAGCACTTATTTTGTGCAGGGCATCAAAACTTGGGAGAATGAAATACAACAGAGTTGGAGGACACTTCCCCTCCTCGCAATGAGCTTACAGTTCTCTGGGGTCTTGCTCTCTTGGTTGAACACTGCGACCAGTCAATCATATCTATTGAGTGCAGAGCACTGTACTAAATGCTTGGGAGAGTACTACACAATGGAGTTTGTTAACATTCCCTGCCCAAAACCTGCTTACAATCATTCCTGTAAACAGTTGCCATTCTTTGATTGGCAGTAACCTTGGAAACACTTTTATTAAGAAGTTCTCAGGCTTTTCACTAGTAGGATAATCCCAATGTTTGAACAGGTTCCATTTTCCAAAACTTCAAAGCACTTTTATTAAGTAGTATTGAACACCTACATAGTGCTAAATGCCAAGTGCTTAGGAGAAAGTGACCAAAGGAAGACACATTCCCTGCTCTCAAGGAGCTTACCATCTAATGGGGGTGACAAGTAGACAAAAATTATTCACAAATTGTGGTAGCTGAAGGGAAAAAAAAATACTTCCCCTGTCACCCTGTTGGCTCAGGGAAGCAGCATGGCTTAGTGGATGGAGCCCAGGCCAGGGCGTCAGAAGAACCCGGGTTCTAATCCTGGCTCTGCCACTTGTCTGTTGTGTGACCCTGGGCAAGTCATTTCACTTCTGCGCTTCAGTTACCTCTTCTGTACAATGGGGATTGTGTCCAAGCTGATTAGCTTGTAAATATTCCAGAGCTTAGAAGAGTACTTGACACATAGTAAGCACCTATAAAATACCATCATCACCATCATCCAGAGCCCAGGAATTCAATTCCTAGGTCTCTCTGAGCACTGGAACCTCACAGCAGAAGCCAAGGCAGTGGTGAGGATGAGCCCTGAACAGAAAAATTCTAGACCCAAAGGCCAGAGAGGGGTAGAGCCACCTGACGACTGAATTGCCCACTATATAATAATATTAACAATAATAATGATGGTATTTGTTAAGCACTTACTATGTGCAAAGCACTGTACTTAGCGTTGGGGGATACAAGGTGATCAGGTTGTCCCATATGGGGCTCAAAATCTTAATCCCCATTTTACAGATGAGGTAACTGAGGCATGGAGAAGTCAAGTGACTTGCCCAAAGTCACACAGCTGACAAGTGGCGGAGCCGGGATTAGAACCATGACCTCTGACTCCCAAGCCTGGGCTCTTTCCACTGAGCCACACTGCTTCTCTAAATTCTCCAAATTCTTCTCCAGTTCACTGCATAACTGAATGAATGGCTACCTTAAGTTAAAGAGAGGCAAGGCAAGGAAAGGAGACAAGTGGGCCAGAGGGGCAATTAAGCAACACAATTGCAGGGTTGTCTTCCCCTACTAATTTTTTGTTAGAAGTTAATAGCTGAGCATACTGACTTCTGTTTGTAATGCTATTTAAGTATGATGGGATTGATTCTCCAACCCCCTCTCCCGCAGAGTAGGTGGCTCAAACTAAGTCTGGTGTGTGTAAAATTAATTAGATGTCCAACATGAGATACAAGCCACTTCATCATAGATTTTTCCGTCAACATAATTGTTTTATTACCAGGACAAGCACATCCCGACTAATGGACTTTACAGGAATTCCAAAACGGACTCAAGAGGCGATGGAATCAACCAGTACGGCAAACAGGAGAGTCAGCCATTCCCAGCAAAACAGAAGAAATGAAGAATTTAGGATTGGCTCCCATTTGCTCTAGCTACCTTGTGTACGCAGGAGATTGCTTGTTCAAGGTGTTCATAACCAACAGAGAAATTACTATTTTTTTCCAGAGAAACCTAGGGCTCACGGGGCCAAAAAAAAGATTCATATTTCACCTGTGGCTCACACAAAATTGAGGAGGCTAAATTCCAAGTCTGTTGCAAAATGGACTTTATGCCACTTCATAGATTCCCTAAAGATGAAGAGAGAATGTGGGGTTTTGAGGATACACGAATGCAGTGATGTTAGAACCTAAAATTCCTGTGCTAGCTCAAACCACTTCCTCTGAGTTTAAAAGCTGAAGCATTGTCTATTTCAGCAGCATGGCTTCCCATTGCATGAGCAGTCTCTGTTTGATCTGTTGCGTGACCTTGGGGAAATCACAACCTCTTTTAAACTGCACTTAAACACGAATGCAGTGATGTTAGAACCCCGATCACCAGGTTACCCCCGCTCATTTGAAGTTCCAGAATCTTCCTCTGCCCCAACAGGTGAGCAGTCGGGAGCCACAGATTGCTACCTTTGGACTTGGAAGATAATCTGATTTCTTTCTTTCACACGTTACTGTCATGCAATAAACTGCCTTTTGCACGCTGTAGAGAGATGAAATTTTGGGGTGGATATAGGAGGGGGATACCCACTCAAAGCAACACGTTGAGGGAAGGAGTCATGGACCTTAATAAGCAGCTTGGCTTAGTGGGCAGAGCAGAGAACTGTGAGTCAGAAAACCTGGGACCTAATCCTGGTTCCGCTACCTGCCTGCTATGTAACCTTGGGCAAGCTAAATTTTTCTGTGCCTCAGTTTCCTTATCTGTAAAATGGGGATACTATACCTGTTCTCCCTCTAATTTAGACCTGAACATCTTATATAATAATGATGATAATAATAATGATGATATTTGTTAAGCACTTCCTATGTGCAAAGCACTGTTCTAAGCACTGGGGAGGTTACAAGGTGATCAGGTTGTCCCACTGGGGGCTCACAGTTTTAATCCCCACTTTACAGATGAGATAACTGAGGCGCAGAGAAGTAAAGTGACTTGCCCAAAGTCACACAGCTGACAGTTGACGGAGCTAGGATTTGAACCCATGACCACTGACTCCAAAGCCCGTGCTCCTTCCGCTGAGCCACACTCCTTCTCTAACCCAAAGCTTAGCTCATAGTAAGCACGTAACAAGTGCCACTATTAAAAGTATTACTCTTCTTATATGGACACTCTGAGAATCCATTAGCAGGTTCAAGGGCTATTTCTCAAACTGAGTGGATTAAGAACCTAAAGTGATATCTACAATCATCGTGACACCACTTCAACTTCATTTCCAGGAAGGAAATAAGCCAACTGAGCAAGTAAAAAGCGAAACATAAAAAAAACCCCCGGACAAATGTATTTACCATCATTTGGAACAGGATGCTTGAAAAGTCTTCCTTTATTTCTTCTTTAAAGCAGTTTCTTTTCTGTATAGGACATTATACTTTGTCCCTCAATTCTCTGCTTTCCCACTGTAAATGGTAAGGAACATATTGTACAAATGGCAATTAAGTTTTTAAAGCTGTAAGTACTTAGTTTTTCTTGTTCTGAAATTCCATTAAAATGGATTGCTTATGCTAATTGAAGTACGTTAGGATGCAGTCCTTTTTTTTCCTCCTCTGTCCAAGTGGGTACCCTGACATTCTGATAATAATAATAATGATGGCATTTGTTAAGCGCTTACTATGTGCAAAGCACTGTACTAAGCACTGAGGAGGATATAAGGTGATCAGGTTGTTCCACATGGGGCTCATAGTCTTAATCCCCATTGTACAGATGAGGTAACTGAGGCCCAGAGAAGTTAAATGACTTGCCCAAAGTCACACAGCTGACAATTGGTGGAGCTGGGATTCGAACCTATGACCTCTGACTCACAAGCCCATGCTCTTTCCACTGAGCCACGCTGCTTCTGCTGAAGGCTATCTTTGCTAAGATGGCATCACAAAGAAGAGCTGCACACAAACACCAAGTTAAATTCGAACAGTGGGGAAGGAGTCCTCTTCTGATTTGAGTTCCTCCTGAACCAGAGCTGATACAGGAATTGAAGACAGAGGGCAGAGATGATCCATTTTACATTTTACCATTAACCCTGAAATTTTTTGTGTGCAAATGAAACTACCTACACTCAGTTCTTTGATAATAGGGAGGGTGACATTCTTCAAGAACCTGGTTTTAAGGGAAAAAAAAACATTATAATGAAGTGATTTCATGGAAATTAAAGGGCTAGGGTATTAAAATACGATCACGGTACATTTTTCAAGATAAATTCTTATCTTATTGTTATGTGTGCCAGCAGCATGTTACTTTACACTCTTACCACTCGTTTTACAGTTTTAAATACTATAAAGTTGCAAAACACAAAGAAAAAAAATGCTTCATGCTCCTGTTAATCAAGGCTAACACCCGAAAAGACCCACAGTATCACACTTTCACGAAATTTCTGCTAATAACAAGTGCCTATGTGCGAAACACTCTATTAAGTTTTGGGGTAGATATAAGAAAATCAAGGCAAACAGTTCCTATCCCTCATTGGACTTGCAGTCTAAGGAGGAGTGAGAGTGGCATTTAATCCCCATTTTACAGTTGAGGAACTTGAGGCACAGAGACTTGCCCAAGGTCACACAGCAAACAAGTGGCAGAGGTCAGGATTAGAATCCATGCCTCCAGACCCCTAAATACCATGCCCTTTCCACTAGCAAACACTGCATCTGTTTTCATTAACTTGTGGATTGTGTTAAACCAAACAGGCTTGTTTTGTGGGAAGAATGGTACCTGATTCTTCCAATCTTGTTCTACCCAAACACATATTGTAGTAAAACTGACTGTATTCATTTTATTTTAGCCCATAATATGAATTACAGTCCATTGAAAAATCTGGCGATATGGGTGGATTCTAAATCAATAGATCCTCCTAAAGGGTGGTTACTGTTTAATAGAGCTGTGAGATTTTAGAAATTGAAGAAACACCTAGACTAGGGATAAGTATGAAGAGCTACCTTGGTTACAAACTAAATGATAAGCTTCAGGTAAAAAAAGAAAGTTTAACTGTGATATACTAAAGAAGCTCAAAGTCATAAAGCTTGATATCTAGACAATGAAAAAAACGTTTTTCCACCTAATTACCCTTCCATCCTCTGACACAAAATGAATCAAGTGGTATATTACAAAACACCTCCAAAAATCCACTTTGGAAGACCACTGTTCCTTCCCAAAAGGGTAAGTGGATATTTACTTAGTAATGCTCTGGTAGAAAGTGCACAGCTTGGGTTTTCTTCCCAGAGAAGCTGTCACTAGCATTTAAAGCTTCTGTCCCATTCAGTTGACTTAGGAACCTCTTAAAAAGTAGAAATGAATTGCTTTATGGCCAGAAAAGAAGCATGGGATATGCTTCGGTAAGTGATTCAAAATAAGAAACGCGTACTAAAAGTCTTTGAGATAAGATGTTTTCCAAACCGGGGCGGGGGGGGGGGGGGGGGGGGGGGGAGGCAGCTTTCAGTGAATAAGAGCCCCAATACAAAAACTAAATCTACCATTATTGATCTTGCCATTAGAATCAAGGGTTTTGAGTCTAATTCTGTGTCAGGCTGCAATATTAACTATGCGAGTCAAATTTTCCAACAGATTCAAATCCAATGGTATTTATTGAGTGTTTAATGTGTGCCGAGCACTTTAAGTTCTAGGGAAAGTGAAGTAGAACAAATAGATGTGATCCCTGCCCACAAGACACATATAGTCTAGTTGAGCAGGCTGACTTTAAATTAGATCAGGGACATGGGAATTAGTAGGATATAAGAATATTTACATAAGTATTGTGGAGGTAGGGTTATGATAATAGTGATGGCATTTGTTAAGCACTTTACTATGTGCCAAGCACTGTTCTAAGCATTGGGGAGGATATAAGGTTGATCAGGTTGTCCCAAGTGGGGCTCATAGTCTTAATCCCCATTTTACAGATGCGGTAACTGAAGCACAGAGAACTTAGGTGACTTGCCCAAAGTCACACAGCTGACAAGCGGCAGAGCTGGGATTTGAACCCATGACCTCTGACTCCCAAGCCTGTGCTCTTTCCACTGAGCCCACCAGAGTGCTTAGAATTCACATATTTTAAGAGCTCCTTAGAATGCCTCTCCTTCACAGAAATAGCTAGGCAACTCTAAAATTCCCACTTAGGTCTGAAAAGTTGATGAAACACCTGACTAGTGATTTCTTATTACAAAATCCAGAAAGTCTGACACCGTATTGTCTCTGAGCCCTATCAAGATGATAAAGAAGGAAAACGTTTCTTCAGGGAAGAAGCGGAAATAGGGCAACTTCCGATCCAAATGATTCTGCTCCATCTCCCAGGAGCACACACGGCAATAAACAAATGTTCCTAAGTGTTTTTGGGGAGGTGTTTCTGTATAAGCATCCATCAGCATAAACACATCCAGACACCACGGAAAATGGATGGTAGTGGCAACTTGACCTTCGTTTCTGCACCGAAGAGAAAGTGCGGAGAAGCTGAATGCCATTAGCTAGCAACAGTCATCAGAAACACAGGCTGTCAAATTATCTACTGCAATGTTCCCCACAAGCAGGTGTCAAGATTAAGTGAATGCAGATGAATTGTGGCTTTTTCATGGGAAGATATAAGGCTTATCTCGGTTTTCTGACAGGACCAGTACATAACAAAGCCCTAATGGAAGCTGAAATTGTCTTCAATTGTCCTCCGTGCCTAGAGGGAAGGTCAGCCTAGCTTTTTAAGCTCCTAAAATGTCTCTGATTTTTGTCAGGGTTACTAAATTAATAGGCTTTCACGAAACCTTTGTCCCTACTTTAAAGTGAAAGTGTGGAACCACGTGCTGGCTGTATACATCAGTGGGTTTTTTTCCTTCTAAAATTAGCTCTGCTTGAGATGAATATGCACTTTCTGTGCTAGACAGAGATCTTAGAGAGAACCAAACCCTAGATTTGAAGAAGTAGGAGGTAAGGAGACCATTAAGAGGAATTTAGGGAAAAATGGGAAAGGACCCTTGTTTGGGAAAAGGTGATCTTTTTCTTCCCTGCTATTTTCTCTCATAAACTAACCTTTCCCTTGAAGTTTCCCTGTCGCTTTCCTTCCAATCCCAGAATTCTTTCCATCCCCATATGCTTTCATTATTTCTGACCAATGGGCTATCCGTCTCCATCTGTAACTGGATTCCAGGAATAATTAGCTCAGAAATCTGTTTCTCCAGTGACACCAAGCTGGGCAATCTGTACAGAGAGTAGTTGACCATAGTGGTCCAGGGCTGAGAACTCGTGATTGCATTTTGCTATGGGGCATCTCAAGTTACTTTCAATGGAGTCCAGAGGTCTCTCAAGACAAAAGGTTAGAATGGCACAGGGCCTAGAGGGAAGAATCCAGGAGTCAGAGGGTCATGCATTCTCATCCTGGTTCTGCCACTTGTCTGCTACGTGACCTTGGGCAAGTCACTTTACTGCTCCATGCCTCATTTTCCTCATCAATAAAATGGGGACTGTGAGCACCAAGTGGGACAGGGACTATGTCTAACCCAATTTGCTTGTATCTACTCCAGTGCTTAGAACAGTGTCTGGTGCATACTAAGTCCTTAAATACAATTATTATTATTTTATTATTATTAATGGAGAAACACTAATCTTTTCCTCATTTTCATATAGGTGGAGGTGCCAATTCATTCAATCGTATTTATTGAGCGCTTACTGTTACCAGTGATTTAGCCTATCCTTTGCACCAGGGGTATTCTCCCCTAAGATCGATCTCTCTCTCTCTCTCTCTCTCTCTCTCTTTGGTAGGCCAGGTTCACGTAGCTTTCAGTTTTCAAGGATCTGCCCTGTGACATGCTGGGAAACCCCATGTCTACTAGGAAAAGATAATCATCCCTTTTCCATTAATAAAAGAACAAAACTAATGCCTTTCCTGGGTCAGATCTTGAGTTCATTTGGTTCAGTCTTCTACCCCTTCCGAGGACATTAAAAGGTGCTTGGAGGAGGGTGTGGTTGGTGGATTCCCTTATATTCAAATTATTCTTGAACCTATATTTTTTGTCATCAAATTTGTTTTTAAATGGTACTTCATTCATTCAATTGTATTTATTGAGCGTTTACTGTGTGCAGAGCACTGTACTAAGCTCTTGGGAACTACGAGTTGGCAACATATAGAGACAGTCCCTACCCAACAATGGGCTCACAGTCTAGAAGGGGGAGACAGACAACAAAACAAAACATGTGGACAGGTGTCAAGTCATCACTTACTATGTACCAGGCACTGTGCTAAGTTCTGGGGTAGATATAAGATAATCAGTTTGGAAACAGTCCATATCCCATATGGGGCTCACAGTACTAATCCCTGTTTTACAGATGAGGTAACTGAGGCACAGGGAAGATAAGTGACTTGCTAAAAGGTCACACAGCACACCAGTGGCAGAGCTGGGACTAGAACCCAGGTCCTCTGACTTATAGACCCGTGTCCTTTCAAATCACATTACTTCTCTCTATATTCAAATTCCACATGTTCATCACCCGACAGACAGTCAATTCCATCTCTTCAGCTGCAAAGATTTCCTTTTCATTATTTGTTTCACTCCTCTTTGCCTTACCTCTTGTAAAATATACCTTTTACCGCATTCAAAACCTAACATCCATCACTTTCCAGAATAATCCTTATATAGCTTTTCATCCCCTTTGACACCTGTCTACATTATCCTAATCTTTTTGTTTTCCAGTTTCTAAGATTCCAAACTCCATGAGGGCAGTGAACCAGAATATTGGGCCAATCAGATCCAGAGTAATATAATGAAAAGACAAAAAATAAAATAAAAGCCAGCTTTCACAATGCAATATGTTGGCTTCTACCCTTCAAGATTTAAATATTTTATACTCAGGTTTGCCTGCAGTCATTTTTACCTTTTTTTCTTTTTTCCTTTCCTGAATCACATTTACACCCAACTGGGCTGGATCATGAGCACAGTTGAGGCCCAATAGGTACTTTTAAACTTATTTAAACTTGTTTAAAAGTTCAATAAGTTCTTTAAAACAAAAGAAACAGACGTTGAAGTTTATATCAATAATTTCTTCTCATTTATCTTGCACTTTCTCATACTAGTAGCACAAGTCAACCTTGGTTGCTGGAGGATCTTTGTCAACTGGAAAATGCTCCTTCTAGCCCTCTCTTTTTCTTTCCAGTCACCTCTTCCCTGTAATGAGAATAATTTTGCTTGGGATTGGCTGTAGCCATTTTGAAGCCAGCCACCCACCTGACCAATCAAGCACAAATCACAAGGCCCATGGGTCTCACTCATTTGTCCTGTCTGGCAGTTATGCTGTTGGTAATGCACCTCTCATCCCTGGGTTCAATGAATAGCCAAAATTACAAATAATCATTTCCAAGGAACAGGAGGTCATAAATATAAATAATCTTAATGGAACGATAGATGGGAGAGCAGAGCGGAGGGGTAGTGAAACAGACATTAATTTCCACTCCCCTCTGATCCATAATTGGGAAAGGCTCACGCAAACTGTGGTAAGGCCTCGGATGGTGGGCGTGGAATTCTGTGACTAGAAAAGAATAATTTTATTTGTACCTTCTCTCAAAGGTATCAACATGAGTCACTGTACAATAGCTTATCAACAGCCATTGAGGTAATTACCAATAATCAGCGATCCATTTATATTTAAACCAAAGGACTCAACAGTAGCTTTACTGATAGGTTTGACCTACTGACACACACCTCCTGAATCACATTTACACCAAACTGGGCTGGATCATGAACACAGTTCATGGTCAAACATGGTCAAACATGGTCAAACATGTACAATAGCTTATTAATCCTTAGACCATTCCATTGAGGTAATTACCAATAATCGGTGACCCACTTGTATTTAAACCAAGGGACTCAGGAGTAACTTTTCTGGTAGGTTTGACCTACTGATTCTGGGCAAAAGTTACTTTGGAAGTTCTATAATTTTTTTCCATTTTCCTATAAGTGGAATCAAATATCAATCAGTTCATGTTTTTCATATATTTGGAATTTCGAGAAGGGACCACAAGGGATTATCAAAAGAAATTTTAACTCCAGCCACTTGCCACAAATTAAATGGGAGCCAACCTCACCCACATTAAGTAGTGGCCTGAGTGTGTGTAGTTAATTTCTTACCATCACGTCCCATGGAATTGATCAATAATACTGACTGAACTTTGTAGCAATCACTCAGAAGCGTATAGTAGAATTAGTAGAAGCATTCATTCAATCGTATTTATTGAGCCCTAACTGTATGCAGAGCACTGGACTAAGCGCTTGGGAAGTACAAGTTGGCAACGCATAGAGACGGTCCCTACCCAACAACAGGCTCACAGTCTTGAAGGGGGAGACAAACAACAAAACATGTGGACACGTGTCAAAATCATCAGAACAAATAGAATTAAAGCTATATGCACATCATTAACAAAATAAATAGAATAGTAAATATGTACAAGTAAAATAGAGTAATAAATCCGTACAAATATATATACAAGTGCTGTGAGGAGGGGAAGGTGGTAGGGTGGGAGGGATGGGGAGGAGGAGAACTCAATCCCTGTCCCTGAGTTTACAGTCTAGAGGTGGAAGGAACATAATTTAAAGCCAATTGCATCAATCAGTAGGATTGCCTGTTTTCAAGGTGTAAGGGCCAGTGACCTTTCCCTCTTCCCTTTCTTCTCCCCCAACTGTCTTTGAGGATGTTCCTTGGGGCTTGAGGCAGACAGATATGTTTGCTAAGGTGAATACAATAGCTGGAGTCGGGGCCAGGGATTAATTCCTCCACATTCAAGGCACCAGTACCCTCTTAATAGTAACAACTGTGGTACTTGCTAAACACTTACTATGTGCCTGCCACTGTAATAAACGCTGGGGTAGATACAAGGTAATTGGGTTGGGCACAGTCCCTGTCCCACAGAGTGTTCACAGTCTTAATCCCGTCTTTATAGATGAGGTCACTGAGGTCCAAAGAAATCAATTGACTTGCACAAGGTCATCCAGTAGACAAGTGGCAGAGCTGGGATTAGAACCCAGGTCCTTGCTCTATCCATTAGGACATACTGCTTCCCTGTTCACATGTGTCCCTCTAATGCCAGGTTTACGGCCATGACCGGCTGAACAAAAGTGGAAACAGCACTGGAGAGGGGAGCAACCAGGAGATGGGTTGGTGATGAGAAGCACGGAGATCTAGTGGAAAGAGCATGGCCCTAGATATTGGGAGATCTGGGTTCCAATCCTGGCTTTGCCATCCCATGTTGTGTGACCTCACACAAGTCATTTAACTTCTCTGTGCCTCCATTATCTCAGCTATAAAATGGGGATAAAGTACCTGTTCTCCCTTCCCTAAATACCAAATGTGGGATGAGGATTGTATCCAAACTGATTACCTTGTATCTACTCCAAAGTTTAGTAAAGTACGTGGCACAAAGTGCTTAAATATCACATATGCCTTCCCCCAACAAGCTGAGGTAATAATAATAATTATGGTATTTGTTAAGCACTATGTGCCAGGAATTGTTCTTAGCACTAGAGTAGAGATGAGATAATCAGGTTGGACACAGTCCCTGTCCCACGCAGTCTTAATCCCCATTTTACAGATGAGAGAACTGAGGGCCAGAGAAGTGAAGTAATTTGCCTAACGTCAAACAGCAGGCAAGTGGAGGAGCCGGGTTTAGAACCTATGACCTTCTGACTCTAGGGCCCCTATGCCATGCTGCTTCTGAGCTCCCAGATAGACACATACAACAATAGGGAGGAAGATCCAGTGGCATCAGCAGAGATCTGATCACTTGAACCCCAACAGCTAAATGCTTAGTACAGGGCTCTGCACACAGTGAGTGCTGAAGAAATACAATTATCAATGGGGAATGACTGACCATGACACATGGTGAGCCTCTTAGGACTCAGAAAAGCCTGAGCAAGTAGTGAATTCCATATAGGGAATATCTCAGTCCAGGAATTCCAGGAAGCAACAGCAGAGAGGAACATCAGCAAATGTTTGAAGTTCCTGAAGAAATCCTCACACCACATTCTGTTTTAGGATTGATGAGGGTTTTGATATAGAGAATGAGAAAAGGGTCCAGAAAAGAATAACTCAAGGCTTGAGGTTGGCTGCATAGAATTTATAAAGAGGGATTAAAGGGCATGAGTTTGTCTAACTCTATTGAGAGAGAATTTTGTCTTGAAATAGTGAAGGATTATTTAAGGAGAAAAAGCCCAGCTGATTTCCATCTTGCAGTGCTCCTGACCAGAAAGCCTTCTGGGCATGAGGGAAGAATGCTGAGCACAGTACCTGGCACATAGTAAGCTTTTAACAAATACCACGGTTATTGCTATTATTCAGAACAACCCTCAGCTGACCAGGCCAAGGCACCTGTATGACTCTTTCAACCTCCTTGTTATTAGTGCTTTGCACATAGTAAGCGCTTAACAAATGCGATTATTACTATTATTATTATATTATCTAACAGAGGGTTTGTGCAGTCAGTCTTGCAATAAGATGACTAGATTCTGGTCATAATAATCCCTTCTGGTCCTCTGATTCCACATTTGAAAAGCACAAAACACAGTTTCACCCCATCAGCTTGGGAGCATCAGTTTCAATTCATTTCTTATGTAGTGCTAGTGAAAGAGTGAAGATGACCCAACATGGGAGGAAATGGCCACAGAGCCAATCATATTTTGCTCTAATGCACCCCCATTTTGTGGGTTGAAACCACTTTCATATTCCTCATATTTACTGTAAGAATCTAAGCCATCACATCATATTGCATCACGGGGTTCCTATTAGCAGACGTTTTACCCCAAACCTGTTTGTTTCTCGGTTGTTAGCACTTCACGATTCCTCTTGAAAGCTCTGGAGACTTCCATTTCGTTTGGTCAAGATACCATCAGCTCAAGGCTGGTATGGCACATATGCCACTATCTCTGAGGTCCGCAGATGCAGTCGAGTAAACTTTGACTGCAGTTATTGACTTCAGGGACCAGATAAGGGAGTGGTACCCATCCACACTCCTGAATTAAGACTAGGTGGAGCAGAGCAAGTACCCCCAAGTGGAAAATTACTGCAGTTGGCCAGACACCCCTAAATAAATCGGTACATTTTACCAGGACTGGACCTCTTTTAGCCCATCTAAACCCCTCCTCTAGAGCGTGGAATATTGCATAGCTGGGACAGCTTGTTTGTGCCGATAAACCAGAGGCAGAAAGAGCTAATTAATTGGCACTATTGCCTAAAGAACTGCGGTCTTGATAAAATTAAATGAGAACAAAATAGTGGAGATTTCCAAAGAGTAAAACAAGAGACTATCATCAGGGAGGAGAAGCAGTTTTCATCCCTGAGGATTTTATGTGAGTTCCCAAATTTCTAATATTCTCCTACCATGTTACTTTACCACATTCATCTGTGTGTTCTTCCATGTGCTTAGTACAATGCTCTGTGCCCATTAAGTGCTCGAAAATCGATTGATTTTAAAAATGACCTAAGACACCACCTCCTCCATCAAGTCCTCCAGATTCGATCCTTCTATTTTTGGCCATTCCAAATGATGATGCTTGTGGTATTTGTTAAGCACTGCACTAAGCGCTGGAGTAGATAGAAGGTAATCATCACTGTTGACAACACTGCTATCCTCCCTGTTTCACAAGCCCATAACTTTGGTATTATCCTGAACTCATCCCTCTCATTCGACCCACACGTTCAATCTGTTATGAAATCCTGTTGATTCTAACTTCATAACATGTTTAGAATCTGCCCTTACCTCTCCATCCAAATGGCTCTTGTACTGACTCAAGTACTGTGTCTCGCCTCGAATACTATGTCAAACTCCTTGCATCTTGCTTCTTCCTTTTTCTGAAAAATCAGCCAATCCATATCTCCACACTCCTCCAAATCCTCCAACGGGTGCCCATTCACCAACTCCTTATCTTATAGGCACTCCATCAATTCTCTCCCTACTACCTTACTTCATTAATCTCCTATGACAACCAACCTACATATGCTGCTTTAAACCAACCTAATCTCTCTATCTTAATCTTATTTATGCCCCCCTCAAATCTCTTGTTCATTTCTTCCCTGGGACCTGGAACTCCCTCCCCCTCATAATCAACCTTCCACCACTCTCCTCACCTTCAAAACCCTCTTAAAATTACATCTCCTCCAAGAGGTCTTCTATAAACCTTCATGTTTTCCTTCTACAAACCCCTACATCACCTATGCACTTAGCCATGAACTTCTTAAAAACCCTTCGATACTCACTCCAACCGCATGGCACTCCTTACGTATCCTTGTAGTAGTTAGTCTTGTTTTTTCTTATGCCTTTGAGTCGTTTCCTACTCAGAGTGATGAGATGGACACAAAAAGAAGCAGCCTGGCTCGGTGGAAAGAGCACGGGCTTTGGAGTCAGAGGTCATGCGTTCAAATCCTCACTCTTCGAATTGTCAGTTCGGTAAGTCACTTAACTTCTTTGTGCCTCAGTTTCCTCATCTGTAAAATGGGGATAAAGACTGTGAGCCCCCCCAGGGGACAACCGGATCACCATGAAACCTCCCCAGTGCTTAGAACAGTGCTTTGCGCATAGTAAGTGCTTAATAAATGCCATTACTATTATCATTATTATTATCTCTCCCAGGATGTCCCACTCTCCATCTGCAATCATTCTGGTAGTGGATCTGTAGAGTTTCCTTGGTAAAAATACAGATGTCTATATATTTATAAATTTATTTTGTTAATGATGTGCATACAGCTATATTTTTATGGCATTTATTAAGCACTTACTATGTGCAAAGCACTGTTCTAACCACTGGGGAGGTTACAAGGTGATCAGGTTGTCCCACGGGGGGCTCACAGTCAATCCCCATTTTACAGATGAGGTAACTGAGGCTAGGAGAAGTTAAATGACTTGCCCAAAGTCACACAGCCGACTGTTGGTGGAGCCAGGATTTGAACCCATGACCTCTGACTCCAAAGCCCATGCTCTTTCCACTGAGCCATGCTGCCTCTCTATTTATTCTGATGGTTTTGACACCTGTCTACATGTTTTGTTGTCTTTCTCCCCCTTCTAGACTGTGAGCCCGTTGTTGGGTAGGGACTGTCCCTATATGTGGCCGACTTGTACTTCCCAAGCACATAGTCCAGTGCTCTGCACACAGTAGGCGCTCTATAAATATGATTGAATGGATGAATGAAAAATTTCCTCGGCCTGTCATTTATTTTAACATCTGTCTCCTCCTAATGGGCAGGGATGACATCTACCAACCCTATTGTATTGTTTTTTCCCCCAGACTTTGTAATAATGATAATAATGATGGAATTTATTAAGCGCTTACTATGTGCAAAGCACTGAGCACTGTTCTAAGCGCTGGGGAGGTTACAAGGTGATCAGGTTGTCCCCTGGGGAGCTCACAGCCTTAATCCCCATTTTACAGATGAGGTAACTGAGGCACAGAGAAGCTAAGTGACGTGCCCAAAGTCACACAGCTGACAACTGGTGGAGCCGGGATTTGAACCCCTGATCGCTGACTCCAAAGCCCGTGCTCTTTCCACTGGGCCACGCTGCTTGTACAGTTCTCTGCACAAATTAACCGCTCAAACATCACTGTTTGATTGATCAGGTCATACATAGCCCCTATTAATAATAATAATAATAATAATAATAACAATGATGATGATGGCATTTGTTAAGTGCTTACTATGTGTAAAGCACTGTTCTAAGCGCTGGGGTAGATACAAGGTAATCAGGTTGTCCCAAGTTGGGGCTCACAGTCTTCATCCCCATTTTACAGATGAGGGAACTGAGGCACAAAGAAGCTAAGTGACTTGTCCAAAGTCACACAGCTGACGGTGGAGCCAGAATTTGAAACCATGAGCTCTGACTTCAAAGCTCGCGCTCTTTCCACTGAGCCATACTGCTCACATTCCCTATTTCCCCCCTATTCCACATGGGGCTTAGTGTAAATAGGAGGGGGAACAGGTGTTGAATCTCCACTTTATATGTGAGGAAATCGAGGCACAGAAAAAGGGACTCACACAACAATCAAGTAGCAGAGACTGGATCAATAATAATAATAATGGTATTTGTTAAGTGCTTACCATGTGCAAAGCACTGTTCTAAGCGCTGGAGGGATACAAGGTGATCAGGTTGTCCCATGCGGGGCTCACAGTCAATCTCCATTTTACAGATTTTACATTTTACAGATGAGGGAACTGAGGCACAGAGATGTGAAGTAACTTGCCCAAAGTCACACAGCTGACAAGTGGCAGAGCCGGGATTTGAACACATGATCTCTGACTCCAAAGCCAGGGCTCTTTCCACTGAGCCCCACTGCTTCTTCTGGATTAGAACCCAGGTCCTCTGATACACAGGCCTGTTCTCTTTCTATTAGACCATCCTGCTTCTTGTGTATCTCTGGGACCTTTCCTACTTTTTACAATGTCTTTTTTTTTTTTTGCTTTTTGCCTCTGTAGTAAGCAGCATTGAGAAGCAGCTTGGCCTAGTGAAAAGAGCACAGGCTTGAAAGTTAAAGGACCTGGGTTCTAATCATGTCTGCTGTGTGACCTTGGGCAAATCACAACTTCTCTGTGCCTCAGTTACCTCATCTGTAAAATGGGGATTAAGACCGTGAGCCCTGCTTGGGACAGGGACTGTGTCCAACCTGATTGCCTGACACATAGCAAGCACTTAAATACCATTTAAAAAAAAAGCCCTAATTTCCTCCTTTCCCACTCCCTTCTTCATCACCCTGGGACTTGGATTTGCACCCTTTATTCACCCTTCCTCAGCCATATAGCAATTATATACATATTTGTAACTTAATAACAATAATAATAATAATTATGGCACTTAGTAAGCACTTACTATGTGCAAAGCACTGTTCTAAGCGGTGAGGAGGTTACAAGGTGATCAGGTTGTCCCACAGGGGGCTCACAGTCTTTAATCCCCATTTTACAGATGAGGTAACTGAGGCCCAGAGAAGTTAAGTGACTTGCCCAAAGTCACACAGCTGACAAGTGGCAGAGCAGGGATTTGAACCCATGACCTCTGACTCCAAAGTCCGTGCTCTTTCCACTGAGCCACACTGCTTCTTTGTTCATATTCTTGTTCATAATAATGTTTGTCTCCCCTTCTAGACTGTAAGCTCTTTGTGTACAATATGCTGTTGTAGTGTAATAATAATAATAATACTAATTCTGGTATTTGTTAAGCTCTTACTATGCACCAGGCACTGTACTAAGCTCTGGGATGGATACAAGCAAATTGGGTTGGACACAATCCCTGTTCCACGTAGGGCTCACAGTCTCAATCCCCATTTTACAGGCAAAGTAACTGAGGCACAGAGAAGTTAAGTCACTTGCCCGAGGTCACACAGCAGACTAGTGGCGGAGCCAGGATTAGAACCCATGATCTTCTGATTCCCAGGCCCATGCTCTACACACTATGCCATACTTTCCCAAGTGCTAAGTACAATGCTCAGCACACAGAAAGCGCTCAATAAATATAATTTATTGAAAGGGACTATTTTGAATGCTTGGGAAAAATGCAACAGAAGCCCCTGACATGTTTTCTGGGTACAAGGAGCTTACGTTCTACTGGAGGAGACAGGCATGAAAATATTTCCAAGCAGAAATGTCCAAGTACATAATTCACTGTACAATTTACAAATAAGAGTAAGCTCATAATGAAAAGGGAACCTATCTGTTAACTCTATTGTATTGTACTCTCCCATGTGCTTAGTACAGTGCTCTGCATATAATAAGCACTCAATCAATGTTGCCAACTTATACTTCCCAAGTGCTTAGTACTGTGCTCCGCACAGAGTAAGTGCTCAATAAATACGATTGAATGAATGAATGAATACCATTGATTCATGTTTGCATTTGCCTTCTCACTGATAAAACAAAGAAACTCAAAAATCAGTAACCTTGTTATGTTCTTACAATGCAGCTCCCTAAAGCAATGAGTTCAGAAGCCTGCATGCAGCGATGGCTCAATGACACCGTTGATTAACTTGAGTTGGTATTCATTCATTCAATCATATTTATTGAGCACTTACTGTGTACACAGCACTGTACTACGTTGGTGCAGCTTTCTAAGCTTTTGCGCTAAAGAAAATAAAGAATATGTTTAATCTGTTCATGGGAAAACCAGAAATAACTTACATAGCCACAGGGAAAAGGAAAAAAAGAAGCTAACGGAAAAGTTGTCTTCTGCTTCCCTGGTGACTGTAAACATTTAATGCCATTTAGTTAAGCTGATTTGATTGAGGTGTGTTTAAACCCTAATGAAATTAGGCATTCAGAAAATAACATCGGCTTGTCAAGGAAAAGCAGCAGTCAGGGGATTTGGTAATTAAATATGAATTGTAAAATTCTGGAGAAAAGAGATGATGTTTGCAGGTCTCCCCGGCCCTGTTGTGCTCTGCATCATCACAATTAAAACCAAATGTAAAGCAGATGGATATTTAGACATCAGAATAGAACCTTGTATTCTACCAAGAAGTTCGACTTGCCCAAACTCTGAAGACTGCCATCCATCAAATGCTTTCACACAAGTGACACCCTACTCAAAACAGCCTCCTGCAAATAAAACAAATGGGATTTAATCTGCCCTAAAATGGATTGTACAATTTATTTTTCTAGAGGAAGACATGCCTTGTGACCCTGGTGAGCTCTAACGGTTTTGCTTTTAATAAAAATCAGTCCCAGCTGTGCCAAGTCCATATTAATTCACGGGTGTGGGTCTTTCCCTAGTCCCCATAAAGTCATTTTGCTTATTGACTGACGGATGGTTGTGCATGGACTTTTTCTATCATATAAACCCTGAAAACCAATCCAATATTGCTGCTCTTCTCTGCCAATGCTCCACATCGTTCACATTAAGTTTTTATTTCAAATTGTCCGTTACAGTTGGTTACCAAGGTGACCAGTTTTATCCTGGACAGTCCAGTTTCCAGCCGGCCTTTTCCCTGTCCAGTATTGATATGGAATGAGATACTTTTCTATTTTTTTTTCCAAGATGGAGGGAGGCTTAGTACTGAAAATTGGAAAAAATAAAAATAGGAAAGTATCTCATTCCACCACGTTTCACAGTATACCAAGCACTGGGGTAAATACACCATAATTAGGTCAGTCACAGTTCTCGTCCCGCTGTAGGGCTCACAATCCATAGTAGGAGGGAGAACAGGTATTTAATCCCCATTTTCCAGATGATTAAACTGAGGCACAAAGTTAAATGACTTGCCCTAGGTCGCGTCACAAGTTAGAGTGGAGCAGGGATAAGAACCCAGGGCCTGTGTTCTTTTCACTAAGCCACGCTACTTTTAACATGGACTTGGAAATGCAAAAGATATGAAACGATTTGGGGAATCAAAAGGGTCTCCCCCCAAATTTATCTATGTTCCTGAGAAATCCACAGACTTCCCCCAAAAGGTTTCCATGCCATGGTCCTGTTAATGATTTCCATCAGCTGCTGTCCCACTCCTTACTATCAGAACCTTAGAAGGAAGGAGGGGGAAAGAAAAACTACTGGATAGTCTTTCATAATTGCACCATTTTGGGTTTTTTTGCACAATTCTTGCAAACCCCACACATGGGGAATTAAGTCTAGTATAAAGGAGAACATAAGACAAAAGTGAACATAAAAAAGTAGGAGGAAAAGCGGAGAGACAGGAGGAAATCTCAGCCCGCTCTACTCTTCTCATCTTCCTACCCCAGCATAGTTTACATAATAATAATGATAGCATTTATTAAGCACTTACAATGTGCAAAGCACTGTTCTAAACACTGGGGAGGTTACAAGGAGATCAGGTTGTCTCGGGGGGGCTCACAGTTTTAATCCCTATTTTACAGATGAGGTAACTGAGGCACAGAGAAGTGAAGTGACTTGCCCAAAGTCACACAGCTGACAATTGGCAGAGCCAGGATTTGAACGCATGACCCCCGACTCCAAAGCCCATGCTCTTTCCACTTAGCCACACTGCTTCTCTAGTTTACATGTCTCCATGCCTTTATCTTTATCTGATCCTTCTCCTCTTTCTATCCCGGGATTATCTCTGTTTGCAAAAATAGTCTTTTATTTCTACTTCAAAAATTGGGGGAGAAGAAATTATGGAGTGGATGCAGTGATGTGAATGAATATGGTATGTGGCATAATATGATCTCCCAGCTTATCTAAACCACCTAAATAATTTATTATGGTATTTGTTAAGTGCTTACTATGTGCCGAGCACTGTTCTACATGCTGGGGTAGATACAAGGTAATCAGGTTGTCCCACGTGGGGTTTACAGTCTTAATCCCCATTTTACAGATGAGGTAACTGAGGCACAGGGAAGTTGAGTGATTTGCCCAAGGTCACACAGCAGACAAGTGGCAGAGCCGGGATTAGAACCCACATCCTCTGACTCCAAAGCCCGTGCTCTTGTCACTAACCCATGCTGCTTCTCTTAAAGATCTGCCTACCCGTCCATCTACACATCTTGCTTCCATCGACTTGTAATAATAATAATGATGGCATTTATTAAGCACTTACTATGTGTAACGTGCTGTTCTAAGCACTGGACTGTTCTAAGTGCTAAGACTTGTACTTCCCAAGTGCTTAGTACCATGCTTTGAACACAGTAAGCGCTCAATAAATACGATTGAATGAATGAATTCCCTAACATAATTACAGGGCATCAAGAAGATAAACAAAGAGGTTCTTTGCTGAAGTTCTTGAATCCTACATGGCCAATGTTGGGGTCAACCCTGACCCCCTCTAATGATCCCAAACCCAGACCAGTTTTCCAGTTTCCTGTAAATATGGGCACGGCATCTGAGACACAAAATTTAGCAGCAGGAGCCATGGTACAGGAGGCTGGGGGGTTTAAAATAATGAATCCTGGATATATAGGCATCAGTGATATTTACTGAGGGCTTACTCTGTCCAGAGCATTGTACTAAGTCTTTGGGCAGATATGATACAACAGAGCTGGTAGACAGGTTCCCTGCCCACGACGATCTTACAGTTTTGGACATTAATATAAATAAATTATGGATCTGTATAGAAGTGTTGTGGGGCTGGAGGGGTGAATAAAGGTTACAAATCCAAGCGCCAGGGTGACGCAGAAGGGAGTGGGAGAAGATGAACTAACAGCATAGTTGGGGAAGCCCTCTAACTTGGGGAGACATGAGAAGCAGTGTCTCCTAGTGAAAAGAGCACAGGAAGGAGTCAGGAGACTTGGGTTCTAGTTTTAGCTTTGCCACTTGCCTGCTGTGTGATCTGGGGCAACTCACGTCTCTGGCTTAACAACCTTCGCATGAAGCAAAAACTCCTCACTCTTGGCTTCAAAGCTCTCCATCCCCTCGCCCACTCCTACCTCACCTGCCTTCTCTCCTTCTCCAGCCCAGCCTGCACACTCCGCTCCTCCGCCGCTAACCTCCTCACCGTGCCTCGTTCTCGCCTGTCCCACCGTCGACCCCCAGCCCACGTCCTACCTCTGGCATGGAATGCCCTCCCTCCGCATATCTGCCAAGCTAGCTCTCTTCCTCCCTTCAAAGCCCTACTGAGAGCTCACCTCCTCCAGGAGGCCTTCCCAGACTGAGTCCCTCTTTTCCTCTCCTCCTCCTCCCCATCACCCCCAGTCCCTCCCTCTGCCCTACCTCCTTCCCCTCCCCACAGCATTTGTGTATATTTGTACATATTTATTACTCTATTCATTTTATTAATGATGTGTATATAGCTATAATTGTATTTATTCTGGTGGCATTGACACCTATGTGTTTTGTTTTGTTGTCTGTCTCCCCCTTCTAGTCTGTGAGCCCGTTGTTGGATAGGGACCAACTCCATATGTTGCCGATTTGTACTTCCCAAACACTTGGTACAGTGTTCTGCACATAAGTGCTCAATAAATACGATTAAATGAATGAATGGGCTTTCTTTTCCTTACCTGTGAAATGGGGTCTCCATACCTGTCCTTTCTCTCCCTTAGGCCATGAGCCCCATATGTGACATGTGTCTGGTTGCATTTACTCCAGTGTTGATTGCAGGGCTTGGCACATAGTAAGCACTTAACACATATGCCACACTTTTATATTTTCATTACTGAAGCTTGTTTTAATCCAGCTTTACTTACAAACCCAAACCCTGGATTTGGGTTCGGGGGCAGGGGAGAGAAACAAGCATGATAGAAACAACATGACATAGGAGATAGAGCATAGGCCTGAGAGTTAAAAGGACCTAGATTCTAATCCCAGCTCTACCTCTTGTCTGCTGTGAGACCTTGGACAAGTCACTTAACTTCTCTGTGCCTCAGTTACCTCAACTGAAAGAGAAATTAAGACTGGCTCCCCATGTGGGACAGGGACAGTGTTCAACCTGATTTACTTGTATTCACCTGAGTGCTTAGTGCAGTATCTGGCACATAGTAAGCACTTAAATACCACAATTACTATTAATCTGGTTGCTATCCCGGGAGGCAAGCTCTAGATAAGATTGGTTGCACGGCTCAAAGCCTTGACTACTGCTTTGACACTTGGGTTATGGAGATTTATTTCCATTACTCAAAAAATTATTTTTTGGCATGAGTCGACACAGATGAGTTTTGCTTGCTGAAATAAAATCCCCATCAAACCCCGAGATGACTACCCACCTTAATTAACCCAAATCATTCATCAGAGAGCTTTTGCTAACGGAGATGCCCTGATATAAGCAGTTTCTTTTTCAAGAGCAGAAAATGTTCAGTGAATACAACCCAGTATTCACTGATTAACAGAAAGTCACTGGAATCTAAGTGCTTAGTACAGTGCTCTGCACATAGTAAGTGCTCAATAAATACGATTGAATGAAAATGAGGAACAGTAGGAAGATCTCATGGCCTACTGAAAAGAGGCCTTATTGGAGAGTTGGAGGAACAGGGTTCTAATCCCACCTCCACTATTGGCCTGCAGTGTAACCTTGAGGAAGTCATTTAATCACTCTCTGCCTCAGTTTCTTCATTTCTAAAATGGGCATAATACTCTCATTTCCCTACCTCCACAAGAACGCTGTGAGGATAAAAGCAAAGAAGCATTGTGGCCTGGTTGAGGGAGCTCAGATCTGGGAGCCAAATGATCTGGTTTCTAATCCTGACTGCCACTTGCCTACTTATTGACCTTGGATAAGTCACAACTTCTCTGTCCCTCAATTTCTTCCTCTGCAAAAGGGGGAGAAAATACCATTCTTCCTCCTCCTCAGATGGTGAAACTCAGAAAAATAATAATGATAATGATGGCAATGATAACATTTCTTTAAGTGCTTACTCTGTGCCATGCCCTGTGCTAAACACTGGGGTATATACAAGACAATCAAATCAGATGGTCTTTGTCTTATATGGCATTCACAGTCCAACAATGAGGGAGAAGATGCATTTAATCCCCATTTTGCAAGTAAGCAAACTGAGACCCAGACAAGTTAAATGACTTGCCAAAGTCACACAGCATGCAAAAGGCAGAACTGGGATTAGAATCCAGGTCATGAAAAACAATATGGGAACAAATTCCCTAAAGTGCATTGACAGGATTATGAAAATGCCTGGGGGCCCCTATCCTCCACCCAGTCTAAGGGGTTATAGATCATCTACTAATGAACTGCATCCACTGATAGACATCATCTGCAGAAACCAGATTCCTTTGGAACACCTACCAATCTGATGCTCCTTTGTCAGGTAGTGCCCGGGAGAGAGGGCTTCATTCATTCAGTTATATTTATTAAGTGGTTACTGTGTGCAGAACACTGTACTAAGCACGTCAGCAACATACAGAGACGGTCCCTACCCAACAACGGGCTCACAGTCTTCTCGGCCTGCATCTGGTGGCTTGGAAGAGGTTGTCCATCCTAGAAGCCATCTCTAGCCATGGCCCCTTTGCTTTGGTGACCTCTCAGCCGACTGAGAGCCGGCCTGGTGAATGAATAAGTTCAAGTCTTGCCTAGAAGGACTGTAGCCAAGGGTGTTGCAGAATCTTTTCTCCGATTCTATTTTATGCATCAAATCATTCTTTACCCCAGGAGAGTGCCCAAAATCCTGGGAGATGGGGGAGGCTTGGGTGATCCCAATGTGTCCCAAGATTTATTTATTTTACTTGTACATATTTATTCTATTAATATGTTTTGTTCTCTGTCTCCCCCTTCTAGACTGTGAGCCCACTGTTGGGTAGGGACCGTCTCAATATGTTGCCAACTTGTACTTCCCAAGCGCTTAGTACAGTGCTCTGCACACAGTAAGCGCTCAATAAATATGACTGAATGAATGAAAATGATCTACATCCCAGTTTAGGGGGACCCTAAGAGGGATGGAGTACACTGGGGGTCCCAAGGCAAGAACCCAGGTGGAAGCTAGCTTTCCAGCCATCATATGACCAGGCTGGAGGCCCTTCCCCTCCACCCCAGATCAGGGAAAATTGGCTCCCCTCTCAGTCAGTCCTTCATGCCTGGTCCCTGCCAGAGGCAGGGGAAGCCATGCCTTCCCTACCTCCGTCAGCCCTATGTGCCAGAGATAAATTCCCTGGTGTGTGCAGGAGGAATAGGAGCTGGGAATCACAGAATCTTCCTCCTCTCTCTTCCCCGGTTTCACCCCCTTTTCAGTTGTCCAGTGACTACTTAGGCCAAACCACTTAGATGATGGATGAGGCGGCAAGCTAAGGTCACCGCTTATCGGGTCGTCTTAAAGGATTTCACCAGATAAATTTATAGTAGTCCAAAATGGTGATAATCCTTCATGAAACCCCAGACTTGAGAAGTGGCAAGGCCTAATGGATAGAGCAAGGGCCCAGGAGTCAGAAGGTTATAAACTCTAATCCCGGCTCTACCACTTGTCTGCTGTGTGACCCTGGGCAAATCATTTCACTTCTCTGGGCCTCGGTTACCTCGTCTGTAAAATGGGGATTAAGACTATGAGCCCCAAGTGGGACAGGGATTGTATCCAACCTAAATACCTGGTATCAACCCCAGTGTGTAGAACAGCGCGTTGCATATAGTAAGTGCTTAACAAGTACCATAATTATAATTATTTCCACGAAGTCTTGCTGCAGGGGCTGTGTCTGATTTGACTGTATTATATCTTCCCCAGTGCTTAGCACAGAGTAAAATCTTATCAAATTATTAAATCAAGTAATGTGAAAGTTTGAAAAATGGAAGGATTGTATGAATTCAAAGCATTATTTGGATAGAAAAGACAGGAAGACCATAGAGCAAATTAAAGTGGGGGGAAATCCTCAAGCCAGAGGATATTTTTGCAGGCTTTGAATCTATCTGGAAGACTGATTCTTCAATGGAAAAATGGCAAGTTGGAGTCATTTTAAACTCCAACACAAATGTAATCCTCCCCAGTGAGAGCAAGAGTGTTGCACATTTTTGCTGCACTCTTGCCATACTGGTGCAGGAAAAGAATGGGAGGTTGAAGTGCATTTGCATTCCAATCTGTCTGTGTCCAAGGATCCAAGAATCCTTTGGGACTGAGTCCAAGCACGTAATTGAACATGCCCCAGTCTAAAGTTGGAACTTCAAGCATTAAAGGCAGGCAGAGCAACTGATGTAGTGAAAGTTAAGCTGACACCTTTATCCAGGATGGGATAATCATATTATTTCCCCAAAATGCCCAGGATTTTTTTTTGGTTAGGCCAGAACCTTTGGTAGGCTTATCACTACAACACAAATCTTTCATAAATTCTGATTTCTAACAGAGTAAAATTGCAGTGTGGAAAGGAATCAACAGAAAAATCTTTCAATTTAGAATAATGCTCTTTGGCCCTGATATTACACTGTTCTGGGGCAAATCCCTGGGTGCTAAATCAGTGTATTTTGATGTTGACTCTGTCACCTTAATTTGAAGAATTTGACTTTATGTTTTGTATCTTGGCCAAGTTGCACTCTTGAAAGGTCCAAGTTTATATTCCTTTCATTGGAACTGTGCATTACTGTCTGTGACTTTGGAAATGAGTACTGCTCCTTTAAAATTTCAACTCTCCCTTTTGCCCATATGTTAAGACAGTTAATGAAAAATGGTTTCTTTTGAAGTCATCGATAAATTTCATCTTTCTCTCTCTCTCTCATTGTTTTAGATTGGATAGAAAAAGAAAATGGCTAAGATGGAGTCTGATCTACCTACCTTAATTAGGATGGGTCAAGATTCTCTTTAAATTACACTGCATTTATATGGGAATATATATGGGAATAAGCAACACAGATACCCACTGTTTTTATGAGCCCCTTCACCCTTTGGCATCCATCTTGATTTTAAATGTGATGTTGTCCTTTCAGGGTCATAAATATAAATGGCACGGCTAGTGTTGCTGCCCTGCTAGAAAAACTTGAGAGTTTTGGGTGCTGCTCCCTAAACACTGAAAGAACATGAATGAAATAGATACACAAATATGCGAATAAATAAAATAGATACACAGAAATGCCATTTCAGATGGAGTCTAGGTTACTGCTTCGTAAATGCCTGCTACAAAACATTTTTGTTGCTTGTCAACTCAGACTCTTTATATACTCTACAGTGTTAGCATTTCAAAAGAGAAAATATATTGACACTGTGACATTCTTTCTTCTACTAATAATTAACTTTGGCATTTAAGTGCTTACTCTGTGCCAGGCTCTGTACTAAGCTCTGGGGTAGATACAAGCAGATAGGGTTGGATACAGTCCCTGTTCCACAGGGGGCTCACAATCTTAATCCCCATTTTACAGATGAGGTAACTGAGTCAGAGAAGTAAAGTGACTTGCCCAAGGTCACACAGCAGGCAGGTGGTGGAGGCAGGATCAGAACCCAGGTCCTCTGAATCCCAGGCCAATGCTTTTTCCATAAGGCCTCACTGCTCTGGTTTAAAATCCTTTCCAGTTGTTAAATTTCTGAATCCCTGCTTCCCCTGTAGACTATAAGCTCCATGTGGGCAGGGATGCCATCTGCCAACTCTATGGCATTGTACTCTCCCAAGTGCTAAGTGCCATGCCCAGTCTGCCTAATAAAAAGGATGAATCCTGGAATTCTGGATGCCGAATGGCCAGCGCCATGTCTGCTTGGAAGCACAGGAGTTATTTTTAAAAATGACTGATTCCCTTAACCCCAGTGGTACTCTGTCTGATGTGATGCATTTCCCAGTGATCTGGTCCTCCTCAGAAAATGTGTGCCAGCATCATTAAAAAAAATGTCAGAGTCAAAGTCAGCCTCATTGGAAAGCCAGAAAATGGCACAGAGGGATAGCCCCCTTTCATCTCAAGGGAAGCCAAGTCCACACTGGAGGAATCCTGCTTTGATATTTACTTTTCCCACTCTGTAAGATTATGGTAGGTGATCAAGAGGAATATATCCACCCCATCCTTGCTCAAGGTATTCAGCTATCAAATCAAAAAGTGGTCTTTTCACTACAATAGGGGTCAGGCATCCAGACTAAAGGGTACATGTGTATGACTCTATTTTACTTGTACATATTTACTTTTCTATTTATTTTGTTAATATGTTTTGTTGTCCGTCTCCCCCTTCTAGACTGTGAGCCCGCTGTTGGGTAGGAACCGTCTCTATATGTTGCCAACTTGTACTTTCCAAGCGCTTAGTACAGTGCTCTGCACACAGTAAGTGCTCATAAATACTATTGAATGAATGAATGAATAAAAAAGTAAAGGCCCGATGCACCTTGGATCTTGTGAAAAAGAAATGGGAATGGTCTTAAAAACTAAGCAATGATAGTAAACCACATAAATAGAATAGCAATCCAGTTGCAATAAGGATACAGAATTTGTTTCAAGTGCCTTTCTTCCAGCAAATCTCGTTATGATATATCCCCTATCGAGATGCATGGGAGCACAGAAGACCTAGAGAATACTTGTAAAATGCATGATTGGATTCCACAACTTCTTTTAGAGTATCCTAATTTCCAGTGACCTTCAGAAAGGATGGCTATCTAGGAAGACTTCTGGGATTTCAGAATTCATCCCAGAAGATAAGATTTCCCCAGTTGCACAGAGTGTATTTATTGTTCAACCCAATAATTGAGGATTCCAACCTGCTTTTCCCACGGGAGCTACACACTCTATTGCCTACAAGTATCTTCTAAAGGCATGCATCATGATTTTATTGGCCTTTTCATTCAGAGCACACTGCAACCTTTGGAAAAAAAGTGCCTATAAATAAAAGATATCATTATTAAGAAACACACTCAACAATTCCTCCATGTACTCTGGACATCAAATTTGAGATTTTACCACCAAGAATCACCAGGTATGTGTTTAGGCTGATCCACTTAAATCAAAAGGGCCGAGTTTTCTCAAGGGTAGAGAGACAAGAAAAATAAAATTATATTATTTCCTTCCCTTCCCCCCGGCTTTACTCAGTCTAGCAAGTACTTACTATATCCCTCATCATAAATCTGCAAGCAGGGAAATGATGAATAATAACTGTGGTATTTAAGCACTTCCTATGTGCCAGGCACTGTACTAAGTGTTGAGATAGATGGGACTGGAATAGTGTCCAGTTCCCACTTGCGTGTTTTTTCTCCTTCACTTAGTGCACTGCCCTGCTCACAGTAAGCACTTATTAAATACTATTGTTACTGACTAGGCCAGAAAAACCCCTTATGTTTATTTCCATGTCTGCAGAAGCAAAGTGAGTTCTGAGGTAAATGAGTAGGTCATGTCAGCCTCCAGCTGGAAATCTGACAGTCAAGAGCATTTAAAACCTACCCTGACTCCATCCTCATGCAACAAACATAAACATAATTATTTTCCCTACCTTAGCTGACACATTACTATTTTATTTCAAAGTCACTCTGGGGATAAATCTGAACATGTGCTGAAAATTATATCAGCAACTGCCGCAAATTATACCTGCGGCTGCACTGACTTTTGGTACTGCCCATCTCAGCTGAGCTTTAAAATCTGGCCTTCAAAGTGAATAGAAGGTGTTATGGGTTAGATGAGATTTGATTGCTAGCACTGTTCAAGCCTTAATTCTAATGAACAGAAGTACTGTGGCTAATTGCCTAATATAAATACAGCTGGGGATGCATGCCTTGCCAAGATGAAATTTTAGAGGCTTTGCCACTCTCAAGCAGCCTTATGGGGAAATAATGTCAGCCTGGATTTTTCCAGAATTTTCTAATTACCTTGTACTTCTCACCTCAGTGTGTTTTAAGAGGAGGTGGAGAAATTGGAATAATTCTCAGATAAGCAGGAGGGATATTCTTACAAAAAACATTTCAATTGAATTCCACAATCCGCGGACATTGTCTCATTTTCCTTTGTGAGACTTGAGTAGTTAAAGAGAAGCTTGCCTAAATGCAAAATGATCCTCTGTGTTCTTAAGAAATGCCTGGCAGAGGAAAAATGTACTGTTAATATTCTTTCATTTTCCCCAGCCCTCCTGTCTGTACTCCAGAGGCAAGCCCCCTCACAGTGAAAGGTGGGCCACCTTGCTCAATTCTAGGCTTCGGAAAAGCAGCACCAATGGTCCGTCAATACCCCTATCAAACCAAAGATGACAGTAAGGCATTTATGCCACCTTTCTTCTCCCCCTTTGACGATTGTCAAAGGGAAATCCTACAGAGGAATATTCAGTCGCAGCAATGCTCCATGAATCACATTTCTCCAGAGGCCCAGGGCTTCCAGCTGTGCTGTCTCCAGGTCAGAAAGCCACTCTGATGAATCCCCCCCCACCAAGACAAAGCTAATTACCTAGAAAATGATCCAAAATGGCACTGTCTTTGCGCTGTCTTCCCTTTACTCTTTAAATCAGTCTATATATCAGCCTCCTTTTTGATGAGCTACTGCTTCAAATCCAACATATCTACCAGAGGAAAGAAAAAAGGTCCAGATGTATTCATTACCCATTTTCGATCTGGACCAATTAAGGAGGCTATCAACAGCTAAGGTCACTTAACTATATTCAGAAGACAGTCAAGTTTCTGTTCTTGGTATTCTTAGATTCCAGTGACAATTCACAAGCATGGGGAGCACAGAGAGAAAGAGAGAGAGAGAGAGAGAGAGAAACAGTCTCGTGCTCTGAAACAACCATTATTAATTTGTCCTTAATGTCTTTCCGGAGAGGAAGGACTGTGTCGCAAATATAAAAGGACACCAATAAGTATGAGTTTGGGTAATCTAGCAGCTAGCATGTCAGCATCTCAAATTAAGAATTACAGATAACAAGAATGCATTTGTTGAAGAGCCCCCACCAAAGTTTAAGCATTGTGCCTGGCTATTTTTTGAGACTTTTCAAAAACTCCAGAGAAAGTTTAGTTATGACCACAGCCAGGTTTTGGGGAATTTCAATTAATCCCTGTGATCTCAGGCTGTAGTTGTTCTCAAGGTGAAAAGAATAATATATGATCAAATTATTATTGTGTCAGTCTTCCACAGAGCTCTGTTGTACAGTTAAAAGAGGCTGCCTTTTCCAATAAAACACTAGGTAGGCAAACTGACAAGTTACCTCCCCAAGTAGGTCAAAGTGAATGTTTCTTTTCAGTAAGTTAAACCAGAAGATGACATTCTTTCACCACTAATACATTCCTTCTCTTTATGGCTGCAAACATCCTTTTAAAATGTTGATGGGGGAAAAAAAAAAACTTTTCTCCTTGTTAACGAAGTTCTACCAAAATAGCAAAACAAGAAAATTGCAAGGAGGGAGCTGTTTTATCCATCACCGCTACCTGTGTTTTGCCTGTAGTCATGCTAAATTTAGCCTATTTTACTCATATGAGCTGCCTTGTCTTCTACATAAATTTTCTAGTGGAATGAATAAAACCCCTCCATCCCAGGCAAGGTGACAGGCTTGAAGTAACTTGCCCCATTTTCACGATACCATCTGTTCCTCAGTATTGGTACTTTGCCATCTTTTTTTCATGAATAGAACTCTTCAGGTGTTTGGCCTGCATTTTCTTCTCATTGTTTATCCTTTTGGTGAACTCAGAAGGGAGAACTCAAACTGAAACTCATTACCCCCATACTCCCTTAGGTGTAGTAATCACTACACCTAAGGGTGTTAGATTGTGAATCACTACAAGCAGTATGAAGGCATTTGTTGAAAAGAGCTGCTTCATAGTCAGGTAACCCCCCCACCCCCCCCCCAAAAAAAAAGATTTCAAATAAAAGGAATCCACTACATATGACAGATTAGACCATTAACTACACCACCAAATAGTTATCTCTTTTAGTTACCTTAGAGTAAACCCATTAAAGAAATCCATACATCAAAGTGATTGCAGAGATTAAAACATTCCATCTCACAAACATAGCAGCATTACAACACCAGAGAGGCCATCTTCATTATTCAGGCAACTATTTTCAAGTTGCCTATGTGATCTGTCCCTCAGTTGGCTCCAACTTTAACAACCCTAGTAGAACCAAAATGCACACACAAAGTACTGGTGTCATCAAAGAAGAAGCTGTTTAACTACTCTTCAGTAGCCATTAAGAAGGTCAGAAAAAACAAAAAAAAAAGCCAAAGGACTGAATCTTACCTCTATCACTGAAGTCATCCACTAGAATGATTTCGGCAATCAGGCTGTCGGGGGTTCGGTTAATTATGCTGTGTATAGTCCTCAGAAGAGAAGTCCAGCCTTCATTGTGAAATGGAATGATGATGCTAGTATTTGGCAGATTTTCCAGGTACACTTTGTGCTTACAGCTAAGGGTGAGGAAGGAGAAGAAGAAAAAAAAACAACCAGTTGTAGCCAATACAAAGGCTTGGGCCATCAAACTCAGCTGTTCACTTATTAAGTTGACACACAGCTGCAACCGATATCACTGATTCCCTTCTTCCTACTCTTCTGTCTCCACCCCCATCTCAAACAGGCTGCTGCTTTTCTGAATGCTCATATATTACTTATCTACCTTTGTACACATTAAATTCAACATAATCTCTTCCCATGCTGTGACCCATCTCCTTAATGATAGTTCTGTTTTTTTTCAGTATCCAAGGGCAAGATAACAAGCAGTTCATGAAGAGTACTATCCAGGTTCATTTTTTTCCTTAAATCTATGTAATCCATATTGTTTTATTAGGATGAAAAAGCCTGGATTTTTATGTTCCACAATTGTTTCTACAAATACCGGAAGATTTGCTAAGGCATAGTTATAGGAGTGTTTCATTGTTCATCTCTTTTATAGGGTGTTTAGACCACAACTGAAAAGCAACTATTGTATATTAGTTGAGGACTTTCAATGCATTTAAGTTATTTGTTTCTGCCTTCTGGAAATGAACATTTCCTCCCCATTTTTTATGTCCTAACTTCTAGGTAGATACAAGCAAATCAAGCTGGACACAGTCCCTGTCCCATGTGGGGCTAACAGTCTCAACCCCTATTTTACAGATGAGATAACTGAGTCACAGAGAAATAAAGTGACTTGCCCAAGATCACACGGCAGACAAGCGGTGGAATGGTGATTAGAACACATGACCTTCCAACTCCAGGCCTGCACTCTATCCACTATGTCATACTGTGCGTTTCGGGGGTGCTTAGCACATATTAAGTGCTTTACAGATAGCAGGATTATTATGATTATTAGGTATAATTGCATCTTTGCCTTACCTCAACTATCTCCTCCAACATCAAAATCCAACATCCAAAAATGTTTTCCTCAGAAATCCAAACAAAATTGGCCTGGCTTTCAGGAAAAAGATAATTAACCCTTCCTTTCTTATTCTTAATCACCTTCTCCGTGGGTTTTCTGACCTAATTGTTTGGTCTTCATCAATGTCAGATCAATGCATGAGTTTACAAAGCCATGGACGGGGAACTAATCTAAGAATACTGTATATATGTTCGTACGTTTTTATTACTCTATTTTACTTGTACATATCTATTCTATTTATTTTATTTTGTTAATATGTTTTGTTTTGTTCTCTGTCTCCCCCTTCTAGACTGTGAGCCCACTGTTGGGTAGACCATGTCTATATTTTGCCAACTTGTACTTCCCAAGCGCTTAGTACAGTGCTCTGCACACAGTAAGCGCTCAATAAATACGATTGATTGATTGATTGTTTTTCCCCGGATTATGGAGTAGGGGTATCTAAGTATCTCAGCATTCCTGCCACAACTGCTCTTCAAGCCCCCTATCACCTATTTCATCCAAAGAGACTTGAAAGAGAAGAGATAGTTTGGTAGAAAAGAATGAGACCCCTGATAAAAATAACTCTTGTTTGGGAAGGTTCTCGTGCATCTTGTGAGCATATTATGCAGCTCTACATTATGGCTG